>NC_139345.1:148768372-150005872 GCF_055883805.1 Amblyomma maculatum | reverse complement strand
CAGTGTCAACCTGACCCCTCTGAAGGTCTACTGCAGAGGCATACGTCATAAACGTGACTAGGTTGGTAGAAGTACAGCGACCCGACATGAAGGCATGTTGATTCGGTACTATGATATGTTTGAGATGGAAGGAAAGTACGTTGTGCAAAGCTAATTCGAAAAGCTTAGAGGTTGCACATAGAAGAGAAATCGGACGATAATTGGAAACATCAGATTTGTTTCCAGACTTGAAGACAGGAAACACGCGTGCCATTGTCTACACGCGAGGAAAGGGAGCATTTTTTAAACAGTTGTTAAATATGGCAGTCAGTACTGGTACAAAGATATAACTGAAAGCTGTTATTATGGCAGCTGGAATACCATCAGGTGCAGTAGACAAAGATGGTCTCAGACGCTTAAGACTCTCAGTTATTAACTCCTCGTCAAAGAGAATGGAATTAGATAGTGCACCAGATGGGAGGCAAGCGGAATCACAATGTGGGTGTTTGTAAACGGAAGAAAAATGTTGGGCAAAACTGTCGGCAACATCCCGAATTTCCGAACCCTGAAAGTCAACTAAGCTGATACTTAAATCTGATTTAATAGAACGCTTGCGAACGTAACGCCAGAACTGACTAGGACGATTTGAGGCACTCCTCTCTAAAGATAGGAGTCGTAGTCCCGCTTGTATAAGCGTTTGCAAAGAGAACGCACACGGCGAAACTCATCTGCCCAATTGTGAAACCAAGGGCGTTTCGCTTTACGATGGGCCTGTTCCTTGAGTTTTAACGCCGTTATTAGTTCCCTTGAAAATCAGGAAGGGAACTTCCTACGCGTAGGAGTATGAAAAGGTATGTAACGACGCATACAATCAAGAACTATTTCTCTAAAGCGACTGACTTGTCCATCTGAATCATTAATGTCATTTCAATGGGACCAGTCAAGGGAAGAGAAGAAATTGGAAAGACCGACATAATCACCACATGCATACGTGAAACGGGGCGAATTCCTCACCCGATCTGAATTAGTACAAGGTGAGGCAGAGACAGCAGTAGTAACTAGAAGCGGAGGGTAAAATTTGTCACAGCGAGTCAGCGATATGTCTGAACTCGAGACTCGAACACTTTCAAAAATCGATATAGAGATGTCAAGAATATTACCACAACAGTTTTCAATGAATTGTGTTGCTGCAAAGAGTTAAAGGCTATAAAATCAAGTAGAGCGTTACACTTACTTAATATGTAATGATTGTTGTGAGAAGAAATAAGTGAGTTCCAGTTGACACCAGGAGTATTAAAATCGCCTAAAATAATAAGTTTGTGTTTGCTATGACGGGTTATAACATGTTCGATTGAGAGCAGAACATCATCATAGGCTGGAGGAGGAAGATTCGGAGGAATGTAGAAAGCTGCAAGTAAAAGTTTTTCATGTCGATTTAAAGTGAGCTCGAGCCACACACATTCTTCAACAGTTTCCAGATCGGAACGTCGAACACACTTCACAAAATTGTCAATAGCTATGAGCCCTCCACCTCCTCTTGACTTGGGACCTGTTTTAGGGCCCAAATCAAATACTACTACTACTACTACTACTACTACTACTACTACTACTACTAATAATAATAATAATAATAATAATAATAATAATAATAATAATAATAATAATAATAATAATAATAATAATAATAATAATAATAATAATAATAATAATAATAATAATAATAATAATAATAATAATAATAATAATAATAATAATAATAATAATAATAATAAGTAATTGGTTCACAGGAAATGAAAGACGCAGTATCTGTCACACTTGTTTCTGGGACACCTAGCTGACCCGCGCCGTAAGGAAAGGGAGGAAGGTGGGAGTTTAAGTGGAAAGATAGGGGAGCCGTAGTTGAGGGCGGAGGAGTAATTTCGACCACCTGGGGATCTCTAACGTGCACTGACATCGGACAGCACACGGACACCTCTTCGTTTCGCCTCCATCGAAACGCAGCAGCCGTGGTCGGGCTCGAACCCGGGAGCGTATTAGCAAACCATATCCCGTAGGAGCCCTCGAGCAGACGACGCTATGGCGCGTGGTTCCTCTGAGCAGCACCACCAGGCGACAGATATTGCATATATAGTCTAAACGAATAAGAACGCATTTAAAGGCCACCGTTCCCGTCGTTTTGGTGGCGCAATTTCAACGGACTCTCAAAAAGGACATTGATATTACGCCCTATACTATAAGGTTTTTGCCTACAAAAGAAGCTTTTGAGGTGCCATGTGACCTTTTCGTGCGCATGGGACTTTTTAGCCAGTGGAAGAGCCGCATGACAGATCGCCACGCAGAGCCACCACGTTCATCGAAGTCTCTCTTCGGATAACAATGTGCTATGGTGCGGGGGGCATATGCTGTGCAGGATCGACCTCCTGCCTGGTTACATTTACTTGATGCATGTATATGTCTCCCGGAATTTTGATGTGTGATCAAACTGAGAGCTCGATGCTGGGGTAACTGTGCATTGACAGGTTGCGGGATACGACCTGGTTAAACTGCTCGAAGTACTTCTATGCAATAAAGAAAAAAAAAGTTATAGTGGCGTAATGGATTAACACTACTCCTCTCTGCACTGATGCCATTAAAACATCTGTTCGACTCAAGTGTTGTAGTTTTTTCTCGCAATTTGTTTTTGCAATTGCCTTCACCGTAATTTTATCCTGCCTTCAGTGTGTGTATGTTACCTTTAGGTTGCGTTCACAGACACCTTAAGTAACAATCGGTGCGACAACAGTCACACTAAGCAGTTAGGTTTACAATAATTATTTCCTGCTTCAGTGAGTGCATGTTACCTTTAGGTTGTGTTCAGAGACATCTTTCAGCAACAATCGCCGTTTACAGTGAGTGTATGTTACCTTTAGGTTGCGTTCAGAGACATCTTTCAGCAACAATCGCCGTTTACAGTGAGTGTATGTTACCTTTAGGTTGCGTTCAGAGACATCTTTCAGCAACAATCGCCGTTTACAGTGTGTGTATATTACCTTTAGGTTGCGTTCACAGACACCTTAAGTAACAATCGGTGCGACAACAGTTACGCTAAGCAGTTAGGTTTACAATAATTATTTCCTGCCTCGGTGAGTGTATGTTACCTTTAGGTTGCGTTCAGATAAATCTTTCAGCAACAATCGCCGTTTAACTCGCTGAAAATGTCGTCTGCTTCTATGCGCCTACGGGATGTGGTATGGCAATAAGTAACCAGTTAGGTTTACAATAATTATTTCCTGCCTCAGTGAGTGTATGTTACCTTTAGGTTGCGTTCAGATAAATCTTTCAGCAACAATCGCCGTTTAACTCGCTGAAAGCGTCGTCTGCTTCTATGCGCCTACGGGATGTGGTATGGCAATAAGTAACCAGTTAGGTTTACAATAATTATTTCCTGCCTCAGTGAGTGTATGTTACCTTTAGGTTGGTTTGGTTTGGTTTGTTTTGTGGGGTTTAACGTCCCAAAGCAACTCAGGCTATGAGAGACGCCGTAGTGGAGGACTCCGGAAATTTCGACCACCTGGGGTTCTTTAACGTGCACTGACAACGCACAGCACACGGGCGCCTTGCTTTTCGCCTCCATCGAAAAGCTGCCGCCGAGGCCGGGATTCGATCCCGCGTCCTTGGGAACAGTAGTCGAGCGCCGTAACCACTGCACCACCCCGGCGGGGTACTTTAGGTTGCGTTCAGAACCCGGGAACTCCGGACAGTAGTCGGGCGTCTTACCACTGCACCAACTGGTTACTTATTGCCATACCACATCCCGTAGGCGCATAGAAGCAGACGACGCTTTCAGCGAGTTAAACGTCGATTGTTGCTGAAAGATTTACCTTTAGGTTGCGTTCAGATAAATCTTTCAGCAACAATCGACGTTTAACTCGCTGAAAGCGTCGTCTGCTTCTATGCGCCTACGGGATGTGGTATGGCAATAAGTAACCAGTTGGTGCAGTGGTAAGACGCCCGACTACTGTCCGGAGTTCCCGGGTTCGATCCCGACCTCGGCGGCTGCGTTTCGATTGAGGCGAAACGAAGAGGCGTCGTGTGCTGTGCGATGTCAGCGCACGTTAAAGATCCCCAGGTGGTCGAAATTACTCCGTAGCCCTCCACTACGGCTCCCCTTTCTCTCTATCCACTTTCACTCCCACCTTCATCCCTTCCCTTGCGGCGCGGTTCAGGTGTCCACAGCTGCAAGTGTGACAGATACTGCGCCTTTCCCTTCCTATGACCCCCTTATTATTATTATTATAGGTTTACAATAATTATTTCCTGCCTCAGTGAGTGTATGTCACCTTTAGGTTGCGTTCAGATAAATCTTTCAATAACAATCGCCGTTTAACTCGCTGAAAGCATCGTCTGCTTCTATGCGCCTACGGGATGTGGGATGGCAATAAGTAACCAGTTAGGTTTACAATAATTATTTCTTGCCTCACTGAGTGTATGTTACCTTTAGGTTGCGTTCAGATAAATCTTTCAGCAACAATCGCCGTTTAACTCGCTGAAAGCGTCGTCTGCTTCTATGCGCCTACGGGATGTGGTATGGCAATAAGTAACCAGTTAGGTTTACAATAATTATTTCCTGCCTCAGTGAGTGTATGTTACCTTTAGGTTGCGTTCAGATAAATCAGTAACAATCGCCGTTTAACTCGCTGAAAGCGTCGTCTGCTTCTATGCGCCTACGGGATGTGGTATGGCAATAAGTAACCACGAGAGCTCCGACAGCTCCGCCAGGGTGGTGCAGTGGTAAGACGCCCGACTACTGTGCCGGAGTTCCCGGGATCGAATCCCGGCCACGGCGGCTGCGTTTCGATGGAGGCGAAACGAAGAGGCGTCGTGTGCTGTGCGATGTCAGCGCACGTTAAAGATCCCCAGGTGGTCGAAATTACTCCGTAGCCCTCCACTACGGCTCCCCTTTATCTCTATCCACTTTCACTCCCACCTTCATCCCTTCCCTTACGGCGCGGTTCAGGTGTCCACAGAGCAAGTGTGACAGATACTGCGCCTTTCCCTTCCTATGAACCAACCAACCAACCAACTCCGGCACATTAGTCGGGCGTCGTACCACTGCACACGATTGAAAGTAGAAGAATGGATTTTGTATTAAGGCGCAAACCTTTAATGGCTCATGCTGTCGTGGACAAAATGTGTTCTGCTTTTGCGACGGCTCTGATTGGCCGATGCGGGATGACGTCATATAGGTCTCGACGAATCACGGAACACCACCCCAGCATGCACGAATGCGTGCCTTATATGGTCGTATGTCAATCAATGATCAAGTACTAATAATAAATGCATAATTAATAACTAATTAAACAATCAATTAATAATTACCTACTTAGTAATTAGTTAAATAATCGATGACTAAATAAATAATAAATTGCTAATCAGTGCCAGTGGCGCGGCAGACGGCAGCACTCAGGCTTCCGCCTTTCGCTACTTTAGTCGTAGTAATTTTTTTCAACATTAATGCAATTCATTTCTGATGTAAGTTCCCAGTGTTAAGTGCGTATGCGAGGAAGGCAAGTGCTTGAAGGACACGCCAACGGTCTGTAAAGCGATCCGAGCCGTCCTTGCCACAGAGCGTGTTTCACTTCGCTCTAGCATGGTCATGAGTTTAAAATCGATGCTCAGGTCGTATTTTTTGTTAGCAGCCCATGAATGGCTTAATCTTGTGACATTAATTTTCTGGAGCCCTCTTGTGCTCGGAGTCTTGTTCGCTTTTATTTTTATTCAGTGATTGTGTAGGCAATACATGGACCTGCCTGTAGGCAGGAGGTAATTAGTCTCCTGACGAGGTCCTGGCCCCACTAGGCGCTAAAGCAGCGGGTACAAAGTACAGGCAGTGCACATGCAAGTAAATACAATCTTCACCGTAATAACTACACATGAATAAAAAAAGAGAACAAGAAACAAGAACACCGAGTTACAAATATCACCGCAGTACCAAATACGCATTCAGGCACGTGCCAATACTAAAACATAAGGAAACGTAACAACAGTTATTGTGAAACTCTGTAACAATATAAAGGAATAGCACAATACATTGCGATTTCACATCTGCTTTAGTTATGTATTTGGTTTCGTATTGAAGTGAAAATAGGTTCTATTCTCCGTTTGAAAGTTGGCAAACTTCTACTTATTCTTCGATTTCAACGATGTCTGGATAATTATTACATAGTTTCATGATTTGGTGATCAATTGTCTGTTTAGCATAATTAGTCCGCGGTTTATCTACAACACTAAAAGTCCTCCACAGATTGTGACCAGTATCTCTATTTAGATAATGACCAGAAAATCTATTGTAATTGCTCGACACTGAGGAAAATACGCACGCAAATAATTTCTGTTTGTATATTACGTGAAAAGGTAGGTTATTATGTGTTGCCATGAAGGTTACGGTGTCAAAATTTTCCTTATATAATACTCACATGGCCCTCCGCTGCAGTGCAAATAGTCTGTCATTATCAGTCTTAAATCCGGTACCCCATACCAAACAACAGTAATTAAAGTGAGAATGTATAAGAAAAGAAATAGAGCAGCTTTTTGAGCCTGACAGGGAAAATATTTCAAGGGTGGCTTAACATTCCAACACATCTCGCTACTTTCATTCTTACATTTCCCACATGGTGGGATCATGTTAGGTTTGACTAGAAAGTAACACTTAAGAATGTATCACAATTTACACGCTCAAGCAAAGCATCATTATAGTACAGAGCCACATTGTTGAGAATGGGCTTGTTTTTTTGCAGGAAATATCATGGTATTTTGTTTTGCTTAAATTTATTTGAAGCTTGTTTGTATGTACCCATAAGCCGAGCTCATTCAGCCATGCGTTTGACGTGGTCTCAAGTT
This sequence comes from Amblyomma maculatum, assembly GCF_055883805.1. NCBI lineage: Eukaryota > Metazoa > Arthropoda > Arachnida > Ixodida > Ixodidae > Amblyomma > Amblyomma maculatum. The sequence goes on along the minus strand of NC_139345.1, from coordinate 149,999,014 downwards.
CCTCAAGGCTCTGCCCAGAAAAAAGGACACTTGTGTCGTCAGCGTACAGCAACATTTCACCCGCAGTTCAAATGTTAATGATATCATTTATATACAGTATGAATAACAACGGGCCGAGTATAGAGCCTTGAGGAACTCTGTATTTAATGTTTTCTTTCCCTGATGTAATGCCATGTATGAAAATAAACTGATACCTCGAGTGTAAATAACTCCGTATAAAGACTTTGTGCTGTGCCTCTAAAAGCATATGCTTCAAGCTCACTTAACAAGATACAAGATATGGTGTTGTATAGAATGTAACGCCTTACAAACGTCTAAGTAGATTCCTACTGTTAATAACTTGTCTTCGATGTTAAGGATGATTTTATCTTTAATATGCAGCAGGGCCGTTTCGGTCGATTTCCCTTTCTGAAATCCGTACTTCTGTTCAAATTTCCTTGACGATAAAAAAGATCTAAATCGTTTATATAGGATTCCCTCTACAACTTTGGAGAACAGTGACAACACTGAGATTGGTCTGTAATTATTTACCTGATTGTAGTTGCCACCCTCGTGTATTAGAGTAACGCGAGCAACTTTCAGTCGCTGTGGGAAAATACCAAGGGCTAGCATTTGATTGAAAATATGAGACAGAGGCTTTGCTATGTCACCTACAACTGCCTTAATTGGTAGGGCTTTAATATCATCTTCACCAGCAGCCGATTTGTTGTGAAGAGAATTCACAATAGGAATAACTTCATTCTCAGATGTAACAACAAAAAATAAACGGTCCTTTACGACATTATTAATATCACTTAAAGGGTTGCACTCTGGTGTGTTACCTGGCACGATCATTGGAGCTCCGACATTTATGAAATAATTGTTAAACAGACTGGCTAACGATTCGTGGGAGTATGTTCTTCCATTTTTTCCAGTTCTAATGGTAAGTCAGCCGTCGGGGCATGGTCAATTCACGAAGAACTTTCCATGTTCTGCTACTATTTTGGGTTGAGTTCTCAAAGTTACATTGAAAAAAAAAAAGCGAATTTGGCTTTTTTTAAATCTAAATTTAGCCTATTCTTGGAACGTCTGAATTATGCCATAGTTCGACTTCACGTGTTTTTAGAAACAGGCTGAACATTTTTTTCTTTCTGTTTGATGCGCTTATAAAGAGCCTTAGTTATTCATGGTTTCCGGGCTTTTTTTGTGCTGGAGTATCGTTGATAACGGAAAGGCAACATTATAGCAATGCTGTAGTGTAGAAATGAATGCATCATATTACTTAGAGGGATCGCTTACAACGTACACGTTTGTCCATTTTGAACTAGCCACCAAATACGTGAACAAACTAACACTATAGCTGTTAATTCTTCTTTTAGTGTGTTTATACTTTGAAAGTTGCTTTATATGAGAAGTGCTGCAAATATGGATAAATGATCATTTATATCCGAACACAGGACAGCGGATAAAGTTGTCTCCTTAGGAATGCTTGTGAAACAAAGGTCAATCAGCGTGCTTGAATGCATTGTTACCCTAGTGGCTTTGGGGATTAAATTTTCACAATCATTTGCAACCATGACTTCTAGAAGTTGGTATTTTGGTTGTTCAGCTGAAAAAAGGTCAACACTGAAATCAGCAATAACAACAACGTGCCATTTTTTGGCGTTTGCTAAAACCAACGTTCTCTCAACAAAGCTAAGAAAGTTTTGAAGAATGCCATGGGGAGGCCGGTAGAGTGCAGGAACTAGTACATTGTGACACATAATTGCAACTGTTCAAAATCATTGGCGACGCATGTGAAATCTGGCAAGCATTCAAACTGATGATGCTTCCGTACATAAATAGATATGCCCCCACCGCGTTTTTCCGCGCGATAAACAGAACCGTGCCTATAATCCCAAAAACTGGCTATCGCAAAATCAGATTCCTGAAAAAAACCAAAAAAGTCAAAAGCGTAATCGAAAACCGATAGATATGCTTCGATTTTCACATGTTTGTTTCGGAGACTTCTGGCGTTCATGTGAAAGAGAGAAACGTGCTTATTGCGCAAACAGTTTTCACTGTGAAGTAATCTTTTAAAAGTTTCAGTTGTGTACGTGGCCATAATATATTCGAATGTCACAGTGAGCTTGAAGTGAGCGCTAGACAATCTTTTCGAAGTCTTCTTCGTTTGAGATGCTGATAGCAGTTGCATCAGTGCATTTGCGCACAAAGACTCGCCCTTCTGAAGTCTAAACTAACTGACACCTATTTTATTTCGCTTTACGTTTTGCAAGCCAGCGCAGCTGTTGGTTGCCGTCAGGTTGTCAAAGAATATGACGCCAAGTTTCTTAGTCTGTAGTTCCTTCCTTTGCTCAAACCATTTTGCCCTAAGAGTTCGTGACGCAAATCTGAAAATTGTCCCATTTCGCTTGCCGTCTTTTGCGGGCAGTCTGTGTAACCCTTTAGTGTCGTCTTCAGATAGTTCTGCGATCTCAAGATGCTGAGCTAATTTATTCACTTCTAGCAGGAGGTCCTCATCTTCTTGTGGTTTAATACCGTGAATTGCAACGTTTTGTCTCCGGCTGTACTGCTCTAGATCATTTGTCTGTTGTTTTAGTCCGGACAGAGTTTTCAGTACTGGTACACTTTCCATAGCCTCTACCCGTCGACGCAAGTCGATTATTTCCTATCTCGCCTATTTTGTGTCTTTCTTAGGTCATCATAGGTGTTGGACAGGAACTGAACGGATTTATCAATATTTGTTACAGTTTCCTGCAAGCTCACCAACTTATCCAATTTTGCTTCGAGTAGCGGAATTTGGGACAGCCTTGTATTTATTTCAGCCAGCTCTGCCTGTATTTTTCCAGTCATATCTTGCATTTTATGCTAGCTAGCAGAGGCCTTGCAAGAAAAACACTTCTGCTTTATTCTAGTCGTTTCTTTCATCGGTCGAAAAGACTGTTCAGATATGGCACTACATTTACCAAGGTGAAACTGAAAGCCACATTCAGCACATGTCATTATCAAATCATCTTCATCAAACTCTTGATGACCAGAGGAGCACTTATCTTTATCAAATGGCATAGTATGCTTCAAGCCAGGGGCGGCCTTATCAAGAAAGAGAAATCCTAACAAGCAAAGACGGTAAGAGCAGCAGCAGGAGCAGTGATGCAGTTGGGCTAATAATACATAAAATAAGGCGAAGGTTTTTTTTCACAAACCTGCAAGGAATGTGAGATGCGTTTTAGGCCCTCGAGCACTGGACCATGCCACCTCTGCCGCCAAAGAAGTGGAGATATCGCGGTCCAGATTGTCGCGTTTGTAGATGAGGCTGGACGATGATGTGTTGGCGCGGGCTCTGATGCGATGGTGACAACAGTGGGGATCACGATGGTCAACGTTTTTCGTTCCGTTATGCTTGCACGGCGACGATATCTGCAAGGAATGCGGGATGCGTTTTATGCACTGGAGCGCTGGACCATGCCACCGCTACCGCTGCCACCCAACAAGCATGTGTTAGTTTCTTATTGCTCAGAAATATGACACGTGATTTGCCTCGCTAGTCTCTGTTGATCCGCGTAACAGTGGTCTAACGCGTCGCTAAAGCCCAAGAGCGGTGAAACGGTCGGTCACATTTACCTATGCCTCTCAAGGCTCTGCTTTATAAAAGTGTGTCATCCCACGAAAGGACGTTCGATCAACTTTGACTTTTAAACGAGCCTAAAAATTTACCTAATTTTATTATTTCGTGGTCTACTACATTTCAAACGCAGCTACACTTCGAAAATATGTGTTTTGGTTTTTGAGTTTAACAAGCAGTAAATATTGCCTAATTGTGGCCCGCGTTCTATATAAGCGTTAGACTTTAAGATACCGGATAGCTTGCAAACTTGCACATAAAGAGCGATGCCTTATTCGAAAAGCTTTGACTAGATACAAAAATTAAGCGGCAGCATTATACTCCAGTTGTGTTATAGCCTTTATGCTAAATGTGAAGAGTAGACGGGAGCTTAGAGCATTCACGGCATCTGAAATCATATGTTGCCTATTGTATTGTGAACATTGTAGGACTCTTCATCTTCCTCACCTGTGCACAAGGAGCCACGCGGTGGCGCAGTGGGTAGGGCACTCGACTTCTGTGCACTAGGATGCAAGACTGAATTCTGGCAGCGGCGGCCGCTTTTCATTGGAGGCGCAAAGCAAGGCGCTTGTGTGCTGTGCGATGTCATTGCATGTTAAAGAACCACAGGTGGTCGAAATTTCCGCAGCCCTCCACTACGGCGTTTTTCGTAACCGGAGTGGTTTGGGACTCTGTCACGAAATCAGCGCACATTTTTATCAAGCCGGCACGGCGCGAGGCCCGCGCGAGAGAGCGCGTACTCATCAAGCTGGAATATGCCAGAAAGATCTAGAACCTTCTATGGGACCTAGCCAATGACGACGCGCGGCTCGACGGGAGGAAAAAGGAGTGCTCTAACCAGCGAAACTAAGTGTGTGTGCGCGCTAGCTTTGGTGCGTGTTAACAGACAGACGCGGCGCGCCCTCTTTAAAGAGACCGCGCCGCTTGTGTAGCCAGTCAGTCAGTAAGTGTTTGCGACGTGTTCACCTGTGCTTCGGCTGGACTCCCGGGTATCACCGCTGCTGGCAAGCCCACGGACCTGCAAGGGAGCGGCGCTCGTCTTGTATGGCGGCCACATCGTGACTCTTGAGGCGTCGGACTGCAACAGTGCCCGGTGAACAATTTGGTGTTTGTTTATGTAACTCTCTCGTGTTTCATCTGTTGTAAAGCCTCTGTGTTATTGAATCATTCTGTAGTTGCATGCTTAGCGTTTGTATTCTGTGAACCTCTCGTCTGTGCATTTCAAGTGTTCTTGTGCATTCCTCTGTATCGTCTCTTGCTGTGTATAAAGTTCGTTTTCTTTGTTACTTCTGACCCCGATCCTTACTCTGGCTTGAATCGGCGACCGCTGGGCACCAAACAGCCACCCCCTTCTGTCACTACAAGGTAGTTGAAGTCCGCCTGAGCTTGCCACGCAGGTCGAGGGCATCTACTTTGCGACCGGAACAGCTACCCCCACTCACTGTAAGGGTGTCTGGGAGTGTGCGCACCGTTAAGGGCGCATCGTTAATAATCCCCTTAATTATTAACGGGTGACAGGCTACCAAACATGAACCAAACCAAATCTGTCTACACGCTGTGTCATCTTCATTCTTCCCTCTTGTAGTGTTGTAGGTGCCCACGTCATGGCTCAGGGCTCTTCGCTCCTGTGCGCGACTCGGGCTTAGCGTCCAACTAAACCCGGTCTGGCATGCCTGGGATTGCACAAGCCCGGAGTGTAGGTTTCTTTCCTCTTTGCGTACAAGATATTTGAATTCCATAGCTTGAAGTGTGAAATAATCAGATTCTGCGTGCTTTGATTGCCAGGCGATGCCGCGCAAGCACTTGGCAGCTGTGGCCGCTTGCCTTCTGTGACTTCTGTATTTGCGCGTATTTATGGAATACCCGCCAGAGAGACTCATTGCCTTTAGAGGTCTGCTGCTGACACCATTGTATGGCACCAGTATTTGCCATGGCCGGCTTCAGGTTTCGACGTAGGTGAAATACACGTCTATGTGCATCGTGACCTCAGCTCGGGGTAAGGAACCTCTGGTGGTATAAAACAATCAGGAGTCCTCCACTACGGTTTTCTCCATATTTCATGCGCCGTTACGGGACGTGGAAACTTCATAAGAAATACCATGCCATACCATATCATACCATATACCGTACCATATCGTATCGCACCATACTATACGGTACCACAAAGTACCATGCTGTAACGTACTGTACCGCACTACGCCATACCAGACCATAGCGTCACGTACCATACCATGCAGATCTATACCAAGCCATACAGCCCCATACAACGAAATACACCATACTATACCACCATACCATGCCGTACCATATCATACCATACCATGACACACCATACCATAACATAAATGCTGAAGCTTCAATGCCTATTTTGTGCTACACTTTCAAGGCTCATCGCTCGAGCACTACCTCCCTTACTGCAAGACTGTCTGCGCAAATTGTAGTGCAGATCAGCTATAGGCGTTGGCTTCGGGCCGCTCACCTCTTTCTGCAGAGTGACCAAGAGTGGGGAAATATTGAGGACCTACTGGAAACATAATAGCGGTAAAAGTTGAAACGTAATATCGTCTCTTCAGCGCTTCCGTTGAACTCCGTGTGCATCACAACATGCAGCTATCGAAAATTCTATATTTTGTTTCCCATAGGGCCGGTAAGTTTGAGTTCAGGTTTACATCTGCAGCGCGACTTTGTTGCAATAGCTGCTTTATACTTTTGTGTTTCGACTGACAAATGTGGCACTTTCCAGAACTTAGGTGTATCATTTCTTCTGAACGATAATGTTTTCCATTACTCAATTACGGTATAATGAACACAAAAAGCGTCTCTACTGAATGAAACATCAATATTTATACCGGCGTCAGCAAAATCATAGGCCGCATTGAACAAAAACTAGTCGAACTCAACTTACACGACGTTCTAAAAAAATTTCGTAACGGAAAATATCTCTCTGTCATTAATAAACTGTCTATACTGAACGTTAGCGGACGTCATCGCAATATATAAAAAGGAAATAGCACAGCTAAGCAAAAACACCCAATATTATGAGCAGTATCCTCTTTTAATCCCACTCGACACTATATTCGAAACAAGCAATCATCCTATGTATACGCACACTAAAGCAAACAGTAGTCTCATCACGTGGATGTTCTGCAACGTCACATGATACAACTTAGTCAAACGTCCGCCCCGATGCCCTCGAGGTTACGATGGTTGGGGACACATCTTGTACAGCGCTCTCGTTACCTCTCCTTATTTCTGTCACTCCTACTTCCCTGCTGGCGTGGTTCCCTTCCTTTGGAGAAAAGTTGTCGCAACTACACGTGGGATCGGCCTTGCGTATTGTGCCGGAAATTGATCCATTGTACCGGCAGCCGCTGCCAGAAGTTAGCACATACCTAAGCGAGCGGGTCTATCCTTTTATCTTTAATCAGACTCAGTGGATGGCCAATAAGTCTCTGTGGAGGTAGCGTTCCTTTTCTCGAGAACCCAAATAAATTGAATCGCTTCCTCCTGCAGTTACCTTCTCCGCGATATTTAGGTTTTTACTCAGAACTGAAGAATGTAGGAATTTTGAATGCATTCAGAATAACAGAATGCTTTCAAGGCTAAAACTACAAACGTGCTAGCACATTCGCGCGTTTGTAGCTTTAGCTTCTTGCGTGTAGAGCTTAGGTAGTTAACATGTGAATTTGATTTCACGCTTTCATGTGCTGACAAGAAAAAGATCGACAAAGCGATGAGATTAACTGGGTTGTTTGTTGTGCTGTTCTAGCGAAGGAATCAGCTGTTTCAAGTGTTAAGGCCAATTGGTTTAAAAGGACCCGGAGGATAGCTCCATCGTGGTTATGTTAGAAAAATTTGTTAGTGCGGCATATCCCGCATAAGCCGTCACTTGTCTAGTGACAGGAGGCGCACGTTTTGCTCAGATAGGGTCAGAAAAAAGGTATTTGACGCCGTTCTCATTCAAACTCAGTTGTCGCCTATGACACCATAGCAGAAAATGACGAGACACCGTCACGTAAGTATGAACTCCGTGACTGCTGAGGCACGATGAGCGGTGCGCTCAAGCAGCAGTCCCAATGAAAGCTACCGAGCCCCAGAACGAAGTCTTGAGCGTATTGAGACGATGACATAAAAGCGAATATTTCATTTATTTACTTCAAATATTGCACAACATATATGGTCCTAGAAGGAGGGGCACAATGGGCGCAATCAAACATTGTACAATACAATAAATGACACACACTTGCAAATAGTATTAAAAGAGAAAAACAAATAAAAACAAACAATCCAAAGCGAACTAATAAGACAGTCATCGTAAAACAGTCCAGAAACTCATTCAATAAGGGGGGGGGGGGGGGGACGTTCGAGTTCGCTTGGGATATTGCAGAATATTAAGAAATTAAACTGTTCTTAGATATCTGTGCAAATCACGTTGCTTATTATAAGATGGACTACAGCTAGACGAAAGATTCAGAACGCTTAGGCGACAATTGTGTAGCTGCTATCGAAATTCTAGGGCAATGAAAACATAACTGAAAAACGCCCTTATGCAACTGAAAAAGACATCGCGCGGCTAACTTCAGGACGGGGCCTCTCCGAAGTGATAAAGCACTCTAGTTGGGGTCCTGAGGGCCGTGACGCAAATCCTACATAAGCAATTTCTTTATCTCGTATATTTTTTTTCTTCTCGTGAGTAATAAACTTTCAGCGTGCTTGACATCTGGCACGTTGTTCGATCACCGCACATTCATTACCATAAACCCGCTTACCCAATCTTGTATTAATTCCGCGCCATATTTTTTTTAAATTCGGAGGCACGTACCGAAGAATGAGCTTCAGCCAAGGACAGCTTGGACATCTTTTGTGGCTCGGCACTTGTAAACAAAAGCACGACGAAAGCGAAACTACGCGGGCACGCAGAACGCATAGCTGCGAAGCGCCGAAAGCGAAGCAGAACGGCCACCAATGGGGCCGCTGAGTTGAGTTTCTCACTGAATTCCAGCAGTTAGGACGTTTTTTTTTTTTTTTGTTGTTTCCTCGTGTGATAAAAGCACGCTATAGCGTTTCTGAATCAAAACCTTTTTGTCAATGCGAACATGCCACCAGAATATATACATTCTTTAGATTGCCTTCGCACGTAATGCCACTTGTATTAGCAGTTTCACCGGTAATACTGTATTTTGAGTGTTTGTACTGTTTTACTTTGCACTATAATAGGTGTTTATTTGTGACTAGGGGCTGGTATTCTGTCGATACAAATGAACTTCATTTTCTCTTCCATGTCCATTTAAAAACAGAGGTCTTATTCAACTAAACATGCTACTGCATGGACAATTAAGTGCGCCTTCGAAGAGCATTAATTTTAATAGCGATGCCAATACTGTCACATTAGTGAAGACAAAACATGATGATTGTACAGCGTGGTGCTCAAACCTTGATTCTGAATTTTTTATCGATAATTCAGTGGTCCAACGCCTGTACTCTGCTTTATTGGAGCAATATTTATGGTGCACTTAAAGGTATGGTGCCCCTTAAATAAGAGTGATGCGAGAAGTTTGCATCTTCCGGTCTAGTTGACAGGTTGTTAATCACGTAGCTCTGGGCCACTTTTTCAGCTGCTCTCTTTTCTTTTAAGGAAGTATGTATAAGTGAACGCTTTCAGTTTGCTCGGTGTCATTTCCTTTTAAAAAGTGTTCAGAGGCGCGGTGGTTTTCGTTCACACTCCTTGCTTCGCATAGCTCGTGCACAGTATTCGTTGGGGAATGTAAAACAACTGGTGAAATTTGGAAATATAAGATTGGGCACGTTTATTCATCGCTAAAACGATATGCCTGATCATTTTAACGCTTTCTCCTATGCCATACAACGCACAAAGCTCTTGCCTTGGATACATCAGGATGCCCGAGAGCACGAACGGCTTTGTGTCATAAATGCCTTATTATTTTAAGTGATTTGTCCTTGCAACTGGAAGCATAAAGGACTCTAGAGAACTACACCGGGGCGGCGCAGTGGTTAGGGTGTTCGACAACTGTTCCCGAGGACGCGGGATCGAATTCCGGCCTCGGCGTCCGCTTCTCCATGGAGGAGAAAAGCAAGGCGCCCGTGTGCTGTGCGTTGTCAGTGCACGTTAAAGAACCCCAGGTGGTCGAAATTTCCGGAGTCCTCCACTACGGCGTCTCTCTCAGCCTGATTCGCTTTGGGACGTTAAACCCCACAAACCAAACCAAACCAAACCAAACCAAAATCTGAAATCGAAGCTCGAACAGCGTCTTCTTACAAACATGGTTCGCAGTCGTCTTATATGAACTCCCTATGTTCTTGTTTGCGTCTATAAGATTGCGAAATATGTTTTGAAAGACTGACAAGATGTCCTAACCTCTTATAGTTACATTATCTACTGCCATCATCGAAACTCTAGTTCAAAACATTACCCATCCTTTACTTAGCAAGATACAGCTATGGTGTCCACAGTGATTTATTGTACCATGGTTACCTACTAGTGGGACCACGTTTGGTCACATTTAACCCCCTGTGTTGGCGTCGGAGTGGGTACGAACTAAACAACGTACAAACTAGAAACAAATCCATGCTGCTTATTTAACTATGTCTCCGCAGAGAGGGAATGTTTTCAAATATCGAAACTTGTGCAGCATGGCATACGCACTCAGCGGAGGTTACTTGTTTGTGCCTCAAGCGCTTTTTGTTTTTGAACTTCATTGAGTGAACCGAAAGATTAGAAAGGTTACTAATAGCGTGGACAAATGCATAAAATAACTCGGATTTGATATCCTCATAGAAGATAGAACTGGGTCAATACATCGGCGTGCTCACCGCTGCTAGGCAATGCGCACGACTCGCAAATGGCCGTGTCCTTCAAAGCAGGGCTGTGCGCAGCGCACGCACAGATCAGGTGAGGGTAATCTAGGAGTAAACCGGAGACAAGGAGGAGCGTATCGCTGCTCGAGATTAATCAGAGGGGTTTAGCGCCACGCGCTGTCTTTGAGAGTGCTGCGAGCGAGACGACAAATACTCTTTCCTACGCACTAGAGCTACTCCCATTTCATTAATTTGCAGAGCGGTAATAGGCTTATTTGCTGATGACGGTCGCGACGAAAGGGAGCCCGCAGAAAAAGCCCTAAGCCTCTATTACTTACCGCGTAACCTGGAAATACCGCGTGTCAGGGCAGACAGCGATGTGACACTGCGACGTTGTTATCGCGCACGGCAACTATGGGCGAAACACTCCGTCCGTAAACAACGCCGTCGTTAAAAAATGCACTCTTGCGGAATTTCAAGGAAGGCTCGAGGTCGAAACCCTTTGAACATTGCTTATAATCAATTGCTCATAGAGGACAACAAGTTACCTTGAACCAGCACGCGCACTAGGACGAGAAGCCTTGCCTTCTAATGTGCCTTTACGTACATACGAGCTGTCGGATTAATTCATTTCGTAATTCTCATCGCATTTAAGTACCGCATTGTAATTTTAGTAAATTTATATAACTGACACTCAAAAACAGTTATAAGGAAGTAAATAATCAATGACATCACCCAAGTGCAAGGCGTAATTACGGCTACGCTTTGGTGGGTGTCATCGAGTAATCTACTCCAAAAATCTGGCCCACCTTAAGGGATTCCTCAAAATATTTCATCAACTCGAAAACAGTATTTAAGGAGTCTTTTTGATACACAGATCATTAAAAAGATCAAGGCACCGAAGTGTAAAAAAAAAAATGCGACAAAATATTTTGTGATGATGTCCCAACATAAAACTTCTTTATGTTGCGTGGCGCTTTTCTATAATTCTGTAGGTTTTTCTGCTGTGGTTTGGATTTGTCTTAACGTCTGCACAATGCTTTTGTGTTAATTATGCAAAATTCTGATGTTACTACAGGATGGTACATGGCCACTTACTGGTTCGCAGAGATAAATCACACAGAGATTATGTTGTATCTACAGAAGATGCCATTTTGCTAATTTCGAGTGGGAGCTGCCATACACAAACTTTGGTAGATTTTGTAAGGGAGAACACAAGAAAGTCGAAAGGGTGTCAACACGTCAGCAAATGTACGCAATGTAATGTTGACAAAATAAATATGCCCCACTACCATGGAGCTCATGTCTGGTAAAAATATATTGTACTGTGACTTTCTACTTCTAGCGTATCACCCTACGTTAGGCGTCGGTGAAAATTAATTTACATGCGAGCTTCGCTGTTTTCAAATGGTGATAGCCAGCTGGCATGGGAGGAGCAATGGTAAAAGAAAAAAAAATAAGCAGCGCTCATTTTTACGACTATAGAAGGATGTAAAAAGAAAGAAATATATGGTGGTGCTTGCTTTCATGTATGCACAATGTTGTGGCTTAAGTTATGCCAAGCGACCGACAGCGGGCCCTCTACTGCTGCACATCCTCAGGTTCTCGACTAAGCAGATGCAGTTCGCTGATCTCCACCGGACACTCAGCAGCTGCGCAGCTGAACGCAGCACTGTACATTCATCAAGCTTAACAAGCACTCGCGTGAGGGCACGCGGTCATCGTAGCCGTTCTTGATGCCGGAGCCACTGTCCATTTAGTTTTCTGGTCCACAGTGCAGATCACCCGCGGAATATCGAAAGATTTGAGAGCGAACGGCGTATAACAAATTCACAAAGCATCATTCAGATTTCCTTAGCTGTTCCACCAAAAAAGTTTTGGATCCATGGTCACTGCTGGATTTAGAAAAGTTTATGCCCTTGGCACTACCAATCCCTTTCCGCCTATACGAAACTCTCGAACTTCACCCCTTCTAACAATTATCCGCCTATAGACAAACTGTTGAATACTGCAACTCACATTGCATCTATGCAGAAAGTTGTTGAATACTGTAACTCACAATACGTCTACGCCAATACACACATGTTAAACATTAGATGTATGACTTGAATTAGTTCTGTTAAACTTATTTGTTGTTTGACTAAATCTAGTTGCATTATCCTGCTTGCAATAGACCCGTTGTCAGTCAGGCGTTCCAACTTCTTCATTTGCAGTTATGTCATCAGCAAATCGCTGGCTGCTAAGATGTGGTTTCTGACTCAGGTTTGATAAGTCGAAATCTACAGATTCGACGTGTAAGCATTTGCAGCTTTTGTGTAAATCATAAAATTGCTTCTGTGTCCCTCTGAGATAAATGTTAAAAGGGCGTTTAAGGTTCGCCTGAAGAATTGACTTGACAGCGCCTTCAGCATCGTATTTTCAATCCGGGAATATCTACCATGAGACGCTACAAACAATTATGTCCCAGTCTTTTTTGCTTCTCATGCTCCGTCAAAATGAGTAAACTCAACTAACCAGCCCAAGAAACAGACCGTCTTTAGTTATTGTGGGTTTTGGGGAAACGATGGCGCAATATCTGTCTCACTTCTCGGAGGACAGCTACACTTATAATGAACGGAATACAGTTGGCGTTACAGATCTCGTCGGTTCGAATCTCTATGTTCTATCACAAACTTACCTCTAGGTTCATTAGCAGATGGATCCTAATTTGGAAGCGAAATAGTTTTCACCTCCATGAACACTGCAAAAAGAACAGTTGCGTCAGAAGTGATACAAAATCACATGCATACTTTTTCTAACATATTGCCGATTAATCCTCTCGAAACCTTTCCCTCAAAGCAAAGATACAGTGACGCACGGCTTTACAGTCGCACGAAAAATATACGAGCGTAAAAAACCTGCACATTCAGTCTCTTGTCTCTCTCCTCATGGGGCTGGAGCAGGTAGGTCACCGCCGCTTGCGACGGGGGCTAGCCTGCCACCGAGTTTTTATCTGTTGTAGGCCGTCATTGCACCCGCCACCACTTCGGTGGTGGACGACGGCTGTTGTTGCCGCGCGCGTCTTTCTTTCCCACTTCCTTTTCTTTCTATTTTCTCTTCTGTCTGCACGAGGCAGAGGAGGTGGCTCAACTACAGAACCAGTAGCAGGCCCGTGCATTTTCTTTTCCGTGTTCCTACAGCACCAACAACAACACCAATCAGGCTGCTAAGATTGCAGATGAGCTCCCCTATCTCTATTTGCGCTTTGACTCTCACCATCCTCCCTCCCCGTACGGCGCGGTCAGGTGTCTACAGAGCAAGTGTGACAAATATTGCCCCTTTTCCTTCCTCTGAATCAATTATTATTATTATTTATTTATTTATTTATTAGTACCTCACAGGCCCCGAAGAGCATTGGGTGAGGGGGGCAAATCGGTACAAGAATATCGTACAAGAACGCGGTACAAGTCAAATACAAGAAAGCAACACGAAATTTATACAAAACCGAGTTAAAATAACATCAGACACGAGACACGAAAAACAACGTTAAGAACAAATGAAACTGTTGTACATTTCGAACATCACTATGGCAATAGATGTATACATAGATGTTTTTTAAACTCACCAGGATCAATGAAATAGATTATGTTGTCAGGAAGATCATTCCAGAGTTTTATTGCTCTAGGTAATGCAGAGGAATTAAACGACAGGGTCTTCCCATATATCCGGTTGAAGCTGAGTTGATTGTGTAAGCGTTGTGAAGAGCGGAAAGGTGATGCCAGAGGTAACAACGAAGGACGGGTGTGAACATATTTATGGAATAAACACAGAAGTGAAATGGAGCGACGAATTTCAAGTATCTGTATGTCATTAAGGTTTTTAAGCTGGGATACACTTGCGAGGGGACTATAATTGCTAAAAATGTACCGGGCAGCTCTGCTTTGAATGGAATAATAATAATAATAATAATAATAATAATAATAATAATAATAATAATAATAATAATAATAATAATAATAATAATAATAATAATAATAATAATAATAATAATAATAATAATAATATAATAATAATAATAATAATAATAATAATAATAATAATAATAATAATAATAATAATAATAATAATAATAATAATAATAATAATAATAATAATAATAATAATTATTATTATTAATAATAATAATATTATTATTATTATTATTATTATTATTATTATTATTATTATTATTAATATTAATAATAATAATAATAATAATAATAATATTATTATTAATAATAATAATAATTATTATTATTATTATTATTATTATTATTATTATTATTATTATTATTATTATTATTATTATTATTATTATTATTACTCTGTTTTTCGTAGCGACCGCCCTGAAACAGGTCCCAAATCAAGAGGAGGTGGAGTGCTCATTGCTATTGACAGTTTTGTGAAGTGTGTTCGACGTTCCGATCTGGAAACTGTTGAAGAATGTGTGTGGCTCGAGTTCACTTTAAATCGATATGAAAAACTTTTACTTGCAGCTTTCTACATTCCTCCGAATCTACCTCCTTCAGCCTATGATGATGTTCTGCTCTCAATCGAACATGTTATAATCCGTCATAGCAAACACAAACTTCTTATTTTAGGTGATTTTAATACTCCTGGTATCAACTGGAACTCACTTATTTCTTCTCACAACAATCATTACATATTAAGTAAGTGTAACGCTCTACTTGATTTTATAGCCTTTAACTCTTTGCAGCAACACAATTTCATTGCAAACTGTTGCGGTAATATTCTTGACATCTGTCTATCGAATTTTGAAAGTGTTCGAGTCTCGAGTTCAGACATACCGCTGACTCGCTGTGACAAATTTCACCCTCCGCTTCTAGTTACTACTGCTCTCTCTGCCTCACCTTCTACTAATTCAGATCGGGTGGGGAATTCGCCCCGTTGCGCGTATGCACGTGGTGATTATGTCGGTCTTTTCAATTTCTTCTCTTCCGTCGACTGGTCCCTTTTAAATGACATTAATGATTCAGATAGACAAGTCAGTCGCTTTACAGAAATAGTTCTTGATGGTATGCGTCGGCACATACCTTTGCATACTCCTACGCGTAGGAAGTTCCCTTCCTGGTTTTCAAGGGAACTAATAACGGCGTTAAAGCTCAAGGAACGGGCCCATCGTAAAGCGAAACGCCCCGGGTTTCACAATTGGGGAGATGAGTTTCGCGTGTGCGTTCTCTTTGCAAACGCTTATACAAGCGGGACTACGACTCCTATCTTGAGTCTTTAGAGAGGAATGCCTCAAATCGTCCTAGTCAGTTCTGGCTTTACGTTCGCAAGCGTTCCATTAAATCAGATTTAAGTATCAGCTTAGTTGACTCTCAGGGTTCGGAAATTCGGGATGTTGCCGACAGTTTTGCACAACATTTTTCCTCCGTTTACAAACATCCACATTGTGATTCCGTTTGCCTCCCATCTGGTGCACTATCTAATTCCATTCTCTTTGACGAGGAGTTGATAACTGAGAGTCTTAAGCGTCTGAGACCATCTTTGTCTCCTGGACCTGATGGCATTCCAGCTGCCATAATAAAAGCCTTCAGTTATATCTTCGTACCAGTACTGACTGCCATATTTAATAACTGTTTTAAAAATGCTGCCTTTCCTCGCGTGTGGAAAATGGCACGCGTGTTTCCTGTCTTGAAGTCTGGAAACAAATCTGATGTTTCCAATTATCGTCCGATTTCTCTTCTATGTGCAACCTCTAAGCTTTTCGAATTAGCTTTGCACAGCGTACTTTCCTTCCATCTCAAACATATCATAGTACCGAATCAACATGGCTTCATGTCGGGCCGCTCTACTTCTACCAACCTTGTCACGTTTATGACGTATGCCTCTGCAGCAGTCCTTCAGAGGGGTCAGGTTGACACTGTGTACTGTGATATGAGCAAAGCTTTCGACGTTGTTACTCACTCACTACTTCTTGAAAAACTTGTACTCTCTGGCGTTGAAGTCTCACTCGTAGCCCTCCTACGCAACTATCTCCTTGATCGCTTCTGCTTTGTCAGTGTCAATGGACAGACTTCTTTCGTTTACCCTGCAACGAGTGGAGTTCCTCAAGGTTCAGTACTAGGCCCGCTTCTCTTCTCCGTTTTTATTAATGATGTTTCCTCGGCGATAAAGAACTCCTCGTTTCTTCTTTATGCTGATGATATAAAAATATTCAAGGTAATACATTCTTTTCAAGATTTCGTGTTGTTGCAATCGGACATATCTGCTTTTTCTGATTGGTGTGCGATGAATCGACTTCTCAATTCTTCCAAAACTAGGGTTGTGTCCTTTACTCGTAAAACACATAGCTTTCTCTACCATTATTCTGTGAATTCTGTGCTGTTGGATAGGGTTGATGAAATTAATGACCTTGGTGTACTTTTTGACCGCACCCTCAGCTTCTCCTCTCACACTAACCGCATTGCTCAGCGGGCTATGCGCACACTCGGATTCGTTTGCAGACTTTCGAGAGAGTTCCATACTCCACTTCCATTCCTAAAACTGTACCTGTCCATATGCCTGCCGGTCTGGGAGTACGCGTCGGTTGTTTGGAATGGCACTTGGAAATCGAACTTGGACAAGGTTGACAGAGTACAAAAAAAATTTTTTACGGATATTTCATTATCGCTTTCCTTGCGCAACTTCCCCCTCTCGCTCCACCAGGAGCGCCCAACTGAATCTTCCTTCCCTTCACTGCCGTCGTATCTGACTTGATATCATATTTCTGTACAAACTCCTTAATGGCCACATTATGTGTCCTCAGCTCTTAGAGTACATCCTACTGCGCGTTCCGCGAAAGAGCATGAGGGAATTCAGACCATTTCAGGTTTCTCCTCTTCATTCCCACTCCCCTCTGGACAGGATGCAGTGGTTATTTAACTCTTTTTGTCCTCACCTTGACATCTTCCAAAACTCGCTCTGTTCATTTACATTGGATGTTCGTAGCGTTGTATTCTAAATAGTACTTTATCACTTAAAACTCCCACTTTCTAGCCTTAAATTGTATTTACTTCACTTTTTGCTTTTTCTCCTGTTCAATGCTGTCTGTATCGTGAACTACTTTTTATCCGTTTCTTACTTATATTTCAACTTTAAACTTTATATTCAAATCTTACTGCCCCTTGTTCAATTTTACTTCTTTATTGTATTATTCTGTATTTCTAGCCTGTGTTTTAAGTACCATGCACTTGTTGCGCCTGGAAGGGTTGTTTATTTTATGTATATTTCTATATTACTATAATCAATGTCAGTTATTTGTTGTTGTTGTTTTTTTTCTCTTCTATCTACCGTTCTTTTTTTTTCTTTATTTCCTGTTGTTCTAAAAAATTCTCTCACTGTGTATATTAGTGATGCTACTCATTGTTTGGTTACTTTCCGTGATACTTTTCGTCTGTTTCATTTCACGTATTATTTATTTCTTTTTTTGTGTTCTCTCTGTGTGTGTAAATATGTTTGTGCTTTTTCATTTTTGTTTCTTTTTTTTTATTTGTGCTGCAGCACAAAGACCACATGGTTGTTCCTGCGCACATTAAATAAAGATTGATTGATTGATTGATTGATTGATTGATTACAACTACCGGTGCGAGGCAAATTGTTGTCAATTAAACGGCGCCTAACCCCTCACGCACACCATATCTATTCTAAGGGGCATTTAGGTAGCACTAATAATAAATAAATAAGATCATACGACCCCTACTCAAGCCCAACGCAGTGATTAATTCTTTTCGACAGACACCGAATACTAGGACTACATTGTGTCCCCTTCTGTGACAGGCTTTGCTAGTTGTATTTTGTCATTTTCTATAAAAAGCTTTAATGGAGGTGCAGGCCAACATTACACCTTACCACACACCTGATTTACACCTCCGTTGCACAATGGCTGAATGGCTGCATGCATCACTGAATTAAATGTTCGCAACTTCCAACTCCATACAGGGTCTTGGTATTATCTGCACATTCCTGTTTAACGTGACATCTGGTGTCAAATTGGTCTATGTTCGAACGAGGCGACGCGAGTAATGAGTGGTGTTTAGTTATGACGGCACATATGAAGATGATAATGTAAACATTGTTATGGCCTTGATTTTGATTAGCGACGTGGCTCTATAGCAATTTGTGGAGGTACATAATGTTTTGTCTTGTGTGTATATTTTAACCTACAGTACGTGTAGGTTCTCACAGCAATGCCACATTTTTCGCTTGTATTTTCGCGTAAAACTGCGATGCAGACTAACAAGTTTCTCTGCAGCATCGTCTCGAATATTGTTAAAGAAGATCCACGGGAATGCATCAAAGAACTTATTCAGTACCTTGTACAGTCTAGCTTCAAACAGATACTAGACTTTACTGTAAGGCTGTCTGGATGAGTTTTAGGCAGCGGATGGCAGCCTTTGCAGCCTGATGTGAAGAAAGGAATCTTTTGCGAATATTGATGAATAAGATGCTAAGGCTAGGCAGGAACTCAGCCTGACAGCATAATAATAAGCGTGCCTTTAGGGTGACAGGGCACTGATTGATGATTTCAATGTGTGGAGAGAGAGGCAAAGGCATAGAAAAAAAAAGGGATCTCTAGCTCGAAAATAGATTTAAGAAACGTTGTTAATAAACCTTATTTTTTTTTCCCCGCAAAAAGTTAAAAAGAACATATGTCTCATGCATGCACCGAGGGGCACACTTTTCTTTTTTTTTTTGTTTTCGTTTACACTATGTGCATGAATAATAGTATATTTATCCGCATTTAAAATTTCTAAGCGGGAGAGAATGCTTCTACGAAAAGTTTATTCGAAAAAAACAACAACCTAGTCGCAGCTAAGCGTCTGAGTTGCGAGCTGTGGGCACTGTCGTGTCTTTTCGCGCTGTTGAATCATAAAAAGAACACATTGTGAGCAGGTTGTCTCTGGCGGAGATAATGTGTGCCGGCGGAGTGCAATCTTTCTTTAAGACGCAAAGCTCGTTTCCCAGAACATTTACTCGGTTATTAAATTTTCTTGCAGCGTTTCGTTTGGAGCACCTTGGCTCAAGACTAAGACGGATTACTTTTGAGCAGAAAACAGAATGCAGGAAGGAAGGCGGCAAAGGCGCTCACTCACCTTTATGAGTTGTGTGCTTTGTTGCGTTGTGAAGTAATCCGTCTTATTTATTATTAAGTTTGATGGTATTGCAGCCGGTTGCAGCGGGCGCGTTTCGGTCATGCGAGAAGCAAGAACGCCTAGGTGCTGCAGAATATCAATGTATTTCAATGAATTTCTGGCGGTCGAAATTGATAAGGAGCCCTGTACCACGTAATTCCCTATATAGAGCTCACGCGCAGTATTGACGACGTTAAACTTCGCATACCATTACCGCTTTTGTAGTTTGTCAAACAGAATTAAACGTCATTCACAGGATATGCACCTGTTCCGGCCCTCTCTAGCACTTGGAAACACGCTAACGTGGCTCTATTTTGTATTAAAGGACGCTGTCAGCATCTTCTCCCGCAAGTGACTCGCCTTTTTCGGTCTTTCATAAGGGTTGGCCACGACTCAGGTAGCCACTGATGCGCTGGAGTCTTGTTCAAGTTGGCCCCGGCTATTCTTGCCACCTTTAAGCCGTTCAGTATTAGCCATGTCCGCGAAATCGATACCACGGGATGGTGGCGAAGTAATGCGCATCATGGATTGACGCCTACCGAACCATGTCGTTTTTGCTGTTCTGAGTGCTTTTTAGGCGCATTCAGACATCTCTGTCATAGTTTTGTTGTAAAACAGTCAACTTCGAAAGAGTGTTAAGAGCAGACGCTGGTGTCTTCAGCACCGGAATGGGAAGACGCAGAATCTGTGACACGTTTTTTCGGTGGGCACCTGACCCGCGCTGTAATGGAAAGGATTAAGGTGGGAGAGAAAGTGGAAATCTAGGTGAAATCAAGAAGACGAAATGGGGATGGGCAGGACATGTAGTGCGAAGAGAGGATAACCGATGGTCGCTTAGGGTAACAACCTTGATTCCAAGGGAAGGTCCAAACGCTTCAAGGATGCGGCTAGCACACTTCTTTCGCACGCATACACTGGGCACACCAATAATATATGGTCCACAGTCACTGGGATGCCACAAGTTGAACATTCCGGCGAGTCCACCTGTCCAATTAAATGTAAGTACTTGCGCGTGAAAGCCGCATTTAGACGAAGTCTATGTAGCAAACATGCCTGATGGCGCGGAACATCACGCGGAACATAAAATTTCAATGTACGATCGAGCCTTCTTAGACGAATGTGTCGGGCGCATGACTGGGCCCAGTAAGCTGCTGTAGCATTCTGCTGCTGGGCGCTTGGTAGGACAAGGGGAAGGGTGTCCAGGCAGTGCGTGTTCTTTGCCGTTTTTTGTGCACCAGCGGACTTGATTCGCGCTTGTAAAGCAAGCGACTGTGCCTGTAGATATGTATTTCATATGCCTTCTCCCGCATCGTCACCCATCATGATTTTCTTTCTTCTCTCCTTCCCCTTCCCCAGTGCAGAGTAGCAGGCCAGATTTGAAGTATTCCGGCCAACCTCTCTGCCTTTTCTATTCAATAAATCCATCTATCTACCTATCCAAGGGAAGGAAAGCGTAGCAGGGAGCAGCAGAAAGGGGAAGGGTGTCCAGGCAGTGCGTGTTCTTTGCCGTTTTTTGTGCACCAGCGGACTTGATTCGCACTTGTAAAGCAAGCGACTGTGCCTGTAGATATGTATTTCATATGCCTTCTCCCAAATCGTCACCCATCACGATCTTCTTTCTTCTCTCCTTCCGCTTCCCCAGTGCAGAGTAGCAGGCCAGATTTGAATTATTCCGGACAACCTCTCTGCCTTTTCTTTTCAATAAATCCATCTATCTATCTATCCAAGGGAAGGAAAGCGTAGCAGGGGGAAACAGAAAGTTAGGTGGGCGGATGAGATTAAGAAGTTCGCAGGAGTCAAGTGGATGCAGCTAGCACAGAACCGGGTTAATTGAAGAAATATGGGAGAGGCCTTCGCCCTGCAGTGGGTATAGTCAGGCTGATGATGATGATGATGATGATGAAAGTAGAAAGAGTGAAAGAGGAGTCTTAATGGAGGGCTGCGGAGTAAGTTTGGCCACCTGGGGATCTTTAACGGGCGTTGACATCGCACAGAGAGGTATGGGCGGGGGGTGGCTGCTTCTGGCCCTACGGGGCTAGGACTGTTAGGCGGGGCTAGCATGCCACCGGGTTTTTGAAGCGAAAACTTCACTACGAGAGTCGGAGCCGAGCTTCGCGTATGCCGTATGCCGTGTGCGGCATGCCGCCACCGAGTAACGTCACAGCCAAGGCCTGCTGCGCAGACCCATCGCCAAGCTCTGCCGGCGTTTGCAGATGCCCATTGAACCCATGAATTTGGAGGCCATCGTAGCTATCACTAACCATCACTTACTAGTTAAGGGGCTTTAACTAACACTAATCAGACATTAACTAGTACTCAGAAAGTGCAAGTCATGGCTAACTATCACTAACCAATAGTAATGGTGAGACGTTTCAAAACGTTCACAGCCGTCGCATGATGATGTCATAAGCCGTGACGTCATCATGAAGCCACATCCGGTCATTTATAATAACCGGACGTGATAATGACGTCACATTTAGTCAGACGTCATGACTTGTGGTCAGTCTAAGTTAGTCTAATATGGACCCCAGCGCAGGCTTCGGTTCCTGGCAATGAAGCGGCACACGAGTTAGCCGGAGCTATCTACTTTCGGGTAACCGTAGTACCACCGGATTGCCAGAACTTGGATGAACGCGCTCAGATATATTGTGAAATCGTTGAGATTTATAGATAAAAAAGAAAACTACTGCCACCACCGGATAAAACACTAATAGAGAGGGATCGAATCCCGGCCTCCGCGGCTGCGCTTCGGTGGAGGCGAAACGGAGTAGCGGGATCGAATCCCGGCCTCGGCGGCTGCGCTTTGCTGGAGGCGAAACGGAGTGGCGTCCGTGTGGCATGATTCCATTCATTTCCATCCATTTCAGGGCCCTCTGAGCAGTGTCACCAGGTGATAGATAGCGGAAATATTGTAAAAAGGAATAACGGGGTTTAAAGCTTGCCGTACTCGTTGCTTAGTGGCGTATTGACTGAAGATATTACCGGCATTCTTTTAACTCTTTTAAGGATGTCTTGTCCGGGGCCTCCACGGTATGGCAAACGGTACAATGGCTGGGGAAGCATGATGTCAGTGAGGTCTCTATAGAGTTTCTTCTTGGTGACATTGCACAGATATTCATGAGAGCAACGCACATTTAACAGCCTATAAGCAAGCATAACTTCACGCAGATATCCAGTCACGGCACCGCACATATTTTGACATGACGACACCACGAACCCTGGAAGGGTAAAATTTATTCTTTAAATTGCACACTAACACGCTACCCGTTAAGACATGACTTCATAGCAAAGGCATCTTCGTACCCTGGACTACCAATTGTTTTTTATGCAAAAAACCTGAAACAATAGAGCATGTTTTTTTGACTGCTGGGACACAATATTTTACTGGGATGTTTAACAGCGCACGCTTAAGAAACAGTTACCACTCGATCCATATGGAATAAAGTTCTTGCCGATAGAAACATCACAGGATATACCATATGATTTGATTATGCTTCTGGGCCTGCACTCAATATGGAAAACGAGGATGCAATTTGAACATGCTGATCTTGTCGTGCGTCCTGTTGGCGAGCATTTTGTTGAAAGTGTCGTTTCACTAAGAGAGTGTTACCGAGCACTCCCTGATCCACCAGAATGGATTACCTTGCTTGATGTTTTGGTGTCGCTGAGAGAATTTTAATCCGTGTTTGCAGAAGCCTGGCTTACGCGTTTTATTCACTGTATTTCTGATTTCACTTTCAAATGTCAAAGTCGGCAATAAAGAAAAAAAAAGAAAAGCTTAGTGGCGTAATGGATTGACACTCCTTACTTATCTCAGCAATAAGCGACTGAACCATCTTTTCGAATCCTGTAGTAGGAACTTCTTATTTTTGCGATTTTTTTAACGCAACATTACAATAAGCTACGAATCTCACTCCTGGGGAGTGTTCCCCTTTAGGTTGCAATATTTATTGTTTTTTTATTTCTTTAGCCGCAAAACCAGCCGTGAACAGCCACGAGGTGTTGGAATGACAATAGTAACACTAAATAATTACCTTCACTGCAATAATTTCCTGCCTTCAGTGAGTGTATGTTACCTTTAGGTTGCGTTCACAGACCCCTTTCTGTAACTATCGCCGTTTAACCCACTGAGAGGTAACCAGTTAAGAGAAAGAAGTTGCGGGAGCGCACCGTTGAGGAGACGGAATTACGCGTCCGTGTGCTGTGCGATGTCAGTGCACGTTAAAGAACCCCAGGTGGTCGAAATTTCCGGATGCCTCCGCTACGGAGTCTCTCACAGCCTGAGTCACTTTGGGACGTAAAACCCCACAAACTAACCAAGCAACCAACCAACTAATAGAGAGGCGACCCCATGGCGGCGACTGCAAGCTGGAAAATTTGTTAAACCAGTGCTGGCCTTTCACGTACTACCAGCGGAACAGGAAAATGATATTTGTAAAGCATGTGGGGAGAGGGGTACTCTCGATCACATTATATGAGAATGCGTCGACTCCCCTGAAGTCGAGGAAGATATCAATAGCAGAGAGAGCTGGGAAGCCCTGATGCGGAGCGAAGACGAGATCCACTACGTTCCTATCTTTTGGCAACGCGCTAAGAATTTTGAATGCAGTGGCGGAGATACGACCCCTGGCGAAGTTGCGAAGGGTCGTTTTTGAATCACTGAGAATGGTGCTGGTTCCGTTTTGAACAATTCCTAGAGATATTGCGGCCTCTTCTGCCTCTTCTACTCGGTCCGTGACCACCGTAGCTGCTACCTTGCGGGAGATGCTCACCGCGCTCCTTTCCTGTACGCCTCCTTTCCTGTAATGTTGTATTTTGCCGCATCAACATACACGGCACTATAATCCCCTTGATACTTTTTGCATAACGACTTCGCCCTGGCCCTCCTTTGACTTTCGTGGCGATCTGCTTGCATACTCATGGAGACTGGTTTGAGCCGAATGCTTTCACGCGTCTCTACCGGCAAGATCATCTGGCTTGAAGGGTCCTCGCTCTTTATATTTAAGCCTCTCAGGATAGACAGCCCCGCCTTAGTTTGCCTGAGCCGCTACTCTTGCAAAGTCAAAGTGTGCCTCAATGTGCTCTTCGAGGGTGTTGTGGACCCCTAGGCACAGCAGTCTCGCGGCGGACGTGTTTCTGGGGAGACCGAGAGCCGTTTTGTATGCCTGCCTTATCAGGCAATTCAATGTTCCAATATCGGTCTTTTTGAGGTGCAGGTAGGGGGTGGCATACACGAGCCGACGTAGGACAAGAGCCTGAACGAGAGGACATGCGTCGTGCACTCCCATACTTCGTCGCCTAGTTGTCACGTGCTTAATTAGCCTTATGGTCTGTTGGATTGAGGTCGACAATGTTTCCAGCGTTACCTTGTTGCACCTGTTGGATTTTATAAACACCCCAAGAACACGTATCGTTTATACCTCCGGTATTTGGTTTCCCTAAATTTCTAGCTGTATCTTGCTCGGCTTTGTTTTGTAAGCCCTTCCGTTGTTACGGATGACCAAAGTTCCGACTTCTGTGGGAAGCATTCCAGTCCTGCCCAACGGGTGTGGGCGTCTACGACGTCCGCCGCCTCTTGTAGGGCTTCCTCGATTTGCCCGTCTGATCCCTGATTCGTCCAAATCATGACGTCGTCAGCGTATGGGGTGTGTCTAATAAATTGAATGGCGTCAAGTGTTTTAGGCTGCATGATCAGCACAGCGTTGAACAGAAAAGGGGATAAAACTGACCCCTGCGGCGTGCCCCTGTTTCCCAGCGGTATGCGTTCCGACTTGAGCTCCTCTATGGTAAGCTCCGCAGTCCTGTTGGACAAAAAATCTCCTATATACTCGCACGTGTGTCGCTCTACGTTTAGTTCCAAGAGGTTGGACAGTATAGCCTCGTAGGAGACATTATCGAACGCTTTCTTCAAATCCAACCCCAGGATGACCCATGTACCGTGACAGTTTCCCGAGTCTATGACTTCTCTAGAGAGTTGAAGCATCAAGTCCTGCGTGTACAGATGCGGCCTAAACCAGATCATTGTGTGCGGCATGAGGCGATGGGTTTCTACGTAGTTCTGCAAACGCGTGAGAAACACGTGCTCCGTGATCTTACCCAAGCACGACGTAAGGGAAATAGGTCGAAGGTTTTCGACGTTGAGCTTTTTGCTGGGTTTTGGTATAAAAGTGACTCCTGCATGTTTCCATGCTGGCGGAATGTTTCTCACATTCCAGCACTTGTTCATATATTCTGTTAAAGCTTGGACCGAATCGTCATCCAGATTTCTAAGGATTTTGTTAGTTATTCCGTTTGGCCCCGCCGCCGAGGTAGTCCGGAGTTTCTCTATCGCAGCTATCACCTGCGTGGTGGCGATATCCTCGTTTAGTGCCACATTTTCCGCTCCATATATCGAGGGGGTGCCTTCCCATCAAATTCGGTTATCTGGCTAATCGCTGTTCAGAATGCCTGAAGTGTTAGCAAGCTTCGATTTGACATGTTCGCCTATACCGATTCAGAAAGAGAGCCGAAAGAGTAATGCTTAAAGCTCTCTAGGTATGTAAGGCGTTTCGTGTGTGACATTGAAACATAGACGTGATAACTGTTTCATTCGGCACTGCACTGCCAATGGTTGTATGATTCCGAACACAGCTAAGATATTTTTGCTAGTTAAGTGGCTAACTATAGCACTGAAAAGCTAACTTTTTAAAAATTACTCTCAGGTTTTTATCATTAGCGGTCTTGAAGGCCACCATAATCAAAACTTACACCACATTTTAGATTTTTGAAACAGCCGTTGACGTCGAAGCTCCAGCGCTTAGAAATTTGAGACTTCGCAGGATCAAAAGTGAAGCTCACCGGCCGGTGCGCGGAACAATCATATTTTCGAAAATCTAAAACTGATCCGAATATTATTTACAGTAGCAATCAGCTTCTCAAGAAATTAAAGGCCTAAGAATAGTAGGTCAAAAGTTTCCATTTCATCTTTCATATTATCTGAACTTCGTTTCTTGAACACTACTGCTTGAGATGCGATGTTAAAGAAAGAGGTCTTCTGACTCAGAAATCATATTTATTATATATAGGGGAATGTTTTGGTGAACGCCCTGTGTAGGAGTTCAGCAATGTATCATCTCCTTCAAAGACGAGGCAATGTAGCTTGTGTCTTGACCGTACAGTGAAGCAGTGTTCACTTTTACCATTAAGTGATTTCGAACGATGAAGACAGTGGTCTTACTTACCACACAGAGATTTAGAATTACAAGGGTTTCAAATCGCTCCGCTGCATATTTATGAGAAACAAACTGCGTTGAGTGCTAACGCTCGGCTCTTAACATAACAAACTATTTGCCTTTGAAAATTTGAGGGGAGCACTTAAGCCTTCTTAGGCGCAGTAAAGTGAAAACATTCGAGTTCATACGCGTCACTTCGTGAATTCTCCCGACGATACGGTAGCGAACCTCGGCTGCACTCGGCCAGATTACGTATATGCATGGCATATTTACCTAAGTCAAATGAAGCTTCATTGAATACCGAACCTCATGAAACCCACTATGCCCCCTGCACACCGCGATGGTGCATTGCAGTTGGAACTCAATGAAGACGGCAATGTTTACTGCACGGCGGGAGAGCGTGTTGCAGTTATAGACGAGGCGTGATTGACCGATGCTGGTGTAGTGCTCTCGAGCCTGGGCCCGGGAAGCTGATCTGTTTGTTCAGGAGCGGCTTCGCAACCGATAGGCGGCAATGGTTCATTTTATTGACGCAGGTCCTCTCCACAAATCTCGCTTGTGCAACTCTTGAGCCAGAAACACTTTCTTATTATAACGCTGCTTTTTCTCTGTTTTTCATGCCGCGTTGCAACACCAGTGTGCTTTCCTTTCGCTTCTGTTTTAATGAATTTCGAGCGGTGCTTGCTGGTATTACTTCGTTTAATGTTTTTATTAATCTTAATAATCTTTGTTTATTTACGCGAGTCTTAGTTTTGCACTCTTATGCACAATTTATTTTATAATATTCAGCATTTCCTGTTTTTCATATTTCTTTTCATATATTGCACAAGGAGGCTATTAGTCAAGAAAGCAACCTAGTGGAAGAGGAAAGAGGAGGCACGAACGAAAGTGTGTAAAACTGAATAAAACAGCGTTTAGTGTCATACACAGTGAAAAAAACCTACGCACTAAAGTGTTAGCCTTAAGCCGCTCATAGGTCTGAGCGTGCTAAGCCGATGGTACTATAAGCTAGCTCAAAGCGCTAAGCTAACATATCCATCTCCTGTTCCGCAACGGCGCGTCTGAGTTGACAGGTCGGTTCCTGAAAACTCACAATCATAGAATTTAGTTCTAAAAATAAATTTTTCATTATGCTCCTCGTTCAAACATTGTTTTTTTTTTTTTGCTTTGGTGCGTCTAGCAGGTACTGCATAGCCAGATAGTTTTGACACGCATGCCAAAACCAACGGGCTTTTCAATGCGACAATGCATTGCTTGTAGGATGCAGATAACTCTTCGTCGGCGTCTGTCTGGAGCCTCCGTAGTGTTGTGTGCATAAGGTGAAAATATAAACGGTGGTATCGAGAGTCAAAGTATATCACTATAGTGTACTAATGATCAATAAACCAGCAGTGGCTTTTGTCATTGTAACTGAGCGTGTCACTGCAATATAAAGATGAGCAAGACTGTCATGCACTATTGTACACATCATTTATCTGAAAGTAAATATGGTGGTAACAAGTTTTATTGCCACGAAATGAAAGGAATTATTTCGGGCTGGGGCGAGTCTAGGGTGGCCTCCAGTCGGGAGCGACCTCTTGAGCTCGCTTGACGAGGGCCAGTTGCGTAGTTTTCCTTGGGCTGGCCAACAGCTTGTCCCATTCCTCCGCTGAGGGAGCTGGCAAGAGTGTCTTTGGAGGGGGATTGCTGGCGCATTCCCACAGTATATGGTCTTGAGTGGCCTGCGTCCCGTCACCGCAGTGCCGGCATGCAGGGTTGAATTCTCCGTTTGTAATTAACGATAGTCGGTAGGGGCTAAGAATGGCCTTTGTTTGTAGGCGTCTGAGTGTCGTGGCTTGCGCCCGGTCGAGGTCGGGGTGAGGGGCGGGGTACGTGCATCTTAGCTCGCGATAAAAGTTTGTTACCTCCGCGTATGTGCGCGGTGCCTCCACAGGCGCGTCCGTTCCCGATAGATCTCCCGTCTCCCGGTTGGTTAAGCCTCGGGCTAGACGGTCGACCCCTTCGTTTCCGGAGTTACCCGCGTGAGCCGGAACCCATACGAGATTGATGTTGTGATTGAGAGATCGGTTGCGCAGAATTCGCGCCGCGAGTGCGCTTACAGAATTTTTGGCGAAATTTTGAACGGCGCTTTTTGAGTCGCTTAGAATAGTTTTGGTGTGGGGATCCGCGATGGCCAGTGCGATAGCTACTTCCTCTGCCTCGCATATGGAGCTAGCATGAAATGTTATAGCGTTAATGAAGGTTGACTTTGGAGTGGTCATACATGCCACGTATGCTCCGTTTTTGATGTGCTGAGCTGCATCCACGTACACTGCTTGTGGATCGTCCTCGTACTGTTTCTCAAGGGTCTGTGCCCTTGTCTTCCTGCGGGCATCATGTCTACCTGGTAGCATGTTTTTGGCTATTGGTTTAACAACTAGTCTACTAGTTATGTCAGCCGATAAATGGGATGTTGCGCACACCTCCTCAGTGGGGTGGATGTGGAGCTTGTCGAGAATTACGCGTCCCGCAAGGCTGCGTGACAGGCGGGTCACTTGTGCTGTCTTATGGGCTTCAATTAGTTCAGATAGTGTGTTAAAAATTCCTAACTGCAGTAGTCGATCTGAGTTAGCGTATACTGGTAAGCTAAGGGCCGCTTTGTATGCTGTTCTAATTATGCTATTAAGTGCATGTTCGTCCCTACGACGCAGATGATAGTACGGGCAAGCGTACATGATTCTGCTTATCATAAAGGCTTGGATAATCCTGCACAGGTCGGCTTCTCTCATACCCCTGCGACGTGTGGCAATGCGTCTCACCAGCCCACCTATCTGGTGCGCCGTGACGCGTAGCCGGCGTATAGCTTCTGTGTTCTGCGTATTATTCTGAATCAACATTCCGAGAACTCTGATCGTGGCTACCGGGGGTATCGGATGGTTGTCAATGTGTAACTGGATAGGTTCTCGAGAATCTGGCTTTACCTGTGAAGCTTGTTTGTTCCTTATAACTAATAGTTCTGATTTAGCCGGTGAACAGGTAAGGCCGTTTTCCTGCACATAAGACTGTACCGTGTCGATAGCTCGTTGTAATGAATCTGTAATATCTCCATCGGAGCCAGAATTGGTCCATATGGTGATGTCGTCGGCGTATATGGAATGATGTATGTGTGGGATATCATCTAACAGACGCGGGAGGCCGCTCATAACGATGTTGAAGAGAAAAGGTGAAAGTACGGCGCCTTGCGGTGTTCCTCTCGTCCCTAGTGTAATTTTGTCGCTAACTTTGTCAACGAAATGGAGCGTAGCCGTACGCGCATTCAGAAAGGCAGCGATGTAGTCGTATGTCCGTTTGCCTACGTGTAACTGTGAGAGGTGATTGAGGATGGAAGCGTGTGACACATTGTCGAAGGCCTTACTCACATCGAGTCCCAGGATGGTTCGCGTGGCTCTTATGCGATTTGTATCTAGAATGTCTTGTTGAATTTGCCACATAATGTCCTGAGTCGAAAGACCTGCTCGAAACCCAATCATGGACGGGGGAAACGTGCCTTCCGCATCGGTGTGCATAAGGAGCCTGTTTAAGACAACGTGTTCTATTACCTTCCCGAGACATGACGTTAGCGAGATTGGGCGGAGGTTCCCCATCTCGAGTCTTTTGCCCGGTTTAGGTATGAAAATAATTTTAGCGTGCTTCCATTCCTCAGGGACGCTGCCCTCTGTCCAGTACCTGTTGAAGAGGTCCGTAAGAGCCTCTACTGACTGGTCTTCTAAATTGCGCAACATCTTATTGGTGATGCAATCTTCCCCCGGTGCCGAGGTGGTGTTAATTTTGTTAAGAGCAGCCCTAATCTCTGCTACGGTAAAGACGCTATCCATGCGAGGATTATCCAATCCTGAGTACCCATCTGGCGTGGGTATATCCTGGGAGGTGTTAATGTATTTATCTTTTAAAGTGGTCATGAGCTCTTCGTCGGTGCCTTGGAAAGATTGCGAGATCCTATGTAGGTTCTTGTGGGAATCTGCCTTAGTTCTCGTAGGGTCCAGTAAATGTCTAAGTAAAAACCACGTGTTCTTGTTGCCCAGTTGCCCATTAAGGCGGTCGCAAGTCTGATGCCACTGTTCTCGGCTAAGTTCCCACGAGTAAGCCTCGATTTCCTTTTCAAGCCGGGTTAGCCGAATTTTTAAACGTCGGTTATGCTTATTTTTACGCCATCGAGCATGGATACTTCCTTTTGCTTCAATCATGTGCACTAGCTTAGCGTCCGGACTGGGGCTGCTGTCCTCAAGGGCAACAGTTTTTGAAGTGTTTGCGGCGTCTTGCAACAGACGCTCCGTCCATTGTCTTAAATCTACTATACTTTCCGCTGGCCTTTGCGAGCGGACATATCTAAAGGCGTCCCAGTTCGTGTGCTTCACTTCCTGGCGACGCATTTTGCAATGCGTAGCTCGGAAAGTGGTACATAGTACATAGTGGTCGCTTCCTATGTTTGTATTTAGGTTTTCCCATCTCGCATCGGGGATATTTCTGGCAAAGGTAAGGTCAGGGCACGTATCCCTGGTTACACTGTTACCAATGCGCGTAGGTTTATCAGGGTCGACGAGTAAGGTATGCCCTAGCGCCTGGGCTGTCTCCCATAATTTAGTTCCCTTTCTACTGTTAACTGAGTAGCCCCATTCTGCATGGGGTGCGTTAAAGTCTCCAACAGTCAGCAACATTCCATTATGAGCGGCTACATGCGCCTTACGGAAGAGTGTGGCTATTTTCGTGCTGTTGTCTTTAGGTGGACTATATACGTTTAGAATGTAAAGGGGAGATTCTGTTCGTTTGTTCGGCAGGATTTGTATAAATGTATGAGAGACCTCCGGTATTTCCAAATCTAATTGGTTTGCAGTTAGATTACGGTGTACAAGTGTAGCTGTGATCGGCCGGCACTCAGCCGACACTTTCTCATTGTATGCTGTATACCCTGCAAGCTTTACTTCTGTATTCGTCTCTTGAAGTGCTATGACTACCGGCCTGTTTGTTTGGGCCAAAACTGCATATTCCAGAGCCTTGCGCTTGGCTCGGAATCCCCTGCAGTTCCATTGCCACACTATAACAGGTGTACTAGCCATCGCGTATCGGGTAAGGTTCCGCTCGCGCGGGTTGCAATACGCTGGGTCGGAGAATGCTGCTGGGGGACGGACGCGCCGAAGCACCGTCAGCTGGGCGTGAGAATGCTGTGTTGGCGGGAGGCAAAGAGCCTGCATTTGGCGTTGGAGATATCAGATTGCTAGGGGATGCTAGTGCGTTAACCCTGGTTGTAAGCGTGTCGAGTTTAGCTAGGACAGTTTCGAAAGTAGTCGGAAACTTTTCCATTGTGTCAGTTACTTTGTTAAGCTGTGGTATTAATTTCTGGATAGTTTCCTCCACCTTGGCTAGTCTTTGGTCTATTTTTGCAAATCTCTCTTCATAATTACTCTCTAAGTCATCTGTATCTGGCCGAGGTACCGAAGGTGCCTTTCGTTTGTTACGGCGGTTTTGATCTACTTCCATGTCCTCATTGCGGCTGACTTCAAGGCGAGCGCAAGCCACAGACGACTGTTCATTTTTTGATTGCGCATTTGCAGTTTCTAGCTGTTTGATTTTTGCGTTAGACTGAGCTAACTGTTGTTGCAGTTGTCGGACTAACTCTGCCAGCTCCCTTACCTGTGGGTCGGGTGCTCGGCGTTGCTTGTCTG
Source organism: Amblyomma maculatum (assembly GCF_055883805.1). NCBI lineage: Eukaryota > Metazoa > Arthropoda > Arachnida > Ixodida > Ixodidae > Amblyomma > Amblyomma maculatum. Next base: position 149,966,532 of record NC_139345.1, on the reverse strand, counting down.
TAAGTGGAGTCTTCCATGCCAAATGTTTGGCAGGTCTTCCTTCTTCTCCGGAGTTGGAGTTGATCCGCGAGCTGCGTCTCTGGGACGATGACCTGCTCCTATCTCTGCTCCCACTGCGTCCACGTAGAGGGGGAAAAGAGTCATCTCTTGGTTCCTGCAGCTGAAGTGGTGGACTTGTGGCGAGGTCAGTTGGGGGACTGCTGCTTTGCAGTGGCGGGAAGGATTCATCCCTTGGAGGTGGTTGTTGGTGGCCGCGTTCTCGGGGACGGGACTGGCGGCCGCTTGGCGAACTGTCTGGGTCAGTGGCAGTGTCCGTGGGGGACTGTGAAGATTTGCGCCTGTGGCTAGACACGAAGCGGTATTTGCAGCTTCTGCTGCCTGTTGGATGTGAGCCTTTGCATACGATGCACATGGCTTGGCAGGTAGGTGGTTGGCCGGCTGGTGGGGAGTCGTGAGCGACGCCGCAGCGGCGGCATGTAGGTATTCGTGGTTGGGGGCACACGTCCGCTCGGTGACCCAGCTTGCGACAGTTGAAGCACGCCTCCGGACGAGGCTTCAAAGGGAAGACTTCGAAAGTAAACCCCAAGTACCGCACGTATCGGGGCAGCTCGGTGTTGGCGAACGTAACGACGAAGTGCTGCGTCTTGCCCATACGACGCGCAGCAACGATGGGGAGATCGGGATTTCGAGCGCGGAGCTCAGCCAGGATCTCGGCATCGTTTTCGTAACTGTAGGCTCGGTACAAAATCCCCCGTACGGAATTGTCCGGGGCTGGGGCGTAGGCGGCAACCGGGACTACTGTCTTGTCGATGGTGATGGTGCCGATCTTGGCGTAAGACACTGCACGGGCATTGTCAGGCGTGCTCACTGTGATGGTGTTGTTAGTGGGGTGTATGCGGACTTGGTCGGCAGTAACCGCTAGGCGGTGGTCGACGTTGGCGGCTGCGTAGATAGCAAGTGCAAGTCGTGCGGGGCCTACGGTGTGAAGGTTCAGCGTGCCCTGTGGACGGAGGACGATCTTGAGGTGTTCCGAGGGCAGGCGGGGCAGAGGACGCTTTTTGGTCAAAGGTGGAGGGCGTCCGCGTGTCCGCGGATTCGGTACAGTCGATGTCGTGGCTGGCGTCTGGGCCTCGGCAGGTTGTTTCTTGGGCGGAGATGGTCTTCGGTACCGGCGTTGCATCTCGAATGCCGTCCATGAGCCATCGGATAACTCCGCGGCAGTAATGTCGGTGCCTTCCACAGTGTAAGGCATAGTCAAGACGGTGTTGGGCTTGGCGGGACGCGACGTCGCCACCGCCGCTGCGCGCGAACGCGCCGATGTCGTGAGGCAGCGATAGGCTTAGCTGTCGCAGCTGTTGCGGCCAAAAATATTTGGTCGAAAAATCATCAAACTGCTTGCCTTGGTCTGGAAATCAGCACACCGGGTCCGGAGCGATAGACGAACGTCCAGGGCAAAGTTGGTGAACGCAAGTGGCAAGAAATACGAAATTTTGCTGTGAAATCACGGAGCTCATGTGAGATGCGTCCGCTCGCTCCACGATCCTGTAGATTTTCAAGTAAATATAGACCGCATCATTTGCCTAATTTATTGTGCCCTAGATGTTTGTTCTTTTTTATGATGTTTCCCCCCTACAATAATGCCCCTGTGAGGGCACTGTAGGTACTGTGTATAAATAAATAAATAAATAAATAAATAAATAAATAAATAAATAAATAAATAAATAAATAAATAAATAAATAAATAAATAAATAAATAAATAAATAAATAAATAAATAAATAAATAAATAAATAAATAAATAAATAAATAAATAAATAAATAACTTACGCGGCCCTTTGGAGACACCATACTAAACCTAAAAAGCGCGCAAGAAGAATTAATGCATCAGACGTCTCCACAAAAGAGACATTTGTATGCTAGCATCATTTGCATTCATGGTGTTACCAGGAGCAAGAAAAAAAAAACAGTTTGTTCCAGCGCCCGTTTTAACGCATCAGTCTGCTCTCGAGGAACTACTGACACCAGCATAAGTAGATCGTGCTGAAGGCCTTGAATGCGTGCTTGTAAATGTCAGCCTGTGATACCCTTTACTTCAGAAAGAAGTTAATCCTGAATGCAGGTGCATTATCCAGGGTGTTGTCTTCCTTTCGCCATTCGGAAATTTCTAGCTGTGACCCACCAGTATATCCTTCTCTGATTTTATTCGCCAAAAGACCTCACAATGTTTAGCTATTGGACTTTGCAATTTAAACAGCTTTGATTCACTCTGAGGCAATAATTTAGGAATTACCACAACGAATCGAACGGCTTGTGTCGTTTCAATTTCAATTTCACACTAGTGGCAGCTACGTTTTGTGGGCCATTTCAGAATTTCACAATTTCACCGAGAAGCAGTGAGAAGCAGCATCACTAAATACAAACCAATTGAGTGTGTTGTTTACAACACAATGTGTGATTGAATCACATTATTTAATGTTTCACATGCGTATACGCATAGAGAAGGACTGCATGAGCATTTTATGCTGGTTTCTGCGTGTGGCAGCGCTGGTCTTAGGAAACCTTGCTTCTGATGTAAATTTAAAACTGTCAGAAGTATTTAAAAAAGAATGTTTCTTACAACCACACTTAAGTATATTCTATCACCGTGGTTAGAACTGACACTTAACTTTGTACATACCTATTGATATCGCATAAAATATCTCATTCAAAGCTTATTGCGTTAGGAGATGCACATTGCAGTCATCAAGTTTAACGCATTTTAAATAATTTACCCATTCACATTATAGTCCAGACACACTATAAATGAAGACAGTCCCAAGGATGACCCTCGCGGGTCTCCTTCCATATTTTCTGTAATCTTCAATTATTACCGTCTATTGTTACTGGCTTCAATCAGTTTGCGAAATTACCTTTTATTCTTTAGTTGGATAGGTCCAGAGACTATATTTGTCTAGCTCAAACAAAAAATGATTTCTGCTGCGTCGAACACTTTAGTGAAATCATGCAATACAGTCAATACACTTTCATGTTGATCCTTTGTATACAATATCCAACAGGGAAAACATTGAAACTGAAATGGCACTGCAGCCTGCCTTAAATGCCTAAAGTCCGCTAATATACGGAGTTTCTCTTATTACAAAAAAAGTAGTCATCACAGCATGCCTGTATTTGCCTGTTGCATTATGCGCACAGAGACTATTGCACTAGACCTACACATATCAATTTCTTCCTGAGTGTTCTTGTCGCGTAATAAGAGCATATGTGTAAGCATGGAAAGCAAACCAGCGCACTTCAAAACAAAGACACAGGAAGAGAACGACAACACAGCGCTGTGTTGTCGTTCTGTTCCTGTGTCCTTGTTTTGAAGTGCGCTAGTTTGCTTTCCAAGATGATTTACCAACTAGCCCGTTCTTCCACCCTTGCGTGTAAGTATGGGCATGAAAGGATTCTCGCACAGCTAACACCCTCCTTTCTTGAACACTTTTCACATGACACTCGTAGTAATAAAGAAGTTATTACGCCCGCCGCTATGGGACAGGGTAGAGATAGTGAACACTTTAATTTTACAGAGACGTACAGCGTCACTAGCCGGGAAAGAAGAAGATTAAAACGGTCGCCACTGTAGATTGGTTCGTAAAGCATAGTGTGCAAAATATGGCAGTCATTGCTGCAAAATATAAACCAAAAACGCATTTTTTCGCTCCTTGACCTATTCCTTCTCCCCCAGCCTCCTTCCTCCCCCTCCCTACTTTTCCTTCTTCGGAAGCAACAGCGTATCTAAACCCCTGCCAGTGATGATCGCGCTGTCCACACGAATACAAGACTACTCGTCGAAACGTTGGCTGAATGGCGAATTGAGGCTTCCCCCCTCCACCATTGTTCAGTGCACTTTCAACCCTGTTGTTATCCTCTCCCTATCGTCCTATCCTGGATCCTCTACGTGGATGGTAATTCTTTAAAGGAGCTTATCGCGCAGCATAGCAGACGACGGCGTAGGCGATATTCTCGGTCGCTCCCGATACTCCCTGGATTAGCATATACGAGAACGCTGTAGTATGCGGCGTCCGCAAGCGTTCTGTATGCTGAAAACGCATTGACCTTGACAGGTTGCTTTGTGTGGGGACCAAGGTGGGTTGCGGAATTTTCCGCCTGGATTTTTTGACCCACCGTGACTGACATGGTTAGTACATTTTTAGAAGCGAAAATATTTACGAATCACTTATACGCAACCATACTAAACCCGTTGCCAAGCAGATCTCGGGTAAATCCCAAAGGCAGCTTCCAGTTGCAGCAGGAGGCAGACACTTCTCGCATCAATAAAATAAGCGTAACACAATAGCTCAATTTGGTTTGGTAGTTTTATTGTTCGTAAACAATAAATCGTTTGTAGAGAACAACGCGACTGTTTTATGAAATCTTTCTAACTGAATCTTACATGCTAATCAGAAATGTTTACAAGAATTGAATAATGTTTGTTTGCATTGTTGCGTTATCTGAAGTACCATATCAAAATACAGAAGTGTTGCATTCAATCCGTGTCTGCCTGTAAGTAGTGCTCACAGTGTTCAATTAAAATCGCTTGTGCTTGCAGATCAGGCGCCTCGTTTGGTATTTAAAAAGCGACTGAATGAAAACCGGCCATTTAATTTTATTAATTCATCTATCATCAGGGCTGTTTTTAAAGCATATACTGCATGAAAATATAGGAGGCAAGCTGGCCTGAGTATATTTTAGACTTGTAGTAATCCTAGTGCTCTTTTTAGTTTTACAGCATATTCGATGTATGAGTTGTGTGTACGTGTTACTTCAAGCCTGTATGCAGTAACTTAACTAGTTTTGCATAAAGAAAAGTACATTAAACTGATAATAAAAATCACAGTATTCTATCGTTTTGAAAGAAGTATTGATAAAAGAGGTTTTTGCCTGATTTCTGCCTCTGCATGACACATTCAAAATACATGCCTCAGTATTTAAAAGATGTTTTACATTGTAACAGCTCAGTGTAAAAATACAAGGCCAGAACATTGTAGTTGGACACCTCCCCCATCCCGAGGCTTGAAACAATGTGTTTGGGCTTCTGAGTGTTAATAGTAAGTTGTTTGATAGTAAACTGTATTCGGGGCCCTTCCTAGCTCTTAAAATGTCTTGCTTTTTGGTGGCATTATATATTCTGGCATAAATAATAAAGCCGTTTGAGCCAATTGTCGCGTTTTTAGCCAAAAAGATTCCCTCTGTCCGCCGTGAAAGTGCTCTGACTATTGCATTAATAGTTAGGGTTACGACAATCGGGGCGTACGAACAGGATGACTACCACACGATGTTAAGCTGGTCACCGCTTGCCATTGGCATCTGGGCTGAAGGTTATCGAATCAGATGCCTTTCAGTTTGTTCACTCCTCTGAAAACCATTCGTACAGTGTCATTGAGGGAGGAGGAAGATGAGGAGGAAAGGCAGGGAGGTTAACCGGTAAAGGAACTGGTTTGCTACCCTGCACTGGGGGAGAGGGGTAGGTGGGTAAAAAAGTTGTGGGTGAGAGAGGGATGGCTGATGACAGTAGAGTCACATCACAGACAAGTCACATCACATAACGTCACAGTCATATCACGTAACAAAAAAATCATAGCCTTTCGATCAGTCCTTTGCTTTTCATAAAGCGGAGCAGTGCCTGGGAGGCCTTCACCGCAGACGATCGCCGTGGCCAGGGACCTAGGATCTTAATTTCAATTAGTGGGTGTCCACCTAGACGCTCCAGCGCACGGCATAGGTACTGTCTCTCCTCGCTGTATATGGGGCATTCACAAAAAATATGGCCCATATTCTCGTCGCAACCGCATCTTGGGCATGCAGGGCTATTTGCCATACCTATCACAAAAGAATAAGAGTTTGTAAATGCTACACCAACCCACAGGCGGAGCAGCAAAGTTTCTTCACATCGGGGTAGGCCAGGTGGAAGCCGGAGCTTCAGGTCAGGGTCCAGGGATTTTAAGCGGCAGTTCGCAAACTGGTCAGAATTCCACCAGGAGAGTGTGTGTTCCCGCGCAAGTGCGCGAAGTCTGCCCGCTGCGTATGCCCTGGAAAATGGAATCAACACACAATCGCCGCCTTGGTGGGTTGTTCGTTCGACCTCGTCCGCCCGGAGATTGCCCGCTATGCCGCTGTGTCCTGGAAGCCATTGGTAGATGTCATGTCCTTTATTTATGGCATAGTGATGAAGTTGTATTTCCGCGGCGAGTTGCTCATGGGCTCCACGGCGAAGAGCCGCTTTTAAGGCTTGCAGAGCTGCTTTTGAATCTGTGAAAAGACTGCAATTGATATTGCGGAGAAACGAGGGCGGCGTTTAGAATATGATGGACGCAGCAGTCATCAGAAGTGTTTTTAAATGTGGTTTCCACTCAAGAGATTGTAATACATGGTAAGGTTAATGTCCCAAAGCTATGCATACGCTACAAGAGGCATCGAATTAGAGAATTCTGAACAATTTCTAGGACCTGCAGTGGCTTGAGATACACCCGCACCGCCCATTAGCAGGACTACTTTTTTTCATTGGCCACTATCAAGATGTGTCACGGCCGCAGCATGCCTGAGGTTTAGCAGTCGAAGACTGGACGAAAATATGTAGTTTGCTTTCCAATGGGCTGCCTAATTTCAGTGGCTGCTTTGCATTGCTGGGCATTGTGGCCAGATCTGGGAGTAGTTGGCATCGCAGTTTCCCGAAAATTCACGACGACACAGGTGGTCGCGCGCGCTTAACAGGAGGAAACCTTTGCGGACTCAGGTAACGGGTACGGCGACAAGACAACAGCTGTGGAACATAGGCACAGGCTTTCTTAGAAGGTTGGGTTATTACTTACTAGCATTCAGGGCTGTCGTTCTTGCGCTGCCTATAGACAAGAAAACAAACAAGAAGAAGAGACAAGAAACAAGAAAACGTTTCGCAGTTGACTCGGCGAAAACACATCTTATCCGAATGCACTGCCGTCGGCGGACCTTTAAGGTAATGATACTGGAGTTGACCATTCTGTGAGGTTCTTTTCTTTGAATCTTCTGGCCACCTTGTTCTGTGGCTTATTCAGAGACACTAATCTAAATAGACGACCAGACTGACCAAGCTAACAACGAATAATTTATGTACACATATGGACGGGACGAGAGTAGGGCAAGCAAGTTGGACGAAGACTAAACACTAAATTGTCTACAGTCACCAGTTCGTTGGGTGGAGAAGCCGGTGCAGACGCTCCGGGTGGTCAGAGGTTTTCAGGGTCGGTGCAGTAAGGCCTCGGTAAGCCCAGCGGAAGGCTAGGCCACCGGACGGGGCCCAGTAGAGGCAAGAGGCCTCGGGTTGCCTTTCCACGGCCGATGCGTCAGGCCTCCCCGACGTGCCTGGGCTCAGCACGGCGCCGAACGCTCGTGCCAGTGAAGAGCTGGCGCTGTGGCACTCCCGGGCCCGACCACCGTTCCGAGCTTCGTGGACAACAGGAAAACAAGACAGTATACGGCCGGCAGGCCCCAGGTCTGGATCCACGGGTCAGGCCTGGCAGAAGACGCATCGCTCCGAGCTCCTTGGACAGCCGATCGGCTCCGCTGCTCGCCTGTTCTCTCCTGCTCGTGCCTCGCGCTCGTCGAGCCAACCTTCACGTTTTCCTCTTCTTCTTTCTCCAAACGTGGTTTTCTCTCTTCGTCTTTTATCAAATTATCACATGTTCTTCACACATTCACCCTCACAGAAACAGGGAGCATTGAGCGCGCAGATATTATTGCGAAAGCAATACTACTCGCACTTTCAAGCATTCTGCGTGACCCGGCCGTAGTTACGTCTTACCCACGTGACGCTGTGACGTCACACCCCACGTCACACACGGGCTGGCAGGAGCTACCAACTTGGGTCTCTCGTTTCACATGGGACGGCAATGTCAGAATCAGCCTGCAAGGACCCTGGAATTGACGTCACCCCTATAGGCTACTAAGGCACGTTCGTATGGGTTGGTTAAGGCGGGGCTTTATATGTGGACTGAGGAAGAAGAAAAAGAGAAGAACGCTCGATCACCCGCAGCTAATGCTTTCGCTCAATATTTGGCTCAGCAGCATTGAATCTTTGTAACTTTTTTTACAGATATTAGGCACGGTGCGACACTTCTGCATTCCTCATACGAAGAATATCCGCCCCATATCTTTTATTTACCGTTGTCTGGTCCACACAGCACACTTTCGTAAAGCAATGTGTCATCGCCTGAAAAACACTATTTCTATGTTTTAGTAAAACGCCTTAGCTTTCTTACTGGCCGCTATGCTGTTTTGCCTGGAGGTCAGGCACGTGAACTCATCAAGCTGATTTGGTTTCAAAGTATGAAGCTAAACTGCCTGGTATTCGATATTTTGAAGATGCTCCGCTATCCAGGAAAGCGATGAAAGACATCTGCAGTGTACAAGTTAATGATCAATTACAACTGCCAGTCAAGGAACGTGGTGATGGTTACTTATTATAACGTTGATGTCCGACCGTGATAAGAATAGCTGGATGGAAAAAAATTTCAGAGAGCGCCTTATCTGCGGAATGGTCATTCAAAGGAGGACTCCGACGTGTCGAATACACTGCCTCGGTACGAAGCAGCTTAGGGAGAAAGGCGTAGCCTTTGCCTACAAGCGAATACACGTCCATGGCCATGCAGGTCCTCGCCAGCATCTGCAAGTGGACCAAGTGCTTGGCAGCCATATTGGCAGACGAGGTTTAATAGCTGTATAAAATTGCTTGGCTTCTACCTTCTTTAAATCTTCATGTTTTCGTTTGTCGAATATAGTTCACTTCTTACCGGTGACTTAAAGTTATAGGAATATTTATACTGCCATATGTGTCGATTGAAAGTGAAGATTAGGATCAGTATGCACTGAAAAGATAAACCACAATAAACCTCAGGTTTCTTGGCCGATCCCCAAAGTGCATTATGCCATTTTTTATTTGAAGCATTGCTATCATCATCGTCTTCATCACTGGCACAAGCTACATGAAGCCGATAAATAACGTTTGACTTGACTCCTTCCGCATAAATTCTTTTCCACTGAAAAAAAATGAAAGGAACAAACTTATGATAATATAACGTAGAACAACAAACATTGTGGTAAAGTCCGACGAAACTTTTGGTTATGGGCGAGAGCGGTGAAGGGACTTTCTTAGCATGCAGACCACAGACGGCAGCAAGAAGCTGGCCTACTTAAGGGAGCCCCGTTCTTTGCGAGGGTTTCCAAGGTCTGTCGTTGCAGCTTGCACGCATCACTGTTCGTATAAACAAGCACGCGCATAAATTTTGAAAGCAGCCACGGCACCTCGGACATGTAAACTAACCATACATCCATCATTCCTGCGAAACCCCGCTGCTGCGTGGACTCTGGCCTGGGAGAGCCTGAGTACTAAAACTCTTTCCCCAGTAGGTGGAATACGTGCAACAATCTGGGCGCTTTATTGGTTTTTCGGACAGTGTCCGGGGTGTGTTGCTGCAAGATGCGAATCTTCTACAGACAGTTTTGAAATCTGATTGGTCGTTGTTTAGAGGGTGCGCCCATAGTTGGCAGTACACGGTCCCTTTGGCCTTGTTTTTTTTTTTCTATGTATAACCAGGTAGTTATTGCTGTGTTCGCGATATAAGCGAAGCTCACAGACTCTACGAAGTGCGATTCCGGACATATTCCACATGCCTCTTCTAGCGTTGGCCTTCAAATAGACGGACTTCGTATGAAGAGCGTGGGAGGCATTCCTCCAGTCAACCAACATTGCTCTTCGAGCCAAAGTTTCTTCCAAAGACACTGTCTCAAGATTAGAACGTGCGTCCGTGTTCGTGCTGCTTCGTTGTTTTGAAGTTGCCTATAAATCAGCGTTTGGTAGCAATCTGAAAGCAATAGACGGACTGCTGATTTCAGTTTTCTTTCAAACAGGAGTTCGGAGGAGTCCTTTCTGCTGAAATGCTTTGTACAAAATGGCGCTGGCATCTCCGTGTCATCGATGGTGTGATAGCACTTGCCAGGGACTGACAAGAGCTCTAATTTTAGCGTTTTATACAAGAATTGCACAATGTGAGACACCTGTTGTAGAGGCGTGCAGCTACGGCTTATGTGACAATGGTTTATGGGAAAGGCGGACCTTCTGTGGGACCTTAAATGCGACAGTCGCAAGTGCACAGTGGAGAATGACTTTTTTCGGACGTTTTGTGAACTTCTAAGCAAAACTTGCTTTCACTTTCTTCTTTAACTTCCTCTCTCATTCCTTACCCCTCTTTAGCTGTGGATAATGGCAAACATCTCCAAAATAATTAAGAGGAGGTTGCATGAGTCTTATACTCCATAGCGCCTTTAACATCGCTTTATCACTGCGTGAATTGTTAAAAGTACTTAAATTTAGAAATTAATATTACTCTAAAATTCTTACACATTCCTAACAAACGATTGTAAGTCGCGCCCCTCAGCGTGTTCATTAGGTACCCCTCCTGCCACGCTTAAATTCAACGACACTTCATCTAGTGCTCTTTTACTCTGTATTTTCGAAGTGCCTTTTGTTGGGTTTACTAGTTCGTGTTAATATATAGCACATTTACAGCGTAACACATACCAAGTATCTTTAAAAAGGCTCTTCTAGCATTTCCTTCCTGTGACCGCACAGAAAGCAGAGAGCTGGTTTCGAACACTAAAGGTGAAATTTTTTTTGATCGAATTGATTCAATTTAATAAATACCCTCATGAGAGAAACATCATCGCCAATCTTGGCCTCATTTGGCTTTTCTACATTCGTTAGAGGTATTTAAATATGAAAAATCCAGCGCGAGGTCATGTGGTTGGGAGGTTGTAGCGACGCGCGTGCCACCACTGGCCGCGTGCCAAAGAAGAGGAGGCATCGTCCGCACGAGCGCTTCAGAACGCTTGCTGACTTTGGCCTCATCCGGATGCTGTCGCCGCCGCTACACCAGCTGTTGTTAAATGTGGCTGCGGTCGCCCCTGACCAGTGACCTGCACAAGCGTTGACCCTAGCGCTATTAGGATTTTCCCCGACCGCCATCGACGGCGGCGGCTGCTTTTCGTAGAAACCACCTGTACACGTTACCGTGTCAAAACGAAGAGGGAGAGGCTCACTTGTACTTCGCACTGATGCTTAATCTCTCCCTTCCGGCAAAATAAGTGCCCCAATACCAAGAGTCCTCTAGAACTAGCTCTTATGAACTAATGATGCCACATGATGTCTTAGTAATGATAGGCTGTTTATCGAAAATATTTGCTCTCTACGTTATTACCTGCTCTACATGCAGCAGATAAAACAATTACATACAACGTCTTAGAGTCCCGATGTCTGACTTCCTACTGGTGGCAGGGTTGCTTCGCGTTAATCAGAGCATGACTGACAGTGGGATGGCCTAGTCGGTGCGGTGGTTTCGCCCGTTGTCTCGCTAGTGTGACATAGGAGTTGGGCGACCGTTGGCCGACAGGTGTCTTGCGAGCGACGCGGCGCCGACACCGACTGTCGGCCGACTGTTTCCGTCGGCGAAGTGTGACCGACGCAGACATTAGGAAGACGCTCTGTTGGCAGACTAAATCGGCGCCGTGTGGCGCAAGTGTGACAGGCCCTTATGCGAACCACGGGGGAAAGCGACAGGGCGAACGATAGCGAAGATGTGCATTCGTTCCGTGTTTTTCTGCACTCGGGCTCAGTACACTGCATAAAGACTATAGGACCCTATAAAGGAGTACAAATGATGAGCACTGTATTCGTTTCAAGCTTTGGGGTAAATTTCCGTACTTTAAATGTACGGAATGCTATAGTATTGGCAAGAGGCACATTAAAATCTCAATAACATTAATATTATATAGCTAATAATCGTAGAAGACATTAAACCGCACGCTAACAGTCGGCGAGGTAAGCAATCAGAGGGGATTGAAATCTCCAATAAATTCCGAGCAAATAGGAGGGTTTCGCATGTTTTCGAGTGGGAATCAGCTTATATCACATACCATAGGCGTTCCACTTATTTGGTGATGAAATATATGCCATGCCATGAACAGTGTACCCTTCATATGAAAGGGTGTTCGGCACACCCTGATAGGCTTATTACCGCGGAAGCCTTACTGCGTTCGCAAAACCTGGCGCAAAATCTGTCCTCAAGATGTGTCGCTGGATATGATCAAGGAGGAAATATAAAACTTGGATATGATATAATTGTGTGGTTGTCATATCGATTCAGCCGTCATTAATCGTAGTGATTGTCGACATAAAATATATTTATCAAATGATAAAATATTATGATTTCTTTCTTTCTTTCTTTCTTTCTTTCTTTCTTTCTTTCTTTCTTTCTTTCTTTCTTTCTTTCTTTCTTTCTTTGTTTCTTTCTTTCTTTCTTTCTTTCTTTCTTTCTTTCTTTCTTTCTTTCTTTCTTTGAGACAATTTGATACAAATTGGCTCAGGAGGCAATAGCAAGAGGCTCGTTATGAGCCTGACTAGGTTACGCCACCCTGACAGCGTTGGCACCACAATAATAAATAATAATAAAGATAATTGATATCAGACTGATCAAACATTTAGTGATAACCTAATTATAAGACAAGTGATAGGTAACTAGTAAAACGTTTCTAAATGCAGTCTCTGCAGTGACTTCTAAGCTTTTTATCTGGAACGTAAAAATTATTTCATTCTACCTAATGTTAAGTCGGCAATTAAAGTTATATACTTTTGTGCCGGTGGGGATATCACACAGTAGCCCACCGTCAACAGGGTTGTGCCAAGGAGTTGGTTGCGTAGCGCTCGTCACCCGTTTCGTGAACGAGGGCTGTCAGCTCCCTGTGTGGTAGCGATGAATCCGAGTCGGCGCTGGTGAGATGAAGAAGAAGCTTTATACATTATTTACAGGCATTTACACAAGGAGATCAGCTCTGGGGGCCGAAAGCTAACATAGCCATACGCGACTGTTCTCGCGCAACGACGGCCGGGGAGGTTCCGCCGCGTCCGCTCTCTCAGGGGGCGAATTGCTTCCGATGAACGCTAGTGATGAACTCACACTCGGAGTCTCGAACGGAAGCACTTGAGTTTCCGTAAACCGAGAAACCGTTAGCGCTCAAATAGTCCAATCCGACGGCAGCACTTTAGCAGGGCCAATGGAAGAGCTTGCTGTGTCCTTGCTTCAAATTTGCCGGGGGCGAGAAGGGGTCCACCGCCAGGGCCACGGCGCTGAGCTGTCTGGATGCACAGCTCATGTTCAAGCACGTCGCTTCTCTCCCCTTGGTACGGCTCGCCTCCAGTGCACCGGCGTATTGCAGATAAGTGTCCAGATTTTGTGAAGGAGGCGTTCGCCGGAGAAGTTGGGCGTCCGGCTGAATTTCCGGGCGGCTTTGGCCGGGCACAACAATACCTACAGCAAACACCCTCCATCTGAACATGTAACCTGTCTAGTCTCCACACTGGGGCGGTAGGTACGTAGACGAATTCCTGCTGTCAGAAGGGAACTTTTACAGTCTGGAATGAACCATGCTGGACCGTAGAAGACATCGCCCACGTCTTTATGAAATATTTAAAAATGCGATCATTTTAAGCGCACGCCTCTGAACGGTCATTTCATGCCATGTCTGCGTATGCGTTTGTTCTTGGGCGCTATCGAAGTTTCCTGGCAGTATTACTGGGTATGATGTCATGGTGTTAGAATAGGGGAGGTATATGAAAGGGTGGTCTCGTCTGGGAAAGCAAGGGGCGACCGCGATGATCGGAATTCTGCAGGCCACCGCGTGATTGCGCTGACTGTTGGTGGCCGCTGGTTGCGGGCGGCCCCAAAGTAACCCGAGTCAATTCTTGTCTTCTGTTGGGTGCGTGTGTTGTTTTTCTCGTGCTGAGCATGGGGGGGGGTGGGGCGGTTCGCTGATATTCAAGCTTCGTCACTTTTACGCTAGAGCTTATACAGCTCCTTTGGCATGAGGCCGTCGGCGTAGAAGTGGTAGAAGTAATAGGCACCGCGTGTGGGAAATAATTAGGAGCTGCACAAATCGTGGTAATTTGTGTTTATTGTAATTAAAGATTGATTCATGTGTGATAGGCGATGAAGAGTTAGTGAAATAATTGTGATTAATATATAATTAAAAAATTTATTATATAAGGAAAAAAAATACATTTCGAGGGTCAGCATCAGGCAAACCATCGAAGTTTTTTTTTGTGGGCTTTCTTTTGTTCGCACCTGACGAAAATGTTGATAGAGCGTGAATCAGGCGTTGTATGGCGGGACCTCGCCTTAGCGGCATGCATAACACAAAATCGTCTTAAGTGGTACCTTTAAACAGGAAATACGCATTGAGCAGGGCCCAACGCAGTCGCTCATTTTGTTGAAACTGGCGGTCATATTAGAAAATTTCGAACGTGTTTTCAGCCGCCTCGGGACTACGTCTTCCATGAACCAAAAACGAAGGAACATGGAGGCTGTGACGCTAATGGTTAGAAATTGCACAAACTAGGTACTGAACTGTAATGTTTACCGGATGTACACAACCTAGGCTTTAGATGCAAGCAAAAGGTACAAAACAATTTTCTATGCTAAAGATCTCCACGGGGCGGCATCTGATCTGGACGTGGCCCTACTCGTCGCCAACTCGGCGTGTGTTCGATCGCGGCCCGCTATAATGACCAGTCTGGCCCAGTGCTCATTCGATACCGTCCTCCTACTTTCTTTTCATGAAGACATCTCGCTGTTGAAAAGGAAGGAGAAAATTGTACAGTTTCAACTAGTATCCTTGAGCCAGTTTTCACGAGCGTAAGCCATCGACCGCAGTCACTGCCGCCGCTTCGATCGTAATTAGCTTTTTCTCCCCCGTTTGGTAAGTTTTTCGGCAACAGGCTACTGTGGCTTGTCTTCGTTCGATGGTCTCGGCAGCCTGCCCTACGCGGCTGCGGTCTCTGTCTTTAGCCTGAGCGGCTTTTTCTACGCAACGCCGCCTTAAGGTTGCCTCGGTAGCTCCACGTCCTTCCGTGTATGGCTATTTGTCTATGTTTTTTGGTAGTGGCCAAGAAGTAGTGTAAAGCATAACTCCTCCATACCTCGTGACAGCGTATGCCAACGCAATAGCCGCAACGTGAGCATGGTCACAGGCCTGAAGCTGGTCGCGTGGATGGCACTGGTCATGTGATAACGAGCTAAAGCGACAGTCTACACTATGAATCCGCCAAGGATGCCTGCGTGTAAAAGATTTCGGTGCAGAATGTTATTATACTGCCCTCTCAAACACAGTCTTAACCACCGGCGCCAAGCACAAACTTCGTTTTCCGGTAACTTACATACATCAAACATCTGCGCAGTCTCTTTACTGTGTCCCTGCGTATACGAAATCTTCGCCTTCAACAACTTTCATTCGTTCGTCATGCATTGCGAACGTCTTTTGTTGCCTCAGAAGACGGGACAAACGCTACAATGATTCAAACAGCAAAGGCAGCGAGTCACGCTCTGTACGCTGACAAGCATTAAAAAAAGTAAGTTCGACTGCACATGGCGGAACGTAAAGCGCCGAAATTGGTAAATTAATGCAGGAATGGTGTCCTGTGGATATTTCACCATCCGCGAAAGCATCCCAGGCAGGAACCGTGCGCGCTGCCTAATTCTCCCAGCCTAAGCGGGCGAGGAAGTTCATTTTCAACGCTCCAACGACCTGGCTAATGCAGTAGGAATGCGTATTTGACGGATTTATCAGGAAGAGTTGAAGAATTCCAGCATATATGAGCCTTCCTAGATGCAATGCACTTTATGCTTGAATATTCACTCGATGAAGAGGTAAGATATAATATTTTTTATTTTTTTATTCTATGAAGCCAATGAGGGACAACAGTCCAAGGTTTTGAGAATCCTCAGGGTGAAGCAGATTTGCAATGACGGCGCGCAGCCACGCGGCTAAAATTTAAAGTTATGCGTCCTTAGGGAAACTGCATATCAAAACGAAATTTTGACCTCGCACGATGCTGACCACTCGAAGCTCGCAGCAGTCACCTTGCCAACTAAGTAAAGCAATTTGTTTTAGTACGAGCTTTCTGTAAAAGACGCCTAGTCTTCACTGTAGCCATATGGCTGCATTTCGAGGGTAATAATTATTCGTTTCCTAACTACTGTATGAGCGATTGCTTATATCTTGAAAATTTTGCAGTCACATGATTTATGGTGCGAAGCTGACTTGTTGGCGAGTGTCGTTTCTAGAAACCATCATGAATTATTACACTTGGCGGGCCTCTTTGATTAATTAGTCGCAACTTGAGTGTATAAAGTTTTAGTATGGGACAATAAGCTTGTCGATAAATATTTTTGTAACTTGACACAATATTTTCAGTTATATTTTATAATTTTAGCCTATATCCGTGCTTCCGCAACCTTGATTTCTGATGGCTTGTTTTCAGCGATACCATCACCATCGCTGCTCTTTAATGTGAGAAAAAATATCTGATCGCATCTCTGCTTTTTTATTTTCATCACAGTCAAGTGCATTAACATTTCGATGTCTGTACGCTTCTTGCGTTGTCATCCTCCTTAACGTGATCAAATGATGCGTAATCTTATACTTTGCGTTTTTGAAAGCATTCTTTTACTGATCAGGTTAAGCTGCAGTGTGATTTGAAGTGCGTTTCCGGTATGTTTTCTGAAAGGCTTACCTGTGTCGCACCTGCCCCTTCTCACTTGCCTGGCATTTTGAGGCTGCAGCAAATTTCAAATAAATAAATAAAAATGAACACTAACCAAAGCTATACTGTTTTGAACCAACTGACGTATTTGTTCTATTTTGCAATGTATTGATTATCTAGCGTGATATATACTTACGCGGCCTCAGTAAATTTCTTCAGCAGCATCAAGAAAGTCCGCAACATACTGAGATGTCCTCCCGCACGCGTGTTGGTGTTTCGAAATGCGTTGAGTTATGGTGTGCTTAAACAAACAAACAAGCAAACAAGAAAATATGCTTTTCATGTTAATTTCAAGACATGTAATAATATATTATGCCAAAATGTCTTTAAGTTTATTTGAATCTGTTGCTCTAGAAACGATTATATCTATTGCTACGGACAGCATCGTAGAGGTGGTAAATTTCCAGTATTTCGCAAAATACGGATTTTATATTTTCACTTAGCCAACAAGCGTTATAGAATAAGCATCAACAACAATAATTAGGGCTCCCCCCCCTCCCCCGTAATAACATTTTGTTTCGGTCCTAGCTCTATTTGAGCCTGCTCTAAGAGGGACCAACCGGTTCAAACCAATTAGAACCGGAACAGAATCTCGCTGTGAAGGCGCTCCCGCCACCGAACTCTCAGATATTGCGGTTCGGTACCCTACTTTTAATACCTCCAAAGTGTATGATGCTATCTTTGAAACCGGTGGGCGAGTGGGGAGGTGGTGATTGGAATTAAAGGTAATTTTATATATTTTTGCTTGCATTGTCTTCGGTGATCATGGCGCTTGATTATATGTCCCATCATCATAGTGGGGAAGTGGAGGTTGCATGTTGGGAGGTAAGGCATCAATGAGACGTCGAAAACGCCCAGCTTCTTCACGCCGCCAAGAAAGCTGCGAAACCTTAAGAGAATAAATCAGCGATGTCATTTTCGTTGCCGGCAACCTAGCAAAATTTTAGCGCTTTGGTTCTGCCTCACAGTTTGCACTCTGCTATGTCTGGCCTCATTTTCCCTTTGAGCACGCTTCCAACAAGTATGAACGCAAATGCGGCTATTGTTTCTTAAAGAAGAATGAATTTTACGGCTCCTATTACACAATTTCATGTAGATAAATAACTGAAGTAAATATACGGGGGAAATTTGCGCATTCGTGGAAAGAACTGGAATGTTCAAAACTCCCAGGACGATTGTCATTGTATCATTTATCAACTTGAACGTCCCTAGTTTCAGGTATGAAAAAAAGGAGTCGGGGAGAATGTTGACAATGCACGTTAGCGGTCAATAAATGAGGTGTTTCTAGAAAGTCGACCACTCTTTTTTTAAGGAGAGCCATTTTGAAATATGAAGACGGCTTCTGTGGCACCGTAGAACAGTGTGCTGCCGGAAATAAAGAAAACACGAGAAAATAAGGAACGAAAATAAGTAACGAAAATAGCTATACGTTCATACGTGCGTGCGAAACTAAACGTTTTCGCAGTGGTACATGGTTAAAAAAAACCGTTACATACTAACTGGGGTAATCGTAGAACAATGAAGAGTCATCTATATGTGAAATCAGTAAATACAGCGAAAAAGGCATCACTGTATTATCATTAACTTCTTCAGATCTGCTTTCATCCTGTTACTTAAATGCGTCATGTATAGTGGCAATAGAATCTCGTAATTGGTTTCATGCTGTAATGGGTGCCCGAAGAAAATGGCTGTTTAAAAGTTTATAGATTCCCTTGCTAATTGTATTCCAAATTTACAAACTCCGAAATTTTTGCTTCGTAATTTTTCTTTCAATCAATTTTGTGATCTTAAATCTTAAGTTTTTGTTTAGTTGACAATTACTTTAATACACTAATTCAGTTTGTGTAAGACATTTGGCAGTACCCTGGACAATCCCCCTTCGTGGGTATGTGCCATATGTCAAGGCAGAAGAAAAAGAAGAAGAAGGAGAAGAAGAAGTGTGATAATGCAGACGTTGAGGATCCACGGTTGAACAAGTGCAAGAAGATGACCAAATCGAGAACTGAGTTCTCTTTAAGTTCTCTTTCTTGCAGACTTTGAGCACTCAGTGAATCAAAATGGTGATGAGAAGATAGAGGTACGGAGAAAAACATGGGAGGCAGCGACGACTGCCGCAATAGCATATAGGAGACTCTTCCGTTCATTATTTGTCTCATTCTATAGATAGTTCGGACCGATGGCTGCCTCACTGGACAGTTACTCTTGTATCTTATCCAGGGCTAGTTCAACGCGGCCCAGTACGCTGTGACGAAACAGGTCATTGCAGTAATATGGCGTGTGACGTCACGGAATGTATAAGAAATCAGCACTCTGAGTGGAACCGACAACGCGGATATATGTATTTGCATAGGTCTTTAGAGACTGTCGCTATAAAGTTTATGTAGCCCGATTGCTCATCGGTAGAGAAATAAGCGGGTGATATATCACTTTCATCAGTATTCAGCTCACCTTGTTCGATATCTGTACCAGGCGTTTCGAGCCCCGCATGAAATAAAAATCGAGAAATAGGAATTAAGAATTAAGAAGCTATTTTGAAACACAGTTAACAAAAAAATTAGGACATCATTAGTTTTTAAAAATGCGACAAAATATGTTGCGGTACGGTCATAACGTAAGACGTCTCTATGTTGTGTGGCACTTTCTTGTACAGTCCTCCAGGTTTTCCCATAGTACTTTTCTCTAGTCTGTAGGTTTGCACAAACTTTCTGTGTTAATTATATAAAAAAAGATAACAGTGCCTCACCGCCTACGAAGCTCTCACATCTGGTAGATATAAATTATACTGTGATTTTCTTTTGCTAGTGTATTACCTCATATTATGCCTCGGCAAATTCACAAGCTAGCTTAGCCGTTTTCAAATTCTGATAGCCATTTCGCCTGTGAGGAGTCACGGTAAAGAAACAGTGCTTATTTTTATGACGAGCAGAATGTAAATCTGCAGCAAACATCGGGCGAGGCTTATTTTCTACACAATGAAGTGGCTTATGCCAAGTGACAGTCTGCCGCGGGTCCTGTACTGCTAGACATCCACAGGTGCTCGACTATGCAGATGCAGTGCTCCTATCTCCACCCGGACGGATGCTCAGCAGCTGCGCTCATGAACGCCGCACTGTACATTGATCAAGCATGACAAGCACTCGCGCGAGAGCATGCCGATAAAAAAGATGGCATTGGTGTAGCTCCGAAACCTAATTGAGTTGCGAAAGCAACAGCTGCATGGCTACGCTTAGGATAGCCTAGGCAACGCGTTGAGCTGCGGCTAGGTCGACTCTGGCCGCACGCTTCTAGGTATATATTCATTTTACTCACAGCGCGCCAAGACAGGACTAAACAGAGAATGAAACACAAACAAGCGCTCCGTTTAGTCCTGTCTTGGAGCGCAGTGAGTGAAATGAACATGTACCAACTCCCCCCAATTTCCGCTTTACCTAGCTTATGTACAACACACACGCCTCTTCTTCGCACAACCAACGAAGGGGGTGATGCGCATTTGGCGCCTGCTGTGGTTATAAAGTCACTTCTCCGCAACCGGCGGAGCGCGCGGGCAAAGCGCGGCCGGGACGGAAGCTCTGACTTACTTGCTGCCACACCAGCTGCTGAATCTGACGCCACGCAGCTTTTAGCGCATGCGCAGCTTGGCTCACGCTGTGCCACGGGAAATGTCTTGATGACTAGTGTACTCTTGATTTAACAACAAAATTCAGCATGGTGATGGGGCCCTCGTAGCCACTCTTCCCGCCAGAGCTACTGTCAATTTCGTTCCCTGCTCCGTAGTAATGTTCGTCCAAGAAATACCGAAAGTTTCGATAGCGAGCGCCGTGTGACAAATTCTCAACGCCTCATTCGGATTTAATCACCTGCTCCCCCCAAAAAGTTGGATCCATGGTCCCTGCTGGATTTAGGAAAGTGTCATCGCCACTCCCTATCTCTCTCTCCGCATATAGAAACGGTTAAACATCGATTATAATCGTTATCCGTCTATGGAAAACTGCTGAATGCTGTAATTACAATAGCGCTTAGCCAGTGCACACTTGATGAACATTATTTGTATGAACTGAATTAGTTGAACCTTTTTTTTTAATTCAACTAAATCTAGTCGCACTATCCTGCTTTGAATGGTCCCGTTGTCAGTCACGCGCTGTAACGTTTTCCCCTGCAGTTTCATCACCAGTAAATCGCTGGCTGCTAAGATGGAATTTCTGCTTAAGTTTTGATAAGTCGAAATCTACAGATTCGACGTGTAAGCATTTGCAGCTTATGTGTAAATCCCAAAATTTCCTTCTGTGTTCCTCTGAAATTCAATTTAAGAGGGCGTTTAAACATCGCCCAAAGAATAGACGTGACAGCGCCTTCAACATCGTGTTTTCAATCCGCGAATATTCGGCATGGGCCAAGCAGTTATACGACTTTAGTTATTTTGCCGAAGGGGATACAACGGGATACAGTTGGACATATGTCGCTTTGAATCTCTATGATCTATCACAAACTAACCTCTAGCTTAATTAGCAGATGGATGTTAAATCGGGAGCGAAATATTGTACGCCACTTTGAATGCAGCGAAAAGAACAGTTGCATGAGAATTGATACAAAACCACACGCATATTTTTTTCGACATATACCCGATTTGTCATCTCGCAATCTTTCCCTTGCAACAAAGATACAGTGACGTATGGCTTTACAACCGCATGAACACTATATGCAATGGCAGAAAAAAACCTGCATATTCAGTCTTTGGTCACGGCCATCAGGCTACCAAGATTGCAGATGTCCATAAGTACAGGTGTGAGGCAAATTAATGTCAAATAAACAGTGCCTATTCCTCTTGCACACATCATATCTCTAGTAAGGGACATTTAGGTAGCACCCCCCCCCTCCCATTATTATAAAAATAAAATATCACGCACGCTCTTTTCAAGTGCAACGCTGTGATTACGTGTTATAGACAAACGACGAATACCAGGGCTAAATTACATCACCTTCTTTGGCAGCTTTTACTAGTTGTATTTTGTCGCTTTCTCTAAAGGGCTTTAATGGCGGTGTAGGCCAGCATTGAACCTTACGACACGCCACTTTTACACTTCAGTTGTACAATGCCTGAGTGGCTGCTTTCATCACTGAATTAAATGTTGTTCGCAATTTCCGAAACAGCATACAGGGGCGGGGTATTATCGACACGTTCCTTTTTAACATGACGTCTGATGTGAATTTGGTCTATTTTGGAATGAGGCGACGCGAGTTATGAGTGCTATTTAGGCGTGACGGCCCACTTGAAGATGAAAATGTAAACATTGTTATAGATGTGAGTTTGATTGGCGGCGTGGCTTTATAGCAGTTTGTGGAGGTACAGGTGCGGACATAAGTAAACGGAGCACGTTTTTTCGTTCAAAGTAAAATCACGCCTTCTACACTGGAGATAACAAAACAATATTTGTCCTAGTGAAAAGGCACTGTCTAGTATCGGATCGCACATACCACGACTGCCAATTTCAATTATGCAACGCGTGAAAAATAATAGAAGGAAAACGCGTGCTCCGTTTACTTTTGTCCGCAGGGGTACATAAATTTTGCCTTGTCTATACATTTTAGCCTAGAGTGCGTGCAGGGCCTCATGGGGGTATCATAATTTCATTTGTATTTTCACGTAAAACGATTAACAAGTTTCTCTGCCGCATCGCCTCGCATTTTCTTAAAGAAGACCCGCGGGAATGTATCTGAGAACTTGTTATTCATTTCTTTGTACAGTCTAACTTCAACCAGGTACTAGACTCTGCTTTAAGGCTCTCTGGATGTTTTTTTAGGCTGCGGATACCAGCCTTTGTAGCCTGATTTGAAGAAAGGGATGTTTTGAGAAGATTGATGAAAACGATGCTGACGATAGGCAAGAACTCAGCCTAACAGCATAATAATAGGGGTGCCGTTCAGACAAGTGGGCACTGATTGATTATTTCAGTGTGCGGAGAGACAGGCAACGGTATACAGACAAGGTCTCTAGCTTGAAGTTATATTTAAAAAAAACGTTGCTTATTACCTTTTTTTTCTCAGGTTATAGAAAAAGCTAGAAAGAAGAACATATGTGTCATGCATGCATCAAGGGCTATACTTTTCTGTTGTGTGTGTGTTTTCGTTGATACTGTGTGTATAATTAGTAGCATATTTTTGGCTATTTAGGAATTCTAAGCGGAATATAGTGCTCATACGAAAAGTTTCTACGAAAAAAATAAAGAAGCATCCTAGACGTAGCTAAGCGTATCGTTTGCACGCTGTGTGCCCTGTCGTGTCTTTTTGTGCCTTAGAATAATAAAAAGAACATATCGTGAGCAGGTTGTCTTTGGTGGAGATACTGTGCG
This sequence comes from Amblyomma maculatum, assembly GCF_055883805.1. NCBI lineage: Eukaryota > Metazoa > Arthropoda > Arachnida > Ixodida > Ixodidae > Amblyomma > Amblyomma maculatum. Next base: position 149,943,520 of record NC_139345.1, on the reverse strand, counting down.
CCGGTGGAGCGTAATCTTTTTTTAAGACGCAAAGCTCATCTCTCAGAAAACTTGCTTGGTTATTAAATGTTCTTGCAGAGGTTCGTTAGGAGCGCCTTGGCTCAAGACGAAGACGGATTACTTTTGAGTAGAAAGCAGAGTGCAAGAAGGAAGGCGGCGAAATCGCTCGCGCACCTTTATGAGTTGTGTGATCTGTTGCGTTATCAAGTAATCCGTCTTATTTATTATTACGTTTGGTGGTATTGCAGCTGGTTGCAGCGGGCGCGTTTCGGTAATTTGAGAAGCAAACACACCTAGGTGCTGCAGAATGTCAATGTACTTCAATGGATTTCTGGCGGTAGAAATAAATAAGGAGCCCTGTAATATGCCGTTCCCTATTTATAGCTTAGGCGCAGTAGTGGGGACAAACTTCGCATACCATTACTTATTTTGTCGTTTGTCAAACAGAACTAAACGTCATTCACTGGATATACACCTGTTCCTGCCACTTGTAGCCCCTTTGCTATGCACTAGTGTGGCTGTATTTTGCTCAAAAGGACGCTGTCAGCCTCTCTTCCCGCAAGTGACTCCCCTTTTTCGATCTTTCACAGGGATTGGCCACGACTCAGGGTTGCCACTGACGCGCTGGAGCCGTCCTATTTATAAGTTGGCACCGGCTATTCTTGCCACCTTTTAGGAGTTCAGTATTAGGCTGTTCGCGAAATCGATGCCAGGTGATAGGGGCAATACGAATTAATGAGCATTCATGAATTTGCTAATACCGACTCGGATCGCTTTCGCCTTTCCGAGTGCTTAGCAAGCCTATACAGACACATTTGGCATAGTTATGCTGTAAAACTGTCCTTAAATATGAAATGGTCGCTCAAGCAGCGCCTTAAGGGCATTATTTAGCGTCTTTAACACTGGCCCCGCCGGGATGATGCAGTGGTAAGACGCCCGATTACTGTGCCGGAGTTCCCGGGTTCGAACCCGACCGCGGCGGCTGCGTTTCGATGGAGGCGAAACGAAGAGGCATCCGTGTGCTGTGCGATGTCAGCGCGCGTTAAAGATCCCCAGGTGGTCGAAATTACTTCGTAGCCCTCCACTACGGCTGCTCCTTCTCTCTTTTCACTTTCATTCGCACCTTCCTCCTTTCCCTTACGGCGCGGTTCAGGTGTCTACAGAGCAAGTGTGACAGATACTGCGCCCTTCCCTTCATGTGAACCAATTATAATTATTATTATTAATATTAACACTGGCTGTTCATTCCACGAATATTTCCATATTTGTTCCTAATAAATAATCGCGCTGATCGCGCTTTAAGGGTAGAGGGAAGGTGAGAATAAAAGCGAAAAGTAGTGCCGTAGTGGAGGACTACGAGTAATTTCGACCGCCTTAACGTGCGCTGACATCGCACAGCACACAGACGCCTCTCCGCGGCCGCCATCGATGGCAGCGGCAGGCGGTCACCATACTGAGTGTAATAATTGGTTCACAGGAAGGGAAAGGCGCAGAAGCTGCCACGCTTCTGTGGACACTTCTACCGCGCCGTGAGGGATGAGAGGAAGGTAGGAGTTAAAGAAAAAAGAGAGAGAAATGGGATCCGTAATGGATGGCTATGGAATAATTTCGAACACTAAGCGATCATTAAAGTGCACTGACATCGTACAGCATACGGTCGCTTCTCCGTTTCACCTCCATCGAAGCGCAGCCGCTGGCGGTCGGGATTGAAACCGGATACTGCGGCAGAGTAGTCGGGCATCTTAACCATTGCACCATCGCAGCGGGGTTCATATTTATAATAATAATAATAATAATAATAATAATAATAATAATAATAATAATAATAATAATAATAATAATAATAATAATAATAATAATAATAATAATAATAATAATAATAATAATAATAATAATTGGTTCACCGAAAAGGAAAGGCGCGATATCTCACTTTTTCTGTGGACACCTGAATCGCGCCGTAAGAGAAGGGAGGAAGGTGGGAGTGAAAGCAGAAAGAGGTAAAGGGGGCCATAGTGGAAGGCCACGAAGTAATTTGGACCATCTGTTGTTGTGGCTGTCGGAAGAAAGAAAAGAAAATGCACGGGCCTGTTACTGGCTCTGTAGCTGAGCCACCTCCGCTGCCTCGTGCGGATAGAAGAGAAAATAGACAAGAAAGAAAAAAAGAAGAAGAGGGAGAGAAAGACGAGCGCCGCAACAGCAGCCGTCGTCCGCCACCACCTAAGCGGTGGCGAGTGCAATCACGGCCTGCAACCAATAAAAATCAGTGGCTGGCTAGTCCCCGCCGCAAGCAGTGTTGACCTACCGTCCCAGCCCCGTAGGCCCAGGAACTGTCACCCTTCGCCACCACCTGGGGATCTTTAAAGGGCCGCTGTCAGGGTATGACCTTTTAAGCAAAGGAACCCCGTGCCTCGTTCAGGTACCGGAGATAGTGTGCGCAAGATGCTACAGCGATACACGGGCCGCAAAGCAGCAAAAATACAAATCAAAACTCTCTCATGCGCCCTTTGTGAAAGCAGCTTCCCTGTTCTCTACGAGTTGCTGAGACTGAAGTAAGAAGGAAAGGAAAATGCACGGGCCTACTGGCTCTGTAGCTGAGCCGCCTCCGCTGCCTCGGGGGACAGGTAGGTCACCGCCGCTTGCGGCGCGGGCTAGCCTGCCACCTAATTTTTATTCGTTGTAGGCTGTCATTGCACCCGCCACCGCGTCGGTGGTGGAGGACGGCTGTTGTTGCAACGAGCGTCTTTCTCTCCTTCTTCATTTCCTTTCTTCTCTATTTTCTCTTCTGTCCGCCCCGCCGGGGTGGTGCAGTGGTAAGACGCCCGACTTCTGTGCCGGAGTACCCGGGTTCGAACCCGACCTCGGCGGCTGAGTTTCGATGGAGGCGAAACGAAGAGGCGTCCGTGTGCTGTGTGATGTCAGCGCATGTTAAAGATCCCCAAGTGGTCGAAATTACTCCGCAGCCCTCCACTACGGCTCCTCTTTCTCCCTTTCCACTTTCACTTTCAACATCCGCCCTTCCCTTACGGCGCGGTTGAGGTGCCCACAGAAAAGAAGTGAGCCAGTTACCGCGCCTTTCCCTTCCTATAAATAAAATCAAATCTCTTCTGTCCGCACGAGGTAGCGGAGGTGGCTCAGCTACAGAGCCAGTAGCAGGCCCGTGCATTTTATTTTTCTTCTTCCTACAGCCACACCACCAGCAACAACCTCCGCTGCCTCGTGCTGACAGAAGAGAAAATAAAGAAATAAAAAGAAGAGGTAGAGAAAAACGCGCGTCGGCCACCGCCGCAGTCCACCACCAAATTGGTAGCAGGTGCAATGACGGCCTGCAGCAGATAAAAATGCGGTGACAGGCTAGCCCTCGCCGCAAGCGGCTGCGACCAAACTTGAACCAGTTCTAATCAGGATACAAGCGCAGGAGATTAGAATTGACCGAAAAATTTAGGAATTTTCGGAGGTTTCTTACAACAAGGCCACAAAACCACAGGGCAAAATGGGAATCGTCGCCTAGTCATCCCTGAACGTGATGAAGAATCTGAAGATTCACCACAGGATCAGACAAACATTTCTAATCCTCAAAATGGCGCCACAACCAAGACCTAAGCTCACTATCCTACAATGAAACTGCAGGGGACTAAAGCGTAAGAGGGAAACATTGCAACAATATATAGACTCTTATTCTCATGCGCCACAAATAATAGCTTTGCAAGAAATGAATATGGAGGCTAAGATCAGAGGATACTCAACATATCAAACAAACCCCTCGACATGCATTTTGGTCCACAAATCATGCACAGCAACCACTGTAAACCTTGATCTACACAGCGATATTAAATATACCTTCATAAATTTGCTACCACAACACCGTAACAGCAAGGGCACCTATATACTCAGTATATATAGTCGCCCCAAACAGCGCAGCGTAGCCTTTTATGCTATCTTTATCAAAGCACTACGAGAAGCTCATACAGCTCCCCTAGCTATAGTCGGCGACTAACGCTTCTAGCCCATTATGGGGATATACAAAGGAAGACAATAAATGCAGGAAACTAGCTTCTGCCGTCGCTGACATGGCACCTACCCTACTTACTGACCCGCAGCATCCGATTCGAGTCGGTACGAGCCTAACTCGGGATGCCACCCCGACCTCACGCTCGTCCGCAAAGCCCGCAACTATGAGTGGCTTAATACGGGAGAGACCTTAGGCAGCGGTCACTACGTGCTGGAGACCGTCTTGAAAGCAACAAGCACAGAAAACCACGTAGGCAAGCCAGGTGACAGACTGGGAGAAATTCAGGAAGGACCCTAAACTAGTTATATCGGAACAAATAACTAGGTACGAAGAGCGGGCGGCATCCATTCTCCACCTTAAAGAAAACCTCACCATAACCCTTGCCACCACGGAGTTCCACCCAGCTGTCGACAACCACCTCCGACATCTTTGGGAAGCTTGACGTAGTTTCATAAAACGGTGGAAGAAACAAAGGCACAATCGAAAATTCAGAATTCGAATAGCGAAGCTAGCTACTCAAGCAGACCAGTACGCGTGGTACCTCGCTCACACCAATTGGCTAAAAAGGTGCGAATCCCTCAAACGTCGCCTAGACAGCAAAACTACGTGGAACCTTCTTCGATGTCTAACTGATCCACCGAAATCGGAGAGTGAACAACGTAGAAATTTGCAACGAGCCTTATACAGCTTTCAAGGCACGGATGCCGAACTCGTGGATGAACTCACGCGTCGCTATATCTGCACTTCAAGAGACGCAGACCCTTCAAACTCAAAATACTGGGGGGACCCGAACGAATACCTAGAAAAAAGATTTCACTTTAGAAGACATCATAGCAGCACTAGCAGATATGCGCCGAGGTACAGGCCCGGGACAAGACAAAATTACAGTCGGACTTATAACCAACCTCGGCACGGAGGCACTGCAGCAACTTACGGATTACGTTAACGAATGCTGGCGCATCGGCACCATTCTACAGGCATGAAAAAGAGCCAATGTACGCTTTATCCCCATAGCCGGCAAGAAAATCAGCATTGAAAACCTACGCCCCATATCCCTTACGTCGTGCGCAGGCAAACTCATGGAAAAGGCAGTCCACGCGCGTCTCTCCAACTATATAGAGAACGAGCTACTGCCACACACGGTATTTGGATTCAGAACACATCTGTCCACCCATGATGTGCTTCTGAAACTCAAACGCGAAGTCATTGATCCAACACGCAGAAACAGTGACCGAGCACTTCTATCCCTCGACCTCAAAGGAGCATTTGACAATGTCAAACACTCCACAATCCTCCAGAACCTCCAGACCGCCAACTGTGGCCAGCGAGTCTACTCATACACCTATAATTTCCTTAAAGAAAGAACGGTCAACATCGGCACTAACATGCTCTTCCGAAAAATGGGAACTCCTAGTCTTCTGGCAGCACAAAAATTAGGCCACGATCGACATCCACGTTGGGAACTCACCTATCAAGGAAGTTGAGACCATCAAGATACTGGGTCTGCACATCAATAAGAAGAGCAACAACCCCCTCACCATCCAGAAACTCCGTCTTGTGAGCGAGCAAGTCGCCAGGATGATCGCCAGAATAACGACACAGAAATCAGGGATGCGCGAAGAAGATACTGTCCGACTGGTGCAGGCTTTTGTCGTGAGCCGCATCGTCTACGCGGCACCCTACCTCCGTCTCAAGAAGTTTGACATCAAGAACATCGACGTCCTAGTCAGAACAGCCTACAAGAAGGCCTTGGGCCCCCCTCTTACGACATCGACGGACCGGCTTTTACGACTGGGAGTCTACAACATGGTAGACGAGCTGATAGAGGCACACCTCACGGCGCAGGTGGTACGACTCTCCACGACTCTGACTGGCCGACAATTCTTGAACTACTTGAACATCAATTGCCCCCGACAGCTAGTCCCTAAAAGCGACCTCCAAGCCTCATGGAGAGGGCAATTCAAGGAACATTCATTGCCGAGGAATATGCACCCCGATTTAATTCATCCAAGACGGCAAGCACGAGCGAAAGCTATAAAAAGGCACTACGGCGGGCGCGAGGGCGTGTTCTATGTCGATGCTGCGGGTCCTGCCGTAATGCACCAAAGTCACACAGTGGATATACTAATATTTCTCAGCCAAGACACACTGGCTGCAGAAGTGGCGATTGCCCTAGCTGCAACACACACTACCTCATGATAGATTCTTACAGATTCACAGACAGCATATCGCAATTACCTCAGGGGCAGGATTGCACCGTTAGCAGCGGAAATCCTGCAATATAGTTACACTCGTGGCTACCAACCCACGCATAAACACTTAGTATGGGTACTAGGTCACCAGGGCATCCCAGGGAACGAGAGCGCACACACCTCAGCCAGAGCATTTCTCCCCCGGCGCCAAATACGGATCTCGTGGATCTCGTACCCTATTGCTAACCTACACTGAAATACTTCAGCACTTAAGATTAATCTCGCCGGGTCTACTCTCGACCGGCAAAGACACTCGACAAAGGGGAGGAGGTACACCTTCGCAAGCTACAGACCAACAATTTTAACAACCCACGAAGACTACACGCAATAGATCCAGTCATTTGACTCACAATACAAATTCTGCTGCTAGAAGTCGGATCTGTACTATATGTTGTGGGAATGACAGCGAAATCAGACTATCTCTATTAATAACTAGCCAACGCAGGAGGGGTGGGAGGCAGCTCTGACCAGCTTGGACGCAAGGGGTTTCAAAAAGAACTCATCGAAAGAGAGAGGACAGCAGCCTACGCAAATGGGGTTCCGGATTGAGGACTCCAACCACCGCTGCAGCATCCGGAACACTTTCAATAACATATTTTTACCACCACCACTACCAGTCCTAGCTCCCATAGGAACAGGATCAACCACCAACCCCACAGCCGCTACGCTGACGTAGGAGTAGAAAACGACACCCATTGGTCCGTCTCGTTTACTGACGAGTGGGCGTATTCGCTCCGCGCTTTTCCCCCGGCATCACCGGAATGAATGCAGCGGCGCGCACTCCCTCGCCCGTTTTTTTTATTTCGCGCACGCAGAGTACCACGCCCCAACTCCCGCCAAACGCAGTGGAGGAAGGGGAATTTGTCTTGCGGAGGCTAGACTACCGGCCAGTAGAGTGAAAAACCTGTGCGAGGAAACGAGAGGAGAGACGCACGACAGGATTGGGTAATTGCGGGGGCTGTAACTACGTTATTAAGTAGTGTTTTCAAAAAACATTTTGTGACTTTGCGTTCTGGGGCGAAGTGTCACAATCACAGGGGAAGGAAGGAAGGAAGGAAAAACGAAAAAACTTGATTTTGCCCTATAATATTTTGGCGGTGTTTAGGGCGTCTTCAGAGGTGTCTCCTTGTTGCATCCCCACAAGTCTTCTCCGTCGACCACTTTTATTTAACCAATGGTCGGTTGCCACTGCCGCCCGTTGAGCTCACTGTACCAGACATTGCTGGTCTTCGCAGCGGTCGCTGGGCAGCAGTCTGCTAGTGCTCTGCACTCGGGGTTCGCATTGTGGGAACCACGTCTATGTTTTGACAGGCCCATGTGATATGGTATAGTGTAGGTTTTTCGCCGCACCATGGACATCTGTCTGCGTATAGGGTAGGGTACATTTCGTTTAGTATGTGTATTTTTGGGTATGAACCCGTCTTTAATTGTCTCCAAATGACAGCGTCTTCTCTGTTGAGAGAAGTGTGCGCTGGAGGATATCGCATTCTTTTGCCTCTATAGTTTTCTAGTATGGATGAGTATACCTTGGGGGCTGGAAAAAGTTCAGTGGACTCGTCGGATGCTCAAAAAGTAGTGTATGCTGGAGCTATCCTGTCGGCATAAAGAATATTGTCGACCGGAGAGTGGACAGTGGCCCTTTAACGTGCACTGACATCGAACGGCACACGGACGCCATTTCGTTTCGCCCCTATCAAAACGCAGCCGCCGATGGAAAATATAATGGTTTAAGTTGGCTTTTGAAGATAGGAAGGCGCTGCATAGAGGCGTGTAAATGCTTTTTAGACGCTTAATTGCACTTAAAAGTAACTGCATACATCTGGAGGCGCATTTGCTGTTGGTTCAAATCCCTATCGCCAACTAGCTCCAACTTGACCAGCGTTAAATGGGAAGTGAAATGGTATAACGTCCCTCTGAGCGAATGAAGAATAATGACGTGACAATGTCGATACCAGATGTGATGCACTGTTTTCCGAAATGCGTTTCTCAAAACTACGCTATCGGTATGGCGACGGCCGTTGCATGGTTTTGCGAAACGCATTTTGTACTGTTCATTAGATCTGGTATGTCATTATTCTTTGTGCAACGCTATGGCGATGACGGGTTGTTTTAGGCTGTCTTTATATAATTTTAGTTTAGCGCTGCCGATACTGCGGCCGTCCAGCGCTACCGTGCACTGCCAGCAGCACGCGCTGATTGGTCTCCGCGTACGGCGGCCGCCGAATTTTAAAAGGAACGGGGTGGAATCTGTAGACACCGGGTGATCTGCGCATGCGTACTGACGCTCACGCGCTGCGGTAGACGGTAGCGGTATGCGGTAGCGCTAAACTAAAATCACTATTGAACCCGCCACCGATGCGCTGGTGGACGACGGCTGTTGTCCCCCTCCTCCCCCACGACGCGCGTCTTTCTCTTCCTTTTCTTTTTTGAAACTAAAAGCTTTACTAATGGCGATTTACACTGGTCGCTACGGAGCACGTTTTCTTGCTCCGGGACGACGATTTCGATTTCCTCTGGTCGACCAAGATAGGTTGCGCGTATTCCGCTGGTCGTTTAGGTCAGCTCGGGATGCTCCAGCTCGATCCGCCGACCGAAGTCGGATCTCGCCGGAAGTCCTAGTCGCTAACGCGGTCTTTTCCGGATGCTGCTGGATTCTTTTGGCTGTTTTTGACCGTTTCAGCGACATCGGCAGAGGACGCTGGATGTCACCGTTTTTTGCGCGAATATGTCGAAATGCGTCTATCGAAAAACGTCTGCAGCGTTAAAAAAATGAGAAAGCAAGTTGTTGAGGGCCGCACTCCTGCCTATTTATCCACCGCAAACATTTTGGCGCTGGGATGTGGCTACAACTTTCGAAGCCGGCTCAGCTTTACTTCCGCCGCGCGCTCTACACGTTCCGCTGGTCGACCAAGGCTGATTCGCTCTGTAGCGCTTTACGTCGGCTCGGGCGCCCAGCTCCGATCGGCCAGTGGAAATCGCCATAAGAGGGTCAAAACAGAGCTTCGCGTCTGCCGTATATGTCGCGACTGAGTGGTCACAGTCTAGGCCAGTTGCGCCGCCCCCTCGCCAAGCTCTGCCGGCGTTGCCTAGCAACGCTTAAGAAGTGTGCGACTCCTCCTCATTAAAAAAGAATAAGTCTCCATCCGGGAATCGAGCCTCATCCTTGGGATCCCTAGCGAGCGCTTTACGCTATACCACGCCCCAGGTCGTGAATTTTGTTTCTTTATTTCCTGTTAACAATGATATTCACAGTGGGGCAAAGTCGAAGTATAATGCAACAAAACGCTCTAAGAAAAGTAAGGGTTCACAAGGTTTCAAGGGTTAGCATCCAGAAATTTCACCGATTGCTGGAGGTTTTCGCCTAGGGTCCAGTTTAGAGAACAAGTCCTACAGATTTGTTTCGCTCGGTAAAAGTAGGAGGACTTGTAATAACACAGATTTCGTTCATCTTCGATATTTTACCGAACGCTTGTCTTGCCTCTTCTTGTTCCTCGTTCCCTGTCGCAGTGCCGGTAAAATATCGAGGAGGACTTGTTTTGGCCCATTTATTTTTACGACAAATAGTATCCAAGTTTATGTTCTTACGGAACCAAACCGACCCTTTTCTGCATATGGTTTACAAGTTAGACTGAGCCAAGACTTACCCGAATTTTTGGTGTCCTCTAGCAACTTTAAACACAGGAGACTGGGTGCTTTCTGCGTGAGGTTGTGGCTTCCTTTAACATTAAAAAAAAGGTCTTGCCCTGATGAGGCAGGGATAGGTAGGTCACCGCCACTTGCGGCGGGGCGGGGCCTAGCCTATCACTGATTATCATATGTTGTATGCCGTAATTGCACCCGCCACCTCTTCGGTGGTAGTGAACGACAGCTGTTGTGGCGGCGCGCGTCTTTCTCTCCGTTCTTTCTTGTCTATTTTTTCTTCTGTCCGCACGAGGCAGCGAAGGTGGCTCAGCTATAGAGCCAAGGGCTGGGGCAGGTAGGGCACCGCCGCTCGCGGTGGGGGCTAGCCTGCCACCCAATTTTTATCTGTTGTAGGCCGTCACTGCACCCTCCATCGCTTCGGTGGTGGACGACGGCTGTTGTTGCGGCGCGTGTCTTTCTTTCCCCCTTCCTTTTCTTTCTTCTCTATTTTCTCTTCTCTCTGCCCGAGGCAGCGGAGGTGGCTCGGCTACAGAGCCAGTAGCAGGTCCGTGCATTTTCTTTTCCTTCTTCCTACCGCCACAACAGCAGGCCCGTGCATTTTCTTTTGTTTCTTCCTACAGCCACAACAACAACAACCTTTTAAAAAGTGAGACTCTCAATAGAATACTTAGGTGGTGGTGGTAAAACATCTATTGTGGGAACCAAGGTACATTACAAGGGGTGAGGTGGTTCCTGATCGCGGCTGGTGTCTGTCAGGCCGTGCCTGGCAGCGACCGCTTCAGCCCAGTCAACCAGCATTTTCGCGCTGCTGGGTTCGAGCTGGAGACCGCGATCTCCTAATCGTCTTGGTCCGTGAGGCCCCATTGGGGCGGTGGCTTCAAATCTTCGCATAGAAACATCATGTGATTGAAGGTGGCTCTAGGTGCGCCACATAGAGAGCATGTGGGGTCGTACCGGCCCGGGTGTGCCAAGGCCAACCAAGCTGGGGAGGTAAAGGATTTGGCTTGTAGCTGTCGTCAGATTATTTGTTGGGGTTTTGAGAGAGAGGTGTGAGGTGGGGGATATAAGAGTCGTTGTTCTCGGTAGTGAAGTGTGATGGCTCCGCCTTCTAGAATACGGGTCCGCGAGCGATGTTCTCGCCCATCGAGTGAAAAACCAAGTCTTTCTTAAAAACACCGGTTTATTCCGGATCAACAGAAAAGTGTAAAATAGAAAAGAAACAGCATTGGTCAAAACTGCGCTGGAAACATGCCGTTGAAGTGCGCGACAATGGACTATGCAGAATAAAACGGAACATGGGTCAGGGCTTCACCGCGACAACACAAGACACACTGTGGCGCGGATAGGGCGAGTAATAGGGCCAAAGCGTTGATGACGGTACAAAAGCATTGATACTCGCGTGGCAGCACTCACGCTAACACTCCTAAGGCTTTCTTGTAGGTGCCGCTTCTGTTTTCGCCTCGCAGGACTCTGCTCCGCCGTCCGTGTATATCCCGCCGGCTTGGGACGCTGCCACGCCGCCCTTCTCTGGCCGGCTGCCCGGCGAAAAAGCCCCGAGCCATGCTTCCGACGCGCTTATCTACCCTCTGTTTCCGCCGATAACATGCCGCCCCCACTCCGGGCAGCTCGCTCATGGGTACTCGCGCTGCCCGGGCGGACACCAACACAAACAGAAAAAAAAACACGCGTGGTTTGAAACGCTAAAAGGGGCTGCGGGGCCCCACACTCCCCCCCCCCTCTCAAGACGGGACACCTCCCGAGGTGTAAAACAAAAATAACGCCGGATAAGGACGGAACTGGTACTGCTGCTGGCGGGGCGCATGCTTGGAGGTATCCGCCGAGCGTGGGTACCCGTAGTGCCTGGTAGGTCAAGTGGTTCTATGTGGCTAGCGGCCGGCCGTGGTAAGCTCGGAGATCGGCCACGTTGACTGGTCCGGCTTCTCGAACACCCTGCACATGGCGAATAAAGTAAGAAAGCCGAGACGCGCGCTTTGTTATCGTGTAAGGGCCAGTCCATTGTGGAGCGAGAGAAGCAGCAAACCCTTTTGCTGCATCACTTAGAGGGTGCGTGCGGCGAAGGACTTTGTCGCCGACTGTGAACTCCAAAGGTCGCCTTCCCTTGTTGTACTGGCTACAGTGTTCCAGGCGGGCAAGGTCCAAGTTTTCCCTTGCCTCTTTCAGAGTCTCGGCCAAGCGGCTGGAAAGGTCATGCGAAAATTTAGAATGGCTAAGACCCGGTAAATCAGAGCCATTCAGAGCATGCTCAATAGGGAACCTGAGCTCACGACCAAGGAGAATGGCCACTGGCGTAAAACCTGTTGACCGGTTTACCGTGGTTCCTGTGGCGAAGGCCATCTCCTGGATACGAGCGTCCCAGTCTTTTCGGCGCTCCGTGAATGCCACCATCATGGTCTTGAGATTTCGATTCACTCGCTCTGTAATGTTTGCTTGAGGATGGTAGGACGTAGTCTTTTTGTTGCTGCACGCCAAGAACTTTGCAATATCCTACCGGTGAAATACGTGGCATTATCAGTGATAAGCTGAGCTGGAAAGCCAAAGCGAGTGAATGTTTCTAGTAGCTTATCCCAAATTCTCCTAGAGTCTAGCCTACCCAGGGGATACAATTCTGCCCATTTCGAGAAATGATCAGTGATTACTAACAAGTAGCGATTCCCTTTCACTGATCTGGGATAGGGACCCATTATGTCGCAATCTACAATTTCCCATGGGTATCGGCTCTCTACAGGTGGCATGAGGCCCGGTGGTTTCCCTCCCCTCGGCTTCGCGGACTGGCAGGTATGACAAGTGCGGACGAATGTCGGGACATCCCTTCTGATGCGGGGCCATGTTGCAACGAGACACAATTTGTCATACGTTTTCTTGTCATCGCTGTGACCTGCGAGGCGTGTATCGTGGAAGTACTCTAGAAAATGCTTACGTAGGCCCTTAGGAACGACCACACGAAATGCGGATTCTTCACTCTCGGTGTCCGCAGCAGGTATATACCGCAGGATCAAGCCATCTTCTGCTTCCACGTAGCTGTCGTAGTTTCCGTTAAGCGCCCGGCTCCCTGCAGGGTTGGCGCTGTTCAGGCATTGGCGTATCTGGTTGCACTGGTCGTCTGAGACCTGAGCGTCAAGGAGCTGTTGACGAGACACCAGTGTGCCCCAGGTGTCGGCAGGAGCTGTCACAGCATGGACCGCGGGTGCTAGCTCTCCCTCACCAGGAAGTGGAGCTCGTGACAGGGCATCGGCCACTTTGTTGAAAGTGCCTCTTCTGTAATCTACCCTGTAATTATAGTTTTGGAGAGTGAGTGACCAGCGGGCTAGACGGCCAGCTGGATTTTGCAACCTTGAAAGCCACGATAGGGCCTGGTGGTCGGTCTGAATAGTGAATTCTGCGCCATCCAAATACATGTCAAATTTCTTGAGGGCGAACACAATCGCGAGACACTATTTCTCTGTCACAGTATAGTTCCTTTCCGGTGCCGTCAGTGTATTACTAGCAAACGGCAATGGGCAAGGCTTTCCTTGGTGTTCTTGAAGCAATATCACACCAATTCCGTACTCACTTGCATCCGTTTGTACTGTGAATGGCCGGTTAAGGTCTGTAAGATGCAGGCGTGCAGTATCCGCGATGGCTGCAGACCGTGAACGGAATGATCCCTGCTCCGCTTCTGTCCATGACCAGCGGGCAACCCTTCCGGAGGAGCTGATGGAGAAGTCGCGCCAGGTCAGCGCAGTTCGGGATGAAGTGGCGGTAGAATCCCACCGTACCCAAGAAACGCTGGAGGCTCTTTATGTTGGTTGGTGGTGGGAGCTGCAGAATGGCCTGAAGCTTCTCTTCATCCGGGCGAGCTGTGCCCTGTTCCACAATGAAACCAAGAAGGTTGATAGCGCTTGTCACCAACTGAGCCTTGCCGGGGTTAATGGTGATGCCCGCATTCTGCATTCGGTGAAGAACATTCGTTAGATGAAGGAGGTGCTCTTCTAAGCTTTCTGAGAACACTACTACGTCATCCATCTAGGCCATAGCGTAGTTAAATTTAGCGTCTCCGAGCACAATATCCATTACCCGTTGAAAAGTAGCAGGTGAATTGCACAACCCGAAAAGCAATCGCACAAATTCGAACAGCCCCCGGTGGCAAGTGAAAGCCGTTTACTCAATGATTTGCTGAAATCCCCTACTGCGGTCAAGTGTTGTACAAAATTTTGCTGACCCAAGCGAGTACATGACAGAGTCAACAGACGGGAACGGGTAAGAGTCTCGCACTGTCACAGCATTCAGACGTCGATAATCGACACACAATCGTGCTGTTCCATCCTTCTTAGGCGCGAGAACAACGGGAAACGCCCAGGGGCTTTTTGATGGTTTCACCGCACCGGTAGCCACCATTTCGTCGAGGGCCCCATCCAGCAGCTCTCGCTTGTGGACACTCAAGGGCCCTGGATTAAATCGGATAGGACGAGCATCGCCGGTGTTGATCCTGTGGGTTAGTACGTTAGCCTTCCCCGGAGCCTCCGTGAACATTGCTGCAAAGGGCCTGAGCATTGTCTCGATTCTGGCTTTTTCCGCTGGTGACCCCGTGCAGGAATTCAAAACGGTTAGAATACCACTTCCTGTGATATTGGCTGAATGGCCATTCGTGGCAAGCAACTGTGACTTTGGCTCAGCGGCCTTGGTCTTGAACTGAAATGCTTCTGTACCGGTGCCTTACCGGTAGGTTGCCTTACTGAGATCCATCACGATTCCTGCCTTCACTATGAAGTTATGGCCTAGAATGACTGGCCAGGATAGTCCGGGGAGGTGTAAGAAACGCTGTCTAATCTTTCGACCATTATAGTAACTGTTAGGCGGGCTGCTGAGGTTGCGGGTACTCTGTGAGCCGACGCCATACGAAGGTTAGTGTTTACACTCCGCAACCGGACACGTTTTGTCGCACAGGAATTCTTCACCTGATCGCCGAAGACTGACACCGTAGACCCTGTGTCTAAAAGGGCTGGAAGTTTCAGTCCGGCCATTTTGACCAAGGCCAGCGGGGTCTTGTCTGGTTGGCTTTCCTCAAAAGAAATTGACGGGACTGCACTCACCGAGTGTTTGTAGGGTTTCTCGGGGTCTGCCTCATGCATAGCAGGCGGTGATGATGGCACCTGGGTCGAAGGCCCCTGGGTCCGTTCAGGCCGGAAAGGTAGCGACTGGATCAGCTCTCCCGGTGGTTGACCACGTCTGTGCGGCCTGGCCGCTGGATGATGTGATGACCAAAACACCCTCCCCTGTGTTGTCCTGAATCTGCGAGTCGTGGGACAAGTTGTGCCCGGGGGCGACACCCACTTCTCACCTGATGGCGACACCGTTGCAACCGAAGGTGAATCCCACGCTGCACCCGTAGGTGACGTCCACGCTGCACCCGTAGGTGAATGGTAGCCGGCAGCCGCTGCAGGTGATGTCCGGGATTTGCGCGCTCCGACGTGGGGTGTCCCAACTGCTGCCACACAAGGGGCCTCAGCGCCTGCGTATGGCAAGAAGACACGGGGCCCCGTCTGACCTGTCACCCCATGAAATCGGCTCGTCACCTGAGTAGACGCAACAGAGCTTGTGACTCCGTACAAGTCGCCAGCCCCCTTACGGCAGCCTGGCGTCTCCAGGCTGCGTGCTGCCGATGATACAGGCCACGCAGAGGACGGCTCAAGAAAAGTCTCTGCAGGGGGAGGTGGTTTGTACTGGAGCTCCGCCAGCAAAGATGCCTCGATGCGGGATGCTTCTCTAGCCATGTCATCGAAGTCCGCGAACTGGCGACGCCGGATATATGGCTGGTACCTTGGATGGCACCGATGTATAGCTTGAGCCACCTTCTCTGGTTCCGCAACTGCAGGATCTGCCCGCTCATGCAGCTCTTGAAAACTGCGCAAAAGCTCTAGCAAACCCTCGTTTTCGCCTTGCGTCCTGGTGCAAAGCTCGTCTTTCATACGGATGTCATAGTCAGGCAACAAAAACTATTCTCGAAAACGGTCTATAAAATCCTCCTTTGTTCTAAACGGCCGCTGTCTACGCCTCCAGGTTGCTGCGGAACCTACCAAAGCTACGGGAAGCACACACGTGACCAGAGCGCTGTCCGAAATTGCCATTGCCATCTGATAATCGTCGATTTCATAAAGAAAATTGCAAACAGATTTCTTTTCGGCGTATCCTTCAAACCTTGGCACGGCCAAATTCAGCCGCAGCTGATTATCGCGATACAAGGGAGTGGGCGTTAAAGAAACCGCCTCGCTTCCTACCATTTATCTGAAATGTGCCTTTGATTCAAGTAGCTCGAACAGGAGGCCAAGAATTCCGCTAAAAATGTCCGACGGTTCGCTTTAGCTGTCTTCTGATTGCTCATGCCCGGAACCCGCCAGTGTGGAAGGCCGAACTGTCTCTGTTAACTGGGCGCTTGCACCCGGTAAGTCCGACATCGCTACGCACGAAACTGCATGAACCTCAAATTGGTACACTAGCGGGGCAAGCCACAGCTAGAGCAGAAATCACCGGCGCCAAATGAAGGCTCCGCCTTCTAGAATACGGGTCCGCGAGCGATGGTCTCGCCCGACGAGTGAAAAACCACGTCTCAAAAACACCAGTTTATTCCGGATCAACAGAAAAGTATAAAATAGAAAAAAAAACAGCATTGGTCAAAACTGCGCTAGAAACATGCCGTCGAAGTGCGCGACAATGGACTATGCAGAATAAAACGGAACATGGGTCAGGGCTTCACCGCGACAACACAAGACACACTGTGGCGCGGATAGGGCGAGTAATAGGGCAAAAGCGCGTGGTAGCACTCACGCTAACACTCCTAAGGCTTTCTTGTAGGCGCCGCGTCCGTCTTCGCCTCGCAGGACTCTGCTCCGTCGCCCGCGTACATCCCGCCGGCTTGGGATGCTGCCACGCCGCCCTTCTCTGGCCGGCCGCCTGGCGAAAAAGCCCCGAGCCATGCTTCCGACGCACTTATCTACCCTCTGCCTCCGCCGATAACATGCCGCCCCCGCTGCGGGCAGCTCGCTCATGCGTGCTCGCGCTGCCCGGGCGGACACCAACACAAACAGAAAAAAACGCGCGCGGTTTGAAACGCTAAAAGGGGCTGCGGGGCCACACAAGTGTTATGTCATGATAGGTGAGAAGTCTGTCCCGAGTGCTTCCCCAGTCTTCGGTATGCCCCGCTCGGTTGACGTGCGCTCGAGCAGTTTAGTGAGCTGCCTCGTTACCGGGGTTGCCTGCATTGCCTGGTACCCCGACAATGTGAATAGGTAGGGGAGCTGTGGAATCAGAGGTTGAGATCTGATAGGCGATTGGGTGTATTTTCCTTCTTTCGAAATTTTGAATGGCCATTTTAGAATCGCTGGAAATGAGTGTGGCAGTGGAAGAGGAGATGGCTAGCGCTATGGCTGCCTCTTCGGCTTCGGTCGATGTTTTTGCTGTGACAGAGGCAGAAACTATTTGATTGAAGGTATAAGAAATCACACTGATGACATATGCCGTGGGGTGACTATTCTGCTGCGTCTATGTAGGCCGCCTCGGTGTCAGTCGTGTGTGCTTTGTGTAACGCCTTGTCTCGAGCTTCTCGTCATGCCTTGTGATGAGCAGGGTTCATATTTTTAGGTAGGGGTTGTACTGTAAGGTTGTCGCGGATGTGTTGGGGGACTAGTTAGCTGTTTTAAATGGGTGGACCAATTGGTTGGAGTTTTAGCGCTGCGAGAATGAACCTGTCCGTCTCTGTGGAGGAGCGTCTGTTGATCTGGGCAGTACGATGAGCTTCCACTAGTTCTTGGATTGCGTTGTGCACTCCCATCTTTAGGAGGCGTGTGGTAGGAGTATGTTTCGGGAGGTGAAGTGCTGTTTTGTATGCCTGGCGACTGAGTGAGTCCACTTTTTCAGTTTCTGCCTTTGCAAGATAGAGGTACGGGAGTGAATAGACCACTCGGCTGATGAAAAATGCCTGTACAAACCACCGGAGATCATGCTCTCGCATGCCTCTGTGCCTGTTCGCTATTCATTTGATGGGTCTGATAGCTTGATGAGTGGTGATAGTCAGTTTTAGGATAGTTTCTGTGTTGAGTCCATTGTTTTGCAGGAACATTCCCAGAACTCGAAGTTTGCTGACCTTGGGTACTTGGAGGCCATCTATGATGATGTGTATGGAGGGATGTTTTTTGCTTTTAGGCAGCGGTTTGGGTGGAGCAACAGGAGCTCGGATTTAGTCGGGGAGCACGCTAGGCCGATGGATGCTGCGTGCGTTGCTACTACGTCCGCTGCGGCTTGCAGAGTGTCCTCTATGATTCCTACATTTCCCGTGGTTGTCCACAGGGTAATGTTATCCGCATAGATGGTGTGGGAGAGGTTTGGGATTTGTGTTAGTTTGTGGGGCATCGGGATTAGGGTGACGTTAAATAGTAGGGGGGAGAGGACCGATCGCTGGGGTGTTCTGCGATTGCCTAGAGAGAAGGTGGGGGATTCTATAGGATCGAGTTTGAGTTCCGCGGTGCGGTCGTGAAAAAAGGCTGCGATATATGAATGGGTGCGTTCTCCTACCCCTAGGCTGGAGAGGGTGTCAAGGATTGAGTCATGTTGTATATTATCAAATGTTTTAGTGAGGTCCAGAGCCAGTGCTCTCGTGCGGTTTCGATGCTACAGATTTGAAGCATGATGTCTTGTGTGGATAAGTGGCTTCTGAATCCCAGCATCGTGTGTGGGAAGAGATTGCGAGTATACACCTAGTTGTGCAATCTGTTAAGGATTACATGCTAGAAAAGGTTGCCCATGCATGATGTAAGAGAGATTGGTCGGAGGTTGGTTATGTCTAGTGGTTTGCCTGGTTTGGACATGAAGGTGACTCACGCTTGTCCATCCCGGGGGGAGAGTACCTGCCTTCCGGGGCTTGTTGAACAAGTCTGTCACGGCTTGGACCGAATGGTCACCGAGGTTGCGCAGAGCTTTGTTTATTATCCCATCTACTCCCGGGGCGGACATAGTGCGGAGTTTATGCATCGCTGCTGTAACCTCCCATGTCGCTATGTCTGCATCGAGATCGGGATTGGGCTTGCCTGTTTGCCCGTGTATGAAGGGAGTATAGTTCGGGGCGTGGTCGTGAGGTATTAAGCTTTTAGGGTTTGTACTAAAATGCTATCATCCATCTTTAGGCTGTGGATGAGGCGAGTTACGTTACGGTGTTGTGAGCCTTTTTTGTGGTTATGTTCTAGAAGGCACCTGAGTAGCTTTCACTTGTGTCGAAGTTCGAGGTTGCCTTCCATGCGGTCGCACACCTGTCCCCACTGTTGTCTGGTTAGTTGCGCTGCATGTGACTCTATGTCCTTAATCAAGGCTCAAAATCCTTCTTTTCAGGGATCGGTTATGCTTGTTTTTGAGCCATCGCTTTTGCAAGCTGTTGTGTGCCTCCCACATATGTAGAAGGCGTCTATCGGTGACGTCCGACTCTTTGGTGTTCGGGACCTCCGACGTAGCCGTGGCTATGTCGTGGGTTAGGTCCTTGACTCAATTTATGAGGTTATCTACTTGAGTGGGGCATCCTTTCGGATGTTTCAGAGCTTGTCCCGGTTTGTTATCTTAAGGCGCTTTTTGAAATATGGCGTGATTGATCTTAGCGAGAAGGAAGTTTGGGTAATGTAGTGGTCGCTGCCTAATGATGTCTGCGTGTTCGACCACTGGCATTGTATGAGATTTTTTGTTTGTGTAAGATCAGATGTAATGTTTCGCTGCACACTGTTGCCAATACGCGCGCTGTAACCCAAAACCAACTGTATAAGGACCTGCTTGATGTAATGATGCCTGTGCCGTTATATCGATCATTACACTGTGGAGGGAAAGGTAATGATGTCCTAAAAAGAGTGAAAAAGATGCCAGCATGGTCATCAGCAAAAGGTTTTCTTTCTATTACACAGTGGTACATTACCTGTTAAACCGTGGTAGAGGGAAAAAGGTATCTGTTCCGTGGTCGGTGGACTGCTTGATTTGTCATAAGCCAGAAATCACAGAGCATATTTTTATTGACTGCTGTGATGCAGTCTTTCTGTGGGATATCTTGCAGAAGACTTTCAAAAAGACTTGCCAATTACACCCTGTGGTATACGGTTCCTGCCGGTCCATGATCAAGGGGGTGTGCCATGTGACTTATTCATGTTGCTTTGCCTTCATAGTGTATAAAAGCGATAGTGGCTGTGAGACACGCGGACGTGGATGCTCGTTCAGCGAGGGAGTATTTGTTTGAGAGTGTCAACAACCTGACCGCCTTCTATAATATCTAAACTGAGAAACTGAGAACTGGCCAACCTAAAGCGCCCCAGGTCGTGAAACGCTCTTCATAATTCCGCTTGTCTACTGTGAGGATGATAGCGGAATTCCGCGAGTGACAGATACTGCGTTTGGCGTGCCATTTGAAAGTAGCAAAGACTAAAATAATTAGGACACTCAATTAGGGTGACTTCAAGAATGTGACGTCCCCAATCGGCCGTCAGCTATGAGCACCAAGCGTTAACGAGTGCGCTCCAACGCCGCCGGACGGTGCCTCTTGCCTTCCGTGAATGACAGAAGCTGCGCCTTTCTTTTTGTGTAAACGAATTATAAAACGCCAGTGAACTTAGACGCGCTCCACATGCAAGCCAGGAAGAGTTTAGCTGCTCGCGAACGGCGCAGACGACTGAAGACATTAACTTCTTCAGATATCGAGGTCGCCGCTTTTGGCTACGCATATTCAGGTGTAGCAGAGCTAAGCCATGTTTAATTTTTCCACCATTTTCTTTTATTGCGAAGACAATACTACTTTCACATTTCAGCCCTTCGCGTAGCGAGGCGGTAGCTACCATTGACCTTTAGCGTGACCTTTGGCGCGCCGCCAAGCAGAGCTGCGCAAAAACAGGGGCCCCAACTCGCGCCGTCAACTCGCGAGGCGGTAGCTGCCAACCTCGGCCTAACTCCCGCTCCTACCGCAGCTACCGCCGGGGGTGCAACGTTGGATAATATAGGAGGTGGCCTAGCAGCAGGTGGAACCAACGCAGTCCCCAGGGATGCTTTTATTTCTGCTGGCGTAAAGAATGCCGTTGCAGCCGGTGCTGGAGCGGCAGTTGTACATTCTGCCTTAACCTCACCTACAACCAAGTATATCGTTGCAGCCACGACACTCCTTGCCTCGCTACTAGTTATACATAGAATAACCAGGTAGCACCCCGCAATAAACAACAGTTGAACCATATGCCGTGGCCAGAGTGAATCACTGCATAACCATAAGCATAACCACAAACACCACAACCAGCTACACCACCAGCTGAACCTGGGCGTAGCCATGGTTATTGCTTTCGCAATTTCCAGGCTCAACCAAGCTAGGCCACTACCAATTTTTCTTTCTTTCTGCTCTATTTTTCTTTCTGTCAACACGACGCCGCGGAGGTGGCTGAGCTACAGAGCCATGCAGTAACAGGCTCATGCATTTTCTTTTCCTTCTTCTTACAGTCGCAGCAACAACAGTGACTACGCTTTTTCGACAGAAGATTCGTTTCGCGTGAAAGTGCACCTGGTGCACCTACATTGCTGTTGATGCTGCTGTAGCAATAATGAAAAGAAAATGCACGGGCTTTGTACTGGCTCTGTAGCTGAACCACCTCCGCTGCCTCATGCGGACAGAAGAGAAAAGAGAGAATAAAGAAAACGAATAGAGAGAGAGAAAGACGCGCGTCGCAACAGCCGTCGTCCACCGCCAAACCGGAGGGGGGGGGGTGCAATGTCGACCTACAACTTATAAAAGTTCGGTGGCAGGCTATCCCGTGCCGCCAGTGGCGTTGACCGACCAGTCATAGCCCGCATGGCCAGGAACAGCCACCCCAGTATGAGTGTCAGCTACATTGATGCCGGTTTTTTCTTCGCGTTTTGCGGCATTTTATTGCCACGCCCGACATTTCTTTCCGGATTTAGACATCTCAGCGAACGGAGCAGTAGAGTCAATGGGACGTTTAATTCTTCCGTTGGTGCCTGCAGATGTGCAGGCGAAGGGCGGATTCGATTTCATGGTTATCATTCACAGCACCGTTTCTGACAGGGCATTTACGTGACTTTATGTGGCTGTTGTAATAGCGGGGGGGGGGGGGAGGGGTTGTCTACACTAGACCGGCTGCAACGATGGGACGTTGTGCGGACAGAGCAGTGCCCCAACTGCCCACTAGAAGAATCTAATCGTCACATCGCTCATCAATACGTCGTGCTCGTGACTTTTGAAGGGCACTTCATACCGGTTTCAGAAGTCTTGTCATCAATCGATTTCAGATAAATTGTAGATATCCTCGCGGTCGCTTTGCACCATTGCTGATTGTAGCTGGCGCTTTTGCGGTATGGCTCAATTGTTGTGAGGCTCTCGCCTCAAGCCAGCGCCGTCGTGCGCTTTTCCCGGTCCTAGCGCGTCTGCGAAAAGAGATAGTAAACTTTCGGGCTGAGAAACTTTTCTACCTTGGGGAGCGCGAGTTCCTTCACCAGTGGCCTTGCCCTTTTGTTTTAGGGCCGGATGGACGTGTCCGGGTGGTTTTCAGTCCACCTTGGTACTTGTAATATAATGTAAATACCTTTGTTATTTCCCAGCTGTATACACCCCAAACACATAGGTAATACACACTGAGCATGCGATTGCTGTATATGTTTGTACCTATGTTTATTTGTCAAAGTATTGTACACTGTGTATACTTTGATTTACATGGCCTTTCAAAGTTTTATATATCATCATTACTAGCAGCCATTTTTTTTCCGGAATGTAAATAGAAAATTTCGATGTATTTCCTCGACATGAGGTATTTTATGTGCACTGTCTCCTATTCTTAACCGTGTACGTTTTCAGTTTTGGTCCTTTGTCCACACGCATGTAAATGTATAATATCTAATAAAACATTTTCTAAACACATTGATATTTTGCAGCTAACAAAAAAAAATGACCTATTGTGTGTCAGTGTGCCATTTTATAACAAAGTGAATGTACATGGTGTGCCAACAGAAATGCCCCTGCAGCTGTGAAACGCCTTCACAGAAGTGCATCGTAGTTTTTACAGTAGCTCAAATATATAGGATGTTTCTTTGAGAAAGCCCGACATTTTTAGAGAAAGGTAACTGGCTTTAAATTTATTTTACCTATGTGGTTAAATTGTGGGCTGCGACGAACACTAGGCAAAAGGCAAACTGCTTGAGTCAGTTCGCTAATTAAATATTACATTAATAAACTTTGCAATTCTCATTTTAGGGAATACCAGAAGTGAACGTAGTCCTGCAAATACTGCAGATGTGAGAAAACATTCTTCAAAAAAAGAAATATGGCCTAGGCTAAAAGGCCCTAAAATCCCACTCTGATAGACAGTTTCACAGACTGCACAAAGCTTGTGATTTAGACCGCTTCAACCAGAGATTTCGTCAGTTTGCTTCTGTCCCCGAGAGCCATACGCGCGCACGCCGAACGCGCCACCGGCGCTGTGTTAATAGGTGAAACCACCTATAAGGGTAATATTTGAGGGCCTTGTAACGCCTGCTGCAAATGTTTAATGAAAATCTTTTCTCGCGGCCATACAAGCTGCAATTGGGCGAATACAAGTACTATCTAAAACTTATCAGGGGCACATAAGTTCCGCCTTAAAGAGTATGACACGATAGCGCAGGCCACCACGCTGCATATAAAGCCCCGCTTGAACAAAGCCAAATGAACGTGCCTGCGTGGCCTCACGCCACCGCTTGCATTCACCTTACCCCATAAGTGGCATCGTTAATGCAAAGGTCCAGGCATGCTGATTCTAGCTAATATCAGCGTTTCATATGAAAAGAAAAGCCAGAGTTGGCAGCTCCTGCCAAACGTAATGTGAGGCAACCATATACGTGTTATTAGTGCCCGACCATGTCGGCGGTTACATACCACGCAGCGCAATATTCGTGATTTGTCGTTCATAACGCCAACTCCGGCGCCGGATTCTCAGTGGAATAGACACAGACACCACATTTTTCTTATTCAAAATAACTGTATAACTAACTTTCTAGCAACCTTCCATGTTCTCTGTTATGAAAATTCTCGGAGTAAGCAGAAAAACATATCGAATGCTTCGCCATATGAGAAAGCCCGGCTGTTCTTGACCCTTGTGTGCACTATCAAAATGTACGGAAAATTATATTTGTTGAACATTAGTAGTTCTCTAAATCTGGCGGTTTTTCGATTTTATTTATTTCAAACAAATAGCTCATCACAGCAGCGCTCTTGCTGACAACTACGGAATGCAGAAAGAAGCTGATATAGCACTCAGCCTGGCAATTCCATCTCCCGTATGAGCTGAAAAAGTGCAGAACTACTCTACATGCATGAACAAAAATATTTATGAGAACAAGAAACCGGCACGACCTGAAATATTCGAACGGGAAAGTTTGTTTCGAAATCAGCATCGCTTGGTGTAGGCACGCTGGGCAATATGTGTTTTTCCTTACACCTAACATCGTTGCCGACCTTAGCACTCCCTTTGTTTACAAACTGCTAGAGCGCTTGTCTGTGTATCCAAACTGCCGCATCTGCCTCCTTGAATGTCAAGCAGCCTGCTTGGTGGACGTTGAATAATACGTGGTGTAGTGAAGCTCTCGATTCAAAAACTTTATTTATTTATTCAAGTTACCCCTGAAGGCCCTCCATAGCGGAGGGGGGGGGGATACAATTGTAAAAAACACTATGCAATTAGCAAAAATTACAGTAAGAAACATTCAATATACCATCAAAAGAGGAAAGAAATACAACAGCAAAATATTCTACACATTTCCGTCACAGCGAAGTAGCTCTTGGAATTTTTTTATGTTAGTTTCATTAGCGATGTGCTATGGCAAGTTATTCCATTCAATTATAGTGCGTAGGTATAAATAATTGGCATTAGATGATAAATGACACTTTGCGTGTTTAACTTTGAAGGCATGACCAAGTCATGGAAAAATGACATCAGGTGACAGAAACAAATGACCGTGCAGTAGTGGATGGTCATAAAGCTTATGAAAAAGTGTTAACCGAGCGTGTTTACGACGACATGATAAGTCTTCCAGTTCAGCTCGTTGTTTTAATGCTCTGGCGCTAGTGAAGGGGGAGTAGTCTGTAAAAATAAAACGCACAGCACGGTTCTGCAAGTATTCGATGTTGGTGATAACATAGGCTTGATCAAGGTCCCAAATAACCGCGGCATATTCAATGTACCTGAAATTTAAAATAGACAATGTGATGATGCGAAGGAGGCGATCATAATTCGGCCCTATCTTGTACAACATCACGTGTTTCGCTATATCGTGCGTTCGAATCCAAAAACATCCTTCTGAGATTGGAGATTTACTGAATTAAGCTGCTGCTTCTGTTATTGCTCCCTTGACGTCACTTCATAAACATAAGTGTGTAAATATATACCCTCGGAGAACACTGTCGAATTCTCATCAACAGCACCGCGTGTGCCACTGGATGTCCTGTTCTCTACAGAATCCCTACAGAATTCACTATGCTCTAGGAGCAATACTGTGAACGAGATAGCACTATGCAAACCACGGCGGCAGGCGACAGAGCGAACGATAGCGAAGATGTGCATTCGTTCCGGGTTTTTCTGCACTCGGGCTGAGTACACTGTCAAATAATGAGCACTGTATTCTTTTCGAGCTTTGGGGTAGATTTCTGCACTGTAAACGTACGGAATGCTATAGTATTGGCAAAAGGCGCATTACCATCTCAATAGCAATAATATGATATAGCTATTAATCGGAGAAGACATTTAACCGCGGCACTAATGGTCGGCGTGGTAAGCAATCAGATGGGATTGCAACCTCCAATAAATTCCTTGCAAATAGGAGAGTTTCGCATGTTTTCGAGTGGGAATCTGCTTACACCGCATACCCTAGGTGTTCCGCATATTTATTAATGAAATGTATGCCAGGCCATGAGCATTGTACCATTCATCTGACAGGGTGTTCAGAACTCCCTGATAGGCTTAATAGCGCGCAAGCCTTCTGCGTTCGCAAAACCTGCCCGCAAAACCTTTCATCAAAATGTGTCGACGGATATGATATAATTGTCTGGTCCTCATATCGATTCAGTAGTCATTAATCGCAGTGATTGTCGACATACAATATAGTTATAAAATGATAAAAATAATGATTACTTTCTTTCTTACTTTTGTCTTTATTGTAAACAATGCGATACAAATTCACACAGGAGGCCATACCAAAAGGCTCGAAATGAGCCTGACTAGGTTATGCCACTCTGTTAGCGTTGGCACCACATTATAGTTAATAATATAGATAATTATTATTAGACAGTGATCAAATATTTAGTGATAACCTACTTATAAGATGTGATAGGTGGCTAGTAAAACGTTTCTAAATGCAGTTTCTGCAGTGACTTCTAAGCTTTTCATCTAGAGCGTAATAAAGATTTCATTCGAACTAATGGTAAATCAGCAATTAAAGTTATGCACCAGCAGCCAACATCCTCCGTAATAAATGTTTCATTCGACCTAATGTTTAGTCAACAAATAAATTTATATAGCAGCAAACGTCCTCCATCTGAAGAGGGAGAGGGAGGAGGTGGTGAAGGGTGGTAGTTTCCGGACCTACGGGGCTGGGACAGTAGGCCAACGCCGCTTGCGGCGGGGGCTAGCCAGCCACCGAGTTTTATCTGTTGTAGATCGTCATTGCATCCGCCACTGCTTCGGTGGTGGACGACGGCTGTCGCGGCGCGCGTCTTTCTCTCCCTCTTCGTTTCCTTTCTTCTCTATTTTCTCTTCTGTCCGCACGAGGCAGCGAAGGTGGCTCAGATACAGAGCTAGTAGCAGGCCCGTGCAGATTCTTTTCCTTCTTCCTACAGCCACAACAACAACCATCTGAACAGGAGGAGGTGGCGAAGGGTGGCTCTTCTTGCGCCTACGGGGCTGGGACTGGTAGGTCAACGCCGCTTTCGGCGGCGGCTAGCCTGCCACCGAATGTTTATCTGTTGTAGGCCGTCATCGCACCCGCCACCGCTTAGGGGGTGGAAGACGGCCGTTGAGGCGCGCGTCTTTCTCTCCCTCTTCCATTCCTTTCTTCTCTACTTTCCCTCTTCTGTCCGCAAGAGGCAGCGGAGGGGGCTCAGCTACAGAGCCAGTAGCAGGCCCGTGCATTTTCTTTTCCTTCTTCCTACAGCCACAACAACAGCAACAACATCTGAACATGTAACCTGTCTAGCCTACAAAACGGGATGGTAAGTACGTAGATGAATTCTGCAGACCGCCGCGAGATTGTTCTGACTGTTGGTGCCTGCTGGTGGCGGGTTGCGGCAAGGAACCTGAGTCAGTTCTGGTCTTCTGTTGCGTGCGTGCGTCGGTCTTCTCGCGCTGAGCAGGGTGTCTTTCCCTTATACCCAAGCTCCGTCACTTTTACGCGAGAGCTTATACAAGTCATTTGGTCGAGAAGCCATCGGCGTGGTAGTGGTAGAAGTAATCGGCACGGCGTGTCGGAAATAATAGGGAGCTGAAGAAATCCTGCTAATTTGTGTTTATAGTGATTAAAGATTGATTGATGTGTGATAGGGAATGAAGAGTTAGTGAAATTCTTGTAATTAATTTATTACTTGGAAAAAAACAATTATATAAGGAAAATGAAAACGGAATCACAAAGGAGGGACTCAGAGATGTCAAAAGGCTTAGAACGGTAAGTCATTGCTTGAAGACACCATTTAAGAAATTGTAGAATGTGAAAGCTGGTAATTGTTTGCCATATTTGAAAGGAAATGAAATTAGTTCAAATTGATCAGACTTCTCAGAACGCAAAGCCAATATCGCGTGATGCTATATATATGGTTATAAAAATTAAAAGAAAAAAAAATGAAAATGAAAGAACATTGTCCGTGTGTGTGAAACTACGTCGCGTCATAACCTTAGCGGTGGAGCTTAAGCCTCCTCCCAATTTTTTTTTTCGATCATGGAGCAGCCGAGCTGCGGGAACAAAATGCAACGTTTCTAAGATAAATTTTGAGCCCAGTGTTTTGGGCAGAACGTGGACGGTAGAGTAGAATGGAAATATGCTTCAAAGCGTGCCGCGACGCTCGTTATTAGCAAACGACGCCATGGCCTAGAAATTTGTCGAATTCTCCGTTAGCGTATCAAATACATCAAAAACAAGAGAGGAACCCGCTGAAAGGCAACGCATGGAACCGAAGAAATCGGAGAGCGTCGAACTTTATGTGAAGTGTAAAAAGAAGGTAGCATGCGCTCCTCGTCGACTATACGTGCTGAGGCCGGCAATATGATAGTGGCTAAAGGGGAATCTTATTGTAGCTCACCAAATGCAGTGATCTTAGCATTCGCTAGGTTTTTCTAAGAACCTGCACTTTCCTACAAGCGTTGGGGCTTTCACCGACTCTTAAGTGGACGCACTCGAGAGTGTGGTCTTTCTCCAGTAAAACCACCAAAGAGATCTGCAGCCAGCTGTAGTTCATTACAGCACATGCTGCGTCAGTGGTAGACATGACCAGATCTGATTTATGTCGCAACGGTGCTTTTGGGATGCCATATGCATCTGCCTTGCTGCTTCTCCGGAGGCTGCGAAGGTCGACGAAATTGATGACAAAATGAAGGTGGGAGTAATGATAACGGGCAGAGTTTTTATTGCGAAAGCAATATACTCCCATTTTCAGCCCTTCGCGTAGCCACGGTCGGTAGGCACGTTTAACTTTTAATGACCCCAGATTGCTGTGACGCCATACGAGCTGCGATAGATGGGCCACCAAGTCGAGTCGTTGGGTGGCGGCGGTCGGTAGGCACGGCGTGCTGCAGCTGGAGTCGCGATGCTACCGAGTGGAGGCGCTGCTGTCACTCTTCTCTGGCACGTGTAAAAAGTGATAAGCGAGTTTTAGTTGGAGCCTTCTCAGGGATGAAAATGAGCGCAGTGATGAAAGAGAGTAAAAATAGGCTGTTGAAAAATTCCGCAGAGTGCAGTAGCTGATAGTAGCCGTGGGGCTGGACGATGTCCTAAATGGTGACGCCGCAGGAGTGGTGGAAAATTTAGCTAAGGGAGTAGACCATATCAAGACGATAACACAGCAAGCGCAGATAGTTGTATGCACAGTACCGGAGATGCTAGGAACGAACGGAAAGCTTCAGAAGGACCTGGTGACAGTTAATCAGGACATTAGAAAGTTAGGCCTGGAGGCGCGTTTTTTAGTTGTTCAGGTAAACAGGGAGGTTCATAGAACAGGTTTTGGCAGGGTTTCTCAGCGAGATGACATCCATTTAACAGAAGGGTGGGAGCTGCGATCAGCTGGCGCCTGGCAGGCAGGGCTGAAGCTTTTTTAGGGGGTCCGCGAGGGCTTCGTGTGTAGGGGCATTTATAAGTGAAGCAGAAGAAAGCGTAATAAGGGCGGCTGCGCCCCAAAAAATGGCAAGGAGGAGGTCGAGAAAGGAAAGTGCAAAAAGGTATTTCACACTAGGATCACCTACATAAACATGCAAGGAAGTAGCAAAAGAGCGAAATAGCTAGAGATAGAATAGCAGATGAAGGATGACAAAAAAGGTGTGCAAGGGATCTAGAAGATCCGCCGTTTATAGAAGGCTACGTTTGGGAAGGGTGCAACAGGACGAGAACGGAAAAAAAGGGTGGAGGGGTAGGTGTGTTGATACACCGAGCAACAAATTGGCAAAGAATTAAATCATCTTGCAAAGAACATATCTGGGTATAAGGAACAATTACCGACATAAGGACATGGCTAGGTGTAGTTTATTTAGGAGCAGGACACCAATGCAGGCAAGAAAACAAGGATCTCTTTGAATGTCTCAGTGACGATATAAGCCAGTTTGGAAACGGGGCCAATATTATTCTACTGGGGGACATGAACGGCCACATCGAAGATCTGGGTGGATACACGAATTGTAACGGGAAGTTAATGCTAGATTTCTGTGAGCGACACGATCTAGTTATAGTAAATAGAGAAACAAAATGTGAAGGCCAAATCACGTGGGAATTCCGCAACAGGCGGAAGACCATTGACTATTGTCTAATGTCGCAGGAAATTTATAGCAAGGTCAGAAAAATGGAAATAGACGAAGAAGGGGAGTGTAGTCCAGGAAGTGATCGTAAACGTATTAGTCTGCAGATGGCGTCCTTGATAAAAAGAGAAATGGAACTTAGACAAAAAGTAAACACAAAATTAAACGACGACCAAATAGCGCAGATAGCAGCAGACATAGAGGAAGCAATAGGGAAAAGCCCCATGGAAGACTGGGATTATGAACAGGTAGAACTACTCATAAGGAGGAAAATTCAGGAGGTTAAAGTAGCAAAGCGCTGGAATTGAAAGAGGAAGCCACGGAGCTGGTGGAATAAGCAAATCAGGGAAGCCATCGAACAACGACGGGCAGCTTCAAAGGAACACCGAGAGGCAAGGAAAGCACAGGTATCTCAAGAGGAAATAGACCAAAAATGGGAATAATATCTGCAAAAGAAACTTGATGTACAGGCCCTCGTCCAAAGTAAAATAAAGCCGTCCACCGATCGCTCCATGGCTATGCATACACGATGTCACTAGAGGCGGATCAAGAAAATTCTGGACCCATACAAGCTGGCTAGATAAAATGAATCAAAGAGAGCAGGACCAGATTCAAGATACCGAGGGAAATTGTTTAAAGGGAGACAACGCAAAAAGCGAGCACTTAGAATAATCTCGTTTTCCGACTACTCCAGACCCTGCAATTGAGCCGCCATTTATTAAACTACGCGTGCTGCCTTTTGACCTGCTTTTTCAGATAAACACTGCTGAATGCATACAAAAAATAATAAGTCACAACCTCCCCTTTGATATATATATATATATATATATATATATATATATATATATATATATATATATATATATATATATATATATATATATATATATATATATATATATATATATATATATATATATATATATATATATATATATATATATATATATATATTTAACATCCCGTCAAGTGCAACCCGAGGCCACACTTACGGAAATTTTAATTTACCCATAAAAAGAAACGTTTATGGTGAGCGTATGCTGCAGTTTACGGGCGTTAAAATCTCGTATTCTCTACCCTATGACATAAAGCTTGCCAAGAACTTTTCCACTGCAATAAAAGATCACTACATTAAAATGAATGAAACACTTTGAGTCCAAACTTGCATTTGCGTACTGTAGCTTTACATTGTTCAACTAGTATTACCCATGTAACCCTACATATACCTGTATTTTATCTGATGCGATATTTCTTTGCGACATTTGACATTATGTATTGTTATAGTGTGGTGACATTATGCATTCTTCTTTAGTTGCTTTAATTCTTGTATAAGTTCTACGCACTTTTGTTTGATTTGCGATGTTTTAGTTTATGTTTTCTTCTCTTCATTGTTAGTTTTGCGAATGAATAAGCGATAACTAACTTTATTCACGTTTATTGCAGAGTTCCTTCTTCTGATGTCTCTAACTTTGACGAATGGGAGCCTGCAACTTGTGTACTTTTTCCATTGGACCCTTTACTAGCCGCTGGCGATTGATCCAATCAGTTTCTGCCTATCTTCCTGTAGCGCACCAAACAACCATAAAAAAACTACATCACATCAGTTGCAGCCGAGTCATTTAAGAGTGACGATAGGGTCATCATCATCATCAGCCTGACTATACCCGCTGCAGGGCGGAGGCCTCTCCCATATTTCTCCACTTAACCCGGTTCTATGCTAGCTGCATTCACTTGACCCCGCGGACTTCTTAACCTCATCCGCCCACATAACTTTCTGCCGCCTCCTGCTATATTTTCCTTCTCTTGGAATCCAGTTTGTTACCCTAAGCGACCATCGGTTATCCTCTCTTCGCAGTACATGTCCTACCCGTGCCCATTTCTTCTTCTTAATTTCCACTAGAATGTCGGTAACTTCAGTTATTTCTCTGACCCACTCTGCACGCTTCCTATCTAAGAAGAAATTGGGCATAGGCAAAAACCAGATGTATGCGATAAGGGACAAGGCGGGCAACGTCACCACAAATATGGACAAGATAGTCAAAGTAGCCGAGAAGTTCTATACAGATCTCTACAGCAGCCAAAGTAGTCAGGACAGTAACGAGATTGGAGCCAGGGAAAAACAGTCAGACGTTCCACCAGTGACAAAGGACGAGGTCAAGAAAGCATTAGAAACTATGAAAAGGGGGAAATCAGCTGGAGAGGATCACTACAGGTATGCTAAAAGAGGGGGGGGGGATATCGTGCTAGAAAAACTGGCCACCCTGTATACACAGTGCCTGGTGTCATCGATGGTACCAGAACCATGGAATAACGCAAACATTATCCTCATTCATAAGAGAGAGGACTCTAAGGACCCTAAAAATTACAGACCAATCACCTTACTGTCTGTTACGTATAAGGTATTTACTAAGGTAATCGCTAATAGAATCAGGACAACCTCAGGCTGCAATCAAGCAAAGGATCAAGCAGGTTTTCGGAAACAGTACTCTACTATCGATCATATCCACACCATCAATCAGGTGATAGAAAAATGCTCGGAATATAACCAGCCCTTATACATAGCATTCATTGATTACGAAAAAGCATTTGACTCAGTTGAAACATCGTAGGTGATGCAGGCATTCCGAAATCAGGGAGAGACGAGCCGTACGTGAAAGTGCTGGAAGCTATATATAGTGGCTGCACAGCAACCATAGTTCTGCATAAAGAAAGTAACAAAATTCTCATAAAGAAAGGTGTTAGGCAAGGAGACGCGATCTCCCCAGTACTATTCACAGCTTGCTTAGAGGAAGTATTCAGAGATTTGGAATGGGAGCAGTTAAGGATAAGGGTAGATGGAGAATACCTAAGTAATCTGCGATTTGCTGATGACATTGCCTTGCTAAGCAACTCGGGGGATGAACTGCAAATAATGATTGATGACCTAGACAGAAAAAGTAGAAAGGTAGGCTTGAAAATCAATATGTAGAAGACTAGGGTAATGTTCAACAGCCTCGGGAAGGAACAGCAGTTTACATTAGGTAGTGAAGTACTGGAAGTAGTAGGCGATTATGGCTACTTAGGACAGGTAGTAACCGCAGATCCGGACCATGTAAAGGAAATAATAAGAAGAATAAGATTGGGATGGAGCGCATTTGGCAAGGATTCGTAGATTATGACTAGCAGCTTACCGGTATCTCTCAAGAGGAAAGTATACAACAGTTGCAACTTAGCTGTACTCACCTATGGGGCTGAAACGTGGAGGCTAACCAAGAGAGTTCTACTTAGGTTGAAGACAAACCAGAGGGCTATGGAACGAAAAATGGTAGGGGTAACATTAAGAGATAGGACGATAGGGTAATCTCCGCAAATCAGGAAGCAACACAAGATAACAGAATGCAAAGCAGCTTAGAACTGACCAATCTAAACTGGAAAAAGGCAGAAGAGACGATCCTAAAATCACATCTACAGGAATATATGGAACTCCAATCAAGCTAATTAATGAACTTGGTCCAAGAAGTAAGGAAACATTGTTAAAAGCTTTGGAAATAGTCAAAACGAATAAGCAAATTCCGGACAACTGGCGGAAGAGTAAAATTAATTTAATTTATAAAGAGAAAGGAGAAACGATGCGCATAAACTCCTACAGGTTGATTACCATAGCATCTGTTATATACAAGCTGGACATGCAGGCGGTGAAATTAAAGATGCAAGCATGGGTAGAAATTAACAAGAGGCTCGGCGAACTTCAGAAGAGCTTTAGGAATGGTAGGCGCTTAGATGATAGCCTGTTCGTGCTTACCCAATGCATCGAAATATGTAGAGTGGAAAATAGACCTTAGTATTTGGCCTTCCTGAATTTAAACGGGGCTTACGATAACGTAAACAGGGAACTCCTGTGGAACGCCCGTGACCGACGTCACCTACGAAGTTGAATCAGTGGTTCCGAAGTCCCCATCCACAGCTCCAACCTCCGAAATAGTGCATGTGTCCCGTCTAAAGCCCTATTATCAACGTTCTATTTCGCTAACATAGACCGCACCGGGATTGTGCTTTTCCCGCGGGGTGGTAGTGTTACTTAGCTGTATTCGCTGTTCGTAATGAGGATGAAGAAGTGCAACAGACTCGCAGAAAGCGACGACGCTGAGTGTTGTGAATTCGGTGCCCTCATCAACGATAGTTGTGCGGACAGCTTTGGGACTGTAAATCTTCCACGTAACAATATTAAAAGAAGGTATCGGTCATGAGATAACAGAGTTCCTACTGGAAATATACCGGAATAACAAAGTATGAACTACATGGAAAGGGATAAGAAGTACGGAAGCTGTCAAGGTATGCAAAGAATTAAGACGAGGTAGTCCTCTATCACCGCTCCTGTTCATGCTTTATACGATAAATATGAAACAGAGGATTCAAGAAAGTAACCTAGGTTGTAACCTAAGTAACCTGTCATGTAGATTAGGCGGAATGGCGGCAGAGCAGTGCCTTCCCGGTTTAATGTATGCACACGATGTTGTGCTGCTAGCAGAAAGTCAGGAAGAATTGAAAACTCTATTTAAATATTGCGGAGACGAAGGGGACGCTCTAGGCTTCAGTTTTAGCGCAGTCAAGTTGGGTCTGATAATTTTCAGTAGCTCAACTGATCAGGGTCTTAAAATTCAAGGCCATGGAATACTGAGAGTGGCAGAATATAAATATCTCGGGGTATGGGTAAACGAATGATTGGCATACATTGGCAATCACTTGAGGCAAAAGGACGAAGAAATGCCGGGATAATGAAGCATAGGGCATTTTAGGGATACAATAGGTATGGGGTTTTTAGGGTTATTTGGAAAGGAATTATAGTGCCCGTTCTTACTTTCGGAAATGCGGTTTTGTGCCTAAAATCAGACGTACAAATGACATTAGAAATAAATCAGAGAGCCGTCAGACGATTAGCAATGGGTGCCCACGTCAAAACAACAAATGAGGCGGTACAGAGAGATATGGGCTGGACATCTTTCGAAGTACGAGAAGCTCAGAGTAAAATATTATCGAAGAAACGCCTAAGGAAATTGGACAGTAACAGATGGGTAGCTAAAGTATTTAAATACTTATACCTAAAAAGCGTTGACTCACAATGGAGGAAAAGTACTAGGAAACTAACCAGTAAGTATGCTGGTCACAAGGACGACGAAATAAAGAGGGTACTGAAAGGTACTAGAAAGGTACTGACAAACGTTTTCAATGTGCGGAACAAGTGCTTCCTAGCATTCGTCCATAATAAAACTAATCGAAAAAATACAGCGATTTATTAATAATTTTTAAAACAGCATTTTTTTTACATTCGCGGGCTGCGCTATTTCCGCGTGGCGCCGAGATTTGGAACTATTCTGCCGTGATTGCCTACGTCACAAGATCCGAGAGTGACAGGCCACGACAGGCTGCTATTGGCTGCAGCCGCGACGGCTACTACGTCACGGACACACTTCCGGTAGCTGCGAAAGTCGTCTGCTCGAGTGCTGCATGCATGCACTTCATGCGTGAACCCGAGCTTGGCACCTCGATTCGCGGCGTTAACTGAAAAGGTGGTGGCGTCCGACTGAAAGTGTGCGTCGGTGCAGGAGCGCGAAAAGAGCACCAGCTGGCCAGATTCAACACCGTACCGATTATAGGCAGCATCAACCTTCATGTACCGACCGATGGCGCAGAAGCGTACTGCAGTCCCGTGTCCCGTCTCGTCTTTGCCGCATCGACCATTTGTGCGGCGTGTTGATAAATAAATGGACAGTGCGTCAAAAAAGGTCAGTCCTCAGCTTCATCGCGAAGGTACACAAATTCGCACCGCTTAAGTGCAGCATCGGACGCCGTCAGAGTACCGCAGAGATGCCGTCCGCGGGTGAAATGTGGGATTGACGAGCAATGTTTCGCGGCTTTAAAAAAAGAAACCTGGGCACAAGGACGACTTCCAGTAACATTGGACTTCAGTGTTTGGCATAAGGAAGGCAACAAATTTTGAAACATGATACCAAAGCCTGTAATGGCTTTATGTTTTGAAACCAGTACGCAATATTCGCTGCTGGATACCTAGGCATGTATTGGCGCGTATAACAGTTGCAAGCTAAGGCACGAGAACTATAACTTCCGGCCACCAACTTCAATAACTTCTCTGTAATAGTTGTACACATTGTGTTTCGAAAAATAGAGCCGGCACCAATTGGAACTAAATAAATAAGAGCGAACAGCTGGCCTCGGTTTTTAACGAGGAGTATTTATTGTAAAGCACCACAAAGTTTAAGGTTAAATTGGCCTTCATAAAATGATGCTGTGCGCGCCTGCGCACGTTTACGAGCGCCATGCTCTTGTCTTGTCGTCGATGGCGCGGTGTTGTGGTGTGCCTGTTGTAGGCTGGGGGGAGAGGTGGTGAAGGGTGGAAGTTCCTAGCCCTACGGGGCTGGGACGTAGGCCAACGCCGCTTATGGCGGGGTCTAGCCAGCCAGTAATTTGTATCTGTTGTAGGCCGTCATTGCACCCGCCACCGCTTCGGTGGTGGTGTACGATGGCTGTTGTTGCGGCGCGCTTCTTTCTCTCCCTCTTCTTTTGTTGTCTATTTTCTCTTCTATCTACACGAGGCATCGGAGGTGGCTCAGCTACAGAGCCAGTAGCAGGCCCGTGCATTTTTGTTTCCTTCTTGCCCCAGCCACAACAACAACAACAAATATGTTCGCTCCTGCCCGTGGACGGGTACACTACGAGCAGCCACGCTCCGCGCCGCCAACCTCGTAAGTACACCCACGGCCAAATTGAGGAAGAGTGCGCGCGCTCTCCGTCAAGACCGGCCTTGGCACCCTATCTTATTCCAACAGCATGCGCTGAGTACTAAGGTGTCTTAAGGCGAAAGCTTTTTATGGCTCATAACTCGCCAGCGTGTCTGTCCGTACGTCCGCGATAAGTATCCCACTCTTCGCGAGATTCCGCGTGATACCGCGCAATTGCATCTGTAAATCGTACTGATGATGTCACCTGAAAAATAAAAATCCTGTTTCCACCGGTTCTTGTTGTGGCTGTAGGAAAAAGGAAAAGAAAATGCACGGGCCTGCTACTGGCTCTGTAGCTGAGCCACCTAACTAAATGATTTATTTATAGGAAGGGAAAGGTGCGGTAAATGTCTCACTTGTTTTCTGTGGACACCGCAACCGCGCCATAAGGGAAGGGAGGCAGATGGGAGTGAAAGTGGAAAGAGAGAAAGAGGAGCCGTAGTGGAGGGCTAGGTCTAGCCTGCACATTCGGTGGCAGGCTAGCCCTAGCCGCGGTCATCTATCTGCCCCATTCCCCTGCGTCCATCGGGAAGCGCTAAGGTCGAAATCGTGAAACGCACATCATAATTCTCCTTGTCTACCACCAGAATGATAGTACCGGGAGTCTGCGAATGATAGATACTGCGCATTTCTTTTCCTGTAAACCAATTATAAAAACGGGGAAATTTGATGCGTTCAACGAAACGCGGTTGTGTGCGACAAGGGGCGCGCAATTTACAGTGTGCAGCAGCACCGCTCAGGCCTTCGCATTTCTGCCCTACAGGTTCTGCAGCGCTCTCGGAATTTTTTGTCTATCAAAACTTACTAAAAAGAGTGCTGCGTGAAAGTGCGTTGGCAGCCCAAAACGTAAGTCTTTGTACCAGGATTGCTACAGCATCCAGGGCAGCAGAATCAGGCGCTGTGTACGCGTAGTGCACCACTGTTGACGCTGCACAGAAAAGGGCAATGGACGAGTGCAGGGCGTTCAGTTCACCACGCCGTCATGTCACTGCGCATCCAAACGGGCCTTTTTAGGGCCGCCCCAATGTTTCCTCAGGAAATCGTGCAATTTACCACATCAAATTGAACGATTGGTAAAAGCTATTTTTCGTCTCAGGGGCTCAAACACTCACAAGTGAACAGAGCCGATATAAAAGCAACAAACGAGAGTCGAGAACAAGCAAGGATAAGCCTGCAGTTGCGCGCTGCCAAAATCAGCTCTTCATAATTAGTGTTCACCAAAATTTCATTACCGTAAAAGCAACGGATGGCTAGAAGTAGTTTGGCTGATCGCATTTCAGAATGTCTGAAGTGTTAGCAGGCTTCGCTTTAAAATGCGCGCGCTCCACCGATTTCCTCTAGGTGTGTGTTCTAGGTGTGTCCTCTAGGTGTGCAAGGTGTTTCATCTAAGGTTTTATATTATACTGAAGCATAGACGTGATGGCTGTTTCCTTCGGCATCCGAATACAGGTAAGATATTTAAGCTAGCTAAATGGCTAACTAGCACTGAAAAGCTTTTTAAATATTATTCTTTGGTGTTTTATCGTCAGCATTCTTGAAGGCCACCATAATCAAAACGCACGCCACAATTTAGACTTTTGAAACAGCCGTTGTCGTCACCACTCCAGACTGACGAATTTTGAGACCGTGAGGCGGCGAGATTGAATATCACTGGCCAGTGTGTGGAGCAGCCGATACAATAATCTCACTTTCGAAAATATAAAAACCGGTACGAATATTACTTGCGGTTGCCATCAGCTTAAGAAATTAAAGGCATAAAATAATAGGTCAAAAGTTTCCTTTTCATATTAGTTCTTCAGCCTGGTGGTTAACACAACTAAAAGAAAGCTCTCGTCTATCTCAGAAATCCTTTTTCCTAAATATCGAGAAAGGTATTGGTGAACGCCTAGTATAGGCAGGAATTGATGCACCGGTGTGATGTAACCTCATGAAGACGACAATGTGCACTGAACAACGCGACATTGCATTGCAGTGGTAACTCGATGAAGACGGCGATGTTTGCTGCACAGCGGGAGACTGTGTTGGAGGCTTACGCGAGGCGTGATTGACTCCGGAGCTAGTGTAGTGTCTCTATTTAAAACGTCACCTCCTGGGCCTCCACAGTGCAGCGTTCTGTACAGACGGGCTGGCATTAAAAACATCAAATGAATCTTTGTACAATTTCCTTTTGTTAACGAAAGACAAGTACTCCATAGGAAGTCGCGCTGTTACTGTGCAGTATGGCACAACATCATGCAAAATACCAGTGACTCTACAATTCACTGCATCACTGATGGTAACAATGAAATCAGGCAAAGCTTTTCCCAGGCGGTCATGAAACATTGCACGGTAAAAAACATCACCTTTGGTCTCGTAAGAAAAGAAGCGTGACACAATGTGTCTAACAAATTTGACAGTCAAAGTCCACCATCGTGTACAGATGTAAATAGATTTGTGCGACTAACCCTTTCCTAGCTGAACCCCAAATAAACATCGCAAAGGCTCTGTGCGTTTTTTGCACATTCGTACGTATGTACGTTTTAAAAAGAGACAAAAGGATGCCTGTAACAGCTTCTGTAAGAACCTTTGTCTTCAAGCTTCATACTAACACCCTTCCATTCGAAACATGGCGCCAGAAAAAGGAATTTTAGATCGCAGCTCTTTGGCGTCCGTTCCTGGGTTTCGCGTCGGCGTCGTCGTCGGCCTCGTAACCAGCTCCGCCCCCTTTCATCCCCCCAGCGCTAGCAGCGACCGACTGATACCGCTGGATGCCGCTGACGCCGCTAGAGAGTCAAGATAACGTGACTGCATAGAACACCGTCGCCACCATGCAGAAAGAGGAGGGGAGGGTCCCCCCCCCCTGTTCCTGTGTGGCGGATAGGGTGCTCTTCAGTTGCCGACGCGCCGGTTATTTCACGTAGGCCCCGGCCCGTCGACGAATACGTGACCACCTTCCCACGGCTAGACCTGGTTCTTGGCGCTGCGGAAGCGAGGGTATCATATTGTTTTCGTCGGCATCGGCGGCGTTGTCCCTGAGACCAACTCCGCAGCTGGGGTTGACTCACTATCGGCGTCAGCAGCATCAGTCAGTCGCTGCTATCTCTTCCCTCTTCCCTTTATCGCGTTGTCCGCTTGCTGCGCGCGCTTCTGCCCCCATCGTTTGCCGCTGGGTGTACACGCCACCCCCCTCCCCCCTCTTCCTGCGTGTCTCCGGTTGTCAAAGCGCCGGCTCGAACTTAATTCCTTTCTTCGCTCCTCCTCCAATGCAACCCCTGTGCGGTGGCAATCAGAGAGCCAGATCGGTGGCGGTGGATCTGTATATGTGCACCGCTCGAGCCGAAATTGCCGCTGCCGTTCGCCACTGCGAAATTATCTGCCAGTTCTTTCTGAGCCATGAGCGAGACAACCGGTGGAAGTCTTCCGACTGCTGCTGCTGCTGCTGCTGCTGCTGCTGCTGCTGCTAAACGAGCTGCCAGAGCAGAGGCCCAGCGCCGTCGCCGCCAGAGTCCAGAGCAGTAAGTGAGGCTTAAGCAGAAGCTCATCGCCGCTGTCGAGAAGACCCTGCCGTTCGCACCGCCGAAGCGGAGGCTCATCGCCACCGTCGAGAGCAACCAGGTGTAAGCGAGGCTGAAGCAGAAGCTCATCGCCGCCGCCGAGAAGAGAGTCTTTGTTAAAGGAATACGTGTGAAAAATAAAAAAACAAATTCTGTGATAGAGCATACATGTGTTGCTCGATTTCTTTGCCTCAATCTATCGAAAAGGTGAAACAGCTTATTTGCTTCGCTCAAATTTTGCACTAGGAAGTAACGTAATCGTCGGTAATTTTTTTTTGTACCCTGGACAGTTAGCTGCCTTCTGTGCAAAGAAAAATATACATACTATTTAACATGTGCTTATTTAATCCTGGGAGCCGATCGTTTCCAGGGTCATTTTACAACGAACGCTTAAAAAGGAACTACCAATTACCCCTACAGAAATAAGGTTTTTAACTGTAAGAGAACGAAGATGACACACCGCATAATATTGTTACGGGGTAGTTCAGCTTGGAGCAAAGGGTGGACACGCAAGACGAGGCTTTCAAACAGACGTTTTCTGCAGGCACCAGCCGACTCTGTTGAACGTCTTCTCTAAAAACACACGAGAGTCTTCTTCTTTCTTTATGCGTATGCACCGCCTAATGTGACACTACCCGGCCGGCTGAAAAGCCCCTTCCCGGTGCGTACTAGCGTCCAAACCAGGGTCTGTGTAGTACGGCTTTAGGCGTGCAACATGGACCGTCTCGATGCGTGGTGTAGAGGTATGGCGTGCGGGATGCAAGGGCGCAATTTCGTATGTCACTGGTGTCATTTGTCGTAAAATATGGTAGGGTCCTGTATAACGGTGCAAAGGTTTTTCCGAGAGGCCAACGGGGCGAGCTGGGTCCAAAGCAACACGAGAGAGCCGCAAGAATACTGGGTCTTGCGATGACAGGAATCATAGCGACGTTTCTGGGAGTGCTGGGAGGCTGCGAGTCGGCTGCGAGCAACAACGCGGGCAGCACCAGCTCGGGCTATGGCGTCACGAGCATGAGCAGGCAGTGGCGGCTGAAGGGAGCAGGCTGTCAAACGGAAGCAGAGGTTCACGGCCGTATTAAAGATAGAAGGGGGAGTAGCAGGTAGTGACGTGACGCGACGAATTTTATGCGAATGTCACAAACGGCAGTGTTATGTCCCAGTCACGGTAGTCATCAGAAACGTACGTAGACAACATGTCAGTCAGAGTCCGGTTAAGGCTTTCGGTAAGCCCGTTCGTCTGTGGATGGTAGGCAGTCTTGAAAGAATGACGAACGTTACACAACCGTAGGATCTCGTCGAATATACGAGCCAGAAAGCAACGGCCACGGTCGGTGAGCTGTTGGCGGGGAGCTCCATGGACGAGTATAACGTCGTTGAGGAGGAAAGCATCGACATCAGTTGCACAACTGGTTGGTATTGCTGGTGTGACCGCGTAGCGTGTGGTGTAATCAGTGGCCACCGCAATCCATTTGTTCCCCGATGCGGACAGTGGAAAAGACCCTAGAAGATCCAGACCCACCCGAGAAAATGGG
The DNA here is from genome assembly GCF_055883805.1 of Amblyomma maculatum. Classification (NCBI taxonomy): domain Eukaryota; kingdom Metazoa; phylum Arthropoda; class Arachnida; order Ixodida; family Ixodidae; genus Amblyomma; species Amblyomma maculatum. The sequence continues at coordinate 149,901,746 of NC_139345.1, read as the reverse complement.
TCTATGGGGATGTCGATTGGCTGCAGAAGTCCAGCTGGTGATGGCTTTTTCCGGCGTTGACAGTGGTCACAAGCAGCTACGTAGCGGCGGACTGCGCGATATAGGCCTGGCCAAAAGAACCGACGGCGCACACTGTCGTATGTGCGAGAGACGCCTAGACGACCCGCTGTAGGAACGTCGTGAAGTTGTTGAAGGACGACTGAGCGTAGGTGCTGAGCGACTACTAGTAGAAGGTCGGGGCCATCAGGTCGCATATTGTGCCGGTATAAGGTGCCATCGTGGAGCACAAACAAACGAAGGGAAAGGTCATGGCGGTCGGCGCTGAGGCGATTGATAATTTCGCGAAGCTTAGGGTCCTGGCGTTGCTCACGGCGAGTGTTGGAAAAATCAGAAATAGAGAGCACGCAAGCGTCATTGTCGCATTCAGGTTGACTTGACGGGTCGACTGGATGACAGGACAGGCAATCGGCGTCTTGATGCAATTGGCCAGACTTATAAACTACTGAAAAATTGTCTCCTGAAGGCGCAAGGCCCAACATCCAAGGCGGCCAGTAGGGTCTTTGAGTGTAGAAAGCCAACACAGTGCGTGGTGGTCAGTGGCTACTGTGAATGGCCGTCCATACAAGTAAGGGCGGAACTTTGTAGTGGCGCAAACTAGGGCTAAGCACTCACGTTCAGTGATGGAATAATTCTGTTCGGCCGCAGAGAGGCGTCGGCTGGCATAGGCGATGACGCGAGGTAAACCGAGTTGTTGTTGTGCGAGAACGGCGCCAATTCCATGGCCACTTGCGTCGGTACGTACTTCTGTGGGCGCTGACGGATTGAAGTGAGCTAACACTGGCGGACCGGTGAGGTGGGCAATAAGAGCGACGAAGGCGGCCGATTGTTCGTGGCCCCAGGAAAAGGAGACTTCTGTTTACAGAAGCTGCGTGAGCGGACGGGCTATTTCTGCGAAGTTTTGTACAAATCGCCGGAAATATGAGTGAAGTCCGAGGAAGCTACGCACGTCGCTGCTAGATTTTGGTATAGCGAAATCCCTTACAGCACGAATTTTGTCGGGGTCCGGCTGGATGCCATGGGTGTTGACTAAATGTCCTAGGACCTTGAGTTCCCGGCGACCAAAGGTACACTTCTTGGAGTTCAACTGAAGGCCAGCTCGTCGGAAGACGCCAAGAACAGCCGAAACACAATGGAGGTGGCCTTCAAAGGTTGATGAAAATACCATGACGTCATCGAGGTAGCACAGAAATGTGGTCCATTTGAGCCCGCGTAATTGAGAGTCCATCATACGCTCGAATGTCGCAGGGGCATTACAAAAGCCGAAAGGCATCACCTTGAATTGGTAGAGGCCATCAAGGGGTTACAAAAGCCGTCTTTTCACGACCTCTTTCGTCAACAGAGATCTGCCAATATCTAGAACGGAGGTCGATGGAGGAGAAGTAGTTGGTACCATGCATGCAGTCGAGAGCGTTCCTTGGAAGAGGGTGCACGTCTTTCTTTGCTATCTTGTTTAGGTGTCGATAATCAACGCAAAACCTCCAGCTGTAGTCTTTATTTTTGATGAGTACTACCGGAGACGCCCAGGGGCTGCTCGACGGCTCAATAATGTTGCTTGCCAACATTTTCTCTATTTCCTGGGTTTGGAAAGAGTAACTCTGTAAGGCCGTCGATGAATAGGTCGAGCATCTCCAGTATCAATACAATGTGTGACGACGGACGTTTGGCCCAGGGATCCATGACCGAAATAAAAAATGTCGCTGTATGACCGCAGAAGGCCGGCAAGAGCACTGGCATATTCGGGACGCAGGTCAGAGGTAACCATGGCTGAGATGCGGTCCTCCGGACTATGTGACGGGACAGGTTGTGCAGGTACTTCGGCGTGACGGTCGGACAGCACTGCAGAAATACTAAAGCTGGACAAAGGCGGCAGCTCGGCAAGGAAAATGCCCTCTGGGAGAACTTGCGAAGACATGCTGAAGTTGAGTACGGGAATGTAGGTGAGGTTATTCTCGACGTGTACAATGTTATGAGGTGGGACGATGTTGCGCTGTAGAGTGACGTCGCTGATGGGGTTGACAACTTAGTCGCCGTCAGGGAGGGAGAGAAAAGGTGACATGGGGCACATATACTGCCACCTCGGGAGGTAGGCGAGTAAATGTACTGGAGCGGAGGCGAGCCTGGGAGTGGTCAGCACTGGGGTCGTGAACACAATAGGGCAGGGCTAGGCGCAAAAGTCCGGAGGAACAGTCAATGAGAGTGGAATGGGCTGCTAAAAAGTCTAGGCCTAAAATCACATCTTGAGGACAAGTAGTAAGGACGGCGAAGAGCACAGGGACGTGGTGGCCGGCGATGCTAAAGCGCGCAGTGCACATTCCGATGATGGCAGCAGTGTTTCCATCAGCAACACGAACTGTAGAGATATTCGCGGGCGTAAGAACTTTTTTGATGCGCTGGCGGAACGACGAACTAAGAACTGAAATATGGGCTCCAGTGTCAATGAGAGCGGGCACAGGAACTCGATCTACGAAGACATTGATCAGGTTGTGGCGTGGTGCGATGGTCGAAACACAATTGACTGTCCGAGTTGGTAACGCAGCGTCCCGTCCGGGCGCTGCGTTGCCAGTTTCCCGAGTAGGGGTCTTGGTACTTTGGGGACAAGCTGCGGCGACGAGTAGGTGATCGGGAATGGTGGGCTTGAGGGGATGGGGTACGAAGATGTGCTGGGTTGACAGAAACGCGTCGTGTTGCATAATAGTTATGGCGGACAAGGCTGTAATAGGGGCGAGAGCGGGGAGTCGGACGGCTGCGGCAATAGCGGGACGTATGGCCAGCTCGAAAGCAGACGAAGTAAATAGGCCTATCATCAGATGTGCGCCACTCCGCTGGATTGCGGGTAGAGTAGCGCGGTGTGTAGGGCGGGGTTGTGGCAGCAGTGGCAACCACTGGGATTGGCTGTGGTGCAGGGGGTGGTGTGGTAGAATTTGAAACGAGGCCCCCATTAGCGAATTCTTGGCGGACAACAGCCTGTATTATAGCTATTGTTGCCTGTGCAGGAGGTGACAAAGTGTAACAGGAGTCAAGGCCTCGATTTCCCTGCGGACGATGGTAGTGAGGTTATTCTGACTTGAAGGCTGCTGTAACGTGGGCACGTCGTCACATGAGGATGTAGTCCGCCGTGTTGGGAAGACGCTGAAACCGATGGAAAATGCGGCGCTGCTTCGCCTGTTCGAAACGGCGACAGACTTGCAGGATTGAGTCCACCGTAGAGCAGTCTTTGCAAAGAAGTATATTGAATGCGTCATCAGCGATACCCTTAAGTATATGGCCCACTTTATCACCTTCGGTCATGGAGGTATTCACCTTTCGACAAAGGGCGAGAACGTCCTGTATGTAGGCCAGGTATGACTCGGTTGACGATTGAGCACGAGTAGCCAGGTATTTTTTGGCTGCTAGAGCTCACCCAATTGGTTTGCCGAATAAGTCCTGGAGTTTTTGTTTGCAGATGTCCCACGTAGGCATCTCCTGTTCGTGGTTGGTAAAATAGGTCTTCGCCGTTCCCGCTAGATAGAAGATTATGTTTGCAAGCATTATGCTAGCATCCCACCGGTTATTCTTGCTGCACCTTTCATATTCGTCGAGCCAATCTTCAGCATCCTTGTTGTCTTCGCCGTTAAAGATAGGCGGATGACGGATTTTGGTTAAAACTATGGGGGTAGCTGGAGTTTCCGTAGCGGGTGATGCGTCCTGGGATGCAATGCTTACTGTGGTAGTCGGTGGGGTGAGCTCGGGGAGATGGCGTCCACTGCGCAAATCCAGGTTTCTGGCGCGAAAGTACGAGGAGCTGTGGCGAGGGGAATCGAAAGTACCTCCACTAAGGTATACGGGGTAGTTCAGCTTGGAGCAGAGGGCGGACACGGAAGACAAGGCTTTCAAACAGACGCTTTCTGCAGGCACCAGCCGACTCGTTGAACGTCGTCTTCTCTAAAAACTCACGAGAGTCTTCTTCTTCTTTCCTTACGCGTATGCACCGCCTAATGTGACAATATGTTCATTCTCCTAGACCTCCACAGTTTGTGACAAAGATGGCAGTGAGTCATGCCGACATCATTGTTCGTTCTGTTCGTGAAAATTCTTTTGAGAGTGTAACATGTCTTGCAGAGGTGCATCTCGCAGAAACGGAGCAACCGCAATGGACGGCGGTTCTTGTATATTCAGTTAGATTGAAAAAAATTTAACCCCGCCAGGCTTGCCTGTACTGGCGGGTTTCAGCAGTGTCTGTAATGTTTGAATTGTTGTCTGAGAAGGCAATAAAGAAACAAAAGGTGGCGTTAGAGTAGTGCTCTCCAGCCTGGGCCCGGGAAGCTAATGTGTTGGTTCCGGAGCAGGTTCACAATCCATTGGCGACAATGGTTTTCTTCATTGACGCAGACCCTCTCCCCAAATCTCGTTCGCACCACGCATGAGCCAAGAAATGATTTTGCATTGAAACACTGCTTGCTTCATTTTTTTTATGTCACGCTGCGAACACTAGCGTGCTTTCCTTTCCCGTTTGTTTTTACTGCTTTTAGACTGGTGCTTGCTGATGGTACCTCTTTTAATTCTTTTCATAACGTTCTTTTATATTTATGCGGATCTTCATTTTGAACTCTTATACACTATTTATTTTATAATATTCAGGATTGCCTGTTTTCCACATGTCCTCTCATATATTGCACAGGCCAGGCTACCAGCAAAGAAAGCCACTTAGCAAAGAACAAAACATATAGGAGACAGGAATGAAAGAGTATAAAATAGAATAGAACAGCTGTCGATGTCATACACAGTGGAAAAGAACCTACGTAACAAGGCATCAGCCCTAAGCCTCTCAAAAATCTGAGCGTCCTGAGCCGATGGTACTATAAGCTAGCTCCAAGCGCTTAGCTAGCATATGTGCTCTCCTAATCCGCAACGGCGTGTCGGAGATGACAGGCCGGTTTCTGAAAATTTGTAATTACGAAAATGAATTATAAAAATACTTCTTTTCAGCACGATCCTTGTTGAAGAATTTTGTGATTTTTGTGCTTTTGTGTGTTTAGCAGATACTGAATAGCGAGGTAGTTTTGACGTGCATGCCAGTCCAACGACCTTTTCAAAGTAAGAAAGCATTACGCGTGGGATGAAGGTAAGGATGGTTCGACGACGTCTGTCGGGAGCCTCCAGATTAATGTGTGCATAAGGTGAATGCAGAAAATCTACCAGTGGCTCTTGTCATTATAACTGAGCTTGTCATGGCAATCTAAAAATGAATAAGACTGACGGAAGGAATTTCTAGTGACCTAAACAATTTTATTAATGATGTTTAAGAAAATGATATGACATTATGATTAAGCAGGACTTTTTAAAAACTGATGTTTATCAAATATCGCTCGGCAAAATTAAAGATGATTAAGAATGACTCAAAAACAAAAAGGTGACTAAAATGAATGAGCAGAATTAAAGGTATACCTTAGAATCCCTCTGAAAGTTAGCGGAAAATGCTTCCTTGAGATGGCACTGCTTCTATACAATTATGCGAGTCGCAACAGATCAGTGTAAAAGTGCTGAAAGTTTGTTTTACGTGCTTCTCGTTGCTGCACAGTTCGAATCGGAAAAGATTTTCCATTTTCATCGCGTCATATTAAGTGTCCGTGAATCATACATTCTTACTTGATATTGAATTTAAAAAATGACTTTGCCCTGTACTTTTATGGTTTACTTCGGTTCGAACCAAATATATACACCAAGGTATTTTTGCTCTTTCGTACTACGTTTAGAAAAACTAACCCTTGAAGTATCCGTACACGTCCTCCACTTCTGTTCTGTCTCTGTTTGAAATTAACCATGGAAAAAAGAAAAGGCTGTTTGTGAGCGTCTTAGTCATCGGATTTTTCTTCGCTTTGATAAAGGACAGCAAAGGTCAGAAGAATGACCAGCTTGTCATGGAACGCTTCTGGTGCTTATTTCAAGCAATGCCGCTGCAGGGGTAGAGAACAGTGTTGAGACGCTGGTTTTTTTCACTCGAGACATTGTGTGTCAAATATTTCAGGTGACGATCAAAAAGCACTTGTCACTCACTTTCGCTCAGTTTACTAAGCCATTGCCATGGCCTTCTATAAATATCTTATACTTGAAAAAGATTTTACTTTCTCCTCAACTTACACGACGATTTAAGGGGACCATGCTAAAATTATTAGAAAGCGTGCACGAAGAATATATATTCCATTAGACGTCTCTACAGAAGAGACATTTGTAAGCTAGCTACATTTGCATTCAAGATTTCGTCGTCGACTAAAAACGGTGCTCATCCTCTCCGCCATATAAACAGCACAAGCCGATGCGCAAGAAAAAAAAATATAAACAGCTTGCGCCAGCACCTATTTTAACGCATCAGTGAGCTCTCGAGGCAGTACTGACACCAGCGTAATGGGATGTGGCTGAACGCCTTGACCGTCCGTGCTAATGCCAGCCTGCGATACTATCTGCTTCAGAGAGAAATCCAATATTGACCGCAGGTGTGTCACCCTCGCCATTGTGGTCTTCGTTTCCCCGTTCCGTTTTACCGAGCTGTGACCCGCCACTATAAACATCTCTGATTTTATTCGCCGAAAAACCTCACTTAATTAATTGCTTGGACATTGCAGTTTCAAGAGCTTTAATTCACTCTGAGGCAAGAGTTTAGGAATTACCAGAACGATGCGAATGGCTTGTGTCATCACCCTTTGCAGCCGTTTCACACTGATGGCAGCTACTTTCCGTGCCCTAAATCAGCTTGATTTCTTCATTTCACAATTTTGCCGACAAACAGTGACTAGCAGCATGACTATAGAATATACCAGTTGAGCCTGTTGTTTACAACACAACGTGGAATTGAATGACAGTATGAAATATTTCACAGGCCTATACAAATAAGGAAGGACGGTATGAGCAGTTGATGCTGGTTTCTCTTTTTGGCAGCACAGGTCTTGAGAAACCCTGTCTCTGACGCAGATTTAAAACTCTCGGAAGAGTTGCTGAAATGATATTTGTTAGAACTAACGCTTAACATTATACATACCTATTGATATGGAATAAAAATACTCATTAAAAGCTTAATGCGTAAATAGTTGTACATTGCAATTATCAAGTTAAACGCATTTTAAAATAATTTACTTACCCATTTACATATAGCCCAGACACATAATAAATGAAGACAGTCCCAAGGATGAACCTTGGGAGTCTCCATGGCATATTTTCTGTAATCTTCAATACTTACCATCTGTTTTTACTGGCTTCAAGTAGTTTGTGAAATAACCTCTTAGCCTTTATTTCCAGAAACTATATAATCAAGCCCAAACAATAAATGATTTCTATTTTGTTTTGTGAAACACCTTAGTGAAGCCAAGCAATACCGTCAATACAATTCCATGTTGATCCTTTTTATACAATATTAAAAGGGTGATACATTGAAACTGAAATGGCACTGCAGCCTGTCTTAAATGCCAATAAGTTCCGCTAATATATCGAGTGTCTTTTTTATTAGAAAATTTGTCATCACAGCATGCATATATATTTCGTTGTGCGTGAGTGCACAGAGGGAATTGCACAACACCTACACATACTAGTATCTTCGTAAGTATGCTTAATGTAAAATAAGAGCATACGCGTAAGTACAGGCAGGATACGATTATCGCACAGCTATGACCCTCCTTTCTTGAACACGTTTCACTTCACACTCATAGTAATACAGAACGTCTTAACGCCCGACCAGGTGGGACAGGGTGGTGCTGATGAACACTGAAATTTGGCCGAGACGTATAGCGCCACTAGCCAGGAAAGAAGATCAGACGGTCGCTATTGTGCATTACTTGTGAAAGCATGGGGCACGATTGGGGCGTCATTGCTGCAAAATACGTGCCAAACAAACCTTTCCATTATACTTTACTTGCCGAGCCAGCACGTCCAACAGCCTCCTTTTCAAGCCGTTTTATGCAGTTCTTCTGTTTTCTGAACGCGTCGCTGCCGCCTTGTTGCATTCCAAAGTTCTTGACTTCTGCGTAACCACGTCGACAAAGAGTCTTCATTGTTCAAACAGTCCATTACAGTGTCGTTTTGTTCCTCTTCCTCTCAACTTTGAGAGAAGAGGTGACAGCAGCGCCTCTACTTGGTAGGAGCTCGGCTCCAGCTGCAGCGCGCCATGCCTACCGACCGCCGCGACCACCCGACGACTCGACTTGGTAGCCCATCTCTCGCAGTTGGTATGACGTCACAGCCATCACATGACTACGCCGAGGCTACGCGAAGGGCTGGAAATTGGAGTAGTTTTGCTTTCGCAATAAAAATGTAAAATATCAATGAGTTTTCAAATTGGCTAAACATTCTCCCAGTTGTAGTTATACATCCATACGTGCCGTATGGAATGATACGGGCACTTGCACAATTTTATCAGGGCAGGGCCCTTGATCACACTGAGGGGAAAACGAATTTAAATAGTGAGTTGCAACTGAGCAAGATGAATTTAAATGAATTTTTAAACAAGTTTCTTTGGGACCAAACCGTGAAGGTTTGATTGTGTCAACGCGGTACAGCATGATGATAATTCAGGTGAGATCCTATCGCACAACACATTAACTTTTATTGCTTTGAGATGAATGTACAGATGCTTCTTGAGAATGTTAAATGTTTCTCCTTAGTAGATCAAAAAATGTAAATGTTTTGGCAAGAACTAAATATTGAGTACAAGAACGGGGAGGATAAACATTTATTTCATGGCTTCGAAGATCACTGTAGTGGTAGCAAAAAAGCAAGATGCGACTACTGGGGGTATGCATATAACAGCTTAAGCTTGCTGCTAAAAACAGGTAATATTCATTTTTCGTTCATGGCCTCGCCTGTAGAAATGTGGCCTATTTGAATTTCCCTGGCTTCAACCAGAGCCGTGCAGCATTACTGTCAAGCAACACAAACAGCCTGAAATCTCCAAAAAGCCATGTTATACAAGCCTAAAATCAGTGGAGTGCTTCCAGGTACTCCACAATATGTTTGTCAAGTGACAATTCATGCAGTTGCGTTAACATGTACCTAATTGACAATATTGGACTGAAAGAAAGGTTAGTGATCCTCACGACTCCAGAAAACAGCACCTTACAGCATGTTATATGTGTCCTCTCACAGCAATGTACTGCTGTTTCCCTGTTGAACTGACTGGCCTGTTTCTATAATGCCCTTTAAATGAAGCTGTCACTGTATACACACATTGCAAGGACCCCTTTGTAGTGCAAATTCCACAGAGATTGTCTCCACATGCAGCACTGCACAAGTATGAAGTGAGACTACAGTACAAAGCTGCATACGTGAAGAAAGCAGAATTGCAATAAGAATAGTGCTTTGCCAACAGATCTCCTAATTAAATTTGTGATAGAGAAAAGAACCCGACAATATGGTCATCTACACTGCTCAAAGGGGAAACAGCATTGTCTGTTAGTTTACAAGGTATGAATATCACTGCTACTTTTTTAATGTCGCGACCACCCACTGAAAGTTAAACGCATATCATGCCACACTTCTTTTGCAAACTCTTTCATACCTCGTGCTATCGTCAAGGTTATTTGTTATTTTGTTTTGTTTCAGCGGTCATATTAAGCCTCTAATGCACTTTCTGTTCTCTTTTTGTGTGAATTATAATGTATATAACAGGTTGTGTTTCTACTTGAGTTTTGTTCTGTATTTATGTTTTGCACCTTGGTGCTTACACATTCTTGATTTGTATTCTTATGTGTCAATGCTTCCCCCTATGTAAAACGCTCGACTAAGGGCCCCTTAGGGGTTTTTGAATAAATAAGTAAATAAATAAATAAATGCTGTACTTATCACTGTTGCATTAAAGCAGCAACTTTCCCCCTCCCCCCACCCTTCGGCTACTTGGGGACTATGCAGTAAACCAGACAGGTTCTGCCAAGTGTGAACCTGCATGTACTAGTGTCTATTCAGTTTTAAGGGAAACGAAAAGCAAGGCGCACAAGCAGCAGTAGTGCTGGCCAATGTTATTTGAAACAGCCCAAAGGCCTGTAGAGGGAATGAAATGAAACGACAAGTACAAAAGTAACAATGGCAGAGAAGGAAATGAACACACTACAGCACAGGCTGGAACGCATCCACAAAGCTTCACATGAATTTGTGCATGAGCCTTGAAACTCCTTAAAAGAAGTTTCGAAACACAGGTGAAAGAACAAGAACAGTAGAATACAATCAGGAATGCATATAAAAACCTACACGCATCGAGAACGTGACAGAGTGACGCATCATACAGCATGACTCTATACGCGAGCGGAATCTGGTGGGGTGATCTAAACCCAGAGCTGTTGAGCCAGGCGCAAACTAGAACCTTCCAGTGGCAGTGAAGTGAGAGCACTATTACGCATTCAAGAAATGGTAACCCAGCATAAGATGACCAATAAACCGCACTAGAGCACGATCACAGGAAAACAAGAGGGATTGTTTACTGTAATCGTGTCATTGCGCCGTTCCGTTCGTCAGTATGAACCAACTAGCCCTACTGCAAGTACTTCTACAACCATAAGATGGTCAACACGTGTAGCATCCAGCGGTATGTTCACATTGCAAGGAAGGTGCTACTTTAGTTGCTAAATTGCACACAAGGATTAGTTGCAAATGGATATTGCATATGCATGCGTCCTCTGGCTGCAGTTATGCAAAACCTCACTGGCCTATACATTTACATTCAATGCTCTGTAGAGACCGACTCCCTTACGAAGGATCCTGCAGTGGTTGGCCAAAGCACGAAATGTGTTCTTTAGGATTCACCTGCAGTTTGGTGATATTATAAAATAACCCAGATGCCTCCAGGTGCCTATAAATACACAAATTCCAGTGAGAATGAGCAGTTAAAAACACAAAGCTACAAGAGATAGATATTTAAGCATAGGTGGCATTGAGAAAAAAAGCACTGCCAGTTTCAGTTTATTAAGGGAATAACTAAAAAATAGGCGTAAGTACAAAATGCAACCGTAATTTCGAACGGTTCAATGGTAGACATCGCTAGCATTTTTTTTAATCAGTCTCAAACAGGTCAGGTGATTGTAAACAGTCATAAGCCTTTTTCTTGAATTGAAAAGATTATCCAGCGGCTCATTATATGCAATAATAATGTTGACCTAGTAAACTTCTTGCAGTTCAATGCTGCTTTATTTGCCTCTCCGTCTTATTGTAGCAATCGTTACTTCTTATACCAGCCACCGAGTAAAAAACGCCGGGGCTTGCAAGCCTCCCATGGCATGGACTCCTAACATCCACACACGCTTGCTTTCTTCCATTTCCTTTCTATTCGACAGTTCACAGTTTCAAGCAGTTTTCTTTCTCAGAGGACGTTTAATACTCGGTGGTGGTAGTGGTTGATTTATTTTTTTTAAATAATCAAGAAGAAGGAAAAGAGTATTGCCGGCCGCGGCAACTGCTATCTAAAAAACTGAAGCACCTGAGCTGCGGCCGGCGGGAAGGAAAAGGGGATAGGGAGAAGATAGCGAGGGGAAGTAGAGAGGGGAGTGATAGCAAGAAAGTACAGGGGGAGCTTTGTACATTATTTACAAAGTAAAGATGGTCAACGAGTTCGCATCGCTCGCGCGCAAGTGTCCGAGCACTGTCCACAAATACCTGCGCGCGAGCGGCCACTGCAATTGTTTGCAATATATATCTGTATACATATACAATACCATTGATGTATATACATAGTCGCGCGCACATAGCGTCCTGTCGCAGACAGACCGCGCGCGTGACACAATGCACTAGCTGCCGGGGTGGGGCGCCCGGCAGCATACGTCCAAAGTAGCACACACGGAGCGTGCAGGTCACGCACGCACTACCTGGCGAAGAGCAAGCGAGGCTTCAAGCCCGCCCGCTCGATGAACGCACAGAGGCTCACCATTGTCCTGTCACGGGGGTGCGCACTTTCTCGCGGCCATAGGAGCGTCTCGATGCTGTCCGAGATGATTCCGAGCGCTCTATAAGCCGCGCGCATCTCGCAACGTGGCTCTGCGGATGCGGTACAGCGAAGCAGCATGTGCTCCAATGTCTCCACTGCACCGCGGTCACCACACACGTCGCTCGATGAAAGTCCGTGGCGCACCCGTCTTACCCCGGCCCACACGCAGCCGACGAGCACTCGTATGAACATTGCACGCTGTAGGCGTGACAATGAGCGCGCGCCGACAGTAGGGATGCGCTCTCCTCGCGCGATGCGTGGGTCCGGGTGTTGCTGACGGAGGTGGTCATAGACTACCGCACACACGTCCTCCAAAGCGAGAAGTTCGTCGCTGGGAGGGAGTTGATGTGCGGCGGTGACGAGTTCATCGGCTTGCTCATTGCCGTTTATGCCACAGTGGCCGGGCACCCACTGCGCGCGAATGCTGCACTTTCGCTCTGCGAGGTGCTCGAGGCGCTCGCGTATCGCGCACAGCAGCGGTGTGCCACGGCCGGGAGTCTGCAGGCGGCTGAGAGCGGCGCGGGAGTCAGACGGCAGTGCACACCTGGGTGGTGGTGGAGCAATGGTGAGCAATAGGTCCAGGCCCAGGCGAAGACCCAGTAGTTCCGCCGTGGTCGAAGAGCCCAGGTGTCTCACTCTTTGCTGGCAGTGCAACTGCAGGGCAGAGATGGTGGCCGCTGCGGCGAGCGAGCAGCTTTCTCTCGCCACGGAGCCGTCAGTGAAAACAAGCAGGTGGTCGCTTAGTTGCTCGTGTATGACGGCTCTGGCTAGCTGTTGCACCGCACAGAGTGGTGTGCTGCGTTTTCCCGCGATGCCGATGATCTCGCGCTGTACCTCCGTCGTGAGGGGCCAGGGGGAGCAGCGGCTGTAGGGGGGCGTGGCATGCGTCAGCTGAATCGCGCCCATTCTAGAGCGTAGGAAATTCCTAAGGCGCTGCAGGAGTTCGCCGCCGTCTGGAGCGCGGTGAAAGCGGTCGATGTGGTGCAGCGCTCGCTGTGTGGCCTGTAGCTGCAGTGGCCACGCGACTGCCTCGGCGAATGCCGCATCGCAATGAGAGTTACCCGGCAGGTCAAGGCAGGTCCTCAGCGCTTTGCGATGCTGCACCTCCAGTGCCCTCCACGAAGGTTTGCGCACCGTCACGAGTGGCAGTGCGTAGAGAATCGCTCCCACGGCTGCTGCTTTGAAGAGGCGCAGCGCAGCCTTCTGGGATATCCCCTGGCCCCGGGCAGTGAGCTTGCGCACGGCGGCGGTGGTCCTCTTCATCTGCTGGCATGCCCTGGTCGCCGCGGGGCGGAAGGAAAGGCGCTGGTCGATATCTAGGCCCAGGTACAGCACGGAGCTTTTCCACGGCAGAGGCATCCCAGCCAACGTTAGCGTTGAAAGGCGGGCGCCCCTGCGAGCGCCGCAGGCCATGGCCGCGGACTTGCCCGGGCAGAGCGCCAGACCGAGATCCCGCAACCGGGCGTCTATCGCGCAAAGGGCTCCCTGAAGGCACTCTCTGACGCGGGAAGCCTCGCTCGGCGGCCCCAGGCCCCACAGTGCGATGTCGTCCGCGTACATGGAGATGTACACACGGTGCCGGTTGACTGCGGGAAGACAGCCCGGCACCGCCGACATCGCCACATTGAATAGAAACGGCGACAACACCGATCTTTGCGGAACGCCTAGATCCACCGGACGGGGTCGCGAGACAGCCCCTCCTATACACACGCGAACATTGCGCGTTGAGGAAGCCTTGCACATAGCGCGACAAGCGCCCGTTCACGCCTGCCTCTTCCAGCCTCGCGAGGATCACCGCACGGTGGACGTTGTCAAACGCACTCGACACGTCGAGCAGCAACAGCAGTGCGACCTGCCGCGCTGCTACGGCGTGCTCGAGCGCAGAAACCACGTCTGCGATTGAGTCCGCCGTGCAGCGCATCCTTCGAATGCCTGTCTGACGCTCATCGAACAAGTCCACCCCCGCGGCCCGCGTGTGTAACCGCTGAAGCGCCATATGCTCCATCACCCTACAGGCCGCCGCCGTCAGCGCCACAGGGCGATATCCGCTGAGCTCCGTAGGTGAGCGACCTGGCTTCGGTAGCGGGCAGACGACCGCTGTGCGCCACTCCTCCGGTAGCTCCCCGCGTTCCCACACCAGGTTCAGTTGCCGCAGGACTTGACGTTGCTCCGCGTCCAGGTTGCGCAGCATCTGGTATGTCCCCCCGTCGGGCCCGGGCGCTGAGCGGCGGGTGCAGCGGCGCAGGGCGTCATTCAGTTCCACCGCTGTGAAGAGCGCGTTGCACGGGCCGTCGTCCGGGGCGGAGGAAAGGACATTGGCATCGGGACTCGGGCTGGGTGTAGGCGCTGCGATGGCAGCGGTACTCACGGGGCGTTGCGGCGCAAACCGGTCAGCGAACCGCTCAGCTAGCTGTTGGGTTGTTTGGCCGCTTGAGACGGCGAGAGCGGCGAGGGGCTGAGGGTTCGCCTGAGGTGTAGTGATGCGCCGCAGGGTGGTGAAGAGCCGCCGGGAGCTGCGATCCTTCTCCATTGTATTGCACAGAGAAGCCCACTGCCGGCGGTAGAACTTGTTAGCGTGCCGCCTTGCTGCCGCGTCCAGCCAATTGTAAACCATCCAGCCTTCCGGTCTGTCCGTCCGTCGCGCCCTGTGTTTTGCCGTGCCTTTCTTGTCACGCAGACCGAGCAGTTTCTTGTCGGGTGTTGGCTGACCAGCTCGCACTTCTGCGTAACACGTGGCTGCGAGAGCGCTCCGGACGAGACTGGTGAAGAAATCGGCACCGGATGCAGCGGCGGCATCTACCTCGCGGCGAAAGCGGCCCCAGTATACTATTGAGTACATAAGCATGGGGCGCGCTTCTTTAGCAGTGGGCTCTATGGTGATGGAGAAGTGGTCCGAGCCCCAAAGAGAGGGTGCACATGCCAGGTCGCCTCGATGCCGCTGGACGCGAACGCTATGTCGATGCAGGAGCCGGGCGAACCGCGTCGTCGGAAGGTGGGCTGGCCAGTGTTCAGGGCGGCGAGTCCCAGCTGTGTTGCCGTGTTGTGCAAGTCGTCACCGCGCCGATCATTGCGCGCACTTCCCCACGCACAATGATGAGCATTGAAGTCCCCAACGATTAGTTGGCGTGGGGCACAACACGATGACACTCCACGGAAACACAACACGTTCCAGGCCACAGCTGGGCGCACATAAACACTTGCCACTGATGCGTCAACACTTCCGACGCGCACTGTCACTGCCACTGCCACGCACTCCTGGGCGTTGCTCGTCGCCGCCGCTGTGTCGACGAGAGCGTGAGGAACGTCGCGCCGCACATAACGGGATTGCCGTACAGTCACTTCCTCACAATTTGTTGGTGAATGGTAGCCAACGTATCCGAGCAGCCGCATTTCGGGCTCCCCTTCCCATAGACGGACGTACATCGCCTGTAGCGCGATTACCTCTGGTTGCTTTGATGCTATGCGCGAGTCGGGATATCGCGCCGCGAGGGAAAGCACGTTCCACTGCAGGACTGAGGGAATGCGGGGGGCTGCCCGGCGACTAGCCATGGTGTTGACTGTTTAGTGTAGGAGGGCCTGTCGCTTCCTCGCAGATGCGGCGACCCTCAGGTGCGCAATTAGGGCATCACGCGCATCCGGAGGGCCGCCAAAGGAGGTGTGGAAGCGGGCCTTGCGTGGGTAAGGGGCTGCTGCTGTTGCTGCTGCTGGGGCCGCCGTCGCTGTTGCTGCTGCTGGGGCCGCCGTCGCTGCTGCTGCTGCTGCTGCTCCTACTGCTGCTGAGGCTCGCAACATGCGCGTAGCTGCGCTTGCTTCCTTGTTGCAGGGCTGGCGAGACCGTTTGTTCCAGAACAACAGCGCGCACGGCCCGCCGCGAGAGAGGCACTTCTGACGTATCCAATATAGTAGCGACATGCCTCTCTCGCTGCCAGTGAGGACATACCGGGTCTGTGGCCGCATGGCGGCCGCCGCAGTTTGAGCAGCGTGGTTTCCCACTAGTGCACGCGCCGATGTCGCGTGGTCCACCGCAGCGGGTACAGCGCGCGGCAGCTGAGCAGGCCTCGGTGGCATGTCCCAGGCTGGAGCAGCGGCAACACTGCAGTTGCCGCAGGCGGCAGGGACGGACGGGGAGACGCCGCCTGTATATCGATACATGTGACGGCGGCGTCGGCGCCGCAAACCGGAGAAGCAGCGTGCTTCCAGACAGCGACGCCAACGTCACAGCCACTGTCGACTCCGTAGCGGCAAGCAGCTGATGTGCCGAGCGGCGCGCGTCAACGCCGAATACGAGTCCGATGGACTGATTGCGAGGGGCTGGTTTCTTAGCGCGCACTGCCAGGCCACGGATCACAGTTGTGGCGAGCAGCGAGCCAAATGTGATCTCACACCCAACGTCCACTGCTACCACGTTCCGGCGCGTGTTAACGCGAACCGCCAGTACACCCGGGCGTGGGCTCAGCTCCCCAGCAATTCCCCATCCCTGTTCCTTTGTGATGGCAGCGCCGGGGTCCGCCGGCCGGAACAGCACTGTCCAGTGAAGCCCCTCGTGAGATGGCATAGCAACAGCAGCTTTCTGGAGGGCAGCCCTGCGTCTCGTTGGGCTCGGGTTGAAACCTGGCGCCAGGGAATCAGGCCGGTGGCCTCCAGTGAGCACGCGGATGCCATCGAGGGGGTGGCTCTCTTTACTGTCAAGCGGGCGTACGAACGGACGGCCGTTCGTCTGGTCCCGCGTTGGGCTCAAGCTCTGGCTGCAGCACACTCACGGGCGCCGTCCGTTGGCGCCTGCTGCTCCTCGCCTGCGTCCTCGCCATCAGCTGATCATCCATAGTGCTGGTTCTCCTTCCTTCGAGCGCGGAGGGAAGACGGCAGGCAGTTGTGAGAGGGGAGGCACTCGATCCATCTCACCAAAAGCGGTGACACATCGCAAGACCCGTCGCGGCGGGCGCTGTGCGAGCGAAATCCACCTTGGTGTATTTTCGCCTGCTTTCACAGCCCGCGGCGGCGGGTTTCTTGGGAGGGCTTCATAGCCGGGGCCCTCGGGAGGTGATTATCCCAGGTCAAGGCCAGGGGTGTGCGAGACGATCGGGCGCGAGGTGGGAGCCCAACACGAGGTGCCGAAGCGCGCGGCCAGTCCAGTCCGAAGTCGAGGGAGCATGAAAAACACGCTCTGCTCCGTCGGAGGTCGGCGAGAGTCTCCACGTTTAATACTCAGATACTATTTTTTACTTGATACCACAAAGCGCCGTTTTGTTATGACTCTTTTGGAGAACTGGACTGTGCGTTACATGCAACTATAACTCTCTTCTTTGAATTCTATTGAGGATGTATGTATTCACTCCACGATGAACTTGATGTATCGGCTTGCAGTATATTTATGTAAACAAAGCAAAGGACTCGGGTAGATAAGTACACAAGTCATAGAGGTATAGTTTGTTTCACACTCACAGTCAAATTAAAATTTCATTGTCTGCATACTGGCCTGGCAACTAAATTACATGCCATTACACTTGGTCACTGTTTCACAATTAGCCCCTAGTCAGTTTACCACTAGATGTGGAAGGCCTTAGCTGGAAGGCCATGCAGTGTCGTAAGTTTTGAGTGCTTACTCTTAGCTGGATTGTTTTTAATTATGAAAAACACTGAAATAAAACTACATCAGTAGAATAAGAACTCATTCCACACAGAACATAAAATATCTACATAGTTGTACTTAGAATAGTCAATGCATATCATGCAATGTTTCGAAAATTTCATGGACTCTTCCTCGGAAGCAGCCCAGTTGTGCCACACTTCTTGTTTATTTGTGCTAAACACTAATAGTACAAATATTTCACTTAAAATTTGGCTAGTAGAGGCTGTCTCAATTGGTGACAATTCTTTTGAGTACATGACGCAGCTGAGCAGCTTGAGCTGTGTTGGATACTAACATTCAATCGCCAGATTTCATTTGCAACTTTTAGTCTTTGAAATGATAAAAGCAGTGCACGCACATGAAACCTAGGAAGACCAAGTAGCATAGGCAGAGAAAAGAAAGTTTAAACTGCACTTGGCATGAAGGCACTCATTAATACATAGAGAAAGTGAGTACTATGTACTGGGGGCAGGCAGATTGTAGTTTTTACAACCCAACTGATTATGAATAGCACAGTATTGTTTGCAGCTGAATCAACCATGAAAAGTACGGAAAACCAAACTGAATACAAATAAAATATTTGAGCAGCTATCTTAAATATCTTTGGTGAAGTAAACGTATTCAATTTTACTGATATCTTGAGCATACACTATTAAATCATTTGCTATGGTGTTCACTTTTGGAGATTTGTTACTGTTAAGAACCTCGACACATTTTCTCCGTGCAAATGCGTCCGATATGCAACACCGCTGCTTGTAGGTGGCAGCCAGAAATGAGGATTACGTGGCGAAATGTACGCTACTATGAGACTGCTACCACCGGGGAGAACCGCACTGCCAATAGTACTTCAGTACATGTTACAAATGGTGCGCATGTTTGCTTATGCTTTGTAGTCTATTTCGTCACAGTAAAACAGACTTGTTATATAATGCGTTTAGACTTTAATGTCGGGTGAAAACATTAAATGACCCGCTCCTGCGTCTTTGCCGCGAGTGCTATCTCAAAGTGAACTCGCGAACACAGGCAGGGGAGATATGAATATATACACTTTCACTTTCAATGTATACATCCAGGAGCACTTGAAAACTTCTTGCCGGCTTCTCCTCAGTGCTAACGCAAGCACAAAGTAGACGCCGAAAGCAGACGCTGGTGGCGCGTACGTAGTACGTATGCTAGGCGATTGCACTACCGGCGACTTAATCGCTCTACTAATGGTCAATTTATACTGCTTGTGTTGTATATGCAGTTGCTCAAGAACTCTAAAGCTGGGGTACAAATTATTTTGATAACCGATGAGAGCCACGTGCAGAGCAAAAACTTCCTCAAACCGGTTCCGCAGCCGCCATATGCAGTTTCGACGTTCGATGCAGCGCACGCCAGGCGTGCCAATCAGAACGTTGTGTTATCTTGTATTTATATTGACCTCTGCTCTGTACCTATGTTTGTTTGCGCTCCCCCGTTATGTAATACCAAAACAGGGGCCCTTAAGGGTTAATAAATGATGAAAATGATGATGAGTCGTCCGCTTCCGTTGCATGCACCAAAAGCGACTCTATGCTCCCCCCGTTCCCGAACTCATCCGTACAGCGGCAAACGTACAGCGGCCTTTAACTGGCGCTCTGCTTCAACAGCGTTCCCTCTCTATTCTCCCCCCCTATGATCTCACCTCTGATTGTTCGGACGCAGAGCAATGTATTGCACATTTGGTGGCGAGGTGTTGGGCTCCACTTGCCTTGAATTTGGACAGTTGTCGCCGAACAAACTGAATTATGGGAAGAGCGGCCGGTTGCTGCAGGACAGAGTGTGTGCGCGTGTTTACAAGCCGCCATCCCTTTCGGAGAAGTGTTTCGGTCGCGCGCACGAGTTGCCGGCGACGGTCCGTTGCCCCTTTTGTTGCGGTCCAGACGCCGCCTGCGCAACACCCTGCGGTCAGAAGCGGCAGGCGCCACTTTTGCGGTTGCGCAATTCTTTAAATTGTATGCCGCAGGGTTTATTTTTCTACGTATCTCCTCTGAAAGGTTACCTATGTGTTTTCTCTTTATTTCTGTCCTAATCCATTAAGAACATAAAGTACTAGACTGCTAAAAGAGTATATAGCGAAGTATACACTTCATTAAAGGAAACATTTTTTATTTTTCATTTCGATCTTTCTCAAGAGTGAATCTTCTTGGATCGTGTTGCCGTTTTTAAGCGTTTGGACACAGACCCCACCTGGGTAGGAAAACAAAACGTGAGAGACAGACGAAAGAGACAGATGCAGTAGGGAAGGATGATGTCCAGGTGTGCCATCCCAAGCGCAGCTCTGAGCTCGACAGGCCTGTCGAATTGCGCTGACAAAAAAAAAAAAAGGGGGGGGGGATGGAGGTGGATAAGGAAGGGTGTTAGCTTAGAAAAAAGTCGGAAGCAAGCGAAAGAAAACAGAAAGGGGGGAGGGCGGTAGGAGGTAAGTGGCCTTGACAAGACAAGAACAGGCAAACACTTCGGCATTCAAAAAAGGTGATGACCTCAGGCGACTTGGCTAGGTGTGCTTTGTGCATTACAGTTGGAATTTTCCTGTGTTCGTGACATCGGAAGAGAGGACAGGGCGCTGTGGTTTTCGTTTAAGCCCTGTTGTAGAGTATTAAATTTAAAAATGAAATATTTTTTTTTTATTTCCAAATACTGCAGACAGCAGCGCTGCCCAAGCAGGAGAGGGGTT
Organism: Amblyomma maculatum; assembly: GCF_055883805.1. Classification (NCBI taxonomy): domain Eukaryota; kingdom Metazoa; phylum Arthropoda; class Arachnida; order Ixodida; family Ixodidae; genus Amblyomma; species Amblyomma maculatum. The sequence continues at coordinate 149,881,427 of NC_139345.1, read as the reverse complement.
CTCGTTGTTCGCGCTCACGAGTCTTTTTGAAGCCACTCTGTAATATTGTGACCTTAAGATTATCGAACTCATGTCCTTCCTTGCGAAGGTGCTTCGAAAGGGGGAGGTTGGGAAGGGTTTGAGCGTGCGAGCGGTGGTTATTAAATCTCAATCGGAAGGAATTATCTGTTTGGCCAATGTACTGCATACCAAAGTCACCACACTCGAGCATGTAAACAACGTTGCTAGAATCGCAATTTAAATCTCATCGTATAAAATATTTGAAATTTGAATGGGTGCTTTTAGCCAGTGCTGTGGACTGCATGTGTTTACAGATTTGACATCGGCTTTTTCCGCATGATGTGCAACCCAAAGGTCTCGGTTTATTGACAGTTGAGTGGACAACGTGGTTTTGTAAATTCTTTGGTCTTCTGTATGTTACCTGAGGAGCCGTCGAGAATATTTTGGAGAGTCGTTGACTTTGTTCTATGATGTTGAAATGTTTTTTAAGGATTTTGTTAATATTCGGGATATTGTCTGCGAAGGTTAGAATGAGATTACAGTGTTGTGGTGTTGGCTGTGATTCCGCAAGGATGTGATGACGATTACTTATTTCAGCACTTTTTATGGCATCTTCGATGATAGAGGGCGGGTATTGTTGTTTCTCTAGAGTTACTCGCATGCGATTAGCATATTCTTGAAAATCTACTGATTTTGAGCAAATGCGTTTGAATTTGATAGCCGGCGAGTATGGGATTGAAGTCTTGCATTGGCGTGAATGGCAGCTTTTGAAGTGAAGGTATTGTTGTCTGTCTGTGGGTTTTTTGTAAACGCTAGTGATTAATGCGCCCCCTTCAACTCGAACCAGAACATCTAGAAAGTTGATTTTACTAGTTGAGTAGGTGTGTGTGAATCGAGATGTTAGGGTGTATGTTGTTGAAGGAGGCGATAAACTTAACGAGTTCGTCCTCTTTTTCGGTCCAAATCATGAATATGTCATCCAGAAAGCGTTTGTAAAAAATTGGTTTGATTGCACATGAGGACAGAAAGTCGGACTCAATTTTGCTCATAAATATGTTTGCGTAATTTGGAGTCATTTTGGTGCCCATATCTGTACCACTAGTTTGAAGGTAGAATGAGTTGTTGAATTCAAAAGTGTTAAGTTTAAGGACCAGATTGGCTAGTGTCTCGATGGTACTTGGACTAGGAGAGTCTAAAATTTTACATTTCTCGTATGCTCCGATCATGGTCTGGATTCCGTCGTCATGTGGGATGTTAGTGTAAAGTGACACCACGTCAAGGGTGACTAGGAAAACGCCATGAGGGAAGGTAACATTGGATAATTCTCCCAGGAAATGATTGGTGTCGCGTATGTAAGATGGATGTTTCGGAAGTATGTTTTTGATTAGGGAATCGATATAATCTGAAATTGGCTCTGTGAGTGTGCGGATACCGGAAACAATAGGTCGCCCTGGACAATTCTCTTTGTGTATTTTCGGGAGCATGTAGAAGCGCCCCGCTGAGGCATTTTTTGGCGTCAGTGCTTTACTTACACGTAGGGGTAATTCACCTTCATCGGTTAGTTTAGTAAGAGTCTTTCCTATGATGCTCCGGTGTTCAGCGGTGGGGTCCGATGAGAGTTTCTTATAGAATTTTGGGTTATTGAGTTGACGGTTGCCCTCCTGAATGTAATTGTCTTTGTCTAAAATGACTGTACCTCCACCTTTGTCGGCGGGCTTAATAACAATGTCAGTTCGTTTGCCGAGTGAGCCTAATGCATTACGTTCTTTCCTTGTAAGGTTAGCTGGGCCAGATCTGCGTGTCCCAAAGGCCTGAAGAACATCCCCTTGTACTGCTTTTATATACATGTCCAGATATTTCTCCCTACCGGGTTTGGGCGTCCACGGTTCCTGAGGTTGAGGGAAGTGCGGATTACTCGAGTTTGGCCTATCGAAAAAATATTCACGTAGTCTAAGATTTCGAGAAAAGTTATCCAGATCTTGGAATAATTGAAATATATATATATATATATATATATATATATATATATATATATATATATATATATATATATATATATATATATATATATATATATATATATATATATATGCTTAATTGATCTGCTTGTAGCTTACGGGGGTCTCGGTTCTGGCAGTCTTGAAGCCATAGGTAGCGTAAGAGGGTTCTAGCATAGCTTTCGCCCTCGCTATTGATCACGTTCTACGTGACGCTGGCGGTAACAAAAAGGACGTTCTACGTCCGCCGCTATGGCTGAGGGTGGCGCTGGTGAACACTCTCAAGGTTCGTATACAGACAACATAAATACCCAAGAAAGTAGGAGAGGGGACAGCGGCCAATGTAGCTCAGTTGGAAGAGCACCGGACGCGTTATTCGGAGGTCGTGGGTTCGGTTCCCACCATCGGCACGTTGTTTTTTCTTCTACTTTGTGTTTAATTATCTTTCTCCTAAACACTGCATTACTAATTTCTGTGATTATCCAAGTAAACAATTAAGAAAAAAAAAGAAAAGACATAAAGTACCATCCCCAACGCTTTCCTTGGCCTCGCCGACTGTTGGCTTCTTTCCTTCATGTATTATAACGAGCACCCTCATTTCCCCTTAATTGATCAGCTTGTAGCTTACGGGGGTCTCGGTTCTGGCAGTCTTGAAGCCATAGGTAGCGTAAGAGGATTCTAGCACAGCTTTCGCCCTCGCTCTTGATCACGTTCTACGTGACGCTGGCGGTAACAAAAAGGACGTTCTACGTCCGCCGCTATGGCTGAGGGTGGCGCTGGTGAACACTCTCAAGGTTCGTATACAGACAACATAAATACCCAAGAAAGTAGCAGAGGGGACAGCGGCCGATGTAGCTCAGTTGCAAGAGCACCGGACGCGTTATTCGGAGGTCGTGGGTTCGGTTCCCACCATCGGCACGTTGTTTTTGTTCTACTTTGTGTTTAATTATCTTTCTCCTAAACACTGCATTACTAATTTCTGTGATTATCCAAGTGAACAATTAGGAAAAAAAAAAGAAAAGACATAAAGTACCATCCCCAATGCTTTCCTTGGCCTCGCCGACTGTTGGGTTCTTTCCTTCATGTATTATAACGAGCACCCTCATTTCCCCTTAATTGATCAGCTTGTAGCTTACGGGGGTCTCGGTTCTGACAGTCTTGAAGCCATAGGTAGCGTAAGAGAGTTCTAGCACAGCTTTCGCCCTCGCTCTTGATCACGTTCTACGTGACGCTGGCGGTAACAAAAAGGACGTTCTACGTCCGCCGCTATGGCTGAGGGTGGCGCTGGTGTACACTCTCAAGGTTCGTATACAGACAACATAAATACCCAAGAAAGTAGCAGAGGGGACAGCGGCCGATGTAGCTCAGTTGGAAGAGCACCGGACGCGTTATTCGGAGGTCGTGGGTTCGGTTCCCACCATCGGCACGTTGTTTTTGTTCTACTTTGTGTTTAATTATCTTTCTCCTAAACACTGCATTACTAATTTCTGTGATTATCCAAGTAAACAATTAAGAAAAAAAAAAGAAAAGACATAAAGTACCATCCCCAACGCTTTCCTTGGCCTCGCCGACTGTTGGCTTCTTTCCTTCATGTATTATAACGAGCACCCTCATTTCCCCTTAATTGATCTGCTTGTAGCTTACGGGGGTCTCGGTTCTGGCAGTCTTGAAGCCATAGGTAGCGTAAGAGGGTTCTAGCACAGCTTTCGCCCTCGCTCTTGATCACGTTCTACGTGACGCTGGCGGTAACAAAAAGGACGTTCTACGTCCGCCGCTATGGCTGAGGGTGGCGCTGGTGAACACTCTCAAGGTTCGTATACAGACAACATAAATACCCAAGAAAGTAGCAGAGGGGACAGCGGCCGATGTAGCTCAGTTGGAAGAGCACCGGACGCGTTGTTCGGAGGTCGTGGGTTCGGTTCCCACCATCGGCACGTTGTTTTTTTCTACTTTGTGTTTAATTATCTTTCTCCTAAACACTACATTACTAATTTCTGTGATTATCCAAGTGAACAATTAGGAAAAAAAAAAGAAAAGACATAAAGTACCATCCCCAACGCTTTCCTTGGCCTCGCCGACTGTTGGGTTCTTTCCTTCATGTATTATAACGAGCACCCTCATTTCCCCTTAATTGATCAGCTTGTAGCTTACGGGGGTCTCGGTTCTGGCAGTCTTGAAGCCATAGGTAGCGTAAGAGGATTCTAGCACAGCTTTCGCCCTCGCTCTTGATCACGTTCTACGTGACGCTGGCGGTAACAAAAAGGACGTTCTACGTCCGCCGCTATGGTTGAGGGTGGCGCTGGTGAACACTCTCAAGGTTCGTATACAGACAACATAAATACTCAAGAAAGTAGCAGGGGGGACAGCGGCCGATGTAGCTCAGTTGGAAGAGCACCGGACGCGTTATTCGGAGGTCGTGGGTTCGGTTCCCACCATCGGCACGTTGTTTTTTTTCTACTTTGTGTTTAATTATCTTTCTCCTAAACACTGCATTACTAATTTCTGTGATTATCCAAGTAAAGAATTAAGAAAAAAAAAGAAAAGACATAAAGTACCATCCCCAACGCTTTCCTTGGCCTCGCCGACTGTTGGCTTCTTTCCTTCATGTATTATAACGCGCACCCTCATTTCCCCTTAATTGATCTGCTTGTAGCTTACGGGGGTCTCGGTTCTGGCAGTCTTGAAGCCATAGGTAGCGTAAGAGGGTTCTAACACAGCTTTCGCCCTCGCTCTTGATCACGTTCTACGTGACGCTGGCGGTAACAAAAAGGACGTTCTACGTCCGCCGCTATGGCTGAGGGTGGCGCTGGTGAACACTCTCAAGGTTCGTATACAGACAACATAAATACCCAAGAAAGTAGCAGAGGGGACAGCGGCCGATGTAGCTCAGTTGCAAGAGCACCGGACGCGTTATTCGGAGGTCGTGGGTTCGGTTCCCACCATCGGCACGTTGTTTTTGTTCTACTTTGTGTTTAATTATCTTTCTCCTAAACACTGCATTACTAATTTCTGTGATTATCCAAGTGAACAATTAGGAAAAAAAAAGAAAAGACATAAAGTACCATCCCCAATGCTTTCCTTGGCCTCGCCGACTGTTGGGTTCTTTCCTTCATGTATTATAACGAGCACCCTCATTTCCCCTTAATTGATCAGCTTGTAGCTTACGGGGGTCTCGGTTCTGACAGTCTTGAAGCCATAGGTAGCGTAAGAGAGTTCTAGCACAGCTTTCGCCCTCGCTCTTGATCACGTTCTACGTGACGCTGGCGGTAACAAAAAGGACGTTCTACGTCCGCCGCTATGGCTGAGGGTGGCGCTGGTGTACACTCTCAAGGTTCGTATACAGACAACATAAATACCCAAGAAAGTAGCAGAGGGGACAGCGGCCGATGTAGCTCAGTTGGAAGAGCACCGGACGCGTTATTCGGAGGTCGTGGGTTCGGTTCCCACCATCGGCACGTTGTTTTTGTTCTACTTTGTGTTTAATTATCTTTCTCCTAAACACTGCATTACTAATTTCTGTGATTATCCAAGTAAACAATTAAGAAAAAAAAAAGAAAAGACATAAAGTACCATCCCCAACGCTTTCCTTGGCCTCGCCGACTGTTGGCTTCTTTCCTTCATGTATTATAACGAGCACCCTCAATTCCCCTTAATTGATCTGCTTGTAGCTTACGGGGGTCTCGGTTCTGGCAGTCTTGAAGCCATAGGTAGCGTAAGAGGGTTCTAGCACAGCTTTCGCCCTCGCTCTTGATCACGTTCTACGTGACGCTGGCGGTAACAAAAAGGACGTTCTACGTCCGCCGCTATGGCTGAGGGTGGCGCTGGTGAACACTCTCAAGGTTCGTATACAGACAACATAAATACCCAAGAAAGTAGCAGAGGGGACAGCGGCCGATGTAGCTCAGTTGGAAGAGCACCGGACGCGTTGTTCGGAGGTCGTGGGTTCGGTTCCCACCATCGGCACGTTGTTTTTTTCTACTTTGTGTTTAATTATCTTTCTCCTAAACACTGCATTACTAATTTCTGTGATTATCCAAGTGAACAATTAGGAAAAAAAAAAGAAAAGACATAAAGTACCATCCCCAACGCTTTCCTTGGCCTCGCCGACTGTTGGGTTCTTTCCTTCATGTATTATAACGAGCACCCTCATTTCCCCTTAATTGATCAGCTTGTAGCTTACGGGGGTCTCGGTTCTGGCAGTCTTGAAGCCATAGGTAGCGTAAGAGGATTCTAGCACAGCTTTCGCCCTCGCTCTTGATCACGTTCTACGTGACGCTGGCGGTAACAAAAAGGACGTTCTACGTCCGCCGCTATGGTTGAGGGTGGCGCTGGTGAACACTCTCAAGGTTCGTATACAGACAACATAAATACTCAAGAAAGTAGCAGGGGGGACAGCGGCCGATGTAGCTCAGTTGGAAGAGCACCGGACGCGTTATTCGGAGGTCGTGGGTTCGGTTTCCACCATCGGCACGTTGTTTTTTTTTCTACTTTGTGTTTAATTATCTTTCTCCTAAACACTGCATTACTAATTTCTGTGATTATCCAAGTAAAGAATTAAGAAAAAAAAAGAAAAGACATAAAGTACCATCCCCAACGCTTTCCTTGGCCTCGCCGACTGTTGGCTTCTTTCCTTCATGTATTATAACGCGCACCCTCATTTCCCCTTAATTGATCTGCTTGTAGCTTACGGGGGTCTCGGTTCTGGCAGTCTTGAAGCCATAGGTAGCGTAAGAGGGTTCTAACACAGCTTTCGCCCTCGCTCTTGATCACGTTCTACGTGACGCTGGCGGTAACAAAAAGGACGTTCTACGTCCGCCGCTATGGCTGAGGGTGGCGCTGGTGAACACTCTCAAGGTTCGTATACAGACAACATAAATACCCAAGAAAGTAGCAGAGGGGACAGCGGCTGATGTAGCTCAGTTGGAAGAGCACCGGACGCGTTATTCGGAGGTCGTGGGTTCGGTTCCCACCATCGGCACGTTGTTTTTTTCTTCTACTTTGTGTTTAATTATCTTTCTCCTAAACACTGCATTACTAATTTCTGTGATTATCCAAGTAAACAATTAAGAAAAAAAAAAGAAAAGACATAAAGTACCATCCCCAACGCTTTCCTTGGCCTCGCCGACTGTTGGCTTCTTTCCTTCATATATATATATATATATATATATATATATATATTCTTTTCGAAACATGCGTTCCAATTATGTACGTAATCGTTTAGAGCTGATTTCCTTTTCTTTTCTCTCTAATCTTTTCCTTGAATCCTTTGTTTTTCTTCTCAGGTACACTTTATTTCTCTCTTTTGTTTCTGGCTGCCTTATTATTTGTTACGCATTTTTGACCTGTTTCCTGTTGTGGCGTGCACGCTGCTGCTGCCAACCAGTCCATCCTTGACTCTACAAGCACCAGTGGATTTCCGTTAGATCCGTACTGTACTTGAGACTGGGGATGAGGGACTCCTCGGAGTCTCCTGCCGACCCCCAACCACGCTCTGTACAGAGGAGGAAGATTGCTCTTCCTTTCAGCCTGTCTGATTCGGACACGCACTTGCATGGAGGCGCCTATGGCGGTAGTGAGCAGGTCACTTATGCCTACTGGTTCATGCTGAAGTGTCCATTTGTATCTCGTCGTGGCGTGCCCTTCGATGCCGCCAACTCTCCATCTTGGTTTTTACAAGCACCAGCGCACGACCTGCTGATCCTGTGCTTGAGCCTGACGGTGGTCGGGGCGAGGGTCTCGTCGGAGGGTCCTGAAGACCCCCTACCACGCTCTGCCTAGGGGAGGGCTCCGTGCTCCTGTGTTAAGCAGAGTGCTTAAGGCATGCCTTTCAGTTTTCCTGGATGTGCCCGTGACTGCAGGCGCTCTTGCCTAGAGAGCCAGGTCCGTATGGGGAGCATGCATACTGCTATGAAATGAGTGGAGTTATTTTTTTTTCTTATTCCTCTGTGATATGTGACACTTTACTTATTTTGCCTTTTCTGCTGCGGTTGTCACACGAGTCCGGCATAGTGGTGCAGTAGTTCTTTTTTTATGTATCTTCCTCCATCGTTTCTCTTACCCGTGCATTTTGCGGTTAATATAATCTGGTTTAGTGACGAACGTCTTTTCGCATCAGACTAGATTTAATAGTTTTTTTTTCTCTCTTAATGTTTTGTCTAGGTTTTGTAATTCTTTCTCATCCCCTACCTCTTGTCTGTGGTGTCGGCACTTAACGTTTTTCTTTTGCTTGATTCTTCTGTTCCTAAAGTCAGTATTTTTTCTCTCTTTAATTTGTGGACCCACGATTAATATGCCGTAGGAGGCTGCAATTCTCTATTGTTCACCCGATTTTTATTTCTTTGTTTGGGACTGTCCTGTTTACTTTTCTACCCCAGTCTCTCTTTTTTTATGCTTTGGGTTTCGTCCGTCTGCCTCTTTCTCTCCGTATTGTTATTTGTCATTTTGTGTGACGGTGATTTTGCTGCTGTTCTCTTCTTTTCTGGTTCTGGTTCCTGTTTTGTTTTATTTACAGGTCTGGATGCTCCCTTCTGGGTTTTTCCTTTTATTCTTCTTAAACCAGCGTGTACCACCTTGCGAATGGACCTTGTTTGTTTTTTTTTTGTTTTTTAATACCTTCTATTCATTAAATTTTTTTTTATCTCGAGCTTCTGCTCTTTTTTATTTATTTTTAATTGGTTTTAAGCCTGGCAAAGCTTTTGCTGGTCCGGGCTCCCTCATTTTTTTTTTTTGCTCAGTTTGTTCGAGCGGACGAATAAAATGGTAAAATGGTCGCGCAATCGCCGGCGCCCGCTTCGGTCAGGCGACACTGCTCGTGGACCTCTGCCTTGGTAAACGGCGGCTGCGTCAAAAGAAGTGGGGCGACAGAACCGGGGATCCGCAGGTTCATAAAACAACAATCGGTGGAGACGCGGCCGCTTGGACGCTCAAGCTCGCGCAAGGCTGACAGCGGAAGAGCATAGATCATATTCGTCGGCACCGAAGAATTCCCATTCCAAGGAGGGATGATACATCAATCGACCAGCGCCGTGGTGGGAGGACAAGCGAGAGTGTGAAAGCACCGCCGTATCGTGGACGGGTTTTCGTCAACGAATGTGATTGATTCATTAGGAAACAGCAATATTTCTCCTCGCAGTTCGGAATACTTGAAATGTGACCTCAAGGAATTCTTGAATCATCTTGATCCGCAATCTTGATCCTGACGCGTAAATATGTAAATAAATTGTGTCTATCTAGTCTAACTGCAGTGAACCGGCTGCATTTTATTTTGAACTTCATCAGGGAACCGAGAAACTTCGGAGACCATCACGAAGTACGAACCATTCACATCCTAATTGAGTTTAATATCAAAGCAAAGCCCAGCATAACAAAGTGCAAAATGCATAGAAGGTATAGCAAGAAAAACGGTGCTATGCACCTACTTCGCATTTGATTAACTAATAAAATCGTGCGTAATTTTTTCTTTGCAGTGCACACCTTAGCAATTAACGCGAATGCGTACATCGACCCACGCACCGCGCCGAAAACAACCTTCGCTCGTCATAATCTCGTTGCCCACGTGTCGCTAACCCGAAAACACCAGTTTTTCCAACTCAATCCAATTGATTTCGCACACGCATCAGTCGGCATTCCTTTGTGGTGTACACGCTCGGACACTAGTTCGCACGAAAAAAGAGCCCTCGTTATGTCTGGATGCGACGGACGCATGCATTAGCTGCGACTCATCTACGTTCAGGAATAATAACTAAGTACGATTGTCTCTTCACTTGCTTCTTATTCGTTGTGCGCTTTCAATGCTCACTATGGTCTGTAGTCAAATCTGGTACACCATTCGTTGAGCTCTCTTGAGACTGCCAGTCAGGTAGCTGCTAAACCAAGCTCCAGTTACTTTGGGTGAGTTTCAGACTTTGCGGCTATAAAAGACAAGGGAAGGAGTTTGCCGCATTATGTTGCTGTAGGTGTTTACAGAATAACTGTGTTGCTTTTTACCTTTGAATGAATAAGCGAGTTGAACATAATCGATTGCGGTGAGGCAATTTTCTGATTTAGACTAGCCTGCGCCGCTTCACCCTGCAAAAGTATTGAGATGTGAAAGCCGATTTAGAAAGCTATAAAACCTAACCTATCAACCTACCGCTCAGTAGGTTTATAATTGCTGGTAAAAAGAATAATTTTCTACTTAGCGGCGCAGCGCTAGTTATTTAGTAATAAATATTGAGTATGTATATTTAGTTCTTTTCCTCAAATGCCCTGAGCAAAGCACTTTTCATAAAGAAAGGGACACATGAGTGGCATGAATACGGCTTCGATCGAATTTTTGAAAATAACGGGGCTCATATGTTGTACAGAGTTGAGGGGAATTAGGATCAAGAAATTTTCGATTTTTCATGAGCCTAGGTAACGTGACTTTGACATACGTAAGCAAAAAAAAACCTATTATTTAAATAACAACATTTTGATGAGGCGGTCAGCATAATGGTTCTCGCTTTAATTTTTGACAAGTTATACTGGTGAGTATCATATTCTGCAGACACGTATTTTAATTAAGGACGGCCGACGTTAGATAAGCTAATAATTTCATGCATACCATAGAAAATCTCACATTACGTCGGGCAACAATAAGGGTCCTGTTAGCTTCATCATGAACACTCATGATATGAAACGACAATGTGAGATTGTGCGCCACAGTTTTTGTCACATACTTACAGGAAGAAACGGATGATACTGCCGTACGACGCCAGCTTTCTCGAATACTCTTTAAGTGAGGTACGACTTTGCGATATTGTACAATACAGGATGCGCATGTTGATGGGGATGGTCTAAGCTTCCGATGCTTCACGAAACTTTGCTTTTAAAAGGCTTGATGCGCTTACATTGAGACTGACATAAGAGAGCAGTAGAGTTGAGCCTTTGAAAATAACTGCGAGGTAGCTGCAGAATATTATAATATGATTTTATGAACATATTGATAGAAGCAGTCGCGTCCTCAGATGTGTGGAAAGATTCAGTCCTGATGTTTGTTTTTCATTCACAATGAGAATTCAGAATGCAGACTGCAGGATGAAGCCAGTGGGGATCGTGTTTGGAAAACAAAAACAAAAGATCCCCGGGTGGTCCAAATTACTCCATAGCCCTTCACTATGGCTCCTCTTTCTCTCTTTACACTTTAACTTCCACCTTCCTTCCTTCCCTTACGGCGCGGTTCAAGTGTCCACAGACACAAGTGTGGCAGATACAGCGCTTTCCCTTCCTGTGAACCAACCAACCAACCAACCAACCAACCAACCAACCAACCAACCAACCAACCAACCAACCAACCAACCAACCAACCAACCAACCAACCAACCAACCAACCAACCAACCAACCAACCAACCAACCAACCAACCAACCAACCAACCAACCAACCAACCAACCAACCAACCAACCAACCAACCAACCAACCAACCAACCAACCAACCAACCAACCAACCAAACAACCGACCGACCGACCGACCGACCGACCGACCGACCGACCGACCGACCGACCGACCGACCGACCGACCGACCGACCGACCGACCGACCGACCGACCGACCGACCGACCGACCGACCGACCGACCGACCGACCGACCGACCGACCGACCGACCGACCGACCGACCGACCGACCGACCGACCGACCGACCGACCGACCGACCGACCGACCGACCGACCGACCGACCGACCGACCGACCGACCGACCGACCGACCGACCGACCGACCGACCGACCGACCGACCGACCGACCGACCGACCGACCGACCGACCGACCGACCGACCGACCGACCGACCGACCGACCGACCGACCGACCGACCGACCGACCAACCAACCAACCAACCAACCAACCAACCAACCAACCAACCAACCAACCAACCAACCAACCAACCAACCAACCAACCAACCAACCAACCAAATCAACCAAACCTGTTGAAAGAAAGAGAGAGAAATGAGATTTAAAGGAAAACAGAGAATTTAGCCAGCATTTTAAATACGTTGATATGCAACTCTGCGTAAGAAAGGGAATTATGGAGGGAAACACAGAATGAGAGAGGAGTGGAAGTAAGCAAAATAAAAACGAGGAGGTAGGATGCGGCCATTGGAATCAAACTAGGATGCATTGACAATTAACTTAATAACATGAAGTGATGAGATCACGTTCGAACAAATAGGCTCATAAGGTTCACAGCGTGGAGAATCCGTGAGGATGACATGCAAGGTGAAAAAAGAGTTTGTAGAGACGCCGAATGTCTTAAATACGAAAACAGAAAGCTCATTGCATGTCTATGCTGCCTAGGCCACTTTATTGTTAAAGGCACTGGAGAGAGGTTCACCATGCAGCGTTCTTTTTAAGCGCGCTCGTCAGCATCTGCAGAGCACTCAAGAAAGATGTGTTGAAGAGTTTCGATCAAGCTGCAGTTGTCACAGTGCTGATTGCTACTTTGACCAAAACGGTATCGCAAGCCGTTTGTAAATGCAGAGGTCAGGCCAAGTCGGTTATAATGATGATCTGAGGGTAATTGAATGTTATTGCGCCAGTTATACAATATGTGACAAAAATGACATTCGAAAAGTTTCCCACTGAGTTTGCTAAATATTTTATAACGCGAGAAAACTTCTTTGGAAGGATTTTGTGATTGCACGGGATGCAGAGATATCTAACATGTTTTGGGAATACTCACCGACCATTGCTTGCACCCGATTTTATTGCGGGTAAATTATTGGTAAATGATATCATAGTCGGCATTGTTAGATATTGGATGCGAAATAACAAAAATATGTTCCAAGAACTGAATATTAGAGGTAGTACTGACAGAAATATAATACTGTGTACTGGAAAGATCAAATTCAAGAGCATTGTGCTTAGGGTAACACAAGTAATCACACTAGACAAAAAACAAATCTGCAAATGCTTCCTTTCTTGATTTGAAACGTATTTTAAAAGAATATGAAAGTATATTATTCAGCGATTGGGCTTTATTCATTTAGTCACGGAATGACTTTACAACTTATTGTTATGATATATGTTTTTTACCTTTTCGTCTAATAGAAAGCAATGTGTCTGCGTTGACAAATAGTTTTTGAACACTAAGCATTTGTTAGCTCAGAAAATGATATTAAATGGCATTTTATTATTGCGTAATTAGGGTGTAGGCGCGTAGTTTGACCTTTCATACAGTTACTTTTAGAAGGATTTTCTAAAATCAAGAAAAAAAACATTGGTAGATCTGTTTTGGTCAAGGTTAAAACTGAGGTCGTTCAATATGAGCTCCAAACGGGAGTCGCGGGTAAGCTTCTCATGAAGCCTAGGTTATTAGGGTGAAAAAAGCGAAGATTGGACTAGAAAATAAATTGGACAAATTGCAGCCCCACTACAGGTCCCATACAACTGACGGACTGAATAGGAAGCTACACTTTCACTACGGTCGCACTCAGGCATCCAATCGAGGAACTGCTGTATGTCCCTTTACGCGCCCTCTTTGATCTTTAAAAGCATGCAGTGGAAACATAGCTGCAAGTTGGCCGCAATTTTGTTTGGATTTCGCAGCGGCATTGAACATACTAGCGGAGAAGGTCACTGACTGAGATCAGCACACTGTCGCTGCAGCCGGACAACAGACTTATTTAACTGCCACTCTATCCTGGAATGCACAGCATTTTGGTTTTATTAACTGTTATCTGTGCGCGCTTGCTCAGGGCACACCGCTATAGCACTGATTCTTTCAGTTATATCTATTTAACCAATCTTTGCTTAAATCCTCATCCTGAAAAAATTTTGCTTCAAACTGAAGGTGAACTGAAACGTGACGTGCGTTCGGACATATTTCGCGCTTGATCAAGTAACAAATCGGGCAGCGATTTTTGCTGATCACGCTTGCACATGCTCCGCGAAGGTGCCTTATGACAATTTCTGCTCATTTTCTAGTGTAGCTTATCTTTCGTATTCATTGCTTGATTTCAATACTTCGAAAGACCTTATCAAATATATTTATTTACTACATAATTTGAACGAATCCAGTGGTACAATGCATTATTGATGTATTCGAAATACCATCTTAATCGTATTGAACTGAAGCCAATAAATTGAAGAAAAATAATTAGAAAAAAAGAACTCAAAGCGAGCAGAAAAATTTGTTTTTAAATTGTTTTTCTTTGGGTTTAAACTTTAGCCTCCAATCAACCTTGCACCATTCCGGTCACAATCTTTGATGTGGAATACTCATTACCATCGGCTGGATTCGTGAAGGAAGCAGAGGTTCAAGTTTTAACCGTTTACGCAAGTTGCAGGCATTTTGTTTGAAGTCAGGGCGCAGTGTAGCATTGGCGTTGCTTTTGAATCTTTGCTGATTTTTTGGTGTTTGGTTTTCTTGCCGCCTCTCCCACCCCACTTGGTGGGATCATTATTAATTTATTGTATTGTGTAAATCGGAGATCAACCACTCAGCTCTAAATTTAAAGTTGCCCCTTGGATTTTTCGTCAATGCAATTTTATTAACTACTACTTGACTATACATAAAGTACGCAGTTCACGACAGATTACGTCTCCATGTCTGATACCCATTCTGGTAGGTTGTTTCTCAGTGTCGTGTGGAAGTAGGATAAACGAGGCCTTTATGAAATCAGTGCAGCTTTAATATTTTGTTTATGATACCGCGTATCCTTCGAAATTGTGCAAAGGCAGCGTTGAGCGTCGAAATGAACAAAGAAAGATACGATGGCAGTCGTAAGCAGGAGCGGCTCTGAGTCCAAATGGGGCAAAGTGTCGACGGAAAGATTGTTCCTGTCCCGGGGCGAATTTTGCAACTAATGGAAAGAGATTAGCAGTAGGCTGCGCTTCTGCGCTGGGATAGAGTTCACGGCTTTGGAATTAGAAGGGCTGCTTGGAAGTGGTGAGTTTCTAATATGATTAGAAGATGGTGAAAAGGCGCAGCCTAAAAATACGATGCCTCAGCTCAAGGTTCGTAAAAAAAAAAAAAAAAAGAAAACTGGGGTTTATATGTGATGAATCGCGCAAGCTTGAATTTAAGTGACCGCGCTTTATGAAAGCATTTCCTCACATATTACCTGCTTCCTTCTAAAGACGAAGTATATTGACATCATTTTATGTGTTTCCAACAATGGTAGCATCTTGCCAAAGTAGATGAATACCAGGCTATGAAGCTTAGGAGCAGCAGAAAATTTTCAAAACTATATGCACGTTATTCCTATGGTATTTCTGCTTCTCATCGCGGACGCCGTCCGTGACATAAAACACATATATCAGTGGCATGAAATAGAGTCAGTAATAGAAGTCTACAGAACCTTATGAGCACAACGACTGCCGCGTCGTTCTGGCGTTGTTTCATGGCACCAGTGAATGTGACTATAATAGAGATGCAGTGGTTTTATAAACACGAAAAACATAATTTGTAGCACTGCGGTGTTTCAAAAACACTATCAAACAAAAAATGCACATGACACATATCCCAGATTCAACTAACCTTTTTGTGGGCCGAAAGGGCTATTTATGGTAGCACCCCGGCAAGGAGAATGGTGGCGTCAGTAGTATCTTTGCTTTTCTAAAATATATGTTGAAAGGTGGCCGGCAAAGGTTAAATTATAAATGAACAGCAGTTTATTGAAGTAGCAAAATAAATGCTCTTCTGAGATGATACGAAGAATAGTAATTATTGCATGGGATATTCATAAAATAAGAATCTTCGCCCCGCCTGTGTGCCATTTTAACCGCAACAAGGAACCATCTTGACATTTCCTTCCACTGAGAGCTCACTTTCTTTTCCACTGCAATTGCTGCATAAGCTACACGGTTTACTCTCGTTATTATTATCAAATCATTAGATTTATTCGAATATGTCAATGTTTGTATATTTACCATTGACAGTTGAAGCTAACACCTCCCTTTCAAGCGTGGCCTACAATATGCTGATGTCTGGAATTAGGCAAATGCTTTCTGTTACTTACTAAAGAATTTTATATCAAGCTTGATATGTTTTCTGCATTTGTTCAGTAAATGATTGGCAATATTCTCATATTTATCGTAGCGTACCCTTTTAGAACATCATTTGGAACGTTCAGTTTTTTTTAGGTATTATGTTGCTTTGCAGTACAGCATATTTATTGTCACGTACACGATGATTAAGGATACCAAGGATAGCAGGGGGTAGCCGAGACACAACGGCAGCAAGCAGCAGAGACGTAAATGCGCAAGCGACACTTCGTCACCCTTTCAACTTCCTCTTCCTTCACTCAGCCATGCGCCACCTGGCAACGCTAGGTGGCGTTACTCCCCCCCCCTCCCCCCCCCCTTCCGAAAAGAAAATTGAAAAAAAAATCAAGATGGCCGGTAAGAACGGCGTGAAAAGTAAGAGAATGGTCACAGGGGGTGGCCTTACGTTATCGTTGGTAGTATGGCTTCGGCCGCACAATGTGCACAATGTCGGAGCTGGGCTTTCTACGTTTTGGAAGTGCGGCGGCGTCAGGAATGACCTCATAACTGAGGTCACTCACACGACGCAACACTTTGTACGGCCCGAAGTAGCGGGTAAGGAGCTTCTCTTACAAGCCTGGATGGCAAACTGGTGTCCACACCCTGACTTGGTCCCCAGGTTTGTAGTCAACCTGGCGGTGCCTGAGGTTGTAGCGGTGCTCGTCAGAGGTCTGCTGCCGCCCGATGTGCACACGGGCGAGCTGGCGGGCTTCCTCAGCGCGGATTGCATATTGCTGGGCCCCTCAGGAAAGCTGGTCATCATCTGGGCACGGGAGCATGGAATCGAGCATGCTCTGAACTTCACGTCCCTACACAAGTCGAAACGGTGTGAAGCGCGTTGTTTCTTGTAAGGCTGTATTATACGCACATGTGACGTACGGCAGCACCTCTTCCCAGGTCTTGTGCTGCACATCGACGTACATTGGCAACATGTCCGCAATCGTCTTATTCAACCTTTCGGTAAGACCATTGCTCTGCGGGTGGTACGCTGTGGTCTTGCGGTGGATCGTGTAACTCAGCTCAAATATGTGGTCGATGACCTGTGAAGTGAAAGCTGTCCCCTGTCGGTAATGACGTACGAAGGGGCGCCATGCCGCAAGACTATGTTGTGCATGAAAAACTCGCCTACTTCGGAAGCTGTGGCATGGGGGATTGAATTTGTCTCAGCGTATCGAGTCAAGTAGTCAGTAGCGACTACTATCCATTTGTTTCCCGCCTGCGACAAAGGGAAAGGGCCAAGGAGATTCATGCCGATTTGGTCGAACGGAATACGGGGTGCTCTAACGGGCTGGAGAAATCCGGCTGGCTTCAGGGGCGGTGTTTTACGGCTCTGGCATTCGCGAGAGCTGGAGAAATCCGGCTGGCTTCAGGGGCGGTGTTTTACGGCTCTGGCATTCGCGAGAGCTTCATTCATAGCGTTTCGCAGTTGCGGAGAGTCCTGGCGAGTAATACATGTTGCGCACTCCAGCAAGCGTCCGTGAAAATCCCAAATGACCAGATGCGGTTCTTCGAGGCAAGCAAGGAGAATATCCGCACGGCGCTCGCATGGCACAACAAGAAGGTAAGCTCTTTCTTGGCCTTGGGAGTTCCTTTTATACAAGACGCCTTGCTGCATACAGAAGGATTCAAGTTGCCGAGATAGGTGTCGAGGGAGGGTCGTATCACGCCCTTCCAGATAATCGATGAGTGGAAGGATGTCTGGATCAGCTCTATGTCGATCCCTGAGCTCAGATGCACTGAGCTCCTAGAAAGCCGCTGTTGTCATCGACTGCAGCACCGACAGTGCCAACGGGTGCTCGTGACAGCGTGTTAGCGTCTTCGTGTTTGCGGCCTGACTTATAAACAATAGTTATGTCAAACTAAGATGTAAACTCCAGCGTGCAAGTCGTCCAGATGGGTCTCGCAGATTTGCCAACCAGCACAAACAATGACGACTTGAAATGGTCGGCCGTAAAGATAAAGGCGGAACTTCATAGTGGCGCACACGACCGCCTGGCATTCCTTTTCCGAGGTGGAGCAGTTCGTTTTAGGCACGAGAAAGAGTGCGGCTAGCATAGGCTATTACTCGCTCAATCCCGTCTTGATGTTAACAAGGACCGCGCCAAGACCGATACTACTGGCGTCAGGGTGCACCTCTGTGTCAGCTGCTTCATCGAAGTGAGCTAGAACAAGGGATGTTTGAAGGCGCTCACGAAGCAAAGATAAAGCCGTCTGCTGCTCAGAGTTCCACACAAAGAAGGTTTCCTTCCTTGTGAGGCGCGTCAGAGGTTCCGCAATCTGCGAAACGTCCGCAATGAACCGCCGATAATATGCGCACAGGCCGAGAAAGCGCTGAACAGCCCTCTTGTTAGGTAGAACGGGAAACCGTGCGACGGCAGCAGTCTTATCGGGATCCGGGCGCACCCCATCAGCGCTCACAACATGTCCAAGGAACTTGAGTTCTGTATACCCGAAGTGGCATTTCTGGGGCTTCGGCATGAGATCAGCAAAACGGAGGGCTTCCAGTACAGCTCGAAGGCGTTCGAGGTGTTGGTCAAATGTTTCGGAAAAAACAACTACGTCGTCCAAGTACACAAGCCAGATCTGCCACTTGGGGCCAGTGAGGACGGTGTCCATCACTTTTTGGAATGTAGCTGGGGCAGAGCACAATCCAAATGGGAGTACTTTGACTTCATATATGCCATATGGAGTACAAATGTGGTTTTTTCTCGGTCTCTTTCGTCTATTTCGATTTGCCAATAACAGCATTTAAATGAATAGATGAAAATACTTAGTACGTTGCAATCTGTTCAGTGAGTCATCGATGCGCAGCAACGGGTATAAATCTTTCTTTTTCACATTAATTCCCGATAGTCGACGCAAAATTGGAGAGTGCCGTCCTTCTTCTTGACCAGGACTATTGGTGAAGACCACGGACTTTGGGAAGGCTGCACAACACCATCATCCAGCATCTCCTGAACTTGCGTCTGGATTACTTCCCGCTCTTTGGCAGACACACAATAAGGCTGCTGTCGTATAGGGTGAGCGTCGTCATAAGTAATGATGCGATGTTGTGTTATGGGGCGTTTGACGAAACTTCAAGGAAGAAGCAAAACAGAACTTGAAGTCCAGCAACAGTTGCTCTAAGGCCCGCCGTTTCTCCTTCGACAAGAGGCAGTTAATGTCGATGTTGTGAAACGATGGCTGGTTATTTTCGGCTGCCGTGGATACTAAACAGACTGAATCGTGCGTAACAGGGTCAGCGAAAGCGATAGGAGTTCCTGGAAACAAGTGCCGGTACTCATTAGAAACATTCCTGACAAGGAGTGCAGCCCGACCATTGTGAAGCGACAATAAACTTCAAGCTGTGCAGATGCCTTGAGCAAGCAGGAGTTAATAGTTCGCTTCCGCTACGGCATCGCCGACACGGAAATCGTCACAAGTAACTTCCACAAGAGCACTGCTTCGCGGCGGCAGCGAGACGCTTTCGGCGGAAATTCGAAGTGCGGCATTGCAAGGACTGCTACTATCTTGTTCGGCAGATTGTCCCATCGAAAATGTGACGCGTCTAATTCACAGGTCGATAATTGCTCCGTGCTCTCGCAGAAAGTCAATGCCGAGGATAAGGTCACGGGAGCAGTCACTCAAAACGACGCAACTAGCGACGAACGTACATCCGTAAACCTGAAGGCGAGCCGTGCACATTCCCTTTGGAGTAACTATATAACCGCAGGTGGTTCGAATGTACCCACCTGGCCAAGCAGGGAGCCCTTTCCTCAAAACAGTCGCTATGCAGGCACTCAAAATCGAATAATAAGCACCGGTGTCCACTAATACATTGACTGTAGTACGACCGTCTAAAATTACAGGAATGTCCACAGAAACGGTGTCACGAAATCGGCGCCCATTTTCATCAAGCCGGTACGGCGCGAGGCCCGCACGGCGTCGCGTGGAAGGCATGGAGAGCAAAGCCCCCTTCCCCGCGCGGGAGAGCGCGTAGCTTTGTATGCGTAGCTTTGTACGCGTTGTTGTCACCCTCTTTCCCCTTGCCCGGGGAAGACGGTGGTTCATCGGCCTGGAATGCGCCAGAAAAATCGAGCATCTTCTATGAGACCTAGCCAATGACGACGCGCGGCTCGACGGGAGGAGAAGAGGGAGCTATAACCAGCGAAGCTATGTGTGTGTGCGCGCAAGCTTTGGCGCGTGTTAACAAACAGACGCGGCACGCCCTATTTAAAGCGACCGCGCCGCTTGTTGAGTCAGTCAGTCAATTCGTCAGTGTTTTGCGACGTGCTCGCCTCTGCTTCGGCTGGACTCCCGGGGATCACCCGCTGCTGGCAAGCCCACGGACTTTCAAGGGAGCGGCGCTCGTCTCGTATGGCGGCCACATCGTGACTCTTGAGGCGTCGGATTGCAACAGTGCCCGGTGAACAATTTGGTGTTTGTTTATGTAACTCTCTCGTGTTTGATCTATTGTAAAGCCTCTGAGTTATTGAATCATACTATAGTTGCATGCTTAGCGTTTGTATTCTGTAAACATCTCGTCTGTTGTATTTCAAGTGACCTTGTGTATTCCTTTGTATCGTCTCTTGCTGGGCATAAATTGTGTTTTGTTTGTTACTTCTGACTCCGATCCTTACTCTGGTTTGAACCGGCGACCGCTGGGCACCAAACGACCACCCCCTTCTGTCACTACAAGGTAGTCGAATCCCGGCTGAGATTTGCCACGAAAGTCGAGGGCATCTCCTTTGCGACCGGGACAGCTACCCCCACTCACTCTAAGGGTGTCTGGGAGTGTGCGCACCGTTAAGGGCGCATCGTTAATAATACTCCCTTAATTATTAACGGGTGACAATTATTCTGGCGTCCGCGACAGGACGTTTGGTACACTCAAGCTCAGAGGACGGAGAAAGAGTTAGAAGAACTTACAAAGAGCTCGTAAACTGTGTAGCAGCAGAGCGATAGCGAGAGGTTGTGCCGTGCGGAAGCGTTTAGGCGAGGTTCGCTAAGCAAACTTAAAGCTACACCCAAACAGTTCGCGCTTCAGATATGAATCTGAAAGAGTTGATTGAGGCTGGCACCCAGCTGGGGTTGTCCGGTGCCGAACTGCGCAAATGGGTTAGCCAGAGAGAAAAAGAAGAAAGAGAGAGAGAAGAAAAGGAACGAGAGAGGGCTCGAAAGAAAGCCGAGGAAGAAAGAGAGAGAGCAGAAAAAGAACGAGAGAGGGCTCGAAAGGAAGCCGAGGAGGAACGAGAGAGGGCTCGAAAGGAAGCCGAGAAAGAACGAGAGAGGGCTCGAAAAGAAGCCGAGGAAGAAAGAGAGAAGGCTCGAAAGGAGCGTGAAGAGGAATTTCAGCGAGAAAAGGAATTACTATGAAACTTCAGCTCCAAAACTCAGGGAACAACAACGGTTTAACTGAAGTGCATAGCTCCAGTGAAGGACATAGCAGCTTGCGGATAGACGCAAGCAAATTGATCCCGAAATACGACGAGAGAAGAGACGATCTCGACGCGTTCCTCTTGCGTTTTGAAAGGGTCGCCATAAATGCAAATTGGACAGACAGTGAATGTGCTACCATCTTGAGCACTTGCCTTAGCGGCGAAGCATTAAGTGTGTTTGGAAGACTCCCTCCTGAGGATGCAGGCAGCTATAACAAAGTGAAAGCTGCATTACTTAAAAGGTTTAGATTTACGACGGATGGGTTTCGTGAGAAGTTCGGGACTGGAAAGCCTTTGGACGGTGAAACGGCAACACAGTATGTTGCGCGACTGAGTCATTATTTCGACCGCTGGACTGAACTCTCAAAAATTAAACTAGAGTATGGCGCACTTCGCGAACTCCTAATTAAGGAGCAATTCCTGGGCAGCTGTCACCCTGGTCTGTCGCTTTATTTAAAAGAAAGAAAAGCGAATAACCTGAAAGAAATGATGGAACTGGCAGACCAGTATTTGGAAGCCCAGGGAGGCGAAAATTTGAGCAAAATTGTAAATTCTGAAACCCCTCGAAAGCCCGAATTTCGGCAGACAAAACCTAGCGTAAAGTCACCCCCGAGGTGCTATCTCTGCGGACAACTAGGCCATTATGCACCTAACTGCCGCAAACTCGCAACCAACAATCCATCCTCGTGTTGGAAATGCGGACAGAAGGGCCACAAAGCAATGTCGTGTCCCGACGCTGACAAGGCAGCACCGCAGGCGGCATGCGCGAGGACTCCGACAGAGTCGGAATATCGCCTGGAGGAAGAAGATGCCGATGGCTTTGTTGAGCTTAAGAACGGCAGGAAAGTCCGCGTGGTGCACGGCCAAGAGGAGGAGGAAAAGAATCGGAATGACAAGAAAATCCGGGTGGTGAACGCCGTAGTGCATGCACAACCTGGATCTGCGGTGAATCGGATGCCGGTTTCGAGGGGAAAGATAAAAGGAAAATCCGTTTCTGTGCTACGAGATACAGGTAGCAGTGCCGTAATTATTAAACGCAGTTTGATTCATGAGAATGATCTGACTGGCGAGAAATGCCCTGTGAGGCTAATTGACGGCTCAATCTAATTACTCCCTGAGGCAAAATTGGAAGTACAGACACAATACTATTCTGGAAAATTGACAGCGCTGTGCATGGAAGTTAAGTTAAATTGGTTCACAGGAAGGGAAAGGCGCAGTAACTGTCACACTTGCTCTGTGGACACCCGAACCGCGCCGTAAGGGAAGGGAGGAAGGTGGGAATGAAAGTGGAAAGAGAGAAAGAGGAGCCGTAGTGGAGGGCTACGGAGTAATTTCGACCACCTGGGGATCTTTAACAACGCCCTATCTACGATTTCGTGTTGGGAAATATCAAGGGCGCAAAATTTCCCGAGAATCCTGAACAAAGTCCCGCGCCTGTGCGCTGCAAGGAATCTAAAAAGAAAAAGGCAAGGCGAGGAAAGCAAGGCCATGAGAAGCCGGAAGAAAAGACTCGAGACATGAAGAAACAAAAGGAAGCTTCTCGGGAGGAAACCGAAAAGAAAGGGACGGCTCAGAAACTTAAGTCAGGAATGCCTAGGCCGTCGTTGATGCAGGTAGCCCAAGTGTTTGTCCTACTTATGGGGGCGTTACTTGGGATATTTCACCTTGAGCGGAAGGAATACCGGTGCCCAGGAAAGAACACTATTACAGTGATTCTTTTTGTTGGTCTGTGCGCATTGGCACAGGTTCCCGTGTATCCGTCGGCGCTACTGGTTGTAGGGGCAATTATCGGCGCACATTGGTTGTGTGATTTGCAAGAGGATAAGTCATGCCTCTGGGAATTTTCAGTAGCCCGATCGGGGAACATAGAAGTGTCTCAAATGCGAGAGCCTAGAGCGAAGGCAGAATCTCTGGCGGACAGAAGCGTGTCACGCACTGATCGCGGGCTGTAATTACGCTCAGAATTTAGGTTCGTGCCCTTCGCATTTGAAAAGCGGTGTGTTGTTGATTCCTATGTGTATCTGACGACAGCGTGGTGCTATGTTTGTGAACATCATGGCATTGATGTGTGAATTTTGTAATGGGTTACTACAGTTTGTGAAATTTGTGCAATGTGTGTAATATGGTCATTTGCCCGATATATTTGTGAGCGCATGCATGTGCGCGCGATGTTCGTGGTCGTTGTGAATATTGTGGGACAATATTCTTTAAGGGAGGGGCAGTGTCACGAAATCGGCGCCCATTTTCATCAAGCCGGTACGGCGCGAGGCCCGCACGGCGTCGCGTGGAAGGCTTGGAGAGCAAAGCCCCCTTCCCCGCGCGGGAGAGCGCGTAGCTTTGTATGCGTAGCTTTGTACGCGTTGTTGTCACCCTCTTTCCCCTTGCCCGGGAAAGACGGTGGTTCATCGGCCTGGAATGCGCCAGAAAAATCGAGCATCTTCTATGGGACCTAGCCAATGACGACGCGCGGCTCGACGGGAGGAGAAGAGCGAGCTATAACCAGCGAAGCTATGTGTGTGTGCGCGCTAGCTTTGGCGCGTGTTAACAAACAGACGCGGCGCGCCCTATTTAAAACGACCGCGCCGTTTGTTGAGTCAGTCAGTCAATTCGTCAGTGTTTTGCGACGTGCTCGCCTCTGCTTCGGCTGGACTCCCGGGGATCACCCGCTGCTGGCAAGCCCACGGACTTTCAAGGGAGCGGCGCTCGTCTCGTATGGTGGCCACATCGTGACTCTTGAGGCGTCGGACTGCAACAGTGCCCGGTGAACAATTTGGTGTTTGTTTATGTAACTCTCTCGTGTTTGATCTATTGTAAAGCCTCTGAGTTATTGAATCATACTATAGTTGTATGCTTAGCGTTTGTATTCTGTAAACCTCTCGTCTGTTGTATTTCAAGTGACCTTGTGTATTCCTTTGTATCGTCTCTTGCTGGGCATAAATTGTGTTTTGTTTGTTACTTCTGACTCCGATCCTTACTCTGGTTTGAACTGGCGACCGCTGGGCACCAAACGACCACCCCCTTCTGTCACTACAAGGTAGTCGAATCCCGGCTGAGATTTGCCACGAAAGTCGAGGGCATCTCCTTTGCGACCGGGACAGCTACCCCCACTCACTCTAAGGGTGTCTGGGAGTGTGCGCACCGTTAAGGGCGCATCGTTAATAATACTCCCTTAATCATTAACGGGTGACAAACGGGTATGGCTTCCCTAGGCGACGGTACCAGCAGCTCTCGGTCAGATCGAAGCGGCGACGATGGGAGATCAACTTAGCGACTACCAGCGGCCTCGCCCCCGAAGGTCGCTGTTTTTAGTTTTCCCGACGAGGGCTAGACGAGCGGCCTTGCCCCTCTCGCGAGGAACCGTGGGTGGGCATCAAGGAGCGCCTTGGCGAAGGGGAACGGGACTGACGCTGCGAACTAGATGAAGAACGCTGCTCCGCCATGTACTCTTCAATATCTCGGGGTCGTTAACGAAACCGGAAAGGAGGCGAGTCAATGCGGAAGCCGTGAAGACCGAGGCGTCGATACGGACAATCCCGGTAGAGATGACCTGGTTCACCGCAGAGGAAGCAGATCGGAGGGCGGCCAGGCGTGCGCCAAATGTCGGCTTTGCGTCGGGGCAGGGGACGATCGTCGAATACTGCACTGACTGCATCGAGGGCAGCGGAACTGTAGGCGGCGCGACAATGGACGGCGGTGAAGGGGGAGCTTGACTCTGCAGAACGTCCGCATATGTGGGACGGTTGTCGGTCCCCGACAGCAATGACGGGCTCGTAACTACAGCGGAAGAGGGTTCTTGAGCGCCTGTCGCACCTCCTCCCACACTATAGCAGAAACGGAAGCTGGTGATGGCTGCAGAGGGTTGCAGACCTTGCTGAGTTCTTCCTGCACGACGCTGCGAATCAGTTCGCTCAAAGAATCAGGATGCCGCTCGGAAGATGTAAATGATTACGCTATTGTGCCAGTATGAAAAGGTCTGTCATAAACCACGGCACGTTGTTGTAGCACCCTTTCCATTGTGGTGGCCTCCGCAAGGAATCCGTTTGCAGTCGACGGTGGGTTGCGAACAAGGCCTGCGAACAGCTGCTCTTTCAAACCCCGCATCAAGTGCCTGACCTTTTTGTCCTTGGGCATGGCGGGATCGGCTCATCTGAAGAGGCGAGTCATGTCCTCGACGTACGCTTGGACACTCTCATTTGGCCTCGAGCAGTTGACGACGGAATTCTCGCCACGATGTTAGCACTTGCTCTCGGTTCTCGAACCAGGTACGGGCGACATCCTGAAGGATGACGTAGACGTTCCTTAGTTTGGCAGCATCGTCTTACTGGTTAAAAGCAGCCCATTCACACTGAAGGAACCAGTCCTCCACATCCTCAAAAAGGTCCCCATGGAAAGACTTCGGTACCCGAGGGGCCTGCAAGGTGTAGTTACAGGCCGGTGCGACGCCCGTTACTTGCTGAGCAGAAGCACTGGATGTCATGGCAGCAGCTAATGGTTGCAGCTCCGGAGACAGTCCCTGGAGCCGTCGACTGGAGCGATGTACTGGGCTATCCAATGGCACAGCGCTGGCGTCACGTGTTTCAGATGGAGACTCTTGCATAGGTGATCGTTTCACCCAGCACCTCCACCAGAATGTCACGTATACGGCGATTAAGAATACCAAGGATAGCAGGGGGTAGCCCAGACACAACGGCAGCAGGCAGCACAGACGTAAATGCGCAAGCGACACGTCGTCGTCTTTTCAACTTTCTCTTCCTTAACTCAGTCATGCGCCACCTGGCAACGCTATGTGGCACTATTATACAGTATTATTCATGGATTTTATGGTCAGCTGTGAGTTGGCTGCCAAGCACTGAACTTTAGAACAGGTAGTAAAAAAAGCTTTGTTTCTAGGCAGCAAGTCACTAATAGCGCATGTAATCACAAAGTAAAAGTACCAGCACCCTGCGTTGTGCCCTTGCAAGGGGACTCTCCTTTACTGGCAGGGTAAAAAAGATGGCTACAAAGACCTAACCGCGAGTTTGCGGTTGTCAGTATAACACTTGGCTTATATTATGTTGTATTCACATTTTTAAATAAGTTTGGCGGAGAATAGGAGCATCTATGATGTATGGATAAACAGAAAAATGCTGCAATGTCTTAAATATGAAGCGGAAAGAAATCTTTACGGAAGAAAATATTGACTATCGCTGCGACCGCACTTGATGTGGAATTATAAGCTTTTGACTGTTCAGAGCACCCAGCTCCTAACAAAATAATTATTGCTGCTGCAGTAATAAGTGGTCTAATTTTAAACACCGACGAGCCTTGGACATAATTCAGTGACAGCTGTACGCAGCTGCTCACTAGTAATGAAATGAAAAATAGATTGTACCTACATTTTCTCTGCTGTTCTCGCAGTATACAAGGATACAAGTATACAATGGAGCTCCCGACGGCTGCTGTGGTTGCAGTGGTGGCCGGCATGCTTTTGGTTGTTCTGGCAAGGCTGCTTTCTGCCTTGCAGCAGGGTTTCGAGAGCAAAAAGCAACGAAATATTCCGAAAGGAAAGCGGTTGCCTCCAGGACCTCCTGGCTTACCTTTCATCGGAGACCTCCCAACCCTACTTGGTGGGCTGAGCCCCCAAACGGCTTTCGCTTGGTCCCGAACTTATGGACCCGTGATAAGGTAAATGAGTTCTGATAATAGAGGACAAGGTTGAAAAAAAATCACTCTCCGCCGAAGCTCCCAGAAATGTTGTTATTTAAATCAAATTAAACAAACACTTTTCTTAATGGATGATAAGGTGCTGAGCAGAAAACTGTGGATATCTTCTACAAAGCGTAGTATATCCGCTGCTAAAATGTCATGCAAATTCGATGCATTTCAAAACTTAATGTTTATTAAAATGTGTAAAATGCAACCGTGTCTACAGAAGAATACAGAAAGGTGTACCAAAGCTGATCATTGGTAATAGGACCTCTCCATCATATAACGCAGATGATAGAAATATAGAGCAACCCATGTATCAATACCGCAACGATAGTTGTGCTTAAATGCAGTGAATCACAGGTGAACAAGAAGCTCTAATTAGCAAAATTTCCCAAGGCAGTGCAAGAACCAGGTAGATATCATGAATAGATGAGTGCAATTGAAATTGAAAAGAAGTCACAGATGATACTATTTTGAAAGTATACAGGTAGATCGTTGCGTAATTGGAGTACAGAGAAAGAACCTTACTATTTCCTTAGATATTTCGAATTTCGTATTGAGAGAAAACACTGCGCGATAGAAACCTCGTGGGGATTAAGTTACACAGTACTTGGATGCATATGCACTGAAAAAGGTTAGCGTATTGAAAAATGCAAGCGAAAATGCTAAGATTGTATTTTGTGAGGAGGGATA
This sequence comes from Amblyomma maculatum, assembly GCF_055883805.1. NCBI lineage: Eukaryota > Metazoa > Arthropoda > Arachnida > Ixodida > Ixodidae > Amblyomma > Amblyomma maculatum. The sequence continues at coordinate 149,853,635 of NC_139345.1, read as the reverse complement.
ATCGAAGCATGCTAAGTTGAATGTACAGCCGAGAAATGGAGGCATCTATTTGAAACATTTATTACACAAATTTTTTTGTTCTAGATAACGTGATGTGCGCAGAAGTAAGGATGGTATGTGCGGCCCTAAAAAGTGGTACAGTAATTCAATGACAATATATGAAGCCATAGTGAATTGTAATTAACCTTATGAAACAGAAATAAACTCAGAAACACGAAAATAACCAATAAGCCGGCGGGTCATTATTACCTGCAGGAGAGAGTAAGTTCATGACGAGAGAGTATATAATCGCGTCTATTTCTGTAGCATTCCTATTGAGTATTTTCGGACATGGCCACACGATAGGATTGCCGATTGTTTGCTGTGGTAGTAACTTTTCTTGTCTCTTGCCTTCTCAAGAGGCACATCCGAGCCTAATTCGACTGGATCCACTAGCGGTCTTCTTTGAAGTGTTTTGTTGACTTGTACACTATGTAAACAACTTAAACTGAGCATTTTGGCGGTTGTTATATTGTGTGCTCAGAATCAAGGCTGGCTGGTCTGAAAATATAATCCTCAACGACCTCGAATCTGCCAAAAGATTCCTAAACCACAAGGATATTATGTTTCGTTCCCGATCATGGATCTTCAGCGACGAAGTTGATATAGGTAAGTCCTGACTCTCGACAAATTCATCAACAATTACGATACTCCCCAACAGCCGAAAAATGCAGACCTTCGCTCTTCCGCTCATGGAGCTCCTTGCTGCCACTCCGCAGTAGAGAGACGATGACGTGCTCAACGGCGTGCTAGAACTCTTCAACCATGGCCTGAATAAATGACACCGTATCAATTGTATTTATGGCACGTCAGAGTCACTGGAGTATCGCATTCCTTCTCCGCGCGACACCAGCCCGCGAACTAGATGAAACTGGTCCCGTAATATCGCATCGTCATATTCTGGTCTCTTTTAAGGCAAGTTGGTTTTATTTTTGCTCGTAAAACTCGCCACACAAGAAATTCCAAGGCAACATGCCTAGCTGCAGCGCCTTTGGAGGTAGCAACAAGTCTTATTAAAAAAAGACCGTTTTCCCACGTTTGCGAAGCAAGTATTGTGAGCATTGCAAGGATATTCTCCTTTCACGTGTACATACCATCGTCCTCATCCTGCGGCTCCACCGGTGGCACGCGCCTCGGTTGTCCATCTGAATGTACGCCAGACATGCCATCTCTTGCCTTGACATCTCGACCTGGCCTGGCCTTTACGTCCGATGGACAACCGAGGCACGTGCCACCGGTGTAGCTGCAGGATGATGACGATGGTAAGTACACGTGAAAGGAGAATATCCTTGCAATGCTCACAATATTTCCTTCGCAAACGAGGGAAAACGGTCTTTTTTTAATAAGACTTGTTGCTACCTCCAAAGGCGCTGGAGCTAGGCTTGTTGCCTTGGAATTTCTTGTGTGGCGAGTTTCTCGGTCTTTTCTTTGATTTCACTAAAGCCTTCGATTGCCTAAATCACGATATTCTTTTTCCAAAACTAGAGAACTATGGCATACGCGGGCATGCTCTCAGCCTAATCAAATCTCATCTCAATTCACGGTCTCAGTATGTGGTGATTAATCATTCCTCTTTAAAGATTCTAGGAATTTCGAATGGCGTCCCTCAAGGCAGCATTTTAGGGCCCCTCCTGTTCAATATATATATAAATGACATCCCTAATATCAATAACCATGTAAAATACATTATATATGCAGATGACACCAGCCTATTTTTTCCTTCCAATGACGTACAAAGCCTAGCAGACACCGCAAACCGCACGCTCTTATTACTTGCCACATGGTCATCAGCCAACTCATTAAAGATAAACAAAGAAAAAACTAAAGCATACTCTTCTTTCTTAAAGGAAAACAAGTACTTTACCGCCCCTCGTTATACCTCAATTGCAGTGTAATTGAGTACGTGGACACATTAAAATCATTAGGTGTAACGTTTAGCAGTACGATGACATGGAATGCCCACGTCAATAATATTGTGTTAACGCTTTCTAGAATTGTCGAAATTACTTCACGTAACAGATATATTCTGCCTATAAAAACTAAAATTACTTTATAGTATGCATTTTTTTATTCCCACCTTAGCTATGGCCTCCTTGTCTGGGGCAATACAACGGTATCCAATGTCATTAAACTGCAAACATTACAAAAGAAAATGCTTCGCGCAATTGTGAACGGGATGTATGATTCGCCTACTAGACACATTTACCTACATTATAATATTATACCTTTCAACAAATTATTTGACTACAGATTTGCATGTCTCTATAAATCAACGATAAAAAAGGGTGATTCATTTTGTTTCTGAAATTGTTCCTATTACATGTCGCCACTCATCATACGACATCAGATTGCAGAGTAGGTTTGCATTACCAAAGTGCAGAACTAACTATGGGTTTTGTATGTTGAGATTTATTGTGCCAAAGTTCCTAAATACCCCTCTGAGTGACCAGGTGAATATTATGTCTTTTTCTTCCATTCGTAAAAGCTTTATTCAGCAATCTATGCTACAGCGATGTCATTTGTATTTGAACGTACTGTGCCACTCTGTGTTATAGCCTCACGGTCTTCTGCGTCTATTATTGCTGTCAGTTATAAGACATGTTCGGTCAACCTTGTTCTATAGATGCACTGTATTCATTTTTTTACCAGTGGTTGTTTTCGCCTTGTGCCTACTGCTGACTTGTAGGGGTGGTGAGGTCTGTCAACTGGTATATAATTCACTGCTTTTTTCTCACCATCCCCAGTTTGCATTTAAAAACTAAAATAAAGATTGATTGATTTTTCCTCAAGTGGTGGAGGTAAGACTTGATCCCCTTGCTGTCTTGTGCCCTGCCTGTCACCAGGGCTACAATACGGTCGCTGTTTACCACCTGCCACCGTCGTTATGTCTACCGAGAGTACCTACGAACCGGCAGGACCCTCTACCTCGGCTGCACCACCCCCTCAGACTGTGCCCACACGACAACGCAACCCGCCGCTGTTCGTTGCTCGTCGCGATGAAGACGTCGATGACTGGCTAGACACTTATGAACGCTGCAGTGCCTACAATCGGTAGTACGATGCTCTAAAGTTTCTTAATGTTTCTTCTGCCTCATTGAGGTCACCAGAACCTGGTTAATTAACCGCGAACCTCACACCACTAACTGGACCACATTCAAGCAGCAGTTCAGCAAATACTTCGCGGACCCGGCAGGTTGTTCTTGGCAGGCGAAGAACAAGCTCGCTTCCCGCCTCCACGCTCCTGATTAGTCATATGCGTCTTACATAAAGGCCATACTAGCACTTTGGCGGCGTATAATTCCTATCATGCCGGAACCTCAACGTCTTGAAATCAATTAATTTTGGGGCTTATAGCAACCCTAATTGCCCAGAGTCCTTTAACGTTTGATGCCATTATTACGACCTGTCAAGGCCTCCACCAGCTATAGTACTGCCGATTGCAGCCCGGCATCGCTACTGGCCCGACCTCAGCTGGCCTCGATGTGCGGGCACTGATTCGAGCCATCATCCGAGAGGAGCTTCAAGCCCTCAAGCGTGCCTGTCGACGCGGGTGCGATCATTTTTCCGTAACTTCTGATGACGCCGGTCTCCACAGCATCATTAAAGAAGAGCTGGCAACAATCACCCAACCTATGGCATCCGGACCTTCTGCACCCCGCCTATCACTGACTTACGCGCACGTTGCGCAGCACCCCCCACTCCTTTTGTTGCGCCGCCCCGACTGGCATTGCCCTACAATAACATCAATGCAATGACGACGGCTCAATCTGCATCACCCTAACACGCACCTTGGCGCCCCTCCCGATCAGTCTGCTACTACTGTGGCATTAGAGGACATATATCCCGCTTCTGTCGTCGCCGCCTTCAGAACGAGCGCCGTGGTTACGACGCCTTCGAAATTGATCTGCCTTCAGGTTCATATTATCAACTCTGGTCTAATCCCAGCCCACCTCGTAGGTCCTCTCCGCCTCCAGTGTCGTCGTCTGAGCCTAGTGGCGCCCATGTATCTCGACGCCGCTCTCCATCCCCATACCGCCGCTCAGTTTCTCCTCTCCGTCCCGCAACAACTCTTCCTCTACGCCATTCGGAAAATTAAGTGATGCAGTTGCCGGAGGTCAAACTGCACTCTGTAAACTTACTAAACGTCCTCCTGATCGCCCGTAAAATATGATTTCTGTTTTCGCTGAAGGATTACTGCTCAAAGCTTTGATTGATACAGAGGCTGCAATTTCACTTATTCACGCTAATTTGTGCTACCGTTTACGAAAAGTGACGTCACCATATGATAGACCTGAACTACTTGGAGCCAATGACGTTCCTCTGCGCCCTTCAGCAAAGTGCACTGTGCGAGTTGTTATCGAGGGCGTCCGCCACCATGTTCAGTTAGGTGGGCTCTCAACTTCCGCGCATCTGAACATTTTTGCATGGGAGGTTTTGTCAACTGCTTCAGCGTTAATTTCCTATGGCGACATTGTCATCCATATGACAGACAGTGATTTTGCATCTGACGTTTCTGAACGACATTATCCCCCGATTGCCGCAGCTGATAATGTTTTGCCTCCTCAGTGCGGAAAACTACTTACCATTTTTTCTAACCACGTCACTGACAGAGACGTACTCATCGCACCATCTCATCGTCATCTTGCACGCGGCATCGCCTTCCCGTCAAGTCTTGTCCGATTCGGCAATGTCTCAGCGACAGTAGCGGCCACTAACGCTTCACGTGAAACCCTCGTGCTCCCAAAAGGAACTTCTCTGTTTTGCATGGTGGGTGTCCAACCTTTGTCCCTCATGGTGCTCACCGCCCCTCTGCCTCGCAGCGAGTTTCGACAGACGTATCTCTTCGTATTCTCTCAAAGGCTAATAATCCGAAACTCACGCCTAATCAACGCCAAGAACTGCTGACATTGCTTCGACATCACCAAGTCATTTCTGATGCCACTTCCCCACCACCGCATATTTACTGAAGGTAACCCTATTGTTCGCCGACGGCCTTATCGGGTTTCTCTCTCTGAAAGAAAAGTTATTAAGGAAATATAAATGGCATGTTTCGTCGCAATATTATTCGTTTCTCAACAAGCCCATGGTCTTCTCCAGCAGTATTAGTTAAGAAAAAAAGGACGCGTCGGTACGCTTTTGTGTTGACTAACGTACACTCAACAAAATTACCCGCAAAGATGTATGCCCGATGCCGCGAATTGATGACGCCCTTCACTATCTCCAAGGCGCTGAATATTTCTCGACCTTGGGCCTCCGTTCTGGTTATTGGCAAATACCTATGCAACAAGACGACAAAGAAAAAACCGCTGTCGCAACTCCCGATGGACTTTACGAATTTATTGTTATTCCCATCGTCTCTTGTAACGCATCAACGACATTTGAAAGAATGATCGATGCCGCACTTAGTGGACTAAAATTGAGAACCTGTTTATGTTACTTGGACGACATTGTTATCTTTCGTCAACTTTTAACGACCCTCTTACACGCGGAAATCAAGTTCTCACATGTCTCGCTTCAACAGGCCTTCAACTCAACACCAAGATGTGCGCTTTCCACAGAATGAAATTAAAATATTGGGACATCTAGTTAGTCATGACGGCATTCATCCAGACCCTGAAAATTTATTGCGGTCCTCAATTTTGCTTGTCCTCGACGGACTGCAGATTGTCGCAGTTTTCGCGGCCTGGCAGCCTTTTTCCGCCGTTTTATTAGACATTTTGCAACTATTGCTGCTCCCCTTCATGAACTACCTAAAGCGCGCAACGCTTTGGTGTGGACTGCACAATGCGAAACTGCATTCAAGAGCCTCAAGCACGCCCTAACATCGGATCCTGTTCTTGGCCACTTTAGCGACATCGCTCCAACCATCCTGCACTCTGATGCCAGTGGCCATGGTCTCGGCACTACTTGTACAGCGCGACGTAACTTCCCGTGAGAAAGTGATTGCCTTCGCCAGCCAGACCATGACTCCAGCTGAGCAAAATTATACCATTACCGAGCAGGAATGTCTTGCCACCGTCTGAGCGGTTAAGAAATTTCGTCTTTATTTATATAGTAACGACTTCACAGTTGTGACTGATCATCATGCTATTTACTGCTTGTCTTCGCTGAAAATTTTCAGAGATAAACTTAGTCGTTGGATTCTACGCCTACAAAATTACCAGTTCGACGTCGTTTATAAATTGCGTTGCCACCACCAAGAACCCAACGCACTTTGTCGCTGCCCAATTTCGTCATCAACCTGCAGTTTTTCTACGCAATGTATTTCCTCCTCTGACCAGAGCCAATTCTCTCTGCCTCCGACGCATATCACAGCAGTTTCGTTTGACGCCTCTGACAACAAACACGCTCTTCGTTCGCAGCAACTAGCCAGCGCCTACTGCCATCCTATCATCGACCGCCTTAATGGCGCTTTGAACCCACCCAATGCTATGCTTTGCCGACAGTTACGCTACTTAAAGCGCAAAGATGGCATCCTACTCCGCTACGTGTTATTTCTCTGAGAGAACCCGCTGCATCCCAGTCCACCCGAGTGTGCTTCGCCAAGTATCCTAGCGGCTCTATACGATGGAGCTGCGGCAGGTGACCTAAGTTTTCACAAAACCTACGACCGCGTGAAGAGATGGTTCTTCTGGCCTGGCCTGTCCTCTAGTGTAGTTAAATATGTCACTTCCTGCCCCCTGTGCCGACGTCGTAAACGACCGACTTCTCCACCTGCTAGCCTCCTACAACCCCTTTCCTGTCTTGCCACACCATTCGAAGTAGTCGGCATTGACTTATATGGTCTCCTGCCTCTTTCTGATCGTGGCAATCATTGGACCATGATGGCTGTGGATCACATTGTGCGCTGCGCGGAGACAGCACCTGTGCCCACTGGCTCGGCTCAAGAGGTTGCAAATTTCTTTTTGCGATATATTGTATTACGGCATGGCTCTCCACGGTTGCTCCTAAGTGGCCGCGGAACGACCTTCTTATCGACAGTCGTTGCCGAAGTTCCCCGCTCATCATCCGCCCTTCACAAGACCACGTCAAGCTACCATTCTCAGACTAACGGTCTGACAGCGATTTCATCGCACTTTATCGGATATGATCTCCATGTACATCACACCGGATCATCGAAATTGAGACACTCGAAAAATCGAAAAATCCGTCACATTCGCCTATAATACAGCAGTACAACGGGCTACCGGTTACTCTCCATTTATCCCCATTTATGACCGCCCTCCCAACACAATTCTCGACAGTTCATTCATCTCCACGTCCGACTATTCCTCCACATCAGTACCTGCCAAGTTCGTATCCCGTGTGGCCAGATGCCGTCACCTTGCTCGCCTCAACACAGAAGCCTGTCCGGAAGATCTCAAGAGTCGTTACGATTCTACTCATGGTTAGGTCTCCTTCCGTCCTGGTGACGAAGTGCTATTTTACACACCCTTCCGCGCCCCTAGCCTTAGTGATAAATTTCACCACCGCTACCTTGGTCCATACACGGTCATCGCCCAAACGTTCCAGTGAACTACAAAGTGACACCTATTCACCCCCAGCCAAACGACGTCACCGTGGCACTGAGGTAGTTCATGTGTCTCGTTTGAAGCCATTTGCGCGCCGCGATGCAGCAGTTGTTTAGGAGAGGATAGGCTGGGCGCTTTCGGCCCCCCGGAAAAATTGTGTGAGCCTTCCAAGGACCTTTTTCTTTCACGTGCACATACCATCATCATCTTTATCATCCCGCGGCGCCACCGGTAGCACGCGCCTCGGTTGTCCATCTGAATAAACGTCAGTCATGGCATTGCGATGGGATAGACGAGAGGCTGCAAACTTATAAGGAAATTTTAGAACACTACAGACTTAGCAGAATGTCCCTGCCACCACCGGACCGAACGTTAAGTAACCAGGAGGCCGTCGCTTGGCGGCGCCTGCAAGCTGGGAATTTCCCAAGTCCCATCTGGCTTTTCCACACGCAAGTGGAGGAAAAGGCGGACGAAAAATGCGAAACCTGCGGAGAAAGGGGTACTCTGGATCACATAATCTGGCATTGCCTTGATTTCCCTGGCGTCAAGGAAAATATAAATAGTAGAGAAGCCTGGGAACTCCTACTGCGGAGCGAGTCCCCCGCCAACCAGCAGCAGGCTATCCGCCTGACGGCAAAGCCGCGAAGAAACACTGTCGCTTCGCCTGTCTTTAGTCGCGGAGGCCCCAGCCTCCGTCCCATAGGCCTGCGTGCCGGGGGCGGGGAGTAGCGGGCCTCCTACATCGGTGGAAAAATAGTTCATAACAACAACAACCCTTGCCTTGCCGTCTCGACTTTGCCGTCTCGAACTGGCCTTCTTCCAGAGTATCTAAAATGACGGTGAATGTGAACTCGTGCAATTAGCAGACAAAACATCCCGCCATCAAAGAACTCCTGTTTGTGCAGGGTAACCTGGTTCACAAGTCGGGCATTGTTCCTGTTGGGCCATAAAAGAAGCGCAGTAAGCAGACAATGTCCACATGATGTGCGGGATTGTGCCCATCATTGTAAAAGGTATTTATCTTACAAGGCATATGCCACAAGCGTGCGGGAACCCTACGCATCCATATTGCTTCTGGGACTTAGCAATGGGTACCCTGAGATCAAGATAGATGTGTAGCCGCAATATAATGGATGCGCCTTTATTTTGATTCACTGGTGAGCAGCTATTTATACTTTGCACATCTGTACGTTTGGGATCGCTGCCGTGTTCGAATATGTGCCCGTGCCCGTGCCCGTTATGATTAGGATTTTTATGTGAACTTTTTTCGCACAATCTTCATACTATTTCTTTCTATTATGTTGGACTGCACATGAAAGCGCGATATTCACAGCAGCAAGGTGACCGCGATAATTTCGCAATCCTACCATTTTTTTTTTCGTCATAAAAAGAAACCAGAGAGGCGCGTTACTCTTCGTAGTCCAATTACGTCCATTAAAGAAAATGCGCTTGAGTAATGCAGCGCAGTCGAAGTTCATGTTCATCTTAAGTCTTTGAGGATCCAGGGCAGACTAAGAGAAAGGACATGGCTACACGGTATACAAGAGCACCCCCTCTATCGTTGTTCAGCGCTATTTCATACTGTGCAGCTATTTTCTTTTTTTTTTCGTTTCATCCCACATCCTCAATAACGAAAGATGACGACAAAACAGGGTAAGCTTCCTGTCTATACCCTGATGCACGTCGGGTTTATCGGCAATAATGAGTACTACTATATTCACAATCACTTCTCTTCTGGAGAAGACGCACACATTACCAGCGTACGTATGCATAAAGTGATTCACACCTGCCGCTTCGCCTCGTGTGCAATTCACAGACTGGCCCGCTTTTAGGGCATCTGTGGCAACTTCCAGCATGGACCTCCAGTCACCATCTCAAATAGAGGTACTGATACTTCCTCTCTCATTGAGACATGTTTGTGGGCTGGCGTTAGTGTCCAGCATCGATGTGGAATTCGAGCGGCTTCACGCGATCCATCGGCGGGCTGAAAGCAAGTACAGAAGAACAAAATCCGCCTGCGATCTCGCACTTCCTCGCCGAGCCAAAAAAAAAAAAAAACGTCAAGTTTTGCGCCTCCTGGAGAAGTTAAGACGACAACGTTTAAAACAGTTCTGCTCATCACTGGATCCCCGTAATCCACGGTCGCGTATCTGGCACGTTTTGCGAAGCTTGCGCACACCTCCGCAAGAAAGCACCCTTTTCGCGCCCTGGCCCTTTATCAACGCCGTAATGAAGTTGACGTAGCTGAAGAGGTTTGTAAAATGATTATGGGAACAAACCAGGCACAGTCACCGATTTCAGAGGTTTTGCGCCCCCTTTGCCGAAGGATGAATACGAGTTGCCCTTTTCAATAGCTGAATTATACGCCGCTCATACTTCTTGTCGGCATTCATCTGAACCAGGTCCTGATGGAATTACTTATTTAACCTTATCAAACCTAGCCAAGGATGGTTGAACTGCGCTATTTAATTAGTTCAGTGACATATGGGCTTCTAGTACTGTTCCTGAACACTGGAAGATTAGCCACCTGGTTGCTCTTTTGTAGCCTGGAAAGCCCCTTCTCGAACTTACCTCATACCGGCCAGCTGCCCTAGCAAGCTTTGTCGGAAATGTTATGGAACTGCCAACTAACATCTACATCATTGCTATGCTGACGACATCTGCACCTGGGCTTCGGGTTCGACGCGTCAACAACTACGGGAAAGATTGCAACAAGCTGTATCATCGACATCTACGTACCTACGGCGTAAAGGTTTGCTTTTAGCGGCAGAAAAGTATGCAGCGATTGCATTTATGGGAAAATGCGTTAGCCGCTACCCGATTACTGTTCATGGCGTCGTAATACTGTGCATCTCCAGGCACAGATTTTTGGGAGTAATTATTGATCACCGACTATCTTGGTCGAAACATATTTATATGGCGAAAACATGCGCTAATCAATGTTTGCCATGTACTTTGTTTCATAGCTGGTATTAAATGGGGCCCAGCTGAGCGCTCCTTACTACGGCTTTACGAGTCTGTGTTTGTTGGCTCCATCCGGTATAGTCTCCCAATACTCTCTAATGTGAGCATTTACTGCTTGCAGATACGGAGCGTGCAAGCGCAGGCACTGAAAATGTGCTTTGGACTGCCCAGATGCACCTCTAACAAAGGCACAATTGATGAGGCACATGCTCGCCCAATATCCATATACTTATCAAACGAACCACCTTGTTTCGATTTACGAGCACTTACAAGACACCGTTTTCATCCACTGAGCTAGATTCTGGATGAGCAGCCGGGCTGAAGTTTTACAAGTGCACTCCGCTGCCACCAGTCGCAAGTAACAACAAGATATGTCCTCCCATATCGTCCCGCCCAACCACCATGGGTGATGGTAAACCTTTGGTGCATCGTCATGTCCCCGGAATACTAAAAAATCAATGGTGCCACTTAGTGGTCTCAAAGAACTTACTCTGGCGCACATCTGGTCAGAATATCCTAATTATATTCCGGTATACACAGGCGAGAAGATGGTGAGAGCCCGGAAAGCGCGGCATGATATGGTCCATAGGGTCACGAAGAGCCAGACATGACTGAACGACTGAACTGAACTGAACAACAGTCATCTGAACAACAACCGAACAGCAGAGGCATCTGCTGAAGATGTGGTCATATCAGTTCAGAAAACGACTCTACATTTCCTATTGGGACATACTTCTACATCAACCGCTGCTGAACTTGTAGACATTCGATAATCTATTCGCTACATATGGGGGGACCAGCTCGAAAATGGTGCATATTCATGCACTCAAAGACTGCATTGCAAACTATGGAAAATTTCGTACGCCACACTGCCTACCAGTTCCTGGCCTAAACATTATGGCGCTCCTCACAGCTACCAACCTGCAAGGCCACAGGATAATGTTTCAGTGAATCTCTACTCATTGCACGCTCCATGGAATTGTACAGGCCGATGATGGAGCGAAAAGCGCGCTCAGCATTGGCCTCCAAACAGATGTGCCTTTTCCAACGAACAGTATGAAGAGCGCTACGGCAGCTTACTGGACCCAGCCAGAGGTTCGACACATTCGTCCACAACGGCTCGATGGTACATTGAAATTTTATGTTCAGCGTGATATTCCGCTTCATCATGCATGCTTGCTACGTAAACTTCGTTTAAACGTGGCTTTTACTTGGACAGGCGGACTCCCCTGAATGTTCAAATTGGGGCATCCCCGAGACTGTGGACCATATATAGTGGACGCGTATGAAAGAAATGGGCTAGCCGCTTCCTTGAAGTGTTTGGACAAGAGGCCTTTGTCGGAAGAACTGCTGCTGGGTGCTTTGCAGGACAAGGGGAAGGGTGTCCAGGCAGTGCGGGCTTTTTGCCGTTTTTTGTGTGCCACCGGACTCTATTCGCACTTGTAAAGCAAGCTGGTGTGCCTGTATGTATATTACATATGTTTTCCCCCACAACGTCACCCATCATAGTCTTCTTTCTTCTCCCCTTCCCCTTTACCAGTGCCGAAGGCCCGAATTTAATCATTCCGGCCAACCTCTCTGCCTTTTCTTTCAAAACATTACGAGGGAAGTTAGCGACAAAACTGGTGAAAGGCGAAACCCTGTCTCTTCTTGTCTAGCGTTCCTGCCATCTGCAATCCCACACTTGACCGCGCGCCAAGGAACGCCACGCGACAGACCGACAGCTTACTGTTGAAACGCACACTTTTCGGAGAAAGTGTGCGTTTCTGCAACTTTATCGAACCCCGTATGAAAAATCCTCCTGCCTCAAAGGGAGGTTCATTTGCGCTGAAACTGTGCACACAGCCTGCGAGTTGTTCTACCCTATTTTACGAGGTAAGTTTCACCATGTTGCTTACTTGATTTGGCTGCGCATGATCAGAAACCAGAACCGTCTGCGACGAGACTAGGAGCAAGAAACGCCAGCGCAAGTTTCTAGCAAAAGGCAGCTGTGGCGTCATCTGGCGTCGCTGGAGGAAAGCGCTACGGTTCAAAAGCGCCAAGGCAAATATGGCACGTTCCTTTAATGGTGCTAGATAACACCACTGCTGCTTTTCGGCGGAGAATGTACGTTTGCGTCTTTCGCTCCTCAGTCTCATCGGCGATGGTTCTGGTTTCTCATCATGCGCGGCCAAACCAAGTAAGCACCATGGTCAAACTTACCTCGTAAAGAAGGAAACAAGGCGCAAGCTTCTGCGCAGTTTCAGTGCAAATGAGCCTCCGGTTGAGGCGGGAAAAGTTTTCAAACGGGGGTTCGATAAAGTTGCAGAACACTGTTCCGTTCCTTTCCTTCTAGCCTTCCTGCCATCTGCAATGAACGCACGCTAAGAAACGCCACGCGACAGGAGCGATGGTGTACCATCCAAACGCACACTTTTCGGAGGAAGTGTGACAAATACTATGCCTTTTCTCCTGAAGTCTCTTGTCTAGCGTTCCCGCCATTTGCAATCCCACACCTGAACGCGCGCAAAGGAACGCCACGCGACAGCCGCCGCAAAGTTCGGTGCCAAGCTAGCACCCGCCGCAAGCGGCGTTGATCTACCAGTCCCAGCCCCGTAGGGCCAGGAAAAGCCACCTTTCACAGACCGCGCGTTCAAGTGTTGCATTGTAGATGGCAGAGACGCATGCCGCCTCGGCCAATTAGAACGCATCCCGCCTCGTCCAATCAGAACGCCTCAAAAGCGAGACACACTTTGTCCACGACAGCATGAGCCATTAAAGGCTATCACCTCAATAAATTTATCTATCTATTACATTAGGTTGCGAAGCGGCGTCAAGGCTGATGACATAAGAATCATAGCCACAGCACGACGGCACATAACCCACTTCATCATTCACTGCGGTACTAAAGACTTGAAACATAACACCGGAGAACAGACCATCCATGCCATGGAAACGCTTGTAAACGACGTTCATGCCAACAAACCAGACGCGAAACACACGCTCACTACCATCCTGCCTAGGCTCAAAAATGCCAAAAGCCATGTTCCAGTCACGAACCCTAGCAGCACACGCAGAGAACACATTTAAAGTTAACCACTTTTTGCTGGACATGGAACCTATAGTCATGAACATGTCGAACTCCTCCACTACGCAGAACTCCGACATGACCCTGAGGCACACCTGGCTAGAGATGGACTACATCCCAACTTAACGTTCGAGCCGTCCGACTAATGGCCGATACAGTCAAGTGTAGAATGAAGATTGTATTGAGGTGGAGGCTACCATGTGAACCTATCGCACGCACCTTTCTGGCCAGCACGGAACTGACCGCAGACGAAAGGGACAACTAACCGTAACTCCCACGACCTGCTATTGGCAGGACCCACGACATGTGCACAGAAATGCAGGCCGTGGACAAACCCCTTACAAAAATGGATATTGAATTTCTGTTACCCACGTAATGTGTTTTTGATGAGTCATCAACCACTCAAAGGAGATTCAAGATTAGATGTGTTTTAACATCATATCCGCAGCAGACTTTCCTTTGAGATCACACATGAAGTTTTGTGCTTGGAAAACGCAACGGTATTTTTGGGTAGGATCTAATGTGGAAATACATTGACTTTATCAAATGAGGAAATGTATACATCACTAAGTGAATATATAGTATTTCTTTGTTAACTGCACACTTTCAGAGCCCTATGTTTTCATTTCTGATTAGCATATGTAGGATGTTGCCTAAGAAAAATTTTTATGTGTTTTAACATGAGATCCGCAACAGACTTTCATTTGAGATTACGCAAGAAGTTTTGTACTTGGAAAACAAAACAGTATTTTTGTATAGGAGCTAATGTGGAAATACATTGACTTTCTCAAATGAGGGAAATTATACATCACTAAGCGAATGTATATTCTTTACTATGTTTTCATTTCTGTTTAGCATGCACTGTAAAAACAAAAACAACTTTTTCGACATTTGTTTCATTCAAAACACGCTTACACCCTGCGTCTTGGGTGTTTGTGCCACTGCAAATCACTTCTTGCCAAGCGAATGGGTGCTGTGGTTGGACAATATGCTTGAGGGTGTTACGGGCAAGGATATTGTTGTGTACGCGAACCAACGCACTGCCACACCGCCTCCAAGCTAACGGACGCAAGGCCGCTCCATTTCCAATGCCTCCTTGCACCTGCGAGCAGGCCGTTTTGGAGAGACCAGCAGGGGTACCCCGGCCTGCGCCGACGACGACGCGCGGACGTAACCCGAGCCGTCCGTTGACTCGGAACTGGACCGTCCTGGGAGCATGTGCGCGACCAGGGCACGAGAAGCAATGCCTTGTTTATAACGCATGATATTTTGCGTGTTTCTTAAGCTTTCGAGCTCCTTCTTGCTCTGCGTATAGATTAGCCGAGCCTCATCGCAACGCTTCCCGAAATGTTTAGATACAAATAAGATTTAGTTACCAGTAAAATAGTGTTGGCGCTGCTGCGCTTGCCGGTATTGAAGCTTGCTCGCACTTTTTTTCCTTAAAGGTTCGTGCTACAGCTCCGTGTTCAGCGAAAATTACGCCCAAGGTAGCAACCCCCGAAGAGCCAGCGCTGATAAATTTGCCAGCGATGCCAAACTCGACATGTTAAAATGACTGCAGTGGACAAAATAGTGCGCATAGGTATCTAGAACATTAGATGCAAGTTCTAATGGTCAGGAAGTTGTAATTGTTAGAGCAGCCGCAATGGCCTGTACACTTCGAAACATGCTTCGAAACATTATGTCCCAATCTTATGAATGCAGTCCAGACATAAGAAGCAAATACGTTACCGACATTACCAGTTCCCCGGGTGGCCGAGTGGTTAGCGTAGAAAGCTACGGAGTAAGAGGTACCGAGTTTCAATCGCGCCACAGGTGCAGTTTTTTTTTTCGCTTAGTTTTATTTTTTTTTTTAGCTTTTTTTAATGTAGTTGATGTGCTTCGCTACGTTTTAGCTTTTACTTTTTATCCAAAAGTGCTCATTGGTCAACACTCATGAACAACACACAAGAAATGCACACATTAGGTACCAACCAGAAACACGGTGGCCAACTTTCTTGTGAAACTCATCAAAAATGCATCAAGAAAATGTATAGAAATGTTAATGTGCATGATGAGGAATGTAATTATCATTTAATCAGAAACTCATTAAGCTTTTTTGTAAGGGACACCAGCGAACACGCGCTCACACACGCGAAAACAGACCGCAGGACCTTCACACAGACGCCCTCACATTCTATGAGGGATACCAGCTGTCAGGCGGACGCCGACGTGGGCTCCACCACGAGCACTAGCCCTGAGTCAGCCACCTTTCAACACGCAACGCATATCAGGAAGTCCACTCGGAACAAAACGAAATTACAGAACTAGAACCGAAATCTCACAGCAAAAAGATTTGTCCCTTTCTTGTGGCTATAAAATTAGTCTCGAAATCCACTACAAATATATCGCATTTGCATTGTTATAAATAATATTTAAAGAAAGAAATGATGCCAAAAACGACTCAACATTGATGGAAAATGCGCTCTCGACGCGCTTCGTCCTGAACTATTCATCCGCTGGAAAACACTTTGAGATGACGCTGACTAGGTTTGATAGCGAATATAATGCAACACTGTCAAGAACAAGGAGATGTACTTACCGACCAAATGGATCAAATAGCATTAAGCGTGAACAAATATCAAGAACTAAATAAATTTCTGATAATGAAAGAACAAAAGCTTTCTTAAGAAACAACGTAAATTCATTACATGTAAGCTACCGCAAGATAATGATACATCTAGGAAGCCAGGCATATCTCCTACAGTTTCACAACAGCGACGTGTTTCACCTACGAGACAAGACGTAGATGATAGCAACGTAATTTATATTTCTAAGTCCATAAACTATAGTGATAAAGAGATTCTAAGACGAGGCCTTACCTTCTGCACAAAGAAAATAGCTTTAATGATTATGAACTTCACCGCGATATAAGTGAATTCTTGAGGAGAATGCGTATCAAGGAATTCTTCGCTGTACACCCAAATAATATACTGAAAGTCTGTAACCTGCTCACAGCCTCCAGCACATGGTTTCATGATGCAGAGCGCAACTGATCTATATAATAAATCCGTCTCAAAAGGAATTATTGAAGAAGCAGAGATAACTCGAAACCCCAAAGCCATTCTACAACTTAAATTGGCACTCTCGACAACCTAACTTCTAGGACTGGCGAAGTTATCAAGCCTGCAGACAAATTCGGCATCATAGTTACTCTGCAAGTCAAAAAGTATAAAAAATGAGGCCTATAGATATATAACAACTTTGCCACTATGAAAAGGTAAATACCGTTGCGACAGAACAGTTCAGTGCAGTAAACCTGAGTAAAATAGGAGACCTGTCGCCAGGGAACCGAAATTGATTACAAATTTTTCAAGAACAAAACTACAAGCCGGTCGATTTTAACTACAGCGGCAATATCCACAAGGTTTCTGCAGAAGCATTTTTTACCACATACGTATCAAGAAGGCCAATTGTTTTTACCAATGACAATAAATAATACTATAAATAATAATAAAGAGGTGGCAACGATGTCACAATGAGGAGAGAAACAATAAATGTTCATTCAAAGCGAATATTTCTAATCGTGCTCGTGTAACATGGCCGTTTTCACCCCCTATGACGGTTCAGTACTCTACCCATAGTAAGTAAAATGACAAATGTACACCATACTATGATATTTTTTATCTAAGTTTGAACACTAATGAAAGCCGCATTATTTTATAGGCTCGACTTAAAGTTGACGCCTATCTAGAGCTAATTCCTTGAAATATTTTATGGAGTCTCACCCTATATTAGCACTCTCCCTCGGATTGAATATGTTTTAATTTGAGCACCAAGAGAACATTTGCTCCATGTTGAAAGTATCTGCTATTAAAAGAGTGAGAGAGTGCTCTGAATGATTACGATTCATGCTTCTTCTCTGGTACTAATTTGACAATTTAGGACGGGATGTTGAATTACGCTTTCATTCATGCACAGCATAAGCGATGAGTCGCAATGGAACCATTTCAAGCAATGAGTCCGGGTTGAGCACGTTATATATATATATATATATATATATATATATATATATATCTATATATCTATATATATATATATATATATATATATATATATGAAGGAAAGAAGCCAACAGTCGGCGAGGCCAAGGAAAGCATTGGGCATGGTACTTTGTCGTTTTTTTAATGTTTACTTCGGTAATCACATAAGTTAGTAATGTAATATATTTAGAGGACAAATATTTAAACACAAAGTGGAAGAAAAAACAACGTGCTGATGGTGGAAACCGAACCCCCGACCTCCGAATATCGCGTACGGTGCTCTTCCAACTTCTACTTCCTTTGGTATTAATGTTGCCTGTATACGACCCTTGAGAGTACGTATATATATATATATATATATATATATATATACCCAGGTAGCACAAAGTGGGCTATGAAGGGTGGGCCCCGGTGGGCCCGATGTAGGCAATGCAGGACAGCCCCGGTGGGCTCAATGTGGGTGCTGCAAGAGGGGCCGACGTAGGCCCGAAGCGGGCTGTCGACAAAGCCCCAATTGGCCCCACTAGGGGCCGATGCAGGCAGCCCTTGCGGGGCTGCCCACATTATTCCGGCATTGTTAAAAGGGCACATCCCGCCAACTCCCCGCGATGGTCCTACTTTGGACCGATTTGGGCAGCCGCTTTGGAGAAACATTTTTTTTTATTTCAGTTAGCCCCTCAGAAAATGACATAGGACCAATGCGGGTTCTATAGCGCTAGTCACACTTGGGCTTGCCCACATTATTCTCATAGGGGTCCGACGTAGGAAATTGATGGAAAGCCCTATTCCAAGTTTTCCCAATCAATATTTAGGCACATAATTAAGTAATTACTTTATACATGTCTGCACTTTCTAAACAGCTACAATATTAAAATTTACAATAACTCATAGCATTCATCTAGCCGAAATGACTTCATGTACATCTTGTTCAGGCTATGGAGATGTGTGTTCTGAACAGTAATATCGTACTGCGAGTTGCAGGCTGTCCAAAGCAACCACATAAGAGGCAACAGTTAGCAATCAGTTTGTTTTAGTATATGTAGCGCAATTTGCACGAGCGCGAGAACTAAAGCCATGTAAATTTCTAATCGACTAAACATGGCCACAACTGTTATACAAATCATCTATAACAGTAATTTAGGGCAACATCTAATGCAAATAAAAGTTGGAAACAATGATTACGCAATTGCACGCACGCCTTCTAGCCCCATTACGGCCGATGTGGGACCTACAGCGGTTTTGTGTGGGCAGCCCCAATTGGGCTGGGTGTTGGTTTTGAACCTAAAGCCCACTTGCTATTGCAGGTGCCTTCAAATTCCCCACAAGGGACCAATTTTGGTATCATGCGGGCCCTCCCGTCTTCCAGCCCCATTACGGCCCATGTGGGATATAAAGCAGTTTTATGTGGGCAGCCCCAATTGGGCTGGACGTTGTTTTTGAACCTAGAGCCCACCTGCTGTTGCACGCGCCTTCAAAGCCCCCACAAAGGACCTATTTTGGTATCATAC
This sequence comes from Amblyomma maculatum, assembly GCF_055883805.1. Taxonomy (NCBI): domain Eukaryota; kingdom Metazoa; phylum Arthropoda; class Arachnida; order Ixodida; family Ixodidae; genus Amblyomma; species Amblyomma maculatum. The sequence continues at coordinate 149,834,524 of NC_139345.1, read as the reverse complement.
GGGCACGCCCGCGTTCCAGCCCCATTACAGCCTATGTGGGACCTAAAGCGGTTTAGCTAAGGCTGCCTCATTTGGGCTTCACGAGGGCTTGCACAAATTGAGCCCTTATTCATATTTCACCTGCCCTCAAGTAACCTACAAGGGGCCGATTTGGGCATCATGTGGGTATGTCCGTTTTCTTGCCCCACTACGGCCGATGTTGGTCCCACAAAGATTTAATGTGGGCGGCCTCACTTCGGATCTATGAGGGCTTTCCCATAAAAAGCCCACATTTAGGTTGGATTGCCCTCAAATATCCGGCAAGGGACCCTTGTGGTCTGGATGCAGGAATGTGCTCTGCATTAGCCCAAGAAACGCCGCTATGGGACCCATGCAGGAGGAGCAGGGGCAAGCCCAAATGGGGCTTGCCCACATTTGCCCCATCGGGGACCGATGCAGGTTTTATGACGGTTGCCCCAGCCCCACTTGCCTACATCGGACCTACTGGGGCCCCACATTCTGTGCTACCTGGGTATATATCAATATATATATATATATATATATATATATATATATATATATATATATATTGATATATATATATATATATTTTTTTGTGTGCTTTGTACGCACGGGGGGTTTATTTACATGAATCGAGAAGCGTACAAACGTCCCTCTGCCCTTGCTCTTCTTTCTTCTTCACCGATCTACCCGACCGCTCTTCTTCATCTTCTGCCGACGTTCTACGAAGGCGCGTGACATTTCCCTCCTCGCAGACGAAGCCCGTCGGGCGAGTTAGAGAACCTCTGGAATGAAATCGCTTGAGGCGGGCTACATGCACCACCTGACACTGCCGCGACCGTCGACCATTCGCAGTTATGCGCGCTATGACGTACTTCAGGTCACTGATGCGGTCTGACACAGCAAACGATCCGGTGTAGTGTGACAGCAGTTTTTGGCAAAGGCCACGCTTACGTAGAGGTGTCCGCAACCACACATAGTCACCAGGAACATAAGAAACGTGTTGGTGTCGGGTGTAGTAGCGGTTCTTAGAACGTTCTTGTGAAGATAAAATACGAACTCTGGCCAGCTGGCGGGCTTCTTCAACTCTGCAGAGTGTGGTAGCAAGAGAAGGTTCGTCATGAATGAAAAATAGCAGTATGGTGTCGAGGCCACAGCGAGGCGTGCGAGCATAGAGAAGGTAGAAGGAACTGTAACCTGTTGTCTCGTGTTGCGCTGTGTTATATGCATGAGAAATGAATGATAGAACGCCATCCGAGTTCTTATGATCTGCAGCGACGTACAGAGCCAACATGGTGGTGAGCGTTCTATTAGTTCGTTCTACCACACCGTTCGTTTGGGGATGATATGGCGTGGAGTGGCGAAACCTGTAGGCGCTGAGGCGAAGAAGTTCTTCGACAATGTCCGCTGTGAATTGGCGTCCACGGTCACTAATGATGACTGCAGGAGGGTCGTGCCGAAGAATGACGAATCGAAGTAAGAAATTAGATACTTCAGACGCAGTAGCGGATGGTATCGCGGCTGTCTCACATTAGCGGGTTAAATAATCAACGCACAAAAGAATCCATCGGTTTCCTTTAGAGGACCGCGGGAAAGGTCCAAGAAGGTCAATGCCAACTTGCTCAAACGGGGCTGTTGGAGGTGTCACTGGCTGCAGTTTTCCATGTGGGCTTGAAGTCGACAGCTTAAAGCGCTGGAATTGCACACAGCTGGCTACATATCGCTCGATCGTTGAACGCATCTTCGGCCAGTAAAATCACTGCTGTGTGCGGTGGAGTGTTCGGGCCACTCCCAGGTGACCAGATGTGGCGTCATCATGCATCATTTCTAGAACTGTGATGCGTAGGCTTTCGGGAACGACAAGAAGCATACGTGCTTCCCCAGAGGCGAAATTGTTCTTGTAAAGCACTCCTTCGCGAATGCTAAATGTGTTTTTATAGGATCGTTGGCGGAATCAAACAGAGAGGTTAATTTTTTTGTCTTTGCGTTGCTAGTTCGGAAAACTCGGAGATCGGGGAAGGTTTGTGAAAGTGGAGCTAAATATTCATCGAAATTGTCCGAGTCGTTATCTGTCGTTTGAAGCGCCAAACGCGAAAGACAGTCAGCATCTGAGTGTTTATGGCCGCTTTCATGCACCACAGTAAAACTAAACTGTTGTAGGCGTAAAGCCCATCAAGCGAGCCGCCCACAGGGGTCACGAAGACTCACGAGCCAGCAAAGGGAATGGGGGTCGGTTACAGTCGTGAAAGTATTCCCGTACAGATAGGAACGAAAGCGCTGCAGAGCGAAAACAACGGCGAGACATTCTTGCTCCGTAACCCTGTAATTACTTTCACAATTACTCAACGAGCGGCTGGCATACGCTATCACGTGCTGATCGCGTCCATGGAGTTGTATAAGTACATCGCCGATACCTATACCACTTGCGTCAATTTCTACTTCAATTGGAGCTGATGGGCAGAAGTGGCGGAGGATTGGGCCCGAGATTAAATGAAACTTCAGATGACGGAAAGCTGAGTTACATTCGTTTGTCCAATTGAATGGTGCATTTTTATGCAGTAGACACGTGAGTGGGTAAGCGATGTCTGCAAAACTTGGTATAAAGCGTCGAAAGTATGAGCATAGCCCCAAAAAGCTCTGCAGCTCTTTTACTGATTTGGGCAAGGTAGTAAAACTTTTGACAGCTTCAGTTTTCTTGGGATCTGGTCGAACACCTTCTTTGTCAACTAAGTGACCGAGGACAATTGTTTCACGATCGCCAAAATGACTTTTATTTGCATTCAGTATAAGACCAGCTTGTTCCATGCAATCAAGTACGATATCCAGACGGCCGTTGTGCCCACTAAATGTTTTGCCAAAAATTACGTCGTCCAAATAACATAAACAAATTTGCCACTTTAGTCCACGAAGAATTGTATCCATGAATCGCTCGAATGTGGAAGGTGCATTACATAATCCAAAAGGCATAACATTAAATTCATAAAGTACATCTGGTGTTACGAATGCTGTTTTTTCTTTATCTGCAATGTGCATGGGGATTTGCCAGTAACCGGATCACAAGTCAATAGAAGAAAAGCGTGAAGCTGAGTGCAGACAGTCACTTGCACCATCTATACGTGGAAGCGGGTAGACACCTTTCTTCGTGACTGTATTTAAATGGCAGTAGTCAAATACAAAACCTCCATATGCCATCTTTCTTTCTAACAAGGATAACTGGATCTGCCCAAGGACTACAGGACTCTCGAATAATGCCGCGCTTTAGCATGTCTTGAACTTGCTCATCTATTACCTTACGTTCAGTTGCTCAGACTCGATAGGGCTTCTGACGTATTGATCGTGTGATGAATACGACTGGTAGGCAGTGACACTGAGTCATCCTTAGCAAAGTCGAACACTGTCACGTGTTTCAGTAGTAGTTCCACTAGAATACGACGCTCAGTTGTAGAAAGGGACTTACTAATCATAGCCGTAACTTGGGTCTCCATGTCTGCTCGCACCTGCTGTTCAGTGACAGAGCTGTTTAACGCCGCGACAGAACCGGATATGCCTTCCTCAAAATGGGCGAGTTTTAGGCCCCGAGGCAACACACTTGGCTCTTCGGAGTGGTTCACTGTCCACAGCTCAGTGCGGCCTCTAGCCACGGGAACGACGCAACGAGGCACAAGGATACTCTTCATAGAGCAGGTGAATCTCGTAGGTTCTACTATAGCTTCAAAAGATTCGCACTGTTTGCGAATAGAGAAAACCCGCACGAATGCTGCATATAACGCTGGCCCAATTGTGTCTTCTTAAACAGCAAATACTCCAAAACCAAGTGTCGAGTCGTCCACAAGAACCGAAAGTAGTGAAGGATTCAAAGCAATCTCTCCCGTACCACAGTCTAAACTTGCACCAACCTCTCGTGGAAAATGGATCTCAAGACTCACATCATGCGTTGACCGAGGCAGCACTGCAAATTCTACTCTAAACTTGAGGCCGCCAATATCAACATCCGAAGCACACACACCAAGAGGAACTAGAGGTTCACCACCGACACCACGGAATAACACTGCACGGTCACCATTGAACATTACTTTTCTATCTAAACGGTTCTTAAAACTCAAACTCATAACAGATACTGTAGCACCAGTGTCCACAAGAGCCATTGTTTTCACACCATCAACAAAAAAAATGTGTTCTTTAGCATAAACACGGGTAGAGGTATGGACGTCATCGACTCGCCGGCGGCCTCACCTCCATCGGCCGCGCCTCCTATTTTCCCTGAGGAGTAGGGGAAGAACGACGTCGAGGGGAAGGTGACCTGCGCGGGCGCTCGGGTGGCGGCGTCACACTACGATCAGAGGCAGGAGATGAATTCCGCAATAATGTCGAATGGTATGAGTCCCACTTAGACATAGTAAGGGATCACTGTTGTTCGTTGTGCAGCCCTCCGTGAATGTTCGCGTGGGGTCGGTAGTCTTGGACAGTTGGAAAACGGCGGCGGCAATATCTAGCGATATGTCCCGCAATGCCACACCTGTAGCGCACAGGTTGAGGGCGCCAGCGATCAGCATAAGAGCCCTCACTAACAAAGTTGGTTGTAGGGAGGCTCTCGCTGCTGACGAACCACGTTTTCAGAGTAGGCGGGCTTCCTTTCCGTCGGCTGGCGGTCATAACGTTGAGTACCGCTGCGCTGATCGTCCATATGCGAAGCGCCGCTAGGTTGAACCCACGGAGTGGACAGGGCGGTAACATTTGCCTGCGGTGCACAACTGTGCCGCATATATTATTCACCACAGACGGTGTCCCTGGATCTTGATAATTCCTCGCTTACAATCTCTCGTATCACATCAGCCATTGAAACTGAACGACAGGCTTCAACACTGGCTACAGAGGTGACATTGACCAGTCTTCCGAATTTAGGTGTAATTCGTCGCAGCTTGAGAGCCTCAAATGTTCTACAATGCTTTATAACATCAGCGGTGGTTCTCAGGTTCTCTTTGCTAATAAGAAAATTATAAACATCTTCCGCTATTCCTTTCAGGAGGTGGCCGACTTTGTCTTCTTCAAGCGTAGTGGGGTTGACGAGCTTGCATAGCTTTAAGATGGCTTCGATATACGCAGTACAAGTTTCTCCGGGTACTTGCGACCGGTGAAGCAAAGTTTGTTCAGCTCGCTTCCTCTTTGCAGGTTCATCCCCAAAATTTTTCTTGATTTCGCTTGTAAAGATAGCCCATGTACTTAATGCATCCTCGTGATTATCGAACTAGTCTAAGGCAGGGGCGGCAAGGAAGAACACCACGTTGGCCAGCTTAGTAGCGGCGTTCCAGCAATTGTATTTACTCACTTTCGTAGAGTTTCATTCACTCATTAACATCCTCCTCAGGTTTTTTTTTCCAGAGAATGTACGTGGCCCTCGATAATGGGGCCAGTTGTTCGCCGTGGATGATCCTGGCTGCTCGGTACTGCCGTCTTCAGTCATGTCTGATGGCATTGGTGGTAAGCCAGCAAGTCTACGGCTTCTTCAGCAGATGAAACGCTGCGTGGTCGTACCCAGCACCTCCACCAAGATGTTACGTTCTTTGTACGTACGGGGGGTTTATTTACAGTGATCAGTCTAAACAGGACTGCGGCGAAGCGTACAAACGTTCCTCTGCCCTTCTTCTTTCTTCTTTACCGATCTACCCGACCGTTCTTCACCTTCCGCCGACGTTCTGCGAAGGCGCCTGACATTATATATATATATATATATATATATATATATATATATATATATATATATATATATATATATATATATATATATATATATATATATATATATATATATATATATATATATATATATATATATATATATATATATATTTATATATATATATATATATATATATAAATATATACATACATACATACATACATACATACATACATACATACATACATACATACATACATACATACATACATACATACATACTTGTATATCACGTGCTAAACCCGGACCCATTGCTTGAAATGATTCCATTGCGGCTCATCGCTTATCCTGTGCATGAAAGTGTAGTTAAACATCCCGTCTTAAATTTTCGTTATATATATATATATATATATATATATATATATATATATATATATATATATATATAGATATATATATATATATATATATATATATATTTGTGGCCCAGGCCAGAATTACAAAACTAAATACCTTAATTAAAAGTGACAATGGCTACACTTCTAGTAGCCACGAAAGTGAAATCTAACGCTTATGTTACATAAAGAACGATGGCAGCCATGTTCTTGCGCACTAGTGACAAATAGACCTACCCATATGCAGGTTTTGCGAGGTACGGCGGAAAACTCTGGGCGGACAATCGCCGCTTCTCTGTCAAAGCTCTTCGCAACTTGGGATTTGGGAAAACTGCCATGTATGAAGCCTTCGCTGTGAGTATCGTAGTGTTACTGCCGTGCCTAATACATTTGTGCGCTGGATGTCGTGGAGGTCCCCACGTTTGCAACTTTGTTCAGAGTTAGATTGCACTTGCACCGTCATTTGCTTCCGGCCAAATATCTTCTTATTGGAATTCGTGCGCATGCCTCAAAAATTATTCGCTTAATAAAACGCAGTAGGTATTTGCGAATGACAATGGGAGACATGAATAGTGCCTGCTCCTGCAAAATCGTTGCCTAAATATCGTAGTTTCGCGGTGCGTGCCGAGAAAAAGGTGTCCAGGATATAGATAAGCAAAGCCAGAAGGGATAAAAAGGAATCGCTGGCCTGGGTTGAATGCGAACAGAAGCTTGTATTTCAACCGAAAGCAAACACTGACAAAAAAGAACAAGTCCACGGCTTTTGGTATGACCTCAAGAGAGTACACCTACAACAGTTTTTCGCATTTTCGAGCACCGGAAAAAACCAAATCTATTACTCAGGTTTTTAAGCGCGATAAAAAATTATAGATATAATGAACCACGTTAGCCTTTTCTGCATCTGTTCGGGCAGTGGTTGATGGCTTACACTGTTTGATTTGCCAAACCAATTCAGGCATTGAGGGGAGTCGCTGTGGAGAGCTCTGGATAATTTCGACCACCTTGTATTCCTTAACGTGCACCGGAAATGTACATTGAGCAGGCTACTTACTCTTCGCTTTTTCTTATCAAAATGTGACCGCCACGGCCTATATCCAACCCCGGTTCTCGTGATCGGGTTCAAGGGTCATGCCTCCTAACAATTCAGCCATGGCCGCAATGCGTTCAGGGAACGGATTTCGTTGATAACTAAGCAGCCCCACTTTCCTGCAGTGTTGCCAAAATTGTTTTCTAATATGAAAGCACTGACGTAACATCAAACCTGTAGTTTTCTCCGCCGCATTCACTATGTAACGAAGCGCGAACTCTAAAACGTTTGTCTCAACATGTGCAGTTACGTGAGCGCAAAGTTGGTTTTTAGCCGTTATAATTCTCTCATTTAGCGCGAATCACCCAGCAGGCGAAAAACAGGAACTCGCAATGTGAAATTCGGCAGCTACTCACAGGTGATCTGCAGCGAAAAGGTGAAAGATAATTAACTTTTCGCTCATATGCCCGAGTACCACCTTCGAAGGAAACTGAGATGCGGAAACGCTGGAAGTTAACAGATATTAGTTGCGAATTAAACTTTATGTCTTTATCACACAGCGCAAGGGATGGAAAAACAAAAAACAAAAACCCTCCAATGTTTTGAAGAGCGATTATTTTTAAATTTTGGCCTAGCATTCTTGCGCAATCGAAACGCATTTTGTACAATATGCATCGAAGCAATGATCAACAACGTTCGTGCTTTCATTATTAACAATATAACTTGCCTGCTCCCAGAGTAAGGCAACGTGGTAATTACGTAAGTCAGCGAACATTTCTTTGTTTCGATAAATAAGCTGTGAGGATAGTGCCCATGCAGCCTCCACTGTTCTTCTTTTTGTCGGGTCTATGGTTTGCTCTGAGTGAGAATAATATGATGGTGTTGACAAAATACTCTATATTTCGTGACTCAGGGCAGAACGGGATAAAATGGCTACAGAGTTGAAAGAGCACTGAACAAGATTAAAGGAGAAGCCTCAGTTTGCTAGCCGAGCCAACGTTTCGACAGAGGGACTTGTATTCTGGGCGGTCATTCTGAACAAATAGCACTTCTTGCTTGTATTGATTTTTTATGCACAAGCGCCAAGCATAGAATCATGAGAGCTGCCATTATTTGTGCGGTATTCTAAATGTGTGAAAGTGGGAAAGCACCAAGAAGACAATCGTACATTCTGATTGTACAGTCGTCAGGACTGATAACAGCAACGCAAATGAATTTAACGAAGAGGCATATAAAAAGCACAATGGCATGAAGATTATGAGCTTCGTGTGTACGGTCCATGCATAAAGAATAATGTTCTAAAGAAGTTTGTTTTCACACCTCTTTTAGCTCGAACGCTTGTGCCCAGTCATCTAATGCCATCAGAGACGCCTTAGTTATATGTACTAGGGATCGTTTTCCACCTGCATCAGTAGCATGTCATAGTACCTGAAAGAATCTGAGTTAGCATGATGGAGGGTAGAAACTGAGTACGTCCCTAGGTGGCTGACAAAATAGCAAGAAATCATTTTCTTTTCAAAACTTTCTACATTTGACGTGGGCGAATTCTAATTTAATTCTCATATTTATACTTATATAACTTGAAACAAAACCTGTAAACCATTATTTTTTAGTGTAAGTCACCACCAAAACGCAAAATTTCTGCTGCCGCATTAGTTATGAGCAAATACAACGATGAGCATTGAAATAGAATCTCCAGAACCCCTCTTCTTATCGGAAATCCAGATGACTGGTTTCTGCACTGTGTAAGAAAGAAGCTGCTCGGAAAGCAGAACTGAAAAAGACGAGTTGTTGCAAATATTTAAATTTGTGGGTCAGCATCCGTGGCCTTTTTTTTCCTCTGTAAATAGCATATGGTTTATGAAAGGCGTCTGAAGAATCTGAGCGCCTTGTCGGTCATAACTCTGACATAAAAATGCACAGCGACTTTGCTGTGCCACGTATGTTTTTAAGAGCTGATATTTTGGCCAGCGGCGGGTAGTGATTAATAGATGACAAGTATTGTTTTCTAGAAGGGATGCATTGCCTGGTTTTCTAAAGATGCGCCTGTAGAGATCAGTTTGCGGGAAGGCTGACATCGATTGCAATCATCCTATCAGAGGCCACTACAAATTATATCTTTTTGATGTACTGGAAGTTGGGGTTTCATCGATCGTAGGCCTGCATTGCCACAGAACCACGCTATCTTGTTGCGAATGTTGGTGAGCTGCAAACGGAAGAAATTGAGGGTAAAAATAAACAGTTTTCCACCTAGTGCTTTATTTTCGCAATTTTTATAGCTCAAGTATCTCCAGCGCCGCGGGTGAAGACCGGGCAGGCACGCCGCAGCTCCCGCAGCAGATGTGATGCTCCTTTGACAAAGGAACCGATGTTGCGTGCTTGGCTCCTTTTTGCTGATACACGTATACGAGACTCAAACAGGCGTCGTCTTTTTCCCCAAGCAATAAATAAAAGAAGAGCGTGCCATTTATTTTCTAAGAGGAAAAAAGTGAAAGAGGGAAAGAAACTTCCCATCGGAGAATCGAACCTCGGTCTCCTGCAAGACAGGCAGGAATGCAGGCCACTATAGTAACAAGGAATGTTTTTGCTTCTATGTCTTTAGCTCAGAAAAATACCGACTGACCTAACAGTCAAAACGTGAGCTAGCAAACAGGCAACAGATGTCACTATAAAACGGTTTAAATTGAGCACATCGTCTATACACTGATAAGTTCCCGTACACAAGTCTGAGTGTTCAAAACATCAATTATATGTCAGACAGATTCCCCAAAATTCTCTCGGGGAGCTCTGACATGAAGATCAACGTGGGGGACAGCCATTCGGCATTTCGACGTGCTGTCTCTAATAGCTTTGTAATATCATGGTACAAAAGTATTTTCCAAGCGTTAGTATGGGGGGCGTGGGAAGTTCAGCGCGTGAAGATTATGTACTAACAAGGAAATCCACAGAGCACCGCCAGTCCACGTAAAGCTGACGGCACAACTCAAGTTTTGCATGTCATTAACATTCGAGCTACTGAAAACGAAGCAAAAATGGGGAGAAGTGGTGGCTAGGCTTTGCAGCTGCTTTGACCGAAAACAATGACGGGGATGGCTATAAACATGTATAAGGAGCTATGACATCAGCGTCACTTCAGTAGTCTTCTGCCAGAGGTGGGCAGGAGGACACAAAACTGAAAGGGAAGGTGTCAACAGCTTCTAATGCCATTTCTTGGCAAATAAATACCGACGCCACGAAGACCTATGAGTAAGGCTTCTACAGAATAGCATTTATTTAGGATGCGGGGACTACAGATTATTTCCCGCTATAAGCACTCATCGATTGTGAATATGGGCGTCCGCATGCGTATTGAGCACTTCAATGTACTGAGCTCCGCGCTAGGTGTGTCGGTAAAGTGCCTTATAAACCGAAATGAAAGAGGCCGATACGGATATAGCGGTAGCCTTTATTCCTAGCTCCTTATAGAAAGAAATCCCTTTGAATAACAGGTGGCGTAGGAAAAACAAGTGCACAACATATATGCCGTCGCAGGAAGGATGTGAACGGCTCGTCCATCGGATCGCTCTGGCAAAAGGGAAACCTATCGAACTGGGCGAGCTCCTACTCGCCAGTGCATCGGACAACGTGGGCCTCTTTATCTTCGGCCGGCGCTACTCGTTCGGCAATGTCGAGCATAGCAGCCTGCATGAAGCCCTGCTGGAGGAGTTCACGGCCAGTCGCGACACAAGTGCACTGGATTCGCTACCCGCTTTTGCCACGACGCTAGCCAGGTGGCTGCCGTTTACCCGAGCGGCTACCCTGCTGGTGGCCGTCAAGGGGATTCAGAAGTTTGTCAGGTAACAGCGTATATAAGTAGGCACAAATAAAAGCCTACTGGACAAACGATTTGTAAAATGAACGAAAGCGAACGAGAATCCGCAAAGTGTGCTGGCGAACGGGAGCCATTAACACTATCGCATCAAACCTTTAAAGGAGGTGCTTAAGTATACCCCCAATGTTTTAGTGGCTGGCTCAAGTTAAGCTGAAACAACCTGTATATGCTTGCGCCGAGTACAAGTGTCATTATTTTCTTGTTACTCAAGGGAATGCATGTTTCTTTGCTTTCTAGTCGCCATCTTCCTGATCACCTGGAAACATTTACAGACGGAGAAGATCGCGATTTCATGGACGCCTACCTGAAAAAATGCTGCGAGGCAGAAGAGGCCCCTAATAATACAATCTACACAAGTGAGCCATATATACCTATAACGATGTTCAGTGCAGTTTTTATTCCTTTCACCTTTTAGATTTTGCAAGAAGATCTTTGGTGACGGCAGCATAACGAAGAGATTTTCCCAAAAAGAGCCCCGCTTTCGTGACCGTGAACAGAGGAATCGCAGAGTCCCTTTATAGAATGATAACAGCCAAGAGCCACACGGTTCCGTTTTGCAGAAACGGGAAAGTGGTTGCGCCAGTATTAGGTGCGTCCTCTGAAATGAATACAGCTCGAAGGTGTCCAATAATTTTATTAAGTATATTGCGAAACTGCTCGGCGCTATCTGTGCACGTATGACTGTTGTTCAGCTAATAATACCGCTCGGCCAAATTTGGCCTCGCCTGCAACAAAATGTATGTTATTGCTAAACTGTCTGCCTGTTTGCGGCCACCAATGAAGTGTAGTCGATAATAGCGAAGGGTAGATGCAAATAACTAGTTATAACTGTGTGCCCGACTCTAACACGCTAACCCCTCTTCTTACCCTTCGAACCGCTTATAGAAACCTGAGGCCAAAAATGCAGGTATAACATAAGCCCACACTCGTGTAACTTCAAACATAATGGCTACTATTCGCAAGCTAACCGCTTCAGGAGAAATGCGTTGTAGTAAACCAAACTTTTGAGGAAACGTTCTACTAATGTGCACAATATCCTGTACGAAGCATTAGTGAAACTCCTGAGCCCACAAGTGAGCTTTCTGCCATAATCTTTGCGAATCGCTCGAGGAAATCAAAGTAGAGATGAAAAAGGTTGTTGACCAAATTTTATGGGTGTATTTCACAGTGCATCAAACTTAAACAACATTTAAAATAAACGTTTAATAACCTCGAATAAAGTGAACCGCTCGAATTCACTGCCAGCCGCAAGCCGCTTCATAGAAAAACCTGTGAAACGGCGTAATAGAACAGCGCTCACGACACCCTTTACTGTAGACGTCGCCTCTTCGGAAAGAACGTTGCTAATTTGGCAAACACGTGACAATAGGATGGAATCAAGGCTCTATTCCGGTAGTCTTGACTGCCATCGATCAATGGTAGCGTGGAAGCTAGTCCGAGATTGTTTACCCCTTTGAATGCTGTGTAGGAAACCCAAATTTTTGGCGTCATTGAATTGGCAATTGTGACTAAATATACGCAGTTCTTTCACGTGATAGATTGCTGCCCTCTAATGATGAGCTGAAAGTAAAACTCCTCTCTTCAGATACTATCGCTAGCACATTGTTGGACAAATTAACTGCAAATAAGTTGGAACTGTCCTGGAGCAGTGGTCACATAATAAATGATGTAATTGGAACACAGGCACAAGAAAAGGAAGACAAGAGATGCCAAAAACGTGACTTCTATTATAAATATTTCAGACGTAGTCATCATCACTAGCCTGATTACATCATCTAGAGGTCAAAGGTCTCTTCCTTATCCCTGCAATTAACCAGGTCTTGTGTCAGCTGTATTCACTAGATCCCTGCGAGCTTTCAGTCTGACTCGTGCACATATATGCCACCGCCGCTAACGGTTGCTTTCGGTATTCACTCCGTCACCCCTGCTGAGGTAGTATTGCTAATAAAAGGTCTGTGTTGGGTTGCCCGATTACTGAAAAGAAAACGAATGCTGCGCTGTGAGTACAAGATCTCTACTCTACATACACACTAATAATCTATCGCTGAAAGGATGGAAATAGGTATTTTGGCTCTGTGATCTTAACTATAATGTTGCCGTCTGAGGGGTTTACAAGAACTTATCGGACGATGATTACGACGCACTGCAATGAAAAATTTGAGAGCTGCTTTTTAAGTCAAAGGATGCATGGATTAAAACTGATTGCGGGGCTAGTTGGTCCTGTGTGTCTATTTGTGCCTATTTGTGAGTGTCTCGTTGAGCTATTAACCTTTCCTTTATGTTACGATGCATGGATTCTTTGTCGTCAGTGGCTTGGGCGAGGAGCACGCATCACCTCTTCTGACAATGGTACAATCCCTGTTCTCTAGCCCCTACTGTGCAAATTTTTATGTAGACGAATTCTATACCTACTTTCACAGCGTTCGGCCGAGCTGCGACAGCCTGCGGCAAGTCAGTAAAATTTGATGTCAACGAATGCGAGAGGAATGGAACGCGCTGCCTCTCGAAGGCTTTGTGGTGGAATGTATCAGCGCTGTGTTTTTGATCGGGGACTGGAGTATAGTTCGAAGCCACCTTTTTTGTTCTTCTTATTCTCGAATGCATTCAAGATGCATTCAAAATTGCGAGTGCATTCAGGATTTGCCTTTAGGGTCCCTTAAATTCTCAACGCTGCGAATCATCGTACTGTCCGAGATGCCTTTACTCCTGATGACTATAACGGGTTGCGGGTGGTCAACGAGAATGGTGTGCTCTACGATTTCAAGCGCCAGCTGTGATAGCGAGGCTTTGTGGGTCACCACATAACTACCCACTAGTTACGACGCAGCTACCACAAAAAGAACGGGCACCCACGGTTGTAAATACTACGAGGTCACTTATTGATCTCTATGCGACGACAGAGTGTTAGTATTGATATTTCGTGCTCGGAGAGCTAATGCCACCAAATAGTGGGTTAATCGTCAGAACTGGTTAGCATTGGATGACTTGACCTCCACCTTCCATTGTAACCACCCACACCAGCCCCACTTTTCTGTTTCACCCTTCTCTCCCCTACAGATGTGGAGAGTGCAAGTTATTCCTAGAGTACAGTTAGTGTCGATTGCCCGCACACCTCTCAGCCACCCCTCCAATAAGTGTCTTCTCTGAATACAGTATACTACTTACAGGAACCTTCGCTTATCCTCCCTTCCCATTACATGTCTTGTTGATGCCCATTTCTTCTTCTTGACTTTGACTACAATAGTATCAAATCGCGTTTGTATTCTCATCCCTCCTGCTATTTTTCCCTCGTGATTACACTTATCATCTTGAGATCCGCATGATTTTTGTAACTCTCTTCGCTCTCTTCTACCTCAGTTCAAGCATTTCCGTAATCATCCGTGTTCCTACACAATTGTTGTACACCGGCCAAATTTAGTTATGATATACTTTTCTCCTGAGCCCTATCGCTACTCTTCCATTGAAGATCTGAGGGAACCTAGCACATGCAGGTCATAGCAATCCTATTCATCTAGTTAATAACTTTCGTTGCCCGCATCTGCGGTTTCCACCTGCTTTAGGTCTTTTTGATATCTTACTACTTCACGTCTTTATTTCCTTTGAAAAGGAGGAGTACGGGGCTTGACGAGGTACCGACCCCTTACAAGTCAGCAAACAGCAAGATGAAGGCCAGTCATACATCAAATTTACAAAAATAGATAAGCAGCAAAAAGCATAAAACAATACACACTGCAAGGGGCATGGCAAACATAAGAAATACAAATAAATGAAAATAATAATAATAATAAAATAGATGTCTATAAGAACGCGCAAGAAATATAATCCAATATTTTAGTTCAGCAAAAAAGCAGGTTGGCAAAAGATTTGACAATAGCCTTTTGGTGATAGGTAGGATGAAACTCTCGCCGGTTTAGTAAGTTAGCAGCCAGGGTAGCGTGTAGGACAAAGATTGATCATCGTAAGATGTGCTAGGGATGAGCGCGAGCCACATTTCTTTGTATCTGGTTTGACGAGCGCTTGCATTCACTTGCTTTTTAGCAAGACGAATTGCATAATCCCTGTGACATTTAACAAACTCTTTATAATGTACCATCAACCTATAATTGTACAAGCAAAATGCAGGAAAAATATCATATTTTGGAAAAAGAGGCTTCTTGGAGAAAGTACAATAAACATCAACAACATAACGCACGGCTCTTTTCCGCAGTAAATGTAACCTGCACAAATTGGTCACACCAGTTGTACCCCGCACCATGCTGCAGTACTGCATGACCGATAACAATAAAGCACTGTAAAGACTGTTTTTCACATTGGCAGCGAGAGTGCGCCGCACAAGAGCAATGACATTGATGGCAGATGAAAGTTTCCATTGGAGATAGTCAACGTGTTCATTCCAGGCAAGATGCTTTGAAAAATGCACTCCAAGACTATTACAGTCCCCCACCTCCAATGGTTGGGAGCCAAGAAACAGTCCTTCACTGCCTCTTGTAAACTAGGGGTCCCTTCTGAGGCTGTTGAACGTTATTTTTCTTCTCCGCACAATAATCAATAATCCCCGCTTTTCGGCTTTGCTTAGTTAAGTCTTCAATTAGGCAATGAAATGCGTCCCCTGAGTTAGCAATATAGTATTAAAATCCACTCGCTGATTGCCAGGATATTTCCACATTAAGTTGTATCCTCGGATTTCCCCAGTCACAATCTCTAAATTCTCCTTGTAATCCTTGAATTCTCCTACGAGAGGTACTGGGATCGTTTCTCAGCACCTCCACCAAATGTTAAGGGAAACGTACACAGCGGCTAACGCCAGTTAACTGTCCGAAGCACACACCACCAGAGCGAACCCAGCTTCGCCTGAGCGTCGTTTTCTTCACAACACCACACCAGCGCGTCGTCGTCATTTCGATATTGCGCACCGTAATAGTATGCGGGGAATAATCCCTGAGAATGTCGCGATCCAATGATTCATTCTGTAAATTTGACCGGAATCTCAGGAATGGTCAATGGGCTCCTCAGTTTGCTAACATCGTAATCCTCAGCACAAAAAGACTATTGTTACCATATAAAACTTTAGAAACAATCATATTCACAATAACACTAACAATATCATAAACATTTATCCATTACATGCACTAATAAAGATATCAAATGTAAGGACAAATATGTCAGGTATGTACAGTATCGTACATTTTAGTTTGAACACAGTCGCTGTGTGCGGTTGCATAGAAGTGAGACAAGTACACGGGGACCTGGAGGTGGTGCTT
The DNA here is from genome assembly GCF_055883805.1 of Amblyomma maculatum. Classification (NCBI taxonomy): domain Eukaryota; kingdom Metazoa; phylum Arthropoda; class Arachnida; order Ixodida; family Ixodidae; genus Amblyomma; species Amblyomma maculatum. The sequence goes on along the minus strand of NC_139345.1, from coordinate 149,818,293 downwards.
CTCATGGCCTATCAGACATGTACGTAGGTTTCAATGGCGCATACAAGACAGCGAGCGACTGTAATCAAATCAGCATTCGCAACCCTGTATCTTGGCTAAACAGGAGTTCTATTTTTTGTCGACTTTTGTTCACGATGAAATGAACATCTAACATAAGTTTGCTGGTATAAATGAGGGCTTATGTCGGGTGCTGCCTTCGTGTCCAGTGTTCCTCTCCTATAACAACATGAACAAATGCCACCCAAATTTCACTCTTAATGCACTAATTGATTATATCCGTCTCGAAAGCTGTGCACAGAATAGTATTTTATGTGCGACCCTTCAAGTGCTTATTACCTCAAAGTAATAGGTGCTTGCTGAAAATGTCGACCCCAGTAAATGGCATGCCACTTTCAAAAAAGATTGAAGCTGGCCCGGTAAAATGAGACAATTTTTTTTCAAGAAAAAAGAGTTCGCATGATGAAGACGGCAAAGAATGGCAACGATGGCTGTTCAAAGCTCTACTCTGTTCATATGTGCATTCCCAGTGAGTAATCGCGATTGGAACACAACGTGCGAAACAAAGCCTCTGTGAGGCAAAGGTCGAAATCTAGAAGGTAATCTGCGCGGCAGCTTTACGCTTGGAGCTCAAGCTCTATCGGCTTGTAACGACTTCCTGCTTACGTTCTCGTTCTCTGTTGTTCTACGTCATCACTTTTGAGACACCGAAGCGATGTTGTACATTACATACGCTGAGATAATTTAGTCCGTATGGGGTTGACAGTACAGAGCCAAAGGCACAGGAAGTGAATGCTTCAGGAGTTTCTCCTGCTCCTGCTAGAAAATTCTCTACATGCATTGCGAAATCAGGGGTAGACGAGCCGTACGTGAAAGTGCTGGAAGATATATATAGTGGCTGCACAGCAACCATAGTTCTGCATTAAGAAAGTAACAAAATTCCCACAAAGAAGGGTGTTAGGCAAGGAGACACAATCTCCCCAGTACTATTCACAGCTTGCTTAGAGGAAGTATTCAGAGGATTGGAATGGGAGCAGTTAGGGATAAGGCTAGATGTTGATTACCACAGTAATCTACGATTTGCTGATGACATCGCCTTGCTAATCAACTCGGGGGATAAACTGCAAATACATAAGTTCATGTAGTAGTCAACAGCACTTGTTGCAGCTTCTAAAGGGTTCTATGCTAATGCTTTTGTTTTCAGAAGCAATAGCATGGAACCGCGTCATAAATTCAACTTTAGTTGGCAAAATGTCAATAACGACAGCACTAAGCTACAATGCACACCCTAAAGCTGCTTTCGTGGGTTCCTTTCACAGTGTCTTCTCTTGTGGGCAACGCGGGAAGCTTCATGCTGGCTGGCTCGAACACGGTGTCTCCTGTTCTTATGCGGCTGCTTCTGGTGCTGGCCGACAACGCGGACACCGTCCAAGCCCGCATTCATCGCGAGATCGACGCCGTGATGGGCAGGGAGCGCCAGCCGAACTGGAAGGACCGTCATTCGACGCCGTACACGATGGCCACCATATGGGAGACTCACCGCTGGCATCCACTGTTACCCTTTGCAGTGCCTAGGCGGTAACGTTCACCCTTAATCAAACCGATTTGGACAAAACCTCAGCTTTTTAATCATGTCAGCCAGGAAACTCTGCTTCGAAGCGTAACTAGTGTTAGCAGGCATTTTGGGGTACTTTTGGATTGTGCCGCTATCGAGAAACGGTCAATAAATGCTAGCTGAGATTGTCGTCAGGGCCTTCTGAAACTCGCTCTTTTTCTTTCTTCTTCTTCGTAATTATCTGTAAAGCTGTTGCGTCAAATAATGGTTCTACTCGACCCCTCCAACGTATCTTATTTGCAAAGTGGTTCTGCATTGCTTTAAACGCAATCTTAACGTTTGCACCTTAGACACAGTTTAATTTATTAGCGCAGGCACCGCCGCTGTCAGTAAACAGCATATTTTGACCAATCGGAATCGTATTTTTATACATGGGATCATGGAAAATTTCGGAAGTGTCAGTATTAAAGAGCTCTGGTACATACGTGCCATTCCAAATATCTGCGGTGGTCGAATCGAGGCTTCCTATTCGTTCCAATACACATTTGTGGTAAACCCGGCAGATATGTCACGATACAGTGTCCTTACCTGTCATTTCATCTAGCTGCCTGATCTCCGGTTTCAGGCTAGATACCGGCGATCAGACAGCTAGATGGCTCTAGGAAAGCTTAGTTTCAAACCGTATCTCACTGCATTTGTCAGTTGGTGACACATACCAGCACTCTGAGTCAGCGGTAAAACGATTTCCGGAAAAATTGTTTCTGGCTATGCAGCCAAGGTTACGGGGCGGAGCTTACGTTATGATTTTAGTACATGATGTAGTTCTGGCATATCTGACATCATTTACGGTTACGGTTGCAGTTCAACCTTCTTGAAATAATAATTTACAAACCGCCAATGAGGCAGGGATGACTTTCTTTTCAGTATGTAAGGCGTCTAAGTGAATGTAATTCGCGCTAAAAGAATATCACGCACTACGTACGTTAACGAAACAAGGACATTGTGAAATCGTACAGAAAACGGTAATTAGACGCAGCAGAAGGAGTCGATGTAATTTTCAGGGGATTAACGACCGATGGCGCAACCATCCTCTTCGCTCAGAGTACTGTACTGATTTGAATATGCACTACACACTGTTGCACATGGTCGTTTTTCAGCCCAATCGTGATATAACAATACACGTTAATATTTCCGTAATAGTGCCTTATTCCAGCGCCGGATACACGCAATTTACGAAGGGACTATATTCTGCTGCGCAGTGAGCTGATGTGGTTCGGTTCTTTACTTTGGTCGCATAGCCAGAAAATCTAGGCAGTATAGGCCGCCTAGGGACTATGACATCGGGCTCCACATCCAGGACTGAATCTAAACAGCTACATTGAAACAAGCGTGGCCGAGCAAGACATCTGCTCCGGATTGCCGCTTGGAATGCGCCATTAGAAGTCAATCATAACTAATGGCGCCATCTTCCGGAAACTTGTTTACACCACTCCGCAGAACGACCGAAGCTAATGCCATGGCTCATAAGCTAGCCCTAGTTTGCATAGCTGCTCACGAAAGGCGCAACAAAAGCCATGCCAAAAATGCTACGAAGCACATCGCGAGCACTTTTTTTATGCTTTTCGCACAGACTGGCCAACTTTCTTTATTCCCTTGCACAGGTTGTCTTGTGCTTCTTCTCAAAGAATTCAAAATACTTTTACCGGACTAAACACATCTTGGCCAATGTGGTGGGTGTTTTATGAAGATTTTAAAGAAGGTATACAATTTAGCTGCATTACATTTGCTGAGCTCATTGCAGGAGCGAATCCACCATGCCATGGTAAGCTCTCTCTGCATAGCAGGTACCGCCAGCCTTTTCTGTCTCATAAGATCAGTGCAAGAAAGTTGAAGCAAAATAAGCAAGCTAGGTGAGAGAGAAACATTCAGAGACTGTCCCGCCTGCGAAAGGAGATGTAAGCGCAAAATGTTTTGCAAAAAATGTGACGTACGTGATCATATTTTAAAGCAAAACCAATTACCGTGATACAATAGGTATTGTGAACCTGCCACTCGTTCTCTCTGCCTATGGACATCTCATGCTGAATAATTATCGAACTTATTCCACTCGCAAGCCTTATACACTCGCTGGCACTGATAACCTCGCTATATTTGTCGACCATCCCGCACATTCCTGCTTAATGACGTTCGCTGTTTTGTATATTTTCGTCATGTATGTACATCCTTTCGTAGCACGCCAAAAATCATAAAAAAGTGCGTTCGAACATATGTGAAAAGGCAGCAACGTTTTCAGTGCTGTCATATGAGTAGAAGTACTTACCAGTTGCTTTAGCGTATTTTATTGGCATGTAGAATTGTGCGCTCTTCCTTCTTATTGTAGTAGCGCTCAGCGCACACAAGTTGCTAAGCATACAATTTACGTAAACGTTCTAGATTTCAATAGCAATAACTACAAGTATGAATTGTGCTGTTGTATTCTGGATGAAATATTCTAGAATGGGATTAGTTAAGAGAGATAGCGTTCAAAATTCAAAGGCTATGTGGATAAATGAGGAAGGTTGAAATTGCGTGAAATCAATCAGGCACCATATAATTCGACTCTACTTACAAAAAATGAGCCTAAAATGGTTTCACTTCGACAATATTTAGATAAAAAGTTATGCCATTGTACTTCTCTCATTAAAATGATTTGGGGACATTACCTTGATGAGTAGAATTCTATAAAAGAAACCGCCATCATGGTAATAGAAATGCAGTCATAGAAGTCGATAACGTCTCGTAAACGAACTAATCCTTGAATATTACGAGAGTTAGCTAGGTCACGTGCCTTATTGCAAGATTGCAATTTAAGGTGATATGCCGCAAATAGTTCTCGTGATGGTTAATAAAGTATTACCTAGACCAGATATTGAGGAGTGATGCTGGTACTATTTTCTTGAGCAAAATGACTGATTAAAGGGACACTGCAGCACCTTTTGCAAAAGTTAGGTTTTCAGCACAAAGCCATAGTTATTCATGCTGCGAGTTCGAATGTCAAATTAAAATTAGGCAGAAGAAAGCAGAAATACGAAGCCCGAGCGTCGGGGCCCACCGCGGGTCGCGCCGCCGCCCGTGATTGACCAAGACGTCGCATGACGAGATTTTGAGATTTCTCCCTCCGCTTTCCTTCTCTGTAGCTGTGGCGCGGGGCACGAAAAATTTGAATCGCGCGCTTTCATTCGACGATTGCGCAGATTTTTAATGCATAATAAAAACAAATACCTGCACAGGCATGATCAACAAATAATCTACTTCAAAAGTATATAGTATTGGTACATTTGAATACCGCGGCAGTGTCCCTTTAAGGATAGCGGGACCACAACTCAGCAGCATATAGTAGCCGTTAGCAAATAATCCCCAAAGTACTTTAAATATACCTAAAATCGTATGACCGGCTTTAAACATTGGTACTCCCGGAGGCCAGTGGTTGAATATTTAAGAAGGTTTCTTGATGTCTTAATTGTTTCCAGTTAAACCGTACACTTCGATGTTGTTCTCAAGCTAACTGCCTCTGTTGTGAATAAGGCACTATCTTGAGGTCAATAAAATTCATGGTACTGAAGTTTTTTACAGAAAGGTCTGGCATTTAATGTAGCGCTCTTACTAGGAAAACTGTTGCACTGCGCTTTAGTGTTCGGCAGAAACATTCAGCACTTCATAGCAAACGTATTGACACTGCGATCAACTGATGCACCAGCAAAGATAATTTAAGATGCGGCGGCGTTTTTGAGGGTACGGTTGTATCTAGCCGTACAAGCCATGGCTCAATTTGCACTCATTCATGGTTTAGTGAGTACTGAAAGCTTCATAGATGTTGAGGCGAACGCTAGCATTGCGATTTGTACGAATAATATCTGATTTATTTGAAACAATTCCACGCTGTGGGAACCACAAAAGTCACCCACACGTACAAATCCCTCCTTTTTGCATGAATAAAGCTCCCCTGTGTGAAAGCCGGCGTTGCACTCATTTGGTATCTTCTGTTGTGGTGGACGTCAGCAGCAGGGAACAAGCTTGGTTTAATCTATTGGCCACGAGACATACCGCAAGATGATGTGACGAGAAGACGTATGGTGTAATTATACAGTTAGAACATTTGGTTTCACAGAATATGGTCACATGTAGAGTAGAGTTAGCACGCTATGGCTGCCTGAAAAACATCGCTGAAATTTACTAGAAAACATTAACTGCCTCGGTGGAGGTTTAGCAACACGACATAAAGGAAGAAGAGCAATGCGAAAAGGAAATCAAGTTGCATTTGGCCAATATTTCACTGGGTGCCCTGCAGCCTATCAATGAAGCGGGCACAAGAGTGAATATGGTTTACTGATTTCTTTTGTAGTGCCTGCCAAGACGTCGTTATAGGGGAATACTTCATCCCTCGAGACACCACTGTCATCGCCAACGTTTGGGGTGTTCACCACAGCCCCGATTATTGGAACGAACCGGAAAATTTTAACCCAAGCCGGTTCCTAAACGGAGACGGTACGCTGGCGGGGGAAAAAGCCCAAAGAATTATCCCGTTTTCAGTAGGTTAGTGTTTTGAATGAAATTTGAAAATCTTAATGCCTTTCTGCGCTTTTGGCTTATTTCAGATGTCCATGAAGGGTGAGCCTGAGTTGTATGTGTCAATAAAAACAATTTTTTAACAATGTTTCGAGATACAAACTAGGGTAATGAATAAAAATTTATATCCAAAGTTCAAAATTGCTTAAATCAACTTTATCTCTTTATCTCAAGATAAATATTTATTTTGGATGGGACACTCTTCTCCTTTATGTACGTGCGTAACTGAGAAGCGTTGCACCGCTTCTGATCCTTTGGGGACTTCCTCAAAGTATTTAGGATCGGAAAAACACCCAGGGTAATTATATGTGAATTTGTTTCATGTTTTCTGCTTCTCGCACGCATTTGTATTATGCTGTAAGCAGTCAAAGTTATTTTATTTGCCATAGCCACTTTCACCCAGCGTTTATTTTAAAGAATAATTCTGCAGTGTTCAACTTTGTCGAAACCGTTCTGAAAAAATCTCCCGCCTATACCGAATGATCATTTCAGCTGAAACAACGTACAACGCTTTCGCGTTGTGGACATTTTTATTACATAGCAAGCTCGACCACTGTAGTTACATCGTTCGGCCGCGCGTGATAAAATCCAGAACCGCCTGTGACGACACTGAGCAGCAAAAGACGCCAACGCAGAATTCCTGCACAATGCAGTTGTGACGCCATCTGGAATAACTGAAAAAAAAAAACGGCGCGATTTTAGAACGCTCAGCAAAGTGTGGCATGTTTTCCTAATGATGATAGATAGCGCCATCATTACCCTTCGCCGGAAAATTGGCGTTCGCGTCTTTCGTTTGTTCAGTGTCATCCCAGACGGCTCTGGCTTCTCGTCATGCGGGGCCAAGGAAAATAAGCACGACTGTACGACGTACTACACAACAAAAGGAACATCAATGCGGTAGCTTTCTGTGTGGTTACAGTGCTGTGCTAGAGGCGGAAGAATTCTTCAAAATGGCGCCGATAAAGTTGCAGAATATTGTACAGTAACGGTCTTGCATTGTCCATAGTATATAGTGTTTTTCCGAACGCGAGACATTTGCAGCCTTAAAATGGCTGCGGGGGCATGCAGTGATAAGCTTATCTTGTTGGGTTTTTTTTCTTCTCACAGGAAAGAGAATGTGTCCCGCTGAAAACTTCGCTTCGGTTGAGATCTACCTTTACTTGACTTCCATCTTACAAAAGTTTATTGTGCTTCCGGAAGAAGGTCAAAGGGCGGACTCCAGCATCAGGGACAGATTCCTCATGCGACGGGGCATTCATAAGCTCCGCTGCATTCCTAGAGCGCCGTTAGTGGGCTGATGAAGCAACGAAAAATAAATATCAAGATTAAACCAAGTGACCAGTGCTTTGCATTATTATTAGCTGGCAATGAGCGAAAACAACCAGCTGTTAAAGTGGCACCTGTTTTACCTCCATTTCCAAGTAAAGATCTACGACAAAATGACCTCAGTAACATCGCTCATGAGGGGTCCAACTGGGCTGAGGGACTCTATCACACTCGGAAGGCTTGGTACATCACGGCTAGCACTCAGAAAAGATTCATGGGGACTCCTGCGAAGCATGTCATTAATATTCTTTTCACCTTTACGCGAAGCGTATGCAGCTCGTTTTGCCGAAAAGCCGGCGACGTCGATGTAACCAAATATTAGGAAAAATTGTGTCGCAGAAAATACACACAGCGGTTTGCATACAATTTGCGTAGAATTGAGGGTATTATGATGCCATTCCGCTTCTGATTTAGCGTTCATATTTAGCCGAGGTGGAGACTAGGTTGCGATAGGGATTCGAAGCAACAGTATATGCACTGTGAAAAGTGCAGGTGACCACCTTCGTTTTCCAAAAACGAACTTTAAGAAAAATATAAACGTATTCGCGGAATAAAAAGGCAGTGTTAAAGTTGCTTCGCGTCTACTTTTACAGGAAAGCTTGAGCGACCCCCTAAGTTTACGCTCGGCTCGGACACTCCATCTCATCACAAAGGGCACCAACATCGACTTACAGAAGAAAGAACCAGATATTCGTCGCCACTGTTTTGTTTCGTGTCCAAACGTATGTCATACAGTAAGGAAGAATTTTTGAGAACGTATCTGATGACTTCTGGTGCTGCATTGTCTATCAAATACACAAGAGATCGCACGCGGTATGTGCCAGAGATAGAAAAAGGCCTCGACCGCGACAGGAATTATTGATTGATATGCACAATCGTGGTTACTAGCGTAGCAAATGGTGCTGTCCAAACAACTGATGCTCCAAATCGTTTTAGAATAACGAGCACGTTCCCACTAGCTGTCTTCTGAGCCTCGTGTCACATTCTTGTTCGTCGCATTACACTGGGGTTATAAAATTAGGTTAAGAAGTTTGCAGGAGTCAAGTGGATGCAGTTAGCACAAAACCGGGTTAATTGAAAAAATATGGGAGAGGCCTTCGCCCTGCAGTGGGTATAGTCAGGCTAATGATGATAATAAAATTAAGTAGTGTCTATCTTTCTTGTTGCCAGGGCAAGTTCAGGGATTAAATACATGCAACTTTTTATTTTCGTTGCTACTTACGATGACACAAAGAGAGGTTTTTATCATGCCGTAGTCGCTTTTTTTCACTGTGAAAAAGGCTCACCGCCGAAGAATTGACGCGTTTGAATTGTGGTGCTGGCGGAGACTTCAGAGTTCTTTGGACTGCCAGAAGATGAAATCAGTCGATATTGTCGACCATAAACCCTGACTGCTCATTGGAGGGTCAAATTCTAAAGTTAAAGCTCAGCTACTTTGGTCATCTGATGAGAAGAGAGGAGTCGCTGGAAAAAGATTTGATGTTGGGAAAGGTTGAGGGTCGCCGGAGAAGGGGTAGGCAGCGAGCGCGATGGTTAGATGGCATCCTCGAGGCACTGCAGATGAACTTATGTGATGTTAGGAAGATAGTAAGAGACCGGAAAGCGTGGCGTGACATGGTCCATAGGGTCACGAAGAGTCGGACACGACTGAACGACTGAATTGAACTGAAGTCGCTTTTTGCTGCAAACTTGGGAAAGCGTTTATGTTGCACAAGACAGTAACTCAGCCTATTCAGCTTTTTTAAATATTTTCAAAACTTTATATAATGAACATTTCCCACTAAAGAAATTTGCAACGACAACTAAGGCGCGGAAACCTTGGCTAACTACCCAGCTTCCTGATATGATTAACCAAAACCTTCCCTTGTATGCACGATTTGTGAAAACTCGAAATGGAGCACTGCTTGCGGAGTATAAAAAATTTAGGAATACTCTGCCAAATAAGCTTATGGCAGCAAAAGATTCTTATTTTTTAGGTATATTTAGTGTCCCTGACAATTAAAGAACCAGTGATGTAATCTGGCACAAATTTAATGCACTGCTGCATCCCACCTCCAATTCAGCTATTCCAGATATTTTGTACCATGATGGAAAGCAACTTTGCAATTCGACAAGGGTTTAATGAAGTTCTCACCATGAAACCCGACGAGTATGACGATCTCAGCCTGAACAACTACTTGCAGTTTCTGCCAGTAAATAGGAATGCGGCATCGCTTTTCCTTGCTCCAACAAGTTCTCCAGAAGTTTTTTCCTGTATGAGTACCACAAAAAACAGCGAATCACTGGATGCCGACGGTATCCGAATTCGCCCTATAAAGTACGGGATCGATATTATCAGCCCTGTTCTTGCTCATATTTACAACATAATATTATCTACAGGTATATTTCCCAAGAAAATGCAGATTGCCCGCGTTGTTTCCTTCTATAAACACGGTGATAAGACTTGCCTAACTAATTATAGGCCTATTTCAATCATTCTGGTATTTTCAAAAGGTAACGAGAAAATAATGCAAGATAGATTACTATCATTTTTTGATCGCCACAGCCTGCGCCATGACTTTCAACATGGTTTTAGAAAGCACCGTTCTACCAAAACAGCCCTCCCCACTCAAAAAGAAATTATCATAGATGAATTCAGTCGTAAACACAGGACAATAGGTATTTACATCGATTTCTCCAAGGCATTTGATTTGATTATTCATATTATCCTTCTCAACAAATTATAAAAATTGGTGTGCGTGGAACAGCCCATACGTTTTTTAAATCTTATCTTTCTTTTAGAGTGCAATTTGTAGATGCCAATAATTCCACTTCCGCAATGAAGCCGGTTATTGTGGGTGTACCGCAAGGAAGCATTTTAGGGCCACCTTTATTTTTGATCTATGTAAATGACATTGTACATTGCACAGATAATTCTTCCGTTATTTCGTACGCAGATGATACCACAGTCTTTATTACTGGCAGATTGTACAAAGATATTGAAAGTAAGGCTAACAAGACACTAGCTGATTTAAAGGCCTGGGCTGGGGTACATTGTTTGAAAATAAACCCCATTAAAATGAAGGTCATTCTGTACATGGCTAGAGGTAAATTGTTGACAGAACAGATGAGTAAGTTCCTTGGCTCCCAATCGTTAGATATGGTGGACTCTGTAAGTAGTCTTGGAGTACATTTTTCAAAGCATCTTGCCTGGAATGAACACACTATCTCCAATCGAAGTTGTCATCTGCCACCGGTGCCATTGCTCGTGTGCGGCGCATTCTCCCTGTCAAAGTGAAAATCATTCTTTACTATGCTTTAGTGTTATCGCTCATGCAGTACTGCATAATGGCGTGGGGCACAACTGGTGTGACAAATTTGCGCAGGCTATATTTGCTGCAGAAAATATTTTCTTAAGTTTCACAGGGATTATGCAATTCGTCTTGCAAAACTACAGGTGAACGCAAGCGATCGCCAGACCAGATATAAAGAAATGTGGCTCGTGCCCACACATGTTATGATCAACAATCTTTATCTTACACGCTACCCTCGCTGATAAACTTACTAAACCGGCAGGAGTTTTACCCTACCTGTCACCAAAAGGGTATCATCAAATGTTTTTGCCAACTTGCTTTTTTGCAGGACTAAAATAATGGATTCCATTTTCTGCGCATTCTAATCGACAGCTTCTATTTTATTGTTAAAATTATTTGTGCCGGCATTTTCGTGTATTTGGTTTTCTTGTGTTTGCCACTTGCAGTGTGATTGTTCCATGCTCTTTGCTATTTGCCTTTTTTTGTAAAATTGATGTATGACTGGCCGTCATCTTGCTGTTTGCTGACTTGTAAGGGGTCGGGACACCGTCAAGCTTTCCGAGCATTTAGTCCCGTACTCCTCCTTTTCAAAGGAAATAAAGACGTGATTGATTGACTGATTGATTGATTGATTGAATCGGTGAACTGCAGTATTGAACACCGGTTCTTGCCAATGACAGGGCAGAAGAGGAATACTTTTTCCTTTTTTTTGTTTGGCATTACGGCACCTCTCCGCTACTAAGATCTTCTGACTGATAGATCAAAAGAGCCATGCGCAGAAAGCGTACGCTATTAATAATAATTTTAGCCAAGCGTTAAAAAGGCTTATACAAGTGCTGTCATTGTCAGCATGTCTCGCGTCGGCCCATGTCTCCATCTCGCACACTGAACCCACTGATGAGATGTGCTGTTTTTGTTCCCTGCTTCGTCTTTTAGCGTTCAAATATTTCACTTGTATTAGTGCGTCACTGATCTGCTGCACCATGATTTTTAAGGCACAGAAATACTACAGCGTTTGGTGGGTGTTATATAGCTCATGAAGACTACCTGAAAAAGTCCTTAAAATGAGGTCGCGGTGTTTCATGTTCAAAAACCCTGGAAACCAAAGCAGAAGTATTATTCTGATGTTGTGTGGGGCACTGATTATTAATTATTGTCTTTTATTTTGGGGAAGGGTCATGTGCGTTGGGAGTACACCCCGCTGGCACAGAAGGAGCTTTTAACTTATGAGTCTGCGCACTCTAAAATTGTGAAGAGGTCTGTCGCGAGCCTTTGTCTGGGATCTGCACTCACGAAGCCGTGCCCGCATGCTACGCGGTCTAGCTTTAATTACCAGGTTTACCGGTCACTTACGGCCGGGTACCCTTGCTCGCTCAGTGTATCCGTAACAGAGGCCTTTCTTCTAAAAACGAAGCAAGCCATGGTTAGGAAAGCGAGCTCGCAGGAAAAGAATACGGTCTAACCAGATGCCGATCTTTATGTGCACAAGGTTGCCCATCATGTGAAAAAAGTGGCAAGCCGGCATGGTGTTCGACTTGTGTATTGTGCACCAAAGAAGCCCTCTCAACTTTGCTTACGCATTTCATGTGCTGAAAAAGAGAGCGGCTGCAAAAAGAGGAACTGCTAACAGTTTGTTAACTGCTGTTCCAGAGTCATATGAGATTCCATTGGCATGCGGGCAAGCCTACATCGGTCAGACTGGGCATTGTGTGATTGACCGCGCAGGGGATCATTTGCGGGCGATAAGGGATGTAGCCACAAATTTGGCTGAGCTTGTGCCAACTGCAGAGGGTGCGAGCCACGGCTGATTGAGATCAAGATTCTGGGTAATGTCCGTGGCAAGACGGCACGTGAACTGTTAGAAGTCATTCATATAAAAAGGAGAGTGCAAGCGTGTGTCCGCAATACATCGGCAAAGTATTTGGGGGCAGAGGGCAAGTATCTTGAACGTGTTTTGTGAACCGCCGTTGGGTTTGGTGTCACTTCTGTTACTGCACATGTTTTCACCTTCGTATATATTTGCTTGCGTGACTGCAAATAAAACAGGTGAGAGCGCCTGTCTCGTCTTTTTCTTCGTTCCGTATGTGTCTTTTGAGCGCTTGTTCTCCTTATCAATCGTTAAGCACCATCTTGCCCGCTCGCCCAAGTTCAAGTTATCTTAGATTAATGATAGGAAGTGTATCTCTTCCTGAATGGTCACGGTGACAATTAAAGCATGCTTTGTGTAACTGTCACATGGTTATCTGCCATAAATCAGAGCAGTGCGTCCGAAAAGATTTATCACGGAAATTGCCGTAGACTCTGAGAGAATACAAATTGCCAAATATGTTTCTGTCAAGAAGACAAAGGTGTCTGATGGGCACTGAAGATTGACGCGACCGCGCATACGAGGTAAACACACTGAAATGCTTGAGACCGACTATAGATATTCTTCTGGTATGTGCATACAATATCGCTTGATTAACAGTACGAGTTTTCATGCTTGCCCAGCCATTTACCTTTAGAGCGTCCATGTAGGTGTTAGAATAAATCTGCTCCTCTTTCAGGCCATTTCGCTGGGAAATTCCTCTGGATGCTGATTTGCATTTTGGCTGCATTTTGCAGCAGTTGTGATACTTGCTCATTTGCCCCATATAGTATTGTGAACCAGTACCTCCACAAATTACCTATGCCGTAGCATGATTGTTTCCTTTCTTTTCGTGGGCGATTTCATTTGCCTCTGTGCTTCTAAAAACAACAGAAAGTCAGAAAGCAGTGTGAATGACATAACCATGTCGACGAGATAAAACGGTCACGTTACTGCGCTTGGGTAACAAATAAAAACTTCTGACATTTTCCAGGGGTAGGAGCATTGCGTCGAAGAAAGCCTAAATTTCATGTAAGTTCCATGTTTCGCATCATTTGTGTCGTGGACTGCTAAAACACGGTTATGGTATCAGTAATTCCATTCAAACTATAAGATTGCAATAATAGCCTTCCACATATTATTCTCCGTTCGATTCGAGAAGCTGACCTCTCTTGGCAAGCATCTTGGCAACGGGCTAACCTGGCTTCTCGTTGTTGGATGGTCTCTGTGTCCTGTGTGGCATGGCTTCAATAACTGCCTTCAGCGAGAAATGTTTTCTCTAAGCCACCCAATTCCATTGTGTCCCGTTGGCTGGTATCGTACGCTCACGTACCTCGCTTCTACTCACCTATATGGTGCATATGTACGGCGTATTGCCCTAGGTTAAACGAAGGAGCGGCGCCGATGAAACTTCATGAAGAAGACGGTGTTGATTTCAGAGCGGGAGAGTGTTTTGCAGCTGGAGCGTGGAACTCCTCAGAGCTCAGGATAAAACGTTTAGAGCCAGATGAACTTCAGATTTGCTATGGGAAAAGCAGGGTTCCAGCTCTTAAATCTTCATGACCCCAGTGTCGAGCTTCCGAGAGCAGTAAAAGAAGTGCTTGTAGTCAATTTGTAGATTTGTCTGTTTAAATACGGCCGTTTTTATAAAAAAAAAAAACACTTCCTTACGCCAAATAGAAAACAGAAGCGTTGTCTTCACAGTGTGCTGTTTATGTGCACAGAGTAGTTAATCTTGCAGTTCTTGCCTATATTATTTTTACTGAAATGTTTTATGTTTTATGTTTACAGAAATGTTATACAACATTCCTTTAGCAGTACAGTAATGATGCAACAATATCGTGTAAACGTAGAAGTTTAACGTTGTTGCAATTATGTACGCTAACGTTAGCAGAACGTTATCTTTAAAAGAATATTATCATTGCTGTAGGAATATTACAATGAAAAGTTCATGCAACGTTTCTGCAACATTTTGTGCGATCTTCCAGTACTAGCTGGCTCAGCTTCATTGCCCAGATCATGCAGAGCTGTTAAGCGGTATCATTATGGAGACAATTTCAATCAGCCGAATAAGGCATTATATAGACGTTTGTTAATCCTCCTTACCGTTAAAAAGAAGGCAAATATTGTTCGAAAGCGCAGTCTCCAGGCCGATGTTTCCGAGGGAGTTTTTGTGCACTGAAAGCCTTCTGTTAGTCAAAAGCCATTAGTCCCAGGGGACGAAGTTTGAAGGTCGAGTGCTCACAGTTACCCTGTCAGAAGGCATTCTGTGCAACGTTTGTGAGATCTGTGTATTGCTGCCGCTTAGAATAAAAATGCACATATTTAGAACATTCAAACATCAGTTTTTTTTCTTCTCTTCGTGAGGTCAGCGTTTCTAGAGGTCCATGTTTTCTCACGTGGACCTTACTAGATGTGCATAGCACGCATTCACTTCCCTAGACGCTCTGCGTGCTGTCAGTATTAGTTAAAATAGCGACTTCGAACAACTTGGCATGTTAAGCCTGTACCATATCAGGTGTTACAGGCCCAACATCTGAAATGGTCCTACCGATTTTACACATATATTCAAAGAATTGTTTGAAAATTATATATAATGAATATTTGCATCCCTTGTTGCTTATAAAAAAATTAATGTAACCAATATTTTTCATCAGTACTGCCTTGAAGCCAGTGAAAACAGCTTAAATATTGAGGAGTGATCAAAACGGCAAATAACAAAAAGTTGAGAGGAATTATAACACACATACTGAGAACAGCACAGGATTAAATAACAAGTAGGTATCGGTTCCTTTTTACCAAGGTTTGTGAAATGAATAATCTGCATGACAGGTTCTGTGGCAAAGCTGGGACCAATAGGCGGAAAAAAAATTTTCAGAGGAAATTTATATGAAAGAAGAACATAGCCATAGTGACCGTATAATCAAGTGGGTTGTTGTGCGCAAAATATACCTATGCAAATAGGTTGATAATACCTAGATGCGGGATAATTATTCACAGAAAAATCATGCACATTCGGCTTTCACGGGACTTGACTGATGAATATGAAAAGGTATTTGACTAGTGGCAACTGAATATGAAAGAATGTTTGGTGAATCTATACAGATAAACAAGTCAGCTAATCGATAAAAGCCTCCATCCCAAATAGAGACACGTCTCAGCTGTTCCAAGAAAAACCAGTTAACTACTAAGATAGAAAAATATATAGTCTAAACAAAAACATTGCTCTCAGTACCTACACCACGACGTCGCCCACCAAATGGGCCATATAGTTGATACATGATTTGCCCACATAACGGCCCGATACTTGGCGCATGTTGCTGTTTATGTCAACGAACTCTTCTTGCTGGTCATTGGACTGATGCCAAATCCGCAGTGAAGTGCTATCAATATATCCCCAGCGCCGCTTCAACGGGCGTCGTTCTGATGCACAACCTGCAAAGCAAATGTAGGCAGAATAAAATATTAGTACCGCTTAGGTCTTTGCAATCAAAAACAACCACATGTAATAAAATGTTTTGAAAGCACATTGCCACCTCGGAGGACCTGCCTAGGCGGTTATTATTCACCTAAATGTCTCTGGTGATATCTGTCACTAGGTGCACAAGGTAACACTCAAAGAGAGCGAGGACTTTTGCCGTTGGTTTCGAGATGACAGAGGCGTGGCGTCCGAAGATGTGCTTTAGGTTGGACAGGCGATTAGCAAAAAGCCAGACGACGCCGAGCGCCCTGTGTTCGGCCGCCATCATTCTCTAAGCACTTAGCATCTTAGCATTATTTACAAGATTGAGAACGCTTCAACGCTGTAAAAACAATTTCGATGAAAAACGTTTTTTCACAATTACAAGTTTTTTTTATCGGAGGCAAGTTTGGATGCTTACACTTACGATGAAACCTTTTTGCGATCTCTCATGCAAATGCGTTCAATGGCGCCGGCCACCTAAACTCAGAGCGTTGAGCCATTTTGGATGAAGATGGAGCAGTACGACGGCAGACTAAAAGCAAAGTGAAGGCTGTCACCCCGCAATAAACTCTCATGAACGAGCACACAACGCAAAAGATTGTGTAGATGGATTGGATTGAGTTTAAAACCATCCATTATAGAGAAGCACTTCAGAAATTAGCAATGGCCCTTCGAAAATGTTTAGAAAGCAAACGCGCGAAACGAAAGTGTGCAAAAGTTTAGTGCGAAGTCACGAATGTTGCAACCGTGTACTTATTACATAAGCTTTTTTTTTAAATAAGGAGAGAAATGTAGTACTATGCTACTTCACGACAAAAGATTGGACAGTGCAGCGTTCACCACTCTACTGCGAAAAGGCGACAAGGCTACTATGCGGCAATTCCCAGTATTGCCACACGGTAGCGGATTGGCAGCTGAGGCTCTAAGGGAGCACTTCAGGTGAGGCTCAAGGGAAGTACCTTTGCAAGACAAACTGGACCACCTTTGCAGGCTGCGAGGTTCGAAACTGGGTTTGGGCACACTGCGGAGGAGGGGCGCGCAGCGGGGTTTACGGAGCTTCTACCGAACGCACACCCCTAGAAAAGCCGAGCGCCAGGCCGGGGGAGGCTTGTACCCATTTTTACAGGTAGGTGTCCGGCGGTGGGTTACGAACTTACCACCTCCCGCAGCCGAGACGGCCGCTCTAACCACTAGGCTGGCGAAGAATCTTGAGAGTTCCTTGGACGGCCAGAAGATCAAATCAGTCGATATTGTTGACCATAAACCCTGACTGCTCATTGGAGGGTCAAATTCTAAAGTTAAAGCTCAGCTACTTTGGTCATCTGATGAGAAGAGGAGTCGCTGGAGAAAGCTTTGATGTTGGGAAAGGCTGAGGGTCACCGGAGAAGGGGTAGGCAGTGAACGCGATGGTTAGATGGCATCCTCGTGGCGCTTCAGATGAAGTTGTGTGATGTCAGGAAGATAGTGATAGACCGGAAAGCGCGGCGTGATATGGTCCATAGGGCCACGAAGAGTCGGACACGACTGAACGACTAAACTGAACTGAGCGGATTGTGACGTGTCATTGGGCGTATCTTTCTGCATGGAGCTATTCAGGCTTTGACGATTGCAAAGCCTTTATAAGACCATTGGATGTAGAAAAATGCACACCTCCTAATGGAAATGAAGTCAAAAGGATACGTGCACCTTAGAACTCTAACGAGAAACAAGTTGCGGAGTGCTGTAATTGCTTTAGGTATGCAGCGAAAATTGCAAGCACAGACCGCATAAGCCTCCAAGCATGCTAACCTATCCTAAGCAGTTCCATTCGACAAAGGGAGATGGATGGAAATATCAGAAAAGTAGAGCAGAATGTAGATGACTATAAAAAGCGCCGAGACTTACTTTACAATCATTTTATCTTAAAAGTACTACAGATCCACGTTTTTCGCTCCCTCTACAAATGTGTCTAACAAGAACCGAACCCGAATCCTAAACTTGAAACAGTGCCGAAATTCCGCTCGGAGCCGAAACTGAACTGAACCCATATATTTTAGGCCATCTTGGGACTGAACCTGAACCGTACCTTTGGGAATACGCCAAGGCCAATAAAGCGGGAGAAAATAGTCGCGTCAAATTAAGCGCCGATAAATTAGTTGTAGATGGCAAGATGTTTAGGTGGGACAAAAAGAAAAAAGACGTTGTCCCATTAATCAAAAGTAAATGACCCAGACACGGGAAAAGAGGACAGGACAAATTTGATTTGACTGCGATAACAGTCAATTGTAGAAGCGTCGTAAACAAAGTTGACAACCTGGCTGCTCTTATGAGTTCTGTACAAGCCGATTTAGTCTTTGGGACCGAATCGTGGCTGAATTTTTCAATCAAAGACAATGAAGTGTTTCAGCGTGACTTCGTTGCTTATCGGAAAGATAGGTTTCGTATGGATGGTGGCGTCTTTCTCTTAGCCGCTCTTTAAACTCGCCTGAACTAGATATAGGCCACGGCGATATAGAATCCGTGTGGTGCAAAGTGACAATGCCGGACTATTGATCATTTGCCGCCGGAGTGTTCTACCGGCCCCCAAACTCGTCTATCACTACGCTGAATATTTTACAAGAAATGATTTCCGGAGCCTCTTGTCATACTTTACTGCTAGCCGGCGACAATAATTTGCCTGACTTGCAATGGCGGGACGAAGCTTGTGAGTATGCAGCTGGTGGAAGCTTAAACTTGGAAATGAAAAGTATTGTAGATTCATTCGGATTAATGCAGTATGTGACTCAACCTACTCGCGGAACTAATATATTGGACCTATTTTTATGTAACTCGCCAAATATGGTAAAGCATGTGAATGTCATTTCCGAAATAAGTGACCACCGGGCCGTAGTCGTATATTAAAACCACAAATAGCAAACAGACAAAACATGTGACCAGAAAAGTGTGCCTATATGATAAAGGGGATTATGCCAGTATGTCAAGGAAGCTTCTTGATTATTTACCGGTCTTTGAATGCCTCTCTGATGATTGGGACGTTCATGAATTATGGAATAATTTTAAAGAAGAACTAAAAGAACTTAGCATTGTCTACATTCTCAGCGTCGAACATACCGGAAAACCGCATATGAAACCATAGATGACTCTGCGTGTCTTAAGAATTGTTAGGAAACGAAGGCGCATATTTAAAAATTATCAGAAAGTACAAGCATTCATCAGTTTGAAAATTCGCGTGCTGCAACTTTTGAGTGCAAACAGAATATAAAGCACTCAAGGAGACGCCATTTTGAAAAACTTGGCAGTGAAATAAAATTGAATGCCAAAGCATTCTGGAAGTACATGAAAGGATACGAAACAGGTCAAACGGGCATCAGGGAAATAATTTTTTATAGTGAGGCATTATTAGATGGTACTGAAAAGGCTACTTGCTTGAATACCTACTTCCGGTCGGTATACTTACCAAAACACAGCTGCAGTCCCTTACATCAAATAAGTGCTGTTCGGACTATGAAACCAGTAGGGCTATCTTTGAAGGAATAAGAGCACTAATAAATAAAATAAACGATAACAAGGCAAGTGAACCAAACGGCATTTCTCCTCGAATTCTAAAACCATGCGTTGAACCGTTCTCTTTATCTCTATGTAACCTAAAACAAGTTATCTTGCGCTGTCCTTCCAGACGACTGGAAAATTGCGCACATTGTTCCCATTCATAAGGGGGGGGGGGTCAAAAAAAGAAGTCGCTAACTATAGACCTATTTCACTGACATCCATACCGTCCAAAGTAATAGAACACATTATATATAAAGAGATAATGACATACTTATCGGCAAACAACTTACTGTCTTCAGAACAACTTGGGTTCCGCAAGGGCTAATCTTGCTCGACACGACTTATTGAATTTTATCATTATCTTGTATTTACTCTTGACAACGGCAGACAAATCGATTGCATTTTCCTCGATTTTCACAGGGCGTTTGATACTGTTTCGCACCCTTCGATTTTTAAGAAAACTTACTGCACTAAATAATAATCCTACAATACTTGCCTGGATCGAAAGCTATCTATCTTCCCGCCGAGAATGCGTGGTATTAAATGGAATGAAATCTAGTTTTGTAGATATAACATCAGGCTACGCTTACATAAGCGAAGACAAGTCTTACTGCCGAAACCTATGGGCGCGTTTAAGCGCTCCAGAACTCTGCCGTCCTTGTCTACATGTATGCCTGTGTATGTATGTATGTATGTATGTATGTATGTATGTATGTATGTATGTATGTATGTATGTATGTATGTATGTATGTATGTATGTATGTATGTATGTATGTATGTATGTATGTATGTATGTATGTATGTATGTATGTATGTATGTATGTATGTATGTATGTATGTATGTATGTATGTATGTATGTATGTATGTATGTATGTATGTATGTATGTATGTATGTATGTATGTATGTATGTATGTATGTATGTATGTATGTATGTATGTATGTATGTATGTATGTATGTATGTATGTATGTATGTATGTATGTATGTATGTATGTATGTGCGCCGCCTCTGTGAATTGTAGTTGATACAGCTCTGTGTTTCATCATGTCAGAAGACCAGCTTGCTGAACGTTCTACTGTATTATTGACTTTAGAAAAAGCTGGCAAATGGCGACTTTACACCACCCGGCTAAAGGTTCTCAGAATTTTCTAAAGAAAAATATCCGGTTGCGATGGGCAGGGATCCTGTCAAGGAAATGCAGAGAAGCTCTTATTTGAACACCACCTTTTATATGTCGCAGTTCGTGTAGGCTCTCGTTACACAAAGCGTGAAGCTTGCCGCGCGTCATTTGGTAGTGGCTAAGGCCTAGCGTATAGCCCAATGACTCTGTACTTCGTGACAGCATATGCCAACACAACAGCCGCAACAAGAGCATGGTCGCAGGCCTGAAGCTGACCGCACGGATGGCACTGGTCGTGTGATAAAGAGTTAACTCGACGGTCTACACTATGAACACGCTAAGGAAACCTCTGTATAAACAATTTCAGTGCAAAACGTTATGATACTGCACTTTCAAACAGTGTCCTAACCACCGGCGACAAAACAAAATTAGTTTTTTGATAACTTATACTCAACTCATCGGGCATTTGCACAGCCTTTTGCCGGTGTCCATGCATATCTGTAATAGTTGTCTTCAACATCTTTCATTCGTTCGTCTTGCAGCGCGAACGTTTTCTGTTGCCTCAGAAGACCGGGCAAATGCTAGTAAGAGTCAAATAGCAAAGGCAGCGAGCGACGCCGAGTATGTTGTCAAGCGCTAAAAAAGTAACTTCGGTTGTACATGGCGGAACGTAAAGCACCAAAATCGGTAAATAAATACGAGCATGGTGTCCTCTAGGCATTTCATCATCCGCAAAAGTACCTACGCAACCACGCGCTTCTTTATGTGCACAGGTGAAGCAGGACAGGGGTCACTTTCATTGCTTCAACGGCCTGGTTAAAGCATTCTAGCATATGTAAGCCTTTCTAGATGCGATGCTCTTCATGCTTTAATATTCACTCGACGAGGAGGTAACACATCGAAGGCCTAACGCCTCAGGAGCGAAGGAGCAAGACTGCGGTTGATTAGCACCAGAACAAGACTGCCTGCAGAGGCTGCATGAATCACGGCCAGGTGTCATGTTTTATTTTCTTCGCCGGGCGGGGCGTGATATCCGGTTCCCGGCGTCACCCAAGAGGGCACTACAATATAATGTTTTGTTTTTTTTTCATCTATGAAGGCAATGTGAGGGACGACAGTCCATCGTTTTGAGAATTCTCAGCGTGAATCAGATTCGCAATAAGGGAGAGCAGCCACGCGGCTAAAAATGAAAGTTATGCAGCTTTACCGAAACTTCGTATTTAAAAAAATTCGACCTCGCATGGGGCTGACCACTCCAAGCTCGGAGTCGTTGCCTGGCCAACTAAGCAAACAAACTTTTAATAACTAGCAACTTTCTATGAAAGACATTCACTCTTCATTGTAAGCGTATGGCCGCCCTTAGGTGAAGGGTAATGATTAATCGCTTCCTTATTACTGTGTGAGCGATTTCTGTATGTTGATAATATTAGTCACATTATTTATGGTGCGAAGCTGAACTGTTGACGACTATCGTTCCTAGAAACCCTCCTAAATTATTATAGCTGCCGGAAGTCTAAGGTTTCGTTGATTATTTTTGTAATAACTGGAGTCAATAGATTTTAGGACGAGACAATATATAAGCTAATCGGAAAATGTTTGTGTAATTCATAAACGCGATTGTTTCAGTTGTACAGTGTAGCTTAGCATATATCCGTGCTTCCACAAACTTGATGTCTCGCGGCTTGTCTGCAGCGATATCACCATCGTTATGCCCTTTAATTTCAGAGAAATATCTTATCGCATCTCTGCTTTTTCTTTTCATTACAATTAAGTGCATTACAATTTTGATGTTTTGATGTTTGTACGCTTCTGGTGTTATCCTTTTTAACAAGTTGTACTGATGCGTAATCTTATACTTTGTTCTTGAAAGCATTCTTTTACCGATCTGGTTAATCTGCTGTGTGATTCACTTAGTTGAGTTTATGACCAAGGGCGTTTCAAGTATGTTTTCCGAAACACTGACCTGTATAACATCTGTACTGTTCCACTTGTCTGGTCTTTCGAGACTGCTGCATATTTCGAATAAATAAATAATAAAAAACACGAATGAAAGCTGTATTGTTTTGAAAATACTGACGTTTTTGTTCTATTTTACAATGTATTGATTATCTTAGCAGCTTCAGCAAAGATCTTGAAACACGTGTTGGTGTTTCGACATGCGTAGAAATATGGCGTGCTTAAAAAAAATAAGCAAACAAAATGTCATGGTCTCCCTGAAATTTTAAGACATGTAATAATATATTAAACCAAAACATTTTTACGTTTCTTTTAATGTGGGGCTCTAGGAAACGATTATATTATTTGCCACGGACAGAAAGTTGGTAACTTCAAATACTTCGCATAGGACTGATTTACTTTTTCAGCTTGCCAACATAGGTTATGGAATAAGCATCGACAATGATAATTAGGACTCGACCCCACCCTCTAATAAGAACATTTTGTTTCGGTCCTCCCTCTATTCGGACCTCTTTTAGGAGGTGTCAACTGGTTCGACGCGTTTTGTACCGGAATAGAATCTTGCTGTGAAGCCGGTCCATGAACCGAACCCTCAGAAATTTCGGTTCGCTACCCTCCTTTCAATATCACGAAAGTGTTTGATGCTGTATGATGCTGTTCTTAAAGCCGGTGCTCGAGATGGAAGCAGGTGCTTGGAAATAAATGCCATTTTATTGTTTTTGCTAGTATTACTTGTTGTCTTCGATGATCATAGCGCTTGCTTTATGTCCCATCATCATAGCGGGGAAGTTGAGGCTGCCTGTCGGAAGGTAAGGCATCGATGATGCATCGACAACGCGAAGCTTCTTCACGCCACCAAGAACTCTGCAAAAAAATGTAAGAGAATAAATCACTGCTCTCGTTTTGTTGTCGGTAATCTAGAAACATTTGCGCGTTGATTCTGCCGCACTCTCTGCACTCTGTTATGCCAGCTGCTCTCTTTTTCTCTTTAGTCTCGCTTACAAGAAATGGAAACGAAAGCGTTGCTTTTGTTTCAAAGCGAACAATGTATTTTATGACTCCTATTCCACAACTTCATAAACAGAATGAAAGGAAGTAAAACTGAGTTGGGGGGGGGGGGAGGTTTGACGTCCCAAAGCGATTGACTCAGGCTATGAGAGACACCGTAGTAGAGGGCTCCGGGAATTTCGACCACCTGGGGTTCTTTAACGTGCACTGACATCGCACAGCACATGGGCGCCTTGCTTTTTGCCTCCAGCGAAAAGCGACCGCCGAGGCCGGGATTCGATCCCGCATTCTTGGGAACAGTAGTCGAGCACCGTAACCACTGCGCCAGCCTGGCGGGGTGGAAGTAAAACTAAGTGTGAAGTTTGCATATTCATGGAAAGAAATTGGTTTTTAAACGCTTCCATGACGATTGGCATTGTATCATCTTTATTTCACAACTTGAACTTCCTTTAGTTGAGGCATTATAACAAGAGTTGGAGAGTAGGTTGACAATACCAATTAGCAGTATACATGAGGAGTTTTAGGAAGTTGGTCGATCTTTCTTAAAGAGGCGTTTTGAAATCTGAAGACGGATTCTATGGCACAGTGGGGCAGTGTGCCGACGGAAACAAAGAAAACACAAGAGAATAAGAAAAGAAAATCGCGAAACTTTCTAATACGAGCATGTGAAACTGAACGTTTTCGCAGTGGTACATGAATGTAAAAAAAAAGACCAGACGAGCGCAACCGTAATATACTAACAGGGATCATCATAACACAAATCAAAACACATATATGTGAAGTGAGTAAATAAACCGAAAAGAACCGCTGTATAGTATTAAATTCTTCAGGTCTGGTCTTGCCCTATTACTTAACTGCATCACGTGCAGTGACAATCGAATCTAGTAATTGGTTTCATGGTGCAAATGGTGCTCGAAGGAAATGACCTATAAAAAGCTTTAGTAAGGTAATTTAGTGGTTGAGAAACCAGGGAAGAACAAGAAGAAAAAGGTGGCCACACATTATAAAAAAGAACTGAGTTATCTATAAGTTCTCTTTCATACAGATGCCGACCACTGAATGAGCCACAATTGCGCCACGCGTGACGTCAGCAATTGTATAAGCAATTAACTCTGCGTCTTATTGCCACCGAAGCGGTGGCGGGTGCAATTACGGCCTTTAACAGATAAAAATTCGGTGGCAGGCTAGCCCCCGCCGCAGATTGCGGTGACCTATCTGTCCTAGTCCCATCAGGGCCAAGATCAGCCACGTACCTTTCACCACCTCAAACATACCCGCAAAAATCTTCTTCGCGACAGATGGTTTATAAGTTTTTTTCTTATTATTACAATCCTCCAGCGTCACAATGCCATTAAAATGGCGGTTACAAATCATCATATTGCCACCTAGCGTTGCCAGGTGGCGCATGACTGAGTGAAGGACGACGAAGTGTCGCTTGCGGGTTTTGCGTCTGTGCTGCTCACCGCTGTTGTATCGGAGCTAACCCTTTGCTATTCTTGATATCCTCAATCACCTTCTACGTGACATTCTGGTGGAGGTGCTGGGTAGATCACCTATGCAAGAGTCTCTATCTGAAAGACGTCGCGCTAGCCCTGTGCCATTGGACACCCCCGTGCATCGCTGCAGTCGACGGCTCCAGGGACTGTCTCCGGAGTTTCAGCCATCACCCGCCGCCATGACATCTAGTGCTTCTGCTCAGCAAGTAACGGGCGTCGCACCGGCCTGTAACTACACCTTGCAGGCCCCTCGGGTACAGAAGTCTTTCCATGGTGACCTATTTGAGGATGTGGAGGACTGGTTCCTTCAATTTGAACGTGTGGCTCCTTTTAACCAGTGGGACGATACTGCCAAACTAAGGAACGTCTACTTCAGCCTTGAGGATGGCGCCCGGATCTGGTTCGAGAACCGAGGAAATGTTAACATCTTGGCGGGAATTTCGTCGTCAGCTTCACGAGGCCTACACTAGCGCGGATCGTCGCGAACATGCAGAACGTGCCATTCACTTCCGCATCCAGATGCCGAATGAAAGTGTCCAAGCGTACGTCGAGGACATGGCGCGCCTCTTCAGGCGAGCCGATCCCGCCATGTCCGAGGACAAAAAGGTCAGGCACTTGATGAAGGGTTTGAAAGAGCAACTGTTCGCAGGCCTTGTGCGCAACCCACCGTCGACTGTAAACGGATTCCTTGCGGAGGCCGTCACAATGGAAAGGGTGCTACAACAAAGTGCCGCGGCTTATAACCGACCTCTCCATACTGGCACAACTGCGGAGCCATTTGTATCTTCCGAGCGGCATCCTGATGCTTTGCGTGAACTAATTCGCAGTGTCGTGCGCGAAGAACTGAGAAAGTTCTGGAACCCCCCGCAGCAATCGCCAGCTTCCGTTTCTGCTATAGTGCAGGAGGAGGTACGACAGGCGCTCAAGAGCCCTCTTTCGCCTATAGTTACGAGCCCGCCATTGCTGTCGGGGACCGAAACCCGTCCCACATATGCGCAAGTTCTGCAGAGTCAGGCTCCCCCTTCACCACCACCCATTCCCGCGCCGCCTACAGTTCCGCTGCCCTCGGTGCAACCAGTGCAGTACTTCGACGAACGTCCCCTGCCCCGTCGCAAAGCCGACATTTGGCGCACGCCTGACCGCCGCCCACTCTGCTTCCACTGCGGTCAACCAGGCCATCTCTACCGGGATTGTCCTTATCGACGCCTCGGTCTTCACGGCTTCCGCATCGACTCGCCTCCTCCCCCGTTTGGTCAACGACCCCGAGTTATTGAAGAGTACCTGGCGGAACAGCGTTCATCTCTTTCGCAGCGTCAGTCCCGCTCCCCTTCACCAAGGCGCTCATCGACGTCCACCCAAGGTTCCTCGCGAGAGGGGCAAGGCCGCTCGTCTGACCTGGTCGGGAATACTGAAAACAGCGACCTTCGGGGGCGAGGCCGCTGGTAGTCGCTGCGTTGAAGACCTCCCGTCGTCGCCGCTTCGATCCGGCCGCGAGCTGCTGGTACCGTCGCCTAGGGAAGCCAAAAGCGTTTCTCTGGACACTCCTGTTATTTTAGACGGTCGTACTACAGTCAATGTATTAGTGGACACCGGTGCGGATTATTCGACTTTGAGTGGTCGCATGGCGACTGTTTTGAGGAAGGTGCTCACTGCTTGGCCAGGTGTGTACCTTCGAACCGCCGGCGGTCATATAGTTACCCCAAAGGGGATGTGCACGGCTCGTATTCAGATTAACAGACATACGTTCGTCGTTAGTTGCGTCGTTTTGAGTGACTGTTCCCGTGACCTTATCCTCGGCATTGACTTTCTGCGAGAATACGGAGCAGTTATCGACCTGCGAAATAGACGCGTCACATTTTCAATGGGCAATCTGCCGAACGAGATAGTAGCAGTCCTTGCAATTCCGCACTTCACGTTTCCGCCGAGATCGTCTCGCTGCCGCCGCGAAGCAGTTTTCTTGTGGAAGTTACCTGTGATGATTTCCGTGCCGGCGATGCTGTAGCGGAAGCGAACCATTCAGTCCTGCTTGCTCAAGGCATCTGCGCTGCTCGAAGTTTATTGTCGCTTCACACTGGCCGGGCTGCACTCCTTGTCACAATTTTTTCTGATGAGCACCGGCACTTGTTTCCGGGAACTAATATCGCTTTCGCTGACCCTGTTACGCACGATCCGGTCTGTTTTACATCCACGGCAGTCGAAACTAATGAGCCATCTCTTGACAACATCGACATTAACTGAAAATTGTCGAAGGAGAAACGGCGGGCCTTAGAGCTACTGTTGCTGGACTTCAAGCACTGTTTTGCTTCTTCCTAGAAGGTTCGTCAAACGCCCATCACACAACATCGCATCATTACTTATGAAGACGCTCGCCCTATACGACAGCAGCCTTATCGTGTGTCTGCCAAAGAACGAGAAGTGATCCAGACGCAGGTTCAGGAGATGCTGAATGAGGGTGTTGTGCAGCCTTCAAAAAGTCAGTGGTCTTCACCAGTGGTCCTGGTCAAGAAGAAAGACGGCACTATTCGATTTTGCGTCGACTATCGGAAATTGAATAATGTGACAAAGAAAGATGTATACCCGTTGCCGCGCATCGATGACTCACTGGACAGATTGCGACGTGCGAGTATTTTTCATCTATTGATTTGAAAAACGGCTATTGGCAAATCGAAGTAGATGAAAGAGACCGAGAAAAAACCACATTTCTCACTCCAGATGACCTA
The DNA here is from genome assembly GCF_055883805.1 of Amblyomma maculatum. Classification (NCBI taxonomy): domain Eukaryota; kingdom Metazoa; phylum Arthropoda; class Arachnida; order Ixodida; family Ixodidae; genus Amblyomma; species Amblyomma maculatum. Next base: position 149,790,379 of record NC_139345.1, on the reverse strand, counting down.
TATGAATTCAAAGTACTCCCATTTGGATTGTGCTCTGCCCCAGCTACATTCCAAAGGATGATGGACACTGTCCTCACTGGCTTCAAGTGGCAGATCTGTCTTGTGTACTTGGACGACGTAGTTGTTCTTTCCGAAACATTTGACCAACACCTCGAACGCCTTCGAGCTGTACTGGAAGCGCTCCGTTCTGCTGATCTCACGCTGAAGCCCGAGAAATGCCACTTCGGGTATACAGAACTCAAGTTCCTTGGTCATGTTGTGAGCGCTGATGGGGTGCGGCCGGATTCCGATAAGAGTGAAGGACGACGAAGTGTCGCTTGCGGGTTTTGCGTCTGTGCTGCTCACCGCTGTTGTATCGGAGCTAACTCCTTGCTATTCTTGATATCCTCAATCACCTTGTACGTGACGATATAGTAACCACACATTGCTGTGGAAGGTAACGGCAAAGCAATTCTCTCTTTCCTCGTAACGCGACTTTGATACTCACCAAGCTAATATTCCATTAAATTTTGCCTGTATCATCTCATGCATACTGGCATAAAATCGAAAGCGGCGAAATTATCTTTACAGCACTGGCCAACATAGATATAAATCCCCTCCCCCCTCCTTTAAGCAAGCCGCAGGTAGGCAGGCGCGGCCTAGGAGTAGTGTGTACGACTCGATATTTAAGGCCCCGACGGATACAATCCATATTTCATCCTCCGATGATCCCAAAGGAGCTATCCGAGTTTGCAGCTCTAGTCAGCTCGGTAATGGCGCGTGGTCGAATCGCGCCATACAATCCGACGACTATATACCTGGCTTTGTCACTTTCCAACTACCGCATGCTAGTGATGTCTAGCTCACGGAAATTGGGCCAGGTATTTGTAATACTGAAACATTTGTGATGAGTTGGTTATTCGAAATATACCTATTGAAATTTTTTTTGCTATACCAGCGTGGACGGAATTATAGCTGCCAAAATGAAATAATTTTAAAGACACCACTGCTGTACGTAATTGACGTATTGGAGGGAAGCTCAGCGATGTAGAAGTTTGCAAATGCTGTATAAACACCTAGAGCGACGATTGCTGGGAACACTTGCGAAAACAGAGGCGTAATTTTGATAAATGGTCAGTACTGTCGTCTGTTACCTATGTAATATGTATAAGACTCATTCCTTAGTAGTCCGCTGAACAGTTGTGCTGTTTATTTAGTTCGAGTTGGTTCAGGTCACTCACATCGACTATGCTGCTTCATAGTGCGTTCAAAACGTGCTCAGCAATTTGCTTAAGTTAGAGAAAGCCTTGTACAAAGATTGCATTGGGAATGCTGTTTAAATTACTTAGAAACCGACCGCTTTTCATCTTCAGTTGTTGCAACCCCTAATCAACGATGGCAGCATCTTCACTTCTTCAGGGCAACAGCGCGTCACTGACTCAACTAATTGCCAAACTGTGACCTCGCTCCGGCAGGTCACCACAGACAACCTAACAAGGCCGCTACACGAATTTTTTTTCCAGCAGCGAACGTCACGACAGCAGATGATAAAGGGTCAGTCAATGAATATGAGCGCACGGGCTTGGGTTAAGTGGCGAGGGTACATCACATGACGCAACACAGATCTGCCCTCGAACCTTCATTTGCTGGCACTTAACCGCACATCTGCAGTCGTGATGTAGGCTTCTGAAATCGTTAGTCTTATGAAGATCTCGGTGGTGACGCACCAAATTCGCTCCGCACATTTGGATACTATTTTGGAGGTGTGAGATATCATAAGTGATCACAGAGAACTCACGCTGGCACAATACCCCACGCACTTATTACACCCTTGGTCATTTCGGGATCTTCTGTGTTGCGTGTTCTTATTAAATTCATATGTTCTTATTCACGGTAATATTGCATTAATTCACCTAATTTAACAACTCCACCCAAAAAACTATACAACAATTTATGTTGTCACTACGAAGTTTCTGTCTGGTTCTGGACAGTGAACCTGTTGTGAGTGCAGGTATTTCTGTTGTCGCATCAGCAATTTGTGTAGTTACAACAGAGAAGTGATACACTCAAGTTTCACTGAAGGACAGAACTGCAGCATAATTTGTCCCGTGTTTGACACAATTCTGGTTTTCTCAACTGGCGGTTGCGGTATTTTCGCAAGTGGCCTGTGGTGCATCTATTTTATAAGCAACGTGGATAAAGTCGCTTTTCTATCTTCAGCTGATTCAGCTAGAGTGATTCAGAAGAGCAGGTAGGTGGGGCCAATGTTACCTGAGTCGGGCGTCGATCACGGCTTCCGCATGTGTTCCCATGGGAGCAGTGCAGCACGGGTGCCATCCACTCATCGAAGTCTGACGCACAAAACAGCGCAGGTAGGAGTCGCTCCACAAGGGACCGGATGATTCACACGCAGGCAACGGTATGTCCCACACGGCCACGTTGGCCTTCTTCATCGCTTCGCCTCTCAAGACTTGCAGAGCGATCTTAGAGCCTGAAAAAGAGGAAATATTCAGCACGAATTGCGCGACGACAGAAGCCCAGAAAAGATACAAAACTTGAAAAAATTCGTAGCACAGCTGAGTGCAGAATATGTCCAGAAAGCCTGGTTTAGCATTGCTTTGATCTGCCGAGCGACGACATTACGATCCGTCTATTCGCTCTGTCACCGCTATCTTGCCCACTGTTCTTGTCGTCGTTCACGATGATACATCGCACATTCCGAATTAGCCCGGGTAGTATCTATGCTAACCAGAGAAAGCAGGCACAGCCTGTCAAGAAACCACTACGCAGTTCTATGATGTCATGCTGTCAAAGGCAGCTATGGGAACGGTATCTCCCGTGAAAAATCAGCGTCCACTTTTCGCGCCACCTCGAAGCAAGTTATGAAAATACAGCCGCACATTTAAAATGAATAGCAGCCAATATGGCCTTCCGAGCTACTGTTCCAGAGAAGATAAAGCCGATGAAGCCCGGCGAGTGAACGACTGGCAGTTTAGCACGAGGAGAAGCCGGCTACTGAGACGGAGCCGTTGCTAAACTTTCGAAAGCCATAGACGATTTGCCTGCTGTGTTTTATAACATCCTCAAAACGAGCTAACAACTATATATATATATATATATATATATATATATATATATATATATATATATATATATATATATATATATATATATATAGTATATATTGCCACGTGCCTAGCGCCGCGCGACAGCCGTGTTTGGTGCCGACGACGACGAAGCGGTTTGTTGTTGGCACGAGCGGCGCGCTGGTGCTGGACTCTGCGATCGGAACGACAAGCCGACCTTATTCTCTAGTCCTCGGCTACGTGTACCTTCACGGCTCTCTGTGACTTCAGTCGTGACAATATATATATATATGTATATATATATATATATATATATATATATAAACTTAAAGTAGGTGACACACGGTGGAAAAAACAACACTTTAATCCGACGTTTCGGCCGGGGTCCGGCCTTTGTCAAGGAATGATTCCTTTATGCCCTACCGGACCCATTCGAGCTTCAACCCCCTCCCTGTATAAATATATATATATATATCGCCTATGCTAACCTCCAGTATTTTTCTCGTTTATTACAGTTGATTTAATAATTAGTAAAGACTATATATATATATATATATATATATATATATATATATATATATATACTTTTTTGTGAACCCAATAATTGAGACATTGCCAACTAGTCTTTACTAATTAATCTTTCGCTTTATTTCATCGTGAAGCATGAAATCGTTGTTTTCGCATTGTTTTCCTTCGTTTTTTGAAGGATAAGATACTGTCACTTTATCTAGAGAGCTTCATCGCCTGCTGATACAATTTGAATGCACCGAGTAGAGTTGAAGAGTGTTTTCAGCAAATCGTGAAAGTTGGTCACGGTTCCCATTCCATATACCTGTTTACATCAGCCGGTTATTACCAGGTAATATTTGCAGATATTTGCTGGCTTAAAGCTATGCAAGGGTCATGAAAAAGTTACTATCTTCTCCCATATTGTAACTTCTTTCATCATTTGCACATTGCGTTAAGCGTCACCTCTGCCTAATCTGCCGCATGTAAAAGCCGCAAGTGTTGTCAAGCCATTTTTAGGCTCTCTCGCGTGCCACCTCAGCATCAAATTTGCGCAGTGGAAGTGAGATGCTGAGGATTAAAAAAAATTATTCCGTCGCTCCCCAAACCTGCCTCTAGAAATATATTTTTTTTGTGTCGTGATCACCGCAGCCTTGCATGTTAACCGATGGCCTAGCCGGCTAACCAACACCGATGCTAGCCTCTTTTGTGTCTCCTCCGTCATCGGTGTTTCAGAAATGTACGTGAAGAAGTGTTCCTTTTTGAGAAACTGGGATGATTTTGTGGCGTTTCCGAGAGTGGAGGGAAGCAATAATTGGAAATGATGTAACAAACCTTTTAGAAGTTTAAACTAGAACGTCACAGTAATATAATAACCGAGTTTGGTACGAAAAATTTTCGCAAAGAAAAAAAAAACACTGGCCAGTTACCGTCATGGAATGGACGTTTAGCACAAACGACTGAGTGAACTTCCTAGATCATGGCAGTGTAGTGTGTTGGTAAGGTTTTTGGCGAGCGAACATTTGCGTGTTTACCAGCTATGATTATTTGAATAGTTATCGGCTCTGACGATTTCATGGTTCTTGTAATTTCATAGTCGTCGTGACCCCATAGAAAGTGACGGTAACACTTTTTTTAGAGCTAGCTAGTTTATTAGGGTCTATTTCAAAGAAATGATACAAAGGGAGTGAACGTACTCATGTCCAAGCGGCAGTGGTCTGCGATTATTTTGAAGTGAAGAAAATGCGCCTAGTAATGTCCATAGCACAGATAGTACAAATTCCGTCTCTAGCAAGCAAAGGCAGGTAATTGTTTACTTCGGTGATAGGTAGAAAAATATTTTTTCAAGAAAACGGACTAAATGTTTACGGTCATTAAATGTAGAATCTGTTGCAATTGTTAGTATTGATTTTTGAGCTATCAAAATCCGAGACAGTTAACTGTTTGTTAGAAACTATGGAAAGCTAGGGAGTTAGAAATAAATACAATATTTGATGGTTCTTTTGTGATAAAGATCGGAATGTACGTACGTCCCTAATTATGTTAAATATTGCGCCTTACAAACCGCACCACCCTGGCAATCATGCTGGAAGTGCGTTAAGTCGACCAAAGCAAACGTGATGCGACGCGACGAGAAAACTGCGTGCAATTTACCTGAATCTACATACCTTCGATCAGAGCGTCCAGATCGCTGCTTTCCGAAAGGAATCGAGGCTGAATGACAGGGTATTTATCAGGATCCGTACTGTTCAGCCGAATATAGCCCGAAGAATTGGGACTTAAAAGTACAGGGACGATCATTATGACGTGGCTTCCTCTTTTCGACTTGTAGTAGCCATCAAACATCTGAAATACGTTTTTATCACGTGTTTAGAAACTCTCTTTGAGCGACTGTCTTCAAATTGCACCTGCTGTAGAGGAACAAGACAACAACACTGGGACATTGACAAGACGATGGCGGTTTTGTCTATGTCAGGTTGTGCGCTCTCTCTCTCTCTCTGTCCCGCCGTTCCTGTACTGCTTTGTTGATACTCGCGAATGCATACAAACTGTCCTGAATTTCATGTTTTATTCAAATCGCACCTTCCGCATTAAGAAGTCTGCACCTGAGGCAAGGAAATATTATTATGCCGAGTGCCCACACCCATGATTTCTAGCTGGCGTAAATATGTGAACCTAATAGACAGGAATATAATTATTGAACAACAAGTCCTGACTCACTGCACACATCGGTCTCGGGAAGTGGGTATACAGAAAAGTAAACGCGGCAAGATAGATGGAGTTCATCTTCAGATATTGCTCTTAGTGCACCCTCGTGCCCCTTCGGGCAAGGTTTGTGCCACCTGTCCTCACAGAAAGTGAAAAGGGTGAGAAAGTTTTACAGAAAGGCTAGTTTCCTCACAACAGCAATCTCACGATCGTTACCACCAGGCGGTGTTGAAAGGCACTATTAAGCGTATGACGCACCTCTCTTTAGCCACTGAAATGTTTTACAGCGTACTACAGTCCTCTTATTAACGATGCCTGCATTAGCCAGCTAGGACTGCCTTCATATATTCGTCTGTTAAAGCCCGGCTTCTCTCTCGTAATAACAGTCTGCTAAAATACGCCCTCTATCTCTTAGTCGTCAATAGACGAGAGCATGAGTTCATGCAATTCATGGTATATTCGGTAAAGTGCACTTCAGCACCAGGCGAGGACTCGTCTCGGGCACACACACGCTTCCTCAGTGCCGCTCAGGCGGCATGCTACATCTAGGACTACCCCAGTCCGTTGGCTACAACGTTCGCAATGAACTCCGCGTCGCATCGAAAGAAGACGCCGCGGCTGCGCACGATCATAGTGTCCCGCGTGCTTGCCCGTTGACTCGCGATTATCGCGCGGCTGCTTCGCCCGCTGTCATTGACGCATTCACTGTTCCAGTTGCAGCGCCGCATGTAGTTTCGTAAAAGGATTTCGCCACAGTTGGTTAAACATAGTACACCTCTGATCCTGCGACTTTCAAGCGTTAACGCTGCCTCGAGAAGGTTGGTCGTCCTCCAAATGATGGGAACCTGCTCAAGTACTCTGCTTCACGACGAAAACGCAGTGCCAACTATTTAGGGGTTGGAGGTTACCATATCAGACTCTGGGCTCGAGGCCCAAGAGACCCTCACTGACAGACGTGGCAGCCACTATAGTCCCCTATTAAATATCCCACTGACACAAACCCTCGCTTTCCCGCCGCGGCGACGCAGTGGTTACTCTACTACTGAACCCTAAGAAGCGGGATCGAACCCCGGCCACGGCAGCCGATTTTCGACGGAGGCGAAAAGCAATGCGTCCGTGTGCACAATAAGGTACCCCAAGTGATAAAAATTTCAACCTCCTTTCATAGCCTGAGTCGGTTTGGGACGTTAACTCCACCAATCAAACCGGGCCAAACAACCCCTCCCTGGTCTCACTATAACGTTTATCGTTCCTTCATTCGTCTCAATTCACCTCCGAGTTCTTCTTTCGATCCGCTTCCGATCTGGAGAAATTGGCAGGTGGGGCGCACAGACCAATGGAAGCCAGAAACATTTTCTTTTTGCGTTGGACAGCTACTGTGTCTCTTCGTGTTCGTAGCTTCATTACTGCCGCGAAATAGTTTTAAAATAGCAGTCAGTAAAAGCACACCTCAAGGTGTGATAGCTCACAAAGAAATCAGGACAGAATTGTAGTAGCTGTTATAAATGCAACTTGTTGATCATTCTGCGATATACTCGGCAACGTATAATAAAATAATGCTACCGCCACTGGAGTATAAGAAGAAAGATCGATTTTTGGGATACGCATGCATTTATAATCTCTCCGGCGCACACGGCGGCAACAGTGTGCATCCATTATCTTCATGGCTATTACTTTTCAAAATTTACGTGAAAACGAGCATCCGTTGGCGCCAGTCAACCGGAATTTCTTCCGCCTCTCTCATTGTCTCGTGGTGTATAGGGCTGGAAACGCTGCTACTTTGTCTAAGAGGTCTTACGCAAAAGGCGATTATTGCCAGTCGACAAATATTCTTTAGAATGTATGCACTGGCTATACTTACAATACAAAGTTGCTATGCTACCAAGTGAGCTACTCGCACTTAATGTTCAGTGCTTGGTATCCCACATTTTTGCGGGAATCGGAATATTTAGGATGTCTTTTCGTCAGACTGTTTAGTTCGCACATTCCATCGGCTGGAAACCAACAAGTTAATTTAAGGTTGCGGTGTAGGATATCAAGATTTCAACAGAAAGAACAATTCACCGAGATTCGTCTCTGTACACACAACACACATAAAGTTGGGCCCATTTGGTGCTGTGCCAACTTATTCATGCTAGGCTGCATTGATTGTTCTCCTTTTGTAAAGAACATTTACTGCTGAAGGGTTTTGCAAATGTAACAAATGAATTATCGTTATTGCATAGCAATTTCTCGACATTGTTTCCTGGCTACCGTCCTCAGCTTAGCACCACGGCAGTGTAGCATAATAGCCAAGCAGCCGTGTGTGCGAACGCAATAGCTGTGGTACTTGAAGAAATTCGCTTCAGCCTTCCGCATGACTACTGTGTATGCAGCGTTTCTGGCAGACAAGTGGTGCGATGATAGATTAAATTGTAAGACCGGATAGGCATACCCAGAACCCGCTGGCTGCCGTTTGCAAAGCTCGTTCTCAGAAAGCTGCGCTCGGTATCAGGAGAAGTGCCAGTACTGGTACATTCTTCATTTTTTTGTAAACAGCAAAAAGGCGGCCTTTTACCTTATTGCTTAATATCACGTACCAGGCTTTCGTCTTCTTTTTTTTTTCTGTAATCCTAGCTTTCAATGATTTGTTGTGCGTAGATGGCATCTTTTACATTGAAATGGCATCAGACTTCACTTGAATGGCGGCGCAAACTCGGCCTTGGAGCCGAGATCTGGTTACCCGCAAGATCTCAGTTCCGTTATTCATGCGTATTAGCTTTATCCCATAGGAAGGTAGTAGCACGTAGCTTTAGTAATATTCCCCGTTTTATCACGCAATAGCAACCAACTTTAATGAGTGAACCAGACATTCAATATCACATCCCCGCATCTCACACAGCTGAGGACGAGTCAGGACACGTGAGCACCCGCTCAACTTTTTTCTCGCACAATCAGGTTTGACACTAACCTCCTGCGATATGCCTATCTGACGAGCGATGTACTCCGCTTCAATGGTCGTCGGATTCAGAGTGACAAAAAGGAACTGAATGTTCGGAAGGGTGGGATCTGCGCCCGGCGTACTCAGGAACGCCACGCATTCCACACCATAGGCGTGAGTCAAAGGGCCTGAAAGAAAAATAAAGTACTCTCAGGCCCGTCGGTTATTGCTTTGCGGTGTATTCTTGCAATAAATACAATCCCTGCAGTTTATAAGCACTAAAGCCATCTCGAATGCATCCAGGCGCTTTGGCAGACAACCTGACCTGCTGACTTGATCATAACCTTCCGGATACTCCTGCTTTTAAACTGTGACATACCGGAAGTGCAGCATTTTAAAAGGATATAACTCCAAAGACGAGAAAAAGAGGACGTAAAGCATCGCTATCTAAACTTTAAATATCGACAGCTCTCGCTACATATCACTGCAATTGATTATATGTAAGGTATTCGCAAAAATGGCAGTCTCTGGTAAAGGACATTGCAGGAGTGGCCACAATGCGCAGCATGAATATGTGTCAGCAAATAACATGAAAAGGCAGTACACAGACAAAATCTTCGCTGAACAAGCAACGCAAATAGTCTTCAGGGCATATCATAAGTCAGGGGACATTGGAAAGGAAGGAAATTTGAAGCTCAAAAAATGACAAGAGATGTTCAGTTTCACATGTCAAACAATTACTAAAAAACGTGAGGCAATGAGGACGGCGCGAATTGATTTTAACACCCATAAATGTCTTTAAAAGTGTCGGAAACTTCAGCAGTGATGCATGCCACATTTCAAATCCACGGAACCACCACCGCTACAACATGATAAAGGGCTGGTGAACTTGCGCAGTGATTACAGGCAGTGTTACCGTAATTAGTGGTCCTCTGTTCAGGTACGATAAACGACCAGCCCGCATTTGTCACTTTTCAGCCACGCTTGATAAGGGAGAGTGGAATAACGCTATATAAGGCTTACGAATTTTATTGCGTGCCTGCACACAGGAATAACACAGCTTAAATGAACATATTTCTTGCGTTTTTTTATCATTAGAAAAAAGTATTATAGCGATTCACTCACTATTGAGAGTCCCTTAGTACATTATATATTGTTCAGAAAGCCCACTTCAGTTATTTTCAGTTCATATATTATTCACCAGAAGCTCCTTGTGCACTCATGCTTATGTATGCTTATCAGAAAATTAGCCCACTCAGTGAAAGAGCGCACAAGACTGCAAACGGCAGCCAGGAATGTGCATGTGCTATTTCTAAAGCCAGCTTTGCGTTGCAGTGCACGTGTTTTTATCTCTGACGTTTTAAACTGATTTTGCGGGCAATTTAGTGGCAGCAATACACTTAGGATTTCGTAAACTTCGCAGAAACTTTTGATACCAACCTGTCCTGTTAAATGCATATTCAGGCACAGTCAATGGATTATAATAGTTGATCTCAATATCTTCTTTGCTCGTGGCCGCGATACCATTTACGGTAACGTGATCGAACAGCTTTTCCCCGACTGGGAGATCGGCGATGACATTTATCTGCACAAAAAAAAAAATGCAACCACTGGCTTAGTGCAGGAAAAATTTCTTGGTGGCGTCGGCTGATATTTAGGGTCCGAGAGTAACATTAGCTGTCAAGAAAAAGAGTATCATGCAGCCAGATGACCAACACAACGAGCGTCTTTACGTTCGCGAGCCCGCTTCGAAATTACAAGCGTCGTAAATTTTGTTCACTTCCAGAGCTGTAAAATGTCAACGGCTGGCAAAAGAGCTCGGTCTTATGCAAGTAGGTTTAGACGAAACTATAAATACACTACGCAAGTTCATCATAAAATGTAGACCGGGAGGGATACGGCTTCTGCAAACGCCTGTATCAGGATTACATGCAAGCACAGGGAAGGATGTAGCATTTGTTACAAACGCTGTTTCATTGTAACAAGGCATTCACTTTGCGACTTGAATTACGCTTTAGAGTTCTAGGTGGGATGACGGATGGTTTCTAAGGCAATACAAGCCCAGTTTTATAATGCGGTTCTTATGAGCATTCTTCTGAGTATACCGTTGAAGATATGATGCGCTAGAAAGCAGAGATGCTATTAACTTAAAATTGGAATCGAACAGCTGAGCCTTTAAACAGGACCATTTGACAGACCACTGAAATTGACCGACACGATTTTGGTTTAACAAATGATATCATGAACCCATATATAGGTTTCGGCATGAGTACTGGTGTTACCCGTTTGACTATAGTTCCACTAACTAAGGAATTCACTTTGAGCACAGGTTCCAGGACATGGCGCACGTTGTACCGAATAAAATAATTCATGTGGGACTACATCCTAACGTGAAAACACGCACAAAAGAGACAAGACGACCCAAGGTTGATGATTTCACATTATTATGCGCCAACTAGCTCAGTTTAAGATCATCCTGCAGAAAAAAAAATCGATTTATTTTTCGTACCTTTAACAATTTTGCTTGCAGGCTACGGTGAACTGCAGTGGTGTAAGAAATTACGAGCCAATATACTCTGGACAGTTAAAAAATGAGACAATAGCCTACCCCAAACGACTCCAGATGTTTTCGCGGTCCAATACCGGACAGCATGAGAATTTGAGGTGAAGCTATGGCACCGGCACAGAGGATAACTTCCTTCGTTGCCCGGACAGTGTGAGTTGTAAGGTAGCGCTTGTACTCGACTCCAACTGCGGTTGTTCCTTCGAAGAGAACCTGCACAGATGGACTGTCTAGATGAACTCAAAGTACATGAAACATCGAACTCAATTCCAACAAAATTAGTTAGGTACATACGAGATATTCAGCGGCACCCTTTATTTGTGTGCTTTTATGAGTTAATAAATTAACAATTTTTAGAAAGTTGCCATTAATTATACCCAGTACCTTTGTCACGCGGGAGAATAGTGCCACATGGAGGTTTTTTCTTCTTCGGACAGTACTGTTGATGAACGACCTGCTCGAGCTCCAACGCTCCCCATCCTTGATGTTGTTCTCAACTCGTGAAAAGCCTGGAACGAGGAAAACAGTTGTGTTGGTAGCATGCCACACGCCAACGCACACGCAACCAGCGATGAGGGTTTATTCAAGAAGTTGACTGCCGCCGCAGTGAGGATTTCTGTCAATGTTTATTAGAGGCTCATGGACAAAATTTGAGGAGGCATTACTAAATAAGGAGCCTAAGAGAAACAGCTTTATTTTACCTCCACGTTAGAGCAGTAACCACGGGAAACATGTTTTGCCCCTGCAAGCACAAGCACAAGCGGAGTACATGATAGTGGTTTAAAGGTCGTGGTATTGTTCTCTGTATGCGAAGTTAATTTTGCATTGAACAGACAGCATTTACACTACTGTAGCGGCGTAATGAACAGTAATCAAATATAATTGTTTGTTGCTGTGTTCTGCACTCAAATGAGGCACATGATCGACCAGAACATTCTGATGTCATTGTCTCAACTAAGTGTAGAGTCATGTACTCTCAATGAATTTTATAAGACGATTGGAGTTTACCTCGTCATTTTCTGGTTTCTACGCACGTAATCAATTTAATGCCAAGATCCGCGGCGCTGCCTAGCCCTCTTCAGGGTGGTGAGCAAGTTCCGCCTCTCCACTTCCTAAGAGGGTAGCATGTGAAGCAAGCTTATGCATCCCCGCAAACACAACAACACGAACACTGTGTAATGATCGCCTACAAGAGCGGCTGGGCAATTTCTTAGGAAAAAATGCGGAAACTCTGATATGTCACGGATTCCAGTGTACGTTGCAAACATCATGCGGTCCACGTTAACCCGACGCCCTCCACTAACAGTATTCCAGTATGTCAGAGGTTTTTGTGCAAACAAAACTACGAATTTCGAGCTCAGCCTTGTGAAGTTAGGAAGGTAGTTTCAGCCTGCGTCCGAAGTCACAACTGTTATGGGATCATGTTTAGCAAACAGCTGACGGAGACACTTTTGCCTTTGTTGGTACTGGGAATTTCCTTTCCGTGATAGAAGCCAGAAATACATCAGTCAAAGAAACCCAAGAGAGGTCTTTTCGGAAAAGAAGAAGTGAGTGACGTGCACCTAGATAGCGATAAGTGTGCAAGACTAATTTCCTTCGGGTTAACAGGGTCGCTTTCGTCGTGCTATCCACATTTTCCCTTCTGCAAGAAAAGCGTTAAAACAATATACAAAATTATCTGCTTGTGGGCACGGAATAGAGATGGAAAATTTCCGCTAGTTTTGAATGGCTCAATAAAGACTGTTTGTTTATGGTCCTTTCTCAAGAAATATATAAAAAAATTCAAAATAATTGGACACATGACAAGAACAGCTAGATTTCTTTCTTGAAAAGTATAAATTTCAGTAATGCAATTTAGGAGTGCCACTTTTGAAATAAAAAAAAACTGCCTCGTCCTCGTGATTTATTTCCGCCTGATTACCTCTGTTGTTTTATGCGTTTCAGTGTATTGCAACAAGTACAATATTTTTGGAACACAATTGCATTCTGTGCATCGCTCCTCTTCTTACAGCTTTGCGGAATATTTACTGTTAACACGCCACTGCGCCCTTAGCCTCTAGCATTGTTCTGAGTTGAACGGGACTTTTCTAATTTTAATCAAGTCCTAAAGCGAGTATCATGTTGTCCAATGATATGCTAGTGCACTAACTACTCAATGGGTTTTAAACCGCCGAGTAACAAAGAATAGAAAATTACACACACACAAAAAAAAAAAAAACCTTACTTCTCTGCGCCATTGCCGCTATCTACGTCGGCCCCGCAATATGTAGATATCAAGACCTCTCAGATTGAGTAGCCACGCAGTATAAATATTATTCTGGGCATGATCTGGGCTATGCAAGAAAATGGACATTTTCATAGTGCAGAACGCAGCTCTCGTAGTATTTCATGAGCGTGGCAGAAGGCGAGAGATGTAATGCTCGTAACATATTTTTGTCATCGGAACCACCTCACCTAAACTCTTACGGCAACCAGGAGAGGACGCTGGCGTTTCTATTGCGAGGTATAACAATCCACTGAGCGACCGAAAGCAATATTATGTAAGAACATAGCATTCGCTTCTACATTTTCACTTTTGGTCAGTTGTGGAGTGATGTTAAATGCGTTTGATCCGCTCAGCCTCCAGGTGAACGCATTTTCACAACAACCGGAAGGAACAGAGACTACGAAATCTCACTTGTTTGGTTCGGGCCGTTGTAGTCGTCATTGCTGTAGCCAAGCTCTCTGCCAGCCTCTAAGAACACGTCGCTTGCTTTGGTATGAGACGCTGGATAGGACACAGGTACCTCTCCGGTTTGGCCGTGGTAGCCTGAAAAATACAGGTCGGGCTTGGCGTTGACCTGAAGATAGCATGACAGTAGATATCGCCATTTGAGGCACCTCACAGGCGGAGGGATGAGGGAAAAGGCGAGAAAATTTTGTGTCGTTCGCTCAGGCCCGCATCCTTTGAGGAAACCACGTCGACACATGCACGCTTCCACAAAATTTCAGCGGCTGTCGGTGGTTGTAAGGCCAAGTACAGACACGGAGGACAGATATCGCGAGAGAGGTGTACGTTCCGGAGCGGGCTTTTATATTACAGGGCTACACGAATTATCTGCGTGAGAACTGAGGTCGTAGGCTGCCATAATTAATGCCGAAGTCAATCACCTTGAAATTAGCATTTCACCAATAATGCAATGATTAGTACGGGGCACGTACTAACGGGAGGGGAGGAGATTTGGGACTGATGAGAGTGTCTGGCGAATGCATCGAAAGCGAAGCGCGAGTGAGCGTAAGCGGCTTTGTCATCATCGGTGCCAGGCTGCTCACGAGCTCTGTGCTAACACGGCAACGCTTTGTGAGAAAAAAGCATGGGCTAGAAGCGTCAAGCAGTAGTCTAGCTGGGAAAACTAGCGCGGTAAAGCAGATGTGCCAGGTTTGGTTGTTAGTTACGGGGCTCGACGCGAAGTACTAAGTAGACGACGTCAGGGCAGGATCGTGTTAGCCATGTTTCGTCAAGTACCAGCTCATAGTTTATTTCGGCGATTTGGCGCGCGACTAGATAGGGCCCGAGGTATCTCCGCAAGAGCATTTCGCTCAGTCATAGTTGACGGATGGGAATCCACAGCCAGGCGATGTCGCCGGCGGCATTATCGACGACGCTACGGCAAAGATTGTAACGCCGTGTGTCAGAAATCTGTACTATATACGGATGCTTGTAAGTCGTGAGGTCTTTTGTTGTAGGAATCGGGCCCCGTAAGGGACACCTTCTTCAGCTATTCATATTATGGCATCTAGGTTTCTTGTAACTTCGCAGTCAGAGATAAGACAGAAAGGTGTGGAGCCATTTCCTTTTGAACGGAAGTGTTATGGCAAATATCATGTATGAAGAGACTTCGTACCACACTTTGGCAGCGTATCTACCAACACGATAACATATGCACAAGCGCTTCCTTTAATTGCTCGATTCGTGTGAGGGACAGGTATTGTACACAAATATAGGAGGCTTCAGAAACAAACAGCAAATTTTGAAGAAAACAAAAAAGCTGTTTCTCCATAGAAAAAAAAATCATGCAGTAAGTACACTTATGAAAGCTTCAAATGTGCGCAAATAAAAAAAAAATGATATATACAAGTCGTTCCGTATTTGTTTGCCGGGTACAAAAATTCTCCAGTGCAAACTGTTGGGATATGTAGTCGCTAAAGGCCAACCACGGGGTAGCTGCGTTGGTCCTCGTTTTTTGATGAGTATAGTTTAACAATATAACTTGCCTGAGTTTTCTAAAATAGACAAAACACTGCAGTCTACTGCTAAAGAACGCTTCGCCAAAACAAGCAAATCAGTCGCCATTACAGGCTGCGCCTTCTGGCCTATTGCAGAATTCGTCCACGCTCTGTTCTTGACACTGGTTGCCTCTCAGTTCACCAGACATGTTGCTTGCTTCTGGCAAGCGTTATTCGTAGCCGTAAATATTTTCACTAATATACAACAATGCCTGACACAATGCCACACAACCTTCCAGTCCTCTGCCTACCCTTTCTTTCCACCGCCATTAATGCCCATCTTATCCGCCTCCTGGGACCTCCCCCTTTAAAATCTCCTCGATATCTTCGCGCTTAAGTTTCGCAGACAGCCATGGAGGAGCCGCAAGCTGGAACCAGTGCTACGGCTGCATTTCATTGACGTTCGCAAACATACATGGAATAATTAAATCACAGCAAACCTTGTCTGACCATGCTTACTCGCGCTTTCTCTCTGTAAAAAAAGGTTAATCCTGGTTGAAAAGCAGCAATTTTTTCGACATTCATGTTTTGCCGTCATAGCACCTACGCAATTTTCGTGCTCCGTAATGTTTTGTAACCCGTGTCGTAGCTTACCGCAAGGAAAGCAACGATTTCTTGTCTCTGATAGCGATTTTTTATTCTGTAAATAAGCTGCAACGAACTACGGCAAAACGAGAGCATTTTAAAATAAAAAGAACAAAATTGCGTCCACATGCCTCCGCAAAATTAGGAAGCAGAAAGAATAAAATGTAGCAAAAGATCCAAAAATGTAATCTGCGCGGCAGTGTAAAACAAAGCCATTCCGCACAACAGGAGGGAGGATAAATTTATCAAGCCCAAAACAGAAACCTCTGTAACCTGAAAACGAATCGAATCGAAACGATAGGTGAAAAATAAATGTGCAACAAAAACTTCTTTTAGCTGGCTACGAGAGATCACAAAGATCTAGAGTCAAATCACGTAAGTCGTTACAAGTAACCGTCAGCTATTATAAACAACTAATTACATATTTATGAAAAACAAGTTAGAATCCGAAGCTTGAGCAAATGCTGACTATACTTCAGGCATAAAACAAAGTCACAAAAAAAAAGATTAAAGTAGTGCAAAAAATTGCCCCTGCCCATGTTCGCCTCAATACTGATATTGTTTTGTTGGAATAAGCATACTTTGCTTAAAGCTTCGTTTCTGGACAAGCGGAGTTTGCAATCTGAAATCAAAGTATTTTCCATCTGGGACGCATTTTGTTTTTACTCTTTCTGTTATTACGCAGGTCTGGCGTAGTACTTAACGGAGCTCGGATTTGGTGTAATTACATGCAAAGAATACCAAAACGCGCGCACTGGACCGGTGTCATCATCTAACGTGTATTGGGCACATACTGGCGCGTACATCATTAAACGTAGCGCGCTTTTCCGCTCTAATTGCGATCACGCCTTTTGTATGCGACATCAGAAAAAATTATTTGTTCAAGTGAAAGCGCACTACGAGCATGCACATACCACGACTGGTAGCTTCAGGTAGGCAACAAGCGAAAAATGTGAAACGTAACTAACGTGCGCGTTTAACTTTAGTCCGAACATGTAAAACACACTGCGGTTGAAAACATCATTTGCGCACGCCCTATTTTTAAGGGAAACGTAAAGAGCGCTAAGTTCTTGGAGTGAATTAGGCTTCATCTCAGATGAAGTACACAGCACGAAAAAAAAAGGCTCATTAGAGCCTCTGAACTGTTTTTTTTTTTTATTCTTGCTGGCTATGAGAACATGAACAGGCGTGCTTGGTTAATCAATATACGGGTTTAAGAGCCAAAGTGTCCATAACCGAGTCGTCCACAATAACGAATCGCAGAAACAAAAATCGCAAGCAACACGCCTCGAGTGTGCATAGCCGACTGCAGTTGTGGCAGGTTGAAAATATTGTGGCAGATTCCTGTAGTGGTTTCACGGCGCTAACACAAAGAACGAAAAAAAAATTAAGAGGACAACACCACGAAGCGCGAACTAATACCCCCTTTATTATTTAGATATTCCATTATGCCCAGGGGCAAAAAACAACGTTACCAAAAAAAACAACTTCGCGCTATGTGGTGTTGTCCTTTTTTTTGTTGTTCTTGTGTTAGCGCGGTGAAAACCCTATGAATAACCAACTAGGTCCAATTCTCGCCATTTTAGCAGATTCCTGTACATTGCGCTGGTCGCCATTATCTTAAAGCATGCGGCACAATTTCAAGGTCCTAGAGGCGCAGGAGACATGCTGCGTTGACGTCTCCTCTACTATAAATGTTTACCTCCTGCCAGCCACTTTACCTGTATACCTCTCCGCCTGACAGCACCTTAACCTCATCTTAGGTGTGCTGAAGAGCCTTCCTGTTGAGCCTTTCATCATTCCATTATAGTGGTACAAACACGCATCAATTTGGCTCCTTTTAACAAGAAAGCATAAAGAGAGATGAAAAATTACGGCCGCTTTAGAGCGGTAAATAAAGGTTCAAATTAGGCGTGAAGTCTTTGACTACATCGTTATGTAGTCTGAGCATGGTACCTTGCGTACAGAGGCCGGGCCTGAATCCGGCCAATTCAGCCGCCCACGCATCATTCTCTTCGGCGTATTTGGTTAGCCTCCTCAAGTAGTTTGCCTACGCAGGATGTTAGTGATATTGGGCGGAGATTCTCCAAGCCCGCTGGTTTTCCCTGCTTGTGGATTAGGGTGATCTTAGCCCTCTTCCACTCTTGGGGTACTTGACCCCTCTCCCACACCTGATTTAAATATCTGGTTAGGGCATTGATCGATTCGTCGTCCAGATTTGCGAGCATCTTGTTATTAACGAGGCCCGGCCCGGGGGCCGAGCGTCTTTTCAGGCCATGCAGCTGCGCTCTGGTGTAGTCAGAGACTTCAGGAAAAAAAAATACGAAGGCTTTTCTAGGCTTAGATCTTAAGAAAGCTTTCGACAATGTCAGCCACGACGCCATTCTCGACGGGCTCGCTGAGCTAAGAGTAGGCGAAAGAACCTACAACTACATTAGATCATTCCTGCGAGACAGGTCGGCGATCATCAGCTTTCAGGGCTTAAATTCGGAGGAGTTCCCGCTGGGTAACAGAGGCACTCCGCAGGGGGCTGTACTCTCACCTTTCCTTTTTAACATCGTAATGAGGAAGCTCCCCCGTAAGCTTGGCCATCTCGATGACTTAAAGCTAAGCATCTACGTGGACGATGTGACCGTCTAGATGTGCGAAGGGAACGACTCGTACATTACATCTAGGCTCCAAGAGGCAGCAGATATAATCAGCAAACACGCAGAGGACGCAGGTCTATGCTGCAGTTCGCCAGAAAAATCGGAGCTCCTGGTAATGACCAGCAGTAGTGGGAAGCTAACTCCAGATATCAAAATTACAGTCAACGGGAACGAAGTCCCCTAAGTAGATGAAATTAGAATATTAGGTATGATTATCAACCGCAGAGGTAGTAACAAAAGCCTGATTAAAAAATTAAAAGATCAGGCGGAGCCCGTAGTCAGAGTATTTAGGAAGACGTCCAACAGAAGGAGTGGTCTCACGGAGGCTAGTAGACTCAGATTCGTACAAGCTTTTGTCAAGAGCAGAATCTGCTACGCGACTCCATTCCTAAATATCAACAAGACCGAAGAACGCGAATTAAACACCATAATAAGAGATGCACGAAGTGCGCTCTAGGACTCCCCATAACTACTTCTAACGACATTCTAGAGAAAATGGGGTTGCATAATGAGTGGAAAGAGCTAGCTGTGGCGGTCAGGCTGTCCTAGAGGGAGCGACTGGCAGGAACGGCGGCGGGTAGGCAAATCCTAGACTGGGTAAACCTACTAGCACCCGGGGAAGGCGAAAGTGTCAGAGAAAGCATAGATCGAGAAATCAGAAAGCATCTATACGTCTCGCCCATACCTAAGAACATGCACCCCGTACACGACGAGGGGAGGAGGAAAAGCAGAGCTAAGCACCTCGCTAACAAATTGGACAAACTCCCGCCGGGATCGGTCGCCTACACCGATGCAGCGATCGGGAAAGAAGGCGACGTAGCCTCGGTCGCCCTATTACACACCGGGATTGCCATAGGAATCGAAATAAACAGAGATCTACAGCCGGTAGAGGCGAAGGAGATTGCAATAGCCATTGCCATTGCACGACCAGGCGTGAAACACTTCATCAGCGATAGCAAAGCGGCGGTTAGGATTTTTAGCAAGGGTAGAGTCAGCAATCGCGCTGCAAAAATTCTGAACGAGTTGTCTCTCGCCGAAAGCGTGACCATAATCTGGACCCCAGCACACGCCGGTCTCGCCGGCAATGAGGCTGCCCACATGCTCGCCCGCTCCTCGCTACCTCGGGGTGCTGCGGACGCCTCCACAACATCTAAGAGCAAAGAATGTATTGGTACGTTTAAGGATGTGATCGACAATCTGAAGAAAGACCGGAGGATATATCTGCCACCGGATAGATCCCTGAGTAAAAAGGAATTGTACGACTGGAGAAGACTCCAAGCTCGAAATTTCTTTCCGCCTCTGTGGAGGAGTTGGACGGGTACCAGAGGGCGGAAGAGGGACGGTGCAGAAACCGAAATCTGTAAATTTTGCGGCCACGTGGCAACATTAAATCACATAATATGGAGATGCGTTCGTACCCTAGGGCGCAACGCGATTAAAACTAGGGATGAATGGGAGACCACGCTAAGAAGCTCCGACGAAAAAACTCAGCGATTCGCCGTCCGCCTGGCGGCCGAGGCTGAAGACCTGTTCTCCTAGACGGGGCCGGGTGTCCGCTGGCCGCGGTGCGACGGACTGCCTCCCTGGACGCCTGCGTGCGGACCCGGAGGTGGCTGCCGCGCCATATTCGACGGAAATAAATGTTCTTCCTCCTCCTCCTCAAATTGGGCGCTTCAGCACTTTGGTTTCGTGTCAAACACTCATTAATATACAGACGGGATCTGACTTGTCCTACTTAAAACCAGCTGACCTAAATACGAAGCTCCACCTTATTCAAGCCGCAAGAAATTGTCATTATGACTCGGGATCAGCATGTCTGAATCGAGGTATAAGGGCTCTGGCGGAATTGATTCCCTGGTCAAACTGTTCACCAAATTCGCAGCCACTGCCAATAGGTCAATTTCACTAGAGGTTTCGTTAAGCCGCCGCTGCCGCATTGCATGTTAGTCAATGTAGTTATGCCGCTGCGGATTGCCCAAAGTCGCTGCCTCCCCCATCTAGCTCTTCCTGAACCTTTTGAAAGTGTTTCGCGAGATTTTCTGCAATTTCTTCACGGTGTGAAATGGGCAGTTTTACCTGCTGCGTTTGGTGCAATGAGCTCGACATGCATAGGTCCGGCACCGCTTTGATGGTACGTATCCAAGCCGGTAAAGCCACAACACAACCTGCAGAGCGTCTCGTTAAAAGCTTACAGAACTCCAGACAGTGACCTCACTGCATGCATATTATCGACACTGACGCCAAGCAATGCATACGAAGAATATCACGTAGCACACAGACGGGTAGAAGCGCCAGGGTGAGCAAAAATGGAAGAACACTAGAACGAGACGGCCTACCGCAAGGTGTTCTGCAACTTTATCTGAGACGTTTTGAAAAAAATTCCGACGATTACGTTCCTTTCTAATGCGGAATTTGAGCGGAGCTCATCGGCTGTTTCGCCTTTTCGATAGATTGAGGCAAATAATTCCAACAAGAGATGTATGTACAATTACAACTTTTATTCAGGCGGTTCGGCTCGGGCGGGGCATATATCGAGATCCGCCGCTACCGATCCGATCCTACGCTCTGATTGCTACCCACTGGGGTGGCACTGGAGGAAGAGCGAAGAGAGCAATTAAGTTATCGGGAGGTCGCGGGAGATAGCGCGTGGGGCCGTAGGAACGTAGCGGGGCGAAAAGATAGCAGCGACCTACTGATACCGCTGACGCCGCTACCGAGTCAAGTCAGAGCCGGCGCTTTGGTAACCGGAGACCTCATCGTCGCCACGCAGAAAGAGAGCGGGGGGGGGGGGGGGGGGGGGGGGGGGGGCTCAGGATCACGAAGCGGTGAACCATTGCGGCAGGAGCGCGCAGCAATCGGAGAACGCGCGGTCGACGCCACGGAGGGAAAGAGAGGACACGCGCAGAGGCGCACGATGGCGGCAGGAGCGCTCGCCGCCCCGGCTTCGGAGCTGGGTACGAGGGACCACGGCGAAGACAACGACGAAGCGAAGCGCAGGAACGGGTGACAGAGTTGCGCTCAAAAGCCTCCCGCCTCATGCAACAGGAGGTTTGTTTGCGGTGAAATCGTGCATAAAACGTACGCGTAGTTGACCCTTTTAGGCTTGGCCTATTTTACAGTGGTGCTTATCTGGTGTGGCGGTGCACGGTGAAAAATCAGAACTGTCTGCGACGAGGCAGAGCGAGTGAAAGACGCCAACACCGACTTTCCGGCGAATGGCAGTGGCGGGGACCTTGGCACCTTGGGGCTATCTGCCTGGCTGGCTGGATGGATGGCATGAACGGATGGATGGAACGGATGGATGGAATATGGGAGCTTCCCCTTTGAAACAGGGTGGTAGCAGTAGCTATCATGCTCATTTTTCTTCCTATATCCTAATTATTGATTTAGATTGGTTAACTAAACCATCATTCTATTTATTAATTTTTTGTTTCTACATTACTAACATTATGGCACTTCTCTGCTTTTAAGCCACCAATCTTCCAGTCGTTTTTTGCTAGTTTCCACCGCCGGTTTATTCACACGGCCACTGGTATCTCTAAACCCCAGAGCTTCAGGAGCAGTGACTGCACCTGCATCAACTTCCGGATGGATACCATTACATTCGAGTATCATATGGTCAATTGTTTTACTAGAGATACCACATACAGCACTTGCGTCATCTCCATTGTTAAATTTCTTTTTTGTAGCTGCGTGTTCTAAGACACCCTGATCTAGCTTCAAAAAGTAGGGCACTGCCTCTTGAGTTATCAAAGAACGCTTCCTCCCTGATATGAATTTTCCACTTCCGGTATAATTCCACACTCTTTCTTTTCCATCGAATTTATCCAATTTTTACCTTCTGTGTTTTTCACTTGTTGCTTTAGCTCTTTATTTCTCCGTCCTTGTGACTAGCATGCTTACTAGTTAGTTTCCTAGTTCTTTTCCTCCATTGTGAGTCAACGCTTTTTAGGCACAGGTACGTGCTGGATCACTGCCTTGTCGTGGCGGAGGGGCTTGCGAAACTCGATGAAGTCGTGAGCTCTGCTGTGTAGGGCCACTCAAGATAGACAAGTCACGGCAGAGAGTTCTGTCAAAATGTGATTCACTGGAGAGGGTAACGGCAACCCACTCCAGTATTTCCTGCCAAGAAAACCCTATAGCCAGTCACAATACTATTAATGATATGGCGTCGGAAGATGAGCCCCCCAGGTTGGAAGGCGTCCCACATGTTACTGGGGATGAACAAAGGGCGATTCCTAGTAGCTCCAGGACGAATGAAGCGGCTGGGCTAAAGCCAAAAGAACGCTCAGCTGTGGATGTGTCGGGAAGCGACAGGAAAGTCCGATGTTGCAAGGAGATATATCACATAGCAACATGGAATGTAAGATCTATGACGCACGGTAAACTGGATGTCGTCAAGCGAGAAATGGACAGATTGAACATTGATATCTTGGGTATCTGCGAGCTCAAGTGGACCGGAATGGGAGAATTTAATTCCGGCGACCATTATGTCTTTTATTGTGGGCACGAATCCAGGAGAAGGAATGGGGTCGCTCTCATAGTAAACAGAAGAATGGGCAAATCAGTGCTAGGGTGCAACCCCGAAAACGACGGAATGATTTCACTTCGGATCCAAGGTCACCCTTTCAACATAACAGTTATCCAAGTCTATGCACCGACCACTACTGCTGAAGAAGCGGACGTTGAGAGATTTTATGCGGACCTACAATGCCTTTTAGACCACACCCCATCATCAGACGTCGTTTTTCTCATAGGAGACTGGAATGCTAAGGTCGGGAGTGACGAAATATCCGGAATTCAAGGCAAGTTAGTCTTGGTGAGCCAAATGAAGCTAGGCAGAGGCTAGGAGAGTTTTGTCAAGGAAACAACCTGACCATAGCGAATACTGATTTTAAACAGCACAAGAGGCGCCTGTACACATGGACTTCACCGGACGGTCTGTACAGGACTGAGATCGATTAGATCCTTTGCCGGCAGAGATGGAGAAGCGCTATACAAGCAGTAAAAAAAATGCTTGGGGCCGATTGTGGCACCGATCATCAGCTTCTTGTTGCCAAAATGAAGCTTCGATTGAGGAAAACGCAGAAAACTAGAATGCCGTTCAGGTATGATCTGGATCAAGTTCCATTAGAATATGCTGTGGAAGTGAGGAATCAATTTCAAGAATTAGATCTAGAAGACAGAGAGCCCGAAGAGATGTGGACTGATGTTCGCGATATAATACAAGAAATTATTACTAAGGTAGTTCCCAAGCAAAAGAAATGCAGAAAAGCAAACTGGTTATCTGAAGAGGCTTTGCAAATAGCTGAGGAAAGGAGGATGGCAAAAGTTATAGGGAAAGGGAAAGATACAAGGTTCTCAATGAGGATTTTCAGAAAATAGCAAGGAGGGATAAGAATGCGTTCCTGAACATACAGTTCCAAGCAGTTAAGGACAACTGCCAATTAAGGAACACAAGAGCTCTGTATAAGACAATCAAAGATATCAAAGGAAGCTTCTGTGCTAAGCTGCGCGTGATAAAGGGCAAACGAGGCAAGGACCTCACTGAAGCCTCAGAGATAAAGAAGAGGTGGCAGGAATACACAGAAGAACTGTACAAGAAGGACCCCAATGTGCAAACCCAACATAAGACGGTTGTGATTACTGATCTCGAGCCGGGCATCCTGAAGAGTGAAGTTGAATGGGCCTTAGCCAGCCTTGCTAAGAACAAAGCTAGCGGAATTGATGGCATTCCTGCTGAGTTGCTTCAAAACCTAAACCATGACGCTGTTGACATTGTGCATACATTATGTCGGAAGATTTGGACAACCCTGCAGTGGCCACAGGATTGGAGGAGGTCAGTTTACATCCCCATTCCAAAGAAAGGCAGTGCCAAAGATTGTTCCAACTACCACACGATCGCGCTTATTTCGCATGCTAGCAAGGTGATGTTGAAAATCCTCCAAGGTAGGCTGCAGCAGTATGTCGATCGGGAGCTTCCGGACGTGCAAGCTGGGTTTCGCAAGGGCAGAGGAACTAGACACCAAATTGCCAACCTTCGCTGGATCATGTAAAAAGCAAGAGAGTTCCAGAAACCAATCTACTTCTGCTTTATTGATTATGCGAAAGCGTGTGACTGCGTAGATCATAGCAGATTGTGGCAAGGTCTCCAAAAGATGGGAGTTCCAATTCACCTCATCTGTCTCCTCAGGAACCTGTATGAAGGGCAAGAGGCCACAGTCATAACTGGGCATGGTCTTACTGATTGGTTTCCAATTGAGAAAGAAGTGAGACAAGGCTGCATAATGTCGCCCTGCTTATTTAACCTATATGCTGAGTGCATCGTGAGGAAGGCCGGTCTGGACGAGTCTTCAGCTGGGGTGAAGATTGCCGGAAAGCGTGTCAACAACCTTAGATATGCGGATGATACCACGTTAATAGCAGAAAGTGAAGTGGAACTCAAGAGACTTCTGATGTGCGTACAAGAAGAGAGTGAGAAGTTTGAAATTAAACTGAATATTATAAAGACAAAGATTTAGGCGTCTTGCTCTATCAAGTCCTGGAGCATCAAGGGACAAGAAGTAGAAGCTGTGACAGATTTTCTCTTCTTGGCTCCAAGATTACCTCGGAAGGAGACTACAGCCATGAAATTAGGAGACGCCTGCTTCTGGGAAAGACAGCAAAGGTTAGCCTTGACCGCCTAGTAAAGAGTAGAGACATTAGTCTGCCAACCAAGATCCGTATAACTCGTGCTATGGTCTTTCCAGTGGTGATGTATGGATGCAAGTGTTGCACTCTGAAAGAGGCTGACCGCCGAAGGATTGACGCGTTTGAATTGTGGTGCTGGCGAAGGCTCTTGAGAGTTCCTTGGACTGCCAGAAGATCAAATCAGTCGATATTGTCGACCATAAACCCTGACTGCTCATTGGAGGGTCAAATTCTAAAGTTAAAGCTCAGCTACTTTGGTCATCTGATGAGAAGAGAGGAGTCGTTGGAGGAAGATTTGATGTTGGGAAAGGTTGAAGGTTGGCGGAAAAGGGGTAGACAGCGAACGCGATGGTTAGATGGCATCCTCGAGGCGTTGCAGATGAAGTTATGTAATGTTAGGAAGATAGTGAGAGACGGGAAAGTGTGGCGTGACATGGTCCATAAGGTCACGAAGAGTCGGACACGACTGAACGACTGAACTGAACTGACGTGCTGGTAGCACGCATTGCAGCGCTTGCTTCGGCGGTTTTCGATCGTGTCGCTGTCCTCCAGCGACACCAGATGGCGCCACCAGTGCCCCTTACCTGAAAGTTGTGTTGGCGTCTTTCGCTCGCTCTGTCTCGTGGCTGACGATTCTGGTTTTCCATCGTGCGTGACCAAACTAGGTAAACTGCATTGTGAAATTCTCGAAACACCCAAAGGAGCAGCAATGGGCAAGCTTTGTGCGCGGTTTCACCAAAAACGGGCGCCTGATTGAGGCGGTCGATTTTGTTTTCAAGATGACTCAAATGAATTTACAGAACGCTAATAGGAACACCTTTAACATTTTTTTTGTTATATCACAGCTCTAAAGGCAAAATATCTACTCGAAATGCTCGCGTAAATAGTAAGAATCATTACGTGAACATAGTCTTAGAGTATCGGAATAACGACAATGTCATGGCATTTGTCCCATGCATTCGCGTGGAGATATCCCTACCGCCCTTGATAGTGCCCATTTATCTCTCTTTTCGTCGTGAAACGATTAATACTTTGTGTACGTAGACCAGCAGTGTTATGTCAAGGTCTCTTCGCATCACGGGGCGAGGTAAAGCGTTTCACAAAGTGGTATCGCGACTAAATGTCATCTTTTTCGGCGACGGCTGTGCAGCGTCAGCTGCAATGCTTGGTTCACGTCGGTGATGGTGACTACAGCTAAATGACGATGAAGCTCGTTGAGAGTGCGCGCGCGTGCGCAGATCTTTTGGGGAAATCGGTCTATTTGGCAAGGAAATCTGCGACTGTGATGTCAAGCAAGCCATGCCGAGGTACCATGCTATTTGCAAATTATCTTGTCGAAGGCACACTCGTGGGAAGGACTGAACGAACAAACATACGATCAAATAAAAGCAGTATCATGAGCTAAATGCGAGTGTGGGGTCTAAGTGCTGACGCAATAAACAGAGCCCCTACTTAGTGAGAAAGTTCTCTCCGCATCCGCTACCTCAACAGATTTTGTTGTGTGGCACGGGCTCGAATAGTATTTTTCAATCCTTTTTCAGTCCCGGTATGCTTTATCATTTTGGCTCGTGCCCTGCACGAAAAGCACAGAAAATGTGGCAGGAAATTGGACAGTAAAGAATTCGCTTGCTTTGATGTCCATTTTATTGCGGCAAAAATCATGGGCCGCGCTGGGTTCGGGGCTGTTTCGACCTCTCTAATGTGCGGATACGTCGATCTTCAATATCAGCTGGACGTAAATGCATTGAAAATGTTTGGCTGTCAGAAAGCTTTCCGTAATACGCAAGATATATAACAAGCATAACATTACCCAGGCGTGATGAACTAGAGACACTAACTTCAGAGATCTAGTGCGTTACCCCCTAAAAACGTATAAACAGTGTCTCACCGTTGTTAACTCCGAGATACGAAGTCTCAATGGCCATGAAGTCGGGCAGAACATCATCGAAAGCCCAACCCTTAGCGCCAAACTCGGACTCCCATCTGTCGTAGTCCTTGGGGTTTCCACGAGCGTAAATTATATTGTTGATTGAGCTTGAGCCACCAAGGAGTTTACCTCGTGGGAATCGGTTGATCTGCAAATGGGTGTCACTCGGGGTCAACAGTGGTGCTGCAGTTGGGGAGATTGAGCATACAAAAGAATCTGGATTCTACGTTGTTGTACTGACTACGCCTAAAGGATACACCTCAACATTGTTAGGTATATAAGCCATTCCGGATACTTTTCTTTCTGAGAATAAATGATTTCGAGGTTGCAGAATTCCCGAAGATGCCGATTCTTCGGAACTGCATTGCGCCTCCAGGAAATAGCTAAAAGAAACCTCAGCAGATAGTTTAGCATTGCCTTCAAGATTATGAAGTTAGAGTGTTAATAATTTCCGCCTGATGCTTCCCTTGATGATCCTCTTTTGATGACATCAAATTTGCTGCACCATTACTCACAAAATGCATGTAATTTGCACCTCTACTTTGACACATGTACTCATTTAGCTTATAGTTATAAGCTACCACGTTATGTGAAAGATGTACGTGGGATAGGAATAAATTCCCGTTTTAATCAAGCCGCATGAACCTGACAATCTGGTCTAGGACTAGTGCGTCTGACTCGGATAATAGGGGTTTCGGGTTAGATTTTCTCCTCATCATCCCTTCTTATAGAAGCTACATTATTTGTTCAGCCTCTGCCATGTAATTGGTTTCCCTAGCAGCACACAACTCTCCGGTCAATAAGTACAAGGTCACGTCACCTGGAATGCTAAACCCTACAATCCAAACCATTTTAAAATGAGTACAGAACGACATAAAAATGCGATCGTTTCGTCGTTTCTTGGAAATCCAGTGAAGCGGCTGCTTCTAGTGCGCCTACCCGCCTCTTTCTTTTCACTTTTCAATGAGCTTTTTTCGAAAGCATACCTAACATGGGATATTCAATAGGCGCGAATTTATGCTCACTTGGGCCTTTAGTGGTATAAGGAAACACATTCCTGCGTCATTGGAGGCTCGAAAGCTATTACTTAAAAGAGTACAGATGCTTCATTTTTGGGTTCGTGTTTTGTATTCGGTAATGAGCGTAAGACTTTATTGCACACGGATCACTCCGTGATTTTCACCTACGGCCGCTGAATAATTTATAATGGAATTTTTTTTTCACCAGTTTCGGTTTCGGTTTCAATAGCCGAGCGATGGCTGTGACGTTAGGGTCAAGTCTAGGTCACGTGGGGGATGAATAAAACAGTGCTATTGTAAGGAAGAAGATGATACAGCGCCGAAGCTAACGACAATGAAGACGCCGATCAGCTGGCGCGCGCACTGAGAGCTCGGACCGTCTTGTTCGGCCGATATTGTGCCTCGCTCTGCGATCGCCTTGTGTCACCGGTCGCCGTCTCCAGTCCTCCGAACAACCCCCCAACAACCCCTCTTCATTTGATGGAACGCGCCGAGGTACGACCCTTACACGATCACCGTGGAGCTCCGCAGCCGTACGATACCTATGGCGGCAAACGAGGTAGGCCAACAGCCAGTGGCAGCCCCTTCGCAGTCCATCTCATGCTCCGGTACCATTCGGCAGCGAGATCCCGCAGTTTTCAGCAAGCAGGCCGACCAGGACGTTGAAGACTGGTTGGCCTCGTATGAGTGGGTGAGTCGTTATAACAACTGGGATGACCGCATGAAGCTCAACAACGTCATCTTCTACCTAAGTGACATTGCTAACCTCTGGTCTCGAAATAATTAGGCAGACATGCCAACTTGGGCCAACTTCAAGGCAAAGTTCATGGACGTTTTCGGTCGGCCCACAGTGCGGAAACTACGCGCTGAAGAAGCCTTGCGGGTACAAGTTCAGCATGAAGGGGAAACATTCACGAGCTACATTGAAGACGTCGTAGATTTATGTAAGCGTGTCGACCCGTCTATGGATGAGGCTGCCAACATAAAGTACATAATGAAGGGCATTGATGTAGATGCATTTCACAAGCTGTGGGCAAAGAGCCCAACCACAGTGGCCTCAGTATACAACCTCTGCCAGAGTTTCGGTGAAATGCTCAAGTAACGCCTCTGCACTCGTCGCTCTCCCGCACCTGCTGCGTCCATCTCTGGCCTGGCTGTGAGCAGTAGCCTTTTGGCTCACATCAAAGATTTTGCTCGAGATGAGGTCTCCCAACAGATTGGGCTTTTTTTGGTCCACGCCCGTCGTCTACAGCCCAGCTACTTACCCCCGCGATCCGACACACCATTCCGCAGGAGGTTGCCGATGCACTTCCCAGTTTTGGCCAGCCAGCGCCTGTCAAACCTCATGTCGACCCTGTCCCACTGCAGTACACACCTCTTGCTGCACCATTGAGTTACAACCCCCTGTGGTCGTGCCGCCTCTACCTGTACCAGTAAAATGCCTCCCATATATACAGATGTCACCGCCCGCCCTCCGCCGCCACAGTCTTTTGCGTACGTGCCGACTAGGCGCCACCGACTATCGCTCCACGGTACCTATCAACGACGCCTCCATACAATCCTTGGCGCACGAATGACAACCGGCCTATCTGCTATGCCTGCGGCATTTCAGGCCACGTCGCCCGCCTGTGCCATCGTACTCTGCGTTCTGCGCCTGCACGCACTATGGCTGACAGCAATTATCAGTACGACACTTTGCGCTCACCTTCGGGGACATCTTCAGGGCAGCCGCACAGATCATCGGGCCGCCGCCAGAACATTCCATTGCACCACTCACCGTCGCCTCGCGGTCGGTCCTTGTCGCCAATGCGGCCTCACAGCATGACACAAGACTCGGAAAACTAGCAGCCGCAGTTCCTGGGGCACCAACTGCGCACATTTCGCCTAACACAAGTCCTCGTCTGTCTCCGCCGAACGTTCTCGAAGTTTTTGTCGACGGTATTCGTGCCCTTGCACTCGTCGATATCGGGGCCACTCTGTCAGTCATTAGCGAAAGTTTTTGCCGCTTGCTTCATAAAGTCACCACTCCGCCTTCTGGACTTTCTCTTCGCACCGCCAGCGCCGATTCCGTTCGTCTGTCTGCTGATTGCACAGCGCGTATCGTTATCGCGGACGTCTTATACGTCGTCGAGTTTTTAGTGCTTGCATCATGCTCGCATTAATTCTAGGCTGGGCTTTCCTTTCCCGCAACAATGCTGTTATTGACTGCGCCCGCGCCCACGTCGCCTTCTCTGCGCTCTGTGATGCGGTTCTTGACAATTCGCCATCTTTTTCTTGCGCCAAACGTGTCGCCGACGACACCGACATTCCGCCCAACTGTGCTGTGACTGTTCCCTTGTGTGTACCTTTTTCTTTCGATGCGACTGTTCTTTTTGCGCCTTCTCCCATGTTCGCCTCATGCCGTCATCTTCTTCTTCCCTTTGCTATCATTGATATTAACTGCGGTGCCGCTGACATAGTTGTTGCGAATGCATCCACCGCTGTGCTCCCACTACTTCGGGGAGAATGCCTTAGTCATATTGAAGTTGCTGACCTCATCTCGCCGTTTGAGGTTGATGGGTATCTATTTCAGACTGCCCACGTAGGCTCCGTAACGCCGATTACTGAGTCTTCCGATATACCAAGTTGGGACCTTTTTCAATCGTCTGTGGCCAGTGACCTCGACCCGACTCACCGTGAACAACTGTTTGCTCTCCTCAACCAGTTCCGTTCTTCGTTTGACGCTCAGATGACTTGGGCCGTGCGACCGAGGTTGTTCAGCACATCGACACCGGCAGTCATGCTTCTTTTTCGCCAGTCCCTTACCGTGTTTCGCCTACGGAGCGCCGTGTTATTGCTGACCAAGTCGACGACATGCTACAACGTGGTGTAATTCAGCCTTCATCTAGTCCGTGGTCGTCTCCCGTGGTACTTGTGAAAAAGAAGGATGACTCCATAAGATTTTGCATTGACTACCGCCGTCTTAACAAAATTGCTCGTAAAGACGTATACCCACTACCCCGCATTGGCGACGCCATCGATTGTTTACAAAGAGCTTAGTTCTTTTCGTCCTTGGACCTGCGTTCTGGCTATTGGCAAGTCCCTGTGGCTGAGTCTGACCGACCCAAGACAGCCTTTGTTACCCCTGGTGGACTATATGAGTTCACTGTGATGCCGTTTGGTCTTTCAACGCTCCTGCTACGTTTGAGCGAATGATGGACACCATATTACGCGGCCTCAAGTGGAAAATTTGTGTTTGTTATTTGGATGACATCGTCGTTTTCTCTCCCAATTTTCTGACGCACCTCGTGCGCTTGCACCAAATCCTGAGCTCTCACTGGCGCCGGTCTCCCCCTAAACCTGAAGAAATGCCGTTTTGGCGCCCGCAAGCTGACAACACTGGGTCATGTCGTGTCCAAAGATGGCGTCCTGCCCGATCCAGACAAACTACGTGCGGTCACTGAATTCCCGAAACCGACCTCTGTTAAAGAGCTGCGCAGCTTCGTCGGCCTATGCTCATATTTTCGCTGCTTTGTCCGCAATTTCGCTACCATCATTGCACCGCTTACAAAATTGCTGAATGGTCCCCCCGACTTGTCTACATGGACCCCACTCTGCGACGATGCTTTCACTACGCTCCGACGTCTACTAACTTCACCGCTCATTCTCCGCCATTACGACCCATCCGCTCCTACAGAGGGGCACACCGACGCTAGCGACATCGACCTCGGTGCTGTCCTCGCTTAACGCAAGCAAGGCTTCTCCGAATATGTGGCTGCTTACGCTAGCCGAACGCTAACGAAAGCTGAATCTAACTACACCATCACAGCAAAGGAGTGTCTTGCAATCGTGTGGGCCTTAACAAAGTTTCGCCCTTACTTATACGGCCGCCGCTTCAACGTCATCACCGACCACCATGCCCTCTGCTGGTTGGCTTCCCTGAAAGACTCTTCTGGGCGCCTCGAACACTGGGCTCTTCGCCTTCAAGACTTTGACTTTGACGTGATATATCGATCGGGACGCAAACACTCCGCCGCTGACGCCTTGTCGCGCTCACCGCTGTCTTTTCCTGCACCCTCGCACTCTATATCCGAACCCTCCGTTGCGGCCCTCACTTCCGACGACTTGCCTTTTGAACAACGCCGGGATCCCTGGATATCTTCGCTTCTAGACGTTTTCACCGCGTCCTCAACGCCTTCATTCCCGGGAGCCCTTCGTCGCCAAGCTTCCCATTTTACGTTACGGGGTGGTCTGCTGTATCGCAAAAGCTATCGCCCGATCCGGATGATCGCAAATGGCTCTAGGTCATTCCCCGCCATCTTCGCACAGAAATTTGTGCCCATCACCATGTCGACCCGCAAAGCGCACATGCTCGCCTGTTGAAGACATACGGGCGTCTTCGCCAGCGGTACTACTGGCGGGGGATGTACAACTTTGTCCGCCGCTATATTCGGTCCTGTACTGCTTGTCAGCAGGGGAAGTCGTCTCTGCGCCCCTCCGCCGGCCCTTTACAGCCATTGCCTTGTCCAGCGCGACCCTTTGATCGTGTCGGCATCGACCTCTATGGCCCCCGTCCATCTTCGACATCAGGCAACCGTTGGATAATAGTCGCCATGGATCACCTAACTCGCTACGCGGAGACGGCAGCCCTGTCTACGGCTAGTGCTCGTGACGTCGCCTCCTTCATCTTGCGTCACTTCGCTCTACTTCACGGGGCTCCTTGTGAACTTCTCAGTGACCGCGGCCGCGTCTTCCTATCTGAAATGGTCAACGAGCTGTTGGAAGCTTGCCAAACAATACATCGAACCACCCCGGCTTACCATCCTCAAACCAACGGCCTCACAGAAAGGTTTAAGCGAACGCTTGGTGACATGCTCGCCATGTACGTTTCTTCTGACGCGTCTAATTGGGATCAGGTGCTTCCGTACATCACCTATGCCTATAACACAACGTCTCAGGCAACGACAGGATTTTTTCCATTCTTTCTCCTATACGGTCGTAAGCCTTCCTGTCTACTGGACACCATACTTCCTTACCACCCCGACAGTTCAGAGTACACTTCTCTTTCTGCTGTTGCCCGCAATGCTGAACAGTGCCGTCAGCTGGCGCGCTCATTCACATCGAACATTCAAGATCTTCGCCGACATGAGAGCGATCACGGCAACCCCGCTGATGACTTTCCTATCAACACCCTCGTTTGGCTGTGTGTTGCGGCTGATTCCAAATTCTCTGCAAAGTATAATGGCCCTTAGCGTGTCTTAGAGCTTACATCACCAGTTAACTACGTCGTGGAGCCGGCAATGCCTTCTGCAGACCACCGTCGCCGCGGGCGAGAAGTTGTTCACGTCAGTCGACTTAAGCCATACTACGACCCCCTTGTCATACCCTCACCCTAAGTCGCCAGGATGGCTGCCTTTTTCCTCCGGGGCAATTGTGAGAAAGAAGGTGATACAGCGCCGAAGCTAACGACAATGAAGACGCCGAGCAGCTGGCGCGCGCACTGAGAGCTCGGACCGTCTTGTTCGGACGATATTGTGCCTCGCTCTACCATCGTCTTGTGTCACCGGTTGCCGTCTCCAGTCCTCCAAAGAACCCCCAATAAACCCCTCTTCACTATAGTCATTCCTGTGTTGTTTTATTTCAGCAGAACACAGAAGCCAGCCTGTCTCAAGGACGCTAATTGCAAAAAGTCAAGAGTCAGCAATCAAATCTCTGAAACCGAAACTGGCGAATAAAGAAAATTCAATGAAAGGTTATTTAGCTGTCGTAGGCAAAAATCGCGTAGTGATCATTATATTTGAATGTCGTACGCATCATTACCTATAAGAAACAAAACACCAAATTATGGTGTCTATACTCCTTTAAGACGCCGCTTAAATCGAAACAGGGAATAAGGCAAGGATTGCCATAACTATGCTTTCTGTAGTAACAAAATGCCAAAAGCTCCGGTCTAGTTGCCTACGCTTCACAACCAGCGGAAGTTGTCCACTAGAATAGATACATATCTGTACCAGTGGTGTCGCTAGGCCTCCCTCCACCTCCTCCCCCGTCCCTGTGTCTTAAGCACCAATCGCTATTTCCATTCTATCTACTCCGTCCTCATGGTTTACTTTGAAGCCAAGTGCGCTCTGTACTCAACCACGCAGTGTGAGTAATGTGGAATTTGTTTTAACACCTAGACTCAACGATCGGGCCTCACCACTGATAATTCAGCAAAACAGCACATCAAAAGCCCATATTTTCGAAAAGGAAGCAACACTAGCATGTGTAAGTTGCGAGGCAATTCACTGAGCAAGCGACTTAAGACAGGTCATTGCCCAATATGAGGCCATCAGAACAAAGCTACTCATGAACTACGCAATGTGTAAACATTAGGCGTGTGCATCACCGTAGCTGTATGCGCACAAATATAAGAACAAATACATGAAGGGCTAAATACTACGATTACTATAGCGGAGTAGCAGTGGAGTAGCCCTATAACTATTTAAAGGCCATCAAAGAGAATCAGTGAAGAAAACGTGAGAACTGGTGTAGAATAAGGTTGGTCACATAATGGAAGTTTAGAGGGAAACCCTCTTACAGCTCACTCTGCAGCCGATCCCGATCCTCAAAACTCTGAACTCCATGCGTTGTAGTTAGGTCTTAGCAGAGCCAAACGATAGGGGAAAGTCTTTTACTTTGCATTCTCTACATTTAACTTTTCTCCTCTCCTTTCCTCCAAAAGTGCAAGTTGACTTCCGCATCCAGACTGCAAAAGTTGCCAACGCGCAGGCATACCAATCGAAAAAATTAACCGCGAAATAACCTTTTAGAGCTGGGAGACGGTGGGCGTCTCTATGGCTAATTTATTTTAACGCTTTCAGTTACGTTTCTCATTTTAACAATCACTTTACCTTTTTCAGAGAAAATATGTGAGAACCGCATAATGCACTACTTGAGCACCGTTGGGCACATTCACCCTGAGTTTCCTTTTCAAAGCACCTGACCTTGTTAAAGGTGCCCTTCTTCTCATTATTACTTTTTTATGTCTAGCCAGACCGTAGTGATCACATGCATGGCGGGTGTGTGACTGGACCGAGGAGCGAGAAAGGCACAGGAGATAGATGAACAAGACAGAATATTGCCGGAGAGATACTGCCAGCGGTCCTCGTTTGGGAAGGAATATTTACCTGCCCATAATCAAAAGAGGCGAAACGGCGGTGCGGCCGCCGACAGAAGTCTTCGATGGGTGTCGGCTGATTAAGGGTCGTGTTTTCAGAGTACACGCACGTACACAGGCCCGATCCAACATTGAAATGGCATGTGTTTTCAAGCACTCCACAAAAACAGAATAATTTCTACAAGAAGATCCCACTTGC
Organism: Amblyomma maculatum; assembly: GCF_055883805.1. Classification (NCBI taxonomy): domain Eukaryota; kingdom Metazoa; phylum Arthropoda; class Arachnida; order Ixodida; family Ixodidae; genus Amblyomma; species Amblyomma maculatum. Next base: position 149,754,644 of record NC_139345.1, on the reverse strand, counting down.
CAGTCATAATTTTTACACAATAATTCGATCGTTTCACCCCCCGCCCTTTCCTCCCTCTCACTGACCGGCTGCACCCCCTTGAGCGCTGCACCACGTGCGGACCGCAGCCCCTCGCGACGTCATCTTGCCTAGAAAAGAAAATGATAAAACAGCGCCTTGCGACTTTGGCCGTCTACAAAGAGAACAAAATGTGGCGTCATTGCCTAGACCATTCTGCACGTTACAAGTTACTTGATAAATAGAGTGGTTTTTGTGCTTGTTGGTTCATTGATTCAAAACACCGTAGTGTAATAAAATACGAGGACCAAGAACAGAAAGGAGCACCACGAGCGCTCGTGGTGTTTTTTTTTCTGTTTCTCTGTCTTCGTCTTTTGTTGCGCTACAGTATTTTGAAAGGACGCGTGCTTGCAGCAGTTGGAAACGAAAAGCAAAGTTTGCAATATTTTCTTTGGTATGTTTATGGTAGGTAACATGCTCTCAAAAACAGTTTTTCGAATTGCCCGCTGGAAAACTGATCTTTATGTTTTTGTCGCGTCAAATCAAGGACGTGATATTCACCCGGTAAATTCAGAGCATATATCAATTTCACCACAGAGATAAGTAGAAAGACAGATGGTAACACCCCAAAAGAAAGATTTTATTTTCTTGATATGCGCCGCTGCAATCCGTTTTGATACCGAAAAGAGAATTCACTTGCCGCTACATAACGTTAAGATTATTTGCTAGCCTTAAATAAACAGCGTGCCAAACACTGCCGTGGATCTACACCAAACCCTGCCTTCACGTAGCCACTCTCCCCCCTCTCCCTCATTATTACCCCTCGAATTTCTTTAGTCTTCAGCCTATTTTTTTTACTCTGACCAGGTAAGTATTTGCTCTTCTTATAGAATTCTTTGCTCGCACATATCTTCCTCATAATTTTGTAAAATTAGATTACTCTACGCCTAAGATGTGACATACGCTATACTCCTTGCAGCTGCAGACATCTATTCCGACGGACCGCAGGTAACGGTTTGTATATAGAGAGCTTTGTCTAAATCACCTTGTAATCACAAGGTCGCTGATGATCTTTTGTGAGAGAGTTAACGTGCGTCTATATAGATGATATGGCTGTTAGGCATAAAGGCAGAAGGCGAATGGGAAGTGGTGGTGTATTCTTTTGTAAAGAGAGTCAGTGTAACATCGCTGACGCATAGAACTCACATGGCCGTCCAGTGAAAAGCTGGCGTTTTGCTGCGGCTCGCTTGTGTAGTCCCAGTCGGCCTCTGTGCGCTGCAGCACAACTGAGAAGAGGGGAACCCGTGCTGAAACATCTTCGAGGCCCCCAGCTTCGAGGAGAAGCACTGTCGCCTTGCCGTCCGCTGACAACCGATTGGCCACTACGCATCCTGCCGAGCCTGCACCGACTGGTATAACGGTTACAAATCACTTAAAGCCAATATCAACAAATACAGCAAAGATGAGATACGGTCGTGTTCAAATATACAAGGCTCAAGGCCCCGGGGGTGTGACCAGGCGCTGGGCTGCGCCGCAGCGCTGCTATATGCGTCGGGCTCATGGGCATCTGCTGAGAAGGCGCATAAAGTTACCACACACTCGCAATCTCTCTCTCGCATGGACCCGTGGCTGGGTCGATAAATTCGATATAAGGAGTTTGCCGGTATTCCCTTCGAAGATCACAACTGAGGAAGGCACTTTATGTCGAAAATGTAAAGTATGTGTTTTCAGGGGCAGAACAGAAAAGCACCAATCAGAAAGACAAAAGGAATTGGGGCTTGCAGCTCAGAGTATAGTGGTCTGCATAAGTGGCCCTTTCCTGGGAAGGCAATAGAGGTGCAAACGCTCCCGAAACTTCACACCCCCCTAGAACACCCACAAAATTCAAAAATCACAGAATCAATCAATCGATCAACACCGATTCTAGAGTGCACAGGAGAGCAATACCTATTTCTACTAGCGCAATTTTAACACAAAGCGTATATACAGCCCGTTCGGTCAAAACGCCGTGCCCGTACAACCGTGTCGGCACGAGTTTTGTCAGGTGTTACCGATAGTTGTCAGAAGTGTTCGGACCATGCCGGGAAAAAGGGAGGCCTGTAGTTGGTCTCTACCTCCGAGGTAATGGATGAGAAGTATGATTCGTGGTTATATACTGAATCCATAGTTTGTTTATTGACTGCTGATCATAAAAATAAATATAAGGAAGCAATAAAAATTATGAAGTAAAATGACAATAAAACAATGATAAAAAAATACAAAAAAAAAATTAAAAGAGCACGATGATTGCGTCGCAAACTGTCGTAGCCTAAAATAATGAAAGTGAATAGTCATTGCGCCGTACTAGGTCGTATAAGTGTGGCAAGTAACTGGGCCGTAATCCGCGGCAGCTAAAAAATTTGAAGACATAAACGCTACCGAATGTGAATATCGAGCTAGCGTTAGTTCATGAGACACCACCGCTGAGGGCGCACTTCGGTGGTACGATTGTTATGTACATTGATGCTATACATCTTTTAGAAATGAAGGACTACATGCTGGCAATACGTTTATGTAACTGATATCTGTCGGACTTAAGTGGATCGGTGGGGCCGTCTGCTGACCTAATGTTAAACAAGTTTTATATTTTATTTCTTTGTATTTTTTAAAATTTTGTTTACGTTGTTCTGATACGTGGTATGCGCTAGGTCATACGCTAGGCTCACTACCTCAACGCTGAGACAAACTGAGTGCCGTGTCAATTTTGCTTCCAATTTAGCATCCAACTGCAATTCAAGTAAGTTGTAGTTTTCGATAGGGATTTGAACCGACGACATATATATAGCCTTTGTGAAAAGTTCGGGCCCAGATGCTTTGCTCTTAAGCCGTATATCATGACTTTAACAATCGTGCAAATCCTAGCCATTGGACAGGCTAGGATGAAAACTCTACTTACCCTCAGCAAGTTAGGAAACCTGGGAATGAATTACGAGCCACATAGTATGGCTCAGAAGTACACTCCCTGGGCTCTAGCTACAGTGTACTAGAATACTTTGGGTAGTGGAAAGAGCGGCGGTCAACGCGTGAGGCACTTCATGTTAACTCTACCAGGTGGCGCTAGCTGCGCCTAACCGAGCACCATTCAGAGACCGACTGCAGCCAGGCAGCAGCAAGCACGGAAGTTTATTTTTGCCACATGTATGCGCAGTACTCCCGATGGAAACGTTCTTATTTACTTATGAGCGAATTAATCGAAGTAATATGACTTCAGTAAGGCTAAGGTTTCGTCATAATACCTTAGCTGAGCAGACGGCGCAAGGCACGAAATGCGTGAAGCTTCGCGTTTACTTCAGCAACCAGTCAGACTTCGCTTTGAATAGTGACGTTTGCGTCGTTTTACTGGCGGGTTAGTACGAGCAGTTCCTGCGAGAGGCAAACAGGACGTTCTGCGCACTTCGCACTCCAGTTCTCTGATCGCAGGCGCTCTGCTAGTGTCGCCTATGCGACACTAGCAGACAGCCTCGCCAGTAATGTAGTGAAAACATCAGAATTGCACCAAATATCACTGCAGCTATTATAAGTTACTGATCTAACGGCAATGCAAGGTGTTCTGCGCGTTTTTTGTTTTGTAGTATCCCGTCTCTGGTGTCGCCGACCTCTCCTCTGTCGTGATTTTGTCTTGTTCTTCCAACACGCAGGTCGAAGCTATCATTTTATTTAGTACTGAAGAAGTTAGAATTTAGGAAAAAGCACCTTTACACACCAAACATTATACCTACTGCACCAAAGTGTAGTAGGTATAATCACAATACAATTTGTTCAAAGCTGGTGTTTGAAACTGTTCGCACGAAAGCGCAATGTAACGAAATAAGGTTCCCTGAAAAAGCAAGCAAGCACGCTCATTGCGAACAATGGCAACGGCTGTTTGATGAAGAAGTTCTCGACCTTCTACCATGGGCTTGATTTCAACTTCTTTCGCTTCTTTGCCATGAAAATAAGGGTGAACGGAGACCCGTTTCCTGTCGTCTGCAATAAACACCAGCAGCTTCTCGTGCGCGACAAGAAATGGATCTGGTCACGGTAGTGGTAGCGCACACAACTCCATCAAAATCGGGCATCTTGTCAACGTGCTCGGAAAGCTGAGTTTGTCAGCGATTTTCTGCAATGAAACAGGCTCACTAGGCTCATTCAAATTCGGGCTCAGGCTCTAGTCTTGAACATTTATGTCGTGTTGACAGGAATCGTGAAAGTCACGCAGCGACAAGCACACTTTTTGGCCGCGGTGTCACAGCACAGGCAGCCGGACGCTTTCTCTCTTGTCATTTCTGTTGAACTTGCCTGGAAAGGTAGGCCGGCAAGTCGGGCAGCAAGGTTGGGACCGCATCAGCGGTCAGCGCAGGCTTGCCACGAGGGATCCTCACCTCTTTACCGCGTTGTCCTCAACTTAAGTAGAACCCTCTTGGTTAGCCTAAACGTTTCAGCCCCATAGGTGAGTACAGGTAAGATGCAACTGTTGTATACTTTCCTCTTGAGCGATACCGGTAAGCTGCTAATCATAACCTGCGAGTGCTTGCCAAATGCGCTCCATCCCAATCTTATTCTTCTTATTTCCTTTCCATGGTTCGAATCTGCGGTTACTACCTGTCCTAAGTAGACATAGTCGCCTACTACTTCCAATGCTTCGGTACCAATCGTAAACTGCTGTTCCTTCCCGAGGCTGTTGAACATCACCTTAGTCTTCTGCATATTGATATTCAAGCTTACATTTCTACTTTTCCAGTCTAAGTCACCAATAATTCTTTGCAGTTCATCTCCTGAGCTACTTAGCAAAGCAATATTAATTATCAGCAAATCACAGATTACTGAGGTATTCTCCGTCGACCCTTATCCCTAACTGCTTCCATTCCAAGTCTGAATACTTCCACTAAGCAAGCCGTGAATAGTACTGGGGAAATCGTCTCTCCTTGCCTAACACCTTTCTTTATGGGAATTTTGTTACTTTCTTTATGCAGAACTATGGTTGCTGTGCAGTCACTATGCATATATCTTCCAGCATTTTCACGTACGGCTCGTCTACCCCCTGATTTCGCAATGCCTGCATCACCGCCAAGGTTTCTGCTGAGTCAAATGCTTTTTCGTAATCAAAGAATGCTATGTATAAGGGCTGGTTATATTCCGAGCATTTTTCTATCACCTGGTTGACTATATGGATATGATCGATATGGTAGAGTACCGTTTCTGAAACACTGCTTGATCATTTGCATGAACACAGTATAAGGTTGTCCTGATTCTATTAGCGATCACCTTAGTAAATACCTGATACGTAACAGACAGTAAGCTTATTGGTCTGTAATTTTTAAGCAGGACTTTTTGACGGGTTAGTTGGTACATGATCTTGATTGTTATAGCGCTGAAGAAACACCACAGGAAGAAAGACACAAAAGGACAGAAGCGCATTAAGGTCCTTAGCGTATGATGATAATGTTTGCGAGGGTAATGTTTACAGTGTCTTGTCACTGCGGCGCAAATTCCTTTCCCACTGCTTTCAGTGGGCTTCTTCTTTCGGGCTTTAAACAACGAGAACGTCCGTCCGTTGAACTCACAAAATCCAGGGTGCTCGGTCTTAAACCTGACGCGTAGTAGTGTGTGTCGCTCTTTTGGTTTTCTTCTCTATGGCTGCATGCGAACCACTGTTTGTGCGTACAGCGTAATGCAAGGAAGTATAAGATGTCGGAAACGTTGTAAAAAAAAGCTGACACAGCGTACGTGCAGAACCTAACTGACAGCAACCTACACGTGCTACCTGTGCCACTGCGGCGCCGATCTCCTCGGTTTCTAGACGCCAGAGCCACGCGCGGCGGTTAACAGAAAGGGCAACAGCTATCTCGTAGGCCGCGCAGCGCGCTCTTTCCACTATCCAAAGTATTCTAGTACACTGTAGCTCTAACCTTTTGACAAAGGGTAGGTGTAGGTGTTCACTCATATATTGCACCTTCAATCTCCCTAAAAACCAACATAAAGGAGGCATATAAAAGTAAACGCTGAATTAAATGGCTCTGTTAAAGGCTTTATTGAGCCTATTCTTAATGGGAAGCTTGATCGTTTCCTACGGTTTACTGTACTTTGCAATGACTATACTCCGTTTCATACGTCAAGTGCAACACTGCCAAAGCTACAGCTCTTGTTTGCGCTCTCTGCATCCGCGATGAAAAATAGTGCCTGCTCTTGACGAGAGGAAATAATAGTTGCTTCGTCTGCAAGCTTAATACATCTTACATTTGCGATCAACTTCATAAAAGGCACCTTTCTAGGGAGCAAGGATCGGATTCGGTGAATTTGTATGTTTTTTATGTCGTTTTTGTTCTTGTCGCGTTTTCGCTGCCCCGCAACCTTGCCAGCTGTGCCACTAGATGGCACTGGCTGTGCTCTCCGCGCTGCGCGTCTCTTTCTGAGAAAATAGTTCTTCGGTTCGCATTTTTTCTGTAAGATCCTCTGTAAGATCCGCACTGCGAAGACGCCTAGGAATGCGAAGCAAGTTATTAAAAACGGGTACGCTAGGAATAGAGCCCGTTTCCGCAGGAACCACTCGGCCATAAAACGAGCGCGTAGTGATACGCCTCCTTATATTTTCTTGTGGACTACTTGCGTAGCTTTCGCTGCGTTGCACCTGATCTATCAAACGGAGTTTTTTTTATAGATGGTGCCCTATGTAAGTCTGGATATTCAGGGGATGTACCGTCTGTTGCAGAAGTTTGCAGCCCAACGCGCCGGACGGAGGAGCAGTATCGCTCCCGAGAGGCGGCGCTGCGCACGCCGGCGCTGCCTGGTGACGCAGCTATAAAGAGTGAGGAGGCTTGTTCTCTTCCCCTCAACCCGCGGCTGAGAGCAAAGACCAGCCGCGGGTTGAGGGGAAGAGAACAAGCCTCCTCACTCTTTATAGCTGCGTCACCAGGCAGCGCCGGCGTGCGCAGCGCCGCCTCTCGGGAGCGATACTGCTCCTCCATCCGGTGCGTTGGGCTGCCAACTTCTGCAACAGACGGTACGTCAGTATATAGTATAGCACCAAACGTCGTCTCCTGCAAAGGCGTGCCTAACTTTTGCCAATCTTATTCCCGATTGAGTTTTTTATTTTGTTGGGTCCAGCAGATGCCGAAGCATGCCCCACGTTTTGGAGAGATTCATGCCTCCCTCCATTTCGTCGCATCTGCTGGGCCAGTTTTGTTCGCACATTTTGATCGCATAGCTTTCAATTTCCTTGTTATGCCTCGCGATTCGTCTTCTAAGATTCTTGTTCCACTTTTGTTTCTTCAGCCTGCGTTCCATGCTTTGTTTATCGTCCCACATTTGGAGCAGTCGGCTATCTGAATAAGTTAGTAAAAACGTATGTTGCAGATAGCCAGCGTTCTCCACTCCCGAGCTACGGTGGCACGCCCAATGAGGCGCTTGACGCCCCCTTCACGGAAGCAGAGGTAAGGGCGGAAATTGTAAGACTAAAAACTAAATCAGCCCCGGGTCCCGATGGGATCACCAATAAAATGCTAAGGAATCTGGACGATGACTCTATTAGTCTACTAACGGAATTCATTGGAAAAGTTTGGGAAACGAGCCAGTTGCCAGATCAGTGGAAAACGGCAAACATAATACTAATACCCAAACCGGGAAAACCCCCGCAATTAGAAAATTTGAGACCGATTTCCCTAACCTCATGCGTAGGGAAGTTGCTGGAGCACGTAATACAGACGAGATTAACGATTAACGTGCTTCATGGAGCAAAACAACCTGTGGCCGCACGAAATGGTCGGCTTCCGACCACACTTGTGCACGCAGGACGTAATGCTCCAACTAAAGCATGATATCATAGACTCGCGATCGAGAGACGCCAAAGTGATCCTGGGCCTAACCTTACCAAGGCCTTCGACAATGTCAGGCACGAGGCTATCCTCGAAGGGCTCGAAGTGCTCGGAGTAGGGGAGAGAACGTACAACTACATAAAAGACTTCTTATCGGGCAGAAAAGCCTGCATGATATTTCAAAATTTAGAATCTCCTACGATAGAGTTAGGAAGCAAAGGCACACCGCAGGGCTCAGTGCTATCGCCTTTCCTATTCAACGTGGCAATGAGAGGTCTCCCGGGTAAACTTGACCAAATCAAGGGGCTAAATTTTAGCATGTATGCGGACGATATTAACCTCGGGATTTACCATGGGAGCGATGCGAGTACGGAAGAACACCTGCAAGCAGCGACCGACATCAATGTCGATTACGCGGCTAAAAGGGGACTTTTGTGCTCCCCGCATAAATCTGAGTTGTTCGTTCAAAGTCTGTTCCCAAGGACGCGGGATCGAATCCCGGCCTTGGCGGCCGCTTTTCGGTGGAAGCGAAAAGCAGGCGCCCGTGTGCTGTGCGATGTCAGTGCACGTTAAAGAACCCAGGTGGTCAAAATTTCCGGAGTCCTCCACTATGGCGTCTCTCATAGCCTGAGTCGCTTTGGGACGTTAAACCCCACAAAACCAACTATAACCCAAAGTACCTCCGCTGCAAGAATAACGGGGAGGTTCATATTCAGGAGGAGGGCAAACCGGTGCCAAAAGAAGATCAGATCAGGATTTTGGGGATGGTCATTCAATCCCAAGGCCATAACGGAGAGGTCCTGAAAAAATTAGAAAGTTACGCGATGCAAACCCTCGGGCTCTTGAGGAGGGTCGCCACTAAAGGAAGAAGCCTCAAGGAGCGAAATTTACTAAAACTAATCCAGGCATACGTAATAAGCAGAATCAGTTACGCCACGCCCTACCGGACATCAAGGCCGGCGAAAAAGAGAAGTTAGACTGCCTGATTCGAAGATGCGTTAAGAAGGCGCTAGGACTGCCCATGGGTACCTCGAGCGAACGACTGCTCGAGCTCGGAGTGCATAACATGTGGACAGAATTGGCGCAGGCAGTGCGAGTCTCCCAATTAGAGAGAGCACGACAGAGACGGGCAGGGTAATCCTTGCAAAAGTAGGCATCAACCCGGACAGGGAAGTTAAAAAAAAAAGTCACAATTAATAGTGAAATCAGGAATGCCTTGGTAGTCCCCCCCTTCCCTAGGAATATGCATCCAGAGTTTAATGTCGAAAGAAGGGCCAAACGAGCCGAAGCTCTAGAGCGACGGTTCAAGAACATGGGAGCAAAGGAAGTAGTCTATGTTGATGCGGCAAGTGGCAGAACAGGTGCGGCGTTAGCTTAGGTAGTCGATGGCCGAGGGGCACCGGTATCCGCGGCAGCCATCAGAGGCCGCAACATAGAGACTGCGGAGGAAGTTGCGATAGCGCTAGCTTGCGTAGGAACAGAAGCCAAGTTCATAATTAGCGATAGCAAAACTGCCATTCAAAATTTTGGGAAGGGGAGGATATCACCGGAGGCGGCCAAAATCCTCACTCAAAGAACGATAAATAGGAAAATTCAGTTAATTTGGACACCTGCTCACGCTGCCGTCCCTGGTAACGAGAGGGCTCACGAGCTAGCCCGAGCTCTCTACTTCAGGGTAGCCGTCGAGCCCTCCAAACACTGGGCATACGACGAGCGTCTGCAAAATTACGGTGAAATCATCGCCCATTATAAATTGGGACGTAGACTAGTACCCCCGCCAGATGTTAGACTAAATAATAGAGAAGCTGTCGCGTGCGCGCGGCTACAAACTAATACGTTCATGAACTCGGTCTGGGCGTTTCACACGCTACCAGACCTTAGGGACAATGATCTCTGCAAACACTGTGGGGCGAGAAGGACCCTCGACCACATAATTTGGGAGTGCCCACAATCTCCAGGGATAGAGAAAAATATTACAAGTCGAGAAGCCTGGGATACCCTGCTGCAAAGCGCGGACCCTGCGATCCAGCACCGCACCGTCCATCTGGCGGAAGAGGCCGCAACAAGCCAAGGGCTACTTGCCAGCCTCTAATGCGCGGGCGCACGACTCCCGTTTCCGATGGAATTAAAAGTTGTACAACCAACCAACCAAGCACCAAACGTCAGTTCAAAGATATATTAACTTAGTAACAGTGATTTCACTTCATTGTTTACATAATATGTGAGTTATAACTCTACGATGATGTCACCGTGCTACAGCATGCTCAGCGGTTCAGCAGCACCCAGGTTTATTAACAGACCTCAAATGCGATAGGAAAACAGTTATGCGTGGGCACACTTACGAAAAACGAACATATCAAACATCTTATGCGTAATTTTATCTCATCACCATATGTTGTCTCACCACCATATGAACAATAAACACCTGTCGTAAACGGTTGGAGGAGATGCAGGGATCGCCTAACCTTGCAATAAATTCTCAACCGCTGGCCCCTACCGGAACCGTCGCCTCGCTGGTTCCTCTCCCTCTCTCGCCTCTCCCGTCCGTTCTCGTAAGAATTCAGCAGACGACTGTGCAGCCTCCAACATCAACGCGAGATCCTCTGTCCACGTCTGGTGATGTGTCTCCCATCACCGCGAATGCGACGCTACCTTTTCGAGAGCCTCGTTTCTTTGCTGGTCAAGCAGGCGAAGATGATGAGTGGCTCTTGAATGTGTGAGCCACTATGACCGAGAGGATTCGGTGGCTAAGCTCACAAATGTCGCGTTCTTGATGAAGTGTGCCTTGATGTGGTACTAGAACTATGAAGACTCCCTGACGACTTGGTAGAGTTATGTAGAAATAATCAGTGAATGTTTCAGCGATATACCTGCGAAAAACAACAGGCAAAGCAGACGCTTGCCCAGAAACCACAAGCAGCAGGTGAAAGTTGCACCACCACATCGAGTCAGAACTTGTTATACAAGACCGTAAACAGGTTTTACTAGAAGTGGTGGTTCAAGGTTTGTGGTGAAACGTCTGCTTGGCCTGTTTTTTTTTACAACACCATAAACATTCCCGCCGTGGTGGTGCAGTGGTAAGACGCCCGACTTCTGCGCCGGAGTTCCTGGGTTTGATACCGACCACGGCGGCTGCGTTTCGATGGAGGCGAAACGAAGAGGTAGGTATATACGTGTGCTGTGCGATGTCAGCGCACGTTAAGGATCCCCAGGAGGTCGAAATTACTCAGTAGCCCTCCACTATGGCTCCTTCCACTACGGCTCCTCTTTCTCTCTTTCCACTTTCTCTCCAACCTTCCTCCCTTCTCTTACGGCGCGGTCAGGTGTCCACAGAGCAAGTGTGACAGAAACTGCGCCTTTCCCTTCCTATGAATCATATATATATATATATATATATATATATATATATATATATATATATATATATATATATTGTAGTGAACTACACGAGGATATACGAAGACAAGGATGAAGTAGGCGAGAATACCACGAAGACGAGGATAAGGACGACAAAGTGCCGCTGCGCTGCTCGAGCTCGCTTGTGGAAGGCCTAGACTGGCTGTGCTCTTGTGTGGTTCTTTGTGCAACTTGGAGAGGGCTATTATCCCTGTTAAAGGACAGAAACACCCCCTTTCACTTGGTGGAGGTCAGGATTTCCTGCCGTCCTGGAGCTTCGAAGCCGCACACTCCCGACACAAGCAATGACCGACGCTACCACCCCCAGTCCAACCGGCCCCTCATCCGCCGTCTTTTGCGCTGGAGCTTTGCGCCAGCGTGATCCTCCTATCTTCAGCGGAACCGGCGACCATGACGTGGAAGATTGGCTGTCATCATATGAGCGGGTCAGTACGCACAACAAATGGGGCGACGGTCTCAAATTAAATAACGTGATATTCTACCTGACGGACGTTGCCAACCTGTGGTTCCGCAACCACGAGGCCGATATCTCCTCGTGGTCTGCTTTCAAGACTACTTTTTCCGATATCTTCGGTAGGCCTGCAGTGCGCAAGCTGCGCGCTGAGCAACGCTTGCGCCGCCGTGCACAGCTACCCGGCGAAAATTTTACGAGTTATATTGAAGATGTTGTAGATCTGTGCAAGCGCGTGGACGCTTCAATGACAGAACAGGCCAAGATTAGTCATATTTTACAAGGAATCGACGATGACGCGTGCCAGATGCTTCTGGCCAGAAACCCAGCAACCATGGTCGACGTCATCAATGCATGCCAAAAATTTTGAGGAATTACGCAAGCGCCGTCAAATCACTCGTTCTTCGCTCTCACACCAGGAGCCTCTTGCAGCTTTAACAGCTGACGCAGAACAGTCCCCCTTGCTGCAACAAATCAAGCAGTTCATTCGAGAAGAAGTTGCCCGTCAACTGTCCCTCGTTCCCCATCGTCCTGACGCTTCCTCTTCTTTGGCGCCAAAGTTGCAGCAAGTCATCCGCGAACAAGTCGCAGAAGCACTTCCTACGCTTCCTGAAGCTCCTGCCGTCGCTCCTTTGACATACGTCGGAGCACCACTACAATATAGCCAACCGTCTGTCCCAGCCCCTTTGACCTACGCGGCAGTGGCTGCGCGGCCTCCGCCTGAGCCGTTACCACCCGTGCAGCCTGTCCTACGCCATGCACCGCTTCCTCAAACGGCTCCGCTTCATCCTGCGACTCCGCGCTATTACAACCCGTGGCGTACTTCTGACAATCGCCCAATTTGTTACTACTGTGGTTGCCCTGGACACGTGGCCCGTCGGTGCCGTCGCCGCATGGCTGCGCGTCCCGAGCCTGCGTCTTCGGAGTACTCCCCACCGCTGCTTCGTTCTACTCCGTCTTCTCCTGCATACGCCGCCGAACAGCGTTCGTACACGACCAATCGTTCTCCTTCTCCACGTCGCAGGTCACTGTCACCAATGCGCCGGCGACCACCCCCTGCTGATGAGGGAAACTAAGCTCCGCGGTTCCTGAGGCAAGAACTGCGTACTCTGCGAAAAGCTCAAGGCCTCATATTTCTCCCACGAACGTTATAATGATTTCTATCGATGGTCTGTCCGTATATGCGCTGGTCGATACGGGTGCTGCAGTGTCAGTGATTCATGAGCAACTCTGCCGACGATTACGAAAAGTTACGACGTCATTTAACGGTTTGTCACTCCGCACTGCCAGTGAAGAGAGGATCGCACCTTTAGCAGCATGTACAGCGCGTGTCGTCATTGAAGGTATTTTGTACAGTGTCGAGTTCGTCGTTTTGTCATCTTGTTCCCACGACGTGATCCTCGGATGGGACTTCTTGTCTAAACATAACGCCGTGATCGATTGCGCCCGAGCTGAAGTAGAATTTTCTGCACTGTGCGACGCACTGCCCGACGACAACCGTTCAGTGTGTCCTCAAAAGCTCACCATCGCTGAAGATGTCGACGTAGCACCAGAGGCTTGTGCCCTTGTGCCTCTTTTGTGTCCTGCTGTGTCAGACGTTAGTATTTTATTTACGCCGTCTGCATCCTTCATCCACCGCAAGCACCTGCCGCTGCCATCTGCTGTTCTCGATGTTCACGGTGGCTTCACGAAGCTACTCATCTACAATCCGTCTCCGCACCCGATTACTCTGCTACGTGGGGAATCTCCGGGTTCTATTCAACCAGCCCACCTTCTCTCTGACCTGGACGCCTCCGAGACCTACCGCAGCAACTACATTGATGCTCTGCAGTCCGATCCGACGCCTGATTCGTTGCCAGACGACTTCTTCCGAACCGCCATCGATGACGCTCTTCCTTCCACCAACCGGACTCAGCTTGTGGCCCTTTTACAGACATTTCGCTTCGCCTTCGACGCCGCCCACACACCTCTCGGCCGTACTTCCACAGTCGCGCATCACATTCAGACCGGCTCTAACTCGCCTTTTCGACAGCGCCCCTATCGTGTGTCAGCGGCAGAGCGTCGCGTGATCAATGAGCAAGTTGAGGACATGCTACAACGTGGTGTAATCCGTCCATCACAAAGCCCCTGGTCTTCACCAGTGGTGCTAGTGAAAAAGAAAGATGGCTCGTTTCGCTTTTGTATCGACTACCGGCGCCTCAACAAGATTACCCACAAGGACAATTACCCCCTTCCGCGTATAGACGACGCTCTTGATTGCCTCCAAGGTGCCGAGTACTTTTCATCTCTTGATTTACGTTCAGGTTACTGGCAAGTACCAATGGCCGCCTGTGACAGAGAGAAGACCGCATTTGTGACGCCGGATGGCCTCTATGAATTTAATGTGATGCCCTTCGGTCTGTGCAATGCGCCCGCCACATTCGAAAGGATGATGGATAACATCTTGCGGAAGTTCAAGTGGCACATCTGCCTCTGCTACTTGGACGACATTGTTGTCTTTTCCACCGACTTCGCTACGCACCTAGAGCGCTTGCGGCAAGTTTTGGTTTGCCTTACTGACGCCGGCCTGCAACTGAATCTCAAGAAGTGCCACTTCGGTGCCAGGGAGTTGACTATTTTGGGGCACATCGTCTCTAAGGAAGGTGTTCGCCCTGATCCGGCCAAGCTGCGCGCAGTGGCGGAGTTTCCTAAGCCGGTTTCGCTCAAGCGACTTCGAAGCTTCATAGGTCTATGCTCCTATTTTCGGCGCTTCGTGCAGAATTTTGCTTCAATAATTGCACCCCTGACGAAACTACTCGGAGGAAACAATGACTTAACTGCGTGGTCGGTCGAGTGCGACGAAGCGTTCAACGCATTGCGCCGTCTTTTGACTTCGCCACCAATCCTTCGCCACTACGACCCGACAGCACCCACCGAGGTCCATACTGATGCGAGTGGCGTTGGCCTCGGAGCTGTCTTGGCACAACGGAAAAACGGTTTTCACGAATACGTCGTCGCGTACGCGAGTCGTGTCCTCTCTAAAGCCGAATGCAACTACTCAGTTACGGAAAAGGAGTGTTTGGCAATTGTGTGGGCATTGACGAAATTCCGACCCTACCTTTACGGTCGCCAGTTTGACGTCGTCACGGACCACCACGCGTTATGTTGGCTGTCCTCTCTTAAAGACCCGTCCGGCCGCCTCGCACGATGGGCTCTCCGCCTACAGGAATTTGACATCCGCGTTATATATCGCTCTGGCCGTAAACACATGGACGCCGACGCACTGTCTCGTTCTCCCCTCTCCAACGAACCTGCTTGCTCTACGGCGGCTGATCCCGTCCTCTCCTCTCTAACCATCGCTGACATGCCTGCGGAGCAGCGCAAAGACCCGTGGCTCGCCTCTCTTATCGACGTCGTGTCCACTTCTAACGCTGCTGCACCTTCTCGGGCTTTACGCCGTCAAGCACCACACTTTGCCCTACGAGATGGTCTTCTCTACCGCCGCAATTATATGACTGATGGTCGACGATGGCTTCTCGTCATTCCTCGCCATTTACGACATGAAATGTGCGCCTCTTTCCATGCCGACCCTCAGTGTGCCCATCCTGGTGTCGTCAAGACGTTTCAAAGAATCTCTCAACGCTACTATTGGCGCGGCATGTACGGTTATATTCGCAAATACGTCCGCTCCTGCATCGCCTGTCAGCGCCGGAAGTCATCCACACCTCGTGCTTCTGGCCCCTTACAACCACTTCCATGCCCGGCCCGGCCTTTTGACCGCATTGGCGTTGACCTTTACGGGCCACTTCCCTGCACGGTTTCTGGGAACCGGTGGATTATCGTCGGCATCGACCACCTCACCCGGTATGCCGAGACCGCCGCTTTGCCCGCCGCTACTGCCCGTGAAGTTGCCCTGTTCTTACTCCATCATTTTGTTCTTCGCCACGGCGCACCGCGAGAGCTGCTAAGTGACCGAGGACGCGTCTTCCTATCCAACGTCGTTGAAGCTCTACTGGCCGAATGTCGCGTCATACATCGGACCACAACGGCCTACCACCCTCAAACTAACGGGCTGACTGAGCGCTTCAATCGTACTCTCGGAAATATGCTGACGATGTACGTTGCCGCCGATCAGACGAACTGGGACGCTGTTCTTCCTTTCGTGACATACGCTTACAACACCGCCACGCAGTCAACTACTGGATTTAGCCCTTTTTTCCTCCTTTATGGGCGTGAGGCGTCGTCCACGATGGACACTATTTTACCATATCGTCCTGACTCCTCCGAGTGTACTCTCCTTTCAGACGTTGCCAAACATGCGGAGGAATGTCGCCAGTTGGCCCGGTGTTTTACATCGGAATCTCAAGGCCGCCAAAAGCATCACCACGACAAAGATGAGACGCCACACGTTTTTCCTGCAGGATCCCTTGTTTGGCTTTGGGTTCCCGGCACCCCACCGGGACTGTCATCAAAATTTCGAACCGAGTATCACGGCCCCTACCGCATTATCCGTCAAACCTCCCCTGTGAATTACATCGTGGAGCCACTCACTACCTCTTCGGACATGCGTCATCGCGGCCGCGAAACTGTGCACGTGAGCCGCCTTAAAACGTACTACGATCCGCTCCTCTTGCCCTCACCATAGGTCGCCAGGATGGCTCCACCTCGCCCCGGAGGAAATTGTAGTGAACTACACGAGGATATACGAAGACAAGGATGAAGTAGGCGAGAATACCACGAAGACGAGGATAAGGACGACAAAGTGCCGCTGCGCTGCTCGAGCTCGCTTGTGGAAGGCCTAGACTGGCTGTGCTCTTGTGTGGTTCTTTGTGCAACTTGGAGAGGGCTATTATCCCTGTTAAAGGACAGAACACCCCCTTTCACTATATATATATATATATATATATATATATATATATATATATATATATATATATATATATATATATATATATATATATATATATATATATATATATATATATATATATATAAGATCATAAACAGCCGGGTGTCTCTGGCATGTGGTCAAGGGCATTGCGGATACGTCTACGTCTACCACTCCCTCTTGCCAAGGACAAAATGGGTTCGGTCTCCGACGTTATTCGACATTGCCGGACATTCTAAATCCCCAATACGCGCCCTATCACAGCGAAGTTTGGACGGCTAGCAAATTTTACTACCGTAGCGCCAGTGTCCAAGAATCTCCATCTCAGTCTATTGCACGCAATCCTTGAAATTGTGCAGGATGAAATGCCGCGACGGGAGCAGTTTTCCCGACGCTCTGGCTTCGCAGATAACGCATATGCTTTCGAACTAATGCACGTACGTGCCAAGCGACGTCCAGGTATTCATCACTGAATGTCACCAAGTTCGCCTGCCGCGACGACCTCGATACCACAAGACCAAGACCCGACGAGATTTACGAACAGTTTTCTTACCACCAATGCAGAGACCCTCGCTCTCACTGTAATCGTACATCTCGCCGACCATCGGAGAGTTACATCGTCCCACAACCTACTATTCGCCGCATCCTACTATGCAGGATCCCGCTGAGGCGCCACATTTTAATCGGCCTATTCCCGTGTGGTACCGGTATGGTGTCGCGGGTCGCATATTCTGCTACGGCATGTTCCACGCGCCGATAAGGTACAATCATTCGATGGCATCGTCCCGACTTGCCGCCCAGTCCTGCTTCGACATTTATCGGCCAGAGAATCCTAAGCTGTTTGCTAAACGAAGGATTTCATAGCCGTTCTCCCACCTCCCACCGTAGTGCGACACCACCTCCATTTTGTCTAAGCCGTCCCCCGTCATCATGGCCCCGATCCCCGCAGATTTGCAGGAAAGCTAGCCAGCGCTGCCGATGGAGGTTAGGTCGCTGGATAATGTGCCCTGCTGCCTAGTGTTCGTCCCTCATGTTAAAGAACAAAGTTAATTGCTTGTTGACGGTTTGTTTACAATGGCGCTGCTAGACACGGCCGGTACTCTTTCGGGAACCTTTTTAAGAACAAAGTTATGTTTGATTGGAAGAAAACTGCTAATTTGTATGAAGATTCTGATGGACCATGCGGACAAGAAAAAAACTGCATTTGTTACGGCGGACGGCCTCTTGGAATTTAACATGATGCCCTTTGACCTCTGTAATGCACATTCCACATTTGAAGGACTTATGGACACAATATATCCTGGCTTCAAGTGGCAGATGTGGATGTGTTTCTTGGGCGGTGCTATTTTTGGCCGGACATTTACGGAACATAACACGCGTCTCGCTAATGTTCTCGACTGCCTGCAGAATTCTGGGCTTGTCCTGAATTCTAAAAAGTGCCGTTTTGACGAACGTCAAGCTCTGATATTCGGACATCTCGTCGACCGCGACGACGTCGTCAGTTTACGGCCGATGTTGTGGAAGAACTTCGTTTTGCGCGTCACATTTTTGACACTCCACTCCATATCACCCTCAAATCGACGGTTGAATGGAGCGCACAACCGCACACTCGTTAACACGCTCTCTATGTACATCGCATCAGATCAAAAGAGCAGGAATACCCTCCTGTCATATATAACGCTCGCCTGCAACACTGTAACGCATAATATGACCGGCTACGGCACGTCTTTTTTTCTTTATGCTCGTGCGCGTCTGTATTTTCTAGACAGTATTTTCCCCCATTCCGGCCATGGCGAATCATGCATCACGGGAACTCTTTTATCCTTCCCAAGAAACTCGCCATCTCACGCGTTTCGAGATTCTTGTTTGGCCAGAATGTTCCAAAGTGTGGTGCTACAGCCGGTATCGACGTCTGTCCTTACGTCCCTTTAGATTTAGCATGGCTTTGCTGGCCTCCCCGGAAGCGTGGTTTAGGACAGAAAATGTTGGCGCATTATGTAGGCCTTTACGGCATTATCGAACGCATACGTAAACTACAGAACAGCGCTCATGACTGCTAGGTGTCGTCGCTCAGCCACAACCGAAGTCGCCCATGTCGTCCGGATGAAGCCCTTTCACACCTGTGGAAACGACGAACTACTTCGCCCGGAAAACTTCGGCTTCGGGGAACTGTAACAGTCGTTAAGGAGAAACGAGAAGCATAAAAAAGGATGAAGACGTTGGGAAAAACTTTCGTGCCGGAGTTTCAGCCGTTGACCAGCTGAGCTCTCTGCCGTCTCCATCTGTCCAGCGCTCCGAACATAAATCCGCGTCGTAAGAGTAGCTCCCTTTCTTCTTATTTAATCCTTGAAGTAATACAATCGCACCAAAAGCCAGCTGTGAATGAGACGGAAAACGCTTAAAAGCTTTTAGCTCTCGGAGGTTTACAGGCACCTAAAGCGTAATTCACACCTGTTTTGCGTGTCATGAATTTGCGTAGCCGTTATCCTATCCGCAGGGCAGCACAGGAAGTATGCAAACAACACCTAGACGTCATGTCATCCGCAGGAGGAAGAAAGGGAGGACCAATAAGGAAAGCCGCTGAGAAGGGAGCTACCCCTGGCGGTGCGCAGTGAGATAACCGCTCGTGCAAGATGTTTTAGAAAGGAAGCATTAGGTCATATCCGCTGCCATTGTTGACTTGAGTCATGTCCGAATAGCAGGTCAATGTTTTGAGCATGTGTGCAGTGGAACTGAGGAGATTTGCGTTCGGGATGTTATCCATGTACCACCTGTTAGGTACAATCAGCGACTCCGTCTGCAGACATTTGCCCGACCACAAAACACTAACTGCAGTTTTCTTAAAGAGGGTATGAAAAGGCTACAAAGGTCACTGATAAACGTTTCGAATGTATAGAACGAATGCTTCAGAGCATCTTTCCAAAGCATAACTCCTTGCAACAAAGGCCACGATTTATTATTTATTCTTAAAAACTGCGTTTTTTTTTAATTCGCGGGCTGCTCGGTCTCACGTGGCGGTGAGATTTGGAACTATTCTGCCGTGAGTACCTACGTCAAAAGTACCGAGAGTGAGAGGTCAAGACAGGCTTCCATTGGTTGCAGCCGCGACGACCACTACGTCACGGACACACTTTCGGTAGCTGCGAAAATTGTCTGCTTGAGTGCTCCATGCACTACATACGTGAACAATTGACCTTGGTGCTTCGGTTCTAAATGTTAACCGAGAGGTGGTGGCGTCTGACTGAAAGTGCGCGTCGGCGCCGAAGTGCGAAAAGAGCACGAGCTGGTCCGATTCAACCTCGTACCGATTGTACACTCCTGATTCAGATAATAGTTCAGGAGCAGCACATAAAATAGGCAGCGTCAACCTTCGTGTACCGACCGACGGCGCAGCAGCGTACTGTAGTCCCGTCTCGTCTTTGCAGCAACGACCATTTGTGCAGCGTGTCGACATATAAATGGAAGGTGCGTCAGAATAAGCCTGCTCTCTCAGCTTCATCACGAAGGTACACAAGTTCGCACAGCTTAAGTGCAGCACCGGATGCCGTCAGGTTACCGCAGAGATGCCGTCCTCGAGCACTGCGGCCGACGGCATTTCAGTCGTGCGCTTCTCCCTGGTCGTCGCTAGGCCTTGTTTTTTTTGCATCGAAGCCAAGGCGGACACCGTTTTGAATTTGAAATATCCCGCTTCGCTGCGTCTCTAGCGTAGTCGCTCGCGTGCTCCTAAGCGCGATTCTTGCGTGTAGCTGCGGAAATCGGTGACAACTTGCGCTTCCGAAATTCATGTGCCGAGTGGCTTTGCTGGTGTTTTGCGGTGTCGATTCTGGCTCGGACGATGCATACAGCTAGATAAACCACGCGTGCACGTTACGCTTTAGCTTTTCCTAAACGATGTGAGAAAGGACGTAAACAAAATCCACACTATCCTTTTTGTACTCGCGGACGAATACTTCGAGCTCACCTGTAATCCTATATCCAAACATTGTAGAGATCATGAGTTCCTGCTGTCGCCGATGATACGTGTATACATTCCATTCGCTACGCACCACAAGAGATGCCTCTTGCCGACCATCGTGAAAGCACTCCTCGCTAAAAACGACGACGACATGTTTGCACGCGTGCAACTCGCACGCTCGTCTGCCCGCATGTATGCAGAGCAGATGTTGTCTTAACTCCGCGAAGAGACCAGCCGCCGTTTGTCAAACAGCAGAAGATGGTACCAAAGCTACTGACACTGGAGACTGGCCCCGACAGTGCGAGGGGAGAAAGGGCCTTGTAGAAAGCCGTACTCGACAGGAGTGGACGCTAATTTGATCTTAATGGGACATGGATATGAAGGTGAGTGCTCTTCCGCCGCGGCCGCCGGTGTGTATATGGAGAGCAGCCTGCCCACCTGCAGACATGGGCTTGCGAACGACAAGAGTCGTTCGGGCTGCTGTCGCACACGATTCGAGAGGTCAAGAAACTGAAGAAACCGGCGGCCGAGGAACACACGAGACAAGGTTGAAAGCTATGCAAACGCAGAAGGGACAGAAAAGGCTGAGACTGATGAATGTGTATGCGGCGCTCGGGAAAACAGGCGCGACAACCGGAGGTCTCAAACCGAGCATCATCCGAAGACGCTTTGTGGGCGGGGCGGAATTCCCGATCTGTTTTCTTTTTTGTTGTTTTTTTTTTCTGGTGTCTCCGAGCGTTGATTTGAGAGGGTATAGGAGGAACTCCATTTTTAATTGTCGATATCTCCGGTATTAATGAAGCTAGCTGAAAAAAATTTCCGATGAAGGGAATTTTGGTGGTGTCCCTATCTCTCGATCGATTTGTTTTACCTCATTTTAGGCATTTCACAACTCCTTTACAAGAAATAAGTAAAATTATCTCAAATCAATGCTGGGCATTGTAATTTCTTTGATTATTTCAAAGACCAGCTTGCGCTAACCACCCCTCGTACCATTAATGTAAGAATCCGTTATTTGATATGTAATTTAAAACCACGAAAGCGTACGTGTGATGCTTCAAACAGGTTTTTCTTTTTAGCCAGGTAAGTAAAGGAATTCCCGCCATGTTGGCATAAGACCGGCCAAGTCCGCAGTCGTTAACAATTGATGGTGATGGCCTCAGACAAAATGGCACATACCCACGGCGGGCGATTGGCCAGGGTGCATTGTAGATTGTAAATATATATGTTCAAGGGCTGGAGTATTCAGATAAATATGAATGGTTAACTAGAATTTGGAAAAACTAAAAAGGAAAAGAAAAAGTAATGAATTCATACCTAGCATAGGAATCTACCTGTTGAAATTATGTAATCATGAATAGAATCGCACACTGCTTTTAAGGCATATCCCTTGACGCTTGCCCCGAAGGAGAGGAGAACTGGAATGGTTAGTGAAAGGCCTAATCTTGAAAGGGGAGTCACTAAGTAAATTTTGCGGGGAGATGCGCACCTCCGGCAGGAGAGAAAAAAATGCTCTATGGATTCAATATCTTTCCAGGACTCACAGAGGTTAGTAGCAGATAGTTCCGAACGACATAAATACAGATTTAGTTTCGGTAATATGCAGCGCAAGAGTCATAGGCACTTCACATAGCCTTGAAACACACATGCGGCCACACCAAGGCCATCTGAGGTGTTGTTAACCTTGTGCAGAAAGAAGAGGCTCGTCACTGAGGTGATGGAGACGTTGGAAATTTTTAAATCGTGCTAAAGGTAAGTAAACGGAATTAGGTATGCATGGAACAAGAGGTCCACTAAGAGCCAATTTTGCTAAAAAAAAATCTGCCCCTTCATTATATGTAATACCACAGTGGCCAGGGACCCATTGAAAATGCAAATATGAAATGTGAGGAGGAAAAAAAAATAAAGGGAACGGCAAAGCAGAGTGTCCCTCGAATTTTCGAGCGATGACAGCACGTATATGCTGTCAGAAAGAAAAATAACCTTAGAAATATTACTAGCGATTTTAATCATATTTGTTTCAGGGAAGGAAGGCTGGAACTAGATATTTGGCACTAAAATGCGGTTGTTGGATTAAGTAGTAGCGTCTGAAAATTTGACATGGGCTATAAAGATTATAAATATTGTTAAGTGGAAACTCAATGTTTTAACAGTATAATTACAACACAGCCTCAACTGGCATAGCAGCGAGCAGCAACATGGAACCCGTCCCACTTCGTCGTCATCGCCTTGTCCCTTCCGCGAGGCAAAATAAAGAAACACTTCTTCGTCGTCATCTTGTAACATGACCCCCCGGCGGTGTAAGCGTCGCCCCGGTGCTAAACTCGCAAAAAAGGCATGTGTTCATATGGGTTCAAGCGGGAAACATGGACAATGTCAGTTGTCCTTGTATCTGTGTGCGCTTCTTCTGTTTTGCGGTCTGCTCTGCTGCCTTCTTCCAAGATGTCCGACCAACTAGCTAAATGTTCAACTCTATATTTTCAGTAGTGGGGCGAGAGGAGGAGGACGTGGGCACAAAAGGGGCAAGTTCATACTTCACATCAGTGACTTGGCGCACCACCCGATAAGGCCACTATAGGGGAGAAAAGTTTCTCCGAGAGACCAATGCGGCATGCAAAAGACCATAAAAGAACCAAGGACCTAGGGTCACGTGGTGATGCCACCTATAGTAGGCAGACTTCTGAGAAGCCCGAGAGGCGAAGAGCCGACTATGGGCTACTTGGCGCGCTCCAGTTGTTCGCGCAATGGCGTCACGTGCGTAGGTAGTTATGGGCCAGCCAGCGCAGGCGGAACCAGCGTGTCCAAAGGGAAAGCGGGGTTCCTGCCAAAGAGCAGGAATAAGGGTGAATAACCCGTCGTGCCGTGTTTGGAAGAATTGTGGGCAAAGGTCACATATGGCAACGCGAGGTCCCAGACGTGGTGATCAGGTGATACATACATAGATAATATGTCCGTAAGTGTGCAGCTGAAGCGCTTGGTACGGCCGTTGGTCTGGGGTAGGTACGCAGTCGCAAGCTTATGCTTCGCAGAACATGAACGCAGGATGTCTTCAACAACTCGGGACAGAAAGTAGCGACCGCGGTCGGTGAATAATTGACGAGGAACACCGTGATGCAGAATGACCCTGTGTAGAAGAAAGTCAGCGGCATCAGTAGCACAGATCGTGGGTAAAGCTCGTGTGATGGTGTAGCGTGTCGCATAATCGTTTGCCACTGCGATCCATTTGTGATCCGACTGTGACGTCGGGAAGAAGCGAAGAAGGTCGAGCCCAACAGAATAAAATGTTCCAGGGGCACGTCAATAGGTTAGAGAAGGCCAGCTGGTGGCTGCGGTGGTTTTTTCCTACGCTGACATGTGTCGCAGGCTGCGATGTAGCACCGGATGCTGCGGCCAAAAAAACAAATTGTGGCCGTACTCGGTCGTAAGCGCGAGACACACAGAGATGGCCAGCTGAGGGCGGGTTGTGGAGTTCTTGAATAACAGAGCAGCGGAACGTTTTGGGAAATTAAAAAAGAAACGGGAATTAGAAAAATATTGTGCTAAAATCTGTGTCTAGCAAATTTATATAACATATTCACTCTCAGTAGGTTGTCGTTTTTGAAGACCACGAGGGTATCTTAACGAAAATAATTGACAGATACAGTTAAAGAGTGCGTTTATGTGGATGAGAAAGCAGTACAGTCCCGCGGAAGAAATGCTTACGAGTGAAGCTTTAAAACCCCCTGAAGTTTTCCCTGCTTGTATTGTTTCGGTATGTTTGTGTATTGCCCGTAGATGACCATGCTGCATATAGTATTTAGCTCACAGCTATATTCGCCGAAGCTTTCGTTTGAATGTATATAATCTAAGATACATATATCCTTGGTGTGAATGTCTGTCCTAATCTATTCTCCAATGTGACTAACACTCGTTTACTATACGCAATAAGAAATCCCATGCCACTATCCGGAACGCTGCACGATAAATGATTGCGCCAAAAGCTTGAACCTATATCGAAAAAACACGTTCCAAATGATAGCCATATAGTGGCAAGTATATATACACAAACAACAGGTTTCGCACATTTTGGACGGGTAGGGACAAGAAATAGAATATGGAGCCGCTAATGATTGTTGATACGGTTATAGGATTACTTCCTGATAATGAAACCATAGTGCAGTTATGCACCTAAAGGATGCTAGCATTAGTAACGTTGTTCCGCCGCAGTGGGGCGGTGGTTAGGGCGCTCGATATCTGTGCTCAAGGATACAGGATCTGATTCCGGCCGCTGCGGCTGCTTTTTGATGGAGGCGAAAAGCAAGGCACCCGTACGCTGTGCGATGGTGGTGCATGTTAAACCCCAGGTAGTGCAAATTTCCGAGGCCTTCCAGTATGGCGCCTCCCATAGCGTCGGTCGCTTTGAGACGTTACACCCAATAAACCAAACCACACCTTTAGTGTTGCTGGCTGCGTGGATTAGGTGAAACAGAGTTACGCCATACTATTTTAGACTCACCTATAATGTAGTCGTATTCTTTTTGCAAGATGAGAGTGTTGTAAAGGATGGGGTCCGGCAATTCGAAGAAAACTAGCACTGTCACGACATTTACCAGGGCAAGCAAAATATTTGGGAAGAGAGCCATCGAGATAGACACAATCGATTGCTTCAAATGCCCCAACTACTAAGGAATTGCGTATTTCGTTATTTTAAAGGCTTGTGGAGGAAATGGCATAATTTCATGCCTTATTAAGTAACCGTGCTGAATCTATTGGCGGCGCAGGATACCGAACACCTGACAGGCCGTTCACATTTGGTACCATATAGCGTCAAGGGGATTCACACACCTTTTAAGCAGTCAACGCGTACTTTGTAATTAAAAAATTTCGCTTTCATCTACCGCATGCTTTAGGCAAAAAACGTGTCACATTCGGTAATGGATGACGAGCATTACGTGGCCCATTTTGTGGGTTATATTTCAAGGAAAGCTGTTGCCTCAGGCACGAACTTTATACTTTTACATTACCGGCAAAAAAAAAAGAAAAACAAGTCAAGCAGGTTACTGCGCCGTGAAGGACAGTAGGCGAGTTTCCTGCCTGTCTGCAACATCAGTGTGCCTCGTGACCTCTATAGCACGTTTCTAAGGGTTGCCAATGAACAACCTCGAATACCACCCCAAACGTAGAGACCTCATGCTAGGCTAGATACGAAGCATAAATTTTCAGCACAATAAAAAAGTACTGGTGGCTAATTTTTGAATTGGGATTTCAATGTAAACTTCATTAGATCCTCAAATCTGGTTTATTGGTAAGACTAGCTGGCAAGCCAGGCACTATACTACGCCTCAAGGAAGACCGAAATGGGCGCGTCATTGACAGACTAAAGTTGGGAATGGTCGCCTGCGTTAGCTCGGAGGTGCATTCGGTTAAATTATACTTTTTTATGTACTCAATTTCAAAGCGATAGCGTAAAAAGGCCCCGTTTCTTAGAAAATCTGGCGCCGGCTTCGGGGTTGGTGTCCATGAGAGCCTCAGCGTCTTGAGCGAAACACCGCGGGCATGCCAGTGGAGGGTCGTAGCAGCACCTGACATGGCTATGCTTTGCTATGCTTTGTGTGACATAAGGAGAACACGTGATACCAGAAAAGCAAGACGCCTGTGTGCTGTGCGATGCCAGTGCACGTTAAAGAACCCCAGGTGGTCGAAATTTCCGGAGTCCTCCACTACGGCTTCTCTCATAGCCTGAGTCGCTTTGGAATGTTAAACCTCACAAACCAAAGCAAACCAAGTTTTTGAGCAGCTGCCAAGTGGAGTTGCTCATTTGAGGTGGGATGGTGACCTCAGAACTAAGCTTCTAGTGCTCTTGGACGCTGAGGTGGGCACGATATATATACACCGAGGCTCTAAGCAGGCACGCTCATATGACTTGGTTGAAGTTTGGTTTTACATGCCGGATGATCGCCAACACTGTCGCGTCGTATCTATAAATTCGGAGCTAAAGTTCCCCCGCCAGTTTTATCTTTTTTTCAGGCTTCTCTACATGTTCATAAAAATATACGCACTGATGCATTCTCGCTAAATATTTTATGAGTACCCCATGCCCTATAAATATTTATTTTTTCCCGTAATATTTCATTTAGGAAATATATAATGGGACATTATTGTGCTCATGGATGTATTCTCGCCAATTATTGTTTGAGTACCCCATGCGCTACAAATATTTATTATGCTGGGAAATTGTTGTGGCCGCAGTTTATATTTATATTTTGTATTCCCAGTCGAAAAAAAAAACTACAGAACTGTGTCAAAAATAAGACAAAATATTGTGTAGTTTTGTCGTAACCATCGAATTTTTCTGTAGTTCTGTAGTACTTTTTGTAGTTCTGTAATTTTTCTGTAGTATATTTTTGCTGTCTGTAGTTCTGTAGCGCTTTTCTGTTGTAACTACAGAAATTTCTGATGTTACGACAGAATGTTCTGTTGTCACTAAAGGTTTCCCGTCACAAACCGCACAGAAATTCTCTCGTAAAATCAGGAAAATTTTCTGTACTTTTTTTCGACAGGGTTTATATTTTTTATAGGTGAAATTTATATGTTATTTTTTGCAAGAAAAAAAGAAAGCGGCTATGCCTAGGGGTCAACACTACAAGAAATATGCATAGGGAGAATACTGCGATGATTAGCGACCAATCTTTGCAGAGCAATTAAGAGAGTAAACACGACAAAGAGAGGCAAAATGACGCTAAAGCAGTGACGTGCGAGCGCCATTTATTTCAAAGAACTCTCATACAGTTTATGCAGACAAGAAAAGCATCTGAAAAAGAACTATTCTTTCATCGGGAAAAACAGGATGTTCTAGCGCAATCACTGCACACCTACTTATCTCGGCGGTCTCCACAATCCCTTTTCGTTAGAAAACTTGCCGTCTAACGAACAGCTTTGCAAGATCGAACATGCACAATATTATTTTTCGATGCTAGATTACGTAGTCTTATTTATAATGACGAGTGTTAGGCGCCTAAAATCCTCTTTCCTACGTTGTTCATTCTGCCATTATGTTCTTGATGTTTGCATCTAAACATCTTATAAATAGCCTCTAAGCAGCGCAAAACTTCCAGTAGGGAAAAGGAATGGAATACTCGATACCTTCTATGCACTCGGCGAAGAGCATGAACTTCGCCTTGTTGACCATTATATTCGGCGACATCTTTCTGTGGCCATACAGGAAAGGCAAAGAAAAGGAGCTCAATTTACAGCGTTATTACGTTTTAGGTAACGCTTGGTGAGACATACCTGGCCTCTGGTAGGTTTCTGTTTCAATTTTGTATTGGCGTACAACTGATGGGCCTTGAGCTTCCAAATACGATCAAATGTTTTTCTTTACTGAAACGAGAACCAATGTTAAAACAAAATCACGACTAATCACACATGACGCGCGCTGTGAAACAAGCGCATTTGAGAAAGCCCACCGAAGCGTGCGAAAGAGGCACGAGAGACGCAATCTGTCTGCGCTTCACGGGATTGCCGACCGGCTGCGCAGCATCAGCAAGCGCGCGCTCTTATACTCCTCCTGCACTAGCTAGTATAGTAATATAACCTTGATCGCCCACAGTTGCGACAGTGGCATAGAACATAACTCACAATAATAATCCATCATCACCTAAAATTAATCACGGAGAATATCACTGCCATGCTCGCCAGAGAAGTCCGCACTGCTCCCCATCTACCCCGAGAACCGCCGCTCCTCCCGTTCCCCCATTACCATTGAACTGAGTGCCCTAGTATCGAAGCTTCACACCCTCCGCGTAAAATTGATTGCACACTTAGGCTGGTGGTAAAAAAAAAAAAACCATTGTCGTTGCTGCGCAATTAGCCACTAGGACATTCATCAAATCTTTGAACTTTTTTTAGGGCTGTTAGGAACACAGCTGTACATACTTCATCTGAGATCACGTCAAGTTTACCTCAACGCTTTCACAAACATCCACCTTTTCAGTTGCAATGAGAATATGGGTAAACATTTTTATTCTTCAGCACTCAAGCATGTAAACTGGCTCAAGAAAAACCTCTTGTCTACGTAGCAGGATCGTCAGAGATAATGTCGCTATGTCAATAATATCTTATCTTTCTGTTTTTGACCAGTACTAATTCAACGGAAGAAGTAAAATTTGTGCACATCAGGGCTCACTTCCACTTTTGACATGATAAAAAAGGAATAACTGAAATTCTGGACCGGTTCTTACAGTTTTATATATAGGCGTTTTGCTCGTAAAGAATATGAGATATGTATAACAAATTCGGTGGCTTTTATGAGCTCACAGGCTTATGAGCCTGCGTTTTCACTAAATTGCTTCCATGCGCTGGAGCGGGCCTTGATATGAAGGCTGACTGGTGCTGCGCCAAGAGCTTTCCTGGAATTCTGCGCTGCATTATTTGCAAAACGGATGTGAAATGGTCGATAACTGGCGGGAAAGCTGAGCTAAAAAATAGGCGTACAAAAAGGAATGTGACTGTCATTCATCACCTTATTGTGCCTCGCCCCTCGCCCTTCGCGCTTCATAATTTTACTATATCTCATAGCCTAAAACTAAAGTGGATTTATAGGGTTCTCACATGCCTTTCACTGCAGTACAGAAAGTTTCAAAGCATGTGCTTAAATTCAGATTAAAATGATACTCTGTAACAATGTGCCTAAAAAATTGCCACAGATTAGCTCGGCTAAGCCCGCCTGTACAAGAGAAAGAGATTTCTTGCGTATATCTGTGCTGTTCCTAATACCTTGTTATGTCTGATAACTAACTCAGCAGTTAAGTATCTGAAAAATATGTTATGTTTAGTCGTCATATATTACAAAGCCAGGTTGCACTCACAC
The DNA here is from genome assembly GCF_055883805.1 of Amblyomma maculatum. Lineage (NCBI taxonomy): Eukaryota > Metazoa > Arthropoda > Arachnida > Ixodida > Ixodidae > Amblyomma > Amblyomma maculatum. The sequence goes on along the minus strand of NC_139345.1, from coordinate 149,725,280 downwards.
GTACCTGAATTGTGTACAGAATGGAACCTCGATTAGGCAAAGTCATACACGATTGGCTGGGATTTAACTCATCCAAGGTTGTCAACGAATATCAAGGAAAGTCAATGATACTTAATAGTAGTTTCAGCACGTGACTCTTTCATGGCTATCTGCAAACATCAAGGCCACCGCAGGGTTGTCGAGACAAAACGGAGGTGTCGAGGGCATTTTAAAGGGCGGATCCCTGGAGGCGGACAAGACGGGCAGAGGTAACGGTGGAGGAAAAGGATAGGCAGGACGCTTGGAAGCTGTGCGGCATTGTGTCAGGCAGTGTGCTATATTTGTGGAAACGTGCACGGATACGAAAACAGTTTGCCAGGTGGGTGAAGAAGCAGCAGGTGCGCGAGGTAGAAGCAGAGAGCGCCGCCGGTAACTTGCGCACTTGAGGTCACACTGCCGGCGCCGATTTCTTTGAATTCGCGAGGCTTTTACAACTTTCAGTTTTAAAGCTTTGCGCCAGATAAAGAATACTGTGAAAGCGTACAGCACAGGGATCGTTTTCTTCATACTTATGTCATGTGGCGACGTTATAAAAACGCACATGCGACTTTGCCTAAAAGCACAACTCAGAGAACACAAAAGCGCCCTGATATTAAACTAGTGATCTCTCCTCGCTATGCAATACAAACATTGAAAAAAAAGGTTTGCTATACGCCGACGAAAGTCTTTCTCAAGAAATTTCGGTCTTATTTTGGCATTCTTTTGACATTCCTGGCTGCCTAGACCCCACCGCAAGCGGTGTTGACGTACCATCCCAGCCCCGCAGGGCAAGGAACTGCCACCCTTCACCACCTCCACACTTTATCTGGGGGGAGGGGGTGAAGGGTGGCTGATCCTGGCCCTGATGGAGCTGGGACAGGTAGGTCACCGCCTCTTGCGGCATGGGTTAGCTTGCCACGGAATTTTATCAGTTGCAGGCTGTCATTGCACCCGCCACTGCTTCGGTGGTAGACGACGGTTGCTGTTGCGGCGCGCGTCTTTGTCTCCCTCTTCTTTTTATTTCTTCTCTATATTATTGCGAAGCAATACTACTTTAGCTACCACCTCAACCCGTCAAAAGGCGCGGCGGTGGCAGCCACGCTTGACCTTTAGAGTGACCTGGCTGTGTGACGTCATACCATCTTTATAAGAGTGGGGGCTCAACTCGCGCCGTCGCATTGCGCGGTGGCAGTTACGGCCTAACTCCGTTCCTCTCACTGGTGGCGCTGCGCGCTGCGTGATGTCATACCATCTGTGTAACGGCGGGGCTCAACTCCCGTCGTCGCCTTGCGCGGTGGCAGTTACCGCCTGACTTCTGCTCCTGTCCCCAGTGGCGCTGCGCGCTGCGTGACGTCATACCATCTGTGTAAGAGAGGGGGCTCACCGTCGCCTTGCGTGGTGGCAGTTACGGCCTGACGCCGCTCCTCTCGTCAAGCCATGAGATGCCGCCTACAGTCAAAGCGCTTAGGCAGGCTGTAAAGAGGAAGCAAAAGCGAGCCATAGAGACAGAAGAAGAGCGAGAAGAACGGCTTTCCAAGCGACGAGCGCAAGAAGCAGCTAGGCGGAAAAGGCGGTCAATGTCTTCTGTAGCAGAATCGACGACAGAAGCAGGAGAGGAAGTTACGAATTTGTCTGATAGTTTGGAACGTGCATCTACTAGCAGCACTACCAGTTCGGAGCGATGGAACGCTAGCAGACCACAATGACGTGCCCAAGAAACACCGGGAGAGCGACAACAGCGACTAGAGAAGGAACGTGTGTATCGAGAGAAGTACTATGAACAGCGAAGAAAACAGCGTGCTGAAGCAACACCACCTAGAAGACTTAAGGCCCCCGCGCCGCCTCCTCGCCCAAGCGCCTACGTCATCACACTCAGATCGCCGCTCAGACGGACGGCGACAACCTCTCCGAAAGTCCGCGTGGCGAGGGTAGGGGGTGAGGGCGCAACATGGACAAGCCGGACAAGAACAGCTATGAATGGCTCGCAATGGCTTCAGCGGTGACTTTTACTACAACCAAAACAAGTCATTTTTTTTTAGTTTTTAGTATAATTAGAGCCCAAATAATACCAAAGGCCGCAGTATAGAGCTATTCGGTTTTCATTCGACAGCTTTATTCTTAAAGAATGGCACACAGCATCGTTTGGCGTAGTTAGGCAGCCACATTTTCATGCGCCTCTAGCGGATTTTGTTTCACTTGTGCTGGCCACAGTGATCGGAGCTGCTTGCAGTCGTTTGCATCGGATGCCGCCTGTCCGTACAACAGGCATGATTGCGCGTCGTTTTTACGTCTGCGAGCTGCATATTTTCGATTTTGTGCTGTGGTTGTGCTCGCAAACAAATTGCTAGAATGCCGGGCTGCTGTTGCGCTCCCAATTGCAAGTCCAACTATGCTGGAGAGTCGCGTGTGCGTGTGCACGTGTTTCCTTGTGACCCTGTGCGGCGAGCGGCATGGACAAGAGCGGTTCGCCGGAAGGATTTTACTCCTACGAAAAACACAGTGGTAAGCTATGGCTTATGAGTCGACTCGCGGCTTTTTTATTAAAGCAATGCGCGTTTTTCAGCAACAGCCGAATCGGGTTGCTTGTGTTGTCGGAGCCTGAAACGTGCTCATTCTTTTTGTAGTATCGAAAGCCGAACCGAGCCGTTTATCTTTCTGGTAGTATAAAACATCCCCTTCATGGATCACTGCCTTGTCGTGGCGGAGGGGCTTGCGAAACTCGATGAACTCGTGAGCTCTGCTGTGTAGGGGCACCCAAGATAGACAGGTCACGGCAGAGAGTTCTGACAAAATGTGATTCACTGGAGAAGGTAATGGCAACCCACTCCAGTATTTCCTGCCAAGAAAACCCTATGGCCAGTCACAATACCATTAATGATATGGCGACGGAAGATGAGCCCCCCCGGTTGGAAGGCGTCCAACATGTTACTGGGGATGAACAAAGGGCGATTCCTAGTAGCTCCAGGACGAATGAAGCGGCTGGGTTAAAGCCAAAAGGACGCTCAGTTGTGGATGTGTCGGGAAGCGACCGGAAAGTCCGATGTTGCAAGGAGATGTACCACATAGCAACATGGATTGTAAGATCTATGACGCAAGGTAAACTGGATATCGTCAAGCGAGAAATGGACAGATTGAACATTGATATCTTGGGTATCAGCGAGCTCAAGTGGACCGGAATCGGAGAATTTAACTCCGGCGACCATTATGTCTTTTATTGTGGGCACGAATCCAAGAGAAGGAATGGGGTCGCTCTCATAGTAAACAGAAGAATGGGCAAAGCAGTGCTAGGGTACAACCCCAAAAATGACCGAATGATTTCACTTCGGATCCAAGGTCGCCATTTCAGCATAACAGTTATCCAAGTCTATGCACCAACCACAACTGCTGAAGAAGCTGACGTTGAGAGATTTTATGCGGACCTACAATGCCTTTTAGACCGCACCCCATCATCAGACGTCGTTTTTCTCATAGGAGACTGGAATGCTAAGGAAGAAATATCCGGAATTACAGGCAAGTTCGGTCTTGGTGAGCCAAATGAAGCTGGGCAGAGGTTAGTCAAGTTTTGTCAAGAAAACAACCTGACCATAGCGAATACTCATTTTCAACAGCACAAGAGGCGCCTGTACACATGGACTTCACCGGACGGTCTGTACAGGAATCAGATCGATTATATTATTTGCCGGCAGAGATGGAGAAGCGTTATACAAGCAGTAAAAACAAGGCCTGGGGCCGATTGTGGCACCGATCATCAGCTTCTTGTTGCCAAGAATAAACTTCGATTGAGGAAAACGCAAAAAACTAGAAGGCCTTTCAGGTATAATCTGGATCAAGTTCCATTAGAATATGCTGTGGAAGTGAGGAATCGATTTCAAGAATTAGATCTAGAAGACAAAGAGCCCGAAGAGATGTGGACTGATGTTCGCGATATAATACAAGAAGTTGCTACTAAGGTAGTTCCAAAGCAAAAGAAGTGCAAGAAAGCAATCTGGTTATCTGAAGAGGCTTTGCAAATAGCTGAGGAAAGGAGGATGGCAAAAGTTATGGGGGAAAGAGAAAGATACAAGGTTCTCAATGCAGATTTTCAGAAAATAGCAAGGAGAGATAAGAATGCCTTCCTGAACATACAGTGCCAAGCAGTTGAGGACAACAGCCAATTAAGGAACACAAGAGCTCTGTATAAGACAATCAAAGATATCAAAGGAAGCTTCTGTGCTAAGCTGGGCGTGATAAAGGACAAACAAGGCAAGGACCTCACTGAAGCCGCAGAGATAAAGAAGAGGTGGCAGGAATACACAGAAGAACTGTACAAGAAGGACCCGAATGTGCAAACCCAACGTAAGACGGTTGTGATCACTGATCTCGAGCCGGGCATCCTGAAGAGTGAAGTTGAATGGGCCTTAGCAAGCCTTGCTAAGAACAAAGCTAGCGGAATTGATGGCATTCCAGCTGAGTTGCTTCAAAACCTCAACCATGACGCTGTTAACATTCTGCATACATTATGTCAGAAGATTTGGACAACCCTGCAGTGGCCACAGGATTGGAGGAGGTCAGTTTACATACCCATTCCAAAGAAAGGCAGTGCCAAAGATTGTTCCAACTACCGCACGATCGCGCTTATTTCGCATGCTAGAAAGGTGATGTTGAAAATCTTCCAAGGTAGGCTGCAGCAGTATGTGGATTGGGAGCTTCCGGACGTGCAAGCTGGGTTTCGCAAGGGCAGAGGAACTATAGATCAAGTTGCCAACCTTCGCTGGATCATGGAAAAAGCAAGAGAGTTCCAGAAACCCATCTACTTCTGCTTTATTGATTATGCGAAAGCGTTTGACTGCGTAGATCACAGCAGACTGTGGCAAGCTCTCCAAGAGATGGGAGTTCCAATTCACCTCATCTGTCTCCTCAGGAACCTGTATGTAGGGCAAGAGGCCACAGTCAGAACTGGGCATGGTCTTACTGATTGGTTTCCGATTGAGAAAGGAGTAAGGCAAGGCTGCATACTGTCGCCCTGCCTATTTAACCTATATGCAGAGTACATCATAAGGAAAGCCGGTCTGGACGAGTCTTCAGCTGGAGTGAAGATTGCTGGAAAATGTATCAACAACCTTAGATATGCGGATGATACCACTTTAATGGCAGAAAGTGAAGCGGAACTCAAGAGACTTGTGATGCGCGTACAAGAAGAGAGTGAGAAGTTTGGGCTTAAACTGAACATTAAAAAGTCAAAGATCATGGCGTCTTGCCCTATCAAGTCCTGGAGCATCAAGGGACAAGAAGTGGAAGCTGTGACAGATTTTGTTTTCTTGGGCTCCAAGATTACCTCGAAAGGAGACTGCAGGCATGAAATTAGGAGACGCCTGCTTCTGGGAAAGAGAGCAATGGTTAGCTTTGACCGCATAGTAAAGAGCAGAGACATTAGTTTGCCAACCAAGATCCGTATAACTCGTGCTATGGTCTTTCCAGTTGTGATGTATGGATGCGAGAGTTGGACTGTTAAAAAGGCTGACCGCCGAAGAATTGACGCGTTTGAATTGTGGTGCTGGCGAAGACTCTTGAGAGTTCCTTGGACAGCCAGAAGATCAAATCAGTCAATATTGTCGGCCATAAACCCTGACTGCTCACTGGAGGGTCAAATTCTAAAGTTAAAGCTCAGCTACTTTGGTCATCTGATGAGAAGAGAGGAGTCGCTGGAGAAAGATTTGATGTTGGGAAAGGTTGAAGGTCGCCGGAGAAGGGGTAGGCAGCGAACGCGATGGTTAGATGGCATCCTCGAGGCACTGCAGATGAAGTTATGTGATGTTAGGAAGATAGTGAGAGACCGGAAAGCGTGGCGTGACATGGTCAGTAGGGTCACGAAGAGTCGGACACGACTGAACGACTGAACTGAACTGAGTATAAAACATATTTGTACAGAATGTCTTTTTTTTCATTTCAGCTTAGCGAGAAACATTTTGTGGCAAGCGATTACGTCAGAACATCTAAGTACACAGATGTGAAGACGGGAAACGCTATTGAAGTGCCGCTGAAAGTCTCCAGGCTGAAGCCGGATGCGGTACCAAGTGTGTTCCCGAATGGTCCCCAGTACCTTTCACGGCAACATGCGTGTACTCGGGAGGCTCCGGAGGATAAAAGAAAACGTGTTGAGGACGAATCACTCCGCATTGCCATGGAAAAATCTCTAGAAGAAAAACAAGAAGAAGACAAGCATAACGAAGTAACAAGCTTTTCTGAATTTCTTCATGCTCTGCCAAGCTTTAACACCTCGCCGTTTTGGTCTGTGATCACAATGGAGTCCAAAGTTCTATTCCTGGATTTGACTGTTGATCAGGGCGCCTCTGTACGTTCATCAGTGGTAGTTTGTGACAACATGTGGGTAGAAGTGTATTACGGGGAAACACGCATCGTGGACATTTATGGTGTCAGTGTGCCTGCAGTGTTGCAGGACTTAAGACAACTAAGTGACATCCTTCAACATGTTGAGTCTCTGCGTAGTGCTCATTCTCCCTACAATGACCAGTGGGCTCGCCATCTGCTTGAAACTGTGGAGGAGCTGTTAGAAGAGTTAATATGCAATGATCAGCCCCAGTTACATGAATGGCACCTCGAAGTCGTGAAGTTTATAAAATCCCAAGTTGACCTAATCCTCAACAACGCTGCACACTACTCGTCGGACCTTCTCGTATTTGCAGTCCTCCTTTACACCATTTCACCACATGCATACAAATTCCTCAGAGGTTCACTGAAGGTAAAGTTGCCTCATCCAGAGACAATAAGACGTCTCTGCTCTGCTCAGCAAGTAAGCCCGGCCATAGAACAGCAAGGTTCCTGTTTCCTGTCATATGCTAAGAAATTTGCTACCACATTGAAAGAGCATGAAAAGACAGTAACTTTAATGATGGATGAAATCCACATTCATACTTTGATTTTAAAGCTGGGTCAGTTGCCGGTGCAGCAGTCAACACTGCAAGCCCGGCAAAAACAGCGTTTGTCTTTTTGACTCAGAGTCTGGTTTCAAATAACAAAGATGTGCATATATTGCCAGTGGCTACAATTGATGCAAAATGTTTGCATGATTTTCTGCGAATGCTAGTCATGAAGCTTGAAGATACAGGATTTAAAGTAATTGCCATCATATCTGACAATAATTCCATCAACAGAAAGACAATGTCATTGTTTTCAGACCCTCCGAGACTAAAAATAGTTTATCGGCATCCAGCTGACAAACCACGACCTTTGTTTTTTGTCATAGACCCTGTCCACGTGTTGAAATGTGTCAGAAATAACTGGTTAAATCAACGCAATGCAGGAAGGTGCATGCACTTCCCAGATCCAAAAAGTACAGACCCCAAACCTAAAATGTTGGCAGCATCATTTAACACTTTATGCGAGCTGCATGAATCTGAACAAAGTGAGCTTTTGAAGATTGCTCCGACATTGTCATTGAAGGCACTGAATCCTTCAAACATGGAGAGGCAAAATGTAAAGTTAGCACTGAGAATATTCAATTTATCAACTGTGGCAGCACTTCGTAATAGCAACATTCAGCATGCTGACGGTACTTCTCAGTATATCAGCATGGTGCTAACGTGGTGGAATGTTGTTAACGTTAAAACTCCCCGAAAGGGCCAGCGGCTTTCAGATGACTTGAAAAAAACCATAACCTCGACATCTTGTCCCCAGTTAGAATTTTTGGGGAAAATGATGCAGTGGCTCGACTACTGGGAAAGTTTGAGGCACGATGCAGGACATTTAACAAAAGAAACTCACTCAGCTTTATGTCACACAAGTCACGCGCTCCATGAAGTCGCTATCTACTGCCTCGAAGAACTTGGTATGCAGTATGTTTTGCTAGGCAAATTTCAAACAGATTCCCTTGAGGATCGCTTTGGTCGGTACCGTCAGTTGTCTGGCGCCAACTATCATGTGTCGATTAGGCAGATTTACGAGTCTGAGACAAAGCTGCGGCTACAGAAAGTGCTCGAGTTACCAGACATTGATGTGGTGTGCGATGTTCCTGTCATTAGCTCCAACTCATTGCTGAGCCAGTTTGATGTCGCAGTTTGGGACAGCGATATTGAGAAGAAAGTGGCAAGGCTACCAGCTGTGACATATGTTGCCGGTTACTGTGCTCATGCAGCTGTAAAGAAACTGTTGTGCCAGTCATGTAAAGAAAATCTGATAATGGATGATACAGAGATAGACATTGCTAGAAATGTCCTTATTTCCAGCATGACAAGAGGTGGCTTGAAGTTCCCACGCGAACTTGTTGTGAATGCTGTCCTTACCACAGAAATAGTGCTGGACAAGCTTAGGAGTCCACGCTTTGCAAAACAGTTCTTTGCACTTCCTAAGCAGAAAGAAGTGCTAGTGGCCCTTGTGCATGGCATCATCAATGATAATGATGACCTGGATGTTTGTGTGAATGGCCATACTCCTCAACAAGTCATACATTACATTTTGAGTGCAGCAGCAAACACCCTTTTGAACAACTTGTGCAAAGCAGCAAATAACAAGTTAGCAAGCGACAAGTTGTCTGCCACAAAGGCAAAGCGAAAACTTGCAACTGTTAAAAGTTGAGGTGTCATTTGTGCAGTTTTGCTTCCACAGTATTGTTTGTAAAAAGAAAATAACTTTTTCTTTCATCAATGTCAAATAAAATGTCCTTCATCCTACCTTCATTCTCAAGAAGGCTTCTGATGTTGTAACCTCTGTCTGTTCCGTGTCGCGGAAACTCGTGCACGCCTGGGTTTCTTTACTTGAAGCAGTCCTGTGTGCCAAAGCAGTAAAGTGTATTCGCAGAAAATTTACTCTACCAAGTTTTTTTCCTGACACTGACATGCATCGCACTTTTACGAAGAATGTGTTCTTGTACAAAGAAGAGACTGTCAAGCATTGTATTTTTATTTATTTTCGACGAATTGTATAATAAATGATCCTGTATTGCTGCTGAGCAAAAATGAGTTTGTGCATTTTATGAGTGTTGATTTATTCCACTTTCAACTATTGACATTTTACCTTCATGTAATGCCAATTTCTTGCCATTTTTGTAACTTGCCTGATAGGGCTTTTGAAAGTAAAAAAATAGCCCCGAAGTGTTAAATATCTGTAATATAATCATGGCGGTAGCTTGCAACGTGAATAGCTTATTACTAGATCAAATAGAGGTTATGCACCACAGTGACGACAAAATTTTACATCATTCGCTTCCAATCAGTCAGAAAACGGTTCATATATGTGTAAGCATGCAAACCGACTCCTTAATGCACGAAGCTACAAACTGGGGTGAGAATTCCCGGCCAAACTTCGTAAATAACTGTAGACGCAGCATATTAGTTCCTACTGGTAACACGAGCGAGCGAATCTAATTTATTTCACGCCAACGTGCAGCTTATAGGGAGAGAGCGAGTGTGGTGAAGTCCACTTCCAGGACGATCTGACTTGCGTGACGTCACGCCGCCGTGTGGGGGCCTTCAGTCTTCTAGGTGGTGTTGGCTGAAGAGACACCCGAACAACGAGATAAACGCTTGGAGAAAGCACGGGAGAAATCTCTCACTCGATCTACCTGAGCTGAAACCGTCGTTGCGCCCGCCACCGCTACGGTTGTTGTTGTGGCCGTAGGAAGAAGGAAAAGAAAATGCACGGGCCTGCTACTGGCTCTGTAGCTGAGCTACCTCCGCTGCCTCGTGTAGACAGAAGAGAAAATAGAGAAGAAAGAAAAGAAAGAGGGAGAGAAAGACGCGCGCCACAACAAAGTTTTCTAACACCGAAGCGGTGGCGGGTGCAATGACGGCCTATAACAGATAAAAATTCGGTGGCAGGCTAGCCGCCGCCGCAAGCGGTAGTGACCCACCTGTTCCAGCCCCATTCCTACCGCTTTGGTGGTGGACGGCGGCTGTTGTTGCAGCGCGCGCGTCTTTCTGTCCCTCTTCCTTTTTTCTTCTCTATTTTCTCTTCTGTCTTTACGAGGTGGTGGTGGTGGTACAAACTTTATTCATTGAAGGCCAAAGAATTAAAAAAGTAAAATTATGTTGCCGCCGTTCCATGGGTGGCCTTCCGGCTGCTGGTCGTGGCCTCCAGGTCACGCCTGCCGGCGACTTCCGCTGCCCAGGTCGTAAGCCGCTGTTGAATATGCGGCTCCGAGCTGGCCAAAGCAGCCTCCCACAGCTGCGGGCTGTTTATTTGCCAGGAGACGGGGGAAAAGTGCGCCGGACAAGAGTAAAGAATGTGAGCATAGTCTGCTCGGGGAGAGCTGCAAAGCGTGCATTGGGGCGAGAAGGCACCGGGGTGAATAAGGGCAAGACGTGCAGGGGAGAGGAAAGTGTGGGCCTATAAATGGCTCCACGTATTCTGTTCGATTTTAGATAGGGACTTGTGAGGGAGAGGGAGGGATAATCGGGAGTTGCGGTAGTGGAGTGTGATGTCATGGAAGGTGAGGAGGGAGTCACGCGTGTCCATCCCGGGGTGGAGGGGGCCAGCTCGGTCGGTCATTTCGCGAGCGATAGAATTTACCGCCTCATTTCCAGGGTGCCCCGCGTGAGCCGGAACCCAAAATAGTTGAATAGGTCGGGAAGGGGGGGAGGAGTGCTTAAGGATATTGAGCGCAGAGGAAGAGATTCTACCCTTTGTAAAGTTGCGGACTGCGGTCCTAGAGTCGCTAAATATGAAAAGGGCTGGTGTGCTGGCAATGGCGAGGGCGATGGCTGCTTCCTCTGCGGCAGTGGAAGTGAGAGCATAGATAGTGGCGACGGAGAGAGGGGCTCGTGTATTAGAGACAGTGGCCAGGGCATAGGCGGGATGCGAGAAGTAGGGTGCCGCATCAACATACACGGCGTCAGACCGTGTACCGTACTGGCACCAGAGGGTGGAGGCGCGGGCAGATCGGCGAGCGGCATGATGCTCAGGGTGCATGTTCTTGGGAAGGGGCTTGACAGTGAGCATGGAGAAGAGGGAGCTGGGCAAGGGATGGGTGACAGAGATAGGAGAGACAGGGGTCAAGCGAAGGGAAGTAAGAAGGGCTCTGCCAGGGGTGGTGCGAGATAAACGATCGAGTTGTGCCACGCGATGGGCATCCACAAGTTCTGAAAGAGTATTGTGGACGCCCATCGCCAGTAGACGAGAAGTGGGGGTGGAAGTGGGAAGCCCGAGAGCCGACTTATAGGTTTGGCGGATGAGACAGTTGACCTTGTCTTCCTCGGTGCGAGACAGAAAGAGGTAGGGGAGGGAGTAGACAAGGCGGCTTAGCACAAAGGCCTGAACAAGATGACGCAGGTCGTGCTCGCGCATGCCGTAGTGTCGGTTAGCGACCCGTCGGATCAGCCGTACCGTCTGCTGGGCGGTGGTAGTAAGGCGGGAAAGGACAGTAGTGTGTTTGCCATTGGATTGGAGAAAGAGACCGAGAATACGGATGCAAGAGACAGAAGGAATGGCATGCCCGTCGATAGTGACGTTAAGGTTAGGAGATGAGGTTAGAGCTATGCCTCGAGCCAGGAGGAGCAGGAGCTCCGACTTGGATGGGGAACAAGCTAGCCCGACCGTGCGAGCATAATCGGCGACCGTTTTAGCGCCTGCCTGGAGAGCGGCTTCCATCTCACCAAGATTGCTGGTAGTCACCCAGAGGGTGATAAAATCAGCGTAGAAAGCATGGGAGAGGTTAGGAATGCTAGTTAGAGCACGTGCCATCGGAAAAAGGGTGACGTAGAAGAGAAGGGGAGAAAGAACAGAACCCTGGGGGGTGCCTCGATTTCCAAGAGGGAAAGCAGGAGAGGAGAGGGTGCCGAATAAGATCTCAGCCGTGCGATGGGCAAGAAAAGCCTTGATGTAACTATGGATTCGGGAGCCCACGTTAAGGGTAGAAAGGGCGTCTAGGATGGCGGTATGGAAGACATTATCAAATGCTTTTGTCAAGTCCAGTGCCATGATCGCGCGAGTGCGCTTGGCGTGAAGAGGGTGAAGGACCTCTTCGGAGAGCTGGAGCATGACATCCTGCGTAGAGAGGGATGGGCGAAAGCCGAACATCGAATCGGGGAAGAGATGGTAGTGGAGGTGGCTCAGCTACAGAGCCAGTAGCAGGCCCGTGCATTTTCTTTTCCTTTTCCTACAGCCACAACAGCAGCCACAACAGCAACAACCCACGGGTACCTCTCCGTTCCGCCTTCATCGAAACGCAGCCTCTGGCGGTCGGGATCGAACCCGGCAACTACGGCGGCGCAGTAGTCGGGAATCTTGACCACTGCACCACAGCGGCAGGGCATAAGTTATGTTTCGGGGAAAAGAAGACACCTTATGCTATGAGTGGACACTATTGAATGATGAGGGAGACAGAAACAACTTTTATTGCGAAAAGAGTGATCATTACGGCATGTCAGCCTGGCGTGGCCTCCAGGTGCGGGTGACGCTCTGGGCCAACGCGAGACAGGCGCCAGCTGCGTCTTCTTGTCTGAGCAGGTAAGAAGTTGGTATCAGCTCTCCTCGGAGGGAGCTGGCAGTCAGTTACGAGGGGGTGGTCTTCCCCTACATCCACAAAGGGTGTGTGCCAATGTGGCCGTTACTGCATAGTCGCAATTGGGGCAAATAGGGTCGAAGTCCTCGTCTGCGATCAGTGTCAATCTGTAATAGCTGAGAATGGAATGTGTTTGAAGTTTACGCAGCATGGTGGCCTGAGCTCTGTCAAAGTCAGGATGGGGACGCGGGAAGCGTCGTCTTGTCTCTCTGTGTAGGTTAGGGATTTCGGTAAAAGTAAAGGGGGCCTAGGTCACGCATTTCTTTCTGGCAACGAGCGCGCCCACGCGCTCGCCCGCGAACTAACTTGCCGGGCACCAGGAGGGAAGACTGAAGACGGCCGATTACCAGCTAATATGAAAACCGGAGAGAAAGATGCTTCGAGGCCAACATCAAGCTCTCAGCTATTAACCACCACAAAACCACTCACGTACACTCTTACCCTCGAATATTACAGACAACAATGAAGAACACTTCCCGCACCACACAAATTCCTCTCCAGAGCAGATGCCACTACCTGGCGACAACTTCAAACGCACTGTTACGACCAAGCATCCGCATTTGCGCGCTCTATTGTTCGCCTGTGGGCATGGAAAAGTATTGTGAATATGTGGTGATGGTCCAATGGCTCTAAGTGAGCCTGTTTCCAGGAATCCTGTTTTGTAAGCCTGTTTTGCTTTGTGGACACTCTGCAAATGCCAAATTGACCCTGCCAAGAGAACGTCTGGAAAAACACAAAGAAACGTCCCCCTGCGGGAAATGCAGGAAGTGCTTTCTTTCTTGTGTTCACCCTTCCAGTCGATAAGCCCTATCGTCCAGTGAGGAATGCCTACTTTCCAAAGGAGACGACAGAGTGACATGTCCGCTGACGTGCAGGACAAGAAAGGAGCATGACGCATACAACCATTAAGTGATTTCCCAGGAATGCAGGAAAGATTTGCAATTGTCGAAAACGGACAATGCTGGGAGCGGATGCGGCGCCACGTGCACTCGGGTTTCTGAGAAGTAAAACCACTTGTCAGAACCAGCCTGTGGTTTCTTTGCTGAAGAATAGAAATGTACCTCCTCTCCTCGCCGTTCCCAAGCTTTTCCCGCCAACAAGTGATCACGCCCAACGAATGAATGCCGGACCAGTCTGTGGTTTCAGACCATCAGTGCAGTGATGTGTTCGATTGGATGCCGATATCTGAGGGGCGTGCCCTGGATTTGGTTGGTCAGCATCTTCAGAGAGGGGCTGGACATAGTGGGTTTTAAGGACGCTGCAGAGCACGAAATGTCGCTCTGGGCCCTGGGTAAACGGCTCATCCAGTCGCTTCTCGCTATGAACTCTTAACGCTTGCCATTTTGCTGATGTACCCTTCTTTTTCGTGTAAATAATCTTGTAAATAAGTTTCTCAAAGTGCCATTAAACCTGCTTGTACATATTTCACCAACTTCGAAGATTCAATCCTACTTCAACCCCGAGTCTCTGCACGCTACCAAGTGAAGGCCGGGTCGACGTAGCCCCAGCGTCACGACAACTGGTGGCAGCGGTGGGATCTGAATCTACAAGCCACAACATCTGATGACTGGAGGTGGGATCTGAATCTACAAGCCACAACATCTGATGACTGGAGGTGGGATCTGGATCTACAAGCTACAACATCTGGTGATTCGAGGTGGATCAGAATCTACAAGCCACATCTTGTGATCGGAGGTGGCATCTCAAGCAACAAGCAGGCGCAACAATCGGCCAACAAGAGAGCAGCTCGGAACATCGATCGCATGTGTGGGTGAGTGCTTGGCTTTTCTTCTGATGTGGACCAGGTTCTAGAACAGGGTTAGATTTTAGAACTGGTAAAAAGTGTTGAAACGCCTTTAGGTTTGGTAGTTTGCACTGTTGTTTTGGAAGTAGCCGACACTCGGAGCGATCATGGACCTACAAAAGCTGCAGAAACCGGAACTGTTGCAATTGTGTGAGGAATTGGGAATTGATACAAGAGGTTTGGCACGAAAACCTTTGATTATAAAGGCAATCACAGATTTGGGAGCCGATGATGAGGAGCTCAGTGAAGCATGGAACCTCATCGCCCAAAAAAAGGAGGAGCAGCTCAGACAGCAGAAAGAGCGGGAAAAAGAGGAAAAGAGGCGTGAGCGTGAACTTGAGAGGGAAAAAGAGGAAAGGGAGCGCGAACGTCAGAGGGAAAAAGAGGAAAGGGAGCGCGAACGTCAGAGGGAAAAAGAGGAAAGGGAGCGTGAACTTGAGAGGGAAAAAGAGGAAAGGGAGCACGAACGTGAGAAGCTTGAAAGAGAAGCAAAAAAGCTGGACCAAGAAATTGAGCTCCGGAAATTAGAACTAGAGTTGAGCAAGAGGTCGGGCGATTGTCCCCAGCTAGCGGTACCTCATCTCAACAAGGAGGCAGATTTCAAGATGTCAAAGTACATGCAACCATATGTAATAACAGGGGATATCGGTCTGTATCTGGCTAACTTTGAGCGAACCTGCGAAAAACTGTCCTTCCAGCGAGACACTTGGTCTCAGAGATTATTGACGGTTCTGCCCAGCGAGGCAGCGGAGGTTGTCGCGCGGCTAAGCAAGGAGGACGCGGACAACTACGAGAAGGTCAAAGCTTGCCTTCTGAGAAAGTATAGGCTTAGCGCCGAGGCGTTCAGACAACGTTTTCGGAACGCTACTAAGTCCAGGGACGAGAGTTACCCTGAATTCCTGTACAATTTAAGAGTAAATTTGGGCGAGTGGCTAAAGAGCACAGATTCCTACAGTGATAGGGACGCTGTAGTCGAGCGAATTCTTTTGGAGCAGTTTTATAACTGCCTCCCAGAAAAAGAAAGAAATTGGTTACAGGACCGAGGCAAAATTAAGTCGGCAACTGAAGCTGCCGAACTCATTGAGGAGTACGCTTCGCGCCGACAATTCAGCAACCCAGCAGTAGATAGGCTCCGCAAGCCCAAGTTCAGTGTGAATAACCGTCAGAAAAGGCACTTTGCTAGATTTGCAAACGAAGAAAGGAAGGCTTCTTCAGGCAAACGCCCTAGAAAGGACGGCAGTGAGAAAAGTGAGGAAGTGACCAACGCGCAGAACACAAAGAATAAGTTTGAGGCTAGGAAGCCGCTCACATGCTTTAGGTGTAATGAGCAAGGTCACATTGCCGTCAACTGCCGGAAAGAAAAGATTGCTTTCTCGTATGTCAGTGACTGCGATGAAAATATGCAGCTTTTAGAACCCTACCTGCATGACCTAGTAGTCAACGGGAAGCCTTGCAAGGTACTGCGCGATTCGGCCGCAACGATGGATGTTGTCCATCCGGCGTATGTATCGCCTTCCGACTATACAGGACAGTGTGCATGGATCCGCCAGGTAGTGGAGGAACAGAGTGTGTGCTTGCCAGTCGCGAACGTGGTCATCGAGGGCCCTTTCGGCAAGTTAACAACCGAGGCTGCCGTTTCAGGAAAGCTTCCTAAGTGCTATCCGTATTTGTTCTCCAACAAATCGGACATGCTACTGCGAAAGAGGGGCATCCTTTTCGGAGACAGTGTTGTGCAAGCATTAACACGTTCAAAGGCGCGAGAACTAGCTACACTGCCCATACCAGAAAATTCCACAGCGGAGGAAACGGCAGTTAAAACAGTGGTCTATGTGGAAGATAGCGGGTCAGAAAACTTTGAGAGCGAGGCATCTCAGATAAATCAACTTGAAAGTGAGCTTGATGAGACGCGGAATGAGGACGTTCTAGAGAGTAACCTCTTGCCGCCGGTGTCTAGTAATCTCACGAGACTTCTAAGTGTAACCCGAGAGGACTTAGCTATGGAGCAAGCCAATGATCCCAAGAATAAGCTCGAAGTACAGTGGGAAGGACCTGCTAAAGTCGTTGCAGAGCTTTCTGACACTAACTACGCAGTGAAAATTCCCGGTAGGCGTAAAGAAGTGCGCATTTATCATTGCAATCTTATGAAGCCTTATGTGCAGAGGGAAGCCGTGGTAAATCTAACGTTAAACCTTCCCGAGGAGATGGGGGACAACTTGATTTGCCTCAGCGGAAAAGGAAGCAACGCTCAGGAGCTTCTCAAAAACACGGAGCAGAGAGGAGAACTAAAGAAATCCCAGCTGTCCGATCTGGGCGAGATAATAACAGAGTTTGAGGCCTGCTTCGTGGACAGGCCAGGCAGAACTGATTTGACTGAGCACGATATTGAGCTGACTTCAGACGTGCCAGTGCGATCAAGGTGCTACCGATTTTCTCCAAGGCAAAGAGAAATTCTGGATAGGGAAGTAACTCGCATGCTGGAATTGGGAGTAATAAAACCCTCGGAAAGCGATTATGCTTCGCCTATGATCTTAGTAGAAGCTCCAGGTAAAGACCCTAGGCCTGTGGTAGACTACCGAAAGCTAAATTCTCTCACCAGGGATCAAGTGTATCCTATTCCGAATATTGAGGAGAGAGTAGAACAGGTCAGTAGAGCGGCATATGTGACTACGCTGGACCTTACTCGAGGATACTGGCAAGTACCGCTCACTGAACGCGCCAGCAGATACGCGGCTTTCGTCACTCCGACGGGCAGCTACCAGCCAACAATGATGAGTTTCGGGCTCAAAAATGCTCCATTTTGTTTTTCCCGACTCATGGATAGGGTTTTAAAGGGGTGTGAAACCTTCGCGGTGCCTTATTTAGACGACATTGCGGTTTTTTCCGACTCATGGGCGGACCATATGGTACATCTAAGAGCTGTACTGAGCCTTTTGCGTCAAGCTGGACTAACCGTAAAGGCCGAGAAATGTTGCCTGGCAAGGGCGACCGTGGACTACTTGGGTCACAATGTAGGTCAAGGTTTCAGGAAACCCAGCGAGATTAAGATTTCTGCGGTAGCAGACTACCCGCGGCCGAGCACGAAGACGGAAATTCGGGCATTCTTAGGTCTGACTGGGTACTACAATCACTACATCCCTAACTATTCAGCTTTGGCCAGCCCTCTGACCGAAGCTCTCCGCAAGACAGAACCGACAAATGTAGTCTGGGACGAACAAAAGGAAGCCTCCTTCGTAAACCTGAAGGCTGTGCTGATTAGCCGACCGGTATTGCGAGCTCCAGACTATGCCCGAGAATTCACGGTCCAGTGTGATGCCAGTGATCGAGGGTTAGGTGCTGTTCTCTGCCAGAGAGATGACGACGGTAATGAGCACCCCGTGCTCTACCTGAGCAGAAAACTGAGTTCTAGAGAGAGAGCTTATTGCGCGTCAGAGAAAGAGTGCGCTTGCATTGTATGGGCCATTCAAAAATTGCAGTGCTATCTTGGAGGGGCCAAATTCACCGTAGAGACGGACCATTGTCCCCTGGCTTGGCTGCAAACTGCGACATCGAAGAACAGTCGCCTTCTTAGGTGGAGCTTGATTTTACAGCAGTACAATTTTGAAATAAGATACAAAAAGGGGAAGTTAAATGGGAATGCGGACGCGCTTAGCCGCTCTTTCTAAGCGGTCCGAGATGTTCCTCACCATGTATCCAAATTGATAATCAGGTTTTTTTTTTTTTTTTTCGTGCGCTTGTATATGTGTGGCTATGTAAAGCAGCACGTTTGGTTTTCTAGGAATACGTGGGTCCCGAACGTCTTGAGAGTGGGCTTTTCTCGAACAACAATGGCAGTTTTCTTTTAACCTGGTCTCTTCAGACGGGAGCCGAGTGCTTGCTTCGACATGTGGTTGAGTTTCAGACAGCTCGAGCAATTTGGCCTACAACAATCGAGACAACGCGACAAGCAACAGCGAGCTTCAAGCGTTCACGTGCAGGCCATTAAGTCGTCTCTTCAGGCAGCAGCTGGGACTGCTGCCCTCCGAGACTCTTCTGGCGGGGGAGGAGGCTGTTACGACCAAGCATCCGCATTTGCGCGCTCTATTGTTCGCCTGTGGGCATGGAAAAGTATTGTGAATATGTGGTGATGGTCCAATGGCTCTAAGTGAGCCTGTTTCCAGGAATC
The DNA here is from genome assembly GCF_055883805.1 of Amblyomma maculatum. NCBI lineage: Eukaryota > Metazoa > Arthropoda > Arachnida > Ixodida > Ixodidae > Amblyomma > Amblyomma maculatum. Next base: position 149,706,803 of record NC_139345.1, on the reverse strand, counting down.
CTGTTTTGTAAGCCTGTTTTGCTTTGTGGACACTCTGCAAATGCCAAATTGACCCTGCCAAGAGAACGTCTGGAAAAACACAAAGAAACGTCCCCCTGCGGGAAATGCAGGAAGTGCTTTCTTTCTTGTGTTCACCCTTCCAGTCGATAAGCCCTATCGTCCAGTGAGGAATGCCTACTTTCCAAAGGAGACGACAGAGTGACATGTCCGCTGACGTGCAGGACAAGAAAGGAGCATGACGCATACAACCATTAAGTGATTTCCCAGGAATGCAGGAAAGATTTGCAATTGTCGAAAACGGACAATGCTGGGAGCGGATGCGGCGCCACGTGCACTCGGGTTTCTGAGAAGTAAAACCACTTGTCAGAACCAGCCTGTGGTTTCTTTGCTGAAGAATAGAAATGTACCTCCTCTCCTCGCCGTTCCCAAGCTTTTCCCGCCAACAAGTGATCACGCCCAACGAATGAATGCCGGACCAGTCTGTGGTTTCAGACCATCAGTGCAGTGATGTGTTCGATTGGATGCCGATATCTGAGGGGCGTGCCCTGGATTTGGTTGGTCAGCATCTTCAGAGAGGGGCTGGACATAGGGGGTTTTAAGGACGCTGCAGAGCACGAAATGTCGCTCTGGGCCCTGGGTAAACGGCTCATCCAGTCGCTTCTCGCTATGAACTCTTAACGCTTGCCATTTTGCTGATGTACCCTTCTTTTTCGTGTAAATAATCTTGTAAATAAGTTTCTCAAAGTGCCATTAAACCTGCTTGTACATATTTCACCAACTTCGAAGATTCAATCCTACTTCAACCCCGAGTCTGCACGCTACCAAGTGAAGGCCGGGTCGACGTAGCCCCAGCGTCACGACAGCACACATTCCCGAACCTCTACCACAAATACATTTTCTTTCCCTCGCGGTACCCTTCGATCTGCCAGTCATGCGCCAGCACCAAACCAACACTATACCACTACATATGGCCGTGTCCAAAGCCGCAAGGCTTCCCGCCCATTCCCCACCCCACCGTCTCCTCTTGGGAAGCTGCTCTGTCTAGCTCACACCTGCAAGATCAGCAACAGCTGATCGAGCGGGCGCGCGGGATAGCAGCAGCTGCCGGCATCCTGGACTGAAGAGGCCGCCTGAAATGGACACGACCACCTAATCACCAGTGCCTAGTTATTGGGTTTGAATAAATGTTTTTTTCCCTCCTCGGTGAATGCCTCTGGATCCGCTGAGCCACCCGCCCGGTTTTTTAAACCTCGGGCTAATCGGGCGACACCTTCGTTCCCAGAGTTCCCCGCATGGTCGGGTACCAAGACTGTGTAGATTTTGTAAACGGCAGTGCTGCCGCGGAGTGTGCGCGGTGGTCCATAGAATGATGGACTCCTGCACCAAACCAAGTCAAGGTTGTTCTCATATATTTTCCTTGTAAATTGGTTTATAAAAAAGGAAAGGCGCAATATGTGTCGGACCTCGCGGACAGCAACACCCGTGTTTCGAGTTTGCGCCGTTATGGAAAGTGTCGCTATCTCACCAACTTCGAGTAATCTCACTGGTGGAAACACCGGAACATCATTTGGCCACCTCTTCCGGTTCCGTAGTGCAACACTTGGTTCCAGCGTTTCGACCAATTACCTGACTCGAGGTCACGTGAGATAGCGACACTTCGATAACAACGCAAACTCGGAATACGAGCCCAGGCCCGTATTCCGAGTTTGTGTCGTTATCAGCCCCGCCGGGGTGGTGCAGTGGTAAGACGCCCGACTACTGTGCCGGAGCACCTATGTTCGAACCTGACCTCGGCGGCTGCGTTCCGATGAAGGTGAAACGCGAAAAGGCGTCCGTGTGCTGTGCGATGTCAGCGCACGTTAAAGATCCCCAGGGGGTCGAAATTACTCCGCAGCCCTCTACTACGGCTCATTTTTCTCTCTTTCCACTTTCACTCCCACCTTCCTCCCTTCCCTTACGGCGCGTTTCAGGTGTCCACAGAAAACAAGTGAGACAGTTACCGCGCCTTTCCCTTCCTATAAATAAATCAGTTTTTTTTTGTGTCGTTATTGAAGTGTCCCAATATCATGTGTCCTCGAGTCATTTGATTGTCGAAACGCCGGAACCGGGTGTTGCCACTACGGAACCTGAAGAGATGGTAACATCATGTTCCGGCGTTTTCACCAATCAGATGAGACGAGGTCACTGAAATAGCGACACTTCGATAGCGACTTAACTCGGAATACGGGCTATATATCCTCCTTGATTGCGCCCAAGGAGAGTTCTATATATCCTCCTTGATTGCGCCTTAATGGAAGGGAAAATGGCTGGAGTGAAAACGGAACAAGTGAATAGTGGAGGGATGCGTTGTAATGCAGCCCTCTTGGGGGGTCTTTAACGATCGCTGACATCCCACAACACAGCTTTGATTCTCCGTTTAACAATAATTGGCTCACAAGAAGGGAAATGCGGAGTATCTATCACATTTGCTTCTGTGGGCACATGTCCGCACAGTAAGTTAAGTGAGGGAAGTGGGAGTTCAAGTGTAAAGAGAAACATAGGAGCCGTAGTGGAAGGCTACGAAGTAATTTCCACCACCTAGGGATATGTAACGTGCACTAAGATCGCAAAGCACACGGACACCTCTCTGTTTCGCCTTCATTTTAACACAGCCGCCAGTGGTCTGGATCGAATCCGTCCAAGTAGCACAAATTAAGTGGCCACCTGGGGCCCGTATGGGCAAGTTGGGCTTGGGTAACCACAATAACACCCATGGGGGCCCAATTTTGGGATCAAGCGGGCAAGCCCAAATTGGGCTTGCCCCATGCTTTTTCCATCTGGGGCATCATATAGGCGTGGAAAGGGCTAACTGATTACATATTCCCACATCTGGCCCTCAAGGGTCCCGCTTGGGAAACTTTAGGGCCGATGCAAATAAAATTTGGGCTCTGTCTAAGAAAAGCCTGGGCTAATCTAATTCGGGCTGCCCACTCAAAAGCCGAATATGTCCCGCATGGGCCGCGGCTGGTCTAAATACGGGTATGCCCGCAGATTGCCTACATGGGACCTTTGAGGGGTACTTGAGGGAATGTCAGACGAAAATGTGGAATTCATGCAGAAAATTCCTGGGCTGCCCCAAATGGGGCTGCCCACCGAAAACCTAGATAATTTCCGCATGGTCGTTAGCGGGGCAAGTACTCCTTCCCGCTTCTGCCAGCATCGGTGTCTTGTGGTGCAATTTAGGACAGATGCGATGCAAATGTGGGCCAAAAGCAAATAGAAGACGGGCTAGTCCGATTGGGGCTGCCGTTAGGTTTGGGGTCGCGTGCGCCTGGGTAGCGTACCGCTGCCAGCAGTTATTACGTTCGGCGCGCGGCCCCTTGGTAGCGTTGGCCTGGCGGCTCCGTGGACGGCGGACGGCATCAATGGTGCCAGCAAAGACGAGGCGTCTTCCAACGAAACAACCTTTACTACAACATCAGAAGAACGAGCAGAGAAGCTGACCAGGAGAGAATACAGACACGTTCACAAAGACACAGCTGGTGTCTAGCGTCGTCTCAACGGCGCGTCAAAGTAGTCTCTATCTCGGCGGAGTCGGCCGCTGCTTTTTATAGGTTTTCCCGTTCACAGTGAAAGGGTAAACCATCACAGGAAGCGGAGCGTCCAACGTGTCTGGGCAAATTGGGATGACTCAATCGCAGCTGGTCCGAACGCATCTCCTCCACCTCCTGCAGACGGGAGAGGGCGGCGCCCTCTCCCACTAGCTCCAGGCTTGGCCAGCTTTTGCACACACACGCACGCACACACATTTGGCGCGTGGCAGGATCACGTTGAGACTTGTAGGCGGGAGGAAGCATTGCGCGGCCGATGAACGGCGTCGAAATGGCCGATCCGCTCGCGGTTCTGCCTGTTGCTATGCGGTGGCCGCGTCAGCTGTACCACTTGTCGGTGGAGAAAAGTAACACTGCCCACGCAAAAGCCGAATAGGTCCCGCATGGTTTGCGGCCGGGCTGAAAAGCGAGCACACCCCCACGCTGCCCACACGGGTATTTCTTGGGGTACTTGCGGGAAGATGCAACATATATTCGTAGTCCATGCGGTAAAAATAAGATCAGCCCAAATGGGTCAGCCCATGAAAGGATGCAGTGGGCCCTAAATTTGCCGTAGGTGGGCTTACCGCTCTGAAACGTCTCCACCCTAACTTTAAGGCACCATTTTATTTATGTGAATCATGTTATACCGGCCACTAATTGCCTCTTCTGGAGGTTTCACAGAACTGTTCTAAGCATATCTATGCCATGAATAAAGACTATCTATGTTTACTCTAAAAACTATGTTAATTGTGCAGTTTCGACTGAAAATATGCAACAGGAACTGTTCCGCTTTACGAGTATGTACTGAACGACCTCCAAATTTTGCCTGCGGCATTACTATCCTGCACATAGCACAGAATAAATATTCAGGGCAATATCTTGGGAGTGATGTGGGCGAGCACGCATTATTGTAATGTTGGGAGCAAATTTCTCTCATGCTACTGAGCGTCGCATACAAGCAAAAAATAGTGCTTAATGTTTCACACTTGATTACTGGAACTTGGGCAGCCCGAAAATGCCAGATTCAACCCATGAGGGAAGCACGTGGATCAGTCCGAAACGAACTGGCTTTCGCAAATCCCGCGCTTGTACAATTCAGGTATTGGGAATTATCAATTTAAAAATTAAAATCTTGATCAATGGGATAGCACTGCCTGCACAAACGTGGGACTCATTATTGATCTGGTGGGCTGCCCAGATTCGCCTACCTGGGCTGAATGCGGGCAGCCCTATTTAGGCTGCCCACACGGATACAGATTGGGACCGATCACTGCAAAACTGTGCCGCCCACGCGGGGCCCCTCTGGGTACTTGTTGAAAATCCCGCATGGGGCCCGTATGGGCTGCCCTCACGGGCCCAACGCGGGCACCCACGTTACAGCCCACTTTGTGCTACTTGGGCGTGATCTCCAACAGAGTAGTAGGGCATCTTAACAACTGCACCGCCGCGGCGAGGCAATTTAAGTTAGGTTCTGGGGAAAGGAAGGCGCAGCATACTTTAAGATGGACACCGCGGAATCGTGGACACCGCCACTTAATTAGGTCAAGTTCACTTCATTGTCAAATTTTGAGAGAAGAAACCTTTATTTAGCCAGATAGTTATATAGGGCCGGGCCGAGTTATATTGCCCTACTAGATGGCCAGCAGGTCAAGCCTGTTAGCGACCTCGTAGGCGCGCTTGCGGATCCGGTCTTGTATGCACGGGTCTGAGCTGCGCAGCAGGGTCTCCCAGTCATCTGGATGCAGGATTTCTCCTAATTCTGGAGGTGGGGGGTCCTCCTTGCATCCCCAGAGTATATGGTTGAGGGTAGCTCTTTCATCGCACAGTGTGCAGTCGGGAGAAAATTGGCTGGGGAAAATATGTGAGAGAACTACCGGGTTTGGAAAGGAGTTTGTTTGGAGTCTCCTCCAGGTAATTTCGTGTTCTTTGCTTAGACGCTTGTGCGGGGGCGGAAACTTCCTTCGTTCAAGGCGGAAGTGGTTTGTTAAATCATGAAATCATATAAGATTATCCTTGGCTGTCCCAAGAGCGGAGGTGGTCACCGCCCGGCCGACTAAACCTCGGGCTGTCTGGTGAGCCGTCTCGTTTCCAGGGTTGCCAGAATGTGCCGGTACCCAAATCAATTCAATGTCCCTATCTGGGAAGGGAATCTTATTAAGAATTTTTAGAGTAGATTGTGCAATTCTACCTCGGGCGAAATTGTGTATGGCAGTCTTGGAGTCGCTTATGATAATATCTGCCTCTGAATTTGTAATGGCTAAAGCGATGGCAGCCTTCTCTCTCTCTCTCTCTTGTGAAATTTCATGCTACGCGATGACCGGCTGTACCTACGGCAGCTATTCGATGGAGGCGAAAAGCAAGGCGCCCGTGTGCTGTGCGATGTCAGTGCACGTTAAAGAACCCCAGGTGGTCGAAAATTCCGGAGTCCTCCACTACGGCATCTCTCATAGCCTGAGTTGCTTTGGGACGTTAAACCCCACAAACCAACCAACCAGTAGTGAAGATTTCGCTTCAAAAGTATTAAGCATATTTGTTTCACTAGAAAGGAAAGGTGCGGTATCTGCCACACTTGTTCTGTGGACACTTCAACCGCGCCGTAAGGGAAGAGAGTAAAATGAGAGTGAAAGCGGAAAGAGCGAGAGGGGTGTCGTAGCGGAGGACTGGGAAGTAATTTCGACTGCCTTGGAATCTTTAACTTGCACTGACTACGCACAGCACACGGATGCCTATTGTTACGTTTCCCCACCGACAAGTTGGGACAGCGTACGCGGCCACCGCATAGCAACAGGCAGAACCGCGAGCGGATTGGCCATTTCGACGCCGTTCATCGGCCGAGCAACGTTTCCTCCCGCCAACAAGTCTCAACGTGATTCTGCCACGCGCCAAATGTGTGTGCGTGCGTGTGTGTGCAAAAGCTGGCCAAACCTGGAGCTCGAGGGAGAGAGCGTCGCCCTCGCCCGTCTGCAGGAGGTGGAGGAGATGCGTTCGGACCACTTGCGATTGAGTCATCCCATTTTGCCCAGACACGTTGGGCGCTCCCTTTCCTGTGAGAGTTTACCCTTTCCCTGTGATCTGGAAAAACTAAAAAGCAGCGGCCGACTTCGCTGCGAGAGAGATTACTTTGACGCGCCGTTGAGACGACGCTAGACACCAGCTGTGTGAACTTGTCTGTATTCTCCCCGGGTCAGCTTCTCTGCCCGTTCCTTCATGATGTTTTAGTAAAGGTTGTTTCGTTAGAAGACGCCTCCTCTTTGCTGGCACCTTTGATGCCGTCCGCCGTCCACGGAGCCGCCAGGCCAACGCTACCGAGGGCCACGCGAACCCCAAACCTAACAATTGGTGAACAGCGGTGGGACGACGACGACCAAGCCATAACCGTGGTCGGAAGGCATCGATGACGACGACCAAGCCGTAACCGTGGTTGGAGGGACGAGCCAGCCGATACCGTCGTAAAACAACTGGTGAACAGCGGAGAGACGAGGACGACCAAGCAGTGACCGTGGTCGGTGAAACGAGCCAGGCCTGACCGAGGTGCAACATTTGGTGGGAAGAGCGGAGATGTCCCAGGCGTGACCCGTGAATCCAGGCAGCTCAGCGGAAAGTCCGGAGCAGTGCAACGAGCCCTGTGTAATGACTGGTTGCCTGCAGCGGAACGACTGCGTTGGATTCTTGGCTGCGAGGTTTGGTGTGTGCGGGACTTTCTTCTACTGAGTTTTGCCAGGCTTTTGTTAAGTAAAGAACAGAGCTGGTAATTGTGTTGTCGTTGTTGCTGGGTTAATTGCAGCAAGGCAATAGTGGGCAGTAGAGAAGGCAGCACTCGGAACAGCCATGGGTTTGGATTTGAAGTCGTTGCGCAAACCGAAATTGCTGGAGCTTGCGGAGGAGTTGGGTCTGGATTTGTCAGACAAACTCAGAAAACCAGAAGTGTTAAAGGCTATTCTTGCGTTGGAAGCTGAAGATGACGAGCTTTTGGAATGCCTTGAGATCATTGACGAACGTCAAGAGATGCGTGAACGTAGGGAACGTTTCGAGAAAGAGGACGCCCGCGTAAAGAAATTGATACAGCTGGAGATTTCAGCACATGGAATGAGCGTGGAAAAGATTAAAACCTTTTAATGCCATTCATTGTAACGGTTCAATACCGCGAGACGGTCCGCCACCGTCCCTCATCGTCGAGAATATGGCAAAGTATTTGGCAGACTTTGAGAATGTCTGTAGAAGTAAACGCTTCGAGCGAGATAGTTGGGCGCAGAAGTTAGTAGCTCTTCTCTCCGCTGAAGCGTCGGAAGAAATCAAGCGATTGGTTGGCAACCGCTTGAAAAATTACGGTGCACTAAAAGAGTCATTGCTGATACGATATCGGATAACGCCTCAGGATCTTCGGAAAAGATATGAGAGCGAGAAGCATTGTGTCACGGCGTACTTTGATTTGGCGTATCAGCTGAAAGCCGCTGTAAGCGACTGGCTAGACAGTGCGGAAGTTCCGGAGCAAATCGAACTTGCACCAGAGTGTGAGACACAGCTTGGGGAAGCGGCTGAGAAACGTGACCGCAGTAGTGAGCCGACCGATCCTCGAACAGAAGAGCATCGTGTTATCTTGGTCGAGCCACTAGCTGAGAAGGTTAGCGCTGGCTCCAACGGCAAGAAATCCGCAGGGACGCTGTTCAGCGAGGTGAACTGCATGCCGACCCAAGTAGCTGTAGGAGATACAGTTCCATCAAATGAGTGTGGGGAACTGGTAGTAGCTGAACCGCCTCTCGAGTCCGAAGCAGAAGCTTGTGAAGAGTGTGACGGAGATGGAAATCAGCTAGAAATTGAGAAACTTTCAGTTTCCGAAATCAGCTGTGTCGTAGAGCAGGGCACGTAGAAAAACGAAGTGTCGATCAGGGAAACTGCGCAGCCCGCGAGTTGTGATCAGCCAGGACAGACCGACGAGGAGCGCGCATACGCTGTAGAGAGCGAGACTTGCGAAGGCGACAGTGAACGACCAGAGCAAAGTCAGAATCGTTCGTGCCCCAATACTACGCTAGGTTGTATTCGCGAAAGCAACCCCAGTGAGAACGCGGACGTGGCACATATGACCCTCGCGCAATCCGAAGCGCCCCAGCTGTCGAAGGAGCTTGATCGTGCCCCGGTTAGCTCTGAGCGAGGCGACGCACTGAGTGGCGAGCCGCCAGAGCAAATGCCTACAAGGGGGAGTGACACGACTGAAGTCATCAGCCGTTGTTGTCGTTCGGACTTGACTGAAAGTGAGTCCTGCGCTGCTGTCCGCGATGCAGACGCGGCGCCGCACTTCGAAGACACCCGTGTCCTACTAGCTCCGGTTACCGCTAGAATGTTGACCGCTAGCTTGCGAGAGCTCGCGCCGAAAGAAAGTAGGACTAGAGTATTCAAGTGCTGCCACCGAAAAACGCGAAAGGGCAGGCGCGATAAAGAATGCTGCCATCGTAAGGAGAGGACACTCAAACGATTGCGAAAAGAAAGCAAAACGCCTGTGTTCCAGTGCTGCCGCAGAAAAAAGTGGAAAGGCAGGCGCGAGAAAGAATGGAGCAAGTGTAAGCTGTCGCGAAAGAGAAAGCGACTGTCCTAAAGGCGCAAATGCGCCCGTGCCCAGAAAATGTGTGACTGGTGCGCAACACGTAAGGAGAGGGATAGGTTGTTCCAAAATGTGAGCGATTCATGCTCATGTATTTCTTCGCACAGAAACAGGAAGGTAAGGTTGTTCCGTGAAACGGACAGCCGAATCTTCAGTGAAAAAGGTGATCTCAACGGTAACGCCGTTGGCTTATGTCGAAGCCCATCCTGTATTCACTGGTTGGTGTTTTTCTTCCTGGCATAGGGTTTTGAACAGATTGTATTGTATTATTTTTGTTTGAAGGGACGTTTTTGAAAGCGCGATTTCCAAATTTGTGGACGCGTTCCAAGTGCTGCTGAGCTGCCCTTTAATGTAGATGGGGGCATAAGAGGGAAATAGTCTGGCATAACTTAGTGAAGATTGTGCCGTGCTTGCCGGCTGACCGGTTGAGGTTTTAGCGTGGTTGTGACGTTGTGGGTTGTCAGAAATCTCTCCTGAAGACAAGTTGCAGAGTGCCTTGGAAACCGGACTAGCCAAGGACTTCTTCAGGCTGTTTGAGCTCAAGAGAAGCTGAGTCGGATGACCCCGGCTAGCAGCAACATCCCGATCCCTCCGGACAGCGGATGCAGTCCCCTGCCCTTCGGGATCTCCCTTCCCCGGCGGGGCAGTCTGTTACGTTTCCCCACCGACAAGTTGGGACAGCGTACGCGACCACCGCATAGCAACAGGCAGAAACGCGAGCGGATCGGCCATTTCGACGCCGTTCATCGGCCGCGCAACGTTTCCTCCCGCCAACAAGTCTCAACGTGATCCTGCCACGCGCCAAATGTGTGTGCGTGCGTCTGTGTGCAAAAGCTAGCCAAACCTGGCGCTCGAGGGAGAGAGCGTCGCCCTCGCCCGTCTGCAGGATGTGGAGGAGATGCGTTCGGACCACTTGCGATTGAGTCATCCCATCTTGCCCAGACACGTTGGGCGCTCCCTTTCCTGCGAGGGTTTGCCCTTTCCCTGTGACCTGGAAAAACTATAAAAAGCAGCGGCCGACTCCGCTGCGAGAGAGATTACTTTGACACGCCGTTGAGACGACGCTAGACACCAGCTGTGTGAACGTGTCTGTATTCTCCCCGGGTCAGCTTCTCTGCCCGTTCCTTCATGATGTTTTAGTAAAGGTTGTTTCGTTAGAAGACGCCTCGTCTTTGCTGGCACCTTTGATGCCGTCCGCCGTCCACGGAGCCGCCAGGCCAACGCTACCGATGGGCCGCGCGCCGCACGTATTAACTGCTGGCAGCGGTACGCTACTCAGGCGCACGCGACTCAAACCTAACACTATTCGTTTCACTTCCATCGAAGCGCAGTCGCCGGCGGTCGGGATCAATCCCGGGTACTCCGGCACAGTAGTTAGGCATCGCAAGCGCTGACAATATGTAAATGTAAACCGAAGCGAAAAGGCTGCAAACGCCGAGAACAAGATCCACTAAAAATGTTTTTAGCTATTGGTAATCGGACAAACGGCTGCGAGAATCAGGTAGACCAAATTGCTTAAGTCGGGTAAACAAAGGATAAAATCGAGCCTTTGGATCCTATAATTTTTGCGAGGACGTGATAGAGGCACTGTTCGTTATTACTAATTAGGTGGCGGCGTCCATTTTTACTCTAGCCTATGATTTCATCTAAGAATAGCGCTCGACATTCTTATAACGTTGAAGAAAGCAGAGATCGTAAAATGTGGTGTGCTGCATCACGTGATATTTTTGACATAAATGACAAGAGGGTCATAATGCAGCAACATTTGCAATCGCTTTCAACACAATCTTCTGTAACAATAAGAGTTTAAAACTACAATATCTTCCATTGAATTGCAATAGGAATCTGGCGCTGGTATTTTGAGTAGGGTGGCGCCGCCTCATGGCAGCCAAGTAAAACCTGACTGGGTAGTACAGTACAGCGGCTCTGCCTATGCTGCAGCGCGTATCCCGCAGGCTTTCTACGCCGACTCGCGCTTTCTGCCACGTGGTGAGCGTGCAAAGACTCGTCATGTATCATAAACATCACCGTGAGCCGGTAGTCCCCTAAAATTTAAAAAACGCTGCGGCCACCTTCTGGCGAAATGTTCAAAGCTTTGCGGCGTCAGCCTTGCAGTGTACCTCTCCGTCTCGAAACACCGTTACCGCCGCTATATTGCCGCTTGCGTCGTAGGTTGCCACGGATAAGTTAACAATTTCATTATTCGACTGTACTGCTCTCTTTCATAGCCGCACGAACGGGGATACGGTATGATTGGTACAGGTGATCAGGTGCATGCACGCTCTGGTTCAAGAGAAACGCCTTTCGCCCTATGCTGGCTGATCTTACATTTTTTTACGCCGGATCAAGCTGAAATATGTAGACTACAGCCAGCTATGTGCGCGTGTTTGTTTGTGATCACGAGAAAAACCGTTCGTTATGCTACTGTTTTCGGCAGCTACACAATTAGGCAGCAAAACTGCATGCATAAGTCAAGAAGAGAAAGGTGAGGACGGTAAACTAGAGCTCACGTAAACGCTCTCTATCTCATTCAAAACCGCCGTTCGCTTTCAATAGAAAACAGCAATAGTAGGCATTTGGCGCATATGTATAATTACTAAGCAGCCGACTATACCATTTCCATCATTCTACGCAACGAGCGTTCCTGAGCTGACTGTGCGCTTTTAATGTGCGATGTCCACTCTGCACCAACAGGCAAAAGCTTTGACTCGAGAGCTTGTTGCTATAGTGCTCTATATTGTTTCCCTTAAAGCGTACACTTCGATGTTGTTCTCAAGTGAACTGCCTCTGTTGTGAATAAGGCACTATCTTGAGGTCAATAAAATTCATGGCACCGAAGTTGTTTACAGAAAGGTCTGGCATTTAATGTAGCGCTCTTACTAGGAAACATGTTTCACTGCGCTTTAGTGTTCGGCAGAAACATTCAGCACTTCATAGCAAACGTATTGACACTGCGATCAACTGATGCACCAGGCAAAGATAATTTGGGATGCGACAGCGTTTTTGAGGGTACGGTTGTATCTAGCCGTACAAGCCACGGCTCAATTTGCACTCATTCATGGTTTGGTTAGTACTGAAAGCTTCATAGAGCTTTAGGTTAGCGCTAGCATTGTAATTTTTACTGATAATGTCTGATTTATTTGAAACAATTCAACGCTGTGCGAACCTCAAAAGTCACTCACACTTACAAATCCCTCCTCTTTGCATGAATAAAAATCCCCTGCCTGAAAGCCGGCGTTGCATTCCTTGGTATTGTCTTCTTTTGTGGTCGACATCAAGAGCAGGGAACAAGCTTGGCTTAATCTATTGGCTACAAGACTGACCGCAAGAAGATGTGACGAAAAGACGTATGGTGTAATTATACAGTTACAACATTTGGTTTCACAGAATATGGTCACACGTAGAGTAGAGTTAGCACGCTATGGCTGCCTGAAAAACATCGCTGCAATTTACTAGAAAACATTAACTGTCTCGGTGAAGGTTTAGCAACACGACATAGAGAAAGAAGAGCAATGCGAAAAGGAAATCAAGTTGCTTTTGGCCAATAATTCACTGAGTGCCCTGCAGCCTATCAATGAAGCGGGCACAAGAGTGAATATGGTTTACTGATTTCTTTTGTAGTGCCTGCCAAGACGTCGTTATCGGGGAATACTTCATCCCTCGAGACAGCACTGTCATCGCCAACGTTTGGGGTGTTCACCACAACCCCGAATATTGGAACGAACCGGTAAAGTTTGACCCAAGCCGGTTCTTAAACGGAGATGGTACGCTGGCGTAGGAAATGGCCCAAAGAATTATCCCGTTTTCAGTAGGTCAGTGGTTTGAATGAAATTTAAAATCTTAATGCCTTTCTGAGCTTTTGGCTTATTTCACATGTCCGTGAAGGGTGAGCGTGAGTATGTGTCAATCAAATTATTTTTTAACAATGTTTCGAGATGCAAACTAGGGTAATGGATAAAAATTTATATCCGAAGTTCAAAATTGCTTAAATCAACTTTATCTCTTTATCTCAAGATAAATATTTATTTTGGATGGGACACTCTTCTCCTTATGTCCGTGCGTAACTGAGAAGCGTTGCACCGCTTCTGATCCTTTGGGGACTTGCTCAAAGTATTTAGGATCGGAAAAGCACCGAGGGTAATTGTATTTGAATTTGTTTCATGTTTTCGGCTTCTCGCACGCATTTGTATCATGCTGTAAGCAGTCAAAGTTATTTTATTTGCCACAGTCACTTTCACCCAGCGTTTACTTTAATGAATAATTCTGCAGTGTTCAACTTTGTCGAAACCGTTTTGAAAGCTTCTCCCGCCTATACTGAAGGATCATTTCAGCTGAAACAATGTACAACGCTTTCGCGTTGTGGACACTTTTATTACATAGCAAGCTCGACCATAGTAGTTACATCGTTCGGCCGCGTGTGATAAAATCCAGAACCGCCTGTGACGACACTGAGCAGCAAAAGACGCCAACGCAGAATTTCTGTGCAATGCAGTTTTGACGCCATCTGGAATTACTGAAAAAAAAAAAAAGAAACGGCGCAATTTTAAAACGCTCAGCAAAGTGTGGCATGTTTTCCTAATGATGATAGATAGCGCCATCATTACCCTTCGCCAGAAAATTGGCGTTCGCGTCTTTCGTTTGTTCAGTGTCATCCCAGACCGCTCTGGTTTCTCGTCATGCGGGGCCAAAGAAAATAAGCACGACTGTACGACGTACTACACAACAAAAGGAACATCAATACGGTAGCTTTCTGTGCGGTTACAGTGCAAACGTTCCTCTGGTAGAGGCGAAGGAATTCTTTAAAATGGCGCCGATAAAGTGGCAGAATATTGTACAGATAACGGTCTTGCATTGTCCATAGTATATAGTGTTTTTCCCAACGCGAGACATTTGCAGCCTTAAAATGTCTGCGGGGGCGGTGATAAGCTTATCTCGTTGGTTTTTTTTTCTTCTCACAGGAAAGAGAATGTGTCCAGCTGAAAACTTCGCTTCGGTTGAGATCTACTTTTACTTGACTTTCATCTTACAAAAGTTTATTGTGCTTCCGGAAGGAGGTCAAGGGGTGGACTCCAGCATCAGGGACAGATTTCTCATGCTACGGGGCATTCATAAGCTCCGCTGCATTCCTAGAGCACCGTTAGTGGGCTGATGAAGAAACGAAAAATAAATATCATTCTAATTAGCATAACAATTGCAAACTGCTCTGAATTATTTCGGTTAAAGCATAGCCCCATGCGCACGCCAGCATAGTTGTAGAATTTTCTTTTCAGGGATCTTTCAATTGCTAACGAGTTTTTCGAGAATGTACACCTGTTACTTTGGTTCATATTTTTTACTGAAGTCCTACTAGGCCTTTCAACAATGTGCTTTTATTTGCAAGGTGTTTCCGAAGCACAGCATCTCTTCGCAAAATACATATGACATTAAAACTTGTCGATAATTGTATATCCTATTGCCCGACATTGAGAGCACATTATTTTGGGACAACGTTGAATTTGTCTCTTGTTGTACAGCATTCAGTAACTTTGAGAATCATTGAGCAATGTCATCAAACGTTGTGTAAAAATACAGTGCTTGTAACAATGTTGTTCCAGCATTAGAGAAGCTACGTTGCTGCAATGTTAGTTAAAAAGATTGCAGTCACGTTATACACGAAACGTTACTTCAGAGAAACGCAGTCATACGTTAATGTTGTAATGCAAAATGTGCATATATGTCGCGCGTGGCTTCAATATATATTTGCTGTGAACACAAATTAATAGTTGTCAGGCTTCACAACGTTTTGTTTTCAGTTACGGAAGCACATACTTCCAGTCAGTTGCTGCACAAATTCCTACTACTTCAATTCTATAGACACCTGGCTTTTCAGAGAACACTTCCAAAGATTTCGAAAATTTTGGCGCTTGAAAATCAAATCACAACTTGCACCAAACGTTTCGCAACAGAGAACGCCTCTAGCACCGGACATTGGGCCATAGCTGAGATGCTAATGAAGTATCTTATTTTTTAATTAAATTTAAGATGTGATAGTGTATGGAGGGTAGAACTAATTGGGATTACAGCCGCAAGTAAAAACGATATGCGCAACAAAGAAATGAGGAAAAGGTTCAGCACGTTGAGCGCGAGGTAGTCCAATAAACAATAAAACATCGAATGAGATGCGCTCTGTTATATGTGTGTAGTCAAATGGATACATCTAGTAGGCAACTGAAACAACAATAATCCTGATGACTTGACCCGGAGAGTTGCTATTAGCGGTAGAATCACTTCAATCCATACGATCAAATGATGCAGTCCTGCTGCAGCAAACATTAGAGCGTGGTGAGAAGTGTATTCACCTTGTTCAAGATTAAACCAAGTGACCAGTGTTTTGCATCATTCTTAGCTGGCAATGAGCGAAAACAACCAGCCGTTAAAGTAGCACCTGTTTTACCGCCATTTCAAAGTAACGATCTACGACAAAATGACCTCAGCAACATCGCTCATGAGGGGTCCAAGTGGGCTGAGGGACTCTATAACACTCGGAAGGCTTGGTACATCACGGCGGGTGCACCCAGAAAAGATTCATGGAGACTCCTGCGAAGCATGTCATTAATATTCTTTTCACCTTTACGCAAAGCGTATGCAGCTCGTTCGGCCGAAAAACCATCGACGTCGATGTAACCCAATATTAAGAAAAATTGTTTCGCAGAAAATACACACAGCGTTTTGCGTACAATTTGTGATGCAACTGTACTTTGTGTAGAATTGAGGGTACTATGATACCATTCCGCTTCTGATTTAGCGTCCATATTTAGCCAAGGTGGAGACTAGGTTGCGTTAGGGATTCGAAGCAACAGTATATGCACTGTGAAAAGTGCAGGTGACCACCTTCCTTTTCCAAAAACGAACTTAAAAAAAAAATAAGCGTATTCGCGGAATGATAAGGAAGTGTTAAAGTTGCTTCGCGTCGACTTTTACGGGGAAGCTTGAGCGACCCCCTAAGTTTACGTTCGGCTCGGACACTCCATCTTATCACAAAGGGCACCAACATCAACTTACAGAATAGAGAAAGAACCAGATATTCGCCGCCACTGTTTTTTTTCGTGTCCAAACGTATGTCATGCAGTAAGGAAGAATTTTTGAGAACGTATCTAATGACTTCTGGTGCTGCATTGTCTCCCCTTCATGGATCACTCCCTTGTCGTGGCGGAGGGGCTTGCGAAACTCGATGAAGTCGTGAGCTCTGCTGTGTAGGGCCACCCAAGATAGACAGGTCACGGCAGAGAGTTCTGACAAAATGTGATTCACTGGAGAAGGTAATGGCAACCCACTCCAGTATTTCCTGCCAAGAAAACCCCATGGCCAGTCACAATACCATTAATGATATGGCGCCGGAAGATGAGCCCCCCAGGTTGGAAGGCGTCCCACATGTTACTGGGGATGAACAAAGGGCGATTCCTAGTAGCTCCAGGACGAATGAAGCGGCTGGGCTAAAGCCAAAAGGACGCTCAGTTGTGGATGTGTCGGGAAGCGACCGGAAAATTCCGATGTTGCAAGGAGATATATCACATAGCAACATGGAATGTGAGATCTAGGACTCAAGGTAAACTGGATGTCGTCAAGCGAGAAATGAACAGATTGAAAATTGATATCTTGGGTATCAGCGAGCTCAAGTGGACCGGAATGGGAGAATTTAACTCCGGCGACGATTATGTCTTTTATTTTGGGCACGAATCCAAGGGAAGGAGTGGGGTCGCTCTCATAGTAAACAGAAGAATGGGCAAAGCAGTGCTAGGGTACAACCCCAAGAACGACCGATTGATTTCACTTCGGATCCAAGGTCACCCTTTCAACATAACAGTTAGCCAAGTCTATGCACCGACCACTACTGCTGAAGAAGCTGACGTTGAGAGATTTTATGCGGACCTACAATGCCTTTTAGACCGCACCCCATCATCAGACGTCGTTTTTCTCATAGGAGACTGGAATGCTAAGGTAGGGAGTGAAGAAATATTCGGAATTACAGGCAAGTTCGGTCTTGGTGAGCCAAATGAAGCTGGGCAGAGGCTAGTAGAGTTTTGTCAAGAAAACAACCTGACCATAGCGAATACTCATTTTCAACAGCACAAGAGGCGCCTGTACACATGGACTTCACCGGACGGTCTGTACAGGAATCAGATCGATTATATTATTTGCCGGCAGAGATGGAGAAGCGCTATACAAGCAGTAAAAACAAGGCCTGGGGCCGATTGTGGCACCGATCATCAGCTTCTTGTTGCCAAGATTAAGCTTCGATTGAGGAAAACGCAGAAAACTAGAAGGCCTTTCAGGTATGATCTGGATCACATTCCATTAGAATATGCTGTGGAAGTGAGGAATCGATTTCAAGAATTAGATCTAGAAGACAAAGAGCCCGAAGAGATGTGGACTGATGTTCGCGATATAATACAAGAAGTTGCTACTAAGGTAGTTCCAAAAACAAAAGAAATGCAAGAAAGCAAACTGGTTATCTGAAGAGGCTTTGCAAATAGCTGAGGAAAGGAGGATGGCAAAAGTTATGGGGGAAAGAGAAAGATACAAGGTTCTCAATGCGGATTTTCAGAAAATAGCAAGGAGAGATAAGAATGCCTTCCTGAACATACAGTGCCAAGCAGTTGAGGACAACAGCCAATTAAGGAACACAAGAGCTCTGTAATACACAGAAGAACTCTATAAGAAGGACCCGAATGTGCAAACCCAACATAAGACGGTTGTGATCACTGATCTCGAGCCGGGCATCCTGAAGAGTGAAGTTTAATGGGCCTTAGCCAGCCTTGCTAAGAACAAAGCTAGCGGAATTGATGGCATTCCAGCTGAGTTGCTTCAAAACCTCAACCATTACGCTGTTAACATTCTGCTTACATTATGTCAGAAGATCTGGACAACCCTGCAGTGGACACAGGATTGGAGGAGGTCAGTTTACATCCCCATTCCAAAGAAAGGCAGTGCCAAAGATTGTTCCAACTACCGCACGATCGCGCTTATTTCACATGCAAGCAAGGTGATGTTGAAAATCCTCCAAGGTAGGCTGCAGCAGTATGTGGATCGGAAGCTTCCGGACGTGCAAGCTGGGCTTCGCAAGGGCAGAGGAACTAGCGACCAAGTTGCCAACCTTCGCTGGATCATGGAAAAAGCAAGAGAGTTCCAGAATCCCATCTACTTCTGCTTTATTGATTATGCGAAAGCGTTTGACTGCGTAGATCATAGCAGATTGTGGCAAGCTCACCAAGAGATGGGAGTTCCAATTCACCTTATCTGTCTCCTCAGGAACCTGTATGAAAGGCAAGAGGCCACAGTCAGAACTGGGCATGGTCTTACTGATTGGTTTCCGATTGAGAAAGGAGTGAGGCAAGGCTGCATACTGTCGCCCTGCCTATTTAACCTATATGCAGAATGCATCACGAGGAAGGCCGGTCTGGACGAGTCTTCAGCTGGAGTGAAGATTGCTGGAAAACGTATCAACAACCTTAGATATGCGGATGATACCACTTTAATGGCAGAAAGTGAAGCGGAACTCAAGAGACTTCTGATGAGCGTACAAGAAGAGAGTCAGAAGTTTGGGCTTAAACTGAACATTAAAAAGACAAAGATCATGGCGTCTTGCCCTATCAAGTCCTGGAGCATCAAGGGACAAGAAGTGGAAGCTGTGACAGATTTTCTCTTCTTGGGCTCCAAGATTACCTCGGAAAGAGACTGCATCCATGAAATTAGGAGACGCCTGCTTCTTGGAAAGAGAGCAATGGTTAGCCTTGATTACCTAGTAAAGAGCAGAGACATTAGTCTGCCAACCAAGATCCGTATAACTCGTGCTGTGGTCTTTCCAGTTGTGATGTATGGGTGCGAGAGTTGGACTGTGAAAAAGGCTGACCGCCGAAGAATTGACGCGTTTGAATTGTGGTGCTGGCGAAGACTTCTGAGAGTTCCTTGGACTGCCAGAAGATCAAATCAGTCAATATTGTCGACCATAAACCCTGACTGCTCATTGGAGGGTCAAATTCTAAAGTTAAAGCTCAGCTACTTTGGTCATCTGATGAGAACAGAGGAGGCGCTGGAGAAAGATTTGATGTTGGGAAAGGTTGAGGGTCGCCGGAGAAGGGGTAGGCAGCGAACGCGATGGTTAGATGGCATCCTCGAGGCACTGCAGATGAAGTTATGTGATGTTAGGAAGATAGTGAGAGACCGGAAAGCGTGGCGTGACATGGTCCATAGGTTCACGAAGAGTCGGACACGACTGAACGACTGAACTGAACTGCTGCATTGTCTATCAAATACACAAGAGATCGCACGCGGTATGTGCCAGAGATAGAAAAAATCCTCGACCGCGATAGGAATTATTGATTGATATGCACAAACGTGGCTACTAGCGTAGCAAATGGTGCTGTCAAAACAGCTGATGCTCCAAATCGTTTTAGAATAACGAGCACGTTCCCACTAGCTGTCTTCTGAGCCTCGTCTCACATTCTTGATCGTCGCATTACACTGGGGTTATAAAATTAGGTTAAGAAGTTTGCAAGGGTCAGTTGGATGCAGTTAGCACAGAACCGGGTTAATTGGAGAAATATGGGAGAGGCCTTCACCCTGCAGTGGGTATAGTGAGGCTGATGATGATGATGATAAAATTACGTAGTGTACATCTTTCTTGTTGCCAGTTGCGTTGCTACTTTCGCTGGATCATGGAAAAAGCAAGAGTTCCAGAAACCCATCTACTTCTGCTTTATTGATTATGCGAAGGCGTTTGACTGCGTAGATCATAGCAGATTGTGGCAAGCTCTCCAAAAGATGGGAGTTCCAATTCACCTCATCTGTCTCCTCAGGAACCTGTATGAAGGGCAAGAGGCCACAGTCATAACTGGGCATGGTCTTACTGATTGGTTTCCAATTGAGAAAGGAGTGAGACAAGGCTGCATAATGTCGCCCTGCTTATTTAACCTATATGCTGAGTGCATCGTGAGGAAGGCCGGTCTGGACGAGTCTTCAGCTGGGGTGAAGATTGCCGGAAAGCGTGTCAACAACCTTAGATATGCGGATGATACCACGTTAATAGCAGAAAGTGAAGTGGAACTCAAGAGACTTCTGATGTGCGTACAAGAAGAGAGTGAGAAGTTTGAACTTAAACTGAATATTATAAAGACAAAGATTTAGGCGTCTTGCTCTATCAAGTCCTGGAGCATCAAGGGACAAGAAGTGGAAGCTGTGACAGGTTTTCTCTTCTTGGGCTCCAAGATTACCTCAGAAGGAGACTGCGGCCATGAAATTAGGAGACGCCTGCTTCTGGGAAAGAGAGCAATGGTTAGCCTTGACCGCCTTGTAAAGAGCAGAGACATCAGAATGCCAACCAAGATCCGTATAACTCGTGCTATGGTCTTTCCAGTTGTGATGTATGGATACGAGTGTTGGACTGTGAAAAAGGCTGACCGCCGAAGAATTGACGCGTTTGAATTGTGGTGCTTGCGAAGACTCTTGAGAGTTCCTTGGACTGCCAGAAGATCAAATCAGTCGATATTGTCGACCATAAACCCTGACTGCTCATTGGAGGGTCAAATTCTAAAGTTAAAGCTCAGCTACCTTGGTTATCTGATGAGAAGAGAGGAGTCGCTGGAGAAAGATTTGATGTTGGGAAAGGTTGAGGGTCGCCGGAGAAGGGGTAGGCAGCGAACGCGATGGTTAGATGGTATCCTCGAAGCACTGCAGATGAAGTTATGTGATGTTAGGAAGATATTGAGAGACCGGAAAGCGTGGCGTGACATGGTCTATAGGGTCACGAAGAGTCGGACACGACTGAACGACTGAACTGAACTGAACTTACGATTACACACAGAGAGGCTTTTATCATGCCGTAGTCGCTTTTTGCTGCAAACTTGGGAAAGCGTTTATGTTGCACAACACAGTGAATCTGCCTATTCAGCTTTTATTAATATTTTCAAAACTTTATATAATGAACATTTCCCACTGAAGAAACTTGCAACGACAACTAAGGCGCGGAAACCTTGGCTAACTACCCAGCTTCTTGACATGATTAAACAAAAACATGCCTTGTATGCACGATTTGTGAAAACTCGAAATGGAGCACTGCTTGCGGAGTATAAAAAATTTAGGAACAGTCTGACAAATAAGCTTAGGGCAGCAAAAAATTCTTATCTTTTAGGTATATTTAGTGACCCTGACAATCAAAGAAGTGATGTAATCTGGCGCAAATTGAATGCACTGCTGCATCCCAACTCCACTTCAGCTATTCCAGATATTTTGTACCCTGATGGAAAGCAACTTTCCGGAGATGCAATTCCACAAAGGTTTAATGAAGTTTTCACCACGAAACCCGACCAGTATGAAGATCTCAGCCTGAACAACTACTTGCAGTTTCCGCCAGTAAATAGGAATGCGGCGTCGCTTTTCCTTGCTTCAACAAGTTCTCCAGAAGTTTTTTCCTGTATGAATACCACAAAAAACAGCAAGTCACTGGATACCGACGGTATCCAAATTCGCTCTATAAAGTATGTGATCGATATTATCAGCCCTGTTCTTGCTCATATTTGCAACATAATATTGTCTACAGGTGTATTTCCCAAGAAAATGCAGACAGCCGGCGTTGTTCCCATCTATAAACACGGCGATAAGACTTGCCTAACTAATTATAGGCCTATTTCAATCATTCCGGTATTTTCAAAAGGTATCGAGAAAATAATGCACGATAGATTACTATCATTTTTTGATCGCCACAGCCTGCGCCATGACTTTCAACATGGTTTTAGAAAGCACCATTCTACCTAAACAGCCCTCCTCACTCAAAAAGAAATTATCATAGATGCATTCAGTCGTAAACACATGGCACTAGGTAGTTACATCTCCAAGGCATTTGATTTGATTAATCATTCTATCCTTCTCAACAAATTAGAAAATTATGGTGTGCGTGGAACAGCCCATACGCTTTTTAAATCTTATCTTTATTTTAGAATGCAATTTGTAGATGCCAATAATTTCACTTCCGCAATGAAGCCGGTTATTGTGGGTGTACCGCAAGGAAGCATTTTAGGGCCACTTTTATTTTTGATCTATGTAAATGACATTGTACATTGCACAGATAATTCTTCCGTTATTTCGTACGCAGATGATACCACAGTCTTTATTACTGGCAGTTTGTACAAAGATATTGAAAGTAAGGCTAACAAGACACTAGCTGATTTAAAGGCTTTTCCTGAGGTAAATTGTTTGAAAATAAACCCCATTAAAACAAAGGTCATTCTGTACATGCCTAGAGGTAAAGTGATGAGAGAACAGATGAGTCAGTTTCTTGGCTCCCAACCGTTAGAGATGGTGGACTCTGTAAATAGTCTTGGAGTACATTTTTCAAAGCATCTTGCCTGGAATGAACACATTGACTATTTCCAATCGAAGTTGTCATCTGCCACCGGTGCCAATGCTCGTGTGCGGCGCATTCTCCCTGCCAAAGGGAAAATCATTTTTTACAATGCTTTAGTGTTATCGCTCATGCAGTGCTGCATAATGGTGTGGGGCACGACTGATGTGACAAATTTGCGCAGGCTATATTTGCTGCAGAAAAGAGCCGTGCGTTATATTGCTGATGTTCATTACACTTTCTCCACGAAACCTCTTTTTCCAAAATATGATATTCTTCCTGTATTTGGCTTGTACAATTATATGTTGATGCTACGTTATAAAGACTTAGTTAAGTTTAAAAGGGATTATGCAATTCGTCTTGCAAAATTACAGGTGAACGCAAGCGATCGTCAGACCAGATATAAAGAAATGTGGCTTGTGCCCACACCTAGAACATGTTATGATCAACAGTCTTTATCTTACACGCTACCCTCGCTGCTAAACTTACTAAACCGGCAGGAGTTTGATCCTACCTGTCACCAAAAGGGTATCATCAAATGTTTTTGCCAACTTGCTTTTTTGCAAGACTAAAATATTGGATTCCATTTTGATCGCATTCTAATCGACAGCTTCTATTTTATTGTTAAAATTATTTGTGCCGGCATTTTCGTTTATTTGTTTTTCTTCTGTTTGCCACTTGCAGTGTGTATTGTTCCATGCTCTTTGCTACTTGTCTATTTTTGTAAAATTGATGTATGACTGGCCGTCATCTTGCTTTTTGCTGACTTGTAAGGGATCGGGACCTCGTCAAGCTCTCCGAGCTTTTAGTACCGCACTCCTCTTTTTCAAAGGAAATAAAGACGTGATTTATTGATTGATTTATTGATTGATTGATTGAATCGGCGAACTGCAGTATTGAACACCGGTTCTTGCCAATGACAGGGCAGAAGAGGAATATTTTTTCCTTTTTTTTTGTGTTTGGCATTACGGCACCTCTCCGCTACTGAGATCTCCTGACTGATAGATCAAAAGAGCCATACGCAGAAAGCGGACGCTGTTATTAATAAGTTGAGCCAAGCGTTAAAAAGGCTTATACAAGTGCAGCCGTTGTCAGCATGTCTCGCGTCGGCTCATGTCTCCCTCCATCTCGCACACTGAACCCACTGATGAGATGTGCTGTTTGTGTTCCTTGCTTCGTCTTTTAGCGTTTTAATATTTCACTTGTGATACAGTGCGTCTCTGATCTGCTGCACCATAATGTTTAAGGCACAGAAATACAGCGTTTGATGGGTGTTATATAGCTAATGAAGACTACCTGAAAAAGTCCTTAAAATGAGGTCGCGGTGTTTCATGTTCAAAAACCCTGGCAACCAAAGCAGCAGTATTATTCTGATGTTGTGCGGGCTCTGATTAGAAATTAATGTCTTTTATTTTGGGGGAGGGTCATGTGTGTTGGGAGTACACTCCGCGGGCACAGAACGAGCTTTTAACATATGAGTCTGCGTACTCTAAAATTGTGAAGAGGTCTGTCGCGAGCCTTTGTCTGGGATCTGCACTCACGAAGCTGTGCCCGCATGCTACGCGGTTTAGCTTTAATAAGCAGGTTTACCGGTTACCTACGACCGGGTACCCTTGCACGCTCAGTGCATCCGTAACAGAGGCCTTTCTTCTAAAAACGAAGCAAGCCATGGTTAGGAAAGCGAGCTCGCAGGAAAAGAGTACGGTCTAACCAGATGCCCATCTTTATGTGCACAAGGTTGCCCATCATGTGAAAAAAGTGGCAAGCCGACATGGTGTTCCACTTGTGTATTGTGCACCAAAGAAGCTCTCTCAACTTTGCTCACGCATTTCATGTGCTGAAAGAGAGAGCGGCTGCAAAAAGAGGAAATGCTAACAATTTGTTAACTGCTGTTCCAGAGTCATACGGGATTCCATTGGCATGCGGGAAAGCCTACAGCGGCCAGACTGGGCATTGTGTGATTGACCGCGCAGGGGATCATTTGCGGGCGATAAGGGATGGAGCCACAAATTTGGCTGAGCTTGTGCCAACTGCAGAGGGTGCGAGCCACGGCTGAATGAAATCAAGATTCTGGGTAGTGTCCGTGGCAAGACGGCACGTGAACTGTTAGAAGTCATTCATATAAAAAGGAGAGTGCAAGAATGTGTCAGCAATGCATCGGCAAAGCTTTTGGGGGCAGAGGGCAAGTATCTTGAACGTGTTTTGTGAATCGCCGTTGGGTTTGATGTCACCTCTGTTACTGCGCTTGTCTTCACCTTCGTATATATTTGCTTTCGTGACTGCAAATAAAACAGGTTAGAGTTAGCGCCTGTCTCGTGTTTTTTTTCCTTGCGTATGTGTCTTTTGAGCGCTTGTTCTCCTTATCAACCGTTAAGCACCATCTTGCCCACTCGCCCAAGTTCAAGTTATCTTAGATTAATGATAGGAAGTGTATTCCCTCCTGAACGGTCACGGTGATAATTAAAGCATGCTTTGTGCAACTGTCACATGGTTTTCTGCCGTAAATTAGAGCAGTGCGTCCGAAAAGATTTATCACGAAAATTGCCGTAGACTCTGAGAGAATACAAATTGCCAAATATGTTTCTGTCAAGAAGACAAGGTGCCTGATGGGCCCTGAAGATTGACACGAAAGCGCGAACAAAGTAAACACACTGAAATGCTTGAGACCGACTATAGATATTCTTCTGGTATGTGCATACAATAACGTTTGATTAATAGTACCAGTTTTCTTGCTTGCCCAGCCATTTACCTTTAGAGCGTCCAAGTAGGTGTTAGAATAAATCAGCTCCTCTTTCAGGCCATTTCGCTGCTAAATTCCTCTGGATGCTGATTTGCATTTTGGCTGCATTTTGCAGCAGTTGCGATACTTGCTCATTTGCCCCATTTAGTATTGTGAACCAGTACTTCCACAAATTACCTCTGCCTTAGCATGATTGTTTCTTTTCTTTTCGTGGGCTATTTCATTTGCCTCTGTGCTTCTGAAAACAACAGAAAGTCAGAAAGCAATGTGAATGACATAACCATGTCGACGTGATAAAACGGTCACGCTACTGCGCTTGGGTAACAAATACAAACTTCTGACATTTACCAGGGGTAGGAGCGTTGCGTCGAAGAAAGCCTAAATTTCATTTAAGTTCCCTGTTTCGCATCATTTGTGTCGTGGACTGCTAAAACATGGTTATGGTATCAGTGATTCCATTCAAACTATAAGATTGCAGTTATAGCCTTGCACATATTATTCTGCGTTCGATTCGTGAAGCTGGCCTCTCTTGGCAAGCATCTTGGCAACGGGCTAGCCTGGCTTCTCGTTGTTCGATGGTGTTTGTGTCCTGTGTGGCATAGCTTCGATAACTGCCTTCGGCGAGAATTGTTTTCTCTAAGCCACCCAATTCATTTGTGTCCCGTTGGCTGGTATCATATGCTCACGTACCTCGCCTCTACACACCCAGATGGTGCATATATATGGCATATTGCCCTAGGTTAAACGAAGAAGCGGCGCAGATGAAACTTCGTAAAGACGACGGTGTTGATTTCAGAGCGCGAGAGTGTGTTGCAACTGGAACGAGGAACTCCTCACAGTTACGTTTCGAGCCAGATGAACTTGAGGTTTGCCATGGGAGAAGTAGGGTTTCAGCTCTCGAATCTTAATGACCCCGGTGTCGGGCTTCCGAGAGCACTAAAAGAAGTGCTTGTAGTCAATTTGCAGATATGACTGTTTAAATGCGGCCGTTTTTATAAAAAAAAACTCTTCCTTATGGCAAATATTAAACATAAGCGTTGTCTTCCCGGTGACTGAGAGCAGCACAGGATTAAATAACAAGTAGGTATCGGTTCCTTTTCACCAAGATTTGTGAAATGAATAATCTGCATGACAGGCTCTATGAGAAAGCTGGGACCAATAGGCGAAAAAAAAATTTTCACAGGAAATTTAGATGAAAGGAGAACATAGCCATAGTGGCTGTATAATCAAGTGGGTTGTTGTGCGCAAAATATACCTATGCAAATAGGTTGATAATACCTAGATGCGGGATAACTATTGACAGAAAAGTCAGGCACATCCTGTTTTCACGGGACTTGACTGATGAATATGAAAAGGTATTTGGCTAGTGGCAACTGAATATGAAAGAATGTTTGGTGAAGCTAAACAGATAAACCAGTCAGCTAATCGATAAAAGCCTCCATCCCAAATAAAGACACATCTCAACTGTACCAAGAAAAACCAGTAAACTACACAGATAAAAAGATATATATTCTAACCATAAAAGTTGCTGTCAGTATCTACACCATGACGTTGCCCACCAATTGGGCCATATAGTTTATCGATGATTTGCGCACATAACGGCCCGATACTTGGGCACATGTTGCTGTTTATGTCAAACGAACTCCTCTTGCTGGTCGTTGGACGGATGCCAAATCCTCAGTGCAGTGCTATCAATATATCCCCAGCGCCGCTTCAACGGGCGTCGTTCGGATGCACAACCTGCAAAGCAAATGTAGGCAGAACAAAATATTAGTGCTGCTTAGGTCTTTGCAATCAAAAACTACTCCACATGTAATAAAATATTTTGAAAGCACGTTGCCACCTCGAAGATCATGCCTAGGCGGTTATTATTCACCTAAATGTCTGTGGTGATATCTGCCTTTAGGTGCACAGGGTAATACTCAAAGAGAGCGAGGACGTTTGCCGTTGGCCTCGAGATGACAGAGGCGTGGTGTCTGAAGACGCGTTTTATGTTGGAAAGGCGATTAGCAAGGGCCAGACGATGCCGAGCGCCCTGTGTTCGGCCGCAATCGTTCTCTAGGCACTTTGCATTATTTATAAGATTGAGAACGCTTCGACGCTGTAGAAACAATTTTGAAGAAAAATGTTTTTTTTTTCACAATTACAAGCTTTTTTTATCGAAGGCAAGTTTGGGTGCTTACACTTACGATGAAACCTTTTTGCGATCTCTCATGGAAATGCGTTCAATGGCGTCGGCCACCTAAACTCAGAGCGTCGAGCCATTTTGGATGAAGATGGAGCAGTACGACGGCAGACTAAAAGCAAAGTGAAGGCTGTCAGCCGGCAATAAACTCTCATGAACGAGCACACAACGCAAAAGATTGTGTAGATGGATTGGATTGAGTTTAAAACCATCCATTATAGATAAGTACTTCAGAAATTAGCAATGGCCCTTCGAAAATGCTTAGAAAGCAAGCGCGCGAAACAAAAGTGTGAAAAAGATTAGTGCGAAGTCGCGAATGGTGCAACTATGTACTTATTACATAGCTTTTTTTTAAATAAAGAGAGAAATGTAGTACTGTGCCACTTCACGACGAAAGGTTTGACAGTGCAGCGTTCACCACTCTACTGCGAAAAGGCGACAAGGCTACTATGCGGCAATTCCCAGTATTGCCACACGGTGGCGGATTACAGGTTGGAAAAGGCGACAAGGCTACTATGCGGCAATTCCCAGTATTGCCACACAGTAGAGGATTCATCATCATCATCATCATCAGCCTGACTATACCCACTGCAGGGCGAAGGCCTCTCTCATATTTCTCCACTAAACCCGGTTCCTTGCTAGCTTCATCCACTTGACCCCTGCGAACTTCTTAGTATTGCCACACATTAGAGGATTCATCATCATCATCATCAGCCTGACTATACCCACTGCAGGGCAAAGGCCTCTCCCATATTTCTCCACTAAACCCGGTTCTTTGCTAGCTGCATCCACTTGACCCCTGCAAACTTCTTAACCTCATCCGCCCACCTAACTTTCTGCCGCCCCCTGCTACGCTTTCCTTTCCTTGGAATCCAGTTTGTTACTCTAAGTGACCATCGGTTATCCTCTCTTCGCACTACATGTCCTGCCCATGCCCATGTCTTCTTCTTAATCTCCACTAGAATGCCGGTAACGGAGTTATTTCTCTGACCCACTCTGCACGCTTCCTATCTCTTAATGTTACCCCTACCATTTTTCATTCCATAGCCCTCTGGGTTCTCCTCAACTTAAGTAGAACTCTCTTGGTTAGCCTCCACGTTTCAGCCCCATAGGTGAGTACAGGTAAGATGCAACTGTTGTATACTTTCCTCTTGAGCGATACCGGTAAGCTGCTAGTCAAAATCTGCGAATGCTTGCCAAATGCGCTCCAGCCCAATCTTATTCTTCTTGTTATTTCCTTTTCATGGTCCGGATCTGCGGTTACTACCTGTCCTAAGTACCCATATTCGCCTACTATTTCCAGTACTTCGCTATCTATTGTAAACTGCTGTTCCTTCCCGAGGCTGTTGAAAATTACCTTAGTCTTCTGCATATTGATTTTCAAGCGTACCTCTCTACCTTTCCTGTCTAGGTCATCAACCAATATTTGCAGTTCATCCCCCGAGTATTCAGAGACTTGGAATGGGAGCAGTTAGGGAAACTGCTCCCATTCCAAGTCTCTGAATACTTCCTCTAAGCAAGCTGTGAATAGTACTGGGGAGATCGCGTCTCATTGCCCAACACCTTTCTTTATGGGAATTTTGTTACTTTCTTTATGCAGAACTATGGTTGCTGTGCAGCCACTATATATAGCTTCCAGCACTTTCACGTACGGCTCGTCTACCCCCTGATTTCGCAATGCCTGCATCACCGTCGATGTTTCAACTGAGTGAAATGCTTTTTCGTAATCAATGAATGCTATGTATAAGGGCTGGTTATATTCCGAGCATTTTTCTATCACCTGATTGATGGTATGGATATGATCAATAGTAGAGTACCGTTTCCGAAAACCTGCTTGATCTTTTGCTTGATTGCAGTCTAAGGTTATCATGATTCTATTAGCGATTACCTTAGTGAATACCTTATACGTAACAGACAGTAGGCTGATTGGTCTGTAACTTTTAAGCTCCTTAGAGTCCCCTTTCTTATGAATGAGGATAATGTCTGCATTCTTCCATGGTTACGGTACCGTCGATGACACCAGGAACTGCGTATACAGGGTAGCCAGTTTTTCTAGCACGATATCCCCCCGTCCTTTAGCAAATTTGTAGTTATCTGATCCTCTCCAGCCGAGTTCCCCCTGTTAATAGCTTCTAATGCTTTCTTGACCTCGTCCTTCATTATTGGTGGAACGTCTGACTGTTTTTCCCTGCTGCTAATCTCGTTACGGTCCGGACTACTTTGGCTACTGTAGAGATCTGTATAGAACTCCTCGGCTACTTTGACTATCTTGTCCATATTCGTGACGACGTTGCCCGCCTTGTCCCTTATCGCATACATCTGGTTTTTGTCTAAGCCCAATTTCTTCTTTATCGCTTTAAGGCTTCCCCCGTGCTTTACGGCATGCTCAATTTTCTCCATGTTATACTTTATTATATCGGCCACCTTGCGCTTATTAAGTAGCTTTGATATCTCGGCCAATTCGATCTGGTCTGTTGGATTGAAAGCTTTCATACTCTGGCGTTTTTTAATCAAATATTTCGTCTCCTTAGACAGCTTACCGGTATCCTCTCTAACTATCCTACCGCCTTCTTCGACCGCACACTCAGTAATGATATCTCTGAAATTATTGTTCACTGCTTCTAGGGTAATGTCGCCATCCTCGGTTAGAGCTGAATATCTATTCTTTAGCGAGATCCTGAATTCTTCTGCCCTCCCCCTCACCGCTAATTCGTTGATGGGTTCCTTTCTTACTAATCTGTTGCGTTCTTTCTTCAGATTTAGGCTAATTCGGGAGCTCACCATCCTGTGGGCACTGTATCGCACATTCCCGATTACCTCCACATCATGCACAATGGTGGGGGTTGAACACATTATGAAGTCACTTTCATTTGTAGTCTCCCCGTTAGGACTTCTCCATGTTCATTTAGGGTTTTTCCGTTTGTTGAAGAAGGTATTCATGATTCCTAAGTTGTTGCGCTTTGCAAACTCAACTAGTAACTTCCCCTGCTATTTATAGAACAATTGTCATATTCACCTACTGCCTGGTCTTCTGCCTGCTTTTTCCCTACCTTGGCATTGAAGTTGCCTATTAGTACAGTATACTGCGTCTTTACTTATCGCATTGTCGATTCTACGTCGTCTACATCTTCTACGTCTTCGTAGAAGCTTTCAACTGCCTGGTCATCATCACTTCATGTAGGTGCATAGGCCTGTACAGCCTTCAGTTTATACCGCTTACTAAGCCTAATTACGATGACTGCCAACCTCTCATTAACACTATATAATTCATCTCTGTTACCCGCTGTATACTTACTGACAAGGAAACCTACTCCTAGTTGTTGCCTCTCTGGCCTCGATAACACAGTGCATGCCCCATCCTTCAGTACAGTATATGCCTCATTCGGCCTCCTAACCTCACTAAGCCCTATGATACCCCCTTTTCATACCCTCTAGTTCCTCTAACAGCACTACTAAACTAGCTTCACTAGATAGGGTTGTAACGTCAAACGTTGCCAGGGTCAGTTTCCAATGGCGGCCTGTCCAGCGGAGCCAGAAGTTCTTAGCACCCCCTGCTGCCTCACAGGTCTGACCGCCGCCGTGGTCAGTTGTTCCGCAGCCGCTGGTGACTGAGGGCCGGGGTTTTATGGAGCTTATCATGAGAGGTTGCGGCCAATTACTGCACCAGCGTGGCCAACTCCTGTTCTGGTGAGGGAGTGCGTTGCCAGAGGTGTCACCGGCATCAGGTCGCACCCCAAACCTGTTTATGCAATTCCATCGACACGCGGATTTTTTTTTTTTAAATCCGGTGAAGAATTGCGCGCCACCGGGATTTGAGCCCCGGTCCTCTTGCATGCGAGGCGGATGTTCTACCGCTACGCCACCGCTGCAACGCTACAGGTTCTCTTATTGTACACCTGATTTGGGCATATATTTCTGCATGCAGCTTTTCAGTCTTTGACCATTGCAATGCCTTTATAGGACCATTGGATGTAGAAACATGCACATCTCCTAATGAAAATGAAGTCGAAAGCATACGTGCACCTTAGCACTCTAACGAGGAACAATTAAGTTGCGGAGTGTTGTAATTGCTTTAAGTATGCGGCGAAAATTGCAAGCACATGCCGTATAAGCCTCCAAGCATGCTAACCTATCATGCGCAGTTTCTTTCGACAAAGGGAGATGGATGGAAATATCAGAAAAGTAGAGCAGAATGTAGATGACTATAATAAGCGCCGAGACTTACTTTACAATCATTTTATTTTAAAAGTACTACAGATCCACATTTTTCGCTCCCTCTACAAATGTGTCTAACAAGAACCGAACCCGAATCCTAAACTTGAAACAGTGCCGAAATTCCGCTCGGAGCCGAAACTGAACCGAACCCATATATTATAGGCCATCTTGGGACTGAACCTGAACCGTACCTTTGGGAATATGCCAAGGCCAATAAAGCGGGAGAAAATAGTCGCGTCAAATTAAGCGCCGATAAATTAGTTGTAGATGGCAAGATGTTTAGGTGGGACAAAGAAAAGAAAGACGTTGTCCCATTCATCAAAAATAAATGACCCAGACACGGGAAAAGAGGACAGGACAAATTTGATTTGACTGCGATAACAGTCAATTATAGAAGTGTCGTAAACAAAGTTGACAACCTTGCTGCTCTTATCAGTTCTGTACAAGCCGATTTAGTCTTTGGGACCGAATCGTGGCTGGATTCTTTAGTCAAAGACAGTGAAGTGTTTCAGCGTGACTTCGTTGCTTATCGGAAAGATAGGTTTTGTATGGATGGTGGCGTCTTTCTCTTAGCCGCTCTTTAAGCTCATCTGAACTAGATATAGGCCACCGCGATATAGAACCCGTGTGGTGCAAAGTGACAATGCCGGACTATTGATCATTTGCCGCCGGAGTATTCTACCGGCCCCCAAACTCGTCTATCACAACGCTGCATATTTTACAAGAAATGATTTCCGGAGCCTCTTGTCATACTTACTGCTAGCCGGGGACATTAATTTGCCTGACTTGCAATGGCGTGACGAAGCTTGTGAGTATGCAGCTGGTAGAAGCTTAAACTTGGAAATGAAAAGTATTGTAGATTCATTCGGAATAACGCAGTATGTGACTGAACCTACTCGCGGAGCTAATATATTGGACCTATTTTTATGTAACTCGCCAAATATGGTAAAGCATGTGAATGTCATTTTGGGAATAAGTGACCACCGGGCCGTAGTCGTATATTAAAACCACAAATAGCAAACAGACAAAACATGTGACCAGAAAAGTGTGCTTATATGATAAAGGAGATTATGCCAGTATGTCAAGGAAGCTTCTTGATTATTTACCGGTCTTTGAGTGCCTCTCTGATGATTGGGACGTTCATGAATTATGGAATAATTTTAAAGAAAAACTAAAGGAGTTTAGCATTGTCTACATTTTCAGCGTCGAACATACCGGACTTGAACCGCATATGAAATCATGGATGACTACGCGTGTCTTGAGAATTGTTAGGAAACGAAGGCGCATATTTAAATATTATCAAAAAAACTAAAAGCATTCGTCAGTTTGAAAATTTGCGTGCTGCAACCTTTGAGTGCAAACGGAATATAAAGCATGCAAGGGGACGCTATTTTGAGAAACTTGGCAGCGAAATAAGATTGAATGCCAAGGCTCTCTGGAAGTACATGAAAGGATGCGGAGCAGATCAAAAGGTCATCAGGGAAATAGGTCTTAATAGTGAGGCATTATTAGATGATACTGAATAGGCTACTTGCTTGAATAACTACTTCCGGTCGGTATACTTACCAAAACTCGGCTGCAGTCCCTTTGTTCGGGCTATGAAACCAGTAGAGCTATCTTTGAATGGAATAAGAGCACTAATAAATAAAATTAACGATAATAAGGCAAGTGGACCAAATGGCATTTCTCCTCGAATTCTAAAACCATGCGTTGAACCTATTTCTCTTTATCTCTATGTAATCTACAACAAGTCGTTATCTTGCGCTGTCCTTCCAGACGACTGGAAAATTGCGCACGTTGTTCCCATTCATAAGGGGGGGGGGGGTCAAAAAAAGAAGTCGCTAACTATGGGCCTATTTCACTTACATCCATACCGTGCAAAGTAATAGAACACATTATATATAAAGAGATAATGACATTCTTATCGGCAAACAACTTACTGGCTTCAGAACAACTTGGGTTCCGTAAGGGCTAATCTTTCTCGACACAAGTTATTGAATTTTATCATCACCTTGTATTTAATCTTAACAACGGCGGACAAATCGATTGCATTTTCCTGATTTTCACAAGGCGTTTGATACTGTTTCGCACCATTGAATTTTTAAGAAAATTTACTGCACTAAATATTAATCCTATAATACTTGTCTGGATCGAAAGCTATCTTCCCGCCGGCAGTGCGTGGTATTAAATGGAATGAAATCTAGTTTTGTAGATCTAACATCAGGCTACGCTTACATAATCGAAGGCAAGTCTTACTGCCTAAACCTATGGGCGCTTTTAAAAAAGCACTTTAAGCCTGCCGCCGGCTGTAATAAGAGCTCCAGAACTCTCTGCCGTCCTTGTCTACGTGTATGCCTGTGTATGTATGTATGTATGTATGTATGTATGTATGTATGTATGTATGTATGTATGTATGTATGTATGTATGTATGTATGTATGTATGTATGTATGTATGTATGTATGTATGTATGTATGTATGCATGTATGCATGTATGCATGTATGCATGTATGTATGTATGTATGTATGTATGTATGTATGTATGTATGTATGTATGTATGTATGTATGTATGTATGTATGTATGTATGTATGTATGTATGTATGTGTGTGTGCGCCGCCTCTGTGGATTGTTGTCGACACAGCTGTGTGTTTCATCATGTCGGAAGACCAGCTTGCTCAACGTTCTACTATATTATTGACTTAAGAAAAAGCATGCAAATGGCGACTTCTACATCACCCGGCTAAAGGTCCTCATAGAATTTTGTAAAGAAAAAATCCGGTTGCGATGGGCATGGCTCTTGCCAAGGAAATGCAGAAAAGCTCTTATTTGAACACCACCTTTTATATGTCGCAGTTCGTGTAGGCTCTCGTTACAGATAGTGTGAAGCTTGCCGCGGGTCATTTGGTAGTGCCAAGGCCTAGCGTATAGCCCAATGAGTCTATACTTCGTGACAGCATATGCCAATACAACAGCCGCAACAAGAGCATGGTCGCAGGCCTTGGCCGCGCGGGTGGCACTGGTCGTGTGATAAGGAGTTAACTCGACGGTCTACATTATGAATACGCTAAGGAGACCTCTGTATAAACAATTTCAGTGCAAAACGTTATGATGCTGCACTTTCAAACAGAGTCCTGGCCACCGGCGACAAAAAAAAAAATTTGTTTTTTGATAACTTATACTCATCGGGCATCTGCGCATCTTTTTGCCGGTGTCCATGCATATCTGTAATAGTTGTCTTCAACATCTTTCGTTCGTTCCGTTATGCAGCGCGAACGTTTTCTGTTGCTCAGAAGACCGGAGAAACCCTAGTATGAGTCAAATAGCAAAGGCAGCGAGCGACGCCGAGTATGTTGTAAAGCGCTAAAAAAGTAACTTTGGTTGTACATGGCGGAACGTAAAGCACCAAAATCGATAAATAAATACGAGCATGGTGTCCTCTAGATATTGTTACGGCGCGCGCCGAGGAGCGCTGCGCCGGAAAAATAAGTGGCGCGGGACGAGCGTGAGACGAGCGCGCCGCGCCAGCGCGAGGGTTAGAGAAGAAAAGAAGAGCGCGGGGGCAAGTGGTGTTTGCCTGGTGTCCTCCGTTATTCTGTGTCTATCTCTAGGCGGGCACAGCGTCCCACAACATTTTGGTGGCAGCGGTGGGATCATGCCGCTCACCCGTTCCCAAAGTCAAGGACCCGACGTGCCAGACGACAGGACTCTGCCACCAGGTGATGGCACCGACGACGCAGCGGCTGGCGCAGCTAGACTTAGACGCTCGGAGGGGCTCGGTCTTTCGCAGCAGCTGGATGGCGGTATTGAGCGCCACCTCGATATAGTTACTCAGCGGATGGACGCATGGTAGGCCCGTCTGACTGCCCAGGCTGCGGAGATGGAAGCTCTCCGGCGCGACTTCTGTCGCCTTGTGCCAGCCGAGCCGAACACAGGTCATGAGTCTTTTAGGCGCCACCGCCACCGCTGCCTCCAGCCCTGCCGTCGCTGGGCCTGCTGTCGTAGCCGCCAATAACGTGCTCGGCGCGGATAGATCAGTGGACGTAGTGAAATTACCCACGTTTGACGGCACTATCTCGTGGTATTCTTGCCGCATCCAACTGGAAGGTATTGCGACGGCGAGAGGCTGGGACGAGCAAATGAAGGCCTGGATGCTCGTCTCCAAACTGAGAGGCCGCGCAACTGAGCTGCTGCAGAACGTGCCGCCCGACTAGCTGGGCTCTTACACCGTCCTAGTGGGCCTCCTGTCCTACCACTACAGTGCTTCAGGTCAACCCCGTGCGCAGTACCACCGCCTGCGAGCCCGCCGTCAAGAGCCCGGGGAGACATACAAGGACCTCGCCGCAGCTATTGAGCGCCTGGTTCTGCAGTCGCTGCCGGGGGCACCTCAGAACGTCGTGGCCTTGGTCGGCACCGAGACGTTTGTCGAAGTCATCCGACTCCCTGAGGTGCAGCGCTTGGTCCGTTTTGGGCGTCCTGAGTCCGTCCTTGCCGCCATGGCGCTCGCCATCGAGGCGGAATTGACTTTGTTGGCCACGCGGGGGTCGCCACCGTCTGCCGCGCTCACCGTCTCGGTGCAGACTCCTCGATTGGCAGTCCCTACAGTGGCCTCGAACCGACGCGGGCGTAACGACACGCGCACGACCTGCTTCCGCTGCGGCCTGAGGGGGCACTACGCGAGGGACTGTGCTAGCCTTCCGACGTAGGAAAACGATTTGGCGGAACTCAAGGGGCCCCGTTCCGTCCCCACACTCTTGCGTTCTCCTTGTCCCCTCCTTTCGTCGGCTTCGATAGCAACTGAAGCTCCCTTCGTACTCGTCGACGTCGCTCTGCTTGACCGGCACGTAGAGGCCCACGTATTTATGCTTAGCATCAGCCGCGCACCTGTCGTGCTAACTCCTGGCACTCAATTGGGTACAGCCTCAATCCTGAACTCCGGATCACCGGTTGCGTCTCTGCAACCTGAAGCACCGCCTCAGTACCCTCCAGCGCCGGCGGTCCTATCATGGGAAGCATTTAACTTTGGCCCCACCCTCACCGACGCTGAGCTTACCTCTCTCAAGACCTTGTTGCTCGAACATCGCAGTTGCTTTGCTCTAAGCGCCGGTGAACTCGGGTGCCCTTCCTGGGCCGAACATAAGATCAACACCGAAAACCGCGGGCCCATTCATCACCAACCTCGCCGTGTAGCGCCAGCCGAACGGAGAGTCATCCAGCAGCACGTATGCGACATGCTTGACCAGGGAATAATTGCCCCGTCTTGTAGCCCTTGGTCCTCCTCTGTAGTCCTTGTGCGCAAGAAGGATGGAACACTCTGCTTCTGCGTTGATTATCGCAAATTAAATGCTATTACTCACCTCGACGTGTACCCTCTTCCCCGCCTCGATGATGCACTTGATCGCCTGAAGGGGGCCCGTTATTTTTCCACCCTAGATCTGCTCTCGGGCTACTGGCAGGTGCCTGTTCACCCCGATGATGCGGAAAATACGGCTTTCGTGACTCCCGACGGCCTGTGCCAGTTCAACTGTATGCCCTTCGGTTTCTCGAATGCTCTAGCTGCCTTTCAGCACCTCATGGACCGCGTCTTAGGCAATATGAAGTGCACTGTGGCGTTGGTCTACCTGGGCGACGTAATTGTCTACGCAGCTACGTTCGAAGAACACCAAACGCGACTCAGACTCGCCCTCGAAGCCCTTACCTCTGCTGGGCTTCGCTTAAAACCAAAGAAATGTTTCTTCGGTTTTGCAGAGGTGACGTAGTTGGGTCCCGTTGTGAGCCGGCATGGCATCCGTCCCGACCCTGAAAACTAAAAGCGCTTGCGGCTTACGAAGCTCCCACCACCGCCAAGGAGCTCAACAGTTTGCTTGGATTTGCTTCTTATTGTTACCGGGAAACGCGAGACCAAAGTGATGTGCTCAGTGACAAAGACGACGATCAAGGAACGCAGGCACGACGAAGCGTTGAAAAAGAGAACGACGCTGAGAGAGCGGATTCTGCACGGCTACCGAAGTCTTGCGTCCAGTTCAGCCCATCGCAGTGCCGTCACATTAAGTACATCCCCGTAACATCTTGGTGGAGGTCGCGGGTTCGACACAATCTGACGCTGGATCTCCGCAGTGGCCGTCACATCGGAACCGTTACGATGACAACCGACGCGGCTCCATCAACCTCCGCAACTCCAACTGTCGTCGTAGCCCACCCCCGTGACCCTGGCACATTCTGCGGTACAGATGAGGTAGACGTCGAGGACTGGCTTTCGCTTTATGAGCGTGTTAGCCAGCACAACAGGTGGGACGCCACGCTGATGCTGGCCAATGTCATCTTCTACCTTACCGGAACGGCACGCGTGTGGTTCGAAACACACGAAGCAGATATACCCTCTTGGGATGTTTGCAAACAAAAACTCCGTGACCTGTTCGGAAAACCGGTTGGCCGTCAACTCGCCGCCAAGAGGGACCTCGCCACACGTGCCCAGACATCTACCGAGCCTTACATTACGTATATACAAGACGTTCTGGCCCTCTGCAGAAAAGTCGACAAAGACATGACAGAACCTGATAAGGTGGGGCACATCCTCAAAGGCATAGCCGACGATGCCTTCAATCTTCTACTCTGTCGGGACTGCTCTACGGTTGACTCCGTTCTGCAAGTTTGTCGACATTTCGAGCAGGCCAAACACAAACGCATTGCACATCGCTTCAATCGGCTCCCCAACACTGCCCCTAGCTCCACGTGCGAGGATCTGCCGACCCTAAGGCAGCCTTCCAACACTGAAAATGTGACCCGCATCGTGCGTCGTGAACTGGAAGCGCTCGCTCCTGCTGCATCCAACCCGCCCTCTTCGGACAGTAACCTAGCGACGATATCCCTCATTCAAGCCGTCGTTCGTCAAGAGGTTGCTAACTTGGGCGTCCCCTATAGTCACAACGTGGAACCCCCCAGTTCGAGCCCCATCCCTCCCATGGTCGCCCACGCTGCGCCCCGCAACACCTACACGCCACGCTACCGATACCGCAATCCTGAGGAGTGGCGCACCCCTGACGACAGGCCGATCTGTTTCACGTGCTCACGTGTTGGCCACATCTCTCGCCACTGCCGCAGCCGCTGGACATCACCACCTCGACGTTTCCCTTACGTTGACCGCTACTCCGATTACGGTCACCGCCGTTTCACGCCTCGTTATGAGCCGCCCCGCACCGATAACACTCCGCCTCCTCCTGTGTCCAGTCGCTCTCCTTCGCCGCCAGCCCGCCGTTCCCGTTCACCTCTTCCTAACCGCAGTTCCTCGCCGTCCTCTGCCGGCCGCTTCACGGGAAACTAGCCGATGCAGCTCCCGGAGGTGACGCTGCATTGGTACCCCGACCTGGAAATCCTCTGCCCATTTCTTCGCCCTGTAACCTCCTCTCCCTGCTCGTGGATGGTGTTCCCGTCTCTGCCCTCATTGACACTGGTGCCCAAGTCTCGATCATGAGCTCATCATTTTGCCGCCGCCTCAAGAAAGTACAGACCCCCGCCGCTTCGCCCACCGTTCGTGTTGCCGATGGCAGTACTGCTGCCGTCACTGGGCTGTGCACTGCCCGAGTCACCCTTGCCGGTCATCACGTCCCTGTTTTGTTCACCGTCCTCAACCAGTGCCCTCACAATGTGATCCTCGGCCTTGACTTTTTAACGGCCCACTCTGCCCTTATCGACTGTTCCAGCGGCCTTCTTCGTTTGGACTTACCTGTCTGCTCAGAACATCCTCCATCTACACCCCGCCTTCGCTCCACCGAGTTCGCTCGCCTGCCCCCTGACTCTGCTGTTTACCTACCTCTGTCACCTTTCCCGCCTGTGCCTGACGGGGACTATGTTGCTTGCCCTATCACCGAGGTCTTTCTTGACCGCAACGTCGTTCTTCCTCATCTCATCGTACGCGTTACACAGAACAACACCTACCTTCCTATCCTGAACTTCAGTCTGTCACCCCAAGTTCTCCCCGAAGGAATATCCCTTGCTACCTTGTCTCCTCTCACAGACTGCACCATTTGTGCACTCAATCCTGGCCCACATTCAAGCGTCCTTCCAACACCCGTACTCCCCACCACAATTACCGACCCTATTTCCGCAATGATTGCCTCTGACCTCAGCCCCGAACACGCTCAGGACCTGCACAACCTTTTGTTATCCTTCTCCGACATTTTTGACTTTGCTGCCGGTTCTCTGGGCCAAACATCAGTTGTGACTCACCGCATTGACACCGGCGATTCAAAACCTGTACATCGGAGGCCTTATCGTGTGTCCATTTCTGAGCGCCAAGTCATCCAGCAGGAGGTCGACAAGATGTTGGCCAACGATATCATCGAACCTTCGAACAGCCCCTGGGCTTCTCCTGTCGTGCTCGTTAGAAAAAAAGACAACATTTGGCGCTTTTGCGTCGACTATCGACATCTGAACACGATTACAAGGAAAGATGTTTACCCGCTGCCGCGAATAGACGATGCCTTGGACTGTTTACATGGAGCCCGCTACTTTTCCTCTATCGACCTTCGTAGCGGCTACTGGCAGATTTCTGTTGACGAACAAGACCGCGAGAAGACAGCTTTTGTCACACCCGATGGTCTTTACCAATTTAAGGTTATGCCTTTCGGACTTTGCAACGCCCCTGCTACGTTTGAACGAATGATGGACTCCTTACTCCGCGGCTTCAAATGGACGACTTGTCTATGTTACTTGGATGACGTCATTGTCTTCTCGCCCTCGTTCGAAAGCCATCTTCGTCGCCTTTCTTCCATCTTGGCACTTTTCCGCCGTGCCGGACTTCAACTGAACTCAAAGAAGTGCAGTTTTGGTCGCCGCGAACTTAAAGTGCTTGGCCATTTGGTGAATTCCACCGGCGTGCAACCCGATCCTGACAAAATTCGTGCTGTCAGTGCTTTTCCATCTCCCCGTTCACCCCGTGATGTCCGCAGCTTTATAGGACTGTGCTCTTATTTTCGCCGGTTCGTCCCAAACTTTGCCGCTGTTGCTCGTCCTCTCACCAATCTCCTGAAGAAAGGCGTTCCTTTCTCATGGGGACCAGAGCAGGCTAACGCATTCTCCACCCTCATCGCTGTTCTCACCAATCCTCCTGTGTTGGCCCATTTCGACCCGTCTGCCCCGACGGAACTTCGCACCGACGCCAGTGGCCACGGGATTGGTGCCATTCTTGCACAGCGACAACGCGGCCAACACTGCGTGATTGCCTACGCCAGTCGTCTCCTGTCATCAGCGGAACAGAACTATTCGATTACGGAACGGGAGTGCCTGGCTCTCGTCTGGGCCGTTGGAAAATTCAGACCCTACTTGTTTGGCCGACCATTCACTGTAATTACCGATCACCACGCCCTATGTTGGCTCTCTTCCCTCAAGGATCCTGCTGGCCGCCTCGGCCGCTGGGCACTGCGCTTGCAGGAGTATACCTTTTCCGTTGTATACAAATCAGGCCGGCTCCACCAGGATGCAGACTGTCTGTCCCGTTATCCCGTCGATCCCCCTTCCTCTACTGACCACGAGTCGGACCCCTGTGTGTTCTCTATATCGGACTTTTCTCACATAGCCGACGAACAGCGCTTGGACCCAACCCTCAGTTCTCTTATCGACCGCCTCCGCACACACAGCCGTGACTCTTCCCTCGCCCTGTTCTTCCTTCATGAGAATACGCTATACCGCCGCAACATGCGACCTGATGGTGCTGAGCACTTGCTCGTCGTTCCCCAACACCTACGCTCTGCCGTTCTAGAACAAATGCACGACGCCCCTACAGCTGGTCATCTTGGCCTCTCACGCACATACGATCGCGTGCGCCGGCGTTTCTTCTGGCCTGGACTCTACCGCTCTGTCCAACGTTATGTAGCCGCTTGCGACCTTTGTCAACGCCGGAAGAAACCTCCTGTGCTGCCACCTGGACACCTG
Organism: Amblyomma maculatum; assembly: GCF_055883805.1. Taxonomy (NCBI): domain Eukaryota; kingdom Metazoa; phylum Arthropoda; class Arachnida; order Ixodida; family Ixodidae; genus Amblyomma; species Amblyomma maculatum. The sequence continues at coordinate 149,665,192 of NC_139345.1, read as the reverse complement.
CAGCCGATTGCTATCCCGACTGAGCCATTTTCTCGTGTTGGCCTTGACCTCCTAGGGCCCTTCCCCGAGTCCTTATCAGGAAACAAATGGATCGCTGTGGCCACCGATTACGCCACGCGGTACGTGATCACTCGCGCCATTCCAACCAGCTGCGCCACAGACGTTGCTGACTTCCTTTTGTACGACGTCATACTACACCATGGTGCTCCCCGTCAACTACTTACCGACCGTGGCCGCTGTTTCCTTTCCCGAGTTGTTGAGGAAATACTTCGTTCTTGCTCCGTTCGGCACAAGTTCACCACTGCGTACCACCCTCAGACGAACGGCCTTACGGAGCGTATTAACCGCACACTCACCGACATGCTCGCAATGTACGTATCCGACAGTCATCGCGACTGGGATATTAGTCTGCCATTTGTCACCTTTGCATATAACTCTTCGCGTCATGACACTGCTGGGTACTCTCCATTCTATCTTCTCTTTGGACGAGACCCCTTACTGCCCTTCGACACTTTGCTTCCCGCCGCTGGCCCCGTCACCACCTATGCCCGCGATACCATCGCCCGAGCCGACGCTGCTCGCCAGATTGCTCGTCACAATCTCACCGTCTCTCAAGAAGCTCAAAAACGCCGCTACGACGCTCACCACCGCGATGTGCACTATCCTCCCGGATCTCTGGTGTTGCTCTGGCTTCCGTGCCGTCGTGTGGGGTTGTGTCAGAAACTTCTGCCCCACTACACGGGTCCTTACCGTGTACTACGCCCTGTGACCGACGTGACCTATGAGATTGCACCGCTCCACCCAAAGTCACCGACTGCTAAACCCACTTCCGAAATTGTACATGTCGCCCGCCTCAAGCCATATTACACCCCCTCCACACCGCACGACTAATACGCACCGGGACGGTGCCTTTTGCCGAGGGGGGTAGTGTTACCGGGAAACGCGAGACCAAAGTGATGTGCTCAGTGACAAAGACGACGATCAAGGAACGCAGGCACGACGAAGCGTTGAAAAAGAGAACGACGCTGAGAGAGCGGATTCTGCACGGCTACCGAAGTCTTGCGTCCAGTTCAGCCCATCGCAGTGCCGTCACATTAAGTACATCCCCGTAACATTATTTTCGTCGTTTCATTCCGGTCTTTGCCAAGCGAAGCGCTCCGTTGACCGCCCTGCTGAAGAAGAATGCAGTGTGGAGTTGGACGCCGGTCCAACACCTCGCGTTCCTTGACGTGATGCACGCCCTCCTCAATCCTCCCACATTGGCCCACTACGACGAATCGGCCCCCATCGTACTCCACACAGATGCCAGCCAAGATGGGCTCGACGCTGTCCTTCTGCAGGAAGACGAGTCTGGTGACCACAAAGTTCTAGCTTATGCCAGCCACCAGCTTTCCGACGTAGAGCGCCGCCGCCACTCTTCGGAACTCGAGTGCCTCGCCGTTGTCTGGGCCGTCTAGACGTTCCGTCCCTACCAGTACGGCCGTAATTTTACCATAGTCACGGAAAATAGCGCTCTCACTTGGCTGCAGTCTGCAAAACACTTAAATGCTGAGATTGCACGCTGGTCACTGCAACTTCAAGAATACGATTTCACCATAGTGCATCGGCGCGGTTCTGCCCATCAAGATGCCGATTCCCTTTCTCGCCACCCTTGTCCCGTGACGGCTTTGACGGATTTCAGGACTGCACAAATGCAAGATCCCGACATTGCGGTCATAGTCCAATGCGTTGGCACCGTCGCCGGCGCAGGTCTCCGTAATCTGCGCCGTGTCTATCGAATTAAAGATAATCTCTTGTGTCATGTGAGGCGGCTCCATGGTCGACCACCCGTGTGGTTGCCAGTGGTGCCAGTAACACTGCGGTCGCAAGTCTTGCGCGGCCAACACGACGATCCCACAGCTTGTCACCTTGGTCGCGGCAAGACCTACGTACTAGTGTCGGAGTGCTTTTGGTGGCCTAATATGTCCAGAGACGTCAAGGAACACGTTGCGTCCTGCCAGACGTGCCAATACCGGAAATTGTCCGCACGAATAACCAAGCCTACCTCGCAGGCTTTTTCGCCGCCGAGTTCACCTTTCGAATTGGTTGGACTGGACCATTTCGGCCCATTCCCGAAGACGCCCGCCGGAAACAGGTATATTCTGGTTGCGATCGACTGCTTTTCTAAGTGGGTCGAAGCACTGCCCGTTCCAGACACCTCTTCCGCTCATGACGTTTTGTTTTTGGAACAGCATCTCGTTCTTCGGTATGGTGTGCCCCGATGCCTCATCACGGACAGTTGGAGCCGCTTTATGTCCCATGATTTGAGCGAGCCCTGCGCTCCTTCGGCATTGCGCATTCCACTACATCCGTCAATTATCCCCAGTGCAATGGCCTCGTGGAGCGTGTTAACCGCACCCTCATGGATATACTCGCCTGCTACGTGGCTCCGTCCCACAGGAACTGGGATCTTTTTGTTTCTGCGGCAGCTTTTGCACTCAACACTGCGAGGCAAGAAACAACGCATGTCACGCCGTTCTCAGTTGTCTATGGCTGAACACCTTCCATCCCTCTCGACGCGCAGTTGGGCCTTCCCCATCAGACTGCGTCACCAACTGACTCCGCCCAACGACTTTGTTACGCCCGTCTCGACGCTCAGCGCAACCTTCTCACGGCTCATGCGCGTGTGCAAGTGGCCAATGCAGCAGCACCATCACTTCCCTCCTTCCGGTCCGGTGACTTGGTCCTCGTTCACATCACCATCCGCACGACTGGCCGTGCCACGAAGCTTATGCCCCGATACCGCGGCCCTTACCGTGTCGTTGAACGGCCCAGCCCCGTGACATACCGCCTCGAAGACCTCCCCGAGCATCGACCATGCGGTGTGCACCACATTTTCCCGGAGCAGGTGTCAAACATTAAGCGATATGTCAAAGGCGCCAGCATTGACTCCGACTTAGATACCGGGTTATCACCACTACTGTCGTCGCCTGCTGTCTCATTGCCTTCCCCACGAAATGCCGCTACATAAGTGTAGCGCCTGCAGCAGCTCACCGACACTTTCTTCCCCCCCCCCCCCCCCCCGGTGGAAAGATGTTACCCACTTAACAGCGCGCTTCTTTATGTGCACAGGCGAAGCAGGGCGGGGGTCACTTTCATTGCTCCAACGGCCTGGTTAATGCATTCTAGCATATGTGAGCCTTCCTAGATGCAATGCTCTTCATGCTTAAATATTCACTCGACGAGGAGGTAACACATTGAAGGCCTAACGCCTCAGGAGCGAAGGAGCAAGACTGCGGTTCATTAGCACCATAACAAGACTGCCTGCAGAGGCTGCATGAACCACGGCCAGGTGCCATGTTTTATTTTCTTCGCCGGGCGGCGCACCATGTCCGGTTCCCGGCGTCACCCAAGAGGGCACTACACTATAATGTTTTTTTTTTTTCATATATGAAGGCAATGTGAGGGACGACAGTCCAACGTTTTGAGAATTCTCGGCGTGGATCAGATTTGCAATAAGGGAGAGCAGCCAGCGGTTAAAAATGAAAGTCATGCAGCTTTACCGAAACCTCGTATTTAAAAAAAATCGACCTCGCACGGGGCTGACCACTCGAAGCCCGGAGTATATTTGCCTCGCCAACTAAGCAAACAAATTTTTAATAACTAGGACCTTTCTATGAAAACATTCACTCTTCATTGTAAGCGTATGGCCGCCCTTAGGTGAAGGGAAATGATTAATCGCTTCCTTATTACTGTGTGAGCGATTTCTATATGTTCATAATATTAGTCACATTATTTATGGTGCGAAGCTGAACTGTTGACGACAATCGTTTCTAGAAACCCTCCTGAATTATTATAGTTGCCGGAAGTCTAAGCTTTCTTTGATTATTTTAGTAATAACTTGAGTCAATAACTTTTTAGAACGAGAAAATATATAAGCTAATCGGGGAATGTTTGCGTAATTTATAAACGCGATTGTTTCAGTTGAAAGTATAGTTTAGCATATATTCGTGCTTCCACAAACTTGAGGTGTCGCGGCTTGTCTGCTGCAATATCACCATCGTTATGCCCTTCACTTTGAGAGAAATATCTTATCGCATCTCTGCTTTTTCTTTTAATTACAATTAAGTGCATTACAATTATGGTGTTTTGATGTTTGTACGCTTCTGTTGTTGTTATCCTTCGTAACAAGTTGTACTGATACGTAATCTTGTACTTTGTTCTTGAAAGCATTCTTTTACCGGTCTGGTTAATCTGATGTGTGATTCACTTAGTTGAGTTTATGACTAAGCGCGTTTCAAGTATGTTTTCTGAAACACTGACCTGTATTGCATCTGTATCGTTCCACTTGTCTGGTCTTTCGAGACTGCTGCATATTCCGAATAAATAAATAACAATAAACACGAATTGAACCTTTATTGTTTTGAACATACTGACGTATTTGTTCTATTTTATATTGTATTGATTATCTTAGCGGGATATATACTGTGATGCAGCTTCAGCAAAGTTCTTGAAGCACGTGTTGGTGTTTCGAAATGCGTAGAAATATGGCGTGCTTAAAAAAATAAGCCAGCAAAATGTCATGTTTTTCCTGTTAATTTTAAGACATTTAATGATATATTAAACCAAAATATGTTTACGTTTATTTGAATGTGGTGCTTTAGGAAACGATTATGTCTTTTGCCAGGGACAGAAAGTTGGTAACTTCAAACACTTCGCATAATACTGATTTATCTTTTCAGTTTGACAACATAGGTTATAGAATAAGCATCGACAATGATAATTAGTACTCGACCCCAACCTCTAATAAGAACATTTTGTTTCGGTCCTCCATCTATGCGGACTTCTTTTAGGAGGTGCCAACTGGTTCGACGCGTTTTGTACCGGAATAGAATCTTGCTCTGAAGCCGGTCCAGGAACTGAACCCTCAGAAATTTCGGTTCGCTACCCTCCTTTCAATATCACGAAAGTGTTTGATGCTGTATGATGCTGTTCTTGAAACCGGTGCTCGAGATGGGAGCAGGTGCTTGGAAATAAATGCCATTTTATTGTTTTTGCTAGTGTTACTTGTTGTCTTCGATGATCATAGCGCTTGCTTTATGTCCCATCATCATAGCGGGGAAGTTGAGGTTGCCTGACGGGAGGTAAGGCATCGATGATGCATCGACAACGCGAAGCTTCTTCACGCCACCAAGAACTCTGCAAAAAAGTGTAAGAGAATAAATCATTGCTCTCTTTTTGTTGTCGGTAATCTAGAAGAATTTGCGCATTGATTCTGCCGCACTCTCTGCACTCTGTTATGCCAGCTGCTCTCTTTTTCTCTTTAGTCTCGCTTCCAAGAAATGGAAACGAAAGCGCTGCTTTTTTTTCATAGCGAATAATGTATTTTACGACTCCCATTCCACAACTTCATGAACAGAATGAAAGGAAGTAAAACTGGGTGGGGGTTTAACGTCCCAAACCGATTGACTCAGGCTATGAGAGACGCCGTAGTGGAGGGCTCCGGGAATTTCGACCACCTGGGGTTCTTTAACGTGCACTGACAACGCACAGCACACGGGCGCCTTGCTTTGCGCCTCCAGCGAAAAGCGGCCGCCCAGCCCGGGATTCGATCCCCACCCTTGGGAACAGTAGTCGAGCACCGTAACCACTGCGCCACCCTGGCGGGGTGGAATTAAAACTAAGAGTGAAGTTTGCGTATTCGTGGAAAGAAATTGTTTTTTAAACGCTTCCATGACGATTGGCATTGTATCATCTTTATTTCACAACTTGAACTTCCTTAAGTTGAGGCATTATAACAAGAGTTGGACAGTAGGTTGAAAATACTAGTTAGCAGTCAATACATGAGGAGTATTAGGAAGCCGGTTGAGCTTTCTTAAAGAGGCGTTTTGAAATCTGAAGACGGTTTCTATGGCACAGTGGGGCAGTGTGCTGACGGAAACAAAGAAAACACAAGAGAATAAGAAAAGAAAATCGCGAAACTTTCTAGTACGAGCATGTGAAACTAAATGTTTTCGCAGTGGTACATGAATGTAAAAAAAAAGCCCAGACGAGCGCAACCGTAATATACTAACAGGGATAATCATAACACAAATCGAAACACATATATGTGAAGTGAGTAAATAAACCGAAAGGAACCGCTGTATAGTAATAAATTTTTCAGATCCGGTCTTGCGCTATTACCTAACTGCATCATGTTCAGTGAGAATCGAATCTAGTAATTGGTTTCATGGTGCAAATGGTGCTCGAAGGAAATTACCTATAAAAGCGTTAGTAAGGTAATGTAGATGTTGAGAAACCAGGGAAGAACAAGAAGACAAAGGTGGCCACACATTATAAAAGAGAACTGAGTTATCTCTAAGTTCTTTTTCACACCGATGCCGACCACTGAATGAGTCAAAATTGCACCACGCGTGACGTCGGCGATTGTATAAGCAATAAGCTCTGCGTCTTAGTGCCACCGAAGCGGTGGCGGGTGCAATGATGGCCTTTAACAAATAAAAAGTCGGTGGCAGGCTAGCCCCCGCCGCAGATGGCGGTGACCTATCTGTACTAGCCCCATCAGGGTCAAGATCAGCCACGTACCTTTCACCACCTCAAACATGCCTGCAACAATCTTCTTCGCGACAGATGGTTTATAAGTTTTTTCTTATTATTACAATCCTCCAGCGTCACAATGCCAATAGAATGGCGGTTACAAATCATCATATAGTAACCACACATGCTGTGGAAGGTAACGGCAAAGCAATTCCCTCTTTCGCGTAACTCGACTTTGATACTCACCGAGCTAATATTCCATTAAATTTTGCCTGTGTCATCTCATGCATACTGATTAGCATAAAACAGAAAGCGACGAAATTATTTGTACAGCACCGGCCAACATAGATATGAAGCCCCCCCCCCCCCCCCCCCCTTTAAGCAAGCCGCACGTAGGCAGGCGCGGCCTAGGAGTAGTGTGTACGACTCGATATTTAAGGCCCCGACGGATACAATTCATATTTCATCCTCCGATCGATCCAAAAGGAGCTATCTGAGTTTGCAGCTCTAGTCAGCTCGGTCATGGCGCGTGGTCGAATCGCGCCATACAATCCGACGACGACTATATACCAGGCTTTGTTACTTGCCAACTACCGCATGCTAGAGGTACGCTCGTGATGTCTAGCTCACGGAAATTGGGCCAGGTATTTGTAACACTGAAAAATTTGTGATGAGTTGTTTATTCGAAATATACCTATTGAAATATACCTATTGAAATTTTTTTTTGCTATACCAGCGTGGACAGAGTTATAGCTGCCAAAATGAAATAATTTTCAAGACACCACTGCAGTACGTGATTGACATGTCGGAGGGAAGCTGTGCGATGTAGAAGTTTGAAAATGCTGTATAAACACCTATAGCGACGATTGCTGGGAGCACTTGCGAAAACAGAGGCGTAATTTTGATAAATGGTCAGTACTGACGTGTGTTACCTATGTAATACGTATAAGACTCATTCCTTATTAGTCCGCTGAACAACTGTCCTGTTTATTTAGTTCCAGTTGGTTCAGGTCACTCACATCGACTACGCTGCTGTATAGTGCGTTCAAAACGTGCTCAGCAATTTCCTTAAGTTAGAGAAAGCCTTGTACAAAGATTGCATTGGGAATGCTGCTTAAATTGCTAAGAAACCGACCGCTTTTCACCTTCAGTTGTCGCAACCCCTAATCAACGATGGCAGCATCTTCACTTCTTCAGGGCAACAGCGCGTCACTGAGTCAACTAATTGCCAAACTGTGACCTCGGTCCGGCAGGTCACCACAGACAACCTAACAAGGCCGCTACGCGAATTTCTTTTCCAGCAGCGAGAGTCACGACAGCAGATGATAAAGGGTCAGTCAATGAATATGAGCGCACGGGCTTGGGTTAAGTGGCGAGAGTACATCACATGACGCAACGCAGATCTGCCCTCGAACCTTCATTTGCTGGCACTTAACCGCACATCTGCAGTCGTGATGTAGGCTTCTGAAATCGTTAGTCTTATGAAGATCTCGGTGGTGACGCACCAAATTTGCTCCGCACATTTGGATACTATTTTGGAGGTGTGAGATATCATAAGTGATCACAGAGAACTCACGTTTGCACACTAACCCCACGCACTTATTACACACTTGGTCGTTTCGGGATCTTTTGTGTTGCTTGTTCTTATTAAATTCATATCTTGTTATTCACGGTAATATTGCCTTAATTCACTTAATTTAACAACTCCACCCAAAAAACTATACAGCAATTTATGTTGTCACTACGAAATTTCTGTCTGGTTCTTGACAGTGAACCTGTTGTGAGTGCAGGTATTTCTATTGTGGCATCAGCAATTTGTGTAGTTACAACAGAGAAGTGATACACTCAAGTTTCACTTAAGGACAGAACTGCAGCATAATTTGTCGCGTGTTTGACACAATTCTGTTTTTCTCAACTGGAGGTTGCGGTTTTTTCGCAAATCCCTGGTGCATGTATTTTATAAGCAACGTGGATAAAGTCGCTTTTCTATCTTCAGCGGATTCAGCTAGAGTGATTCAGGAGAACAGGTAGGTGGGGCCTATGTTACCTGAGTCTGGCGTCGATCACGGCTTGCGCATGTGTTCCCATGGGAGCAGTGCAGCATGGGTGCCATCCACTCATCGAAGTCTGACGCACAAAACAACGCAGGTAGGAGTCGCTCCACAGGGGCCCTGATGATTCACACGCAGGCAACGGTATGTCCCACACGGTCACGTTGGCCTTCCTCATCGCTTCGCTTCTCAAGACTTGCAGAGCGATCTTGGAGCCTGAAAAAGAGGAAATATTCAGCACAAATTGCGCGACGACGAAAGCCCAGAAAAGATACAAAACTTGAAAAAATTCTTAGCACAGCTGAGTGCAGAATAGGTCCAGAAAGCCTGGTTTAGCATTGCTTTGATCTGCCGAGCGACGACATTACGATCCGTCTATTCCCTCTGTCACCGCTATCTTGCCCACTGTTCTTGTCGTCGTTCACGATGATACATCGCACATTCCGAATTAGCCCGGGTAGTATCTATGATAACCAGAGAAAGCAGGCACAGCCTGTCAAGAAACGACTACGCAGTTCTATGATGTCATGCTGTGGAATGCAGCTATGGGAACGGTATCTCCCGTGAAAAATCGGCGTCCACTTTTCGCGCCACCTCGAAGCAAGTTAGGAAAATACAGCCATACATTTAAAATGAATAGCAACAATTACGGCCTTCCGAGCTACTGTTCCAGAGAAGATAAAGCCGATGAAGCTTGGCGCGTGAACGGCTGGCAACTTAGCACGAGAAGAAGCCGGCTACTGAGACGGAGCCGTTGCCAAAATTTCGAAAGCCATGGACGATTTGCCTGCCGTGTTTTATAACATCCTAAAAACGAGCTAAAAACTATATATATATATATATATATATATATAAACTAGGTGACACACGGTGGAAAAAACAACACTTTAATCCGACGTTTCGGCCGGGGTCTTTGTCAAAGAATGATTCCTCGACAAAGGCCGGACCCCGGCCGAAACGTCAGATTAAAGTGTTGTTTTTTCCACCGTGTGTCACCTACTTTAAGTTTATGCCTTACCGGACCCATTCGAGCTTCAACCCCCTCCCTATATATATATATATAGATATATATATAGGGTGTATATATAGGTGATATATATATATATCACCTATGCTAACCTCCAGTATTTTTCTCGTTTATTGCAGTTGATTTAATAATTAGTAAAGACAATATATATATATATATATATATATATATATATATATATATATATATATATATATATATATATATATATATATATATATATATATATATATATATATATATATATATATATATATATATATCTATATATATATATATATATATATATATATATATATATATATATATATATACTTTTTTATTGAGCCAATAATTAAGACATTGCCAACTAGTCTTTACTAATTAATCTTTCGCTTTATTTTATCGTGAAGCATGAAATTGTTGTTTTCGCATTGTTTTCCTTCGTTTCTTGGAGGATAAGATATTGTCACTTTATTTAGAGAGCTTCATTTGCTGCTAATACAATTTAAATGCGCCGAGTAGAGTTGAAGAGTGTTTTCAGCAAATCGTGAAAGTTGGTCACGGTTCCCATTCCATATACCTGTTTACATCAGCCGGTTATTACCAGGTAGTATTTGCAGATATTTGCTGGCTTAAAGCTATGCAAGGGTCATGAAATAGTTACTATCTTCTTCCATATTATAACTTCTTTCATATTTTGCACATTGCGTTAAGCATCAGCTCTGCCTAATCTGCCGCATGTAAAAGCCGCAAGTGTTGTCAAGCCATTTTTAGGCTCTCTCGCGTGCCATCTCAGCATCAAATTTGCGCAGTGGACGTGAGATGCTGAGGATAAAAAAATTTATTCCGTCGCCCCCCATACCTGCCTCTAGAAATATATATTTTTTGTGTCATGATCACCGCAGCCTTGCATGTTAACCGACGGCCTGGCCGGCTAACCAACACCGATGCTAGCCTCTTTTGTGTCTCCTCCGTCATCGGTGTTTGAGAAATGTACGTGAAGAGGTGTTCCTTTTTAAGAAACTGGGATGATCTTATGGCGTTTCCGAGAGTGGAGGAAAGTAATAATTGCAAATGATGTAACAAACCTTTTAGAAGTTTAAACTAGAACATCACAGTAATATAATAACCCAGTTTGGTACGAAAAATTTTGACAAAGAAAAAAAAAACTCTGGCCAGTTACCGTCATGGAATGTACGTTTAGCACAAACGACTGAGTGAACTTTCTAGATCGTGGCAGTGCAGTGTGTTGGTAAGGTTTTTGGCAAGCGAACATTTGCGTATTTACCAGCTATGATTATTTGAATAGCTATCGGCTCTGACTATTTCATGGTTCTTGTAATTTCATATTCGTCGTGACCCCATAGAAAGTGACGGTAATACTTTCTTTAGAGCTAGCTAGTTTATTAGGGTCTTATTTCAAAGAAATGATCCAAAGGGAGTGAACGTACTCATGTGCAAGCGGCAGTGGTCTGCGATTATTTTGAAGTGAAGAAAATGCGCCTAGTAATGTCCATAGCACTGATAGTACAAATTCCGCCTCTAGCAAGCAAAGACAGGTAATTGTTTACCCCGGTGACAGGTAGAAAAATATTTTTTCAAGAAAACGGACTAAATGTTTACGGTCATTAAATGTAGAATCTGTTTCAATTGTTAGTATTGATTTTTGAGCTATCAAAATCCGAGACAGTTAACTGTTTGTTAGAAACTATGTAAAGCTAGGGAATTAGAAATAAGAACAATATTTGATGGTTCTTTAGTGATAAAGATCGGAATGTAGCTCCGTAATTATGTTAAATATTGCGCCTTACAAACCGCACCACCCTGGCAATCATGCTGGAAGTGCGTTAAGTCGACCAAAGCAAACGTGATGCGACGCGACGAGAAAACTGCATGCAATTTACTGAATCTACATACCTTCGACCAGAACGACCAGATCGCTGCTTTCCGAAAGAAATCGAGGCTGAATGACAGGGTATTTATTAGGATCCGTACTGTTCAGCCGAATATAGCCCGAAGAATTGGGACTTAAAAGTACAGGGACGATCATTATGACGTGGCTTCCTCTTTTCGGCTTGTAGTAGCCATCGAACATCTGAAATACGTTTTTATCACGTGTTTAGAAACTCTCTTTGAGCGACTGTCTTCAAATTGCACCTGCTGTAGAGGAACAAGACAACAACACTGGGACATTGACAAGACGATGGCGGTTTTGTCTATGTCAGGTTGTGCGCTCTCTCTCTCTCTCTGCCCCACCGTTCCTGTACTGCTTTGTTGATACTCACGAATGCATACAAACTGTCCTGAATTTCATGTTTTATTCAAATCGCACCTTCCGCATTAAGAAGTCTGCACCTGAGGCAAGGAAATATTATTATGCCGAGTGCCCACACCCATGATTTCTAGCTGGCGTGAATATGTGAACCTAATAGACAGGAAAATAATTATTGAACAACAAGTCCTGACTCACTGCACACATCGGTCTCGGGAAGTGGGTATACAGAAAAGTAAACGCGGCAAGATAGATGGAGTTCATCTTCAGATATTGCTCTTAGTGCACCCTCGTGCCCTTTCTGGCAAGGTTTGTGCCACCTGTCCTCACAGAAAGTGAAAAGGGTGAGAAAGTTTTACAGAAAGGCTAGTTTCCTCACAACAGCAATCTCACGATCGTTACCACCAGGCGGGATTGGAAGGCACTGTTAAGCGTATGACGCACCTCTCTTTAGCCACTGAAATGTTTTACAGCGTACTACAGTCCTCTTATTAACGATGCCTGCATTAGCCAGCTAGGACTGCCTTCATATATTCGTCTGTTAAAGCCCGGCTTCTCTCTCGTAATAACAGTCTGCTAAAATACGCCCTCTATCTCTTAGTCGTCAATAGACGAGAGCATGAGTTCATGCAATTCATGGTATATTCGGTAAAGTGCACTTCAGCACCAGGCGAGGACTCGTCTCGGGCACACACACGCTTCCTCAGTGCCGCTCAGGCGGCATGCTACATCTAGGACTACCACAGTCCGTTGGCTACAACGTTCGCAATGAACTCCGCGTCGCATCGAAAGAAGACGCCGCGGCTGCGCACGATCATAGTGTCCCGCGTGCTTGCCCGTTGACTCGCGATTATCGCGCGGCTGCTTCGCCCGCTGTCATTGACGCATTCACTGTTCCAGTTGCAGCGCCGCATGTAGTTTTGTAAAAGGATTTCGCCACAGTTGGTTAAACATAGTACACCTCTGATCCTGCGACCTTCAAGCGTTAACGCTGCCTCGAGAAGGTTGGTCGTCCTCCAAATGATGGGAACCTGCTCAAGTACTCTGCTTGACGACGAAAACGCAGTGCCAACTATTTAGGGGTTGGAGGTTACCATATCAGACTCTGGGCTCGAGGCCCAAGAGACCCTCACTGACAGACGTGGCAGCCACTATAGTCCCTTATTAAATATCCCACTGACACAAACCCTCGCTTTCCCGCCGCGGCGACGCAGTGGTTACTTTACTACTGAACCCTAAGAAGCGGGATCGAACCCCGGCCACGGCAGCCGATTTTCGACGGAGGCGAAAAGCAATGCGTCCGTGTGCACAATAAGGTACCCCAAGTGATAAAAATTTCAACCTTCTTTCATAGCCTGAGTCGGTTTGGGACGTTAACTCCACCAACCAAACCGGACCAAACAACCCCTCCCTGGTCTCACTATAACGTTTATCGTTCCTTCATTCGTCTCAATTCACCTCCGAGTTCTTCTTTCGATCCGCTTCCGATCTGGAGAAATTGGCAGGTGGGGCGCACAGACCAATGGAAGCCAGAAACATTTTCTTTTTGCGTTGAACAGCTACTGTGTCTCTTCGTGTTTGTAGCTTCATTACTGCCGCGAAATAGTTTTAAAATAGCAGTCAGTAAAAGCACACCTCAAGGTATGAGAGCTCACAAAGAAATCAGGGCAGAATTGTAGTAGCTGTTATAAATGCAACTTGTTGATCGTTCTGCGATATACTCGGCAACATATAATAAAATAATGCTACCGCCACTGGAGTATAAGAAGAAAGACCGATTTTTGGGATACGCATGCATTTATAATGTCTCCGGCGCACACGGCGGCAACAGTGTGCATCCATTATCTTAAATGGCTATCACATTTCATAATTTACGTGAAAACGAGCATCCGTTGGCGCCAGTCAACCGGAATTTCTTCCGCCTCTCTCATTGTCTCGTGGTGTATAGGGCTGGAAACGCTGCTACTTTGTCTAAGAGGTCTTACGCAAAAGGCGATTATTGCCAGTCGACAAATATTCTTTAGAATGTATGTACTGGCTATACTTACAATACAAAGTTGCTATGCTACCAAGTGAGCTACTCGCACTTAATGTTCAGTGCTTGGTATCCCACATTTTTGCGGGAATCGGAATATTTAGGATGTCTTTTCGTCAGACTGTTTAGTTCGCACATTCCATCGGCTGGAAACCAACAAGTTAATTTAAGGTTGCGGTGTAGGATATCAAGATTTCAACAGAAAGAACAATTCACCGAGATTCGTCTCTGTACACACAACACACATAAAGTTGGGCCCATTTGGTGCTGTGCCAACTTATTCATGCTAGGCTGCATTGATTGTTCTCCTTTTGTAAAGAACATTTACTGCTAAAGGGTTTTGCAAATGTAACGAATGAATCATCATTATTGCATAGCAATTTCTCGACATTGCTTCCTGGCTACCGTCCTCAGCTTAGCACCACGGCAGTGTAGCATAATAGCCAAGCAGCCGTGTGTGCGAACGCAATAGCTGTGGTACTTGAAGAAATTCGCTTCAGACTTCCGCATGACTACTGTGTATGCAGCGTTTCTGGCAGACAAGTGGTGCGATGATAGATTAAATTGTAAGACGTGATAGGTACACCCAGAACCCGCTGCCGTTTGCAAAGCTCGTTCTCAGAAAGCTGCGCTCGGTATCAAGAGAAGTGCCAGTACTGGTACATTCTTCATTTTTTGTAAACAGCAAAAAGGCGACCTTTTACCTTATTGCTTAATATCACGTACCGATGCTTTCGTCTTTTTTTTTCTGTAATCCTAGCTTTCAATGATTTGTTGTGCGTGGATGGCATCTTTCACATTGAAATGGCATCAGACTTCACTTGAATGGCGGCGCAAACTCGGCCTTGGAGCCGAAATCTGGTTACCCGCAAGATCTCAGTTCCGTTATTCATGCGTATTACCTTTATCCCATAGGAAGGTAGTAGCACGTAGCTTTAGTAATATTCCCCGTTTTATCACGCAATAGCAACCAACTTTAATGAGTGAACCAGACATTCAATATCACATCCCCGCCTCTCACACAGCTGAGGACGAGTCAGGACACGTGAGCACCCGCTCAACTTTTTTCTAGCACAATCAGGTTTGACACTAACCTCCTGCGATATGCCTATCTGACGAGCGATGTACTCCGCTTCAATGGTCGTCGGATTCAGAGTGACAAAAAGGAACTGAATGTTCGGAAGGGTGGGATCTGCGCCCGGCGTACTCAGGAACGCCACGCATTCCACACCATAGGCGTGAGTCAAAGGGCCTGAAAGAAAAAAAAAGTACTCTCAGGCCCGTCGGTTATTGCTTTGCGGTGTATTCTTGCAATAAATACAATCCCTGCAGTTTATAAGCACTAAAGCCATCTCGAATGCATCCAGGCGCTTTGGCAGACAACCTGACCTGCTGACTTGGTCATAACCTGCCGGATACTCCTGCTTTTAAACTGTGACATACCGGAAGTGCAGCATTTTAAAATGATATAACTCCAAAGACGAGAAAAAGAGGACGTAAAGCATCGCTATCTAAACTTTAAATATCGACACCTCTCGCTACATATCACTGCAATTGATTATATGTAAGGTATTCGCAAAAATGGCAGTCTCTGGAAAAGGACATTGCAGGAGTGGCCACAATGCGCAGCATGAATATGTGTCAGCAAATAACATGAAAAGGCAGTACACAGACAAAATCTTCGCTGAACAAGCAACGCAAATAGTCTTCAGGGCATATCATAAGTCAGGGGTCATTGGAAAGGAAGGAAATTTGAAGCTCAAAAAATGACAAGAGATGTTCAGTTTCACTTGTCAAACAATTACAAAAAAACCTGAGGCAATGAGGACGGCGCGAATTGATTTTAACACCCATAAATGTCTTTAAAAGTGTCGGAAACTTCAGCAGTGATGCATGCCACCTTTCAAATCCACGGAACCACCACCGCTACAACATGATAAAGGGCTGGTGAACTTGCGCATTGATTACAGGCAGTGTTACCGTAATTAGTGGTCCTCTGTTCAGGTACGATAAACGACCAGCCCGCATTTGTCACTTTTCAGCCACGCTTGATAAGGCAGAGTGGAATAACGCTATATAAGGCTTACGAATTTTATTGCGTGCCTGCACACAGGAATAACACAGCTTGAATGAACATATTTCTTGCGTTTTTTTATCATTAGAAAAACGTATTATAGCGATTCACTCACTATTGAGAGTCCCTTAGTACATTCTATATTGTTCAGAAAGCCCACTTCAGTTATTTTCAGTTCATATATTATTCACCAGAAGCTCCTTGTGCACTCATGCTTATGTATGCTTATCAGAAAATTAGCCCCCTCAGTGAAAGAGCGCACAAGACTGCAAACGGCAGCCAGGAATGTGCATGTGCAATTTCTAAAGCCAGCTTTGCGTTGCAGTGCACGTGTTTTTATCTCTGATGTTTTAAACTGATTTTGCGGGCAATTTAGTGGCAGCAATAAACCTAGGATTTCGTAAACTTCACAGAAACTTTTGATACCAACCTGTCCTGTTAAATGCATATTCAGGCACAGTCAATGGATTATAATAGTTGATCTCAATATCTTCTTTGCTCGTGGCCGCGATACCATTTACGGTAACGTGATCGAACAGCTTTTCCCCGACTGGAAGATCGGCGATGACATTTATCTGCACGAAAAAAAAAATGCAACCACTGGCTTAGTGCAGGAAAAATTTCTTGGTGGCGTCGGCTGATATTTAGGGTCCGAGAGTAATATTAGCTGTCAAGAAAAAGAGTATCATGCAGCCAGATGACCAACACAACGAGCGTCTTTACGTTCGCGAGCCCGCTTCGAAATTACAAGCGTCGTAAATTTTGTTCACTTCCAGAGCTGTAAAACGTCAACGGCTGGCAAAAGAGCTCGGTCTTATGCAAGTAGGTTTAGACCAAACTATAAATACACTACGCAAGTTCATCATAAAATGTAGACCGGGAGGGATACGGCTTCTGCAAACGCCTGTATCAGGATTACATGCAAGCACAGGGAAGGATGTAGCATTTGTTACAAACGCTGTTTCATTGTAACAAGGCATTCACTTTGCGACTTGAATTACGCTTTAGAGTTCTAGTTGGGATGACGGATGGTTTCCAAGGCAATACAAGCCCAGTTTTATAATGCGGTTCTTATGAGCATTCTGCTGAGTATACCGTTGAAGATATGATGCGCTAGAAAGCAGAGATGCTAATAACTTAAAATTGGAATCGAACAGCTGAGCCTTTAAACAGGACCATTTGACAGACCACTGAAATTGACCGACACGATTTTGGTTTAACAAATGATATCATGAACCCATATATAGGTTTCGGCATGAGTACTGGTGTTACCCGTTTGACTATAGTTCCGCTAACTAAGGAATTCACTTTGAGCACAGGTTCCAGGACATGGCGCACGTTGTACCGAATAAAATAATTCATGTGGGACTACATTCTAACGTGAAAACACGCACAAAAGAGACAAGACGACCCAAGGTTGATGATTTCACATTATTATGCGCCAACTAGCTCAGTTTAAGATCATCCTGCAAAAAAAAAAAATCGATTTATTTTCCGTACCTTTAACAATTTTGCTTGCAGGCTACGGTGAACTGCAGTGGTGTAAGAAATTACGAGCCAATATACTCTGGACAGTTAAAAAATGAGACAATAGCCTACCCCAAACGACTCCAGATGTTTTCGCGGTCCAATACCGGACAGCATGAGAATTTGAGGTGAAGCTATGGCACCGGCACAGAGGATAACTTCCTTCGTTGCCCGGACAGTGTGAGTTGTAAGGTAGCGCTTGTACTCGACTCCAACTGCGGTTGTTCCTTCGAAGAGAACCTGCACAGATGGACTGTCTAGATGAACTCAAAGTACATGAAACATCGCACTCAATTCCAACAAAATTAGTTAGGTACATACGAGATATTCAGCGGCACACTTTATTTGTGTGCTTTTATGAGTTAATAAATTATCCATTTTTAGAAAGTTGCCATTAATTATACCCAGTACCTTTGTCACGCGGGAGAATAGTGCCACATCGAGGTTTTTTCTTCTTCGGACAGTTCTGTTGATGAACGACCTGCTCGAGCTCCAACGCTCCCCATCCTTGATGTTGTTCTCAACTCGTGAAAAGCCTGGAACGAGGAAAACAGTTGTGTTGGTAGCATGCCACACGCCAACGCACACATAACCAGCGATGAGGGTTTATTCAAGAAGTTGACTGCCGCCGCAGTGAGGATTTCTTTCAATGTTTATTAGAGGCTCATGGACAAAATTTGAGAAGGCATTACTAAATAAGAAGCCTAAGAGAAACAGCTTTATTTTACCTCCACGTTAGAGCAGTAACCACGGGAAACATGTTTTGCACCTGCAAACACAAGCACAAGCGGAGTACATGATAGTGGTTTAAAGGTCGTGGTATTGTTCTCTGTATGCGAAGTTAATTTTGCATTGAACAGACCGCATTTGCTCTACTGTAGCGGCGTAATGAACAGTAATCAAATATAATTGTTTGTTGCTGTGTTCTGCACTCAAATGAGGCACATGATCGACCAGAACATTCTGATGTCATTGTCTCAACTAAGTGTAGAGTCATGTACTATCAATGAATTTTATAAGACGATGGGAGTTTACCTCGTCATTTCCTGGTTTCTACGCACGTAATCAATTTAAGGCCAAGATCCGCGGTGCTCCCTAGCCCTCTTCAGGGTGGTGAGCAAGTTCTGCCTCTCCACTTCTTAAGAGGGTAGCATGTGAAGCAAGCTTATGCATCCCCGCAAACACAACAACACGAACACTGCGTAATGATCGCCTACAAGAGCAGCTGGGCAGTTTCTTAGGAAAAAAATTGCGGAAACTCTGATATGTCACGGATTCTAGTGTACGTTTCAAACATCATGCGGTCCACGTTAACCAGACGCCCTCCATTAACAGTATTCCAGTATGTCAGAGATTTTGTGCAAAGAAAACTACGAATTTCGAGCTCAGCTTTGTGAAGTTAGGAAGGTAGTTTCAGCCTGCGTCCGAAGTCACAACTGTTATGGGATCATGTTTAGCAAACAGCTGACGGAGACACTTTTGCCTTTGTTGGTACTGGGAATTTCCTTTCCGTGATAGAAGCCAGAAATACATCAGTCAAAGAAACCCAAGAGAGGTCTTTTCGGAAAAGAAGAAGTGAGTGACGTGCACCTAGATAGCGATAAGTGTGCAAGACTAATTTCCTTCGGGTTAACAGGGTCGCTTTCGTCGTGCTATCCACATTTTCCCTTCTGCAAGGAAAGCGTTAAAACAATATACAAAATTATCTGCTTGTGGGCACGGAATAGAGATGGAAAATTTCCGCTAGTTTTGAATGGCTCAATAAAGACAGTTTGTTTATGGTCCTTTCTCAAGAAATATATAAAAAAATTCAAAATAATAGGACACATGACAAGAACAGCTAGATTTCTTTCTTGAAAAGTATAAATTTCAGTAATGCAATTTAGGAGTGCCACTTTTGAAATAAAAAAAAAACTGCCTCGTCCTCGTGATTTATTTCCGCCTGATTACCTCTGTTGTTTTATGCGTTTCAGTGTATTGCAACAAGTACAATATTTTTGGAACACAATTGCATTCTGTGCATCGCTCCTCTTCTTACAGCTTTGCGGAATATTTACTGTTAACACGCCACTGCGCCCTTAGCCTCTAGCATTGTTCTGAGTTGAACGGGACTTTTCTAATTTTAATCAAGTCCTAAAGCGAGTATCATGTTGTCTAGTGATATGCTAGTGCACTAACTACTCAATGGGTTTTAAACAGCCGAGTAACAAAGAATAGAAAATTACACACACACACAAAAAAAAAAAACCTTACTTCTCTGCGCCATTGCCGCTATCTACGTCGGCCCCGCAATATGTAGATATCAAGACCTCTCAGATTGAGTAGCCACGCAGTATAAATATTATTCTGGGCATGATCTGGGCTATGCAAGAAAATGGACATTTTCATAGTGCAGAACGCAGCTCTCGTAGTATTTCATGAGCGTGGCAGAAGGCGAGAGATGTAATGCTCGTAACATATTTTTGTCATCGGAACCACCTCACCTAAACTCTTACGGCAACCAGGAGAGGACGCTGGCGTTTCTATTGCGAGGTATAACAATCCACTGAGCGACCGAAAGCAATATTATGTAAGAACATAGCATTCGCTTCTACATTTTCACTTTTGGTCAGTTGTGGAGTGATGTTAAATGCGTTTGATCCGCTCAGCCTCCAGGTGAACGCATTTTCACAACAACCGGAAGGAACAGAGACTACGAAATCTCACTTGTTTGGTTCGGGCCGTTGTAGTCGTCATTGCTGTAGCCAAGCTCTCTGCCAGCCTCTAAGAACACGTCGCTTGCTTTGGTATGAGACGCTGGATAGGACACAGGTACCTCTCCGGTTTGGCCGTGGTAGCCTGAAAAATACAGGTCGGGCTTGGCGTTGACCTGAAGATAGCATGACAGTAGATATCGCCATTTGAGGCACCTCACAGGCGGAGGGATGAGGGAAAAGGCGAGAAAATTTTGTGTCGTTCGCTCAGGCCCGCATCCTTTGAGGAAACCACGTCGACACATGCACGCTTCCACAAAATTTCAGCGGCTGTCGGTGGTTGTAAGGCCAAGTAAAGACACGGAGGACAGATATCGCGAGAGAGGTGTACGTTCCGGAGCGGGCTTTTATATTACAGGGCTACACGAATTATCTGTGTGAGAACTGAGGTCGTAGGCTGCCATAATTAATGCCGAAATCAATCACCTTGAAATTAGCATTTCACCAATAATGCAATGATTAGTACGGGGCACGTAATAACGGGAGGGGAGGAGATTTGGGACTGATGAGAGTGTCTGGCGAATGCATCGAAAGCGAAGCGCGAGTGAGCGTAAGCGGCTTTGTCATCATCGGTGCCAGGCTGCTCACGAGCTCTGTGCTAACACGGCAACGCTTTGTGAGAAAAAAGCATGGGCTAGAAGCGTCAAGCAGTAGTCTAGCTGGGAAAACTAGCGCGGTAAAGCAGATGTGCCAGGTTTGGTTGTTAGTTACGGGGCTCGACGCGAAGTACTAAGTAGACGACGTCAGGGCAGGATCGTGTTAGCCATGTTTCGTCAAGTACCAGCTCATAGTTTATTTCGGCGATTTGGCGCGCGACTAGATAGGGCCCGAGGTATCTCCGCAAGAGCATTTCGCTCAGTCATAGTTGACGGATGGGAATCCACAGCCAGGCGATGTCGCCGGCGGCATTATCGACGACGCTACGGCAAAGATTGTAACGCCGTGTGTCAGAAATCTGTACTATATACGGATGCTTGTAAGTCGTGAGGTCTTTTGTTGTAGGAATCGGGCCCCGTAAGGGACACCTTCTTCAGCTATTCATATTATGGCATCTAGGTTTCTTGTAACTTCGCAGTCAGAGATAAGACAGAAAGGTGTGGAGCCATTTCCTTTTGAACGGAAGTGTTATGGCAAATATCATGTATGAAGAGACTTTGTACCACACTTTGGCAGCGTATCTACCAACACGATAACATATGCACAAGCGCTTCCTTTAATTGCTCGATTCGTGTGAGGGACAGGTATTGTACACAAATATAGGAGGCTTCAGAAACAAACAGCAAATTTTGAAGAAAACAAAAAAGCTGTTTCTCCATAGAAAAAAAAATCATGCAGTAAGTACACTTATGAAAGCTTCAAATGTGCGCAAATAAAAAAAAAATGATATATACAAGTCGTTCCGTATTTGTTTGCCGGGTACAAAAATTCTCCAGTGCAAACTGTTGGGATATGTAGTCGCTAAAGGCCAACCACAGGGTAGCTGCGTTGGTCCTCGTTTTTTTATGAGTACAGTTTAACAATATAACTTGCCTGAGTTTTCTAAAATAGACAAAACACTGCAGTCTACTGCTAAAGAACGCTTCGCCAAAACAAGCAAATCAGTCGCCATTACAGGCTGCGCCTTCTGGCCTATTGCAGAATTCGTCCACGCTCTGTTCTTGACACTGGTTGCCTCTCAGTTCACCAGACATGTTGCTTGCTTCTGGCAAGCGTTATTTGTAGCGGTAAATATTTTCACTAATATACAACAATGCCTGACACAATGCCACACAACCTTCCAGTCCTCTGCCTACCCTTTCTTTCCACCGCCATTAATGCCCATCTTATCCGCCTCCTGGGACCTCCCCCTTTAAAATCTCCTCGATATCTTCGCGCTTAAGTTTCGCAGACAGCCATGGAGGAGCCGCAAGCTGGAACCAGTGCTACGGCTGCATTTCATTGACGTTCGCAAACATACATGGAATAATTAAATCACAGCAAACCTTGTCTGACCATGCTTACTCGCGCTTTCTCTCTGTAAAAAAAGGTTAATCCTGGTTGAAAAGCAGCAATTTTTTCGACATTCATGTTTTGCCGTCATAGCACCTACGCAATTTTCGTGCTCCGTAATGTTTTGTAACCCGTGTCGTAGCTTACCGCAAGGAAAGCAACGATTTCTTGTCTCTGATAGCGATTTTTTATTCTGTAAATAAGCTGCAACGAACTACAGCAAAACGAGAGCATTTTAAAATAAAAAGAACAAAATTGCGTCCACATGCCTCCGCAAAATTAGGAAGCAGGTAGCAAAAGATCCAAAAATGTAATCTGCGCGGCAGTGTAAAACAAAGCCATTCCGCACAACAGGAGGGAGGATAAATTTATCAAGCCCAAAACAGAAACCTCTGTAACCTGAAAACGAATCGAATCGAAACGATAGGTGAAAAATAAATGTGCAACAAAAACTTCTTTTAGCTGGCTACGAGAGATCACAGAGATCTAGAGTCAAATCACGTAAGTCGCTACAAGTAACCGTCAGCTATTATAAACAACTAATTACATATTTATGAAAAACAAGTTAGAATCCGAAGCTTGAGCAAATGCTGACTATACTTCAGGCATAAAACAAAGTCACAAAAAAAAAGATTAAAGTAGTGCAAAAAATCGCCCCTGCCCATGTTCGCCTCAATACTGATATTGTTTTGTTGGAATAAGCATACTTTGCTTAAAGCTTCGTTTCTGGACAAGCGGAGTTTGCAATCTGAAACCAAAGTATTTTCCATCTGGGACGCATTTTGTTTTTACTCTTTCTGTTATTACGCAGGTCAGGCGTAGTACTTAACGGAGCTCGGATTTGGTGTAATTACATGCAAAGAATACCAAAACGCGCGCACTGGACCGGTGTCATCATCTAACGTGTATTGGGCACATACTGGCGCGTACATCATTAAACGTAGCGCGCTTTTCCGCTCTAATTGCGATCACGCCTTTTGTATGCGACATCAGAAAAAATTATTTGTTCAAGTGAAAGCGCACTACGAGCATGCACATACCACGACTGGTAGCTTCAGGTAGGCAACAAGCGAAAAATGTGAAACGTAACTAACGTGCGCGTTTAACTTTAGTCCGAACATGTAAAACACACTGCGGTTGAAAACATCATTTGCGCACGCCCTATTTTTAAGGGAAACGTAAAGAGCGCTAAGTTCTTGGAGTGAATTAGGCTTCATCTCAGATGAAGTACACAGCACGAAAAAAAAAAGGCTCATTAGAGCCTCTGAACTGTTTTTTTTTTTATTCTTGCTGGCTATGAGAACATGAACAGGCGTGCTTGGTTAATCAATATACGGGTTTAAGAGCCAAAGTGTCCATAACCGAGTCGTCCACAATAACGAATCGCAGAAACAAAAATCGCAAGCAACACGCCTCGAGTGTGCATAGCCGACTGCAGTTGTGGCAGGTTGAAAATATTGTGGCAGATTCCTGTAGTGGTTTCACGGCGCTAACACAAAGAACGAAAAAAAAAATTAAGAGGACAACACCACGAAGCGCGAAATAATGCGCCCTTTATTATTTAGATATTCCATTATGCCCAGGGGCAAAAAACAACGTTACCAAAAAAAACAACTTCGCGCTCTGTGGTGTTGTCCTTTTTTTTTGTTGTTCTTGTGTTAGCGCGGTGAAAACCCTATGAATAACCAACTAGGTCCAATTCTCGCCATTTTAGCAGATTCCTGTACATTGCGCTGGTCGCCATTATCTTAAAGCATGCGGCACAATTTCAAGGTCCTAGAGGTGCAGGAGACATGCTGCGTTGACGTCTCCTCTACTATAAATGTTTACCTCCTGCCAGCCACTTTACATGTATACCTCTCTGCCTGACAGCACCTTAACCTCATCTTCCTGCTAAGGTGGCTTCATCGCTCCTCTGAAAATTCTTGCCGTCCTTGTAAGCACCTGTCCTGTCTCCAGAGAAGTGGATCTTCTATTTCCGAGGAAGCTACAGACGTCCTCTCCGAGTCAGGTTGCGAGACCTCCGGCGCATTTTACGCATGCATGATTGCAGCTCAGGTCGGCACGGAGGTTAGGCCTAGTGCTGCCGCTGCCACGCTGGCAGAGACAGCTTCGCCGGAGTTACTCGCTGCAACTCCTGCCCTGCCGTCGACACCTCTACCTGACCATCGGCCTCAGGTCCAGCTTGGTGCTCCCGGTTCTTCAGCACCAGCGCGAATTCAGCCTTCCCAAAATGGACAACAGCCCGTAAGTGAACTGTTCTCTGGGCGGAGCACGGCTATGGCCACTCAGCTAACACGACGAGATGCACATCCAACAGTGCGACCTGAGGAGACAAGCTCTTCAATGGACCTATCGGCTCCACCATCCGTATCAACGAGCACCCGTGCGCCTCACAAGCGTCCTTCGGAAGATAATCAATCGAATTCGTCCTCGGCAAGTGGTGGCTATCAAGGAAAGCGCTCCTGTTTAACTATCGAAAACCAGGTTGCACCTACACCGGGATCGTCATCTTATAAAGTGGCGATTAAATCTCTAGCCAACAAAAGCCTCACCGATATACCAAACAGAATCATCCAGGCCAACTTGGACGCGTGTCTCGGAACCAGAGGTTTTCGGGGCTTCACGGCAAGGAAGAAGTCAAACGCTATAGCTGTGTGGCTCCCGAGACTTACTTCGGTGGAACGTGTCCAAACGCTTAGTTATATTTCAGTCACAAGTGAGATCGCAGTGCCTGTGCAAGTGTATCTAGTTGAAGGCTCCGACTTGCAGCGTTGCGTCGTTTACAACGTCGACATAAACGAAGATCAAACCACCCTTCAACGTGAGCTGTACTGCCCAACGCACCGAGTTATACAGGCCCGACACATAGGAAAGGGGCGTTCCTGCATGATCACCTTGCAAGGCCCTCCGACACTCCCAGCCTGTTTGTACTGCTACGGCTGCATATTAAGGCCACGGCCGTATAAACCGAGTGTGATTTACTGTTATAACTGTTTTCGGGCAGGGCACATGCGCAAATCTTGCCCCTTTGCTACTGCCGATGAAGTTGCGTCTGAAGGAAAAGTTACGTACCGATGCGGCCTCTGCAAATCGGACGACCACGAGATAACATCTCCAAGTTGTCCGACAAAGCAAAAGGCAACGCAGAAGGCTCGTCATCGGAACACTAAGCGTTGGCCAATAGAGGACATGCCACCGGTGCAGACATCTAATCGCTTTGCAGCTCTTCAGTGGAATGATGACGAGTGGCCAGAGCTTCCTGAGCCCGCTTCGAATGCACCTCCAGCTAAGACAAAGTCTAATGATACGGTGCTCAAGAAACACCGTCGACAACAGCCAATACAGCAGTGTACTGATCTACCAAACAACGATATGGCTGTAGTGGATCAGCAAATCAATCGTCTATTAGCAGAGGTCTCTAAGCTCCGACAACACCGCGAAATGCTTGCTCGACGTCGGCGAGCTGCAGAAGTAACCGCCAAATCTAGTAATTGCCCAACACAACCGCCTTCATCCCGCGCAAACAGGGCCATTTGCTGCCTCTTCCCAGAGTGCCACAACGCCCAATGATAACTCTGCAACATCGCTGCTCCGCTATATGGTCAACCAGTTGTCCAACCTGACATCTGTGATACTACAGCGCTTGGACTAGCACACAAAAATGGCGAAATCCGGTCGTCCTGGTGTACTACAGTGGAACTGTAGAGGCATTTCCACGACGGTGGCCGAGCTCAGGAACCGACTGCGATTTAACAAGTTTCGGGTGTGGGCTATGTTACTTCAGGAAACGAACGCCTTGCCATCTATTCCTGGCTTCAGCGGCTACGTGTCTCCTTCAATGACCGACCGTCGCGTGCAGACTGCTTCTCCCCCTGGAAAGGCGGCGATATATGTTGAAACGAGTATTCCTCATGTACGCCTTTCTCTCGAAAACTGGTGCACATCATACCAAGAGGTAGTGGCAGTTGCTGCGAAATTTTTGAAAGGAACCGTTGTTCTTGTTTCTTATTACGTTCGACCAGCTGGAGGCGCCTCTTCCCGTATTAATCTTGGCTGGTTTAAGTGTTCGTCGGCAATACCCCGGGTGTCCAATTTTAGTCGGAGGCGACTTTAACGCCCCTCACCCAGATTGGGGGTATCCGACTGCAAGCCCTCGTGGTAGGCGTGTGCGGGACGCCTTCACTGATGCCCTGTTTGTTCTGCTTAATCACCCTGGGACAGCAACACGGCCTGTGCGTCACATACGTAGTGCTGCCTATGCTCCAGACTTGACGTGGTGGTTGGGCGCAATAACTCCCTCATGGCACATGGAGCCGGACTGCTGGGGAAGTGATCACCACCCTATCCTCATCGGTCTCCATCCCTCCCGTCTCCGCCCTTTACGCCGCAAATGCTCCGTGATAAACTGGGACAACTTTCGCTCATGTCTCGACAGTATGCCTTCATATTCGCCGTCACTCCTTGTTGACCGCATACAGAGAGCACTAAACAGCGCTACGGCTACTACCTGGATTGATGTAGGTAGACCGGCACCAGATTTCGGCCTGCTTAACCTGTGGACAGCCCGCCGTCAAGCTGAGCTGGCTGCTACACGAGACCCTACTTCGGGGCAGGCACGTACACGACTGAATTATCTTACCACGAAGGCTCGGAGATATGAACGCGATCTCTCGCGACGCCAGTGGCATGCATGGTGTGAACAATTTTGTGATAAATCATCGAATGCCTCACTATGGCGAACGTTTCGTGCAATGGAACATGGTCGTTCCACTGACGCAGCAGCAACAGCATGCTTTGCGGCTAATCTGTCGCCGGGTGATTTCGCCAAAGAAGCTGCTCGAAAATTTTTCCCAAAATACGATATACTGCCTCCTTCGGCTGTAAACCTTAATTTGGCAGGTATCCCTGCAGACGCATGGAAACTACCATCTGCTGCCGATGCAGATGGAATTGCGACCCCCTTTTCGATGCGCGAGCTGCTGGCTGCAATTGACGATGCGAAACGGAAAACAGCGCCCGGCCTGGACAAAATTCAGTATGAGGTTTACAAGAACCTCAGTACTGCTGCACTTTCTCAACTACTAGACACCATAAACAAAGTGTGGCTTGATGGTGTCGTACCCGAGAGCTGAAAAACCGCTGTCGTGATCCCTATTCCCAAACCTGAGAAGCCTCCAACGAACCTCGCCAACTTACGACCAATCTCCTTAACATCAACGCTTTGCAAGCTCGCAGAGAAAATGCTAGCCACACGACTTTCTTGGTGGCTTGAACAGCACGGTTTTTATCACCCTGCTCAAATTGGATTTCGTCCATACATAAGTAGAGGGGATGGGTTGGCTGTCTTGGCATCAGTAGTTCTGTCATCTACCCGCAGCCGCAATGTACGTACCATATTAGCAATGGATGTTGAAAAGGCATTTGACAACATCAGTCATGCTGCAATCCTGAATGACACTTACATGCTTCATCTCCCTCCGAGAGTACGCACTTTTGTCGCATCATTTTTGGACGGAAGAAAATTTGCAATACGCCTCAGCGGTTGTATCAGGCTTGTGTGATAGCCTGATGACGGAGCACATGTCATGCGCAGTGCGTGCGCCGCGCTATGGAAACCTATAAATACGATGGCCATCAATAAACATCCGTTCTTCTTGTTCTGGCCGTGATGCTGTCGAGTGCCTTCCTGTCGATCTGATACATGGTGTCAGAAGTGGCCAGTTAGCCACGGTCGATGATGGACCTGCTGAAGCCCCCAGAACCCTTGCAGCTCTCGGGAAACCTGTCTCAGAACTGGAAGCGATTTAAGCAGAAACTGGAACTGTTCATCAAGGCGACCACGTCTAAAGAGGATCCTAGAACCGGTGCAGCAAAAGCAGCGCTCCTCTTAAGCGTCGCCGGAGATGAAGCGCTTGACGTCTTCAACACATTCAAGTTTGAGGCTGTGAAGACAAAGAAGATTATGACACTCTGGTCACGAAGTTCGAGGCCTACTGTGCTGAGGCAAGCAACGAAGTGCATGAGCGTTACGTATTTCGCTCGAGGAAGCAAGGGGATGGAGAACCGTTTGAAAAATTTATCCGAGATCTCAAGAAACAGGCAACGCAGTGCAACTTCGAAGGTCTGAACGATTCAATGATCAGAGATCAGATCGTCTTTGGGACGAACGATTCAAAGTTGCGTGAAAAATTGCTCCGTGAGAAGGGCCTAACATTGATAAAGGCTGAAGAAATGTGCCGAGTAGCGGAATCAGTGGCACGAAGAAATCAGATCTGGGAGAAGCCAGATAACAGTATTGACGCTGTCTCTCGGTATGTAGCGCCATGCCGTCACTGTATGGATCCACAAGAGAAGACTGCACTCGACAGGACTGCGTATCGCTGCAAGAAGTGCAACCGACGGCACGAACAACGGCAGTGTCCGGCATATGGGAAAAGATGCAACTCCTGCCAAAAGCTCCACCATTTTGCAATTTGTTGTCCGGCCAAGGCAGTCGTTAGCGAAGTCAGCGAACTTAACATGAACGATGAGTTCGACGTTCTTGACGTTGCCATCGCAAGCAGCGACAGTAAGGACTGGACTGTGAAAGCTCAAATCGCAGGTCGTGAAGCACTCTTCAAGGTAGACACCGGATAACAGGCAAGCATTATACCCTTTTCAGTATACCGCAAGCTACACATTGCCGAACTGAACCCTACGAGCTCTGTGCTGCGAGCCTACAATGGAGGCGTCATCACAAACTTTGGAACAACAGTCCAAAAAGTGACAATTGGGAACGCCGGCACTACGGTGAAGTTTTACGTTGTGAAAAATGGTCGTCAGGCCATACTTGGGCTTGAAGCAAGCGAAGCATTGGGTCTGGTGCGGCGGTCAATCGACACTATCAGCGCTTCCGCTGAATATGGAGCACTTAAAGGTTTTAAGCACGTCTTCGAAGGGTTAGGTTGCATGAAACCACCCTACAGCATGGTACTGCAGCCAGCTGCTGTCCCGGTCGTCCAGCCAGTGCGGCGGGTGCCCCTGTCCTTGCGTCAACCCCTGCGTGACGAGCTTCAGAGAATGGAGGCGGCCGGCATCATCAAAAAGGAAGACGACCCTACCGACTGGGTAAGCCCTTTGGTCTTGGTCAAAAAGAAAGATGGCAGACTTAGGGTGTGCATGGATCCCAGAAGGATTAATGAGTATATAAAAAGGCAGCATTACCAGCTTCCCAGGCGAGAAGATATTGAAGCGGAATTGACAGGCGCCTGCTTCTTTAGCTGTCTAGACGCAAATTCTGGATTTCACCAGATACCACTCGACGAGAGAACATCAAAAATATGCACATTTGCCACTCCTTTCGGTAGATATCGTTACTTGCGTCTACCGTTCGGCATCGCATCTGCGCCGGAAGTTTTTCACAAAATGCTCAGTCAGATGCTTGAGGGGCTACCAGGAGTGCATGTGTATATCGACGACATTCTTGTGTGGGGGGCTACACGGCAAGAGCATGACGAGCGGCTAGTGGCAGTGTTAAAAGCCGCCGAAAAGGCAGAACTGACATTCAATGCCGAAAAATGCAAGTTTGATCTAACCGAGGTTCAATTTCTGGGTGACGTCATTGGACAAACTGGAATTTCCCCAAGTCCGAAGCTAGTGCGCAATTTGGTTCAAATGCCAATGCCAAAAAGCAAAGCCGATGTTCAGCGCATGTTAGGAGTAGTCAACTACTTTGGAAAATACGTACCTCGCTTGTCGGACAGAACAGCGCTGCTACGAGCGCTTATCAAACCTCAAGTCGAGTTTGAGTGGACCGAAAGTCACGAGAAAGAATGGAAAAGCGTCACGCAGGTACTCGCGACAGAGCCCGTATTAGCAATATTTGACCCTAAAAAGGAAACGAAAATAACATGCGATGCATCCAAAGATGGTGTTGGGGCGGCACTTCTGCAGTGTCACGGTGGTTCCTGGAGAGCAGTGGCCTATGCATCCCGAGTGCTAACAGTTCCTGGGCAACGTTACGCACAAATTGAGAAAGAAGCGCTCGGAATTTTGTTCGGCTGCGAGAAGTTTCACCAGTTTGTGTACGGACAGAGGGTTATTATTGAGACCGACCACAAACCACTTTTAACGATTTCTTCTAAAGGAATTTGTGACATGCCCCCACGATTACAGAGATTCTTTTTAAGACTTCTTAGGTACGACTATGTGCTGCAGTACGTTCCAGGCAAGCACCTCGTCCTGGCGGACATGCTGTCACGAGCGACTCCGGCAGGCGAAGTTGACAATGCGGGTGCTACGGAAGATGTAGAAGTTCACGCACTTCAGCTCCTGAACTGCATGGTCACGGAAACAACACAACAGGAACTGGCGAAAGAAACAGCTCGGGACTGCTACTTGAACACTGTCGTCACCGACTTATCAACAGACAAAGAAATTCAAGGTGAACTGAAGCCTTTTTCATCTGAACTGTCCGTTATCAGCGGAATACTCTTCAAGGGTACGAAAGCCGTCATACTGAAGAGCATGCGCCGGGAAATGCTAAAAAGAATTCATGCTGGTCACCTTGGTTTGAACAAATGCAAAGAAAGAGCCAGACGTCGCGTTTTTTGGCCGGGCCTTAACAGTGACATCGCTGAGCTGATTCAGAACTGTTCAACGTGCAGAAAGTTTGCGTACAAACAAGCCAAAGAACCCTTGCTCATGCGCATGGTGCCACAGTGTGCATGGTACAGGGTCGGAGCGGACATCTTTTGTTTTGGGGGACATTCTTATATTGCCGTATATGACTCTGTTTCAAACTTCCCAGATGTCGAGAAACTTCCAGACACAAGTGCAAAAAGCGTTGTTGCGGCTCTCAGCGCTATTTTTGCTCGTTATGGCGTTCCTGTGGAACTCTGCACGGATAATGGACCCCAGTTCTCAAGCCAAGAGTTCGCGGTCTTCTCCAAGCAGTTCGACTTCGCACACGTCACGTCCAGTCCCTACTACCCGCAGTCTAACGGCCTCGCAGAAAAAGGTGTCCAAGTTGTGAAGCGCATAATGAAAAAAACAGACGATGCAGGAGACGACTTCTGGCTAGGCCTTCTAGCCTACCGCTCAACACCACTGGCCGATGGTCAATCCCCTGGTGAACTTCTTCAAGGGAGGCGCCTTCGATCTAATATTCCAGATTTCGGCAAAATCACGGCCACTGATGTGGTGAAGCATCGTCAGACATGCGAAGGGCGGCCGTTGCCACAACTTGCTAAAGGTGACGTGGTGCGACTAAGAGATACGACTTGGTCACAGAAAGGGAAGATTGTTGGACAAGCTGCTCCGAGGTCATACCACGTCATGACTGAAGATCGTCGTGTTCTTCGACGAAACAGGAGACACCTGCTTCACACTGGCGAGAAGTATGCTGAAACAAGTGACGACGACACCGACAGCATTGGTAGCGTAACACCACAGCTTTCCAGCACTGACACTGCTACAACACAGCAGCCCTCTTCCAGCCCACTTCCAGCCCATGGTGCCACGCCCTCAGCTGCAGTCACCCTTCCAGATCCAACCAGGGCGACCACCACTCTCAGAAGGTCGACTCGCACAATACGACCACCACAGCGCCTTTATTATGATGCTGCTTTTAATCAATTAACATGAACATTTGCTTTGATCTTGTGTTAACCATGGAAGGATGTATCAGGCTTGTGTGATAGCCTGATGACGGAGCACATGTCATGCGCAGTGCGTGCGCCGCGCTATGGAAACCTATAAATACGATGGTCATCAATAAACATCCTTTCTTCTTGTTCTGGCCGTGATGCGGTCGAGTGCCTTCCTGTCGACCTGATACAGCGGTGACACTGTTGGTTCATTCGTTTCACTACGTGGCGTGCCCCAGGAATCAGTATTGTCTCCGACGTTATTCAATATTACTTTCATACAATTGGCGTGGCGCTTACATGATATCCCTGAAATCAAGTTTTTGCAGTACGCAGATATCACGGTATGGAGCACTCACCATGATCTTCTCACTCAAGAAGCCGCCCTTCAGTCAGCATTAGACGTAACCTCTGATTACGCATCCTCCATTGGCCTTCACCTTTCTGTGTGTAAAACTTCATACACGTCAGTCGCCAACCGCTGTAGACGCCGTAAACTTGCCTCAAATCCAATTCGTCTCTCTCTATCAGGCGCCCCAATACAAGAAAGTTCGAGCCTGAAAATTCTGGGCTTAACAATTCACCAATCAGGATCAGCGACTGCTTGGCTCTCTCAGGCAAAAAAGCAAGCACTTCAAACTATAAGTTTAATAAGAAGAATTGCCCCTAAAACGGGTGGCGCTGGCTCGTCTGTTGCACGCCAGTTAGTGAGGGCGGTTCTGCAGCCCCGTATTGTTTATCAGGCCCAATTCCAGCATCTTACAAGGGCACAATGGGATCGCCTTGAAGCCGTAAATCGAGAAGCTATGATGACCATAACATGCCTTCCACGAATCACACCGGTCGTAGCGTTACAGGAGAATGCGCAACTCAACACCATCGATGAACTGGTGCAGCAGCGCCGAGATGCTCGCAGACTCAAGGCCACTTTGTCACATTCCACGCAAGCACTGAGGGCGTATGCAACGTCACACATTATTCTTCAGCCACGTGCGCCAGTTCTCCCTCCCTGGAAATTTATACAGTTAGGAGAGAACAAGCCAACTGATATCCGCACACCGACGTCTGCCAACTCTGCATCGTTCCTACGCCAGAGATTTGAAGAGCAAGATACTAACCTGCCTCAAGATTTCATAGTAGTTTACGTAGATGGTAGCCTGCAAGGCTGTGAAGCCAAAACGGCAATCCACTGTCCACGGAGACCTAGCCTGAATCAGACAACTGCGTTTCAGCTTTCGGAACCACTTACATCTTTCTGCGCTGAGCTTGTGGGAGTTCAGGAGGCACTCTGCTCAGTGACTTCTATAACCATGCTCCCTACAGCCCACATTGTCATCCGCACTGACGCACTTCAAGCAGTACGTCTGCTCCGACGTGTCAGCCGCTGCCCCAAAATTTGCCAGGACATCCACCAGCTTGCAGCGCGCATCCCACAATCAATACGCATTGAGTGGGTCCCACGGGATCTGCTGCCTTCCCAAAGTCAAGCTGATTTTGCAACCCGCCTCGTGAACCAAAACGCATCAATTCCACGGCTTCTCGAAGTCGACGACGCTACCCTCCTTTTGTCAAGAAAGGAGCACCTCCGGCGCCGCACACGTGCACTTATCCCTCCGTGTGCGATATCCCTTCCCCGCGGTCTCACCCGTGCAGAGGAGGTTGCGCTTAGGAGGATCCGGGTCGGTGTTGCCCTTACACCAGCTGTAACTAGGACGTGGTCATACTTCCAACACATATCCTCGCCCAGGATGCCCGATCTGTAACAACGAAGATGTCGAGGCCGACATCCACCACTTGCTGTGGGACTGCCCAGCACTCAAGCCAATACGAATCCGGCACCTGAGAATAGCTGGCCTTTCAGCAACCAATCCTGCCTCATACGTCACTTGGACGCAGGGACCTCATCATCGCTCACATCTGGACTTCATAAAATCAGCCAACCTTTTTCCATTAATTTAATCATTTATTCATCCTTCATCTCATACCCTACTGATGCCTTGAGGCAATAAATATCGACTAAAAAAAAAGAGCCTTCCTGTTGAGCCTTTCATCATTCCATTACAGTGGTACAAACACGCGTCAATTTGGCTCCTTTTAACAAGAAAGCATAAAGAGAGATGAAAAATTACGGCCGATTTAGAGCGGTTAATAAAGGTTCAAATTCGGCGTGAAGTCTTTGACTACATCGTTATGTAGTCTGAGCATGGTATCTTGCGTACAGAGGCCGGGCCTGAATCCGACCAATTCAGCCGCCCACGCATCATTCTCTTCGGCGTATTTGGTTAGCCTCCTCAAGTAGTTTGCCTACGCAGGATGTTAGTGATATTGGGCGGAGATTCTCTAAGCCCGCTGGTTTTCCCTGCTTGTGGATTAGGGTGATCTTAGCCCTCTTCCACTCTTGGGGTACTTGACCCCTCTCCCACACCTGATTTAAATATCTGGTTAGGGAATTGATCGATTCGTCGCCCAGATTTGCGAGCATCTTGTTATTAACGAGGTCCGGCCCGGGGGCCGAGTGTCTTTTCAGGCCATGCAGCTGCGCTCTGGTGTAGTCAGAGACTTCAGGAAAAAAATACGAAGGTTTTTCTAGGCTTAGATCTTAAGAAAGCTTTCGACAATGTCAGCCACGACGCCATTCTCGACGGGCTCGCTGAGCTAAGAGTAGGCGAAAGAACCTACAACTACATTAGATCATTCCTGCGAGACAGGACGGCGATCATCAGCTTTCAGGGCGTAAATTCGGAGGAGTTCCCGCTGGGTAACAGAGGCACTCCGCAGGGGGCTGTACTCTCACCTTTCCTTTTTAACATCGTAATGAGGGAGCTCCCCCGTAAGCTTGGCCATCTCGATGACTTAAAGCTAAGCATCTACGTGAACGATGTGACCGTCTGGATGCGCGACGGGAACGACTCGTACATCACATCCAGGCTCCAAGAGGCAGCAGATATAATCAGCAAACACGCAGAGGACGTAGGTCTATGCTGCAGCTCGCCAGAAAAATCGGAGCTCCGGGTAATGACCAGCAGTAGTGGGAAGCTAACTCCAGATATCAAAGTTAAAGTCAACGGGAACGAAGTCCCGAAAGTAGATGAAATTAGAATATTAGGTATGATTATCAACCGCAGAGGTAGTAACAAAAGCCTGATTAAGAAATTAAAAGATCAGGCGGAGCCCGTAGTCAGAGTATTTAGGAAGACGTCCAACAGAAGGAGTGGTCTCACGGAGGCTAGTAGACTCAGATTCGTACAAGCTTTTGTCAAGAGCAGAATTTGCTACGCGACTCCATTCCTAAATATCAACAAGACCGAAGAACGCGAATTAAACACCATAATTAAGAGATGCACGAAGTGCGCTCTAGGACTCCCCATAACTACTTCTAACGACATTCTAGCGAAAATGGGGTTGCATAATGAGTGGAAAGAGCTAGCTGTGCCGGTCAGGCTGTCCTAGAGAGAGCGACTGGCAGGAACGGTGGCGGGTAGGCAAATCCTAGACTGGGTAAACCTACTAGCGCCCGGGGAAGGCGAAAGTGTCAGAGAAAGCATAGATCGAGAAATCAGAAAGCATCTATACGTCTCGCCCATACCGAAGAACATGCGCCCCGTACACGACGAGGGGAGGAGGAAAAGCAGAGCTAAGCACCTCGCTAACAAATTCAACAAACTCCAACCGGGATCGGTCGCCTACACCGATGCAGCGATCGGGAAAGAAGGCGACGTAGCCTCGGTCACCCTATTAGACACCGGGATTGCCATAGGAATCGAAATAAACAGAGATCTACATCCGGCAGAGGCGGAGGACAATGCCATAGCCATTGCCATTGCACGACCAGGCGTGAAACACTTCATCAGCGATAGGAAAGCGGCGGTTAGGAATTTTAGCAAGGGTAGAGTCAGCAATCGTGCTGCAAAAATTCTGAACGAGTTGTCTCTCACCGAAAGCGTGACCATAATCTGGACCCCAGCACACGCCGGTCTCGCCGGCAGCGAGGCTGCCCACATGCTCGCCCGCTCCTCGCTACCTCGGGGTGCTGCGGACGCCTCCACAACATCTAAGAGAAAATAATGTATTGGTACGTTCAGGGATGTGATCGACAATCTGAAGAAAGACCGGAGGATATATCCGCCACCGGATAGATCCCTGAGTAAAAAGGAATCGTACGACTGGAGAAGACTCCAAGCTCGAAATTTCTTTTCGCCTCTGTGGAGAAGTTGGACGGGTACCAGAGGGCGGAAGAGGGACGGTGCAGAAACCGAAATTTGTAAATTTTGCGGCCACGTGGCAACATTAAATCACATAATATGGAGATGCGTTCGTACCCTAGGGCGCAACGCGATTAAAACTAGTGATGAATGGGAGACCACGCTAAGAAGCTCCGACGAAAAAACTCAGCGATTCGCCGTCCGCCTGGCGGCCGAGGATGAAGACCTGTTCTCCTAGACGGGGCCGGGTGTCCGCTGGCCGCGGTGGGACGGACTGCCTCCCTGGACGCCTGCGTGCGGACCCGGAGGTGGCTGCCGCGCCATATTCGACGGAAATAAATGTTCTTCCTCCTCCTCCTCAAATTGGGCGCTTCAGCACTTTGGTTTCATGTCAAACACTCATTAATATACAGACGTGATCATACTTGTCCTACTAAAAACCAGCTGACCTAAACACGAAGCTCCACCTTATTCAAACCGCAAGAAATTTTCATTATGACTCGGGATCAGCATGTCTGAATCGAGGTATAAGGGCTCTGGCGGAATTGATTCCCTGGTCAAACTGTTCATCAAATTCGCAGCCACTGCCAATAGGTCAATTTCACTAGAGGTTTCGTTAAGCCGCCGCCGCTGCCGCATTGCATGTTAGTCAATGTAGTTATGCCGCTGCGGATTGCCCAAAGTTGCTGCCTCCCCCATCTTGCTCTTCCTCAACGTTTTGAAAGTGTTTCGCGAGACTTTCTGCAATTTTTTCACGGTGTGAAATTGGCAGTTTTACCTGCTGCGTTTGGTGCAATGAGCTCGACATGCATAGGTCCGGCCCCGCTTTGATGGTACGTATCCAAGCCGGTAAAGCCACAACACAACCTGCAGAGCGTCTCGTTAAAAGCTTACAGAACTCCTGACAGTGACCTCACTGCATGCATATTATCGACACTGACGCCAAGCAATGCATACGAAGAATATCACGTAGCACACAGACGGGTAGAAGCGCTAGGGTGAGCAAAAATGGAAGAACACCAGAACGAGACGGCCTACCGCAAGGTGTTCTGCAACTTTATCGGAGACGTTTTGAAAAAAATTCCGACGATTACGTTCCTTCCTAATGCGGAATTTGAGCGGAGCTCATCGGCTGTTTCGCCTTTTCGATAGATTGAGGCAAATAATTCCAACAAGAGATGTATGTACAATTACAACTTTTATTCAGGCGGTTCGCAGTGGCGAAGAGCGGCGGCTATGCGTTTTGGCTCGGGCGGGGCATATATCGAGATCCGCCGCTACCGATCCGATCCGACGCTCTGATTGCCACCCACTGGGGTGGCACTGGAGGAAGAGCGAAGAGAGCAATTAAGTTATCGGAGGGTCGCGGGAGATAGCGCGTGGGTCCGTAGGAACGTAGCGGGACGATGAGATAGCAGCGACCTACTGATACCGCTGACGCCGCTACCGAGTCAAGTCAGAGCCGGCGCTTTGGTAACCGGAGACCTCATCGTCGCCACGCAGGAAGGGAGCGGGGGGGGGGGGGGGAGGGGGGGCTCAGGATCACGAAGTGGTGAACCATTGCGGCAGGAGCGCGCAGCAATCGGAGAACGCGCGGTCGACGCCACGGAGGGAAAGAGAGGACACGCGCAGAGGCGCACGATGGCGGCAGGAGCGCTCGCCGCCCCTGCTTCGGAGCTGCTTACGAGGGACCACGGCGAAGACAACGACGAAGCGAAACGCAGGAACGGATGACAGAGTTGCGCTCAAAAGCCTCCCGCCTCATGCAACAGGAGGTTTGTTTGCGGTGAAATCGTGCATAAAACGTACGCGTAGTTGACCCTTTTAGGCTTGGCCTATTTTACAGTGGTGCTTATCTGGTGTGGCGGTGCACGGTGAAAAATCAGAACTGTCTGCGACGAGGCAGAGCGAGTGAAAGACGTCAACACCGACTTTCCGGCGAATGGCAGTGGCGGGGACCTTGGCACCTTGGGGCTATCTGGCTGGCTGGCTGGCTGGCTGGCTGGATGGATGGATGGATGGATGGATGGATGGATGGATGGATGGATGGATGGATGGATGGATGGATGGATGGATGGATGGATGGATGGATGGATGGATGGATGGAATGAATGGATGGTTGGAATGGATGGATGGAATATGGGAGCTTCCCCTTTGAAACAGGGTGGTAGCAGTAGCTATCATGCTCATTTTTCTTCCTATATCTTAATTATTGATTTAGATTGGTTAACTATAAACCATCATTCTATTTATTATTTTTTTTTCTACATTACTAACATTATGTCACTTCTCTGCTTTTAAGCCACCAATCTTCCAGTCGTTTTTTGCTAGTTTCCACCGCCGGTTTATTCACACGCCCACTGCTATCTCTAAACCCCAGAGCTTCAGGAGCAGTGACTGCGCCTGTATCAGCTTCCGGATGGATACCATTACATTCGAGTATCATATGGTCAATTGTTTCACTGGAGTTACCACATACAGCACATGCGTCATCTCCATTGTTAAATTTCTTTTTTGTAGCTGCGTGTTCTAAGACACCCTGATCTAGCTTCAAAAAGTAGGGCACTGCCTCTTGAGTTATCAAAGAACGCTTCCTTCCTGATCTGCATTTTCCACTTTCGGTATAATTCCACACTCTTTCTTTTCCATCGAATTTATCCAATTTTTACCTTCTGTGCTTTTCACTTGTTGCTTAATGCTCTTTATTTCTCCGTCCTTGTGACTAGCATACTTACTAGTTAGTTTCCTAGTTCTTTTCCTCCATTGTGAGTCAACGCTTTTTAGGTACAGTACGTGCTGCATCACTGCCTTGTCGTGGCGGAGTGGCTTGCGAAACTCGATGAAGTCGTGAGCTCTGCTGTGTAGGGCCACCCAAGATAGACAGGTCACGGCAGAGAGTTCTGACAAAATGTGATTCACTGGAGAAGGTAACCGCAACCCACTCCAGTATTTCCTGCCAAGAAAACGCTATGGCCAGTCACAATACTATTAATGATATGGCGTCAGAAGATGAGCCCCCCAGGTTGGAAGGCGTCCCACATGTTACTGGGGATGAACAAAGGGCGATTCCTAGTAGCTCCAGGACGAATGAAGCGGCTGGGCTAAAGCCAAAAGAACGCTCAGCTGTGGATGTGTCGGGAAGCGGCAGGAAAGTCCAGATGTTGCAAGGAGATATATCACATAGCAACATGGAATGTAAGATCTATGACCCAAGGTAAACTGGATGTCGTCAAGCGAGAAATGGACAGATTGAACATTGATATCTTGGGTATCAGCGAGCTCAAATGGACCGGAATGGGAGAATTTAATTCCGGCGACCATTATGTCTTTTATTGTGGGCACAAATCCAGGAGAAGGAATGGGGTCGCTCTCATAGTAAACAGAAGAATGGGCAAAGCAGTGCGAAGGTACAACCCCAAAAACGACGGAATGATTTCACTTCGGATCCAATGTCACCCTTTCAACATAACAGTTATCCAAGTCTATGCACCAACCCCTACTGCTGAAGAAGCGGATGTTGAGAGATTTTATGCGGACCTACAATGCCTTTTAGACCACACCCCATCATCAGACGTCGTTTTTCTCATAGGAGACTGGAATGCTAAGGTCGGGAGTGAAGAAATATCCGGAATTCAAGGCAAGTTAGTCTTGGTGAGCCAAATGAAGCTGGGCAGAGGCTAGGAGAGTTTTGTCAAGAAAACAACCTGACCATAGCGAATACTGATTTTCAACAGCACAAGAGGCGCCTGTACGCATGGACTTCACCGGACGGTCTGTACAGGACTGAGATCGATTATATCCTTTGCCGGCAGAGATGGAGAAGCGCTATACAAGCAGTAAAAAAATGCTTGGGGCCGACTGTGGCACCGATCATCAGCTTCTTGTTGCCAAAATTAAGCTTCGATTGAGGAAAACGCAGAAAACTAGCATGCCATTCAGGTATGATCTGGATCAAATTCCATTATAATATGCGGTATAAGTGAGGAATGAATTTCAAGAATTAGATCTAGAAGACAGAGAGCCCGAAGAGATGTGGACTGATGTTCGCGATATAATACAAGAAGTTACTACTAAGGTAGTTCCAAAGCAAAAGAAATGCAAGAAAGCAAACTGGTTATCTGAAGAGGCTTTGCAAATAGCTGAGGAAAGGAGGATGGCAAAGGTATGGGGAAAGGGAAAGATACAAGGTTCTCAATGCGGATTTTCAGAAAATAGCAAGAAGAGATAAGAATGCTTTTCTGAACATACAGTGCCAAGCAGTTGAGGAAAACAGCCAATTAAGGAACACAAGAGCTCTCTATAAGACAATCAAAGATATCAAAGGAAGCTTCTGTGCTAAGCTGGGCGTGATAAAGGAAAAACGAGGCAAGGACCTCACTGAAGCCTCAGAGATAAAGAAGAGGAGGCAGGAATACACAGAACTGTACAAGAAGGACCCGAATGTGCAAACCCAATATAAGACGGTTGTGATTACTGATCTCGAGCCGAGCATCCCGAAGAGTGAAGTTGAATGGTACTTAGCCAGCCTTGCTAAGAACAAAGCTAGCGGAATTGATGGCATTCCTGCTGAGTTGCTTCAAAACCTAAACCATGACGTTGTTTACATTCTGCATACATTATGTCGGAAGATTTGGACAACCCTGCAGGGGCCACAGGATTGGAGGAGGTCAGTTTACCTCCCCATTCCAAAGAAAGGCAGTGCCAAAGATTGTTCCAACTACCGCACGATCGCGCTTATTTCGCATGCTAGCAAGGTGATGTTGAAAATCCTCCAAGGTAGGCTGCAGCAGTATGTCGATCGGGAGCTTCCGGACGTGCAAGCTGGGTTTCGCAAGGGCAGAGGAACTAGAGACCAAATTGCCAACCTTCGCTGGATGATGTAAAATGCGAGATAGTTCCAGAATCCAATCTACTTCTGCTTTATTGATTATGCGAAAGCGTGTGACTGCGTAGATCATAGCAGATTGTGGCAAGCTCTCCAAAAGATGGGAGTTCCAATTCACCTCACCTGTCTCCTCAGGAACCTGTATGAAGGGCAAGAGGCCACAGTCATAACTGGGCATGGTCTTACTGATTGGTTTCCAATTGAGAAAGGAGTGAGACAAGGCTGCATACTGTCACCCTGCTTATTTAACCTATATGCTGAGTGCATCGTGAGGAAGGCCGGTCTGGACGAGTCTTCAGCTGGGGTGAAGATTGCCGGAAAGCGTGTCAACAACTTTAGATATGCGGATGATATCACTTTAATAGCAGAATGTGAAGTGGAACTCAAGAGACTTCTGATGCGCGTACAAGAAGAGAGTGAGAAGTTTGAGCTTAAACTGAATATTATAAAGACAAAGATCATGGCGTCTTGCTCTATCAATCCTGGAGCATCAAGGGACAAGAAGTGGAAGCTGTGACAGATTTTCGCTTCTTGGGCTCCAAGATTACCTCGGAAGGAGACTACAGCCATGAAATTAGGAGACGCCTGCTTCTGGGAAAGACAGCAATGGTTAGCTTTGACCGCCTGGTAAAGAGCAGAGACATTAGTCGGCCAACCAAGATCCGTATAACTCGTGCTATGGTCTTTCCAGTGGTGATGTATGGATGCGAGAGTTGGACTCTGAAAGAGGCTGACCGCCGAAGAATTGACGCGCTTGAATTGTGGTGCTGGCGAAGGCTCTTGAGAGTTCCTTGGACTGCCAGAAGATCAAATCAGTCGATATTGTCGACCATAAACCCTGACTGCTCATTGGAGGGTCAAATTCTAAAGTTAAAGCTCAGCTACTTTGGTCATCTGATGAGAAGAGAGGAGTCGCTGGAGGAAGATTTGATGTTGGGAAAGGTTGAAGGTTGGCGGAAAAGGGGTAGACATCGAACGCGATGGTTAGATGGCATCCTCGAGGCACTGCAGATGAAGTTATGTAATGTTAGGAAGGTAGTGAGAGACCGGAAAGTGTGGCGTGACATGGTCCATAGCGTCACGAAGGGTCGGACATGACTGAACGACTGAACTGAACTGACGTGCTGGTAGCACGCATTGCAGCGCTTGCTTCGGCGGTTTTCGATCGTGTCGCTGTCCTCCAGCGACACCAGATGGCGCCACCAGTGCCCCTTACCAGAAAGTTGGTGTTGGCGTCTTTCGCTCGCTCTGTCTCGTGGCTGACGATTCTGGTTTTCCATCGTGCGTGACCAAACTCGGTAAACTGCATTGTGAAATTCTCTGAACACCCAAAGGAGCAGCAATGGGCAAGCTTTGTGCGCGGTTTCACCAAAAACGGGCGCCTGATTGAGGTGGTCGATTTTGTTTTCAAGATGACTGAAATGAATTTACAGAACGCTAATAGGAACACCTTTAACATTTTTTTTGTTATATTACAGCTCTAAAGGCAAATTATCTACTCGAAATGCTCGCGTAAAGAGTAAGAATCATCACGTGAACATAGTCTTAGAGTATCGGAATATCGAGAATGTCATGGCATTTGTCCCATGCATTCGCGTGGAGATATCCCTACCGCACTTGATAGTGCCCATTTATCTCTCTTTTCGTCGTGAAACGATTAATACTTTGTGTACTTAGACCAGCAGTGTTATGTCAAGGTCTCTTCGCATCACGGGGCGAGGTAAAGCGTTTCACAAAGTGGTATCGCGACTAAATGTCATCTTCTTCGGCGACGGCTGTGCAGCGTCAGCTGCAATGCTTGGTTCACGTCGGTGATGGTGACTACAGCTAAATGACGATGAAGCTCGAGTGCGCGCGCGTGCGCAGATCTTTTGGGGAAATCGGTCTATTTGGCAAGGAAATCTGCGACTGTGATGTCACGCAAGCCATGGCGAGGTACCATGCCATTTGCAAATTATCTTGTCGAAGGCACTCTCGTGGGAAGGACTGAACGAACAAACATACGATCAAATAAAAGCAGTATCATGAGCTAAATGCGATTGTGGGGTCTAAGTGCTGACGCAATAAACAGAGCCCCTACTTAGTGAGAAAGTTCTCTCCACATCCGCTACCTTAACAGATTTTGTTGTGTGGCACGGGCTCGAATAGTATTTTTCAATCCTTTTTCAGTCCCAGTATGCT
This sequence comes from Amblyomma maculatum, assembly GCF_055883805.1. Taxonomy (NCBI): domain Eukaryota; kingdom Metazoa; phylum Arthropoda; class Arachnida; order Ixodida; family Ixodidae; genus Amblyomma; species Amblyomma maculatum. Next base: position 149,622,069 of record NC_139345.1, on the reverse strand, counting down.
TTATAATTTTGGCTCGTGCCCTGCACGAAAAGCAAAGAAAATGTGGCAGGAAATTGGACAGTAAAGAATTCGCTTGCTTTGATGTCCATTTTATTGCGGCAAAAATCATGGGCCGCGCTGGGTTCGGGGCTGTTTCGACCTCTCTAATGTGCGGATACGTCGATCTTCAATATCAGCTGGACGTAAATGCATTGAAAATGTTTGGCTGTCAGAAAGCTTTCCGTAATATTCAAGATATATTAACAAGCATAGCATTACCCAGGCTTGATGAAGGAGAGACACTAACTTCAGAGAGCTAGTGCGTTACCCCCTAAAAACGTATAAACAGTGTCTCACCGTTGTTAACTCCGAGATACGAAGTCTCAATGGCCATGAAGTCGGGCAGAACATCATCGAAGGCCCAACCCTTGGCGCCAAACTCGGACTCCCACCTGTCGTAGTCCTTGGGGTTTCCACGAGCGTAAATTATATTGTTGATTGAGCTTGAGCCACCAAGGAGTTTACCTCGTGGGAATCGGTTGATCTGCAAATGGGCGTCACTCGTGGTCAACAGTGGTGCTGCAGTTGGGGAGATTGAGCATACAAAAGAATCTGGACTCTACGTTGTTGTACCGACTACGCCTAAAGGATACACCTCAACATTGTTAGGTATATAAGCCATTCCGGATTTTTTTCTTTCTGAGAATAAATGATTTCGAGTTTGCAGAATTCCCGAAGATGCCAATTCTTTGGAACTGCATTGCGCCTCCAGGAAATAGCTTAAGGAACCCTCAGCAGATAGTTTAGGAATGCCTTCAAGATTATGAGGTTAAAGTGTTATTAATTTCCGCCTGATGCTTCCCTTGATGATCCTCTTTTGATGACATCAACTTTGCTGCATCATTACTCACAAAATGCATGTAATTTGCCCCTCTATTTCGACACATGTACTCATTTAGCTTATAGTTATAAGCTACGACTTTATTTGAAAGATGTACACGGGATAGGAATAGATTCCCGTTTTAATCAAGCCGCATGGACCTGACAATCCGGTCTAGGACTAGTGCGTCTGACTCGGATAATAGGGGTCTTGGGTTAGATTTTCTCCTCATCATCCCTTCTTATAGAAGCTACATTATTTGCTGAGCCTCTGCCATGTAATTGGTTTCCCTAGCGGCACACAACTCTCCGGTCAATAAGTACTAGGTCACGTCACCTGGAATGCTAAACTCTACAAACCAAACCATTTTAAAATGAGTACAGAACGACATAAAAGTGTGATCGTTTCGTCGTTTCTTGGAAATCCAGCGAAGCGGCTGCTTCTAGTGTGCCTACCCGCCTCTTTCTTTTCACTTTTCAATGAGCTTTTTTCGAAAGCATACCTAACATGGGATATTCAATAGGCGCGAATTTATGCTCACTTGGGCCTTTAGTGGTATAAGGAAACACATTCCTGTGTCATTGGAGGCTCGAAAGCTATTACTTAAAAGAGTACAGATGCTTCATTTTTGGGTTCGTGTTTTGTATTCGGTAATGAGCGCAAGACTTTATTGCAACCGGATCACCCGTGATTTTCACCTACGGCCGCTGAATAATTTATAATAGAATTTCTTTTTTTACCAGTTTCGGTTTCGGTTTCAATAGCCGAGCGATGGCTGTGACGTTAGGGTCAAGTCTAGGTCACGTGGGGCATGAATAAAACAGTGCTATTGTAAGGAAGAAGATGATACAGCGCCGAAGCTAACGACGATGAAGACGCCGATCAGCTGGCGCGCGCACTGAGAGCTCGGACCGCCTTGTTCGGCCGATATTGTGCCTCGCTCTGCGATCGTCGTGTGCCACCGGTCGCCGTCTCCAGTCCTCCGAACAACCCCCCAACAAATCCCTCTTCATTTGATGGAACGTGCCGAGGTACGACCCTTACACGATCACCGTGGAGCTCCGCAGCCGTACGATACCTATGGCGACAAACGAGGTAGGCCAACGAGGTAGGCCAACATCCAGTGGCAGCCCCTTCGCAGTCCATCTCATGCTCCGGTACCATTCGGCAGCGAGATCCCGCAGTTTTCAGCAGGCAGGGCGACCAGGACGTTGAAGATTGGTTGGCCTCGTACGAGCGGGTGAGTCGTTATAACAACTGGGATGACCGCATGAAGCTCAACAACGTCATCTTCCACCTAAGTGACAATGCTAACCTCTGGTCTCGAAATCATTAGGCAGACACGCCAACTTGGGCCCACTTCAAGGCAAAGTTCATGGACATTTTCGGTCGGCCCACAGTGCGGAAACTACGCGCTGAAGAAGCCTTGCGGGTACAAGTTCAGCATGAAGGGGAAACATTCACGAGCTACATTGAAGACGTCGTAGATTTATGGAAGCGTGTTGACCCGTCTATGGATGAGGCTGCCAAGATAAAGTACACAATGAAGGGCATTGATGTAGATGCATTTCACAAGCTGGGGGCAAAGAGCCCAACCACAGTGGCCTCAGTATACAACCTTTACCAGAGTTTCGGTGAAATGCTCAAGTAACGCCTCTGCACTCGTCGCTCTCCCGCACCTGCTGCGTCCATCTCTGGCCTGGCTGTGAGCAGTAACCTTTTGGCTCACATCAAAGATTTTGTTCGAGATGAGGTGGGCTTTTTTTGGTCCACGCCCGTCGTCTACAGCCCAGCTACTTACCCCTGCGATCCGACACGCCATTCCTCAGGAGGTTGCCGATGCACTTTCCAGTTTTGGCCAGCCAGCGCCTGTCACACCTCATGTCGACCCTGTCCCACTGCAGTCCACACCTCTTGCTGCACCATTGAGTTACAACCCCCTGTGGTCGTGCCGCCTCTACCTATACCAGTAAAATGCCTCCCATATATACAGATGTGACCGCCCGCCCTCCGCCACCACAGTCGTTTGCGTACGTGCCGACTATGGCGCCACCGACTATCGCTCCACGGTACTTATCAACGACGCCTCCGTACAATCCTTGGCGCACGAATGACAGCCGGCCTATCTGCTATGCCTGCGGCATTTCAGGCCACGTCGCCCGCCTGTGCCATCGTACTCTGCGTTCTGCGCCTGCACGCACTATGGGTGACAGCAATTATCAGTACGACACTTTGCGCCCACCTTCGGGGACATCTCCAGGGCAGCCGCACACATCATCGGGCCGCCGCCAGAACATTTCATTGCACCACTCACCGTCACCTCGCCGTCGGTCCTTGTCGCCAATACGGCGTCACAGCGTCACACAAGACTCGGAAATCTAGCAGCCGCAGTTCCTGGGGCACGAACTGCGCACATTTTGCCTACCACAAGTCCTCGTCTGTTTCCGCCGAACGTTCTCGAAGTTTTTGTCGACGGTATTCGTGCCCTTGCACTCGTCGATATCGGGGCCACTCTGTCAGTCATTAGCGAAAGTTTCTGCCGCTCGCTTCATAAAGTCACCACTCCGCCTTCTGGACTTTCTCTTCGCACCGCCAGCGCCGATTCCGTTCGTCTGTCTGCTGATTGCACAGCGCGTATCGTTATCGCGGACGTCTTATACGTCGTCGAGTTTTTAGTGCTTGCATCATGCTCGCATTAATTCTAGGCTGGGATTTCCTTTCTCGCCACAATGCTGTTATTGACTGCGCCCGCGCCCACGTCGCCTTGTCTGCGCTCTGTGATGCGGTTCTTGACCATTCGCCATCTTTTTCTTGCTCCAAACCTGTTGTCGCCGACGACACCGACATTCCGCCCAACTGTGCTGTGATTGTTCCCGTGTGTGTACCTTTTTCTTTCGATGCGACTGTTCTTTTTGCGCCTTCTCCCATGTTCGCCTCATGCCGTCATCTTCTTCTTCCTTTTGCTATCATTGATGACGGTGCCGTTGACATAGTTGTTGCGAATGCATCCACCGCTGTGCTCCCACTACTTCGGGGAGAATGCCTTAGTCATATTGAAGTTGCTGACCTCATCTCGCCTTTTGAGGTTGATGGGTATCTACCTCAGACTGCCCACGTAGGCTCCGTAACGCCGATTACTGAGTCTTCCGATATACCAGGTTGGGACCTTTTTCAATCGTCTGTGGCCAGTGACCTCGACCCGACTCACCGTGAACAACTGTTTGCTCTCCTCAACCAGTTCCGTCCTTCGTTTTACGCACAGATGACTTCCTTGGGCCGCGCGACCGAGGTTGTTCAGTACATCGACACCGGCAGTCATGCCCCTTTTTCGCCAGCCCCTTACCGTGTTTCGTCTGCGGAGCGCCGTGTTATTGCTGACCAAGTCGACGACATGCTACAACCTGGTGTAATTCAGCCTTCATCTAGTCCGTGGTCGTCTCCCGTGGTACTTGTGAAAAAGAAGGATGACTTCATAAGATTTTGCATTGACTACCGCCGTCTTAACAAAATTGCTCGTAAAGACGTATACCCACTACCCCGCATTGGCGACGCCATCGATTGTTTACAAAGAGCTTAGTTTTTTCGTCCTTGGACCTGCGTTCTGGCTATTGGCAAGTCACTGTGGCTGAGTCTGACCGACCCAAGACAGCCCTTGTTACCCTTGGTGGACTATATGAGTTCACTGTGATGCCGTTTGGTCTTTCAACGCTCCTGCTACGTTTGAGCGAATGATGGACACCATATTACGCGGCCTCAAGTGGAAAATTTGTGTTTGTTATTTGGATGACATCGTCGTTTTCTCTCCCACTTTTCCGACGCACCTCGTGCGCTTGCACCAAATCCTGAGCTCTCACTGTCGCCGGTCTCCTCCTAAACCTGAAGAAATGTTTTGGCGCCCGCAAGCTGACAATACTGGGTCATGTAGTATCCAAAGATGGCGTCCTGCCCGATCCAGACAAACTACGTGCGGTCACTGAATTCCCGAAACCGACCTCTGTTAAAGAGCTGCGCAGCTTCGTCGGCCTAGGCTCATATTTTCGCTGCTTTGTCCGCAATTTCGCTACCATCATTGCACCGCTTACAAAATTGCTGAATGGTCCCCCCGACTTGTCTACATGGACCCCACTCTGCGAAGATGCTTTCACTACGCTCCGACGTCTAACTTCACCGCTCATTCTCCGCCATTACGACCCATCCGCTCCTACAGAGCTACACACCGACGCTAGCGACATCGGCCTCGGTGCTGTCCTCGCTCAACGCAAGCAAGGCTTTTCCGAATATGTGGCTGCTTACGCTAGCCGAATGCTAACGAAAGCTGAATCTAACTACACCGTCACAGAAAAGGAGTGTCTTGCAATCGTGCGGGCCTTAACAAAGTTTCGCCCTAACTTATACGGCCGCCGCTTCAACGTCATCACTGACCACCGTGCCCTCTGCTGGTTGGCTTCCCTGAAAGACTCTTCTGGGCGCCTCGGCCACTGGGCTCTTCGCCTTGGAGACTTTGACGTGATATATCGATCAGGACGCAAACACTCCGCCGCTGACGCCTTGTCGCGCTCACCGCTGCCTTCTCCTGCACCCTCGCACTCGATATCCGAACCCTCCGTTGCAGCCCTCACTTCCGACGACCTGCCTTTTGAACAACGCCGGGATCCCTGGATATCTTCGCTCCTAGACGTTCTCACCGCGTCCTCAACGTCTTCATTCCCGCGAGCCCTTCGTCGCCAAGCTTCCCATTTTACGTTCCGGGGTAGTCTGCTGTATCGCAAAAGCTATCGCCCGATCCGGATGGTCGCAAATGGCTCTAGGTCATTCCCCGCCATCTCAGCACAGAAATTTGTGCCCATCCCAATGCCGACCCGCAAAGCGCACATGCTGGCCTGTTGAAGACATACTAGCGTCTTCGCCATTTGTACTACTGGCGGGGGATGTACAACTTTGTCCGCCGCTATATTCGGTCCTGTACTGCTTGTCAGCAGGAGAAGTCGTCTCTGCGCCCCTCCGCTGGCCCTTTACAGCCATTGCCTTGTCCAGCGCGACCCTTTGATCGTGTCGGCATCGACCTCTATGGCCCCCGTCCATCTTCGACATCAGGCAACCGTTGGATAATAGTCGCCATGGATCACCTCACTCGCTACGCGGAGACGGCAGCCCTGCCTACGGCTAGTGCTCGTGACGTCGCCTCCTTCATCTTGCGTCACTTCGCTCTACTTCACGGGGCTCCTTGTGAAATTCTCAATGACCGCGGCCGCGTCTTCCTATCTGAAGTGGTCAACTAGCTGTTGGAAGCTTGCCAAACAATACATCGAACCACCACGGCTTACCATCCTCAAACCAACGGCCTCACAGAAAGGTTTAAGCGAACGCTTGGTGACATGCTCGCCATGTACGTTTCTTCTGACGCGTCTATAATTGGGATCAGGTGCTTCCGTACATCACCTATGCCTATAACACAACGTCTCAGGCAACGACAGGATTTTCTCCATTCTTTCTCCTATACGTTCGTAAGCCTTCCTGTCTAATGGACACCATACTTCCTTACCACCCCGACAAATCAGAGTACACTTCTCATCCTGCTGTGGCCCGTAATGCTGAGCAGTGCCGTCAGCTGGCGCGCTCATTCACGTCGGACATTCCAGATCTTCGCCGACATGAGAGCGATCACGGCAAGCCCGCTAATGACTTTCCTATCAACACCCTCGTTTGGCTGTGTGTTCCGGCTGATTCCAAATTCTCTGCAAAGTATAATGGCCCTTATCGTGTATTAGAGCATACATCACCAGTTAACTACGTCGTGGAGCCAGCAACGCCTTCTGCAGACCACCGTCGCCGCGGGCGAGAAGTTGTTCACGTCAGTCGACTTAAGCCATACTACGATCCCCTTGTCATACCCTCACCCTAAGTCGCCAGGATGGCTGCCTCTTTCCGCTGGGGCAATTGTAAGAAAGAAGGTGATACAGCGCCGAAGCTAACGACGATGAAGACACCGATCAGCTGGCGCGCGCACTGAGAGCTCGGACCGTCTCGTTCGGACGATATTGTGCCTCGCTCTACAATCGTCTTGTGTCACCGGTTGCCGTCTGCAGTCCTCCAAATAACCCCCAATAAACCCCTCTTCACTATAATCATTCCTGTGTTGTTTTATTTCAGCAGAACACCGAAGCCAGCCTGTCTCAAGGACGCTAATTGCAAAAAGTCAAGAGTCAGCAATCAAATCTCTGAAACCGAAACTGGCGAATAAAGAAAATTCAATTAAAGGTTATTTAGCTGTCGTAGGCAAAAATCGCTTAGTTATCATTATATTTGAATGTCGTACGCATCATTAACTAGAAGAAAAAAAAACGCCAAAACATGGTGTCTATACTCCTTTAAGACGCCGCTTAAATCGAAACAGGGAATAAGGCAAGGATTACCATAACTATGCTTTCTGTAGTAACAAAATGCCAAAAGCTCCGGTCTCGTTGCCTACGCTGCACAACCACCGGAAGTTGTTCACTAGAATAGATACATACCCGTACCAGTGGTGTCGCTAGGCCTCCCTCCACCTCCTCCCCCGTCCCTGTGTTTTAGCACCAATCGCTATTTCCATTCTATCTACTCCGTCCTCATGGTTTACTCTGAAGCCAAGAGCGCTCTGTACTCCACCACGCAGTGTGAGTAATGCGGCATTTGTTTTAACACCTAGACTCAGCGATCTGGCCTCACCACTGATAATTCAGCAAAACATCACATCAAAAGCCCATATTTTCGAAAAGGAAGCAACACTAGCATGTGTAAGTTGCGAGGCAATTCACTGAGCAAGCGACTTAAGACAGGTCATTGCCCAATATGAGGCCATCAGAACAAAGCTACTCATGAACTACGCAGTGTGTAAACATTAGGCGTGTGCATCACCGTAGCTGTACGCGCACAAATATAAGAACAAATGCATGAAGTGCTAAATACTACGATTACTATAGCGGAGTAGCAGTGGAGTAGCCCTATAAGTATTTAAAGGCCATCAAAGAGAATAAGTGAAGAAAACGTGAGAACTGGTGTAGAATAAGGTTGGTCACATAATGGAAGTTTAGAGGGAAACCCTCTTACAGCTCACTCTGCAGCCGAACCCGATCCTCAAAACTCTGAACTCCATGCGTTGTAGTTAGGTCTTAGCAGAGCCAAACGATAGGGGAAAGTCTTTTACTTTGCATTCTCTACATTTAACTTTTCTCCTCTCCTTTCCTCCAAAAGTGCAAGTTGACTTCCGCATCCAGACTGCAAAAGTTGCCAACGCGCAGACATACCAACAGAAAATATTAACCGCGAAACAACCTTTTAGAGCTGGAAGACGGTGGGCGTCTCTATGGCTCATTTATTTTAACGCTTTCAGTTACGTTTCTCATTTTAACAATCACTTTACCTTTTTCAGAGAAAATATGTAAGAACCGCATAATGCACTACTTGAGCACCGTTGGGCACATTCACCCTGAGTTTCCTTTTCAAAGCACCTGACCTTGTTAAAGATGCCCTCCTTCTCATTATTACTTTTTTATTTCTAGCCAGACCGCAGCGATCACATGCATGGCGGGTGTGTGACTGGACCGAGGAGCGAGAAAGGCACAGGAGATAGACGAACAAGACAAAATACTGCCGGAGAGATACTGCCAGCGGTCCTCGTTTGGGAAAGAAGAGTTACCTGCCCATAATCAAGAGGCGAAGCGGCGGCGCGGCCGCCGACAGAAGTCTTCGATGGGTGTCGGCTGATTAAGGGTCGTGTTTCCAGAGTACACGCACGTACACAGGCCCGATCCAACATTGAAATGGCATGTGTTTTCAAGCACTCCTCAAAAACAGAATAATTTGTTCTACAAGAAGATCCCACTTGCCAGTCATTATTTTTACACAATAATTCGATCGTTTCACCCCCCGCCCTTCCCTCCCTCTCACTGACCGGCTGCACCCCCTTGAGCGCTGCACCCCGTGCGGACCGCAGCCCCTTGCGACGTCATCTTGCCTAGAAAAGAAAATGATAAAGCAGCGCTTTGCGACTTTGGCCATGTACAAAGAGAACAAAATGTGGCGTCATTGCCGAGACCATTCTGCACGTTACAAGTTACCCGATAAATAGAGTGCCTTTTTGTGCTTGTTGGCTCATAGCTTCAAAACACCGTAGTGTAATAAAATACGAGGACCAAGAACAGAAAAGAGAACCACGAGCGCTCGTGGTGTTTTTTTTTTCTGTTTCTCTGCCTTCGTCTTTTGTTGCGCTACAGTATTTTGAAAGGACGCGTGCTTGCAGCAGTTGGAAACGAAAAGCAAAGTTTACAATATTTTCTTTGGTATGTTTACGGTAGGTAACATGCTCTCAAAAACAGTTTTTCGAATTGCCCGCCGGAAAACTGATCTTTATGTTTTTGTCGCGTCAAATCACGGACGTGATATTCATCCGGTAAATTCAAAGCATATATCAATTTCACCACAGAGATAAGTAGAAAAGACAGATGGTAACACCCCAAAAGAAAGATTTTATTTTCTTGATATGCGCAGCTGCAATCCGTTTTGATACCGAAAAGAGAATTCACTTGCCGCTACATAACGTTACGAAAAACTGCCGTGGATCGACACCAAACCCTGCCTTCACGTAGCCACCCTCCCCCCTCTCCCTCGTTATTACCCCTCGAATTTCTTTAGTCTTCAGCCTATTTTCTTACTCTCACCAGGTAAGTATTTGCTCTTCTTATAGAACTCTTTGCTGCACACATATCTTCCTCATAATTTTGTAAAATTAGATTACTCTACGCCTAAGATGTGACATACGCTATACTCCTTGCAGCTGCAGACATCTATTCCGACGGACCGCAGGTAACGATTTGCATATAGAGAGCTTTGTCTAAATCACCTTGTAATCACAAGGTCGCTGATGATCTTTTGTGAGAGAGTTAACGTGCGTCTATATAGATGATATGGCTGTTAGGCATAAAGGCAGAAGGCGAATGGGAAGCGGTGGTGTATTCTTTTGTAAAGAGAGTCAGTGTAACATCACTGACGCATAGAACTTACATGGCCGTCCAGTGAAAAGCTGGCGTTTTGCTGCGGCTCGCTTGTGTAGTCCCAGTCGGCCTCTGTGCGCTGCAGCACAACTGAGAAGAGGGGAACCCGTGCTGAAACATCTTCGAGGCCCCCAGCTTCGAGGAGAAGCACTGTCGCCTTGCCGTCCGCTGACAACCGATTGGCCACTACGCATCCTGCCGAGCCTGCACCGACTGGTATAACGGTTACAAATCACTTGAAGCCAATACCAACAAATACAGCAAAGATGAGATACGGTCGTGTTCAAATATACAAGCCTCAAGGCCCCGGGGGTGTGACCAGGTGCTGGGCTGCACCGCAGCGCTGCTATATGCGTCGGGCTCATGGGCATCTGCTGAGAATGTGCATAAAGTTACCAAACACTCGCGATCTCTCTCTCGCATGGACCCGTGGCTGGGTCGATAAATTCGATACAAGGAGTTCGCCGGTATTCCCTTCTAAGCTCACAACTGAGGAAGGCGCTTCATGTCGAAAATGTAAAGTATGTGTTTTCAGGGGCAGAACAGAAAAGCACCAATCAGAAAGAGAAAAGGAATTGGGGCTTGCAGCTCAGAGTATGGTGGTCTGCATAAGTGGCCCTTTCCTGGAGAGGCAATAGAGGTGCAAACGCTCCCCAAACTTCACACCCCCCTAGAACGCCCACAAAATTCATATTTCTACTAGCGCAATTTTAACACAAAGCGTATATACAGCCCGTTCGGTCAGAATGCCGTGCCCGTACAACCGTGTCGGCACGAGTTTTGTCAGGTGTTACCGATAGTTGTCAGAAGTGTTCGGGCCATGCCGGGAAAAAGGGAGGCCTGTAGTTGGTCTCTACCTCCGAGGTAATGGATGAGAAGTATGATTCGTGGTTATATACTGAATCCATAGTTTGTTTATTGACTGCTGATCATAAAAATAAATATAAGGAAGCAATAAAAATTATGATGTAAAATGAAAATAAAACAATGATAAAAAAATACAAAACAAAATTAAAAGAGCGCGATGATTGCGTCGCAAACTGTCGTAGCCTAAAATAACGAAAGTGAATAGTCATTGCGCCGTACTTGGTCGTATAAATGTGGCAAGTAACTGGGCCGTAATCCGCGGCAGCTAAAAAATTTGAAGACATAAACGCTACGAATATGAATATCGAGCTAGCGTTAGCTCATGAGACACCCCCGCTGAGGGCGTACTTCGGTGGTACAATTGTTACGTACATTGATGCTATAAATCTTTTAGAAATGAAGGACTACATGCTGGCAATACGTTTATGTTACTGATATCTGTCGGACTTAAGTGGATCGGTGGGGCCGTCTGCTGACCTAATGTTAAACAAGTTTTATATTTTATTTCTTTTTATCTTTTTAAATTTTGTTTACGTTGTTCTGATACGTGGTATGCGCTAGGTCATACGCTAGGCTCACTACCTCAACGCTGAGACAAACTGAGTGCCATGCCAATTTTGCTTCCAATTTAGTATCCAACTGCATTTCAAGTAAGTTGTAGTTTCCGACAGGTATTTGAACCGACGACATATATATAGCCTTTGTGAAAAGTTAGGGCCCAGATGCTTTGCTCTTAAGCCGTATATCATGACTTTAACAATCGTGCAAATCCTAGCCATTGGACAGGGTAGGATGAAAACTCTTCTTACCTTCAGCAAGTTAGGAAACCTGGGAATGAATTACGAGCCACATAGTATGGGTCAGAAAAACACTCCCTGGGCTCTAACTACAGTGTACCAGAATACTTTGGGTAGTGGAAAGAGCGGCGGTCAACGCGTGAGGCAAACTCTACCAGGTGGCGCTAGCTGCGCCTAACCGAGCACCATTCAGAGACCGACTGCAGCCAGGCAGCAGCAAGCACGGAAGTTTATTTTTGCCACATGTATGCGTAGTACTCCCGATGGAAACGTTCTTATTTACTTATGCGCGAATTAATCGAAGTAATATGACTTCAGTAAGGCTGAGGTTTCGTCATATTACCTTAGCTGAGCAGACGGCGCAAGGCACGAAATGCATGAAGCTTCGCGTTTACTTCAGCAACCAGTCAGACTTCGCTTTGAATAGTGACGTTTGCGTCGTTTTACTGGCGAGTTAGTACAAGCAGTTCCTACGAGAGGCAAACAGCACGTTCTGGGCACTTCGCACTCCAGTTCTTTGATCGCAGGTGCTCTGCTAGTGTCGCCGAGGCGACACTAGCAGACAGCCTCACCAGTAATGTAGTGAAAACATCAGAATTGCGCCAAATATCACTGCAGCTATTATAAATTAATCATCTAACGTCAATGCAAGGTGTTCTGCGCGTTTTTCGTTTTGTAGTATCCCGTCTCTGGTGTCGCCGACCTCACCTCTGTCGTGATTTTGTCTTATTCTTCAAACACGCAAGTCGAAGCTATCATTTTATTTAGTACTGAAGAAGTTAGAATTTAGGAAAAAGCACCTTTACACACCAAACATTTATTTAAAATCCATGCTTCAAGGTAAGTGTAGTAGGTATAATCACAATACAATTTGTTCAAAGCCTGTGTTTGAAACTGTTCGCACGAAAGCGCAATGTAACGAAATACAGTTCCCTGAAAAACAAGCAAGCACGCCCATTGCGAACAATGGCAACGGCTGTTTGATGAAGAAGTTCTCGAGCTTCTACCATGGACTTGATTTCAACTTCTTTCGCTTCTTTGTCATGAAAATAAGGGCGAACGAAGACCCGTTTCCTGTCGTCTGCAGTAAACACCAGCAGCTTCTCGTGCGCGACAAGAAATGGATATGGTCACGGTAGTGGTAGTGGTAGCGCACACAACTCCATCAAAATCGGGCACATTAAGTCTTGTCGACGTGCTCGGAAGGCTGAGTTTGTCAGCGATTTTCTGCAATGAAACAGGCTCACTAGGCTCATTCAAATTCGGGCTCATGCTCTAGTCTTGTACATTTATGTCGTGTTGACAGGAATCGTGAAAGTCACGCAGCGGCAAGCACATTTTTTGGCTGGTGTCACAGCACAGGCAGCCGGACGCTTTCTCTCTCGTCATTTCTGTTGAACTTGCTTGGAAAGGTAGGCCGGCAAGTCGGGCAGCAAGGTTGGGACCGCATCAGCGGTCAGCGCAGTCTTGCCACGAGGGATCCTCACCTCTTTACCGTGTTGTCCTCAACTTAAGTAGAACCCTCTTGGTTAGCCTCCACGTTTCAGCCCCATAGGTGAGCACAGGTAAGATGCAACTGTTGTATACTTTCCTCTTGAGCGATACCGGTAAGCTGCTAATCATAATCTGCGAGTTCTTACCAAATGCGCTCCATCCCAATCTTATTCTTCTTATTTCCTTTCCATGGTCCGAATCTGCGGTTACTACCTGTCCTAAGTAGACATAGTCGCCTACTACTTCCAATGCTTTGGTACTAATCGTAAACTGCTGTTCCTTTCCGAGACTGTTGAACATCACCTTAGTCTTCTGCATGTTGATATTCAAGCTTACATTTCTACTTTTCCAGTCTAAGTCACCAATCATTCTTTGCAGTTCATCTCCTGAGCTACTTAGCAAAGCAATGTTAATTATCAGCAAATCACAGATTACTGAGGTATTTTCCGTCGACCCTTATCCCTAACTGCTCCTATTCCAAGTCTCTGAATACTTCCACTAAGCAAGCCGTGAATAGTACTGTGGAGATCGTCTCTCCTTGCCTAACACCTTTCTTTATGGGAATTTTGTTACTTTCTTTATGCAGAACTATGGTTGCTGTGCAGCCACTATACATATATCTTCCAGCATTTTCACGTACGGCTCATCTACCCCCTGATTTCGCAATGCCTGCATCACCGCCGAGGTTTCTGCTGAGTCAAATGCTTTTTCGTAATCAAAGAATGCTATGTATAAGGGCTAGTTATATTCCGAGCATTTTTCTATCACCTGGTTGACTATATGGATATGATCGATATGGTAGAGTACCGTTTCTGAAACCTTGCTTGATCCTTTGCATGAACACGGTCTAAGGTTGTCCTGATTCTATTAGCGATCACCTTAGTAAATACCTGATACGTAACAGACAGTAAGCTGATTGGTCTGTAATTTTTAAGCAGGACTTTTTGACGGGTTAGTTGGTACATGATCTTGATTCTTATAGCGCTGAAGAAACACCACAGGAAGAAAGACACAAAAGGACAGAAGCGCATTAAGGTCCTTAGCGTATGATGATAATGCTTGCGAGGATAATTTTTACAGTGTCTTGTTACTGCGGCGCAAATTCTTCTCCCACTGCTTTCGGTGGGCTTCGTCTTTCGGGCTTTAAACAACGAGAACGTCCGTCCGTTCAACTCACAAAATCCAGGGTACTCGGTCTTACAACCTGACGTGTAGTAGTGTGTGTCGCTCTTTTGGTTTTCTTCTCCATGGCTGCATGCGAACCACTGTTTGTGCGTACAGCGTAATGCAAGGAAGTATAAGATGTCGGAAACGTTGTAAAAAAAGCAGACACAGCGTACGTGCACAACCTAACTGACAGCAACCTACACGTGCTACCAGTGCCACTGCGGCGCCGATCTCCTCGGTTTGTAGACGCCAGCGGCACGCGCGGCGGTTAACAGAAAGGGCAACAGCTCTCTCGTAGGCCGCGCCGCGTGCTCTTTCCACTGCCCAAAGTATTCTAGTACACTGTAGCTCTAATTTTTTGACAAATGGTAGGTGTAGGTGTTCACTCATATATTGTACCTTCGATCTCCCTAAAAACCAACATAAAAGAGGCATATAAAAGTAAACGCGGAATTAAAGGACTCTGTTAAAGGCTTTATTGAGCCTATTCTTAATGGGAAGCTTGATCGTTTCCTACGGTTTACTGTACTTTGCAATGACTATACTCCGTTTCATACGTCAAGTGCAACACTGCCAAAGTTACAGCTCATGTTCGCGCTCTCTGCATCCGCGATGAAAAATAGTGCCTGCTCTTGACGATAGGAAATAATACTTGCTTCGTCTGCAAGCTTAATACATCTTACATTTGCGATCAACTTCATAAAAGGCACCTTTCTAGGGACAAGGATCGGATTTGGTGAATTTGTATGTTTTTTATGTCGTTTTTGTTCTTGTCGCGTTTTCGCTGCCTCGCAACCTTTCCAGCTGTGCCACTAGATGGCACTGGCTGTGCTCTCCGCGCTGCGCGTCTCTTTTTGAGAAAATGGTTCTTCGGTTCGCATTTTTTTCTGTAAGATCCTCTGTAAGATCCGCACTGCGAAGACGCCTAGGCATGCGAAGCAAGTTATTGGAAACGCGTATGCTCGGAATAGAGCCCGTTTCCGCAGGAACCACTCGGCCACAAAACGAGCGCGTAGTGATACGCCTCCTTATTTTTTCTTGCGGACTATTTGCGTAGCTTTGGCTGCGTTGCACCTGATCTATGAAACGAAGTTTTTTTATAGATGGTACCCTATGTAAGTCTGGATATTTCGACGTTTCAGGGGATGTACGTCAGTATATAGTGTAGCACCAAACGTCGTCTCCTTCAAAGGCGTGCCTAACTTTTGCCAATCTTATTGGTTGGTTGGTTGGTTGGTTGGTTCATAGGAAGGGAAAGACGCAGTATCTGTCTCACTTGCTCTGTGGACACCTGAACCGCGCCGTAGGGAAGGGATGAAGGTGGGAGTGAAAGTGGATAGAGAGAAAGGGGAGCCGTAGTGGAGGGCTACGGAGTAATTTCGACCACCTGGGGATCTTTAACGTGCGCTGACATGAGTTTTTGAATTTGTTGGGTCCAGCAGATGCCGAAGCATGCCCCACGTTTTGGAGAGATTCATACCTCCCTCCATTCCGTCGCATCTGCTGAGCCAGTTTTGTTCGCACAATTAGATCGCGTAGCTTTCAATTTCCTTGTTATGCCTCGCGATTCGTCTTCTAAGATTCTTGTTCCACTTTTGTTTCTTCAGCCTGCGTTCCATGCTTTGTTTAGCGTCCCACATGTGGAGCAGTCGGCTATCTGAATAAGTTAGTAAAAACGTATGTTGCAGACAGCCAGCGTTCCCCACTCCCGAGCTACGGTGGCACGTCCAGTGAGGCGCTTCACGCCCCCATCACGGAAGCAGAGGTAAGGGCGGAAATTGTAAGACTAAAAACTAAATCAGCCCCGGGCCCCGATGGAATCGCCAATAAAATGCTAAGGAATCTGGACGATGACTCTATTAGTCTACTAACGGAATTCATTGGAAAAGTTTGGGAAACGAGCCAGTTGCCAGATCAGTGGAAAACGGCAAACATAATACTAATACCCAAACCGGCAAAACCCCCGCAATTGGAAAATTTGAGACCGATTTCCCTAGCCTCATGCGTAGGGAAGTTGCTGGAGCACGTAATACAGACGAGATTAACGATTAACGTGCTTCATGGTGCAAAACAACCTGTGGCCGCACGAAATGGTCGGCTTCCGACCACACTTGTGCACGCAGGACGTAATGCTCCGACTAAAGCATGATATCATAGACTCGCGATCGAGAGACGCCAAAGTGATCCTGGGCCTAGACCTCACCAAGGCCTTCGACAATGTCAGGCACGAGGCTATTCTCGAAGGGCTCGAAGTGCTCGGAGTAGGGGAGAGAACGTACAACTACATAAAAGACTTCTTATCGGGCAGAAAAGCCTGCATGATATTTCAAAATTTAGAATCTCCTACGATAGAGTTAGGAAGCAAAGGCACACCGCAGGGCTCAGTGCTATCGCCTTTCCTATTCAACGTGGCAATGAGAGGTCTCCCGGGTAAGCTTAACCAAATCAAGGGGCTAAATTTTAGCATGTATGCGGACGATATTAACCTCTGGATTAACCATGGGAGCAATGCGAGTACGGAGGAACGCCTGCAAGCAGCGACCGACATCACTGTCGATTACGCGGTTAAAAGGGGACTTTCGTGCTCCCCGCATAAATCTGAGTTGTTCGTTTATAACCCAAAGTACCTCCGCTGCAAGAATAGCGGGGAGGTTCATATTCAGGTGGAGGGCAAACCGGTGCCAAAAGTAGATCAGATCAGGATTTTGGGGATGGTCATTCAATCCCACGGCCATAAATTAGAAAGTTACGCGATGCAAACTCTCGGGCTCTTGAGGAGGGTCGCCATTAAAGGAAGAGGCCTCAAGGAGCGAAAATTACTAAAACTAATCCAGGCATACGTAATAAGCAGAATCAGTTACGCCACGCCCTACCTGGACATCAAGGCCGGCGAAAAAGAGAAGTTAGACTGCCGATTCAAAGATGCGTTAAGAAGGCGCTAGGACTGCCCATGGGTACCTCGGGTACGACTGCTCGAACTCGGGGTGCATAACACGTGGGCAGAATTGGCGCAGGCAGTGCGAGTCTCCCAATTAGAGAGAGCACGACAGAGACGGGCAGGGTAATCCTTGCAAAAGTAGGCCTCAACCCAGACAGGGGAGTTCAAAAAAAAGTCACATATAATAGTGAAATCAGGAATGCCTTGGTAGTCCCCCCTTCCCTAGGAATATGCATCCAGACTTCAATGTCGAAAGAAGGGCCAAACGAGCGGAAGCTCTAGAGCGACGGTTCAAGAACATGGGAGCAAAGGAAGTAGTCTACGTTGATGCGGCAAGTGGCAGAACAGGTGCGGCGGTAGCTTCGGTAGTCGATGGCCGAGGGGCACCGGTATCCGCGGCAGCCATCAGAGGCCGCAACATAGAGACTGCGGAGGAAGTTGCGATAGCGCTAGCTTGCGTAGGAACAGAAGCCAAGTTCATAATTAGCGACAGCAAAACTGCCATTCAAAATTTTGGGAAGGGGAGGATATCGCCGGAGGCGGCCAAAATCCTCACCCAAAGAACGATAAATAGGAAAACTCAGTTAATTTGGACACACACTCCCGCTGCCGTCCCTGGTAACGAGGCGGCTCACGAGCTAGCCCGAGCTCTCTACTTCCGGGTAGCCGTCGAGCCCTCCGAACACTGGGCATACGACGAGCGTCTGCAAAATTACGGGGAAATCATCGACCATTATAAATTGGGACGTAGACTGGTGTCCCCGCCAGATGTTAGACTAAATAATAGAGAAGCTGTCGCGTGGAGGCGGCTACAAACTAAGACGTTCATGAACCCGGTCTGGGCGTTTCACGCGCTACCAGACCTTAGGGACAATGATCTCTGCAAACACTGTGGGGCGAGAGGGACCCTCAACCACATAATTTGGGAGTGCCCACAATCTCCAGGGATAGGGCAAAATATTACAAGTAGAGAAGCCTGGGATACCCTGCTGCGAAGCGCGGACCCTGCGATCTAGCACCGCACCGTCCATCTGGCGGAAGAGGCCGCAACTAGCCAAGGGCTACTTGCCAGCCTCTAATCCGCGGGCGCACGACTCCCCGTTTCCGATGGAAATTAAAGTTGTACAACCAACCAACCAAGCACCAAATGTCAGTTCAAAGATATATTAACTTAGTACCAGTGATTTCACTCATTGTTTACATAATATGTGAGTTATGACTCTACGATGATGTCACCGTGCTACAGCATGCTCAGCGGTCCAGGAGCGCCCAGGTTTATTGACAGACCTCAAATGCGATAGGAAAACAGTTATGCGTGGGCACACTTACGAAAAACGAACATATCAAACATCTTATGCGTAATTTTATCTCACCACCATATGAACAATAAGCACCTCTCGTAAACGGTTGGAGGAGATGCAGGGTCGCCTAACCTCGCAACGAATTCTCAACCACTGGACCCTTGCCGGAACCGTCGCCTCGCTGGTTCCTCTCCCTCTCTCGCCTCTCCCGTCCGTTCCCGTAAGAATTCAGCAGACTACTGTGCAGCCTCCAACATCAACGCGAGATCCTTTGTCCACGTCTTGCGATGTGTCTCCCATCACCGCGAATGCGACGCTACCTTTTCGAGAGCCTCGTTTCTTTGCTGGTCAAGCAGGCGAAGATGATGAGTTGCTCTTGAATCTGTGAGACACTATGACCGAGAGGATTCGGTGGCTAAGCTCACAAATGTCGCGTTCTTGATGAAGTGTGCCTTGATGTAGTACTAGAACCATGAAGACTCCCTGAAGACTTGGTAGAGTTATGTAGAAATCATCAGTGAATGTTTCAGCGATATACCTGCGAAAAACAACAGGCCAAGCAGACGCTTGCCCAGAAACCGCAAGCAGCAGGTGAAACTTGCACCACCACATCGAGTCAAAACTTGTTATACAAGACCGTAAACAGGTTTTACTAGAAGTGGTGGTTCAAGCTTTGTGGTCAAACGTCTGCTTGGCCTGTTTTTTTTTTTTGTTTTTTTTTACAAGACCATAAACATCACCGCCGTGGTGGTGCAGTGGTAAGACGCCCGACTTCTGCGCCGGAGTTCCTGGGTTTGATCCCGACCACGGCGGCTGCGTTTCGATGGAGGCGAAACGAAGAGGTAGGTATACGTGTGCTGTGCGATGTCAGCGCACGTTAAAGATCCCCAGGAGGTCGAAATTACTCCGTAGCCCTCCACTACGGCTCCTTCCACTACGGCTCCTCTTTCTCTCTTTCCACTTTCTCTCCAACCTTCCTCCCTTCCCTTATGGCGCCAGGTGTCCGCAGAGCAAGTGTGACAGATACTGCGCCTTTCCCTTCCTATGAACCAATTATATATATATATATATATATATATATATATATATATATATATATATATATATATATATATATATATATATATATATATATATATATATATATATATATATATATATATATATATATATATATATATATATATATATATATATATATATATATATATATATATATACATATATATATAAGATCATACACAGCCTGATGTCTCTGGCATGTGGTCAAGGGCATTGCGGATACGTCTACCACTCCCTCTTGCCAAGGACAAATTGGTTCGGTCTCCGACGTTATTCGACATTGCTGGACATTCGAAATCCCCAAAACGCGCCCTATCACAGCGAAGTTTGGACGGCTAGCAAATTTTACTACCGTAGCGCCAGTGTCCAAGAATCTCCATCTCAGTCTATTGCACGCAATCCTTGAAATTGTGCAGGATGAAATGCCGCGACGGGAGCAGTTTTCCCGACGCTCTGGCTTCGCAGATAACGCATATGCTTTCGAACTGATGCACGTACGTGCCAAGCGACGTCCGGGTATTCATCACTGAATGTCACCAAGTTCGCCTGCCGCGACGACCACGATACCACAAGACCAAGACCCGACGAGATTTACGAACAGTTTTCTTACCACCAATGCAGAGACCCTTGCTCTCACTGTAATCGTACATCTAGCCGACCATCGGAGAGTTACATCGTCCAACAACCTAATATTCGCCGCATCCTACTATGCAGGATCCCGCTGAGGCGCCACATTTTAATCGACCTATTCCCGTGTGGTACCGGTATGGTGTCGCGGGTCGCATATTCTGCTACGGCATGTTCCACGCGCCGATAAGGTACAATCATTCGATGGCATCGTCCCGACTTGCCGCCCAGTCCTGCTTCGACATTTATCCGCCAGAGAATCCTAAGCTGTTTGCTAAACGAAGGATTTCATAGCCGTTCTCCCACCTCCCACCGTAGTGTGACACCACCTCCATTTTGTGTAAGCCGTCCCCCGTCATCATGGCCCCGATCCCCGCCGCCTTTGCAGGAAAGCTAGCCAGCGCTGCCGATGGAGGTTAGGTCGCTGGATAATGTGCCCTGCTGCCTAGTATTCGTCCCTCATGTTCAAGAACAAAGTTAATTGCTTGTTGACGGTTTGTTTACAATGGCGCTGCTAGACACGGCCGGTACTCTTTCGGGAACATTTTTAAGAACAAAGTTATGTTTGATTGGAAGAAAACTGTTAATTTGTATGAAGATTCTGATGGACCATGCGGACAAGGAAAAAAACTGCATTTGTTACGGCGGACGGCCTCTTGGAATTTAACATGATGCCCTTCGACCTCTGTAATGCACATTCCACATTTGAAGGACTTATGGACACAATATATCCTGGCTTCAAGTGGCAGATGTGGATGTGTTTCTTGGGCGGTGCTATTTTTGGCCGGACATTTACGGAACATAACACGCGTCTCGCTAATGTTCTTTACTGCCTGCAGAATTCTGGGCTTGTCCTGAATTCTAAAAAGTGCCGTTTTGACGAACGTCAAGCTCTGATATTCGGACATCTCGTCGACCGCGACGATGTCGTCAGTTTACGGCCGATGTTGTGGAAGAACTTCGTTTTGCGCGTCACATTTTTGACACTCCACTCCATATCACCCTCAAATCGACGGTTGAATGGAGCGCACAACCGCACACTCGTTAACATGCTCTTTATGTACATCGCATCAGATCACAAGAGCAGGAATACCCTCCTGTCATATATAACGCTCGCCTTCAACACTGTAACGCATAATATGACCGGCTACGGCACGTCTCTTTTTCTTTATGCTCGTGCGCGTCTGTATTTTCTAGACAGTATTTTCCCCCATTCCGGCCATGGCGAATCGTGCATCACGGGAACTCTTTTATCCTTCCCAAGAAACTCGCCATCTCACGCGTTTCGAGATTCTTGTTTGGCCAGAATGTTCCAAAGTGTGGTGCTACAGCCGGTATCGACGTCTGTCCTTAAGTCCCTTTAGATTTAGCATGGCTTTGGTGGCCTCTCCGGAAGCGTGGTTTAGGACAGAAAATGTTGGCGCATTATGTAGGCCTTTACGGCATTATCGAACGCATACGTAAACTACAGAACAGCGCTCATGACTGCTAGGTGTCGTCGCTAAGCCACAACCGAAGTCGCCCATGTCGTCCGGATGAAGCCCTTTCACTCCTGTGGAAACGACGAACTACTTCGCCCTGAAAACTTCGGCTTCGGGGAACTGTAACAGTCGTTAAGGAGAAACGAGAAGCATAAAAAAGGATGAAGACGTTGGGAAGAACTTTCGTGCCGGAGTTTCAGCCGTTGACCAGCTGAGCTCTCTGCCGTCTCCATCTCTCCAGCACTCCGAACATAAATCCGCGTCGTAAGAGTAGCTCCCTTTCTTCTTATTTAATCCTTGAAGTAACAGAATCGCACCAAAAGCCGGCTGTGAATGAGACGAAAAACGCTTAAAAGCTTTTAGCTCTCGGAGGTTTACAGGCACCTAAAGCGTAATTCACACCTGTTTTACGTGTCATGAATTTGCGTAGCCGTTATCCTATCCACAGGACGGTACATGAAGTATGCAAACAGCACCTAGACGTCATGTCATCCGCAGGAGGAAGAAAGGGAGGACCAATAAGGAAAGCCGCTGAGAAGGGAGCTACCCCTGTCGGTGCGCAGTGAGAGGGCCGCTCGTGCAAGATGTTTTAGAAAGGAAGCAATAGGTCATATCCGCTGCCATTGTTGACTTGAGTCATGTCCGAATAGCAGCTCAATGTTTTGAGCATGTGTGGAGGGGAACTGAGGAGACTTGCGTTCGGGATGTTATCCATGTACCACCTGTTAGGTACAATCAGCGACGCCGTCTGCACACATTTGCCCGACCACAAAACACTAACTGCAGTTTTCTTAAAGAGGGTATGAAAAGGCTGCAAAGGTCACTGATAAATGTTTTGAATGTATAGAACGAATGCTTCAGAGCGTTTTTCCAAAGCACAACTCCTTGCAACAAAGGCCACGATTTATTATTAATTCTTAAAAACTTCGTTTTTTTTTTAATTCGCGGGCTGCTCGGTCTCGCGTGGCGGTGAGATTTGGAACTATTCTGCAGTGAGTACCTACGTCAAAAGTACCGAGAGTGACAGGTCAAGACAGGCTTCCATTGGTTGCAGCCGCGACGACCACTACGTCACGGACACACTTTCGGTAGCTGCGAAAATTGTCTGCTTGAGTGCTCCTTGCACTACATACGTGAACAATTGACCTTGGCGCTTCGGTTCGCAATGTCAACCGAGAGGTGGTGGCGTCTGACTGAAAGTGCGCGTCGGCGCCGAAGTGCGAAAAGAGCACGAGCTGGTCCGATTCAACCTCGTACCGATTGTACACTCCTGATTCAGATAATATTTCAGGAGCAGCACATAAAATAGGCAGCGTCAACCTTCGTGTACCGACCGACGGCGCAGCAGCGTACTGTAGTCCCGTCTCGTCTTTGCAGCAACGACCATTTGTGCAGCGTGTCGACATATAAATGGAAGGTGCGTCAGAATAAGCCTGCTCTCAGCTTCATCACGAAGGTACACAAATTCGCACAGCTTAAGTGCAGCACCGGATGCCGTCAGGTTACCGCAGAGATGCCGTCCTCGAGCACTGCGGCCGACGGCATTTCAGTCGTGCGCTGCTCCCTGGTCATCGCTAGGCCTTGTTTTTTTTTTGCATCGAAGCCAAGGCGGACACAGTTTTGAATTTGAAATATCCCGCTTCGCTGCGTCTCTAGCGTAGTCGCTCGCGTGCTCCTAAGCGCGATTCTTGCTGCGGAAATCGGTGACAAATTGCGCTTCCGAAATTCATGTGCCGAGTGGCTTTGCTGGTGTTTTGCGGTATCGATTCTGGCTCGGACGATGCATACAGCTAGATAAACCACGCGTGCACGTTACGCTTCAGCTTTTCCTAAACGATGTGAGAAAGGACGTAAACAAAATCCACACTATCCTTTTTGTACTCGCGGACGAATACTTTGAGCTCACCTGTAATCCGAAATCCAAACATTGTAGAGATCATGAGTTCCTGCTGTCGCCGATGACACGTGTATACATTCCATTCGTTACGCACCACAAGAGATGCCTCTTGCCGACCATCGTGAAAGCACTCCTCGCTAAAAACGACGACGACATGTTTGCACGCGTGCAACTCGCACGCTCGTCTGCCCGCATCTATGCAGAGCAGATGTTATCTTAACTCCACGAAGAGACCAGCCGCCGTTTGTCAAACAGCAGAAGATGGTACCAAAGCTACCGACACTGGAGACTGACCCCGACAGTGCGAGGGGAGAAAGGGGCCTTGTAGAAAGCCGTACTCGACAGGAGTGGACGCTAATTTGATCTTAATGGGACATGGATATGAAGGTGAGTGCTCTTCCGCCGCGGCCGCCGGTGTGTATATGGAGAGCAGCCTGCCCACCTGCAGACATGGGCTTGCGAACGACAAGAGTCGTTCGGGCTGCTGTCGCACACGATTCGAGAGGTCAAGAAACTGCAGAAACCGGCGGCCGAGGAACACACGAGACAAGGTTGAAAGCTATGCAAACGCAGGCGGGACAGAAAAGGCTGAGACTGATGAATGTGTATGCGGCGCTCGGGAAAACAGGCGCGACAACCGGAGGTCTCAAACCGAGCATCATCCGATGACGCTTTGTGGGCGGGGCGGAGTTCCCGATCTGTTTTCTTTTTTGTTGTCTTTTTTCTGGTGTCTCCGAGCGTTGATTTGAGGGGGTAGAGGAGGAACGCCATTTTTAATTGTCGATATCTCCGGTGTTAATGAAGCTAGCTGAAAAAAATCTTGCGATGAAGTGAATTTTAATGGTGTCCCTATCTCTCGATCGATTTGTTTTACCTCATTTTAGGCATTTCACAACCCCTTTACAAGAAATAAGTAAAATTATCTGAAATCAATGCTGGGCGTTGTAATTTCGTTGATTATTTCAAAGACCAGCTTGCGCTAACCACCCCTCGTACCATTGATGTAAGAATCCGTTATTTGATATGTAATTTAAAACCCACGAAAGCGTACGTGTGATGCTTCAAACAGGTTTTTCTTTTTAGCCAGGTAAGTAAAGGAATTCCCGCCATGTTGGCATAAGACCGGCCAAGTCCGCAGTCGTTAACAATTGATGGTGATGGCCTCAGACAAAATGGCACATACCCACGGCGGGGGATTGGCCAGGGTGCATTGTAGATTGTAAATATATATGTTCAAGGGCTGGAGTATTCAGATAAATATGAATGGTTGACTAGAATTTGGAAAAACTAAAAAGGAAAACAAAAAGTAATGAATTCATACCTAGCATAAGAATCTACCTGTTGAAATTATGTAATCATGAATAGGATCGCACACTGGTTTTAAGGCATATCCCTTGACGCTTGCCCCGAAGGAGAGGAGAACTGGAATGGTTAGTGAAAGGGGAGTCACTAATAAAATTTTGCGGACAGATGCGTACCTCCGGCAGGAGAAAAAAAAAATGCTCTATGGATTCAATATCTTTGCAAGACTCACAGAGGTTAGTAGCAGATAGCTCCGAATGACATAAATACAGATTTAGTTTCGGTAATATGCAGCGCAAGAGTCTTAGGCACTTCACATAGCCTTGAAACACACATGCGGCCACACCAAGGCCATCTGAGGTGTTGTTAACCTTGTGCAGAAAGAAGAGGCTCGTCACTGAGGTGATGGAGACGTTGGAAATTTTTAAATCGTGCTAAAGGTAAGTAAACGGTATTAGGTATGCATGGAACAAGAGGGCCACTAAGAGCCAATTTTGCTAAAAAAATCTGCCCCTTCATTATATGTAATACCACAGTGGTCAGGGACCCATTGAAAACGCAAATATGAAATGTGAGGAGGAAAAAAAAATAAAGGGAACGGCAAAGCAGAGTGTCCCTCGAATTTTCGAGCGAAGACAGATGTATATGCTGTCAGAAAGAAAAATAACCTTAGAAATATTACTAGGGATTTTAGTCATATTTGTTTCAGGGAAGGAAGGCTGAAACTAGATATTTGGCACTAAAATGCGGTTGTTGGATTAAGTAGTCTGAAAATTTGACATTAGCTATAAAGATTATAAATATTGTTAAGTGGAAACTCAATGTTTTAACAGTATAATTACAACACAGCCTCAACTGGCATAGCAGCGAGCAGCAACATGGAACCCGTCCCACTTCGTCGTCATCGCCTTGTCCCTTCTGCGAGGCAAGAGAAGGAAACACTTCTTCATCGTCATCTTGTAACATGACCCCCCGGCGGTGTAAGCGTCGCCCCGGTGCTAAACTCGCAAAAAAGACGTGTTCATATGGGTTCAAGCGGGAAACATGGACAATGTCAGTTGTCCTTGTATCTGTGTACGCTTCTTCTGTTTTGCGGTCTGCTCTGTTGCCTTCTTCCAAGATGTCCGACCAACTAGCTAAATGTTCAACTCTATATTTTCAGTAGTGGGGCGAGAGGAGGAGGATGTGGGCGCAAAAGGGGCAAGTTCATACATCACATCAGTGACTTGGCGCACCACTCGATAAGGCCACTATAGGGGAGAAAAGTTTCTCCGAGAGACCAATGCGGCATGCAAAAGACAATAAAAGAACCAAGGACCTAGGGTCACGTGGTGATGTCACCTATAGTAGGCAGACTTCTGAGAAGTCCGAGAGGCGAAGAGCCGACTATGGGCTACTTGGCGCGCTCCATTTATTCGCGCAATGGCGTCACGTGCGTAGGTAGTTATGGGCCAGCCAGCGCAGGCGGAACCAGCGTGTCCAAAGGGAAAGCGGGGTTCCTGTCTTAGAGCAGGAAGAAGGGTGAATAACCCGTCGTGCCGTGTTTGGAAGAATTGTGGGCAAAGGTCACATATGGCAACGCGAGGTCCCAGTCGTGGTGATCAGGTGATACATACATAGATAATATGTCCGTAAGTGTGCGGTTGAAGCGCTCGGTACGGCTGTTGGTCTGGGGTAGGTACGCGGTCGCAAGCTTATGCTTCGCAGAACATGAACGCAGGATGTCTTCAACAACTCGGGACAGAAAGTAGCGACCACGGTCGGTGAATAATTGACGAGGAGCGCCGTGATGCAGAATGACCCTGTGTAGAAGAAAATCAGCGACATCCGTAGCGCAGATCGTGGGTAAAGCTCGTGTGATGGTGTAGCGTGTCGCATAATCGGTTGCCACTGCGATCCATTTGTGACCCGACTGTGACGTCGGGAAGAAGAGAAGAAGGTCGAGCCCAACAGAATAAAATGTTCCAGGGGCACGTCAGTAGGTTAGAGAAGGCCAGCTGGTGGCTGCGGTGGTTTTTTCCTACGCTGACACGTGTCGCAGGCTGCGATGTAGCACCGGATGCTGCGGCCAAAAAAACAAATTGTGGCCGTACTCGGTCGTAAGCGCGAGACACACAGAGATGGCCAGCTGCGGGCGGGTTGTGGAGTTCTTGAATAACAGAGCAGCGGAACGTTTTGGGAAATTAAAAAAGAAACGGGAATTAGAAAAATATTGTGCTAAAATCTGTGTCTAGCAAATTTATATAACATATTCACTCTCAGTAGGTTGTCGTTTTTGAAGACCACGAGGGTATCTTAACGAAAATAATTGACAGATACAGTTAAAGAGTGCGTTTATGTGGATGAGAAAGCAGTACAGTCCCGCGGAAGAAATGCTTACGAGTGAAGCTTTAAAACCCCCTGAAGTTTTCCCTGCTTGTATTGTTTCGGTATGTTTGTGTATTGCCCGTAGATGACCATGCTGCATATAGTATTTAGCTCACAGCTATATTCGCCGAAGCTTTCGTTTGAATGTATATAATCTAAGATACATATATCCTTGGTTTGAATGTCTGTCCTAATCTATTCTCCAATGTGACTAACACTCGTTTACTATACGCAATAAGAAATCCCATGCCACTATCCGGAACGCTGCATAAATGATTGCGCCAAAAGCTTGAACCTATATCGAAAAAACACGTTCCAAATGATAGCCATATAGTGGCAAGTATATATACACAAACAACAGGTTTCGCACATTTTGGACGGGTAGGGACAAGAAATAGAATATGGAGCCGCTAATGATTGTTGATATGGTTATAGGATTACTTCCTGATAATGAAACCATAGTGCAGTTATGCACCTAAAGGATGCTAGCATTAGTAACGTTGTTCCGCCGCAGTGGGGCGGTGGTTAGGGCGCTCGATATCTGTGCTCAAGGATACAGGATCTGATTCCGGCCGCTGCGGCTGCTTTTTGATGGAGGCGAAAAGCAAGGCACCCGTACGCTGTGCGATGGTGGTGCATGTTAAACCCCAGAAGTGCAAATTTCCGAGGCCTTCCAGTATGGCGCCTCCCATAGCGTCGGTCGCTTTGAGACGTTACACCCAATAAACCAAACCACACCTTTAGTGTTGCTGGCTGCGTGGATTAGGTGAAACAGAGTTACGCCATACTATTTTAGACTCACCTATAATGTAGTCGTATTCTTTTTGCAAGATGAGAGTGTTGTAAAGGATGGGGTCCGGCAATTCGAAGAAAACTAGCACTGTCACGACATTTACCAGGGCAAGCAAAATATTTGGGAAGAGAGCCATCGAGATAGACACAATCGATTGCTTCAAATGCCCCAACTACTAAAGAATTGCGTATTTCGTTATTTTAAAGGCTTGTGGAGGAAATGGCATAATTTCATGCCTTATTAAGTAACCGTGCTGAATCTATTGGCGGCGCAGGATACCGAACACCTGACAGGCCGTTCACATTTGGTACCATATAGCGTCAAGGGGATTCACACACGTTTTAAGCAGTCAACGCGTACTTTGTAATTAAAAAATTTCGCTTTCATCTACCGCATGCTTTAGGCAAAAAACGTGTCACATTCGGTAATGGATGACGAGCATTACGTGGCCCATTTTGTGGGTTATATTTCAAGGAAAGTTGTTGCCTCAGGCACGAACTTTATACTTTTACATTACTGGCAAAAAAAAAAAGAAAAACAAGTCAAGCAGGTTACTGCGCCGTGAAGGACAGTAGGCGAGTTTCCTGCCTGTCTGCAACATCAGTGTGCCTCGTGACCTCTATAGCACGTTTCTAAGGGTTGCCAATGAACAACCTCGAATACCACCCCAAACGTAGAGACCTCATGCTAGGCTAGATACGAAGCATAAATTTTCAGCACAATAAAAAAGTACTGGTGGCTAATTTTTGAATTGGGATTTCAATGTAAACTTCATTAGATCCTCAAATCTGGTTTATTGGTAAGGCTAGCTGGCAAGCCAGGCACTATACTACGCCTCAAGGAAGACCGAAATGGGCGCGTCATTGACAGACTAAAGTTGGGAATGGTCGCCTGAGTTAGCTCGGAGGTGCATTCGGTTAAATTATACTTTTTTATGTACTCAATTTCAAAGCGATAGCGTAAAAAGGCCCCGTTTCTTAGAAAATCTGGCGCCGGCTTCGGGGTTGGTGTCCATGAGAGCCTCAGCGTCTTGAGCGAAACACCGCGGGCATGCCAGTGGAGGGTCGTAGCAGCACCTGACATGGCTATGCTTTGCTATGCTTTGTGTGACATAAGGAGAACACGTGATACCAGAAAAGCAAGACGCCTGTGTGCTGTGCGATGTCAGTGCACGTTAAAGAACCCCAGGTGGTCGAAATTTCCGGAGTCCTCCACTACGGCTTCTCTCATAGCCTGAGTCGCTTTGGGATGTTAAACCTCACAAACCAAAGCAAACCAAGTTTTTGAGCAGCTGCCAAGTGGGGTTGCTCATTTGAGGTGGGATGGTGACCTCAGAAATAAGCTTCTAGTGCTCTTGAACGCTGAGGTGGGCACGATATATATACACCGAGGCTCTAAGCAGGCACGCTCATATGACTTGGTTGAAGTTTGGTTTTACATGCCGGATGATCGCCAACACTGTCGCGTCGTATCCATAAATTCGGAGCTAAAGTTCCCCCGCCAGTTTTATCTTTTTTTCAGGCTTCTCTACATGTTCATAAAAATATACGCACAGATGCATTCTCGCTAAATATTTTATGAGTACCCCATGCCCTATAAATATTTATTTTTTCCCGTAATATTTCATTTAGGAAATATATAATGGGACATTATTGTGCTCATGGATGTATTCTCGCCAATTATTGTTTGAGTACCCCATGCGCTACAAATATTTATTATGCTGGGAAATTGTTATGGCCGCAGTTTATATTTATATTTTGTATTCCCAGTCGAAAAAAAAAAAAAACTACAGAACTGTGTCAAAAATAAGACAAAATATTGTGTAGTTTTGTCGTAACCATCGAATTTTTCTGTAGTTCTGTAGTACTTTTTGTAGTTCTGTAATTTTTCTGTAGTATATTTTTGCTGTCTGTAGTTCTGTAGCGCTTTTCTGTTGTAACTACAGAAATTTCTGATGTTACGACAGAATGTTCTGTTGTCACAAAAGGTTTCCCGTCACAAACCGCACAGAAATTCTCTCGTAAAATCAGGAAAATTTTCTGTACTTTTTTTCGACAGGGTTTATATTTTTTTATAGGTTAAATTTATATGTTTTTTTTTTTGCAAGAAAAAAAGAAAGCGGCTATGCCTAGGGGTCAACACTACAAGAAATATGCATAGGGAGAATACTGCGATGATTAGCGACCAATCTTTGCAGAGCAATTAAGAGAGTAAACACGACAAAGAGAGGCAAAATGACGCTAAAGAAGTGACGTGCGAGCGCCATTTATTTCAAAGAACTCTCATACAGTTTATGCAGACAAGCAAAGCATCTGAAAAAGAACTATTCTTTCATCGGGAAAAACAGGATGTTCTAGCGCAATCACTGCACACCTACTTATCTCGGCGGTCTCCACAATCCCTTTTCGTTAGAAAACTTGTCGTCTAACGAACAGCTTTGCAAGATCGAACATGCACAATATTATTTTTCGATGCTAGATTACGTAGTCTTATTTATAATGACGAGTGTTAGGCGCCTAAAATCCTCTTTCCTACGTTGTTCATTCTGCCATTATGTTCTTGATGTTTGCATCTAAACATCTTATAAATAGCCTCTAAGCAGCGCAAAACTTCCAGTAGGGAAAAGGAATGGAATACTCGATACCTTCTATGCACTCGGCGAAGAGCATGAACTTCGCCTTGTTGACCATTATATTCGGCGACATCTTTCTGTGGCCATACAGGAAAGGCAAAGAAAAGGAGCTCAATTTACAGCGTTATTACGTTTTAGGTAACGCTTGGTGAGACATACCTGGCCTCTGGTAGGTTTCTGTTTCAATTTTCTATTGGCGTACAACTGATGGGCCTCGAGCTTCCAAATACGATCAAATTTTTTTCTTTACTGAAACGAGAATCAATGTTAAAACAAAATCACGACTAATCACACATGACGCGCGCTGTGAAACAAGCGCATTTGAGAAAGCCCACCGAAGCGTGCGAAAGAGGCACGAGAGACACAATCTGTCTGCGCTTCACGGGATTGCCGACCGGCTGCGCAGCCATCAGCAAGCGCGCGGCGCTTATACTCCTCCTGCACTAGCCAGTATAGTAATATAACCTTGATCGCCCACAGTTGCGACAGTGGCATAGAACACAACTCACAATAATAATCCATCATCACCTAAAATTAATCACGGAGAATTGCACTGCCATGCTCGCCAGAGATGTCCGCACTGCTCTCATCTACCCCGAGAACCGCCGCTCCTCCCGTTCCCCCATTACTATTGAACTGAGTGCCCTAGTATCGAAGCTTCACACCCTCCGCGTAAAATTGATCGCACACTTAGGCTGGTGGTAAAAAAAAAAAGAAAAACCATTGTCGTTGCTGCGCAAATAGCCACTAGGACATTCATCAAATCTTCGAACTTTTTTAGGGCTGTTAGGAACACAGCTGTACATACTTCATCTGAGATCACGTCAAGTTTACCTCAACGCTTTCACAAACATCCACCTTTTCAGTTGCAATGAGAATATGGGTAAACATTTTTATTCTTCAGCACTCAAGCATGTAAATTGGCTCAAGAAAAACCTCTTGTCTAGGTAGCAGGATAGTCAGAGATAATGTCGCTATGTCAATAGTTGCTTATCTTTCTGTTTTTGACCAGTACTAATTCAACCGAAGAAGTAAAATTTGTGCACATCAGGGCTCACTTCCACTTTTGACATGTTAAAAAAAGGAATGATTGAAATTCTGGACCGGTTCTTACAGTTTTATATATAGGTGTTTTGCTCGTAAAGAATATGAGATATGTATAACAAACTCGCTGGCTTTTATGAGCTCACAGGCTTATGAGCCTGCGTTTTCACTAAATTGCTTTCATGCGCTGGAGCGGGCCTTGATATGAAGGCTTACTGATGCTGCGCCAAGGGCTTTCCTGGAATTCTGCGCTGCATTATTTGCAAAACGGATGTGAAATGGTCGATAACTGGCGGGAAAGCTGAGCCAAAAAATAGGCGTACAAAAAGGAATGTGACTGTCATTCATCACCTGATTGTGCCTCGCCCCTCACCCTTCGCGCTTCATAATTTTACTATATCTCATAGCCTAAAACTAAAGTGGATCTATAGGGTTCTGACATGCCTTTCACTGCAGTACAGAAAGTTTCAAAGCATGTGCTTAAATTCAGATAAAAATGATACTCTGTAACAATGTGCCTAAAAAATTGCCACAGATTAGCTCGGCTAAGCCCGCCTGTACAAGAGAAAGATTTTTCTTGCGTATATCTGTGCTGTTCCCAATACCTTGTTATGTCTGATAACGAACTCAGCAGTTAAGTATCTGAAAAATATGTTATGTTTAGTCGTCATATATTACAAAGCCGGGTTGCACTTACATATACCTGAATAGTGTACAGAGTGGAAGCTCGATTAGGCATGGTCAGACACGATTGGCTGAGATTTAACTCATCCAAGGTTGTCAGCGAATATCAAGGAAAGTCAATGATACTTAAGAGTAGCTTCAGCACGTGACTCTTTCATGGCGATCTGCAAACATCAAGGCCACCGCAGGGTTGTCGAGACAAAACGGAGGTGTCGAGGGCATTTTAAAGGGGGGATCCCTAGAGGCGGGCAAGACGGGCAGAGGTAACGGTGGAGGAAAAGGATAGGCAGGACGCTTGGAAGCTGTGCGGCATTGTGTCAGGCAGTGTTCTATATTTGTGGAAACGTGCACGGATACGAAAACAGTTTGCCAGGTGGGTGAAGAAGCAGCCGGTGCGCGAAGTAGAAGCAGAGAGCGCCGCCGGTAACTTGCACCGCACTTGAGGTCACACTGCCGGCGCCAATTTCTTTGACTTCGCGAGGCTTTTACAGCTTTTGGTTTTAAAGCTTTGCGCCAGATAAAGAATACTGTGAAAGCGTACAGCACAGGGATCTCTCCTCGCTATGCAATACAAACATTGAGAAAAAAGGTTTGCTATACGCCGACGAAAGTCTTTCTCAAGAAATTTCGGTCTTAATTTGGCATTCTTTTGACATTCCTGGCTGCCTAGACCCCGCCGCAAGCGGCATTGACCTACCATCCCAGCCCCGTAGGGCAAGGAACTGCCACCCTTCACCACCTCCACACTTTATCTGCGGGGAGGGGGTGAAGGGTGGCTGATCCTGGCCCTATGGAGCTGGGACAAGTAGGTCACTGCCGCTTGCGGCGTGGGTTAGCTTGCCACGGAATTTTATCTGTTGTAGGCTGTCGTTGCACCCGCCACTGCTTCGGTGGTAGACGATGGTTGTTGTTGCGGCGCGCGTCTTTGTCTCCCTCTTCTTTTTATTTCTTCTCTATATTATGGCGAAGCAATACTACTTTAGCTACTACCTCAGCCCGTCAAAAGGCGCGGCGGTGGCAGCCACGCTTGACCTTTAGCGTGACCTGGCTCTGTGACGTCATACCATCTTCATAAGAGTGGGGGGTGCCCGATCCTCTGAATCGAGCGGACGTGCCTTTCATGGGCTCCGCCAATTTCGGTTACTTTGGGCAATTCATCGGCTCGGCGTTTTTGAATTTTGTGTCGAATCGACGGAACGCATCAAGAGGACCACAGGAATACCAGTTTTTGCGAGGTGGGACTTTGTTCGGTGGACTACGTGCTGAAGCTAGGCCTAACGTGGCCTAGCGTCTCGCGACGCCCTGGGATCGCGGCGGCCCCGTCGGGGACCCACCCCTAGCCTCGTGAAGCTGACTAAAGCTTAAAAAATGGAAATTGTCGAAGGAACACCGGTAGATCCGGAGGAATTTCAAGTTCCTGGCTAATGGTATACCACCAAGAAGAAGAAATATGTGCCGCTCGAGAAGACCGTGCAACAAGTTGAGAAGCAGCGAGCTGCTGAGAAGCATGCTAGAAGAAAAATGGCTGCGAAATCGGTGGAAAAGCAGTATGCTCGCCTACCCGATGGCGCCGAGAAAATCATTTTGAGGCCACGTGGCGGCCTCGTGCGTCTGCTCAAGTTTGGCAACGCAATCTTGGCTGACGCAATAATCGGGGCAGCTGGTATCCACCCAGGCGAGGCCGGGGAGGACGTCATCTCGGCGAATATTAAGCAGCACTCGATCCTCGTGGCAACTACAAGCGCCGAAAGGAAGAGATGCTACGCGAGCCTAACCCACCTCATGTTCGAGGGGGAGAAGATCGAATTGACTGCCTACGTGGCGACGCCGGAAGATTGCGGCAAGGGCGTGGTACATGACGTGCCACTTACTTATACCGACGAGATCATCATGGAGAGGCTGAGAATCCACGGCAACCCGCCAGTTTTGGGTGTGCGGAGACTCGGCAAAAATTCCAGAACTGTACTAATTCTCTTTGAAGAGAGAGAAGTACCACGATGGGTTCGCCTGACTCCGATGGCGCAGCGGTGTCAACTTTACAGCAAAAAATATGAGGTATGCAATGCCTGCGGAAGACTCGGTCACAGGGAGGACGTTTGTCCGGACTCGAGCAACCTCAAGTGCAGAAGCTGCGGAATGGAGAGGCCACCGCAAGATCACCAGTGCGAGGCGAAATGCCAGCTATGCGGCAAGGGCCACCTGCTTGGTGACCGAAAATGTAAGGAAATATTCAGGACTCCGTACGAGGTGAAGAAGAAGCAATGGGAGCGAAAAGTCAAGGATAAGCCAGCGCACGACGACAACAGAGGGCGACCGAAAGTCAAGCAAGAAGGAGGAGGAGACTTCCGAGTTAGAGAAGACTCCCCAAGTTTGGAATCTACCACCAACGAGACGCCACCGCAGCAGCGAGGGCGTTCCAGTTCTCGCTCCATGGGACGCTCCAGGTATGGGTCAAGGAGACGCTCGAGTTCGAGGGACGCGGCCAACCCATGGACCAAGCGGAACGCCAGCGGAGACCAGAAAAATGTAAGCTTCAACAGCGGGGCCTCCCAGGCTAAACCTAGGAAAGATTAGAAAGACGAGGAAGTCGAAATTCTTAAAAAAGAAATTGAGGAGCTTAAGGGGGTGATTAAAAAGCTAACGCAAAATCAAAATTTGAAACAGCATACGGAAAAGCAAGGGCCTCCCACTCCCGCGAAGCAGCTGCCACCTGCTCAGCCAGTCGCCCCGCCACAAGCGGCGCCACCGGCGAAAGGGGATGAGCAAATGGCGACTGAGGCGTCTCGCCCGCCCCCGGTGAAGCGCAAAATTAATGAAACCGACCCGTTCCAAGCACTCGAAAATAGGCTTGACGAAAAATTTAATTCATTCATGAGCCAAATGACCCAATTCATGAACCAAATTCAGAGCCAGGTACAGGCACTTGCAGGGGAAGTGCAAAGAGTTCGAACTGAACTCGTAGCCGTCAACACGTGGCAGCAGAATGTCGAGCAAACGCTAACCCAGCTGCAAAATGGCCAGGCGCGTAAATGAAAACCAAATTTGGCATTGGAACTGTCGCGGATTCCAGCGCAAGAGAGCGCTACTGCAGCAATACCTTCCACTCATAACTGAGACCCCCCTCGCAATCGCCCTTCAGGAAACAGGGAAGGGAGCCAAACTAATGGGATACCAGGTGTTCAACAGCGATAGAGGCGTGAAATCGACGGTGGCGACCTTTGTCAAGCGCAATGTAGCGGTGATAGAACACGATTTGAATTCTAGAGATATCGAGAACGTATTCCTCGAGATATTAACGGGACGAAAGAAGGATCCCAGTCTATTCCTTCTTAACATTTATAGCTCGCCCAAGCAAAAGAAAATAAGATTTAGGGTCCTTATGCGCAAAGCCATCAAGGCGGCCGGGAAAAATTCCTTGCTGATCGTTGGTGACTTTAACGCCAGACATCAAGAATGGGGCTATGCTTTACACGACACCAAAGGTAGGCAGCTATGGGAGGACACGCACAAGCTAGGTCTCACCCTCCATACGGATCTCGATCATCCAACAAGGACGGGTAACAGCGTATGCGCGGACACATCCCCAGACCTGACATTTTCAAAAAACTTACACGGTTTAGACTGGCAAAATTCTGAGCAAAATTTTGGCAGTGACCATTTCATTATCGTTTCGGTCCTCAAAGAGGGCGTCAAGACGCACAGGGCGTGCCAACCGGCCGTTACGGAATGGGATCAATTTAGAGAAATCAGGGCAACCGCGCAATTAGAACGAATTGAGAACATTGAGGAATGGACGGAGGCACTCAAACGCCACGTTGGTGAGGCGACAAAGACGCTGGTAGGAGACGACGCTCCTGGTATAGCAGATAGCCGACTGCTCCACATGTGGGACGCTAAACAAAGCATGGAACGCAGGCTGAAGAAACAAAAGTGGAACAAGAATCTTAGAAGACGAATCGCGAGGCATAACAAGGAAATTGAAAGCTACGCGATCAAATTGTGCGAACAAAACTGGCTCAGCAGATGCGACGAAATGGAGGGAGGCATGAATCTCTCCAAAACGTGGGGCATGCTCCGGCATCTGCTGGACCCAACAAATTCAAAAACTCAATCGGGAATAAGATTGGCAAAAGTCAGGCACGCCTTTGAAGGTGACGATGCGGCGTTTATGAATAAGTTAGTAAAAACGTATGTTGCAGACAACCAGCGTTCCCCACTCCCGAGCTACGGTGGCACGCCCAATGAGGCGCTTGACGCCCCCATCACGGAGGCAGAGGTAAGGGCGGAAATTGTAAGACTAAAAACTAAATCAGCCCCGGGCCCCGATGGGATCACCAATAAAATGCTAAGGAATCTAGACGATGGCTCTATTAGTCTACTAACGGAATTCATTGGAAAAGTTTGGGAAAGGAGCCAGTTGCCAGATCAGTGGAAAACGGCAAACATAGTACTAATACCCAAACCGGGAAAACCCCCGCAATTGGAAAATTTGAGACCGATTTCCCTAACCTCATGCGTAGGGAAGTTGCTGGAGCACGTAATACAGACGAGATTAACGTGCTTCATGGTGCAAAACAACCTGTGGCCGCACGAAATGGTCGGTTGCCGACCACACTTGTGCACGCAGGACGTAATGCTTCGACTAAAGCATGATATCATAGACTCGCGATCGAGAGACGCCAAAGTGATCCTGGGCCTAGACCTCACCAAGGCCTTCGACAATGTCAGGCACGAGGCTATTCTCGAAGGGCTTGAAGTGCTCGGAGTAGGGGAGAGAACGTACAACTACATAAAAGACTTCTTATCTAGCAGAAAAGCCTGCATGATATTTCAAAATTCAGAATCTCCTACGATAGAGTTAGGAAGCAAAGGCACACCGCAGGGCTCAGTGCTATCGCCTTTTCTATTCAACGTAGCAATGAGAGGCCTCCCGGGTAAACTTAACCAAATCAAGGGGCTAAATTTTAGCATGCATGCGGACGATATTAACCTCTGGATTAACCATGGGAGCGATGCGAGTACGGAGGAACGCCTGCAAGCAGCGACCGACATCATTGTCGATTACGCGGCTAAAAGGGGACTTTCGTGCTCCCCGCATAAATCTGAGTTGTTCGTTTATAACCCAAAGTACCTCCGCTGCAAGAATAGCGGGGAGTTTCATATTCAGGAGGAGGGCAAACCGGTGCCAAAAGTAGATCAGATCAGGATTTTGGGGATGGTCATTCAATCCCACGGTCATAACGGAGAGGTCCTGAAAAAATTAGAAAGTTACGCGATGCAAACCCTCGGGCTCTTGAGGAGGGTCGCCACTAAAGGAAGAGGCCTCAAGGAGAGAAATTTACTAAAACTAATCCAGGCATACGTAATAAGCAGAATCAGTTACGCCACGCCCTACCTGGACATCAAGGCCGGTGAAAAAGAGAAGTTAGACTGGCTGATTCGAAAATGCGTTAAGAAGCCGCTAGGACTGCCCATGGGTACCTCGAGCGAACGACTGCTCGAACTCGGGGTGCATGACACGTGGGCAGAATTGGCGGAGGCAGTGCGAGTCTCCCAATTAGAGAGACTAAGCACGACCGAGACGGGCAGGGTAATCCTTGCAAAAGTAGGCCTCAACCCAGACAGAGGAGTTCAAAAAAAAGTCACAATTAATAGTGAAATCAGGAATGCCTTGGTAGTCCCCCCCTTCCCTAGGAATATGCATCCAGAATTTAATGTCGAAAGAAGGGCCAAACGAGCTGAAGCTCTAGAGCGACGGTTCAAGAACATGGGAGCAAAAGAAGTAGTCTATGTTGATGCGGCAAGTGGCAGAACAGGTGCGGCGGTAGCTTCGGTAGTCGATGGCCGAGGGGCACCGGTATCCGCGGCAGCCATCAGAGGCCGCAACATAGAGAATGCGGAGGAAGTTGCGATAGCGCTAGCTTGCGTAGGAACAGAAGCCAAGTTCATAATTAGCGACAGCAAAACTGCCATTCAAAATTTTGGGAAGGGGAGGATATCGCCGGAGGCGGCCAAAATCCTCACCCAAAGAACAATAAATAGGAAAATTCAGTTAATTTTGGTAACGTCCCTGGTAACGAGGCGGCTCACGAGCTAGCCCGAGCTCTCTACTTCCGGGTAGCCGTCGAGTCCCCCGAACACTGGGCATACGACGAGCGTCTGCAAAATTACAGGGAAATCATCGACCATTATAAATTGGGACGTAGACTGGTACCCCCGCCAGATGTTAGACTAAATAATACAGAAGCTGTCGCGTGGAGGCGGCTACAAACTAATACGTTCATGAACCCGGTCTGGGCGTTTTACGCGCTACCAGACTTTAGGGACAATGATCTCTGCAAACACTGTGGGGCGAGAGGGACCCTCGACCACATACTTTGGGA
Source organism: Amblyomma maculatum (assembly GCF_055883805.1). Classification (NCBI taxonomy): domain Eukaryota; kingdom Metazoa; phylum Arthropoda; class Arachnida; order Ixodida; family Ixodidae; genus Amblyomma; species Amblyomma maculatum. The sequence continues at coordinate 149,583,345 of NC_139345.1, read as the reverse complement.
GTGCCCACAATCTCCAGGGATAGGGCAAAATATTACAAGTAGAGAAGCCTGGGATGCCCTGCTGCGAAGCGCGGACCCTGCGATCCAGCACCGTACCGTCCATCTGGCGGAAGAGGCCGCAAGAAGCCAAGGGCTACCTGCCAGCCTCTAATCCGCGGGCGCACGACTCCCCGTTTCCGATGGAATTAAAAGTTGTACAACCAACCAACCAAGAGTGGGGGCTCAACTCGCGCCGTCGCATTGCGCGGTGGCAGTTACGGCCTGACTCCGTTCCTGTCACTAGTGGCGCTGCGCGCTGCGTGATGTCATACAATCTGTGTAACAGCGGGGCTCAACTCGCGCCGTCGCCTTGCGCGGTGGCAGTTACCGCCTGACTTCTGCTCCTGTCACCAGTGGCGCTGCGCGTTGCGTGATGTCATACCATCTGTGTAAGAGAGGGGGCTCACCGTCGCCTTGCGCGGTGCCAGTTACGGCCTGAATCCGCTCCTCTCGTCAAGCCATGAGATGCCGCCTACAGTCAAAGCGCTTAGGCAGGCTGTAAAGAGGAAGCAAAAGCGAGCCATAGAGACAGAAGAGCGAGAAGAACGGCTTTCCAAGCGACGAGCGTAAGAAGCAGCTAGGCGGAAAAGGCGGTCAATGTCTTCTGTAGCAGAATCGACGACAGAAGCAGGAGAGGAAGTTACGAATTTGTCCGATAGTTTGGAACGTGCATCTACTAGCAGCACTACCAGTTCGGAGCGATGGAACGCTAGCAGACCACAACGACGTGCCCAAGAAACACCGCGAGAGCGACAACAGCGACTAGAGAAGGAACGTGTGTATCGAGAGAAGTACTATGAACAGCGAAGAAAACGGCGTGCTGAAGAGACACCCGAACAACGAGATAAACGCTTGGAGAAAGCACGGGAGAAATCTCTCACTCGATCTACCCGAGCTGAAACCGTCGTTGCGCCCGCCACCGCTACGGTTGTTGTTGTGGCCGTAGGAAGAAGGAAAAGAAAATGCACGGGCCTGCTACTGGCTCTGTAGCTGAGCCACCTCCGCTGTCTCGTGTAGACAGAAGAGAAAATAGAGGGAGAAAGAAAAGAAAGAGGGAGAGAAAGACGCGCGCCACAACAAAGTCTTCTAACACCGAAGCGGTGGCGGGTGCAATGACGGCCTATAACAGATAAAAATTCGGTGGCAGGCTAGCCACCGCCGCAAGCGGTAGTGACCCACCTGTTCCAACCCCATTCCTACCGCTTCGGTGGTGGACGGCGGCTGTTGTTGCAGCGCGCGCGTCTTTCTGTCCCTCTTCCTTTTTTTCTTCTCTATTTTCTGTTCTGTCTTCACGAGGCAGTGGAGGTGGCTCAGCTACAGAGCCAGTAGCAGGCCCGTGCATTTTCTTTTCCTTTTCCTACAGCCACAACAACAGACAGAACAGCAACAACCCACGGGTACCTCTCCGTTCCGCCTTCATCGAAACGCAGCCCCTGGCGGTCGGGATCGAACCCGGCAACAACGGCGGCGCAGTAGTCGGGAATCTTGACCACTGCACCACAGCGGCAGGGCATAAGGTATGTTTTGGGGAAAAGAAGACACCTTATGCTCTGAATGGACACTATGGAATGATGAGGGAGAGAGAAACAACTTTTATTGCGAAAAGAGTGATCATTACGGCATGTCAGCCTGGCGTGGCCTCCAGGTGCGGGTGACGCTCTGGGCCAACGCGAGACAGGCGCCAGCTGCGTTTTCTTGTCTGAGCAGGTGAGAAGTCGGTCCCAGCTCTCCTCGGAGGGAGCTGGCAGTCAGTTACGAGGGGGGTGGTCTTCCCCTACATCCACAAAGGGTGTGTGCCAATGTGGCCGTTACTGCATAGTCGCAATTGGGGTAAATAGGGTCGAAGTCCTCGTCTGCAATCAGTGCCAATCTGTAATAGCTGAGAATGGAATGTGTTTGAAGTTTACGCAGCATGGTGGCCTGAGCTCTGTCAAAGTCAGGATGGGGACGCGGGAAGCGTCGTCTTGTCTCTCTGTGTAGGTTAGGGATTTCGGTTCAAGAGGGCCTAGGTCACGCATTTCTTTCTGGCAACGAGCGCGCCCACGCGTTCGCCCGCGAACTAACTTGCCGGGCACCAGGAGGGAAGACTGAAGACGGCCGATTACCAGCTAATATGAAAACCACGGAATGAAAACATCAAGCTCTCAGCTATTAACCACTACAAAACCACTCACGTACACTCTTACCCTCGAATATTACAGACATCAATGAAGAACACTTCGCGCACCGCACAAATCCCTCTCCAGAGCAGATGCCACTACCTGGCGACAACTTCAAACGCACACATTCCCGAACCTCTACCACAAATACCTTTTCTTTCCCTCGCGGTACCCTTCGATCTGCCAGTCATGCGCCAGCACCAAACCAACACTATACCACTCCATATGGGCGTATCCAAAGCCGCAAGGCTTCCCGCCCATTCCCCACCCTACCGTCTCCTCTTGGGAAGCTGCTCTGTCTAGCTCACACCTGCAAGATCAGCAACGGCTGATCGAGCGGGCGCGCGGGATAGCAGCAGCTGCCGGCATCCTGGACTGAGGAGGCCGCCTGAAATGGACACGAACACCTAATCACCAGTGCCTAGTTATTGGGTTTAAATAAATGTTTTTTTCCCTCCTCGGTGAATGCCTCTGGATCCGCTGAGCTGCCCGCCCGGTTTTTTAGACCTCGGGCTAATCGGGCGACACCTTCGTTCCCAGAGTTCCCCGCGTGGTCGGGTACCAAGACTGTGTAGATTTTGTAAACGGCAGTGCGGCCGCGGAGTGTGCGCGGTGGTCCATAGAATGATGGACTCCTGCACCAAACCAAGTCAAGGTTGTTCTCATATATTTTTCCTTGTAAATTGGTTTATAAAAAAGGAAAGGTGCAATATGTGTCGGACCTCGCGGACAGCAAGGCCCGTGTTTCGAGTTTGCGCCGTTATGGAAAGTGTCGCTATCTCCCCAACTTCGAGTCATCTCACTGGTGGAAACACCGGAACATGATTTTCCCACCTCTTCCGGTTCCGTAGTGCAACACTTGGTTCCAGCGTTTCGACCAATTACCTGACTCGAGGTCACGTGAGATAGCGACACTTCGAAAACAACGCAAACTCGGAATACGAGCCCAGGCCCGTATTCCGAGTTTGTGTCGTTATCGGCCCCGCCGGGGTGGTGCAGTGGTAAGACGCCCGACTACTGTGCCGGAGTACCTAGGTTCGAACCCGACCTCGGCGGCTGCGTTTCGATGAAGGTGAAACGAAGAGGCGTCCGTGTGCTGTGCGATGTCAGCGCACGTTAAAGATCCCCAGGTGGTCGAAATTACTCCGCAGCCCTCTACTACGGCTCCTTTTTCTCTCTTTCCACTTTCACTCCCACCTTCCTCCCTTCCCTTACGGCGCGGTTCAGGTGTCCACAGAAAACAAGTGAGACAGTTACCCCGCCTTTCCCTTCCTATAAATAAATCAGTTTTTTTTTGTGTCGTTATCGAAGTGTCCCTATATCATGTGTCCTCGAGTCATTTGATTGGTCGAAACGCCGGAACCGGGTGTTGCCACTACGGAACCTGAAGAGATGGTAACATGATGTTCTGGCGTTTTCACCAATCAGATGAGACGAGGTCACTGAAATAGCGACACTTCGATAGCGACTTAACTCGGAATACGGGCTATATATCCTCCTTGATTGCGCCCAAGGAGAGTTCTATATATCCTCCTTGATTGCGCCTTAATGGAAGGGAAAATGGCTGGAGTGAAAACGGAACAAGTGAATAGTGGAGGGATGCGTTGTAATGCAGCCCTCTTGGGGGGTCTTTAACGATCGCTGACGTCCCACAACACAGCTTTGACTCTCCGTTTAACAAAAATTGGCTCACAAGAAGGGAAATGCGGAGTATCTATCACATTTGCTTCTGTGGGCACATGTCCGCACAGTAAGTTAAGTGAGGGAAGTGGGAGTTCAAGTGTAAAGAGAAACATAGGAGCCGTAGTGGAAGGCTACGAAGTAATTTCCACCACCTAGGGATATGTAACGTGCACTAAGATCGCAAAGCACACGGACACCTCTCTGTTTCGCCTTCGTTTTAACACAGCCGCCAGTGGTCTGGATCGAATCCCTCCAAGTAGCACAAATTAAGTGGCCCACCTGGGGCCCGTGTGGGCAAGTTGGGCTTGGGTAACCTCAATAACACCCATGGGGGCCCAATTTTGGGATCAAGCGGGCAAGCCCAAATTGGCCTTTCCCCATGCTTTTTCCATCTCGGGCATCATATAGGCGTGGAAAGGGCTAACTGATTACATATTCCCACATCTGGCCCTCAAGGGTCCCGCTTGGGAAACTTTAGGGCCGATGCAAATAAAATTTGGGCTCTGTGTAGGAAAAGCCTGGGCTAATCTAATTCGGGCTGCCCACTCAAAAGCCGAATATGTCCCGCATGGGCCGCGGCGGGTCTAAATACGGGTATGCCCGCACATTGCTTACATGGGACCTTTGAGGGGTACTTGAGGGAATGTCAGACGAAAATGTGGAATTCATGCAGAAAATTCCTGGGCTGCCCCAAATGGGGCTGCCCACCGAAAACCTAGATAATTTCCGCATAATCGTTAGCGGGGCAAGTACTCCTTCCCGCTTCTGCCAGCATCGGTGTCTTGTGGTGCAATTTAGCACAGATGCGATGCAAATGTGGGCCAAAAGCAAGTAGAAGACGAGCTAGTCCGATTGGGGCTGCCGTTAGGTTTGGGGTCGCGTGCGCCTGGGTAGCGTACCGCTGCCAGCAGTTATTACGTTCGGCGCGCGGCCCCTTGGTAGCGTTGGCCTGGCGGCTCCGTGGACGGCGGACGGCATCAACGGTGCCAGCAAAGACGAGGCGTCTTCCAACGAAACAACCTTTACTACAACATCAGAAGAACGGGCAGAGAAGCTGACCCGGAGAGAATACAGACACGTTCACACAGACACAGCTGGTGTCTAGCGTCGTCTCGGCGGCGCGTCAAAGTAGTCTCTATCTCAGCGGAGTCGGCCGCTGCTTTTTATAGGTTTTCCCGTTCACAAGGAAAGGGTAAACCCTCACAGGAAGCGGAGCGTCCAACGTGTCTGGGCAAGATAGGATGACTCAATCGCAGCTGGTCCGAACGCATCTCCTCCACCTCCTGCAGATGGGAGAGGGCGGCGCACTCTCCCACGAGCTCCAGGCTTTGCCAGCTTTTGCACACACACGCACGCACACACATTTGGCGCGTGGCAGGATCATGTTGAGACTTGTCGGCGGGAGAAAACGTTGCGCGGCCGATGAACGGCGTCGAAATGGCCGATCCGCTCGCTGTTCTGCCTGTTGCTATGCGGTGGCCGCGTCAGCTGTACCACTTGTCGGTGGAGAAAAGTAACACTGCCCACGCAAAAGCCGAATAGGTCACGCATGGTTTGCGGCCGGGCTGAAAAGCGAGCACACCCCCACGCTGCCCACACGGGTATTTCTTGGGGTACTTGCAGGAAGATGCAACATATATTCGTAGTCCATGCAGTAAAAATAAAATCGGCCCAAATGGGTCAGCCCATGAAAGGATGCAGTGGGCCCCAAATTTGCCGTAGGTGGGCTTACCACTCTGAAACGTCTCCACCCTAACTTTAAGGCACCATTTTATTTATGTGAATCATGTTATACCGGCCACTAATTGCCTCTTCTGGAGGTTTCACATAACTGTTCTAAGCATATCTATGCCATGGATAAAGACTATCTTTGTTTACTCTAAAAACTACGTTAATTATGCAGTATCGACTGAAAATATGCAACAGTAACTGTTCTGTTTGACGAGTATGTACTGAACGACCTCCAAATGTTGCCTGCGGCATTACTATCCTGCACGTAGCACCGAAATAAGTATTCAGGGCAACATCTTGGGAGTGATGTGGGCGAGCACGCATAATTGTAATGTTGGGAACAAATTTCTCTCATGCTACTGAGTGTCGCATACAAGCAAAAAATAGTGCCTAATGTTTCACACTTGATTACTGGAACTTGGGAAGCCCCGAAAATGCCAGATTCAACCCATGAGGGAAGCACGTGGGTCAGTCCGAAACGAACTGGCTTTCGCAAATCCCGCGCTTGTACAATTCAGGTATTGGGATTAATCGACTTAAAAATTCAAACCTTGATGAATGGGATAGCACTGCCTGCACAAACGTGGGACTCATTAATGATCTGGTGTGCTGCCCACATTCGTCTACCTGGGCTGAATGCGGCCAGCCCTATTTAGGCTGCCCACACGGATACAGATTGGGACCGATCACTGCAAAACTGTGCCGCCCACGCGGGGCCTCTCTGGGCACGTGTTGAAAATCCCGCATGGGGCCTGTATGGGCTGCCCTCACGGGCCCAACGCGGGCACCCACGTTACAGCCTACTTTGTGCTACTTGGGCGGAATCTCCAACAGAGTAGTAGGGCATCTTAACAACTGCACCATCGCGGCGAGGCAATTTAAGTAAGGTTCTGGGGAAAGGAAGGCGCAGCATACTTTAAGATGGGCACCACGGAATCGTGGACACCGCCACTTAATTAGGTCAAGGTCACTTAATTGTCAAATTTTATGCTACGCGATGACCGGCTGTACCTACGGCAGCTTTTCGATGGAGGCGAAAAGCAAGGCGCCAGTGTGCTGTGCGATGTCAGTGCACGTTAAAGAACCCCAGGTGGTCAAAAATTCCGGAGTTCTCCACTACGGCGTCTCTCATAGCCTGAGTTGCTTTGGGACGTTAAACCCCACAAACCAACCAACCAGTAGTGAAGATTTCGCTTCAAAAGTATTAAGCATATTTGGTTCACTAGAAAGGAAAGGTGCGGTATCTGCCACACTTGTTCTGTGGACACTTCAACCTCGCCGTAAGGGAAGAGAGTAAGGTGAGAGTGAAAGCGGAAAGAGCGAGAGGGGTGTCGTAGCGGAGGACTGGGAAGTAATTTCGACTGCCTTGGAATCTTTAACTTGCACTGACTACGCACAGCACACGGATGCCTATTGTTACGTTTCCCCACTGACAAGTTGGGACAGCGTACGCGGCCACCGCATAGCAACAGGCAGAACCGCGAGCGGATTGGCCATTTCGACGCCGTTCATCGGCCGCGCAACGTTTCCTCCCGCCAACAAGTCTCAACGTGATCCTGCCACGCGCCAAATGTGTGTGCGTGCGTCTGTGTGCAAAAGCTGGCCAAGCCTGGAGCTCGAGGGAGAGAGCGTCGCCCTCGCCCGTCTGCAGGAGGTGGAGGAGATGCGTTCGGACCACTTGCGATTGAGTCATCCCATCTTGCCCAGACATGTTGGGCGCTCCCTTTCCTGTGAGGGTTTACACTTTCCCTGTGAACTGGAAAAACTATAAAAAGCAGCGGCTGACTTCGCTGCGAGAGAGATTACTTTGACGCGCCGTTGAGGCGACGCTAGACACCAGCTGTGTGAACGTGTCTGTATTCTCCCCGGGTCAGCTTCTCTGCCCGTTCCTTCATGATGTTTTAGTAAAGGTTGTTTCGTTAGAAGACGCCTCCTCTTTGCTGGCACCTTTGATGCCGTCCGCCGTCCACGGAGCCGCCAGGCCAACGCTACCGAGGGCCACGCGAACCCCAAACCTAATAATTGGTGAACAGCAGTGGGACGACGACGACCAAGCCATAACCGTGGTCGGTAGGCATCGATGACGACGACCAAGCCGTAACCGTGGTTGGAGGGACGAGCCAGGCGATACCGTCGTCCAACAACTGGTGAACCGCGGAGAGACGAGGACGACCAAGCAGTGACCGTGGTCGGTGAAACGAGCCAGGCCTGACCGAGGTGCAACATCTGGTGGGAAGAGCGGAGATGTCCGAGGCGTGACCCGTGAATCAAAGCAGCTCAGCGGAAAGTCGGGAGCAGTGCAACGAGCCATGTGTGATGACTGGTTGCCTGCAGCGGAACGACTGCGTTGGATTCTTGGCTGCGAGGTTTGGTGCGTGCGGGACTTTCTTCTACTGAATTTTGCCAGGCTTTTGTTAAGTAGAGAACAGAGCTGGTAATTGTGTTGTCGTTGTTGCTGGGTTAATTGCAGCAAGGCAATAGTAGGCAGTAGAGAAGGCAGCACTCGGAACAGCCATGGGTTTGGATTTGAAGTCGTTGCGCAAACCGAAATTGCTGAAGCTTGTGGAGGAGTTGGGTCTGGATTTGTCAGACAAACTCAGAAAACCAGAAGTGTTAAAGGAAGCTGCGTTGGAAGCTGAAGATGACGAGCTTTTGGAATGCCTTGAGATCATTGACGAACGTCAAGAGATGCGTGAACGTAGGGAACGTTTCGAGAAAGAGGACACCCGCGTAAGGAAACTGATACAGCTGAAGATTTCTGCACATGGAATGAGCGTGGAAAAGAATAAAGCTTTTAATGCCATTCATTGTAACGGTTCAATACCGCGAGACGGTCCGCCACCGTTCCTCATCGCCGAGGATATGGCAAAGTATTTGGCAGACTTTGAGAATGTCTGTAGAAGTAAACTCTTCGAGCGAGATAGTTGGGCGCAGAAGTTAGTAGCTCTTCTCTCCGCTGAAGCGTCGGAAGAAATCAAGCGATTGGTTGGCAACCGCCTGAAAAATTACGATGCACTAAAAGAGTCATTGCTGATACGATATCGGATAACGCCTCAGGATCTTCGGAAAAGATATGAGAGCGAGAAACATTGTATCACGGCGTACTTTGATTTGGCGTATCAGTTGAAAGCCGCTGTAAGCGAATGGCTAGACAGTGCGGAAGTTCCGGAGCAAATCGAACTTGCACCGGAGTGTGAGACACAGCTTGGGGAAGCGGCCGAGAAACGTGACCGCAGTAGTGAGCCGACCGATCCTCGAAATGAAGAGCATCGTGTTACCTTGGTCGAGCCACTAGCTGAGAGGGTTAGCGCCGGCTCCAACGGCAAGAAATCCGCAGGGACGCTGTCCAGCGAGGTGAACTGCATGCCGACCCAAGTAGCTGTAGGAGATACAGTTCCATCAAATGAGTGTGGGGAACTGGTAGTAGCTGAACCGCCTCTCGAGTCCGAAGCAGAAGCTTGTGAAGAGTGTGGCGGAGATGGAAATCAGCTAGAAAATGAGAAACTTTCAGTTTCCGAAATCAGCTGAGTCGTAGAGCAGGGCACGCAGAAAAACGAAGTGCCGATCAGGGAAACTGCGCAGCCCGCGAGTTGTGATCAGCCAGGACAGACCGACGAGGAGTGCGCGTACGCTGTAGAGAGCGAGACTTGCGAAGGCGACAGTGAACGACCAGAGCAAAGTCAGAATCGTTCGTGCCCCAATACCACGCTAGGTTGTATTCGCGAAAGCAACCCAAGTGAGAACGCGGACGTGGCACATATGACCGTCGCGCAATCCGAAGCGCCCCAGCTGTCGAAGGAGCTTGATCGTGCCCCGGTTAGCTCTGAGCGAGGCGACGCACTGAGTGGCGAGCCGCCAGAGCAAATGTCTAGAAGGGGGAGTGACACGACTGAAGTCATCAGCCGTTGTTGTCGTTCGGACTTGACTGAAAGTGAGTCCTGCGCTGCTGGCCGCGATGCAGACGCGGCGCCGCACTTCGACGACACCCGTGTCCTTCTAGCTCCGGTTACCGCTAGAATGTTGACCGCTAGCTTGCCAGAGCTCACGCCGAAAGAAAGTAGGACTAGAGTATTCAAGTGCTGCAACCGAAAAACGCGGAAAGGCAGGCGCGAGAAAGAATGCTGCCATCGTAAGAAGGGCAAACGATTGCAGAAAGAAAGCAGAAGGCTAGTATTCCTGTGCTGCCGACGAAAAACGCGAAAGGGCAGGCGCGATAAAGAATGCTGCCATCGTAAGGAGAGGACACTCAAACGATTGCGAAAAGAAAGCAAAACGCCTGTGTTCCAGTGCTGCCGCAGAAAAAAGCGGAAAGGCAAGCGCGAGAAAGAATGGAGCAAGTGTAAGCTATCGCGAAGGAGAAAGCGACTATCCCAAAGGCACAAATGCGCCCGTGCTCAGAAAATGTGTGACTGGTGCGCAACACGTAAGGAGAGGGATAGGTTGCTCCGAAATGTGAGTGATTCATGCTCATGTGTTTCTTCGCACAGAAACAGGAAGGTAAGGTTGTTCCGTGAAACGGATAGCCGAAGCTTTAGTGAAAAGGGTGATCTCAACGATAACTCCGATGGCTTATGTCGAAGCCCATAACGTGAAAAGAAGCCTGTATTCACTGGTTGGTGTTTTTCTTCCTTTCATAGGATTTTGAACAGATTGTATTGTATTATTTTTGTTTGAAGGGACGTTTTTGAAAGCGCGATTTTCAAATTTGTGGACGCGTTCCAAGTGCTGCTGAGCTGCCCTTTAATGTAGATGGGGGCATAAGGGGGAAATAGTCTGGCATAACTTAGCGAAGATTGTGCCGGGCTTGCTGGCTGACCGGTTGAGTTTTTAGCGTGGTTGTGACGTTGTGGGTTGTCAGAAATCTCTCCTGAAGACAAGTTGCAGAGTGCCTTGGAAACCGGACTTGCCAAGGACTTCTTCAGGCTGTTTGAGCTCAAGAGAAGCTGAGTCGGATGACCCCGGCTAGCAGCAACATCCCGATCCCTCCGCACAGCGGATGCAGTCCCCTGCCCTTCGGGATCTCCCTTCCCCGGCGGGGCAGTCTGTTACGTTTCCCCACCGACAAGTTGGGACAGCGTACGCGGCCACCGCATAGCAACAGGCAGAACCGCGAGCGGATCGGCCATTTCGACGCCGTTCATCGGCCGCGCAACGTTTCCTCCCGCCAACAAGTCTCAACGTGATCCTGCCACGCGCCAAATGTGTGTGCGTGCGTGTGTGTGCAAAAGCTGGCCAAGCCTGGAGCTCGAGGGAGAGAGCGTCGCCCTCGCCCGTCTGCAGGAGGTGGAGGAGATGCGTTCGGACTAAAGCCAACACCACCTAGAAGACTTAAGGCCCCCGCGCCGCCTCCTCGCCCAAGCGCCTACGTCACCAAACTCAGATCGCCGCTCGGACGGACGGCGACAACCTCTCCGAAAGTCAGCGTGGCGAGTGTAGAACGAGGGGGCAACATGGACAAGCCGGACAAGAACAGCTATGAATGGCTCGCAATGGCTTCAGCGGTGACTTTTGCTACAGCCAAAACAAGTCATTTTTTATTTTTTAGTATAGTTAGAGCCCAAACAATACCAAAGGCCGCAGTATTGAGCTATTCGGGTTTCATTCGACAGCTATATTCTTAAAGAATGGCACACAGCATCGTTTGGCGTAGTTAGGCAGCCACATTTTCATGCGCCTCTAGCGGATTTTGTTTCACTTGTGCTGGCCACAGTGATCGGAGCTGCTTGCAGTCGTTTGCATCGGATGCCGCCAGTCCGTACAGCAGGCATGATTGTGCGTCGTTTTTACGTCTGGAAGCTGCATATTTTCGATTTTGTGCTGTGGTTGTGCTCTTAAACAAATTGCTAGAATGCCGGGCTGCTGTTGCGCTCCCAATTGCAAGTCCAACTATGCTGGAGAGTCGCGTGTGCGTGTGCACGTGTTTCCTTGTGACCCTGTGCGGCGAGCGGCATGGACAAGAGCGGTTCCCCGGAAGGATTTTACTCCTACGAAAAACACAGTGGTAAGCTATGGCTTATGAGTCCATTCGCGGCTTTTTTATTAAATCAATGTGCGTTTTTCTGGCTAAATGTATTCAGCAACAGCCGAATCAGGTTGCTTGCGTTGTCGGAGCCTGAAATGTGCTCATTCTTTTTGTAGTATCGAAAGCCGAACCGAGCCATTTATCTTTCTGGTAGTATGAAACGTATTTGTACAGAATGTTTTTTTTTTTTCATTTCAGCTTTGCGAGAAACATTTTTTGGCAAGCGATTACGTCAAAACATCTAAGTACACAGATGTGAAGACGGGAAACGTTATTGAAGTGCCGCTGAAAGTCTCCAGACTGAAGCCGGATGCGGTACCAAGTGTGTTCCCGAATTGTCCCCAGTACCTTTCACGACAACATGCGTGCACTCGGGAGGCTCCGGAGGATAAAAGAAAACGTGTTGAGGACGAATCACTCCGCATTGCCATGGAAAAATCTCTAGAAGAAAAACAACAAGAAGACAAGCATAACGAAGTAACAAGCTTTTCTGAATTTCTTCATGCTCTGCCAAGCTTTAACACCTCGCCGTTTTGGTCTGTGATCACAATGGAGTCCAAAGTTCTATTCCTGGATTTGACTGTTGATCAGGGCACCTCTGTGCGTTCATCAGTGGTAGTTTGTGACAACATGTGTGTAGAAGTGTATTACGGGGAACACACATCGTGGACCTTCATGGTGTCAGTGTGCCTGCAGTGTTGCAGGACTTAAGACAACTAAGGGACATCCTTCAACATGTTGAGTCTCTGCGTAGTGCTCATTCTCCCTACAATGACCAGCGGGCTCGCCATCTGCTTGCAACTGTGGAGGAGCTGTTAGAAGAGGTAATATGCAATCATCAGCCCCAGTTACATGAATGGCACCTCGAAGTCGTGAAGTTTATAAAATCCCAAGTAGACCTAATCCTCAACAACGCTGCACGCTACTCGTCGGACCTTCTCGTATTTGCAAGCCTCCGCCTTTACACCATTTCACCGCATGCATACAAATCCCTCAGAGGTTCACTGAAGGTAAAGTTGCCTCATCCAGAGACAATAAGACGTCTCTGCTCTGCTCAGCAAGTAAGCCCGGCCGTAGAACAGCAAGGCTCCTGTTTTCTGTCATATGCTAAGAAAGTTGCTACCACATTGAAAGAGCATGAAAAGACAGTAACTTTAATGATGGATGAAATCCCCATTCAGTCATACTTTGATTTAAAGCTGGGTCAGTTGCCGGTGCAGCAGTGAACACTGCAAGCCCGGCAAAAACAGCGTTTGTCTTATGACTCAAAGTCTGCTTTCAAATAACAAAGATGTGCATATATTGCCAGTGGCTAAAATTGATGCAAAATGTTTGCATGATTTTCTGCGAATGCTAGTCATGAAGCTTGAAGATACAGGATTTAAAGTAATTGCCATCATCTCTGACAATAATTCCATCAACAGAAAGACAATGCCATTGTTTTCAGACCCTCCGAGACTAAAGATAGTTTATCAGCATCCAGCTGACAAATCACGACCTTTGTTTTTTGTCATAGACCCTGTCCACGTGTTGAAATGTGTCAGAAATAACTGGTTAAATCAACGCAATGCAGGAAGGTGCATGTACTTCCCAGATCCAAAAAGTACAGACCCCAAACCTAAAATCTTGGCAGCATCATTTAACACTTTATGTGAGCTGCATTAATCCGAACAAAATGAGCTTTTGAAGATTGCTCCGAAATTGTCATTGAAGGCACTGTATCCTTCAAACATGGAGAGGCAAAATGTAAAGTTAGCACTGAGAATATTCAATTCATCAACTGTGGCAGCACTTCATAATAGCAACATTCAGCATGCTGACGGTACTGCTCAGTATATCAGCATGGTGCTAACGTGGTGGAATGTTGTTAACGTTAAAACTCCCCGAAAGGCCAGCGGCTTTTAGACGACTTGCAAAAACCCATAACCTCGACATCTTGTCCCCAGTTAGAGTTTTTGGGGAAAATGATGCAGTGGCTCGACTACTGGGAAAGTTTGAGGCACGATGCAGGACATTTAATAAAAGAAACTCACTCAGCTTTATGTCACACAACTCATGCGCTCCATGAGGTCGCTATCTACTGCCTTGAAGAACTTGGTATGCAGTATGTTTTGCTAAGCAAATTTCAACGGATTCCCTTGAGGATCGCTTTGGTCGGTACCGTCAGTTGTCTGGTGCCAACTATCATGTGTCGATTAGGCAGATTTACGAGTCCGAGACAAAGCTGCGGCTACAGAAAGTGCTCGAGTTACCAGACATTAATGTGGTGTGCGATGTTCCTGTCAATAGCTCCAACTCATTGCTGAGCCAGTTTGATGTTGCAGTTTGGGACAGCGATATTGAGAAGTGGCAAGGCTACCAGCTGTGACATATGTTGCCGGTTACTGTGCTCATGCAGCTGTAAAGAAACTGTTGTGCCAGTCATGTAAAGAAAATCTGATAATGGATGATACAGAGATAGACATTGCTAGAAATGTCCTTATTTTCAGCATAACAAGAGGTGGGCTGAAGTTCCCACGCGAACTTGTTGTGAATGCTGTCTTTACCACAGAAATAGTGCTGGACAAGCTTAGGAGTCCACGCTTTGCAAAACAGTTCTTTACACTCCCTAAGCAGAAAGAAGTGCTAGTGGCCCTTGTGCATGGCATCATCAATGATAATGATGACCTAGATGTTTGTGTGAATGGCCATACTCCTCAACAAGTCATACATTACATTTTGAGTGCAGCAGCAAACACCCTTTTGAACAACTTGTGCAAAGCAGCAAATAAGTTAGCAAGCGACAAGTTGTCTGCCACAAAGGCAAAGCGAAAACTTGCAACTGTTAAAAGTTGAGGTGTCATTTGTGCAGTTTTGCTTCCACAGTATTGTTTGTAAAAAGAAAATAACTTTTTCTCTCATCAATGTCAAATAAAATGTCCTTCATCCTACCTTCATTCTCAAGAAGGCTTCTGATGTTGTAATCTCTGTTCCGTGTCACGGAAACTCGTGCACGCCTGGATTTCTTTACTTGAAGCAGTACTGTGTGCCAAAGCAGTAAAGTGTATTCGAAGAAAATTTACTGTACGAACTTTTTTTTCCTGACACTGACATGCATCGCATTTATGTGCACTTTTACCAAGAATGTGTTCTTGTACAAAGAAGAGACTGTCAAGCATTGTATTTTTATTTATTTTCGACGAATTGTATAATAAATGATCCTGTATTGCTGCTGAGCAAAAATGAGTTTGTGCATTTTATGAGTGTTGATTTATTCCACTTTGAGCTATTGACATTTTACTTTCATGTAATGCCAATTTTTTGCCATTTTTGTAACTTGCCTGATAGGGCTTTTGAAAGTAAAAAAAAAGCCCCGAAGTGTTAAATATATGTAATATAATCATGGCGGTAGCTTGAAACGTGAATAGCTTATTACTAGATCAAATAGAGTTTATGCACCACAGTGATGATAAAATTTTACATCATTCGCTTCCAATCAGTCAGAAAACGGTTCTTATATGTGTAAGCATGCAAACCGCCTCCTTAAGGCACGAGACTACAAACTGGGGGGAGAATTCCCGGCCAAGCTTCGTAAATAACAGTAGACGCAGCATATTAGTTCCTACTCGTAGCACGAGCGAGCAAATCTAACTTATTTCACGCCAACATGCAGCTTATGGGGAGAGAGCGAGTGTAGTGAAGTCCACTTCCAGGACGATCTGACTTGCGTGACGTCACGCTGCCGTGTGGGGGCCTTCAGTCTTCTAGGTGGTGTTGCTAAAACCCCTCAATAAACTAAAAGTAGCGCCATCTCCTCTCTCCTCCTCCGGCGGCGCCGCTCCTCCTCTCGCATTTCGACCGTGGCTCCACCTACGGGGTGCGCGACTAGCGCGCGCTCTCCGGAGCAGGCGCCCTTCACAGCCGATAACAGCCGTCTCGATCAGCGCCGCGCGCGCGCCGATCGAGGCGGCCGTGCGCCGGGTCTCACCAGAGCCTTGCATTTTGTCGCAATGTGTTCAGGTTAAAATAATACTCACTGCTGAAACATAATTACCGAATGTTGACAGGGATTTCCGGCCAGAATAGTTTCAGCCGTGAGTGTCATACACCACATATACGCGATTTCGGCGTTGGTTCAACTCGCCGTCATCTCCGTGTGTCCGTAGTTCGTCACATTTGGCCACTCAGCGGCATGCTTTATAAAATTTGTAACTAGGCGGCGGACAGGAACAATTTTGGAACAGTCTGTGTATGGTTTCTTCGCAGCGTTGACTGGATTGCGAGCTGCCGGTAAACATGAGAAGTGTGGCAGCAGCTGTTCCATGTATTTTCAACTTCAGCTGCAGATCAAATTAACTATAGGCGGCGGAAGCTGCAGTCTGTGTGGAGTCTTTGCAGCTTTGATTGACTTGTGAGCTACCAGTAAACTTGGGGAGGGAGGTAGCAGTTATTTTTTTTATATTTGGCGTTGAGACGGTGCCGTGTTCAGCTGCCATGGTGTGTCACCATACGTACACGATTTTGGCGTCGATTTAACTCGCCTTCAACTCCTTGAGTCCGTCAGCCGTTGACAAAAGTGCGCAACATGTTTGAAAAAAAAAAATTAACTAGGCTGCGGAAGCTGCAGTTTGTGTGGTTTCTTTGCAGGTTGGACTGAATTGTAAGCTACCGTGAAACTTGAGAAGCGTGGTAGCAGTTTTTTTATATTTTGCGCTGAAACGGTTTTGTTTTCAACTGTCAGTGCGTGACACCATTTGTACGCGATGTCTGCGTTGGTTGAACTCGCCTTCACCACCGTGCTTCTATTAGCCGCCGGCCAAAGAGCGCAACTATGCTTGAAAAAAAATTAAATAGCCAGCGGGAACGATTTAGTAGCAGTCCGCGTGGCAGCAAAACACACGGCGATATGTGCCGCGCGCGCGCCGCCCGCCCCGCTGGAAAGGAGGAAGCGGCGCGCCCAGCAAAAAAAAAAAAAAGCGCGCGCGCGCACGTGACGGCGCTCGGCCAATGAGAGGGTCGAACGACGAAGGAGAGCGCAGCAGAGGAGGCGGGCGGCAAACTTCACATGTTGGCGCTACTTTTAGTTTATTGAGGGGTTTTAGTTCGGACCACTTGCGATTGAGTCATCCCATCTTGCCGAGACACGTTGGGCGCTCCCTTTCCTGTGAGGGTTTACCCTTTCCCTGTGACCTGGAAAAACTATAAAAAGCAGCGGCCGACTCCGCTGCGAGAGAGATTACTTTGACGCGCCATTGAGACGACGCTAGACACCAGCTGTGTGAACGTGTCTGTATTCTCCCCGGGTCAGCTTCTCTGCCCGTTCCTTCACGATGTTTTAGTAAAGGTTGTTTCGTTAGAAGACGCCTCGTCTTTGCTGGCACCTTTGATGCCGTCCGCCGTCCACGGAGCCGCCAGGTCAACGCTACCGAAGGGCCGCGCGCCGCACGTAATAACTGCTGACAGCGGTACGCTACTCATGCGCACGCGACTCAAACCTAACACTATTCGTTTCACTTCCATCGAAGCGCAGCCGCCGGCGGTCGGGATCGATCCCGGGTGTTCCGGCACAGTAGTTAGGCATCGCAAGCGCGGACAATATGTAAACAGTAAACCGAAGCGAAAATGCTGCAAACGCCGAGAACAAGATCCACTAAAAATGTTTTCAGCTATTGGTAATCGGGCAAACGGCTGCGAGAATCAGGTAGACCAAATTGCTTAAGTCGGGTAAACAAAGGATAAAATCGAGTCTTTGGATCCTATAATTTTTGCGAGGACGTGATACAGACACAGTTCGTGATTACTAATTAAGTGGCGGCGTCCATTTTTACTCTAGCCTATGATTTCATCTAAGAATAGCGCTCGACATTCTTATAACGTTGAAGAAAGCAGAAATCGTAAAATGTGGTGTGCTGCATCATGTGATATTTTTGACATAAATGACAAGAGGGTCATAATGCAGACATTTGCAATCGCTTTCAACACAATCTTCTGTAACAATAAGAGTTTAAGACTACAATATCTTCCATTGAATTGCAATAGGAATCTGGCGCTGGTATTTTGAGTAGGGTGGCGCCGCCTCATGGCAGCCAAGTAAAACCTGACTGGGTAGTACAGTATAGCGGCTCTGCCTATGCTGCAGCGCGTATCCCGCAGGCTTTCTACGCCGACTCGCGCTTTCTGCCACGTGGTGGGCGTGCAAAGACTCGTCATGTATCATAAACATCACCGTGAGCCGGTAGTCCCATAAAATTTAAAAAACGCTGCGGCCGCCTTCTGGCGAAATGTTCAAAGCTTTGCGGCGTCAGCCTTGCAGTGTACCTCTCCGTCTCGAAACACCGTTACCGCCGCTATATTGCCGCTTGCGTCGTAGGTTGCCATGGATAAGTTAACAATTTCATTATTCGACTGTACTGCTCTCTTTCATAGCCGCACGAACGGGGATACGGTATGATTGGTACAGGTGATCAGGTGCATGCACGCTCTGGTTCAAGAGAAACGCCTTTCGCCCTATGCTGGCTGCTCTTACATTTTTTTACGCCGGATCAAGCTGAAATATGTAGACTACAGCCAGCTATGTGCGCGTGTTTATTTGTGATCACGAGAAAAACCGTTCGTTATGCTACTGTTTTCGGCAGCTACACAATTAGGCAGCAAAACTGCATGCATAAGTCAAGAAAAGAAAGGTGAGGACGGTAAACTAGAGCTCACGTAAACGCTCTCTATCTCATTCAAAACCGCCATTCGCTTTCAATAGAAAACAGCAATAGTAGGCATTTGGCGCATATGTATAATTACTAAGCAGCCGACTATACCATTTCCATCATTATACGCAACGAGCGTTCCTGAGCTGACTGTGAGCTTTTATTGTGCGATGTCCACTCTGCACCAACAGGCAAAAGCTTTGACTCGAGAGCTTGTTGCTATAGTGCTCTATATTGTTTCCCTTAAGATTGGCAGTTGAGCAGTTGTCGTGGCTGTAGGAACAAGGAAAAGGAAATGCACGGACTTGCTACTAGCTCTGCCTCTACTGCCTCATGCAGACAGAAGAGAGAAAGTAGAGAAGAAATACAAAGAAGAGGGAGAGAAAGACGCGCGCCGTAACAGCCGTCGTCCACCACCGAAGCGGTGGCGGGTGCAATGACACCATACAACAGATAAAAATTCGGTGGCAGGCTAGCCCCCACCGCAAACGGCGGTAGCCTACCTGCCCCAGCCCCATCAGGGCCAGGATCAGCCACTCTCCTCGGCAGTTGAGCAGTGGAACGGAGTCAGAGTACCTTCACTGATATCCACCTAATGACGAACGCTGAAACTCTTGCCGCGAAAAAATTCAAACGTTTCTACGCAGACCGAGCTTCAGCTTTCTGTGTTACTTTTGTGGTACGCGGAATCTGTATTTCCAAACATTACGAGCGCGACGTATTGGGTAAACGGGGCGTAAAAAGCAAAAACCAGCGCTGGTTCTACTTACAAATTCAGAGACAAGCCTGCATTGAACGCAATCTCCAGCGGCGCGTGCATAGCCCACTCAAGGTACTTGTCGCAAAGACTGTGCCTCAGAAGGATTATTTACTCTGCCTATCCCTGTTACGGTTTCCTGTATTCACGTGCTTACGTTTAGTTGCATGTAAAGCTTTCAAAGAGCTCCATCGAATTCTAGTGAAACCCAACGGGCTATATCGACTGGCAGCGCGCCGAAACTTCATCTCCGATATCTGCTCGTCGTATAATGCTTGACATTGGTATATTTATTTTCTTTTTCCACATGATGACAACAACCATTTTCAGTTCGTTAAAGGCTGTGTAATTCGTACAAATCACAAATTAAACCGGTCGATCCATACCGACTGCATGCATTTGGATGCAGGGGCCGGAAATTCGTACTACCCATCAGACGCCTAGAGGGCGCTTTTTAGCAGCATTTTTGTGGCGCCCCCTTGGGAGTGCAAGTCTCTTGTAAACCGAATTATAAAGAAAGCTTGATTCTAACAGGTAACGCACATATGTTGAATTTTTCTAAGAATTCTGACTGACCGCTAGAGTTTATAGTCCGTGGATGTGGAGGAGGATGATAAACTTTATTTTCGTCGACGGTAAGAGTAGAATGTTGTGGGGTATAGCCCCATCAAGTGGCCATGAGCTCATGGCGCTCGGTGACTTGTAGGGCTCTTGTCACGATCCGGATCTGTGTGTCCTAGTCGGAGCTGGAACATGAACTAATTTGCAGAAACACCGAAGAATGTAGTACATCTGCCCCATCATGAATTGATTTTGTAAACAATCTGCACCACGTTTTACATTATGTTCCATGAGCTGTGCAACACTTTCAGTCGCTTCAAAAGAATTGCGACCAGTCAGTTTTCTGTGATGGCGTCAAGAGTTTATACCAAGTGTTAAGAGAAGTGTTGTTGCTGTCAATGTTGTCAGCGTTGTCACTTCCAAAAAAAGATGCCATACACTGGAAAATCATACAGAATAATATAATATTTACAGAGACCATCCCCCCACAAACGCACACACTGTTTTTTAATAGCGTCACGAACAACATGGAGCAAAAACGCCAGCTGGCCATCTACCTTCCACAAGACATCATGCGATTAAGAAACTGACCTCAAAAAGTACTTGTATTTACGTCGCATATCTGGCCAAGACAAACATTACGTCGATGAATACAAAACGCCCTCATGTTCATTGCCGCAATATTTCATGAAGCCAAGTCAACTCCCCTTGGTCGGCTAAAGCGCTTCCGAAATTGAGAAAAATTCCTGCAAAAGCTGCCATGGAGTTTTATTTCCTGAGAGTTCCAAGAGAACAGTTTCGCACTGTAGACGGCAATAAGCGATAATCAAATTCGCTTGAGTGTGCTATAACCCCCACATGAACAATGTGAATGTTTGTAAAGGTTACTTATTTTCTGGCTTCATTGCATCTTTAAGGCTTTGAAAAACATCGTGTTCGCAAAACGTTATTGTGCAACATAATGCGCCAATCGAACAATTTGTAGAAACCAGTAATAACTGTAGCAGAACACAGAAAACTCATATTTTAAACAAGAAAGCAGTGCTGCGTTAATATAATACACGACTGACCTTAGAAGAAAAGCTGACACAGTTACGGGGTGGCACGCCAGAGAAGATCCACCATGAAGGATTGCGGTGAGATGACTTTAATTATGTCGGTGGGCCTAGCGCGAGCTCTCCTGCCCACTCCTCTGCCTCTTCTTTCTCGTCGAAAACAATATCATGCATTCTGGAAAAAGCAAGTCTTCACTCAGTGAAGTAAAGTAAGAAACAAGAAAGATTCTTTCATTGTGTCGAGAAATTGCAGATGACAGATCAAATATATAGAATCTTCGAATTCAGTAGCAACGTACCGTAGCCTGTCTTCAATTTGTCTTCCTGCAAATTAGATCGCCCTAACTCATATCTTCTTTGATAAGTATTGAATTTAGAAAACTTTACTGCAGATTGGCTTTCAGTTACAAGAATACCACTTGAGTTATTATTTCTCAGTCGCACAGGTTGGGTGAAGCTGGCAGTCTGTGGTTCACACCGACTCCACTTATTGAGGAGCCCAGTAGCCGCAGAAGATCAGCCAGAGGAGCGTACCGAGGACGAAGAGCGGACCTAGTGTGTAGTGCTGTGATTGTGCTTACAAAGTCTGTGCAAAGAAATATTCATTTTAAAGCTAGTATGACGACGTAGCATTGAGCGGTATAAACCTGAGACATAATCTCGCTGTTTCCTCCCTTTTTCTGACGTATATTCCCTTCCAAAATGTGCTGCTCTGTTTTATCCATATATAATAAGACGTATTTCGTGCATCTTTCATTTAGTGTTAAAAACTCATGGGGTATGTGTTCTCTGAGTTTTGCTTTTTATGAAATCATGTTAAGGGAAGTTGCACATTGCGGAATGTCTGTACCATGATGTCTGTACCTCTGGGCCATGTTGGGAAGGGCATCCAGGGCGTCTAATATACTCTGCATGTTTCTTGAAAAGGGGTGGGAGGAATGCACTGAAGGTTTGGAGTTCATTGTTGAACAATCTTCTGGGTATAACCCTTAAAAAATTTTGTATGTGTGTCTGATGAGAGTATGTTGCTCTTTCATAATAGAGACACCAGAGTCTTTTGTGAGTTTCAAATGAATTTTCTTTTGAGTTTTCACTGTGTGTCTAAAACAAATTGGCCACCGTGTTTCTGGTTGGTACTTAATGTGTGCACTTCTTGTGTGTTCTTCATGAGTGTTGACCAATGAGCGTCTGATGGCTTTCACTTTTGGATAAAAAGTAAAAACTAAAAAGTAACGAAGCACATCAACTACATTAAAAAAAAAACAAAAAAATAAGAAAAATAAAACTAAGAAAAAAAACTGCATCACCAGTGGCAATCTAACTCCGTAGCTTATGCTAACCACTCGGCCATTTGGGGAACTGGAAACGACGCAAACATTTTTGCATCTTATGTCATGATTGCATTCACAGGGTAGGGACTTCACGTATCGAAGCATGTTTCGAAGTGTACAGCCCCCCCCCCCCCCCCCATTGCGGCCGCTCTAAAAATTACAACTTCCTGACCATTAGAGCTTGCTGCCTGCTCCCACGACTTACATCTAATGTTCTGGACGCCTATGCGCACTATTTTGTCCACTGGAATCATTTTAACATGTCGAGTTTGGCATCGCTGGCAAATTTACCAGCGCTGGCTCTTCGGTGGTTGCAACCGTGGGCGTAATTTTCGCTGAACACGGAGCTGAAGCACAAACCTTCAGTGAAAAAAAGTGCGACCAAGCTTCAATACCAGCAAGCGCAGCAGCGATAACACTGTTTTGCTGGTAACTAAATCTCAGAATAAAGAGAGCTCGAAGAGATGTGGACTGATGTTCGTGATATAATACAAGTTGCTACTAAGGTAGTTCCAAAGCAAAAGAAATGCAAGAAAGCAAACTGGTTATCTGAAGAGGCTTTGCAAATAGCTGAGGAAAGGAAATCATCATCATCATCATGATGATGATGAGGAAAGGAGGATGGTAAAAGTTATGGGGGAAAGAGAAAGATACAAGGTTCTCAATGCGGATTTTCAGAAAATAGCAAGGAGAGATAAGAATGCCTTCCTGAACATACAGTGCCAAGCAGTTAAGCCCGACTGCCAATTAAGGAACACAAGAGCTCTGTATAAGACAATCAAAGATATCAAAGGAAGCTTCTGTGCTAAACTGCGCGTGATAAAGGGCAAACGAGGCAAGGACTTCACTGAAGCCTCAGAGATAAAGAAGAGGTGGCAGGAATACACAGAAGAACCGTACAAGAAGGACCCTAATGTGCAAACCCAACATAAGACGGTTGTGGTTACTGATCTCAAGCCGGGCATCCTGAAGAGTGAAGTTGAATGGGCCTTAGCCAGCCTTGCTAAGAACAAAGCTAGCGGAATTGATGGCATTCCTGCTGAGTTGCTTCAAAACCTAAACCATGACGCTGTTTACATTCTGAATACATTATGTCGGAAGATTTGGACAACCCTGCAGGGGCCACAGGATTGGAGGAGGTCAGTTTACATCCCCATTCCAAAGAAAGGCAGTGCCAAAGATTGTTCCAACTACCACACGATCGCGCTTATTTCGCATGCTAGCAAGGTGATGTTGAAAATCCTCCAAGGTAGGCTGCAGCAGTATGTCGATCGGGAGCTTCCGGACGTGCAAGCTGGCTTTCGCAAGGGCACAGGAACTAGAGACCAAATTTCCAACCTTCGCTGGATCATAGAAAAAGCAAGAGAGTTCCAGAAACCCATATTCTTCTGCTTTATTGATTATGCGAAAGCGTTTGACAGCGTAGATCACAGCAGATTGTGGCGAGCTCTAGAAATTGGAGTTCCAATTCACCTCATCTATCTCCTCAGTAACCTGTATGAAGGACAAGAGGCCACAGTCAGAACTGGGCATCTGACTCTCTTACTGATTGGTTTCCGATTGAAAAAGGAATGAGGCAAGGCTGCATACTGTCGCCCTGCCTATTTAACCTATATGCAGAGTGCATCATGAGGAAGGCCGGTCTGGACGACTCTTCAGCTGGAGTGAAGATTGCTGGAAAACGTATCAACAACTTTAGATATGCGGATGATACCACTTTAATGGCAGAAAGTGAAGTGGAACACAAGAGACTTCTGATGCGTGTACAAGAAGAGAGTGAGAAGTTTGGGCTTAAACAGAACATTAAAAAGACAAAGATCATGGCGTCTTGCCCCATCAAGTCCTGGAGCATCAATGGACAATAAGTGGAAGCTGTGACAGATTTTCTCTTCTTGGGCTCCAAAATTACCTCGGAAGGAGACTGCAGCCATGAAATTGGAGACGCCTGCTTCTGGGAAAGAGAGCAATGGTTAGCCTTGACCGCCTAGTAAAGAGCAGAGACATTAGTCTGCCAACCAAGATCCGTATAACTCGTGCTATGGTCTTTTCAGTTGTGATGTATTGATGCGAGTGTTGGACTGTGAAAAAGGCTGACCGCCGAAGAATTTACGCGTCTGAGTTGCGGTGCTGGCGAAGACTCTTCAGAGCTCCTTGGACTGCTAGGAGATCAAATCAGTCGATATTGTCGACCATAAACCCTGACTGCTCATTGGAGGGTCAAATTCTAAAGTTAAAGCTCAGCTACTTTGGTCATCTGATGAGAAGAGAGGAGTCGCTGGAGAAAGATTTGATGATGGGAAAGGTTGAGGGTCGCCGGAGAAGGGGTAGGCAGCGAACGCGATGGTTAGATGGCATCCTCGAGGCACTGCAGATGAAGTTATGTGATGTTAGGAAGATAGTGAGAGACCGGAAAGCGTGGCGTGACATGGTCCATAGGGTTACGAAGAGCCGGACACGACTGAACGACTGAACTGAAATCTTATTTGTATGGAACCATTTCGGGAAGCGATGCGATGACCTAGGGTTCGGCTGCTTTGTAAGCAGATAAAGGAGTTCAAAAACTTGAGAAACACGCAAAATATCATGCATTACAAGCGCTGTATGTTTTTTTCATGGGCCCATCGCTAGGTAGACTACTCTCTTCATTGTTTCCTTTTGAGTGATTACGTTTTAAACATAGCGTGTGTGAAAGGAAATTAAACGCACATACCTGTAAAATGATCAATTTAATGTTTAGTTTTGAGTTCAATCATTTCAGGCCACCTTCCTGTCTTGTAGTAATGCAAGGGCATGTAGTATTTATTAAACTGTTTTAAAAATATGATACCCTTATTAATTATGTGTACGTCCTCCAAAATCATCAAGCAGTAATAGTAACGCACGTGTAGTGGTGGTTGATAATTTCTTTCTATACTGAACTGATCAGATTGCTCTACGCGTGTTTAAGTTGAAACACACCGTGTCCTTTCAATGAGTGGTCGCCATGACCGAGAAAATACACATCATACTTCCCGTGTACGTTTCACATTCTGTGCTTACACATTAGCAGTTCAGAAAAAAAACTGATTTTCAAAACAAAAAAAGCAATGCGAAATGTCAGCTGAAAATCTGGTTTAAGGCTGTTGCTAAAACAAAGAAGGTATTGAATGTCTTTTGCGTTCTTTTGTACTCATTAAGAAAACATTAAGACCAAACTTGAAACCTAAAACCCATTTTTGTAAGGGTATAAATATAATGACGCTGTAACGATAGGGTGAATGATGTGCTTCGCAAGAGACCTTATTTTCCCTACGTGTGCACCCGTAAGCATGTTCTCTCTACAAGGCCAGTTCATTTGCTTCAGCATAGAGGCTTTTGTGTTGTTCTGTATGCACCAGTTGAAAGACGAAGGCTTAGCCTGTGTACTGGATCTAGTCATTTCAAGTGCGATGGTCTAATTAAACCCAGAGCCTACTAGAAAGCAAGGAACCTGCCGAAAGCATGCTCTGTCAGAACCCGTGCATTTTCTTGAGAGCCCTTTGAGAAAATTTGCGGCGCGAGGAAACTTCTTGTTCAAGTTGTGTGTGATAAAAATGTGGTATTTTTAATGGTCAGGCATAAAAATGTGCGTTCTAATTTTACTTGTAGTTTAGCAGCATTTAGGTACAGGCGGGGTTCAGTCTAAGGCCTTCTTTTAAGAGAGAAACAGAGTCACAGTTTGTTGTGGAGACCATATAAATTCACTTCTGTCTGCCTAAGCAAGAACTTTGTTGGATGTCACTTCTAGTTTCTTCTTACACGCTAGTATGGTGGAGAATGTGGAGGCCATTTGGACGTCATCAACATGCGTTCAATAATAATTGACATTGTTATTCTTTTAGCGACACAATTGATTTCACCACAAACAGCGTCGCTCTTAAGGTAAATGAATACAGCTTCGCATTCGAGCTTGTGTAAATTATTACAAACTGAAGCAACACTATTTCTTTAACATTTTTAAGATAAGATCTTATAGCGCCGATTTCAAAAGCTCTGCCTCAAAATTAATTTCAAAGCTGCAAATAATGGTGAAACAACATATCAAGACTGCCTCCAGTTGCTGATTAAGGTACGCTCGTTTTATCAGCGACGCACTGAAACTTAAATCTGAAAAATTATCCTATCAGCGCGAAGACATGGACGTGGAATTGCCAGACAGACTTGGCTGCACCGGGAAAACGCCGTTTAAGCAGGCTTACCTACATTTAAATGTGATCAATACATAAAATTTAGGAATGGCTAATAGGTATAAAGGTGAATGAGAGGGCGGGTATAGATGACGCCATTCGATTCGCATCGCGAAAGACTGGCATATGAGCACGTGAAGTCAACTGGTGTGACAGCGCTGCGAAATAAATTAAAAATGCTCGTCTATTAGTCAGCCCCGCTCGGTTGCTCCCTGCTTTACGTGCTAACTACCACTCTTCTACGTTGCGCTTCGGATGTCGTCGTCTTCATTGTTTTCTTTACCTCTGATAACGTTATACTCAGAACCAAAATGGCAGGTAATAATTTTAATGTGTGCTCGTACTTGATACATGGCTTCAATAACACTTCTTTTTGGGCGAGTTGGTACATATTTGGAAAACTTTGAAAGAGCGAAAACACACACGGCCACTAAAGACAAGAGACGAGACACAAGCGCCGAGACACGAGGCGCTTGTGTCTCGTCTCTTGTCTTTAGGGGTCGTGTGTGTTTGCGCTCTTTCAAAGTTTTCCAAACATGGCTTCAAGGTGGCCCATGAATAGGGCGACGTCGTCTCACTTGAGCTTTCTCTGCGAACGTCCTGTTCTTCTGCTCTATGGATAGTTATCTTGGACAAACGCCATATTCAGTGGAGAACGCCATACATCACTTCATACTCAGGCGCAATCTTTCGCGCTTAGAGAAGCTAAACATCCTGTCAATTTTTTGCCTGTACTTTGGTTTGGTTGTACTGGTTACTCCATGCAAGAGTTCATTTGGGGCGTACCGCGAGCATTTCGGCTAGAATACACGCCTCCGCAAGGGAATGTTCCATAGTCCATTAACTTCCCTAATCTTCGCGCTCCCCCACCCCCTCTCCCAGGCTCGCCAGCTAGCTTTATGGTAGCAGAACAAGAGAATAAAAGTAGCCAAAAATAACAGCCTCTTGTAATTTATTGTCCGCACGTATTTGTCCCTAGCTGCGCTGAACAATTAGGCGCCTAGTCTAGGGCACTGCTGCAGGGCACTTGCTGGGTGCAGGCGTCGCAGGTATGCAGTTGCATACATTCCATCGGCAACGTCCTTCCATGCCCAGTGTGTAGCAGTACTGCCAGCAGCCAAAGCTCAAGACGCAGCCTGATTCGCAGCCCAACAGTGGCCCTGAAAACAAGAAGCACAAGTGGTGTCCCATTGACACTAAAAGTTTATGGGGATACTCTAGCTCCAATTTAAGAGTACGGCGTGTTAGCGGCCTGTAGGCTTCTCCAATTCCTGCATCAAGCGGACCCGAGACATCAATTTGTCACCTGCTTGTGACTACCCATTCCAGTATGCCCTTTACACCTAAATTCACGCTCTGAGGTTTCACCTAGAAAGCTTGCAAGCATGTGGTATGCGAAAAATTGTGCATCAAAACGAAGTAGTTTGGATTTCTTTGAATCACCGCAGGCTTCCTGAGTCAGATTTGAAAACTTTGCTTGGTTTCAATACCTTGTAAACAATTTTTAAAAAGTGCTCCTGGCTACCGCTTGCAACCGATTGGGCCGACATAGCTTCGCACACAAACCTCCCCACTGACGCCAGTGGTCATGAAGGGCTCGCCCATTCGTTGGCCGCTCCCAAGTTCCGCGGGCGGGCCGGAGCGTGATGGGGCGCCGTCGCGGCTTTTCTTCTTTTTTATTTCGCGCCGACTGTCGGTTGAGTTGAGAGGGGAGAGCAGGGCATCATTTTCGGTCACCCATATGTTCGGTGCTAATAAAGCTAGCCTAAAACATTTTTCCGCTGCAGAGAGTATTGATGGGATACATTTTGCTCGTGCGCGTCTTATAATTCAATAAGCAGCTTTCCATGAACACTTTAAGCCCCGCCTGTAAGGGTATGAGATGAAAGTGGTGAAAGCTTCTGATGACGGCCCGTTCACTTTCACGACACACACTTGCTACTTATTTAATCACTAAAATTTTAAGCTGTACCTGCATTGTCTACGATATAATAATTTACATACCGTCATGGGCTATCACATTACGCGAAACACCCACTGACCTCGGTGTAAAGATCCGCTTTAGAAACGCCCTCCGAACTTGTCTGCATGGTCGAGAGTAGCGCGTCTGTTTCGGGATCCAAAAGTCCCAATGGGTTTGATTGCCATCTCAAATGAGCTACCGGGATTGCAGCTCTTACAGGCCTCCTGTATCACGTGGTCTTGGACTTCACACAACCTGCCGACCGTTGAATGCCGGCCATTTCACCTTCTATAGACTTGCCAGTGACATAACTTTGCTCACAGCACGGACGCCAACAATGAGACAGTATTTTCTTGAAAACGAGGACTTTAACTTTATATTGCGGTAAAACGAACATTAGCCGATGGCAGTACTCTAATCACGCGCTTCCAGTTAGTGAGATCCCCTGTAAAAGACCTCGAACAATGCTTATCTCAGCATTTTCTAATTGCAGCTAAACAGGGCATTACCAACGTTCGAGTACGGAGATATATGGTGCAAGATTTAAAAGCGGTTTCACACCATGTTTTCAAACCCCATTTTAGCTGTTAGCTAAGAACATTTCCACTATGTCAGCCCTCATGCAGTGGACAGTTTCAAATGGCAGGTGAAGGATTGATTAATTGGCAGCCCAAAGATAAAGTGAAAGTGCTTGTAAGTGCAAGAAGCCCCATCCAATGCCACGAGCACACCGGAAGGAATGTTAAAAGCGCACGAGAAAATTAAGTACAAAAAAGAAAGTGGAGAGCAGGTGCGAACCCGCACTGGACAGATACGAAAGCGTCAGCGTTGTTACGACTCTAAACGCGTCGCAATTGTTTTTTATTTTTGTGTTCTTCATTATGTTTTACCGTTAAATAATTCAAATTCGGCTATTTCATTTTATATTTTAGTGTCTTCATTTTCTTATTTCTCTCAACGCCCTCCCCTGCCCTTACGCAAGACCAGGGTAACTATGGACTAGTTCGCAGGAAGCGGGCGTAGTGATTAGCAAACTCAGCTGGAACACGTACGTGCGGCGAAAATGGTAGCTGGTGTTCTGGCGTTTACACGATTTTCTCTCTTAAGTATTGACATGCCGCATCCGAATGTCTTCAACATCAGAGTTAGTTGTGAAGACCGCTTGTGCTCATAAAGCATAGCACTTTCTAAAAACTTTGAGATTGATGTGAAATACTTCGAACTATATCTTTTTCCATATTGAACAGGAAGCAGGCTGAAGCATCAGTAAGGATTAGCACGTCGCTTGTTGCTGAGTGAGGAGCATTAGAAGTGGCATGCCCCAGAGTCCCTCTGGAGTAAGTTTAAAAAAAGCTTTGTATCGTAGCGCTGAAGGTGATGTCTGCCCTCTCTCGGCTGAAATATTTGAGTCCGTAATTAAATATGATCCATTAGTAGCACGACGTTCGTCAGGTTATATTATTGCGCTGTGCGACCAGCACTGTTCCTGCACACGAAAGCTCAAGCTGCTGGTGTGAAGCTCAAAACCTGCTATTGAGAAAAATCACCCCGCATATCTTTCAGGGGCTATTCCTTTTCGCATTTGAGGCGAAGAAATGAACACAGACAAGCAAGGTGACAAGGAAAGAGTGACATGTGACAATTTAAGCAAAAAAACATGAAGATTTATTAACAGGACTTACCTACATGCACAGATGTCAATCCATTCATTGGGCCTCCAGGCTGAAGCAACTGCGCGACTACGACTGAAGAAAATAAAGGGTTGCTTATCAGTAAGATAGGAAATGACTCATTTCAGCTTGTAAAATATTGCTGTGAAGATGTCGAAGTGGGCAGTGGCGCGGGGCGGGGTGCTCGCGCTAGGCCCGCTGGCGATTAAAGTATATTTCATCGTCCTGTCATCACATCGTTCTGTTTCTGTTGTGTCGCCGTGTTGTCATCGCTTGCCGCCACGTAACATTTGGTTGGAAGTGCGGTTCATCCCCATCCTCGCCTTGCACCGTCGAAGCCAACCGTACGCCTGGTCCATCGACCGAGAGCCCGTGGAGATCGCCGCCCAGCTCTGCCCCAGCCCTTTTTGCTCAGACCTGACTAGCCGCTCTCCCCAGCCCCGTCCCCAGCCCTGACCCCAACACACGACGACCACGAAGAACC
This sequence comes from Amblyomma maculatum, assembly GCF_055883805.1. Lineage (NCBI taxonomy): Eukaryota > Metazoa > Arthropoda > Arachnida > Ixodida > Ixodidae > Amblyomma > Amblyomma maculatum. The sequence continues at coordinate 149,553,005 of NC_139345.1, read as the reverse complement.
CAAAGCCGACCCGACTGACCCCACAACGAAGCGACCTCAGGACCACTCGAGCGAAGACAGCAACCCCACCCAAGCCGTTCGGCGTCTCCATGAGCCTTGGTCTTCGGCAAACGGTGAAGATTGGACCTGATGCTCCGGGGCAAGAATTATCCCATCTTCGCATTCATTGTGGTGTCCAGCGTTTCATGTCCTAATCCTGTGCCTGTGTTCATCGTCACTTCATGCATTGGATTTCTAGCAATCGATCGGGACGATCGCTCGGTGGCCCCGGGTAGTGCTACGAAGATGACAAAGCGGGCAGTGGCGCGGGGCGGAGCGCTCGCGCTAGGCCCGCTGGCCATTAAAGCATATCTACCGTCATGTCATCACGTCGTTCTGTTTCTGTTGTGTCGCCGTGTTGTCATGGCTTGCCGCCACGTAACAATATGTATAGAAGCGCGAGAGCATTAAAAATATAATTCACAACATACTCATGGAATGTTTTTGCGTTGAAGACTGTAGATGATTCCTGAGGCCATTCGCCACATATTCGCTCTATTCACTGCATTACACGCCAGGGAAAAAAAACAATGTCTCGTAGCGAGGATGTAATTCCAATCGTTTAGTTATGTCCAATGGAAAGTTACTCCGGGGTGGCAAAAAGGTTGAGGCAGTGGAAGCAAACTTCTCGCAGAACTAAAGAAAGCTGCCGTAAGTTATATTCTGTGATGTTTTTTTTTGCCTAACAACGTTTCTAAAATGTGTCCTTAGTAAGACCCGCCAGCTGAGAAAAGGTTCTATACCTGAATTATATATGTTTGATGTGAGTTTTTTTATTTTAAGATACAGAAGTGATACCAAGAACTCAGTATTGAAAATCTAAGATCGAGTAACGGCATTAAGAACGTTCTTAGAGCCCCCGTGCCAGTAGCGGCATGCTCACCTTCACAAATAGCAGTGCGGCCAAGCATCTACCCCAGTCAACTGCTTCCTTTCTTTATAAACGTCTGCTAATACTCGTACACATCATCTGCTGATACGAAGGATGGCAATAAAGAATTTCTTCGTCTCGGCCCCGCTTTTATAATAACCTAAGTCTCGCAGCGCCAGCAGTTTTAGGGGAAAGCCTTCTATGGCTCAAAACTCGCCAGCATGTCCGTCTGTGCATCCATTCCACTTGTGAATCATCCTGATGATGTCGTCAAAAAAATTAAAACCTTGTCTCCACAAGGAATCGAATCTCCATTCCTCGGATCCCCAGCTGAGCGCGAAACGAACATGATAGTTCTCCTTGATGCTAATGAAATTCGTTTATTATTATCTATGGCAAAGTCACCGCCTTTGTTGTTAAGTAGAGGAGTTACTTGGGCAAGCTTCCATTCTGGGTGTATCCAAGCATGTTTGATGGAATAATTTACTAACTCTAATAACGTGTCAAGTGAATCCTAAAAAAGGATCCTTATCATTTTTGAAGTTAAGTTATCAGGACCGGCAGCAGCCGCTGGTAATCTCATAAATATATAAAGCTCATAAACGGAAATTTGAGAATCCTAATTAACTGAATCTATTGGCATTACAGATATCGAGCATGAAGGAAGTGTAGACAAGAAACGCTTCTCTAGTCCTATGGCAATTGTTTCAATTGTGTCTATTGCTTTATGACGAGTCAAAATAAGATAATGTAGATTTTGCGATTGCGGCATCTTTTTCCGCGAGCGTAAAAAACCAAAAGAGCAGTTCGGTGGCCAGATTTAGAAAGGAAATCTAAATGCCTAACATCATACTCGTCCTTCGCTTTTGCAATTGTACGTTTAAAAGTAGCTGCGATGAACTTATAATCATGCACGTTTTAAGGGCACTGATTGCGGAGAAGCTTTTTCCATGATTCTTTCTACGTCTGTAATCACGGGAGCAATCAGAATTCCACCCAACAGGTGAAGTATTCCCCTTTGTACTCCGTACTAAGGTCTCAAACTTCTTAAGGCAATCCTCAATCACCGAGCATAAGCGTTTTGATTTTTGTTCTTCATCCGAGTTAGTCACTTTCTCAAGATTAGAGCGTAACGTTAACTGAAAAAATATTAAAGTTAATAAATGACTTCAACTGAGAAGTCGCTGTAGTTACAGGGCAATTAAGATCAAAAGCAATCGGTATGTGGTCACTAGCGGTGCCACAATCAAGTGTCGACCAATTATTAACAAAAAGGCTGGGAAGGTAAAACTTAAATCTAACACAGATTGAGCGTTTTTTTCTTATGAAAGTGATCGAACCCGAATTTTTACAGGAAATATTATGTGTTGTCCAGTCCCAAAGACGCTTCCCGCAACTATCTGTCTTGTAGCCGCATGACACATGATGCGAAATAAAATTACCAGCCAGAATACCTTAGTTCAGACAATTAACTAATAGCAGATCTAGAGGTTCTGTATCTTGTACACCGCTAGGGATATAAACATTTACTAAGGAAAACGGACAGTGCCCTGGAATTTCAACGTCTAGAGCAAATAACACAATCTAGAAAGGATAGCTGGAAACAAATCTTAGCCTTGTGACAGAATTTTGTAGAGACCAATATAATCAAGCCTCCTTCTTTTGATTGGCAATCTTGTCGGAATGAATGATAATTTTGTAAATAGAAATCCTTATCGGCTGTTAGCCAAGATTTTTGCAAAATAAATTAATGTGGATTATGCTGAGAAGAAATGTAAACTAAATCTGTTGGAGCTGTTAGAATTGATCGACAGTTCCACTGTCTTTTAGTGCCGCTATGATTGCGAAATTTGAGCAGATGCAACTGCCTGCCGCAAAATATTCTCCTTTGGCTGTGATTCATGCTGATGTTTTTGATTTCGGTTTGGTCCGTGGAGAGGAAGGGTTGGACATGGGAGACAAACACCGTTTTACAATTGTTACATCTGATTCCACCATCTCGGCGTCAGTAATGACTCCATCTTCATCTGGAGCAGTAGTGCTGTGCGCCTCACTTCTGTAATTGAGTCATACCGGGAAGAGGCTGTCTGGAGAGCAGCTCAAACAGTACCAGGGTTGGTGATTTTGATAAATCCGCCATCCTTAGGCACCAGCCTACAGGAATGTTTTGAACGCCAGATCGTTGCAACGCTTCTAGAGGTAGATCATGAGGCACAATGAAAGCAGACCACGGGGAGCTCCCCTGGCCGGGAGACTGCGCAGTCATCGCTTGACAACTACGATCTCTCTGCGAGCGCCATCAACACGGTAAAAGGCGCAAAAGCGCAGGGGAAACAGAAAAAAAAAGGACGAGCCGCCCAATACTTAGCCGATTCACACCAGCGTCGAAATCCACGTCAGCATAGCGGCACTTAGTTTAGCCGTCACCAAAGACACAGTGGAGCGTCTTCAGCGTGGCGGCAAGGCGTTTTTTTCTTCCTTGTTCCTCTCCTATCTACAACCATCCAGCCACGCCCATCGTCATGACATGGACCTAATCGACATTGACACAATTCCTCGTCCACGATCGGAACGATCGCTTGGTAACCTCGGGTAATGTTACGGACGAGGAAGAAGCAGGCAGTGGCGCGGGCAGGAGCACTCGCGCCAGGCCTGCTGCGATTCATTAAAAATCATTTCACGGTCATCTGACATCATCTCTCTATTCGCTGTGTTCGTCGGCTTGCCGCCCCGTAACAGTATTTATAAGTCAGTGTTCTCTTTCAAAAGCAAGAGAATGTGGCGGCGGCATATGCGAAACAAGCACTTCAAGTCAACGTTATCTAAAAAAATGTTTGGTCATCCCTACTACCCGAACAGTTTCCGCGCAGTATTCATCGGGGTAGTTTGTCGTGCTGTCGTCATTGACGTATGTCTGCGAAAATATTTATTTATAAAACTATCCTCGTGTCGGGCGTATAGGCACAGATAACGATAGGTAACCACTTGGGCCGTCAGCCGGTCTAGACAATGTTCAGTTCACTTTAGAAGGAAAGTGTATGGGCTGCGATTTAATAATTGTGAAATTTTTTTTCCTGCTGTTTTAGAACTCTCAGAAACGAAATAAAAATTTGTTAAACATATTTGGAGTAAATGTGTATAAATGCAATTGCATGAAGGCGCATTCCCTTCGTATTGGTTAAAGCCAAATGCTAATCCAAAGCGTTTGCTCACCTGTAGCGAAGGTCAGTAAGCTCAGCACCACTTCTTGAGCCATCGCACCAAGTAACGGCCTGCCTTTAGTGTTAGTGGATAGTGGAACATGTTAATCTTTACTTATTTCTTTGAAGCTTAGAAGTATAAATCTTGTGCTTATACTGTAGAAGTTTCCGTAACCATGCTTGCTTAGGTTTAAAAGGGCTCTCTTTGGGCAATAAGAAAAATAGCGTCAACTAAGTCTTTTTCACGAAGCACTCCGACTAGACCTAGGTGATCCTTGAAGCTATGAAATTTTGCGCTCTAATTTCAAATACCAGACCAACACACACGTTGTTGCTTTCGCTAAGACTGAATGGAAAAGGCGTGCTTGAAAATGGTTGTGGCATGAATAACTGCTAGACCACGCGCTCTGCTGAACGAATCCTTTGAAAGCCAGCATTTCCACATGTTTGTTGGGAAAGGTTTTGCAGCTGTCTCATGTGGTCTTCAGGAATCTTTTCTTGCATATCTTGCGTGGCCGGTAGGAACTCAAAGCATATAATAGGGATGTTTACTTATATCAGTACTACGCGCAGATCGCTTTCCGTGAGGTGAGCTGTAGGATACAGGGACCCACATTTGAAGTAAAACGAATCCTATAAACTTCTAGGTGTTTAACATTTCATTTCTAAAGTATATAAGAGCTTTAAAATATTCCATTCGCTATACATACAGCAGGGTAAAAGAGCAAAAATCTGCCTCGTTCAAGAATATTTTGAAAGTTTAATGGAGTCGCAAACAGAGAGCGCAAAGCGCAGGTCAGTTTTCGCACCACCACTCCGAAATCAGAAAAACCTTTCTCTACATTACGAAGAATTCCAAAATTTAAGTAGGTATGTTTTAAATACACGTCTTTATCACCAGTGATGAAAAATACTATGACTAAGGAGGCACATTCACTTCATTCTGTACAGTAAGGATTTAACACCTCGAGGCTGCACTTGCTATGAGAACACCGTAGAGAAACGCTCCGGATTAATTTATACAAAATACGGTTCTCTGACGTGCACAGATGCACCCACAGAAAAAGGGTTTCAGATCGCAGCTCTCAGGTGAACTTGGGCGACGGCACGTCGGTGTCTGCGTAACAGCAGGGCAGCTATAAAGTAGCTCAAGGCGTCACTCTGTCCCAGTTGGTACTGGCCAGTCTAGGGTGCAAAATTGTACATGGCGCTCAGCAATGGAGCATTGCCATGAGGAACACACACGTCTCAGACATCCTTGTGGATGGCAGCGTTGGGATCTTGAGAAAGTGCTTTAAACCTATAGCGTCCTGCTATGAAAAGTGAAGCTTAAGCGTCACCCCTTCCCCCTCTCCCTTCCCCCCCCCCCCGCCAAAAAAACATGTTTTGTTGTACGTGCCGAAAAATATTCCGTACACCAACGCAGAGAACAAGAAAAAAAATACTGTTAGAACATTTGATTTCGAAGTGCCGCGTTCCGCATTTAAAAACGCAGCGGGAGTGCATTCCGCTAAAAGAGCAATGAAGTAGCGCGTTTCCTCACGCTCTCACCCTTTCCCATAAACATTCTCTCACTGCTCAACAGGAAGCGTGCAAATGGAAAAGAGCTTAGAATTGATCATCATCATTAGCCACTGCAAGCCGAAAGCCTCTCCCACAATCCTCCACTTAACCTAGCAGCTCGAAGCTGCATCCGGTTGACAACTGCAGACTTTACCTGATCCAACTAACTAACTTGCTGCCGCCCCCGCTACACTTTCCTTTCCTTGGAATCTATTTTGCTACTTTAAATGATAATCGGTTATCCTCTCTTCGCAATACATTTCCTGTTCATGCTTATTTCTTCTTCATTTTCATCAAAATGTCATTAAATCGAGTTATTTATCTGGCCAATCTGCACGCTTCTTGTCTCTTAACGTTACATCTATCATTTTGTGCTCCATAACCCTCTGCATTGTCCTCAACTCTAAGTGAAACTTTTTTCGTTAGCCTCCCCATTCATTTCAGCCACACAGGTGAGTACTGGTAAGATGTAGCTATTGTATAGTTTTCTTTTGAGCAATACCGGTAAGCTGCTAGTCATAATATGCGAGTATTTGCCAAATGCGCTCCATCGTAATCTTATTCCCTTGGTTATTTCCCTTTCAAGGTCCAGATCTGCGGTTACTGTCTGTCCTAAGTAGACATATTCGCCTGTCAATTCTGTTTCTTCGGTACCTTATTGTAAACTATACCATCTCGAGGCTGTTGAACATTAATAATCTTGTCTTCAGCATTATTAATTTTTAGGCCTATCGTTCTGCATTTCTCGTCTGGGTCATGAGAAAGTTCTTTTTTTTTAACTCCTCCTCTGAAGTTTAGAATGGACCAAGTTTAACTGGAAGAAGACGGAGACAAATATTCCTTTATGTGCAAGCGTACTTATGAACGAAATTATATTAGAGCTAAATCATTGACTCGATGGAAGATGCAAGAAAACGCCGTTGAATTCTTTGGAAACAGTAATAACAAATAAAAAAATTGCGGACAGTTGGCAACAGAGTAGAATCGACTAATCTATAGAGGAAACGGGGATGGGAAGAATAAATTATTTAGACCTATCACGATAGTTACGTTCAGGCCGATTAGTTTGTACGGACTGGCAGCTCAGCAGCACGGGTGGAACGTATACAATGCACTGAAAGAGCTGCAAAACGGTTCACAAGGAATAGGCGCCCAGATGATAGCATTCTGCAATAACCAAATGCATTGAAATAGCGAGGGCGCAAAACAGACCCCTGTAGCCTTCCTGGACATAAGCGGTGCGGTGCGTATGCCAGCGCAAAATGGAGAAGTTCCATGGAGCAGACTCAAATCAGAAGGCATCGGTAAAGAGGTAATTGAATTGCTAAATGAAATACACCGATGTATTAGCATGGGAGCAGTTAATTACGCATACTGCCGAAGTATGCTTAGGACGAATAGGCAATTTTCTCCAGCTATCACCACTGTTGCTCATTAATGATATGAATAATATGGTAAAGTGGCTCCAAGAAAACAATTTTGACTTTGGCCTCGTGCAAGCTATGCAGATAGACGTAGAAAGCGGCTTCTATGGTTAATGAAAGCCGAATATATTGTTCTATTAACCGATAGCAGAAAAGATTTACACAAGTATTGGTCAATATTTGTGGATACGAAGGAGCTGCGCTATGCCTAACAATCAGAGCAATTAAGTCGAGCCCGGTGGTATTCACCGTTTGCACTGATAAAAAGCTTACAGTAGAAGGGAGTCAGATACTGAGACTTGTGGAAGATAACTATAAAAGGATTAGTATAAACGAAGAAGTAGGCATGAAAAAAAGCATGAACAGACCACCAGAGCGAAGAGACTAAGAGACGTAGCGATAATGAAGCACAGACAATTAAGGGGGTACCACGGGTATTAAACACTAAAAGGTATTTGAAAAGTATAACGTTGTCACCGCTTACCATCCGGAAAGCTGTTTTATGCTCAAAGGTAAAGTCCCGTCTGGTTAGAATAAATCTAAGGTCTGTGCCAAAATTAGCACCTGGCCCACAGGGCAAAACTACGCACGGAGCGAAGGGGCAGGCATGGGATTGGCGTTTTTCAATTTACCAGACCTCGGAGCAAATTTTGTACAAAAAACGCCTCAGAAAAATGGAGGATGATTGATGGGCGGTTAAATTATTTGAATAATTATCGAAAAGTGCGTTGACGTAGTGACTGAAAAGGACGAGGACCCTAACCAGTAAGTATTTAGGAAGACAGGCTCAAGACATAAAGAACGTTAAACGGCATGTAAAGAACACAGAGGTATACCCTAAAGTATTTCAATTTGATAAAGGCGACTCTAGACTTATGTAGAGAATAGAAAAAAGCAGATTAAGAAGGAAGCTTTTTAGTGAACTCAAGAGGCAGCGGTCTTCTCTTTGAAGCTAATCAGGATGTCTTAGAACGCGAAGGTACAAAAAGAAGTTTAACCAAAAAATTAAATTTGTGCTACGTGTAGTAGATGCGCAGAAACAAATTGAACGCCTTATGCTGGAGTGTGTCAGTATGCATCCAGATGTCAATGCGCACACTCTCTTCGAGCCCTTGGGTTTGGGGTTCGCGGATGCGGCAGAGGCTAGCAAGGTGTGTTTGGAATATTGGTGGCTAAATGACAATGCTAGGGCGCCAGGTTACTAAACTAAATTTTAAAAACTTTATTTAATAATCAACCAAATATACAGGTAAAGTCTCTAATTAAAGTCAATTATTATGGGACCTACATCACACTAGATTCCAAGAAGCAATACAAAATCAATCAGTCCGTTTCATAATAACCAAATAAAACCGCACTACCGGTGTAACACAAATAAAAGCCGCCCTAGACATTCGCGTACCATTTCGCAATTTGCAGGAAGATAGCACGCATCTCCTTTTTTTCCCTAAAATTTATTATCACAAAGCGTCACTCCGATTGCCTTCGTCTCAGCCACCTTCATTTTTCTCCGCTCGCCATTACGATCAATACATATCACTTATCATCTTGCAGAACAGTTACATTTACCAACTTATTTATGCCAAAATCTTTATCTGAATGGAATACTTTGCCTGCATCACTAGTTAATACCAAAAAACCCGCCCTTTTTCCTCATTGCTTTTCACTTTCTTGTTGTACTTAGCCCAATTTCCCCGCCTTTATTATCAATTTGCTGCTTATCCTTGCGCCTTTGGGTCTTGCGTTTTCTTGCAGTTAGTGTACGATGTTTCATACCTATACCTTTATTTTGGTACTTTTATCAAACTATGCTTCAAATTGTGCTTTTGGCATTTTTCACTGCCTTTTTTATTTATTCTTTCATGAATGTTTTTGTTCACCCCTCCCCTGTATAATGTATTTTACCCTGTGGAGGATACTGTAAATAAATAAATAACTAATGTTGAAAGGCTACCTAAGAAAGCATGGAAAGAGAGGTCGAATATGGTAATGACTGTTACCTGTGGTGTTCGATGGACGACAATTCACAGAGGGTTTCTGCGTGGCCGCCCCTCGACCAGGCCTCAGGGAACAAGCCCCTCTTTATTGCAACATGACAAGTATATATACAGACGCAGAGTATCTCACGCATGCGCCCGGCATTGCAAATGTACACGTGCACTTGTTAAGATAGCTACTATCCCACAAGTAGCGATAATGCCACATCATCCCCTTCCATTTTGGAAAAGCAGCAATTTACAAAACAAAGACGCACTTTAAAGTACACAACAAATACAACAACTTCAAAGCAAACGGCCTGAAAGGCATTCACACACGCCTGAATGGCATTCAGAAATACCGTATCGTTCTGGCTTTTTTTAGTTTTCGACCAAAGCGTGTGACATATTCATCCCCAACCGCAGGCGAAGAGGTATTCGGCGGTGTCTGCATCGGGCCACTTGGGACTGTTTGTGCATTTGAAACATCGTTTTCGTTCACCTCTAGACCATCTGGGACAGTTTGTGTATTGGGAACAGAGTTTCCGTTCTCCCCGAGACCATCAAGGCTAGACGGAAATTCACACGCCCCGTCAGAGTCCGGACCTCTTTTGGGCGCTTGCTTGATTAGCGCTCGCCTGTTACGCTCAATCGGAACCCCGCTATCCAAAGCCACCATATACGAGCGTGGTCGCTTTGCACGATGAAGAACCACACCTTCTATCCTGTAGTCCTTGACCCAAACCGAATCACCTGGCAGCAACGGGAAAAGGTGACGGGCCACATGCCGACGATCATAATTTTGCCGCTGACCTTCCCTGAAATCGGCATCTTTGTCTCGTGCTTCTTTGAGATTGGGCGTCTTGGGAGCCAACGTCTTTGGGTGGAGAGGCAAAGTAGTGCGAAGCCGCCGCCCCATGAGTAGCTCTGCTGGCGTTTTGCCTAGGGGTCCCGGCGTGTCCCTGTACGCTAACAAAGCCAAATGCAAGTCATCCGATTTTAGCAACAGACCTTTCACAGTTTTTACCATTCTTTCTACCTCCCCGTTTGACATCGGGTACCTAGGGCTACACGTCACATGTTTGAATCCATAATCTTTCGCGAACTGGTTGAACTCCTGGCTAACAAATTGAGCACCATTATCGGTTACCAGCATTTTCGGGATGTGTCGAAAACACCTTCTTGGTATGATAAATAACTTCAGCGCTGTTAAGAGAGGTCAGCTGACACAACTCCGGAAACCGAGATAAGTAATCAACTATGAGCAAGTAGTTACAGCCTTTCACATGACAGATATCTGCCGCAACGCTTTGCCAAGGCCAGAAAGGTGTCTCAGTCGGGATCATCGGCTCGCACGGCTGGACGCGAAATTGGGAGCACGTGCGGCAGTTTCCACTGAACGCAGCAAGCTGAGCGCTTAAACCTGGCCACCAAACGGACTCTCCTGCCCTTGCTCTACACTTATCTTGTTCCGTGGTCTGGGGACCATGAAAGGCGAATACTGTATTCGTCTTAAGCCAGACGCGGTGCCTTATGCCATTCACACTGCTCGTCGCATACCCATCCCACAGCGGGACGGGGTAAAACAAGAGCTGGAAGAAATGGAAAAGAATGGGGACATTCGTAAAACTCAAGGGCCTACGGAGTGGTGTGCTGGCATAGTGCCCGTCTTGAAGCCGTCAGGACAAGTGTGAATATGCGTTCACCTGACTCAGTTGAACAAATCGGTGCAACGTGCACGGTTTGTGCCTCCAACTGTGGATGAGACACTCGGGTTGCTCAGTGGGGCAGTAAAGTTTTCCAAACTGGACGCAAACTCTGGTTTCCACCAAGTGAGGTTAGCAAAGGAATGTCAACTGCTCACAACTTTCATTACTCCATTTGGCCGTTATTGCTTTGAGCGGCTACCATTTGGCATATCTTCGGCTCCGGAGTATTTTCAAAAACAAATGTGCGAGATCCTTGATGAAATTCCGGGGGTAGTGAACTTAATGGACGATATCCTTGTCTTTGGTTCTAGTCAGAAGGAACACGACGAACGCTTATTGGGCACTTTAGAACGCTTGGCGTGACCCTAAACAAAGAAAAGTGCCAGTTTAGTGGAAACGAGCTTTGTTTTCTGGGGTGCCGCGTGAGCCAAGATGGCATACGCCCGGATCCCGCGAAGGTTCGCGCAATTGCAGATATAAAGCCGCCGAAAAACGTTGCAGAAATGCGCAGATTTTTAGGTCTGGCTAATCATTGTTCCCGACTCATTCCAGAATTAGCTAAACAAACGGCGCCTTTGCGTCAGCTGCTGCAAAAGAACACAGAGTGGGTATGGGCAGAACCTCAGCAGATAGCTTTTGATGGCGTGAAGAGTGCTATCAGCTCAGATAGGTGTATGGCTAAGTTTGATGCCCAACGGCCAACGATTATTTTTGCAGATGATTCGTCGTACGGCTTACGAGCAGGTTTACTGCAAGTGCAACCATATAAAGAAAAGTGGCAGGTTGCTTTTGTCTCAAGATCATTGACACCAACTGAGATGCGCTATGCGCAAATCGAAAAGGAGACTTTGGCTATAACATGGGCCGCAGAATGTTTTGAAAGCTTTGTGCGTGGACTACACATTACGGTAGAAACAGACCACAAACCGTTGGTTGCTTTGCTGGGAAAGACTCCACTTGATTTGGTTCCGCCTCGCATTCAAAGGTTTAGAATGCGGCTAAAGTGAATCAGTTTTGAGGTGCAATATGTTCCGGGAAAAAACCTTGAAATAGCGGATGCATTCTCCAGAGCGCCAGGGCCAGGCCAAAAGACTAACTTTCTTTCGGTCAATGAAACCAACTGTTACGTTGCTGACACGTTATCGGAGTTAAGAGAGTCGGAGCACTTCAGCTTAGTAGGCGAAGAACAGGCAAAGGACGAGACTTGTCGTACGTTGTGTCGCTATGTCCGGGAGGGCTGACCTAGTCTGCCTTCGTTATAAGCTGTTTTGAGGCCCTATTGGCAGGATCGTGCCGTTTTGAATGTATGCCAAGGTGTCCTCCTGCACGGCACCCGCCTGTTGGTGCCGCACTGCCTTAGAAGCAGAATGTTAAAGCTGCTTCATGAGGGCCACCAGGGTGTGGTAAGAATGAACTGTTACGTTGCTGGCGCGTTATCGGAGTTAAGAGAGTCGGAGCACTTCCGCTTAGTAGCCGAAGAACAGGCGAAGGACGAGACTTGTCGTACGTTGGGTCGCTATGTCCGGGAGGGCTGGCCTAGTCTACCTTCGTTATCAGCTGTTTTGAGGCCCTATTGGCAGGATCGTGCCGTTTTGAATGTATGCAAAGGTGTCCTCCTACGAACAGTGTCGACTTCAGTGCTGTTGCCGTTGCACAGCTTCTTTCAGGCGTGCCTTGGTGAGAGCACTTTCTAGAGTCAGCGCCGCATCCATTTGAAGAGCTTCCGATAACTTCACGTCTCGTATTCCACTTACAAAGCGGTCGAGAATCATACGCTCTTTCATCTCCCTGTAGTCGCATCTATCGGCCAGCGTATGTAACTCCGTAACATACTGATCCACGACTCGTCTGGTCCTTGGTGGCGGCGATGGAAGCACGCGCTTTCGTAGACTAGGTTCCGTGTGGCAACAAAATGGGTATCGAACCGTTTCTTCATGACGTCGTATTTCTTCGAGTCTTCCTCAGACAGGCTGAAAGTCTTGAAAATATTTCGTGCCTGTCGTCCCATCGTGTACAGTAACGTACGCACCTCCTCTTCAGTTCGCTCGTTAAGTCCCGAGGCGAATCGGTAGTCATTGAATTCTTGTATCCACTCAGGCCATTCGGATGTCTTGTCAAAGTTGAAGCTTGCTGGCGGCTGTACCAGGAAAGGCTGGGAGGATACCTTCGTTTCTTGCGCCATTTCTCGTTGCTGTTATTCGGGCTGGTAACGATACCTTACAACTACCGCGGGTCCAGTACAACCCGGACAACCACTTCTGACACCATGTGGTGTCCGATGGACGACACTTCACAGAGGGTTTCTGCGTGGCCGCCCCTCGACCAGGCCTCAGGGAACAAGCCCCTCTTTATTGCAACATGACAAGTATATATACAGACGCAGAGTATCTCACGCATGCGCCCGGCATTGCAAACGTACACGTGCACTTGTTAAGATAGCTACTATCACACAAGTAGCGATAATGCCACATAACCCTCCCGTTTTAGAGGGGACGCCCTTAACTTCCATCCACCCAATCTATAGGAATCGCGCTGTAATTCATGGCATAATTTTTTGTTCCATTGGCAGCTAGGGTATGAAGGTCTACCGACAGCACTGCAGACTGTACCGCTTGCAGTAAAGGGTGCTAGAATATTGCCAACAAATTTTTTTTGTTTCTCAGCGGCCGCCAGCATGCGGCCTGATAACTGATTGTGAAGCACGGACCAATTTTGTGCTCTTTTTTCAAGCTCGGTATCACGAAACACGCCTATATCACTTTGTAGCGGGAGATTCACCGTGATTAGCAGCCCAATAAGGAGTTAATTTGAGTACAACACCAGTCTCTTTATTTGCTGCCTTCGGCATTGTCACGATTATGTGACATCTAGTGGAGGCGCTGGTTTAATGTTTCGGGGTTCTCCCACAAGCCCACACAACAACCCTAGTGTGATTCAATAGCCCCGACTAGGGATGTAGATTTTCCGGAAATTTTGAAGGAAGAAAAACAAAACAAACAAAAAAGTTTTTTCTGACATATTGGAAATTTTTGAAATATATTATATTTTTTGTAAATCAAGAAGTGTAGCTGCTTTAAAACAGCTAATAGGCTTTTGTTTTTGAGCAGGGAGCTGCTCGGGCAAATGTCGTTCCGCTTTTAGACGGTTATAAAAAGACAAATGACACATTTGTTGGTTTTAGAAGATTGCTGCCATGTGGGTTGCAGCCTCCACTGTCGCGTGTCAGAAGAAGTGGCCAAATTTAGTATGTGTGCACATCTAGTGCAGGAATAGACCCATGGAACATATATTACAGATGATGTGTTCATTCGTTCCAGAAAACAGCTTAAAGTGTCTAGTTTGATGAGCGGTGCCGGAAATAAGGGGAGCAGCAATTCGCAGTAGTGCTGGTAGGCAATGATCTGTTTTTGTTTCATGTTCTTTTTGTCTCATATATATTTTGTATGCGATTTGTTTTTTCTGGCAAAATCTTTTGCGGAGTTCAATCTATATCTGAATTCTTCTCTGCAATTAATCATGTGGCAGTAAGGTATGACCACATTTCCGTGCTTTTTCCTTCTTGATACTAGTTTATTCTTTCTACATTTACATTCAGATGTGGTTTTTATATTCCTGTGAATTATCTTTTACTATTGAGGTTCATGTCATTTTTTCTTGCATCAAACAGGAACCATATCTACATGGAACATTTCTGTATGTTCATTTTGTGTTTTTGTATATGCTTACTCTTGCTATTGCTTTTATTTTTCAAGTGCAAATGTTAACATGCAGATCAAAGTTTGCCACATTTATCTCCAAATAAGCCGTGCGTAAATATGTGTCGGACATTTCTGGATTTTAAGCTATACACTAATCGTTTATTTTAACGGCTCCTTTTTTCCTTTATTTAATCTTGGTAATTGAACGTTTACTGCATTTCTCGTCAGTAAAGTAAGCCATCTGACAAAAAGAAAACGCTGCTTTGCGTGTGTTCTCAGTTTGCTCTATAGTGAATACAATACACGCACATGAACTGTCAGTTCCGTTCATTTTCTTATTATGTTTGGTAGACAGGTTAAATTTAATCGCATTTTTAATTAGATAATTGACATACTAAGGCGCTCTAGTACTGGCGATGTGTTTGTGCTCGCTTCTTCCTAGATTGCTCTAATCTATTCATGTTGAGCTTCAGATCTTTTCTTCTAGTTCGATATGTAGGTATTCAAATTTTAACATGTCTTTAAAGGGGTCGGGACCGCAACTTTTGAGGATTTATAAGCATGTAATGCGTTTTCTCTCTATGTGAAGTCACCCAAAGCCAACATCTGGACACAACAAACCTTTTACATATATCCTAATTCAGTTCCAAAATCCGTTAAATGCTCTTTAGCCCGATCGCAACGCATGGTTAGCACTATTTCATTAAATGAGGTACGAAGCTCATAAGTGTATCAGTGAATACTAGTGACGGCACATCGCTGTAACGTGACGTACTATCAACGGTGTAAGTAACACTCGCGAGAACGGCCAGCAGCTGCATTGGTGGTCGATGGGCTGATCGGCAGGCGCCTCTTCTGGTGTATCGGCGTCGGCGGCCGAACGAAATCTTCTCACCAATGAGACTACAATCTGAGTAGATATTCTTTGTACTTTATTGGAAATACAAATAAGCAAACCAACACTATATTTATTATGCTCGCGTTTCGACACTAAGCAGAAAAGGGAAAAACAAAACAATGCAGCATTTTGGCATCTGAAATTGTTTTAACGACTACGCATTTATCACAAACGTTCTGAAGTGAGGCTATTTCGTGCAATCAAAATTAAATAACTGCTAATAAATAATATTCTTTCTGCTGCCTTTTCAGTGTTCTTTCCTACTTAGAGGCAGCCATCAATCAATTAGCACAAATTTTCATGTTTCTTTCAGGGAATCATACTTTATAGTTTTTATACAGTTTTCCATGCCTCGGGAAAAAAACGAGAAAAAGTTTGTTTTCCAAAATTTCTCATTTTTTTCCGAGCCCTCCCACCTCTAGCCCCGACAGCCCCCCCTGCCATGTTCGACGGTACCTCTGAGCAAGATTCAGAGGACTGGCTGGATAATAACAACGAGTTGCCACATTCAACAATTGGGACGATGCGCTGAAGCTCCATAACGTCTTCTTCGCACTAAATATGGCATGTCGAAAACCGTATGAAAATAATAAACCTTCCCTCACGAAATGGGATGAGTTCAAAAGGAAGCTCTTAAATGTGCTCATGAGCGTGGTTAGAAAACAGAGAGCGAAAATGCTCCTCAGCGCCAAGGTACAACACCGAAGTGACTCCTATTTCGCCGCACTGATCCCGGAAATTACATGAGATCAGAAAGTGAATTTCTAGATGTAAGCCGTGAAAGAGTCTCTTTTTGCTGGCTTCTTGAGAAACCCACCTAAACCCCTGGCCAAATATGAAAGAGTAGCATCCTCCATCGAACGGACCCTCGGCGCCCGAACTCGGCAATACAACCGCCGAGCTCAATTCTCCCATGTCCAAGTCGACGAAACATCTCTGATCGGCTATAATCAGCGGGACATTATTCGAGAAATCGTTAGAAAAGAACTTCGCAGACTGCTACCATCACCTCAAGAGCCCCGAGTAGCGACTCTTACGAACATTGTCCGCGAAGAGGTACAGCAGGCCCTTGGTGCAACTCTAACCAGGACGGCAGCTCCTAAGCAACCAACAGCCGGGACCTATTCCAGCAAGCTACGTTGCTCGCCTAAACAACGTGAGACACCAAGCGCTCGCCGCTGCCATCAAGCTCCCGAACGCCGCCTCTTCACCACAGCCCGCCAAAATTACGAACGGCCCTCAAGCGTCAAGAAATGCAATGCCTGGAATATTTCCAGCAACTGGACATTCTGCTACTATTGTCGCGAGCTTGGACACATCCTCCTTCACTGTCCATAGAGGCATATCGGCCTGCGCACTTTTGCCATCGATGCCCCACGACCCCGTCCTGGCAAGAGACCATAAGAAATTGATGGCGCCCTGCGCAGGGAAGAGCATGCGTCGTCAAGCCGTCTGTCCCACTCCCCATCCTTGTTTGGGGCCCGCTTTACTTCGCAGGACAAAAACTACGTGCGAGTAATGGCTCCTAGCCCCCGCAGGGGAAACAAACAAAACCAACCTTTGCAGGCGAGGTTGCGTCACGGCAAAAAAAAACAAAGATCCTCCGCCGACTACAATGAGTCACGTCGCCTTAGCCATTACGTAAAAGCGTCTTACGAAGAAGCTTTTGGCGATCACGCGCCCAGGCGTCGAAGTTAACGCCCAACGAAATCACAATGGCGTGCCCAAGCCACGACTTAGTAGATTACGAAGCCGAGATCGAAAGCCGAAGCCATGCGAGGACATGAACAAGTGACATTGAAGTTGCTCTCAACGGGTGCACAGTTACGAGGACACGAACAAGTGACATTGAAGTTGCTCTCAACGGGTGCACAGTTACCACCTTAGTAGACGCAGGAGCCGACTACTCAGTCATCGGTGGACCGTTGACAGCCCAGCTGAAGAACACGAATACTACCCGGAATGACCCGCTGATCCGCATCCGCGGGGGCAACTTCAATACGCCTTGAGGGCGATGTACCGCAAGCGTAACAGTGAATAGACGCGATTATCATACCAGATTTGTGGTCCTGTGGCAGTGCTGCCTCCAAGTGATTGTGGGCATGGATGCTTGGATTATCAATTTCGGTCAATAATGATCAAGCTTTCGACGCACAGCACCACATCAGTTGCGGCAACTTCGACGCGTCCCGTTGCTCGAACATCATCGACGCACAATTGAGCCTAATTCCTTGATGAAGCTTTGTCGTATTCGTAGGTCCTGAAGATGGCTAAACCACAGAGTGTGTCGATCGCGGAATGAAAATTGCAAGGGGCATCGCCTATTTACAGCACGGAGAAGCTCAGGTGCTGGTCACGAACTTCACAGACGAATACTGGCATCTCAATGAGGGCACAACTATCGCTTTTCTCGATTACCTAGCAGACATCCCTGACGTCTACGCCCTCATCGAGATAAGGATGCACTTAAAAAAGTCAACTGGCCGACATTCGATATCAGCCCAGCGCTATCCAGCAGAAGACAAGACCAGATACGCACCCTTCTTCAAAGCTCTTGCCAATCACCGAATTATAACGGAGGAACACATCCGATATTTCCGCCAAAGTCCCTACCGCTTTTGCCGCTAGAAAGTCAAGCCATCCGTGAAAAAGTCGTTGAAATGCTTTATGACGATGTTTTTCAGCCACCAAGAAACCCCTAGGCAGCACTAGTCATTCTGCTGAAACAGAAAGAAGGATCTTCTCTCCAGCGTCGATTGCCGCCACTTGAGCAAAACAACGAAGGAGGATGTCTCCCCTCCTCCACATCAATGACATATCGGACGGACTCTGCAACGCAAGATATTTCTCATCGCTGGACGTTAAGAGCGGCTACAAACAAATAGAGATCGACAGAGGTCCCGATAATACCGTGTTCATCAGACCGGACGGCCTCTTCGAGTTCCAGGTGATGCAATTTCGCTTCTGTTCTACAAGAGCGATGTTTCAGCGAGTAGTGGATACTGTATTGGCTGGCCTGAAGTCGCAGATAAGTTTGGTATACCGCAATGATGTCGTCGTCTTCTCGCCAAGCTTTGAAGACCACCTAAAAAGACTTCAGGTGGTGCTCGATGCTATCAACTCGCAGGAGCTAACGCTTGAAATAAACTGTTGCACTTCGCCTATGAGGGTCTCCTAATTTAAGGCCATATCGTAAGCAAAGACGCGTTCACCCAGACTCGAACAAAACTGTGGTGGTGGTGGTGGTGAAAACGTTTAATATAGAGTTACATGAAGGTTGCTCTGGGGTCAGGCTTACTGCCCTTCCCCTCACAAACACTAGGTGGAGTTCCTAGTACGGGACCCCAGTGGCTTCCGCTGCCGCCATTGCTCGTTTGACCAAGGTCTTTTGGCCTTCCAGGTCGGAGCAGGCAAGTAGGGTCGCCTCCCAGTCCTCCCGGGTGGTGTTTTGGTTACTTGCAAAGGCAGTGTTGGAAGGGCACGCCCACACGATGTGGAAAAGGTCCGAGGACATTTACACGCAGCGCGGGGACTCCCCGGAGAAGGCACTGTCAAAGTGTTAAGTGACGCCGGGCACATTATGGCATTCGTAAGGAGGCGAAGAAACACGCGTTCCTCTGCTCTTGTTAACCCTTTACACGGGTGGGGGTAAATATTGTGTCTGTTTTGGTACAGCTTCGTAATTTCTCTGAAAGTGTAGGCTGGTGTGAATTCTTCTGAGGAGGAAGGAGACGAGGTTGGCCGGTTAGAAAGCTCGCGGGCGGCGGCATCTGCTGCCTCGTTTCATCCTAGCCCAGAATGGGCCGGAGCCCAGACTATGAAGCGGCTGGATGGACTTTCCACGTACGAGCTGTTTTGCAGTAAACGGTAGGCCAGGTCCGACCTGTTTTTTTAGCAGCCGGTAGGCCATGTACGGGACCCAGCCCTGTTGAAAGTTCCTACACGCCCCTCGCGAGTCCGTTATGATTGTTTTGGAATCAGAGTGTGTTGCTGCTAACGCGATGGCGACCTCCTCTGCCTGTGTTACGCTTGGGGCTTTAAATGTGAGCCCGTTTCCCGTTTTGGACTCGTGGATCACTGCCGCCGTGTACCACCCGCCTTGGTGCGGGTCGGACGCGTCCACATAGTACACTCCGGGTTTCCCTTTGTAGTGATGAGCTAAGGCCTCTGCCCTGGCCATGCGCCTACCCTCGTGGTCGTCCTTGGACATATTAGTGGTGAGTGGTTTTACATGCAGGGCGTATCGCTACTCCTGGGGAAGCCTTACGTTTTCCTCAGTTACAGTTGTGTGTTGTATGTGTAGACGGGTTAATAGGCGACGTCCCGACGGTGTCTGCGATAGTCGCGTGTATTGCCTCGTGAGGTGGGCTTCTCTCAGCTCCTCGAACGAGTTCATCATACCCAGACCTTGGAGTCTCAGGTTCGACGTGGATATAGGGAGGTCGAGGGCTTTCTTCGATATTTTGCGCGTGATCCCCTCGATGGTGCTCTCGTCGTGTTTCTTGAGGTGGAGATAGGGGGCCGAGTACAGGATTCTGCTTGTTACAAAGGTATTGGCCAGTCGTAGAGCATCTCTGATTCTCAGTCCCCCTTTCTTGTTTGAGTCTCTGTGGACCATTCGGCCCACCTGGTCTCGCACCTTTTTTAGCTTGTCGAGCGTGGTCGTCGGTAGCTTACGCTTGTGAATGAAACGGCCCAGTACTCTAATTTCCTCTCTCGGATATTGGTTCTGGTCCAAGTTGCAATTCTATCGTGTCTGTGCATTTTTTTGGAGGGACGAATATGGACGAATTCGAATTTTTTGGTGAGCACTGAAGGCTGCATTTTTCGCGTACTCATTCACAGCGGTGGCTGCCTCCTGCAAGCTGGCCTCCATTTCTCCGAGAGAGCCCCGCATGGCCCATATGGAGATGTCGTCCGCGTACAGCGCGTACTGCACACCCGAGACTTTCTCCAGGTGGACCGGGAGATTTTTCCTTGCCATACTGAAAAGCAGCGGGGATAGCCCCGCTCCCTGTGGTGTCCCTCTCGTGCCTAATAGAAAAGGACCGTGGTCTGCGTTCTGGATCCTGACGTAAGCCTGTCTGTCTGAGAGGAAGTGTTTTGTATACTTGAACGCGTTCTTTCCACACCCCGTCTCCGAAAGGTGTGTCAGGATGGCCTCGTGCGTCACATTATCGAAGGCTCCCTTCAGATCTATGGGCAGCACAATCTTATCCCCGTTCAGATGTTCTATCGGATTTAATATTTCTCTGCTAAGCTGTAGCAGGACATCCTGAGCCAATTTATTTGACCTGAAGCCATACATAGAGTCGGCGAAGACTCTCTTATTTTCAACATGCTCGGAAAGCCTGTCTCTGACCATTGTTTCCATCAATTTGCCCACGCACGACGTGAGAGAAATGGGCGTGAGGATGTCCGTATCTATGGCTTTGCCTGCCTTTGGGATGAAAGTTATGAGTACCGCCTTCCCTTCGGTGGGAAGAGGAACTTTGCCCGTCCAGATCGAATTGAAGTGTTCTAGAAGGGATTGGTATGCTTGCTCTGGAAGGTTTGCTAGGAGGTTTACCGTGATCCCATCCCTTCCTGGCGCGGTCCCGCATTTCATTCTAGCTAGGGCTGCCTTGAGCTCGTATAGTTTGAACGGGTCATCTGGGTCAACATTTTCGTCTCCACTATACCTGTAAGCTTCTCCCCTTGAGTCTTGGGTCGTGCTCAAGTACTGGTCTCGGAGCTTCAGCGCTAGCTGGGCCGCATTTCCTTGAAATGCGTGTATTGCTCTCTGCAGGTGTTTCTGCGACTCGGTGCGCGTCTGGTGTGGATCTATGGGAGCTCGGAAGAGACGCCATGTGTTTTTGCCAGACATCTGCCTAGCTGCCGCGTTGCACCTCTCTACCCAGTTAGCGTCCGCGAGTATTCTGCCGCCTATTTTGTTATCGCCGCGATCCGAGTTTTTAGCTTGCGGTTATGTTTCTGCCGGCACCATCGTTTAACCATGCTGCGTCTGGCTTCCCAGAGGTGGAGGAGGTGGGTGTCCACATCCGTCACCGCCTCAGAGAGCTTTACCCGCGTTTCCGTCGAACGCAGACTGGTCAGCAGCTGTTTGGTCCAGGCTAGGTATGCCTGCTCCTGGATATAACTAACATTATATTCTTTTCTGAATTTTGCCCAGTCCGGCATCCTAGTCTGCCCCGTCAGTCTGGTAAGGGGTTTAGTGCGGATTGTTATTTTGACGAGACAGGGGTCGCTACCGAATGTTTCCTCCGTATTCGTCCACTCCACTCGCCTCGCGTTTTTTGAAAAAGTTAAGTCCGGACAAGTGTCCCTCTGCGCCGAGTTCCCAATTCGCGTGGGGTGCGCCGGGTCCGTTTGTAGGGTTAGGCCTAATGTGGACGCTACCTCCGCTACCTTCCGTCCTCGTATGTCCTCTCGGTTGTAGCCCCATGAGAGGCTCTGCGCATTAAAATCTCCTAACACTAGTAACGGATCTCGTCCCGCTTTCCTGATAGCCCTACTCAGGAGTGTGGAGAAGGTTACATTTTTTGCTTTAAGTGGGCAGTACACGTTCAGGACGTGGAGCGGCGGATCATCCTTTTTTATGGGCAGGAGAGTCACCATCACGTATGAAAAGCTGGCTTGTAATTCAAGATCTATCAAATTTGCTGTGAAATTTTTGTGCACGAAGATGCATGTTAGGGGGTTGAGTTGGAACGTTTTGTAGTTTGTGAGGCTCGCGTTCCCGCCTGGCTACTGTACGGCCCCCACTGCCGGAGTATGCTCGTACATGGAATGGTGCATCCTAAGGTCAGCTCTCTTAGTCTTTGATTTAAAGCCTCGACTATTCCACTGTGTTAAAATTATAAGACTCTCCTTAGTTCGCCCCGCCATGCTGTGCCTGGAGATTGTTATTCTGGAGGGGGAGCTGCTGCAGCTTCTCATCCTCACTGATCACCCTACGTGAGTTATGGCATTCGTGGGTCTCCTTGTGTTAGCATACTTGCGAATCGTGATCGCTTTCGCTATCTGTCGTGATACTATGGAGGGAATGAATTCTTGTATGTTCCTCATCATAGCTTCTAGTTTGTTTTCCATGCTAGGCTCTGCGTCGCTTTCCATCGCCTCCTCTTGCTGAGGCGGCTGAGATTTAGCTAGTGCAGTTTCTAGTTTGCTGGTTAGCAGCTCTATTTGAGCTTTTAGGGCTGCTATCTGTTTTCTTAATTCAATTTCTACCAAATTTGGTGTAGGTGGAGAGGTAGTATTGGGAGGAGGAGGGGCGACCCCAGTCACCTGCTGCTTCCCATTCTTGACCATGCTGGCCCAGTTCCTCTCTTGATTCTCATGTTTAGAATCTATGTTAATCAAAGGGGCCGGGAGATTCTCGCTCCCTCTTTTCTTTTTCTCGTTTTTCTTGTTCTTGTTACTGGATTGTTGCTGCTCGTTCCTTCGGAATTTCGCAGTGCAGTCTTTAGAGTTCGTAGCGTGTCGCCGCCACATACCTCACATTTTGGATTGCACTCGTGAGGGGCCGCACCCCCTCCACAAACGGAGCTTGCGTTCCGCAGAGTCCGCAGTTTTCTTGCCTCGGTGTCGGGCAGGCGTCTGCCTTATGTCCCACCGTGCCACACAGGTTACACGCTGGTACGGTGCGACGGTAAGTGGCTACTGGTATAGCTTTCGCGCTGTACAGCACAGCTCTGGGCTTGTACTTCCCTTCGAAGGTGACCCTTGCTTTGTTCAAAGTGCCGAACTTTCGGATCTCCAGGATTTTGCTCTCTCCGCGAGAGCTCACCTTCCCTCGCAGGGATTCGGTGGTCTCCGGATTGGCCACAGTGATGACTCCGTGTACCACGTTGTCCTCACTTTGCTGTACGTGTCCACGCAGATAGAGGTCTTGCCCTTGCGTTCGGATTGCAAAGCCGCCGCCGACCAGTCTGTCTGCCGCGTGGATGCTCGACGTGCCCACGATGATCAGGTTTTGGTCCGGGGACACTGTGAAGTAGAAGTTGTCTGCTTCGGCCTCCCCGACTCGCTGTCGTAGAGCTAGGCCCAACTCGCCGTGTTGCTAGTTCTTCAGGTTTGTGGCCGTTAGTGGGTTGATGATTAGCACCACGTCGTCTGGTCTGAATCTGCACAGAAACTTGGGCTTCCATCCAGTTCTGACTTGCGTTGGGCCTCCGGTTGCGCGCTCACCGGGTTCTGAGTCGGGTTGCACGTGGCGGCCTCCGTGTGCTGATGTGGCCTTCCTTTGCGCGCTGGCTTGGCGTTTCTGGGCTCGCTTTTCAAAAGCCCGGATCACATTTTCACTGCAGGCTTGCTCTCGGCTGGTCTGCGGCAAGGTTGTCCATGTCATGCCTTCCGGGTCGTAGCCGCGTTGCTGGTTGGCGTTTGCCATGTTTGCCGGGAACGGCCTTCCCGCCGTGGGACGCCGGCGTTCAGCCGATAGGCTGAGCCACGGCTCCACAACGCATGGGAGCAAAAGTGCTCCAGAAAGTCGAAAACTTGGTCCACCGGGTTGCAAGTGGCCTCTTTGCGTTCCGGATGACTTGATTGCCCTTCAAGGTGCAATAATTTTGGGAATCGACGCGTTGTTTCACCTCTACGGTCGAAAATTGCCGGAGCCGATGTTCCATGCGTCCGCTCGCTACCGCTGCAGGGATACAGCGCCCAACAAAACTGGTGCGAACTCTCAGTTTCCACCACCTGCTGAAAAAAAAGCTATGCGCCGATTCCTTGGATTGCGCACGTACTATCGGCGATTTGCAAAAACTATTTCGGGCATCGTCGAAGCTTTGACGCCGCTTAGAAATACTGACATGCATTTAAAATGAGAAGCGCCGAAAGCCGTAGCTTTCGAGTGACTTAAATGTCGCTTACAGTCCCCTCCTGTCCTCGAGCATTTTGATGAAAAAGCCGAGACTGATATTCATACTGATCCAACCAGCGTAGGCCAAGGCGCTGTTCTCGTTCAGAAACTAACGGAGAGAAAACATTTATCGCGTACGTTAGCCATTGGCTGTCAAAATCCGAAGCCAATTACTCGACAACCGATAAAGAGCACCTCGTGATCACTTGGGCCACTTCGAAGTTTCCTCCGTGCCTACGTGGTCGACCATTTACAATTATGAGCGATCAACACGCACTCTGCTGGCTCGCGAATGTGAAAGACCCCTCCGGCTGGCTCGCTGGGTAAGCCTACGGCTTCAAGAATTTTATATTTATCTGGTCTACAAGTCTGCACGCGAACATACAGACACAGGCTGCTTTTCCCGAGCTACTGTTGGCGCGTCTCTGAAGGAAGACAATGACGACGCCTTCTAGGGACCGGTAAGCACCATCAGTTTCCACTTGAAAAACCTAGCGGAGTACCTAGAAGGCAAGTTTTCTTCAATTCGCACTATATTCAGGTGTCAGTTGTCGTTCTTCGCATTTCCTAACGACGTCCTCGTAAAGATGAACATCTTACCCAAAAGATCTACATACTTCCTTGACGTAGCAAAAAAAAAATCGTAAGGAAATTTTGCAGGCATTCCACTCTGAGTCAACAGTAGGGTAACTCGGGATGGCGTGCATGTTGTACCGAATCCAGAAGTATTATTTGCCGTAGTTACTGGCCGACATATCTCATTACATCATAACATGCCATCAGTTCAAGCGACGCAAGACCATGATGGTGACCGGCTGCAGGTCCCCCGAACCCCATACTACCCCCGAACAAGCCCTTCCAACAAAGAGGATGACCTTCTCGGTCCGTTTAACTTCGTTAACAAATGGATGGTTGTGGCGACTGATTAAAAGTCCCGTTACGCCGAAGCAAAAGCTCTTCCGAATCGTATGACAGCAGAAGTCGCTGTTTTTCGTCGAATATATCCACCTGCGACGCGGTGCTTCTGAGGGGATCATCGTCGACAAGGAGCTACATTTACGGTGGAGCTTTTGCAGACGATTTTGAACTGCAGCGAGACCAACCATCGTAAGACAACTGCATACAATGCGCAGATCATCGGACTTATAGAACGTCATAACAAGACAATCGCAGACGGGATTTCCATGTACGTCGACGACGAACACGAGACATCGAATTGCACACTGCCTTATGTCATTTTTGCCTATAATACTGCCGTCTAGGAGGAAACCAGGGCAACGCCTTGCCAGCTTGTGTATGGAAGCGAGCCCACGACCAGGCTTCAAGCTTCAAGCGAACGAGCAGAACCTCGACGTCTCTGCCTACCTTCAGCAGGTAGAAGCAGCCCGATGCTTCCTCCAGTTTCGCATTTAGAGATTAGCAACGAAACAACGCCGACGTTACAATTTACGCCGACACGACGGTGAGTACAAGCCAGGATAACAAGTTCTGGTTTGAACACCGATTCGCCGTCGAGGACTGAGTGAAAAACTCTTACGGCGTTACTTCGACCCGTACAAAGTCCTTCAACTCATCCGGCAACTAGACTACGAAGTCATCCTCGACAGCTCGACCACGTTCTATTGGCGCCGGTCGCGTCCAGAAATTGTACGTTGTGCGCGTGAAGCCCTATAACGCACTCTATAGGCCCTATCTGCTTAAAATGTTTATGTTTTGTTTACCGTTTTCTCTTTGTTTTGGAAGAATCGAGGCGATGTCTCAATAAGGGGGGAGTATAATGCCGCGAACCATTCAAATATTTGTTGTTTTTGCAAATACCGCCGGCATGCGGTCTTTTCATTGTGATTGTGGAGCACGGAACGGTTTTGTGCTCTTTGTTTGTTCATGCTCGTATAACAAAACACGCCTTTATCGCTTTCTTTGTAGCACGAGATGCGCCGACATTAGCAGGTAAACAAAATAGTTTCAGTGCAGCACTAGTCTCCTAATTTGGTGCTTTCGGCATTGTCACGACTACGTGACACTATGGGGTAGTGGTAGTGTGCTCTTTGCCTTATACGGCGCACGCTTCGAGCTGAAGCCTCTTACTTCGCTGGATCTCGAGGCCGCTAAGGATGAATTGGTTATTCCTCAAGATCTTCCCGCTCTCACCACAGTCTCGCTTTATTTGAAGACTAGCCATGTAGCAGAAATGGGTCGTCATTAACCTAAAGTAAGTCGTGTAGTCTATTTTCTTCAAGAAACCTAGACAAGCTCCGGCTCTTACTGCTGTCCATTAGCGACAAGTTCATATCTTCCTCTCTTGTAGCCGACAGTCCAACCTCTTGCAGTCGTCTTGTTCTGGATAGCTGCATTCCTGTCACTCGCCTGTGCCAGCGTGCGGACGAGGAAAATCAACTAGATTTTGTGATTTTTGACGAATTAAACTATGGCAGTGTTGCCTCTCTACCGTCCTTGCACATTCTTTGTGCTCTACGGTCGTTCGCTAAGCTTGTCGCCGGCAAATCACTAGTAACGCATAGCATTAATTGGTTAATGCTTCTCGTGTAAGGAATGTGCCCACAGTGGCAGTTTCGCTCATGACGCGTATAATAGCCATACGTGCTGTTTTATGGGATGGATAACTTAAGTCAAGTATCATTGCACTGTAGACCTTAAGAGCAGTAATTATATACTTGCTGTTGTATTCAACTTTACCCTACACTATTGTGTCAGACATTAGATAGCTTATGCCGAGTATGATAGGAGCGCTGTGCTTGTAGAGCTTAATTATTTTTAATTAGTTATTCATGAATAAAAACTGAACATAACTCAACAGCGCCGTTTTATATCGTTCAATAGCTTATGTCGATTATATGTCCTCTGGGCTAATCAATGCCGCAGTTATTGACCGTTATTTAATTAATGGCGGTTAAAATTGAACTGTATGCATCATCATCAAACCATACATTGTTGCTAATTTATATTGAGTATGATTTCATTATACCAAAAACAAGTATCCACGAGTAGAATACAAAATACAACGCTAAGCCATTCAAAAACCACGTAAACCATTCAAATAGATACACACAACGGAGCGGAACAGCATTACTTATAACGTACTATTCAGAGCACATTTTTCTCGTAACACAGACACGAACGGCTTATTTAAATATCCAGGATTTCGCGAAATAACTCGCAGAACCACATATCGTATATAGAAGACTTTAAGCCTCTGGGGCAAACGTTTGCAGCGCCATCCCTCGGAGACATGAAGTGACTCAGGTGGATCCAGTATCTACGCTCACTAAACCTATTCTTGCACACTATAGTTGACAGAACGAGAGCATGCTTCTCGTTTACCCTACTGGTGCCATGCGGGCCAATTACGCCGCTCAAGTCCTCACTGACTAGAATGGGCTTTTATTCTGACACTGTCCGTTCACAATTTATGTGATATCGCAGTGCAGCGTCTACGGCTGATATAGCCTAAATATTTGGCGGTTAAACAGGTGATAAAAGCAAACGAATTTGTCAAGACGTGGGACGGAAACCTCAGTGACCTAAGCAACGCTTTGAGAAGAAGACGTATCTTCTTCTGGGAATCAACTGTCACCGTAACCATAAACTAAATAAAACTATCACTTTGACGGGCGAATTCACGGACGAAAGGCCGATGGAGGGCTCGTAAGGAATATAGTAGCTGAATGGCCGATGTGAACTTGAAAAGGGTGCCGTCCAATCAGAGAGACTGCTGACTTGGCATGAAAATGAAGTCGGGCTGACCTGAAAGAACTGCAAAGAACCACGGCAGCACAGTAGGACGAAACACGGTGTAGGTGGTACAACAAGGCTTCCAGGCTATAGGGCGGCGGCTTAAGAAAGCGTGTTTCGTGGAATAGCATCTCAAAAGAAAGGAAGGGGGGACAGTAATGGAACCTAAGGGGCCTTTAAAATACGACAGTTGCAGGTGCGTACCCAGAAATAACATCACGCAAACGCGAAAGCATCAAAGAAACTAGTAAGCGACGGTGCGAATGGCTGCGGACACCAAGAAAAGGGCTTTCTATGCCTTCTATGGCGTTATTTTACCATGTATATATATATTTCTTTTTGTAGACGCTTATCTTAGTGGGTTCTGATGTCTTAATGTTTTGAAGGGATGCGTGTGTGTGTTTTCTATTTCATACACACTTCATGGCCAATAGGAAGTTAAAATTTAACAAAACGCCATGGCAACTTAAAGCTTCTTTAACTGAGTTTGGGGGGTTGTTTTGCGTCATCGGAAAGATGCCCTAGCAAAACCCTTTGGAAAGGCAGCTTTGGAATATTTTACCGATGGCTGATTTAAAAAGCAATCGTCGTACCACTGTTGTTAAAACGGTAACCTTCGCTTAACACAGGAAGCACAACCTAGGCCATGTCCATTCCACAAGCGCGCAATACCTTTTACGATGCCAATCCTTCCATCTGAAAGTAAATAAAAAATCTCCTCAGTATGACCTCCGACGTGTTCACAGCACCCAAAGAGGCCAAGGCTCTTAAGAAAGAGTAGAAGTTTTAGCGAGGCAGGGCACTCAGAGGTATATGATGCGTCATATTTGCTTTCAATACTAAGACATCACCGTCGAAAGTGTGATGATTCCAGAAAAGCTGGACATCAATAGATGCTAAGCTAGGAATCCGAAGCCCAAAATTCCGACGCTTCAAATTCTTGCATGACTTCAATAGTCGCAAGGTAGTCGCAAGGTTGACTTCAATAGTAGCATCGACAACTTTTTCTGCGGTATATTTTTGCGACGTATAAATGGATGTCATTAAGCGGCGTGGATTCGCCGGTTGTCTAGAATTGTCCGAAAGGTCATTTTTAATAACTTGATGAACACTCTACTGGTAAAATAGTTGTCAGCATATGTGTCCACATTAACCTTGCAGCTTTAGATAGTTACCTCAAGATGGGCGCTTCGATCGTTTCCTTTGTTTAGAAATTGGTTTTATAGTCTTGTCTCGGCGTCGTCTTTTGATGCGACTACGTTCATAGTTGACATGCATTTTCTGAAACGCGCATCGAATAGAAGTTCCTCAAGCCATCTGCTTTAAGTAGTGGACGCGGACGTGGTTATGCCTCGTCTTCAGCGGATGATCTTTGAAACACTATTGTAAAGGACCACCGCTTCAAGTTGATGCTCTATTTAGGTTCCCTGAGCCATGCGGGGAAGGTTTGTCGCACAGGACTGCGTAGAAGCAACTTGTGGATACAAATCGAGCAGATGAAGACGAAGGGCCCCTGAAGGGCAGTTTTGCATCTGTTCGGCGAGATGCTAGAACTCCTTTTAACGCGTGGGGCTGCCCGGGGCTTGAGCACGTTTCATAAGAGGAATAAGGAAATGTACGCACTTGTAGGTCCTAGTAGTGAAATGTTGCAGCGTTTAGTGCAACGGATGTAGAGCGGACGGATGGCCGATTGTCCTCTAGAAACTCTTTCGCCTTTGGTGGTAGGCAGAGCCACTGGTGCGATGAAACTAGCCCTAGTGAGGGTTGTGTACATGAGCGGCTTAAATCCCGGCCTATGGGTTCTACGGTGACCTCTGTCTGATCGCCAACTCCATGCTAAGCTTTTTTCCGCACGAGATCAATGTCAGTCGCTAATTGAGGCTATGTGGTAGACTTCAGCAGTTCACGGATTTCTTGCGGATGATTTCGCGGATAATTTTGCAGGTGTTGTAGTATTCAGGTGGTTATCAGAATTTTGGCGGCTGGTTGTATAGCCTAATCCAGATGTCTAAGATCGTCTCAATCATGCACGCCTCTTGTATGAATTCCGCGACAGTGTCGGGTGGCTGAAGTACGAGGCCGCCAAAGAGTGCGCCCTTCACGCTGTGCATTTAAATCTCACTTTCTTTTTTTTTTCGTTCACATCGGAGCTGGAGAAAGAAAGAGGCGCTTTAGCCCCTTGACCTAAGCGCGAACAAACTCTCTGCAGAGCTGGATCTTTTACTCAGAAAAGTAGCTCGGCTCTTTGCTTCGTCACAACGCTCTTCAAAACTTTTAATAGCTCATTCTTGAATTCGTGTCATATGTTTAGAAAAGATGCGTTGATCATATGACAAGTATATGCAGAGCCTTCCAGTGTGCAGAAAACAGGTGCGATTCTCGCCGTCATCCGAACATGTTTAAGGTGCCACGCACTCAAATCGCTCTAAATTATTTTCGGCGCCCGCTAGGGCAGCGGTTGAAAGCAGGCCGCATCAGTCCTTTCTGCAGCACGATCAGGATTAACGGCTGCTACGAAGTCACAACCATTCAAGGTTCGTTTCTCTGTCAGTTCCACCAACCTTTCAGAAGTGGCTGGCTCGGTGGACTGTTGGCAGGTTATCGAAGCAAAACGATGGCGTACCTGCTTTCCGGGAATGTTGTCCTGTACATTATTTGCAGCTAGAACGCACGCGAGAAGTCACGCGGTAGGGACCGTAGTCCGTATGAGGAAGGCGATGAAGGGCGTCCAAAATATTATCCTTATTAGGTTTAGTTGTTCTGATAAAGAAGAGAACAAATCGACTGCACCAGGGCCTTGAGCAGGGTTCGCCGGTCGCCGAACAAATCCCACTGTTACTACCAGCCATGCTCAATTAAAAGCTACAATGTGAAAGGCAACTAGTTAAATTGAGAACAACAGTCTTATGAGGGTGCACTCATTCTGGATATATCTGGTGGCACCTCGTTGGCTGAACAAGTTAGTGAGACCGTGTGTGAGCTGCTTCGAGTGTGAATAAACAAAAATTCGAGGACACTTTGGCGACTAAAGTGACGAAAGTCGAAAGCCTGAGTGCTGCATTCTGCTACGCGACTGTTGGGCTTATATCGATGAATGCTGCTACGAGTAGAGCGAGCGACTATACTCTCACAATCTCATCATCAGCCTGACTACACCTACGGCAGGGCGGAGGCCTCTCCCATATTTCTCCACTTAACCCGGTTCTGTGCTAGCTGCATCCACTTGACCCCTGCGAACTTCTTAATCTCATCCGCCCACCTAACTTTCTGCCGCCCCCTGCTACGCTTTCCTTCCCTTGGAACCCAGTTTGTTATCCTAAGCGACCATCGGTTATCCTCTCTTCGCACTACATGTCCTGCCCATTTCCATTTCTTCTTCTTAATTTCCACTAGATTGTCGGTAACTTGAGTTATTTCTCTGACCCGCTCTGCACGCTTCCTATCTCCTAATGTTACCCCTACCATTTTTCGTTCCATAGCCCTCTGGGTTGTCCTCAACTTAAGTAGAACTCTCTTGGTTAGCCTCTGTCATCTGCGAGTGTATTAATGCTCCTTGTACTTCGTAGTTGTTCTACGTTAACCATTGAGTGGTTGATTTTACCGGGTCCGTGGCCATAATTAGTAAGTAATTAATCATTTGCGCAACTGTATCGAATTTGCAGTTATTGAACAAATGCTCATTAACTAGTAATTATTTAATTGGTCATTATTAGCAATTATTTATTGATTGGCATATGGTCATAAAATGCCGCATCAATAAATAGTAATTAATTAAGCAACTGCCACAAACTAGTAATTATATTTGATTAGTCATTGATTAGTAATCGATCATTGATTGGCATATGGCCATATATAAAGCACGCATTTGCGCATACTGTGGTGGTGCTCTGTGATTGGTCGAGACCTCCATGACGCCATCCCGTCTCGACCAATCAGAGCCGCCGTAAAAGCGTGACACTTTTGCTTACAACGACGATATAAGGCAGTAAAGGTTTTCGCCTGAATATTGCGAATGGAAGCGATCCGATAAGACGTAGTGACACGAGCCAATTTATTAGAACGCTGGGGTCTGACCTGGTATTAAGGGAGCAAATAAATAAAATACCTGTTAGAGACCGCATTGACTAGCTTACGTACTTCCTTGCCATGGCGCGCTCCACCTGGTGACTAGGACGTGATCCTTGCGGTCTGGTGGAGACGAGACAGATTCATAGAAAATCACCGGGATCGGCTCTCTACGCAGACCACTGAACGCAGTGCAGCGCCGAATCCAACGCCCCAGACCCTGACATCCCTCTCAGCTATTGCCGTCCGCCTGCCGCCTTCGTAGAATAGAGAGCAATCTCAGTTTTGGTTTCACCAGGACGAGAATTGCCTCAACACAGCCCACCTCATCACTCAGGGCACATAATCTTTACACGTCGTCCAGATCCGATCGCGGCTAAAGAGGTCGCGGATCATATGGCAAATTTTCTCTTGAGCACCCACAGACGCATACCCGCCGCTCAATGAGGCCTTTCTCGCGCGCACTGAAGCGTCGACAGAAAGTGTATTCAGCAGGATCTGTCCACTGAAGAATGTGGCGAAAGTGCCTGCCCCGTCAGCTGCTCCGTCGCATGTGCATCTCTACGCCGTAATGCCTCAAAAAGTGGATGGCATCATCCGACGCGAGCTATTGCTTCATCGTCTATAGGTGAACGTTCAGATCATCCTGGCCGTTGTCTCAACTGTGGACCTCTCCCTACTTGCTGACTTTTTGACACCATCCCGGATGTTGGCAACCACTCTCTCCATTTTGCACCTTAAACTTTACCTATAACTTTTCTGCGCCTCAGTTGCCCTACCATTTACAACGGGCTAGACGGACCTGTCCACATGTATCGATCCACACTTCAAGTAGCAAATCGAGCAGCACATCATTGCCGCGTCGTCTCCAGCCTGCCAAGCGTCCTCCTGTCATGAAATCGGCGCATATTTTCGTGAAGTCAGTGCAACGCAAAGGAAGCCCGAGTGGCGCCTGCGTAGGGCACTGCAAAACATTGTAGAAGCGTCTCCGCGGCGCCAGGAGAGCCCGTAGCCTTGTGAGCATCGACTTCACCTCCGCCTCCTCATTACTCAGCGAAGACGGTGACTCACCTGACCGGAAAATGCTAGTATCTCGTCAACGTTCTGCCGCGCCTAACCAGTGATCCCGCGCGGCACTATGGGAGGAATAGAGCACGCTTAAAGAGGGAAAGTTACGTGTATGCGCGCCGGCCTCGCATCGCTTGTTCGAGCCAGCCAGTGTTGCACTGATACTGCTCGGCTTCCGCGGTCAACCCGCTGTTCGGCAAGAATGCGAGATCTGCGAAGGAGTGGCGCTCGTCTACAGGGCGGCCACATCATGAGTCTCCAGACGTCGGTCTGCGACAGTGCCCTGTGAACAATTTCGCGTTTATTTCGTCTGAGTGTCTTGTGTTTTGTTCAGCTTTGTAAGCCTCTGTGCTTATTTAAAGCCTTTTTAGCTGCATGATTTGCATTGCATTTCTGTGAACCTCGTCTGTGTATTTTAAGTGTTTGAATTTCTCTGTATCGCGTCTTGCTGTGTGTAAAGTTTGTTTTTGTTTGTTAATTCTAACTCCGACACTTACTCTAGCTTGAATCGGCGAAACCTGGGCACGAAACGGCCACCCCCTTCTCTTACTACAGGTAGTTGACATTCAGCAAAGCTTGCAACGCCAGTCTGTCCAGGGCATCTCTTTTGAGACCGGGACAGCTTCCTCCCACTCACTCTAAGGGTGTCTGGGAGTGTGCGCACCAGTAGTGGGTCTTCGTTAGTAGCATACAATTAATAACGGGTGACACCCGTCTCAATCGCCCATGGCGCACGAAATTCCGTTCGGGTTCCAAGGAGCGTCAGTAGGACTCATCACATCGGCTGCCTCACAGATTTCACCGCCGATTCGGTGCCATGCTTATCACTTTCTTCTTCCTTATGTTTTAGCAGGAAACCAGCCCTCTGACCGCTGGCGCCAGCCCGCTGCCAAGGCTTCGAACCCTGCATCCACCTAACAGAGAAGCCGCTGGCACAAGATCGCAGCCATTACCACACCCCACCACACCACATCAAATTCCTAGTTGACACCAGTGCCAAAGTCATTGTTCTATCTTGTATGCGCCAAGATCGCAATTCGTGACCACTTACCCATGTGCTCTGGAACTTTTCGTCATGGAACGTTCGTCTCCGTGAAGTTTTTCGATCCATATTTGTGGTAGCTCACGGGCGCACGCCCATCATCGGCGCTAACGTCCTCTCTCGTTACGGTTTTCTTTTCTCCGGCGTCAAGAATCGCCATCTTCTAGATTCTGCTACTCGTCTCTCAGTCCAGGATTATTAAACACAGGCAAACGATGATGGACTCCCTTACGTCCTGATGTTGACGATCTTTTACTATTCCCTTTACTCTGCGGAAATCCGACCGTCACAGCCGCGCAGAAATGGACACTGCCAGTTCACCAGACGTTACGTAGCCATGTGGTAAGCACAAGATCCTCTGTCGTTTGTGCTCCGGCTCGCATCGCCCAGGTCGACCTCAAGTCCATCGGGTCGACTTTGAGCGAACGCTCGAGTTTAGAGTTATACGACCGTCATATAAAAGTTATGCTTATTCACTTCACGGGCCCCCTCCCCTTTAGAAAACGGTGACTGGCGGATACATAACACATGAAGTCGCATACCGTAGTCGACCGCTACCCATTACTTTATATAGAAGACTTTGCCGCAGCCATAACCGCAGCTCTTTACAACACGACATTCCATATGATCGACCTTGTCTGCACATACCATAAAATTCTAATGTCAGAGAAGATATTTCGACTACAGCCATCGCAACCTCCTTCGAGCTCTTCCCGCTGTGATTTTAATTTTTTATAGACACAAGGTCTGCCCTTCGTTGTAAACGACATGCACGTCCTTCCTGTGGCCAGAAACGCATTAGACGAGCATCTATACTGTCTACGTGAGTAGTTCACCCGTCTCTCCACCCCGTTCCCCATGATAGAGTCATCAATCTCGCTAAGCGCGAATTCAGTGCTTTTCACTTCGTTGGTCATCACATTGACTCAATTGGCATTCGATCTGTTGCGCCGGAGGTGCTAGCAAAGAAAAGTTATCTGCAACCTACTTCTGTTTCCTCGCTACGCCAGCTGCACGCGTTGATGAACTCTTCTCGCCGTTTATTTGGAACTGCACCATTTTGGCCCTGCTTCTTTATTGTTTGCACACTAAGAACACCAAGACCCATCTCATTAACCAGGGCAAATATACATTACGTTCATCTGGCGCTCCCACTTTTTCAAGGTCATCGTTACTTACCCGCGTGGTCTGGTCTGCTCTCTGGGCTGAGGCCACAGCGCTTACCAATATCTCGGCCTCCGCCGTCGCACTTGCTTACCCACATGCGCGGTCCACTTTGGCTGTCCACCTGCCATAATCACGTATTCAGCGAGCTCTTCGGCGAGTTCCACCTTCTCGGCACGACTCTCCTGTGCACCACCGCGTTACACTTAACCAATTACATGGTAAAACGATTCTCCTGCCGCATAAAAAGACTCTCACTGCAAATTCATCGTCCATGCAGTGGGTTCTGCACTTGGCTATCACCGTACTAAGCAGCTTCAAACACGATCTCTGCTGCTTCATTGCTGAGATTGTTTATAGTACCTGATTACTCCTCCCTGCTGATTCGTTCGGCCCGCACCCTCTCCCCTGCCCCTCGAACTGCATATACTCCTATCTTCTGCGTGAAGTGTTCCGCTACAGTCGGTGTTAACTGATAATCCTTTGGGCTATGTTCCAACATAATAATCTCGGATCTCACTAAGAATGGTACTCCCATTTCCGTGCCGCATGACTACCACTATGCCCTCGGCAATAGCACTATCTAGGACGTTTTGTGTTCAGGCCCACTGTCTCGTCTTGCACATCGTAGATCTCGCCGGCGCGGTGGGTGCTGTAACCTTGGAGCTCTGCCTGTCATTTCACTAACGAGGCATCTGCTTCCACCAACGCTTCACTCTCCACAGCTGTCTCGGCAACTCCACGTGTTCAGTGGGACCCCGACATACCCCTAACTCGTCGCTCTGCTCCTGCCTTGCGCGCAGAGCTCGGTAGCAGCGCCCTCTCTGGACGATGGGAGCTGCGAAATAGTATCGACAGAAGTCGCATGACAACAACACTCGGGACCCGTGCGGGCACTCGGCGATGGAAGAAAGCTGTTCTTTAATCCTCATTCAGCTGTTCTGGGGACTGTGCCCTGGTGATCTTCTATAATCACGAAGCTTTACGGCAATATTATGAACAGAAGCAGAAACTCAGAATGAGGAAGTAGATTATATTCCCGCAAATATTCTCTAAAGGCACAGGGTGCAACATTACTGGTTTTGCATATAGCGTTTCAGGTCACACGGATCCGAGAGGGGCGCCGTATTGCAGGGCTTTAAATAATTCGACAAACTGGCGTTCTTCAGCTTGCACTTACAACTCACAGTACACGTGTACCTAGCGCTGTGCCCCCATCGGATCGTGGCCACCGTAGATGGGGTCTAACCAAAATCTCCCGGCTCAGAACTCGACCGCCTTACAGTTTGATCCACTGAGACGTTAACAATAGTGTATAGGAAGCAAAGAAATGATAAAACAGTGCATTTCTCGGACTCGCTTATCGCCCTGTGCTCGAAAACAAGCTTCTCTTGTCACCCAAAGCCATACAATGGCAGTTCGCCGAAACGACAAGGAAGCGAGATTGCTGTCACCACTGCAGAGAGGCCGGAATAGTATGCTTTGTTTTAAGGGGTGTAATGTCCCAAAGCAACTTCGGCTAGGACAGACGCCCTATTGGAAGGCTTCAGTATTTTAGACCCATGGGCTTCATTAATATGCACTAACACTGCACCGCACACGCCCGCCTTGCTTTTCGCCTTCATCAAAAAGCAGCTGTCGCGGCCGGGATTCGATCCTGCGTCCTTAGGATCAGCAGTCGAGTGCGGTAACTCCTTAACCAGATTGGCGGGGAAGATCAGAACGGATTCATGTGGAGTCAACTTTCGAAGATAAACTTCATCGACCCAGTTAGTTCTCTCTGTGAAGGGTTGGCCCGTATAGCATAGAATGGATCTTTTCGCAGCGGCGTGGGTAATGTATGATTTGTTTAGGCGTGGTGAGGAAAGAATTACTCTTCCTTCTCTCCTGTGTCCACCGCCTTTTCCGCTCGCATAGCTCCTATTTTTGCTGGAGCTGTGTTCTTCCCCGCTTTTCCATACTGATATACCATCCTAAAACCATATCTATATCACTTTTCTCGAGGACAGCATGCATTTTGGGTCCATGTCACTCTGTAAAACATAGGTTGGGGATGAGTGGTTGCGCAATGAACGAAATTACATGTGTTGCATAGTCACTACTGAGAAAATGTAGCAACGTCAGCCACGTCCGCACAGCACGGTAGGCGCATTCCTTAGAGGGTCACAAAAAAATACAAGTTATCTCTTTTCTATTATCCCCGTTCTGCGGCTCTATAATTATCACCTAAAACCAATAAAAACACGTCTCATGCACTTATGACATCGCCATCACTGCGTTAGCATACTGTTAATCATCAAGCGCTGTCAACTCGTCCTTTCATGGGGTGGATTCAAGTGGAGGTACGTAGTACATCGTAATTCAGCCACTCGTTCAATACAAGTTTTAAAAAACATCGTATGATGCTTGCATAAGAATATCTTGACACACGCTTACGTTTTTACCAAGGGTCATGCAGTGTCATTAGCGGGAGACGATTGACTATGACTGGAGAAGTTGAGATCGGAACGCTTTTGCGGGAGTCTGATATTTGCGGAATTGAGCTCGCTAAACGAAAACACCGCTCCGAAATAGTCAGGGGGAATGTGATTTATTATTTCTCCATAATAATCAGCTCCGACCCAAGTGAACTCGAGAATAAGGAGTATCTGAAATGCAGGTAGATTTGATAAAGCACTCTGTTTATATGAGAATGCGCAACTGCTAATCAGTTCTTGCCTTTCGGACTAAACCCAAAACAGTACAGCTTGGAGAGGATCTGTTCAGAGCTCGTTTCTGTTTTAACGTAAAACATTTCTTTCAGAATGAGCACTGGAATGTGTTCGTAATGGAGACGACATAAGGATATTTGTAAAGCAAGGTAGGACAAACATAACTGTAATGCAGGCAAAAAAACAACATCTCATTGTTGGAGATTGCAAAATTTCATTGGATATCACTGAAATAAGCTGTATTAATTTCAAGGAAAGTAGAACAAAACACGAAACCTATATATCATGGCAAACTGTTAAGGAATGATATCAAATGGAAACAAATTGCTCGTATTATACTTTGGCTCTCGGCTATCATGACACGGGCCTTTTTCACGACGTTATGCTTTCAGTGCACGCTATCCACAGTAATCTTAATTTGTGGTACCAATTTGTAGATAAGCTATCATAAGCGGTTACGTCGGATATGTCATTTATTTAAAGAACGATCCACGACATGTGAAGACGAGGTAGAATAACAAACACTTTTCTGAATTGAGCCCATTACTTCTTCATTTCACGCCCTCAACTGACGTACATGCTTTTTTTATTTATCCTGTGTGTTTAGAAATTGCTACTGATGTACAATATAACACTGTCACCGATCTCTTATGCTGAGCAGTGCGGTCACTCTTTTAGAAGGAATGAACTGTAAACCATCAAATTACCAAAAAAATATCCACTTTTTGCTCGGTAGCATCTGTTCGTCGTCGCTGAGTCAGTTTCACACTGCAGTATGCATCCATAAGAAGCTCCTTAATAAGATTATGGAGTGTATTCCAGAATGTCACACGCTTGAACACAACCTTCCCGAGATTTTAGCACTTTTATGGAACCAGAAGCGAGCTTAGTCGAGTATAGAAAGCAAGCAATAACTAGAAAACGTCCGTGTGAGAAGCTATTAGCAATGTGCGGTTCTTCAGCTTGAAAACATTTGAAACATAAGCACGCGTCCTTCAGCTGACCGGGTATAAGTGGGACTTGCAAAGAGCTTCCTGCGTTATACTATATATAGGAAGCGTAAGTCATCAATATTTTGCAACTCGTTTTATTTTGCACATCAAGCAGGCTCACCCAAGCCAGTTGATGAATTCTACTTATTGACGCCTCTCCTAACTTCATCACCCTTGATCTTCATGGACGCATTGGACGCCAAGTCAGCAGGCGGGTGTACATGGATGCCCATTTTCTTAATCAGTTGTTATCAATTTTATTGTCTTCGATGATCATGGCGGCAGCT
The DNA here is from genome assembly GCF_055883805.1 of Amblyomma maculatum. Lineage (NCBI taxonomy): Eukaryota > Metazoa > Arthropoda > Arachnida > Ixodida > Ixodidae > Amblyomma > Amblyomma maculatum. The sequence continues at coordinate 149,513,682 of NC_139345.1, read as the reverse complement.
TTATGTCCCATCATCATGGTGGGGAAGTTCAGGTTGCCTGATGGAACGTACGGCATTGCCGAAGCGTCGACAACACGCAGGTTTTCGACGCCACGAACTCTGCAAGACACATGGAAGACACCAACGATATAACCAAGTGATACTCTTAGACTGAATTCCCGTTATTTACTTGACCGTGTCCTGTGCTTTACCTGTTTGATTCAAATGTGCTAATAATTCATATTCACTGTACGATTGCGATTCTGGCTATTACGAAATTCGAGCGCACTTGTTGAAGCACTCGACCTAGCGGGTGCACGAAGTATTTGAAAAAGCTATTCACTTTCGCCATAGACAACATCATTCATACTGCGTGTTTGTTCCTAGACAGAATTGTACAGGCCGACGCAGGAAATTAAACGCAACGAAGTCCTCAGCGCCCTAGCCGCGCACCTCAGCGACATGAAAATTTACACGTTATTTAAAGTAGCAGTCTTTCATTTTTAAAGTACGGGATGTACTGATGTGTTCTCGTGTTGACGTGGCACCAGAGGCGAAATCAAAGACAGCACTGTCAGCGGTTAGATGACATCAGAACACCTGATGTTCTACAGCAGCTGCATGTCATCGTGAGTGATGACACAAGAAAGTTAACGGGGACCATTGGAAACGAGTTTCAGGTCGCAGAGTCGACTGTCATGCTCGCTGTGCACGAGGAGTTCAGGTATCATTCCTTGCCATGAAAGGAGGGCCTATTGTATGGGAAGGGGGAAACTCACATCTAGTAAAACTTGGAAGATTCGTCTGCTCCGGTCCAAGCGCTTGCTAAGCAAGATGAAGAAGTCTGAAGAGCCTCGAATGGGTTGTTGTTTTATTTTCAGATGAAAATAATTTTGCCCATGACCAAAAGTTTAAACGCCATAATAACAGGCGGCTACGATGTTTCACGCAAAAGTTGAATCATTTGTCATGCTTTTAGCTGTCGTCAATAACGAGGGCGACATCACTTTCCACACTTTTTTGCAGAATGACAAAGCGGTAATACTGCCGCGTACGCGGAGTTGCTTCCCACTGTTGTAAAGTCCTGGATAGAGGCTGTTCCCACTTTTAGCGCTTCAATCTTAGTAGAAACCTCTTTTCTTGTAGGGGGATGATCAATGTTAGAGACTGCTAGAGCAGGTGTTTCTTATTTCCTTATCCACTTATTGAAATCGCTTTTCTTAAAAAAAGGCTTAATTATTCAGTTTTTATTTCTTTTTACAGTGATAATACTGAATACGCTCTGTTTGAGTACCAGCAAGACCGCGTCATGCAACGCCAAGGCCCAGAGATTACTATAAGGGAGAGCACTCAGATTAACTGAAATTTCCCAGCCTATAATTAAGCACCAAAACGAAACCACCCTCAAGACTATATTTATGCTGCCTGTTGCCAACAAAACCTTGGAGTTGGTGTTTTCTGTCAATATGGAACTGCTTAAATGGCAGCCTTTACTCTAGGTCTCAAGAGGACGCTTGCTTGACAGCGGTTCTTCATTGGCACTGGAGAATGCCTGCACCGACCGGTCAGTGAGAGCACTCACCTAAGCCTGGCGTCAAGCACGGCTTGTGCGTGTGTCCCCATGGGAGCAGTACAGCACGGGTGCCAACCACTGAGCGATGTGTGCCGCACAAAGCAGCGCAGGTAGGCGTCGCTCCACAGGGGCCCTGATGATTCGCAGTCTGGCAAGGGTATGTCCCAAACGGTCACGTTGGCCTTCTTCATCGCTTCACTTCTCAGTACTTGCAGAGCAATCTTGGAGCCTGGAAATGCCCTCAGATTCAAGACATCACTCAATCACTAAAACCAAACAATAGCGGCCAATTTAGCTAAATTGCTTTAATAAGGTTGTGCAAGCGCGTCGCTTTTCATTTCGTATTCAGTTCGTGGTTAGGTTTTCAACTATAGGCTTTCCGCAGATTTCGCTGAAATCTATTATTGGAGACCTTAGCGGTTGTATAGTATTATGCCTAGGAAAAGCTTAATGTATCCTAAAAGGCCAATGTCATAGTGATTTGTGCTCATCTACGTCACCAGGATGATGTTGATCAATGAGAACGACGTGATGCGGTGCAGAGCGTGATAGAGTGGCACATTAACACAGGGGGTGCTATGTTGCTGCTATGGCCCGAAGTCATTAGAGCAATGACCAGCGAGCCAGATATGCTGGAAACCCAGGCTCGCAAACAATGCGATGAGTATCATACTTCTCTCTGCAGGCAGCAAATGTCAAATGGTTTTCAGATATTGGGTCTCTGTGAGAACGGGAGTAATAGGGATATCGCAAATCGTATTAGACACATATGCAGTCAGTTTCAGTTTAGTCGTCCAGTCGTGTCCGACTCTTCGTGACCCTATTGACCATGTCACGCCACGCTTTCCGGTCTCTCACTATCTTCCTAACATCACATAACTTCATCTGCAGTGCCTCGAGGATGCCATCTAACCATCGCGTTCGCTGCCTACCTCTTCTCCGGCGACCCTCAACCTTTCCCAACATCAGATCCTTCTCCAGCGACTCCTCTCTTCTCATCAGATGACCAAAGTAGATGAGCTTTAACTTTAGAATTTGATCCTCCAATGAGCAGTCAGGGTTTATGGTCGACAATATTGACTGATTTGATCTTCTGGCAGTCCAAGGAACTCTCAAGAGTCTTCGCCAGCACCACAATTCAAACGCGTCAATTCTTCGGCGGTCAGCCTTTATCACAGTCCAACTCTCGCATCAATACATCACAACTGAAAAGACCATAGCACGAGTTATACGGATCTTGGTTGGCAGACTAATGTCTCTGCTCTTTACTAGGCGGTCAAGGCAAACCATTGCTCTCTTTCCCAGAAGCAGGCGTCTCCTAATTTCATGGCTGCAGTCTCCTTCCGAGGTAATCTTGGAGCCCAAGAAGAGAAAATCTGTCACAGCTTCCACTTCTTGTCCCTTGATGCTCCAGGACTTGATAGGGCAAGACGCCATGATCTTCGTCTTTTTAATGCTCAGTTTAAGCCCAAACTTCTCACTCTCTTCTTGTACGCGCATCAGAAGTCTCTTGAGTTCCGCTTCACTTTCTGCCATTAAAGTGGTATCATCCGCATATCTAAGTGTTGATACGTTTTCCAGCAATCTTCACTCCAGCTAAAGACTCGTCCAGACCGGCCTTCCTCATGATGCACTCTGCATATAGGTTAAATAGGCAGGGCGACAGTATGCAGCCTTGCCTCACACCTTTCTCAATCGGAAACCAATCAGTAAGACCATGCCCAGTTCTGACTGTGGCCTCTTGCCCTTCATACAGGTTCCTGAGGAGACAGATGAGGTGAATTGGAACTCCCATCTCTTGGAGAGCTTGCCACAATCTGCTGTGATCTACGCAGTCAAACGCTTTCGCATAATCAATAAAGCAGAAGTAGATGGGTTTCTGGAACCCTTTTGCTTTTTCCATGATCCAGCGAAGGTTGGCAACTTGGTCTCTAGTTCCTCTGCCCTTGCGAAACCCAGCTTGCACGTCCGGAAGCTCCCGATCCACATACTGCTGCAGCCTACCTTGGAGGATTTTCAACATCACCTTGCTAGCATGCGAAATAAGCGCGATCGTGCGGTAGTTGGAACAATCTTTGACACTGCCTTTCTTTGGAATAGGGATGTAAACTTACCTCCTCCAATCCTGTGGCCACTGCAGGGTTGTCCAAATCTTCTGACATAATGTATGCAGAATGTTAACAGCGTCATGGTTGAGGTTTTGAAGCAACTCAGCTGGAATGCCATCAATTCCGCTAGCTTTGTTCTTAGCAAGGCTGGCTAAGGCCCATTCAACTTCACTCTTCAGGATGCCCGGCTCGAGATCAGTGATCACAACCGCCTTATGTTGGGTTTGCACATTCGGGTCCTTCTTGTACAGTTCTTCTGTGTATTCCTGCCACCTCTTTTTTATCTCTGCGGCACAATGAGGTCCTTGCCTCGTTTGTCCTTTATCACGCCCAGCTTAGCACAGAAGCTTCCTTTGATATCTTTGATTGTCTTATAGAGAGCTCTTGTGTTCCTTAATTGGCGGTTGTCCTCAACTGCTTGGCACTGTATGTTCAGGAAGGCATTCTTATCTCTCCTTGCTATTTTCTGAAACTCCGCATTGAGAACCTTGTATCTTTCTCTTTCCCCCATAACTTTTGCCATCCTCCTTTCCTCAGCTATTTGCAAGGCCTCTTCAGATAACCAGTTTGCTTTCTTGCATTTCTTTTGCTTTGGAACTACCTTAGTAGCAACTTCTTGTATTATATCACGAACATCAGTCCACGTCTCTTCGGGCTCTTTGTCTTCTACATCTAATTCTTGAAATCGATTCCTCACTTCCACAGCATATTCTAATGGAACTTGATCCAGATTATACCTGAAAGGCCTTCTAGTTTTCTGCGTTTTCCTCAATCGAAGCTTAATCTTGGCAACAAGAAGCTGATGATCGGTGCCACAATCGACCCCAGGCCTTGTTTTTACTGCTTGTATAGCGCTTCTCCATCTCTGCCGGCAAATAATATAATCGATCTGATTCCTGTACAGACCGTCCGGTGAAGTCCATGTGTACAGCCGCCTCTTGTGCTGTTGAAAATGAGTATGCGCTATGGTCAGGTTGTTTTCTTGACAAAACTCTACTAGCCTCTGCCCAGCTTCATTTGGCTCACCAAGACCGAACTTGCCTGTAATTCCGGATATTTCTTAACTCCCTACCTTAGCATTCCAGTCTCCTATGGGAAAAACGACGTCTGATGATGGGGTGCGGTCTGAAAGGCATTGTAGGTCCGCATGAAATCTCTCAACGTCAGCTTCTTCAGCAGTAGTGGTCGGTGCATAGACTTGGATAACTGTTATGTTGAAAGGGTGACCTTGGATCCGAAGTGAAATCATTCGCTCATTTTTGCGGTTGTACCCTAGCACTGCTTTGCCCATTCTTCTGTTTACTATGAGAGCGACCCCATTCCTTCTCTTGGATTCGTGCCCACAATAAAAGACATAATGGTCGCCGGAGTTAAATTCTCCCATTCCGTCCACTTGAGCTCGCTGATACCCAAGATATCAATGTTCAATCTGTCCATTTCTCGCTTGACGATATCCAGTTTACCTTGCGTCATAGATCTTACATTCCATGTTGATATGTGATACATCTCCTTGCAACATCGGACTTTCCGGTCGCTTCCCGACACATCCACAACTGAGCGTCCTTTTGGCTTTAGCCCAGCCGCTTCATTCGTCCAGGAGCTACTAGGAATCGCCCTTTGTTCATCCCCAGTAACATGTGGGACGCCTTCCAACCTGGGTGGCTCATCTTCCGGCGCCATATCATTAATGGTATTGTGACTGGCCATAGGGTTTTCTTGGCAGGAAATACTGGAGTGGGTTGCCATTACCTTCTGCAGTGAATCACATTTTGTCAGAACTCTCTGCCGTGACCTGTCTATCTTGGGTGGCCCTACACAGCAGAGCTCACGACTTCATCGAGTTTCACAAGCCCCTCCGCCACGATAAGGCAGTGATCCATGAAGGGGACATATGCAGTCAGACGGTATTAAACTTTGTCAAAATAATTTCCGCCAAGTCACACGAAATAGCCACTCCTAACGGCATCTTCTGAACTTTGTCTTGCTGACAGGTATTAGCGACTCCAATGTTCTTCGCCACACCTAAATATGTACACTTGGTCCGCCCACCTCGGCTTAATAATAGTACTCTTGAACTGACACCTCAGAATCGTTTATCCGGTGTTACCTGACCGTTTTTCCCGAAGCGGAAAGAGGAGAGAATCGGGAGCGAAGAGAGAATAACCCTTGATGATTAAGAGTAACAAATTTAATTCCATGGGAAAAGGAAGCGTAGCAGGGGATGGCAGAACGTTAGCCGAGCGAATGAGGTCGGGAAGGTTTCAAGGGTCTGGGAGATGCAACTAGCACAGGACAGGGTGGTTTAGAGAAACACGGGAGAAGTGGGTATAGTCCGCATGTTGGTGATGATGACGTGGCTGTTTTTGCGAGCCATTGTCAACTGGTTTACTTTAATAGGACTAGCCTATCGCTAAATTGTGTATACCCGAAAGTACCGAACCTGGAGAAAGGGAAGGGCACCGATTAAAAGCTTCTTAGCGCCCTCTGTTGCATAAAGAGAAAAACACAATTCACACGCTGCAACGATAGGCTACATTACGAAATGCGCATACGGCAGAAGCAGCTAGTCGGCACTTTGTGAACGCCGCACGATGCTTTCATCGCTCACATAAGCTTTAATTCAAAAAGAGTCTTATCATACGACAGTAGTAGTTCGGGAAACGATTCAAGCTGGATTCATTACTAAAGCTATTAGTAGAAACCGTCCAGCTGCAATATGGCTAAACACGTGTACAGACAACAAGTGTGACATGAGTTCGACGAGCTATTCTGCAAACCCTTACGAGACTGGCACTTGTATCGAATGTCACGGATTTCAAACGTGCATTGCTGCGATGTTTGAAATTGAGGAATTTAAAACATTTTAGGGAACCCTGATGAAGCGGCACCATACATAGGAAGTGCTCATTCGAGTTATTGATGCAAGCCAGACGCTTCCAACGACCAAACTTACACCATTGTGGATCTCCCGCTGGAAGAAATACACTGTGGGGTTTAAGCGTTGATAAACCTGGTGATACGAGCGAAAGCTGTGAGAGTTGCCACGGTAATTCCGGTAAGACTGCTTTTTCAATCCACGATTTCTTTTGTCGCATTTTTTTTTCTTTAAGCTGAGTTTTGGGAAATGGAAGGCGCAGTTACTACTGGGTTGACACCAGGGAATGGCGGACGCACCTACACCTAATCAAGTGAAGGTCAAGTTTTACTATGATTGCGAAAGCAATAGTCTAACAGCTCGTCGCCGTGTGCCGTGTCCCTGTCCATGTCCGTGTACATGTACGTGTCCGTTTCCGTGGTCCCTCATGACGTTTGACTTCACGTTACCTCTATACCGCGGGCAGGAGCTGCCAACTCAGGTCGCTCTTTTCCTACGGGAGAGTGATATCAGAATCAGCCTGCCAGAACCGTCTGCATTCACGTTACCCCTATGACAAGCAGGTACGTATAGGAATAATGTAGCAGGCAAAACAAGCTTCCGCCGTGGCTTTCGCAATTCAACTAGGGTTCACCAGAGCTAAACCACAACTAATTGTTTTTGCACAACAATCTGAGGACTAGCTACGGGATGAACTTATATTAACGTATGAAGCCGAGAAAGAAACTGGGCATAGCGGTTCGTTCAGTCCATGATAGGTCAGCAATTGCCTGCGCTTTTGTGGCATGGTCACTAGATGACCAACATTGCGATGACCATGTTTATGCAGGCCGGTTCAAAGAGATTGCATATTTTTTTGTTCGCCCTTCGCTAAAATTTATTTCTGCGTTCCACAGACATCTATTTTTTTTTTAACCTGTCTTTTACGCCTGCTTGGAAATGATACGTACAAGTTGAACAATGCGACGGCAGAGCTGTCGGTCGCCAGACGTCATGCACGTCGTACTCAGAGCTGATACAGCAGTTACTTTTCCTCTGGTTGTTGTACATCCGTAGACGAGGCAGTGGTGTTAAGACGATTTTTGGCAAATGCAAAAGTATAACAAAGGCATCGTTTCTGGTCGTTCTGGTCTTCTAAACCACCACGTATTTCGTAAGCACACACTGTCTCCAAGCTCCGTGAACATACTGCATACCTCAAGTTACAACTATCTCGTATATCTCAATATATTTTAGCACCAGCACGATTTCTGAAAGATTTTCTCACGTGTCTCACAACTTAATCACTTCATACATGAATTTCTACGATGGATACAGGGATTCAGTACTACAGCGAATAACTACAACGGAGGCCGAGTTCTCCAAGGCGCTTCACTAGACTCCTCAAGATAGGCTTCTGCTTAAGTTAACGCATCTGAATATTTGCCCTCAGGTTCCTGCACGGGATAAGCAACCTCCATCTCACTTGATTTATGACCCGCTAACTATTCCGTGCTTCTCCTCCCAAGCAACGCTAATAAGGGCAGTTTTCTAATGACTGTCACACTCACTGAGAATTGTCGTGAACACTCAGAAATGAGCTTTGATGCTTCTATCGACACCCACCGTAAATGTTGACAAACGTCCCAATTTTTATCCGCACTTGACTATGTAAGCTGTTACTTGAAAAAAAAAATGCTTACCAGAAAGCTGTTATATTTCACGAGCAATTTTTTCCACTTACAAACCACATTTTTCCTTAAAACATTAAGCAATCGACAATGCAACTACTTACAATTACATAAGAATCAGGTTTTAGTCCTATTTAGCAATGCACTATCTTAATTGCTACCTACTATACGACAACCTCTCTATAGGTCTCCTTAAGAATAAATTTCAAGCTGTTCCCGTCCAGCTATAAAATTTTGCCTATACCAGTGTAATTCGACATACAATTGCATGCGTTTCTGCCATGTGGTACCTGGATCCAGCGGCCATCTTATACAATATCGAATCGCTGCAGAACTGCACTGTTCGTTTCGCCTTATTTAAGCTTATAACTGTTTCACTCTTCTCACGACGTTAAAAGCTTAATGCTCTTCCATAAAATTTAGCGCCATTCGTTTCTTGAAAGCGAATTCTTTTATTCCAGGCCTGCATACTCCCCCGCATTTTAACCTTAAACGCATGACACTCCATTCTTCTGGTAGCGTTAATACAGAAAATCGACAAAATATATCAAAAGGTGGTAAGAATTGTTATGACGTATAAGCTTTCAGCTTATTTCACTTTTTTCCTTTTTGCTTTCATTTGTTTCATTTCTTACTCTTCTCGTATGTTGCTGTTCTCAACAGTTTTGTGACTACTGTATTGTGCTGCAGTACAGCGATAATTTTTCTTTATATCGCCATCACTTCTTGGGACTGCAAGCTACGTTTTCCTGTTTAACACTTTAGATGATTTTGGTCGTTTTCACATTTTCTTTATCCCCTAGTATTTTCCCGATCCGCCGTCCTCTTCATATCAGCCCCACCTGAGATCTATCAGTTATATTTCGAATAAACTCATATTTGGCGAAGTATGACGTTGTAGCTTTTTTTAGTGGCGACAGCTTTTGCAGTATTATTAAAGGACGCCGTCACATAGTGTTAAGATAAATAACACAAACACTTTTCTGGTTACTTTTAAAGTAGTAAAACACACGGCCCTGAAGCTACGTGTTCCCCTAAAACAATACACCCTTTCTCTCTATCTTTTTTGTTATTGTTTTTTTTTTTATGTACGTGATTTCGAAGAAAAAATAAAATTTTCTAGCAGAAATATCTGAAGTCACACATTGTGAAGTACATACCTTCAACGAGAGCGTCCAGATCAGAACTTTCCGATAGAAATCGAGGCTGAATAACGGGATATTCTTCTGCATCTGTGCTTCTCAGCCGTATAAAGCCTGACGACTTCGGATGCAAAAGTATTGGCACAATCATAAGCACATAACTTCCCTGTTTCTTCTTGTAATACTCGTCGTATATCTGAAAAGTGTTTTGCATATGACTTAGATAACAACGTCATATTCCTGTTGCTCAGTTCATACTGTACTCTATACGTACAGGATGGCATACACCTTATGCGCCTGAAGCAGTGATTAAAAAAGGCGTACAGGTAACGAATTCCATGCGAAAGTAACGTGCAGCGCAAGCGAGGAAAGGCAAACAAACAAGAGCTCGTGCTTATTAGATGTTTTCAGAGAAAGATATCATCACGCGATGTCTCGCGCTGCTCCGCCACCGCCGCGCGCGTGCCTCGATGGTCTGCGCAGTTGCGCATTCCAGAGGAGTTGCGGCTGACGCACTGGCGCCGGCGCATGCCCAGCTGTTCGGCTCCGTTGCGTAGCAGCCAAGTCTGACACTGCTCTAGAGACACTTGATAGCACCGCGCATGCGCAGAGGTATTAGTGGGGGATATTGTGGAACAGCCCTTGCACAAACGTCTGTTCTTTTCCAGAACCAGCTGGCACACAGCGCGCAACGCTCCGAGCAGCAGTCAGCGATGATGATGATGATGGTGTTGGATCTATACAGATGAAAGAGGTGAAAGTTCACGCGCTGCGCTCACAATATATAAAGCGGGGCGTTTGCTTCCCACAGCCACAACAACAGTGCGGTATAGCATGGAGAAGGAGGGTGCAATTGCTGCTCAACGACACGGAACAGCGGAGAAGCTTAACTCATCGGATCCCTAAGTAATCGCCTGGCAATTGGCGGTTGAGCGTCAGAAGAACGAACATAAGAGGCTAAACGTGCTGAGAAAGCTAAGAATAAGAAACTCAACCTTAGCTAACGCTAAGTATGTATCCTGGCATAGCCGAGCTAAGCCACTGCCAATTTTTTTTTGTCGCTCCCTTTGATGACATTTCTAAGATGTCGCTTGTCAAAAGCTCTTAATTGCAATGCATGTACCATGTTCGTGCTGTCCTATACGACTTTTCAGGCTAAAGCCACGACGTCTTCTTATAGCCCTGCCCCAGAATTCTGTTTTGGAGTGTCGAAGGATGACACCTTTTACCAGAGCTCGTTGCTGCGACTGTAGCAATGCACAAGAAACGTCTTCCCAGTGAGCGCATAACCGTGCTATTCTTGCAATAGTTAAACACATTATAAATTCTATACACCGCGGATCTAAGCTCCAACCTTCTGTTTCAGTCGATGGTAATGCACAAGGCTCTTCTGTAAATTGCCATACCTGTGTTAGCTGAGCAGCTGATTACAGAGCCTATACCTTTGTCGGATATATGAAGTAAACAAACGGCTTCTGAAACGGAATATTGTTTCAGTGTAGGGTATGTATATATATATATATATATATATATATATATATATATATATATATATATATATATATATATATATATATATATATATATATATATACCCTACACTAAAACAATATTCCGTTTCAGATGCCGTAATATATATATATATATTACGGCATCTGAAACGGAATATTGTTTTACTGTAGGGTATATATATATATATATATATATATATATATATAACGTTATAAAGGGAACAGAAGATGGAATATGGAGAAGTGGACATGCGACGCACTCCACCAATGCAGGTGCTTTCGTCTAGGAAAGATGACGCGTGCCTTTGCATTCGGAAATTCAGTGATTCGACGCATGCTTTAAATACCTAATGCCGTTTCTTTCAATTCTGTAGTGCTTTATTGGTGTCATAGGTCGCAGGATTTAGGGCGCGTGCCGCTGCCCCGTGAGGGCGCCTATAGAGTCGGCGGGAAGCTTGCCACTCTATGGCGCCATAAACACGTACTCCCACCAAGGGCGCACACTTGCGGCCTCTGCCTTCCCTCAGCGCGGCCGTACCATCGAAGCGATTTTATTACTACCTCGACTTAGAACGCTGTGATCGGCTGCCTTTACTTTCGGCGCCTCTAGCAAGGCATGGATAATATAGGAGGGTAGTGTTTCGTTGTTTTCGTGTAGGGTAAGCGCTCACGCGGAATCATGTGTCCACGCCGAACATGGTCAACACGCTACTCGCGTCTCGTGCTACGTCTGCTGTCATCGGGTATGGATTCCCAGTCGTAAAAAGTTTTACGTGATCGAAACGAGACGATTCAAATTCTCACAGGAGCCGAGAGTGGCCGCGCAAATGACAGGCCAGGAAATTTGTTGTTATTGTTGTCGCGACTGAAGGAAGGAGGAAAAGAAATTGCAGGGGCCTGCTACTGGCTCTGTAGCTGAGCCACCTCTGCTGCCTTGTGCGGACAGAATATAAAATAGAGAAGAAAGAAAAAGAAGAGAGGGAAAAAGACTCGCATCGCAACAGCCGTCGTCCACCTCCGAAACGGTAGCGGGGGCAATGACGGCCTACAACAGATAAAAGTATGGTGGCAGGCTCGCCCCCGCCGCAAGCGGCAGTGACCTACCAGTCCCAGCCCCAGGAAAAGCCACGACTCCTCGAGGAGGAGGAGGAAAAACTTTATTAGCCCTATATTATTTGGCTGTTTTAGACGTCTTCAGAGATGCCTGCTTGTTGTATCCACAAGAGTCTTCTCCGTCGACTTCGTCCACTTTTTCACAATGGTCGGTTGCCCTCAGTCCAGGGCTCCGCTGGCTGCTGCCGCCCGTTGGGCTCGCTGTACCAGACCTTGCTGGTCTTCGCAGCGGTCACTGGACAGCAGAGTCTCCCATTGCTCCGCACTCGGGTTTCGAATTTTGGGGACCACATCTATGTTTTGACATGCCCATGTGATGTGATGTAGTGTTGGTTTTTCATCGCACCACGGACATCTGTCAGCGTATATGGTAGGGTGCATTTTGTTTAGTATGTGCAGGTTTGGGTATGAACCCGTCTGTAATTGTCTCCATATGACAGTTTCCTCTCTGGTGAGAGAACTGTGCGGTGGGGGATATCGCATTCTTCTTCCTCTATAGTTTTCTAGTATGGCCGAGTATAACTTGGGTGCTGGCAAAAGTTCCGCAGACTCGTCGGATGCTCGGAAAGTAGTGTATGCTCGAGCTATCCTGTCAGCCTCTAGGTTCCCTGCCACCCCCATGTGCCCCGGTACCCATATAATTTTGTGTCTGGTCTTGTTTTCTTTGTGGTTGTTAATTCTGTCGCTCGCTTTGAGGAGTATACGGAGCGCGTGACGACCAATCCTACCATTCATGAAATTTCGACAACTGTTTGAGAGTCCGTGAGTATCGTTAGCGACCCTCGAAAATTCTCCCTTCCGACTTCTGAAAGTACATGCTGACAGAATAAAAGTGAAACGCTTCTTCTATGACTATCGAAAATTTAAAGCACCTCTTTGAGCAATGAGCACAAGAATAACAGAAAACGGCATAAGGGAAGCTATTCTTTCTGCTGCATGGTTTTAAAAGCGGAAGTTTTTATTACTCTCCTTCGTAGCTTCTTGGGCGCTGCAGGAGCCAGCGGCGACGGACGCACTCCTCTTCGGCTCCGCAATTTTCTTATCGTAACCCCGGACAGTGCGACTCCAGCGTACTATCATCAATGCTGCTGGATTTCTAACGTCGTGAGATCCTACGGACATCATTGCGAAGTACGTACAACGATTTTTGACCATTTGCGGTCGATTTGCGCCGCGCCCACGCCGTATGCTCTGCTAGGCCTACCACCCCTCACCGCGGCTGCGCCGCCAGCTGCATCGGGCGCCGAGCAAGCCCACGCGCCGCCTGCCGCCATGAAGGTGACTGTGGAGGGCGTAGAACTAACGCCCGAAGAATTTGCAGCAAGTGAATGGCTGACTAAAGTGAACAAGCTCCGGGAAGCTATAACAGTGAAAGGGGACACCCGCACCCGAAGTTCGCGGCTCTCAGGATGGAACACCAGCGTCCCAAACGACCACCGATGCTCCGGCCGATAGTGAAAAGGAAGCAGACGCGCTTACGCCTGGCCAACGTGGACGCCAACTCGCTAGACGCTCGGTAACTTCCAAGCAGCCCCGCCTGCCTAGCAACACGCTCAAGCTCATCGTACGCCCCAGAGGAGGATTACTACTCTCCAAGACAACTACATTTTAACTGCTCGAAGCGGTCTGCACGGCAGCAAACTTCAACCGCGATTCCATCCGGCATGAGGACCTTATACAAGCCAACTACCTACAAAACACTTTTGCCTACTGCACACCAAATATCGAACGCGCTGAGCGCCTCATACATCTTAAAGAGCTCGTCATCGACCAACGATCGTACGGAATATCAGTGTACTGTGCACCAGACGACTGTTCAGGAAGAGGAGTGATCAGAGGGGTTGATCTCCGTCTCGATCATGCAACTATTCAAGCAGAACTCCAGGACAACCGAAACCCTCCTATCGAGAACTTCAGAAGACTCGGCAACACCACTGCCGTATTGATCACCTTCGCCCAACCTAAGGTCCCTGCATGGATCTATTTTTGTAACAGCAGACACCGCTGTACCATCTTCAAAAAGAAATATGAGGTATGCTACCGCTGAGCCGAGCTCGGCCACCGATCCGTAGTATGCGTGAGCACAGTTAACAAATGCGGAGGCTGTGGGCTTCCCAACCCGGCCAGCGACCACTCCTGTACGCCGACCTGCCATCTCTGCGGGAAAGAACACCTCACGATATTTCGCCCTCCCTACGCCGTCAAGCGCCGTCAGTGGGAAAATCGCAGACGGGCTGAAGCTGCTAAGCAACAAGAACAAGCCTCCTCACGCCGGGTAATTTTACAACACGCCAGCCGCTGGGACCGCCAACGTTCCGGCAGCAATCAACGCAGTCTCAGGGACCGCTCGGACTCCTTCCCACCCCTCGGGCCAAATGCCTCAAGGCTATCATCTGGGACGCCGTCCAGAACGCGGCCAGGTACGCCTGCAGTCGTCCAGCAGCAGCAGCAGCAGCAACCTGCTCTACCGAGGCAGCTCCAGAGCCCGGCTCCGCCAAGACTGCCACCGGCTCCACCTCAAGCGGTGAGTACGCTAGGAGGAACTCCCACTTCTCACGCACTCGAACAAGCCATTACACACCTCACGGCCGTCGTAACACAACAAGGCTCTTGCCGCAAGCGATACGCAAACGGAAGACATACACGCACAGATAGCGCGCCTCGAAGCACAGGGCGTCTTCTTTCAAGGCCGTATTCAATCGCTGGAGGAACATATTGAGAACTCCTTTCGCACCCTCAGCTCTCTGTTTGCTCTACAGCTAGAATCTCTTGGTAAGGCAATCGACTCCCTCTGCAAACATGAAGGCATGACCCCGCTCCCGGTTCAGACGCCAAATCACCCAACGACCTCCACTCCGAACTTCTCCCAACCTAATCATGGCGGCTCGCTCGGGTAACACTACCATCTGGCAATGGAACTGCAGGGGGTTCGCGCGCCAGAGGGCGGTCCTTCAGCAGTTTCTTACCGCTAGCGACCCCCAGAAATCTTTGCCCTTCAAGAAGCAGAGAAACATGCGAAATTGGCTGGATATTGGACATACACATCGGGAAGAGCAAATCCCAGGTGGCTACTCTAGTTAGGCGAAACCTTACGGTTATCTTGCATGAGCTAGACTCCACTTTCCCAGACCATATCCTTCTCGAAATTCTCCCCCGGCCCTCTCCTGCGACCAGGCAATGCCTTTTCGTGCTCAACGTCTATAGCCCACCCCGATCACACAAGGCCGTCTTCGGGCCACTTTTCCTCCGAGTACAGCAGCTAGCGCGAGGGCAACCTCTAATTATTCTCGGTGATTTCAACGCTCCGCATCAAGCATGGGGTTACCACTATGACACGCTTAAAGGCCGATTGCTTTGGGAAGATTGGCACACACTCCATCTGAACCTCTTAACGGATATCACCCAACCCACTCGGAGAGGAACGGGCGTCTCGCGGGACACAACCCCGGATCTCGCCTTTACGGGACCGGGGATTGCAGCTACCTGGTGCAATACTCGTGAAACATTCGGAAGCGACCACTACGTTCCGGAGATTGTCATTCAGGAGCCTACTCGACAACGTACGCGACCAGCTAAAGTGGTCAACTGGGACTGCTTTCGCGCCAAGCGAACAGAGCAAGGCTCTTCCCAACCTATCACAGACATCGCCGCTTGGTAAGCCGACATCATCAAACTAATTGCAGATGTCACTGCTGAAGTTGCTGTGGAAGACTCCGTACCAAACTGCGACAGATATTATGCCCAACTGTGGGACCGCAAACGCAAGTTGGAGGCCCTGATGCAAACTCGCAAGTGGGATCGGAATCTTCGACGACGGCTCGCCCGAGTCCATACAAACATCGAAAATCATGCCGTAGAGCTTACACGCCAAAACTGGCATAATATATGTGACCAGATGGATAAGGCTCCTAATGCCAGAAGCACCTGGAAACTACACCGTCACCTCCTCGACCCCGAAGGGAGCAAGTTCCAAGCCCGCCAGCAGCTCCAGCGTATCTTCCACCAATTTCCGGGCACCTCATACGCCCTCAAACAGGAGCTAGTAGACACCTACATCCGCCCAGGACCGGTGAAATCTTTCCCTCCTTATCAGGGGAAGGAAAACGTCCGTTTAGATGCTCGCCCCGCCGGGGTGGTGCAGTGGTAAGACGCCCGACTACTGTGCCGGAGTTCCCGGGATCGAATCCCGGCCTCGGCGGCTGCGTTTCGATGGAGGCGAAACGAAGTGGCGTCCGTGTGCTGTGCGATGTCAGCGCACGTTAAAGATCCCCAGGTGGTCGAAATTACTCCGTAGCCCTCCACTACGGCCCCCCTTTCTCTCTATCCACCTTCACTCCCACCTTCATCCCTTCCCTTACGGCGCGGTTCAGGTGTCCACAGAGCAAGTGTAACAGATACTGCGCCTTTCCCTTCCTATGAACCAACCAACCAACCAACCGTTTAGATGCTCCCATCACTTTACCGGAGGTACGAGCTGAGCTCAATCGTCTCAAGACAAACTCAGCTGCAGGCCCGGACCGGATATCTAACCGTATGCTTCGGAACCTCGACGACGCTTCGATTCATGCTCTCACAGACTTTCTGAAAAAATGCTGGGAGCGGGGAGCCATCCCGCAAGAGTGGAAATGCGCCAACCTCGTGCTCATCCTCAAGCCGGGCAAACCACCTACTCTCTCGAACCTCCGCCCCATTTTTCTCACGTCCTGCGTGAGAAAACTATTGGAGCATGTAATTCAGACCCGTCTTCTTCGTTACCTAGAAGAACATCACCTACTTCCAGACACGATGTTTGGTTTTCGACCACACCTTGCAGCCCCAGACATGCTCTTGCTCAAGCATCAGGTGCTGAGACATAGCACTTTGGACACCAAAGTCATAGTTGGTCTAGATGCCGCGAAGGCCTTTGACAATGTCCGGCATGAAGCTATTCTGCAGAACCTCCAGACCCTAGGGGTGGGACAACGAACGTATGCATATATACGCGACTTTCTCACGAACCGCACAGTGCAACTTGACACCGGCTCAGGAGATCCTTCCACCATCTCTCCTGGAAGCCGGGGTACACCCCAAGGCTCAGTGCTTTCCCCACTCCTGTTCAGTATTGCGCTGCTTGGCCTGCCCAATCTTTTGGCAGATATTCCCCACTTGCACCACAGCCTATACGCCGACGACCTCACTCTGTGGATTACACACGGCAGTGACGGCCAGATCGAGGAGACCCTGCAGACAGCCATCGATCGCGTTGGTACCTACCTGGCCACAGTCGGCCTATCCTGCTCGGCCACCAAGTCTGAATACATCATTGTCCCAACCCAGGGAAGACACCCCAGATCGCCTCCGGCTCCTTCAATCTGCACATACAGGGCACTCCCATACCCCGTACCGACCGAATCCGTATCCTGGGCCTTCATCTACAAGATAATGGAGGAAACGGCACTACTCTTCAGCGAATAGATCAATCTTTAATCCAGATCAGCCACCTGCTCAAGAGAGTCGCCAACAAGCATAAGGGCATGCGCGAATCCAACCTTTTGCGCCTCGTACAAGCCTTCGTTTGTACGCGCATTGCCTATGTTGCCCCTTACCTTCGCCTCACGCGAACAGATCGGGAACGACTGGATGCATCACTGCTCAAGGCATACAAGACAGCATTGGGTCTACCCATGTCCACTTCCACCACCAAACTGATGACCCTCGGGATCTCCAACACAGTCGATGAGCTGATTGAAGCGACTCTAACTTCCCAATATGAGCGCCTCTCGCTGACACATGCGGGCCGTGCAGTACTGAGCCAGGTAGGAATCACTCCTCTGAGGGCGACTTCTACGTATATGGACCTCACGCCTGAGCAGAGACTCAGTCTTCGTATTCCTCCGCTTCCCAAACGTATGCATCCAGAGTATCATACAGAGCGCAGAGCCGACCGAGCCCGGCAGCTCCACAAACGTTTTACCGGTCGCCCCGACGATACGTACACAGATGCCTCCCACCACCCCCGTCGCCCCGCTATGGTTCCGGTTGCATTGGCACCGCACCGAAATTGGCACAACGCCTGCAGCGTCCTCAACGCCGCAACTGTCACTACCGCAGAAGAGGTTGCCATCGCGTTAGCTCTGACCGACCCATCCACCAAAGTAGTCGTTAGCGATTCCCAACAGGCAATTCGTAACTTCGATGCAGGTCGCATATCCCGACAGGCACACACTATCCTCCGATCTCTCCCCTTACCGTCTACACCTCGTCTTCTCATATGGACCCCAGCTCATGAGGCGCTCAGCGGGAACGCACAGGCGCATGCTCTAGCCCGAGAACTCAGCTACCGGGCGGAGCACCCTCCTCAGCCTGCCGCTTCCTCTGACACTCCCCAAGGCACTCACTCACGCCTTGTTACATACACGGACATCCTCCAGCATTATCGGCTCGAACGGTGTCTATACCCCTCTGGACACCGGGAACTATCCCGGCGCGAGGCCGTCCATTGGCGCAAAATACAAACAGGAACTTTTCCCAACCCATGGCTATATAGCAAAATTTTCCCAAATCTTATTGCACCTAGCTGCAAACACTGCTCACAGCCGGACACATTCATTCACATGGTGTGGACATGTATACGACACAACGCAGACAATACAGCTACGAGGGATGCGTGGAAGTCCCTCCTGCGTACCACAGAGCTCGCCCAATAGCGCCAGCTCATTTTGCACGCATTGGAGGCCGCAGAGTTCCAAGGAATCCCTACTGACCTTCTCTAAGCAGTGCAACCAGTCTTTCGGCTGGTTCCCCTTCTTTGGGAGTAAATAAAGAGTTTATCATCATCATCGTAGCTTCTTCACCGTGTGCGCGTGCTTGACCATCTGCCGAGGAGGAGGAGGAAAAACTTTATTTAGCCCTATATTATTTGGCGGTTTTTGGACGTCTTCAGAGATGTCTGCTTGTTGTATCCACAAGTGTCTTCTCCGTCGACTTCGTACACTTTTTCACAATGGTCGGTTGCCCTCAGTCCAGGGCTCCGCTGGCTGCTGCCGCCCGTTGGGCTCGCTGTACCAGACCTTGCTGGTCTTCGCAGCGGTCGCTGGACAGCAGAGTCTCCCATTGCTCCACACCCGGGTTTCGATTTTTGGGGACCACATCTATGTTTTGACATGCCCATGTGATGAGATATAGTGTTGGTTTTTCATCGCACCACGGACATCTGTCAGCGTATATGGTAGGGTGCATTTTGTTTAGTATGTGTAGGTTTGGGTATGAACCCGTCTGTAATTGTCTCCATATGACAGTTTCCTCTCTGGTGAGAGAACTTTGCGGTGGAGGATATCGCATTCTTCTTCCTCTATAGTTTTCTAGTATGGCCGAGTATGCCTTGGGTGCTGGCAAAAGTTCCGCGGAGCCGTCGGATGCTCGGAAAGTAGTGTATGCTCGAGCTATCCTGTCAGCCTCTTGGTTCCCTGCCACCCCCATGTGCCCCGGTACCCATATAATTTTGTGTCTGGTCTTGTTTTCTTCGTGGTTTTTAATTCTGTCGCTCGCTTTAAGGAGTATACGGAGAGCGTGACGACCAATCATACCATTCATGAAATTTCGACAGGCTGTTTGAGAGTCCGTGAGTATCGTTAGCGACCGCCCAGCTCTATAGCCCTCCGCCACCGCAAGAGAAATGGCTACTTCCT
The DNA here is from genome assembly GCF_055883805.1 of Amblyomma maculatum. Taxonomy (NCBI): domain Eukaryota; kingdom Metazoa; phylum Arthropoda; class Arachnida; order Ixodida; family Ixodidae; genus Amblyomma; species Amblyomma maculatum. The sequence goes on along the minus strand of NC_139345.1, from coordinate 149,494,044 downwards.
CGGCCTCTGCTACTGTGCAGTGTCGGATAGAGGCGCTGGTCACTTCGCGTAGAGACGAATTGACCACCGTGGCCACTGCAATTTTGTTCTGTCCTCCTCTCGAGGACGCGTCTGCATACACAGTCGTGTCTTCAGGAGCGTATGTTTTTTGAATAAAATCGGCCCTTGCTTCTCTTCTACCTTGGTGGAGGTTAGGGTCCATGTTTCTCGGTATTGGAGCTACCTTGAGGGACTTGCGAAGTTCGTCGGGGATCGTTACCGTCCTCGCTATTTCTCTCATCTGCTCACAGTATCCGAGTCTCTGTAAGAGCGCTCTTCCAGTCGTTGCCTGCAGCAGCCTGAGTTTTTGCGACTCAAGCTGCGCCTCGCGTAGTTCTTCGAATGTGTTTTGCAATCCAAGCGCCATGAGCTTTTCTGTAGACGTGTTGCGCGGTAATCGGAGCGCCGTCTTATACGCTTTGCGTAGCAGGGCATCCGCTTGTTGTATTTCACTCTTGTTGAGGCACTGGTAGGGCAGGCTGTACATAATTCGGCTCACTACCAGGTTTCTAACTAGTTTTAGTGTGTCCTCTTCGCGCATACCATGCCGCCTGTTGGTGATGCGGGTGATCATGCGTGTCACTTGTAGCGCTGTTGTTTTGAGCATGGTAAAAGTGTGACTACTGCGTTGGTTCGATTGAACCAACATACCTAATATTCTTATTGTTGTCTTTTCAGGGATGGGCATTCCTTCCAGGTAGATGTTGAGTTTCAGGTTCTCACTGGTTGGGACGGTCCGGTCTTGTTTGCCTCTCCACACTCGAAGCAGTGGACATAGCTCGAAGAGAGGCTGTCATACAGAGATGGAGAGGCGGGTGGAGCGAAACGTGCCACAGCTTTCTCTTTTTATTACTTAGTTTTAACACGGTTTAACCTTTGCCTATTTTTTTAACTTATAGATGTTTTTCTGACCCGCCGTGCCAATTCTAGATGCTTGGTATATGTTGATGCTATTGTGGTTGCTATATAGGTGGGCCAAATTTCCCAGAGACGGTAAGCTACATGACATATCGACGTGAAACATGGTGCTATATCTGGCTATGGAGTCTTCGATTACTTTTCGACACCTGGGCATTGCGAAGATCAAGTAACGCAATCTGAGCGCACTAGGATAGACTGTAACGACAACCAGCTGATTTAAACATTTGTTTTTTATGCAAAGTAAGTGAGCATCTCGAGACATGCCAGTCATTGATCGGCATCAAATTGCAGATTTTGCTTTGCTCTAATCCAGTACTCCTTCTGGCCCCCCGGCAAAGAGTTTCACACTTACCTTCGAAATACCGATTTGATCAGCAATGTACCCGGCTTCGATCGTGGTCGGATTAAGCGTGACGAAAAGAAACTGAATATTTGGTGTTGTGGAATTAGAACCCGGTGTACTCACAAAGGCCATGCATTCAACACCATAGGCAATAGTCAGGGGGCCTGAAAAAAAGCAAACGAGACCTGAGAAAAGCCTGCAATTACCTGTCGCTTGGGTGCGTCTGTTCATTCCACCATGATGGTTCAGGGGTTTTTTGACATGTATATTGAACATTTTCGAACCACACTTGCTATGCTGAATTACGCAAGCACTGGACAGTAGGAATATGACTGCGTAGATAGCTTCTAGTCGCAGTCAGAGACATCAACATTCCGAATGCGTCCGGTTAGTTACCGCCTGTTTTCGCACCTTGAATAAACCAAGCGTCCCTTAGCTTTGTTATCAGTCTGAAAACAACTAAGCAAGACCAAACATTATTCCGCTACTTGGTTACCTTTGACATCTTGAATGCTTCATAGCTCTTTCATGGCAAATTTGTTTGTCAATATTTAAATCAAGGATTTAATTATTGAGACATGTCGGTATACTTGTATATTTGCTCACCCCTATGTCATTATAGAAGGACAAAGCTAGTTGCGATATTTCGGCATACATATTTGGCGTCTCTAACATCGCTAACACTACACTACACTTGATCAATACAATCAAAGACGCATGAATCAACACTTTTAACTATCGTTCGCGTCCGCTGCGCATTTAGTGCAAATGGAGTTACTCGCGAGCTGCGATAGGTGCACGAGTTGGGATCCTCAAAATGAGGCCGTGATTATGGTACATTGTTTATAAGTATCGATGGTGTGCAGAATACCTAAATTCATTCTATTCTTATCGCTTTACTGCCCAGCATCGCGGGTTCACAATATACAGCACATTTTACAATCACACGGCTTATTTTATTGAAGAAACGAATCTTACCAGTCCTTTTTAGCGCATACTGAGGAACTGTTGCTGGGTCATAATAGTTCAGCTCAATGTTTTCTTTGCTGATTCCCGCTACTCCGTTTACAGTGACATGGTCGAACAAGTTTTCGCCGACTGGAGCGTCAACTATTACATTTATCTGAAAGAGATAGTACGTGTGGTGTCAATTTGAGCAGGGCTGTAACTTGTTCTTTTTTTTTGTCAAATATTTGCTGTAATCTGATAGTACCAACTGATACAAAGAGAAGGCAGGTACTGATGGCTACAAGAAGTGGAATATCAAATGTTTGCTTACCCCAAGAGATTCGAGGTGCTCTCGCGGACCAACGCCAGAGAGCATGAGAATCTGCGGAGAACCGATAGCTCCGGCAGACAGGATGATCTCCTTTCTTGCCCGGACTTTTGCACCTTTTGCAAGGTAGCGTGAGTACTCGATTCCAACTGCCTTTGTTCCTTCGAAGTTAACCTGCGCAAGAGTAGGCTTGAAGGGCGCGTCTTTACTTCGCGTGCTCCAATATGAGATGCCATATATCTGCTTGTTTACGAGAGAATATAATTGCTGAATAAAGCTGCTGCATAAAATTCATACCTTGGTCACATGAGCGTAGAGGGCCACGTCGAGGTTTTTCCTTGCCCGGACACTGCTGTTGATGAACGATTTGCTCGAGCTCCACCGCTCTCCGTTCTTTACGTTGCTCTGAACGCGTGAAAAGCCTGGAAGAAGAAAGTGCTTCCTTACAATAGATGATACACTATTCAAACCAAAAACATTTACGAGGGATCTCGAAAGACATGAAGCGCACAGAAGCCAAATTTCTCAATAATATTCAAGGAACCTGTACATGGACGGACATTAGGTGTGCGCGTAAATTCTGAAACAGAAGCAAGGGCTGGCATGAACAGCCTCTACCGCATGCCGCTACCGCACAGCCACTGCAATCTGCAAAGCAGATATTGGCCAGTTATATCACACCGTGGCTGCGTCATACAGTGCGGAAACTCGCTTTGAAACAAGCACACAAAATGCTTTTAACTAAGATATTCCGAATCAGGGGGTTCTAATCATTACGAGCAAAAGGACAACTCCGCTCGTGCTCTATATGTCGTGTGCGATCTCACTGCAAGGTAAGAACCCCAGGGCGGTTAGGTTCGGAATCGTACACAACAGCATCTCTTTTATTCATGTATGGCTTTAAGATGTTTAGCCCTGCACGTCTACAATAATACAGTTTATTGCAGTTCTTGTGTGCTTGATAACTTGCGAAAGAGGCACACACGAACGGTTATTGGAATCTTCTTTTGCGATCTGCTAAGAACAGATACCTCGGTAAAGAACATTCTCATACAAGGAGCTTCTTATTATTTCCCAACAGCTTCCCACCCTCGGCGGTGTCTCGATTCTTGCTGTCGAGGCTGATGACCGCAGAAGAGGAAAAAGAGAACGCAGAACGCGGGCCGACAAGGAATATGTCCGCAGTAAGAAATCTATACCGCTGTCTGTCTTGTCCTTCGGTGTTTTCTGCTGTTTTATCTTTCACAAATATGATGCACCTACTTGCTCGAGCGTCTACCTAACATTTTTTCCGCAACAGGGGCAGCCGTACCTTAATCGTTTTAAAAGTGACAATTGCACTTAAGCACCGGTATTTTATGCTCGTTGGAGAAGACGCACAGACGATAGTTATAGGCGCCTGGTCCGGCAAAGAGCATCCTTACAGCTCAAAATGTCTGTGTGCGGTCACGGCGTTCAACAATCGCTCTGAGAAGCGATAATGCAGTTAACTGCACCGGACTCCTAGTCCCAGCCTATGTCGTTACGCCGATTTCTACGTCGGTTTAACTTCAATTCCAGAAGACTTTTGGTATTCGTTCAGCATGTTATCATGAGCCGGGCTTTCGTGCCGTGGAGAGTTTGGTCAGGCACCATTTGCGGATTTCGAACGCGCATTTAACGGCATACTCTGCACGCGCACAAAAAAATATCTCCAAAACGTTATTTCTCCTCAGCAACTCGAAACTAAAGATACACATCTACGCATAATTTAGCCACGTTCCCCCTCCCCCCCCCCCCTCCTCCCGCCTCTCGTGCGTCTCAATACATAATAGTCTGCCTACAGCTTTATCAGTGCTGAGCACTTTAGGTTCAACATTATTTTTTTCGCTCGTAGATTGAAGCCGAATAGAAAACTGTCTATGTTTTTCACCCTGCCTCATTAAGTACTCCCGGAAAGGACCGCATTTTCTCATGCTCTTAAAGAAGTTCGTAGAAGACGCCGTCATGAAGTTCATTTTTTTTCTATACAGGCTATATCAGTAGCAATGTATAACCTAGTTGTTTACTATTTCTTCCTTTTGTAATTTCGTGTGATCTTGCTAACCTATGATGACCTCTTGTGGAGTTTGTCATTCTCTATTGTACATTTACATGTAATTGCCCAGGCATCTACAGAGCGGTTAGAGTATGTTTTAAATTTACGCGTTTACCTTCCCTCCTGCTACTCCTTTTCGTGATACTTCACTGTGGCTGGACATAAATACGATAAATAACCATTGTTTACTCCGCAAGAAGCGGATAATTTTACTATAGCTGTAGCTCCAGCGTTATTCTTACTCTGTCATCGTCAGGAATTGGCCATAGGTCCAGTGTACTGATCTGGCGCGAAGGTTTTAGCATTGATATGCGTGAGTGCCCAAACCTTTTGTTTTTTTTAATTTCTTGAAATTTTTATGATAATACATAAGCCACAAGTGAGCTTGAAATACTGATTGTCTTTCTCGGTATTCGATACTAAGTAAAATTCGCTTTGATAGGTGGGGGGGGGGGGGGGGGGCACTGCCTCTGAACTAATGCAGTTAACATATCAGCTGGCGTAACCAACACCTATGTTAGCGAAACACAACACTGACCGGTTTTATTAATATTCTAGTATGAAAATTTTGTAAGCCAATATTTTAACGATGCCCGATGTTATTCCAACTGCTTAAAGGTCAACTCCGGTGGTTTTTCCATCATTTTGTGTTTTTGGTTAAATTACATTCATCGGCACGTCCTGACTCGAACACAAAAAACCGTTTTTCGAAATTCCAATTAGAAGTATTTTTAAAACGAAAAAACAGCAAATCGAAACCAAAATTGCTTTCACGGCCCGAAACGACGTCCCAGGTGACGAAATGGTGACGTCACACTCAGTATTAGAAAAACACTCGTACGTGCGTTGGATGGTGAAAATAAAGTATGGAAATCATGAAGCATTGCATAAAGTGTCTGAGGTAGTTCAATATAAGCCTTACAATTTCATAATCATGCGGGAAGTGGACAGTAACGCCGGTATACTGTTTGTGACGTCAGAAACTCAGTGTTGCCGGCAGAAACTTAAGCCATGAAAACAGCATAATTTAAAGTCGTGTTGCGCGCGAACGGATTATCGTACGGCGCCCAAATTTTGTAGAATGCGTCATGACGGAAGGGAGAATCTACAGTAAAATTTTTATTGGAATATTCGAATGTCAAAAAACCCCCGGAGTTGCCCTTTAAAACTAAGCATTTCATATTATTTGGTCACACCATCGCTATAGGCACCCTTCGTTTGGCACAAAAAGAATTACACAGCTATCAGAACTATCAATCTATCAGAGCTATCACAACTAGCTTATACGTTGACTTTTTTATCATTATCCAGCAAAGAGTGGCAAAGTACGGTCTGGAGGATTGCAGGCTTTTCATGCTTATTCGCGAAGGAGAAATTAATGCCCAAAACCATAGCACTGAAGCATGCGAAGAAAACGCTGTTTCACAGCACGTTGCAAACATTTAAACTCAATTGAAGACTCACCGAAAGCATATATGCTGAACTTACTAGAATAGCTTATCTGCCGTTCTCATTATACAGATTTTGGGCTTATAAGGCTCAAAATGAATTAAAGGTGGTTCACAGTAACTGGACACCTAACTCTTTACGAAGCACGAATTTTTCACATATATTTACGTTCGCTCATCAGTGCATCAGTGCTAAAGGACAGAGAAATAAATGTGTTATCTTGTTTTTTTTTTTTTTTTTTTTGCTATTCCTAGCCGTTTTCGACGGCAAAATAAAAGGGCTTGAAATTCGGGCTTCGCGAACTTAGGCCTAAGGAGGAAGCCTCTCCAGTTTACGTGTCATTGCATGCTCGAGGTGATTTTCCCTAACGAGATCTCCAATTCATCAAAAAATCATACCAACAGCTCTGAAAGAGTGTGTAGCAAACTAAGTGGAGCTTCGAGGCCGCTATTTTGACAGGAGATGAACTCATTTAACATGCGCAAACATGCGGTAAATTACTGGTCATCAGGAGAGGCTGGTATGTGCGAGCTGAAGATTATGTAGGGTAATTAGGATCATTCTGGAAACACTAAGTGGCTTCGGTTGAATGCCAACCCAAGCACCGTGTCATTTTCGTTACAAGTGTAGAACTAATGAGTGGTACTTCTAGTCCTATCATTTAAAAGAGTTTGCAAAGTATTGCAAGAGCCTGAAAGTCTTCTTACACACACTGCTCGACGTCAGGCGCCAAAAAAAGAATACTGCCCAAACTTACTTGTTTGGTTCGGGCCATTGTAGTCGTCATTATTGTAACCAAGTTCCCGACCTGCCTCTAGGAATACATCGCTTGACTTCGTATGGAATGTCGGAAAACTAACAGGCACTTCACCACTTTCGCCATGGTATCCTGCAAAATAAAGATAATGCTTCTCGCTCACATGGTGACCGACTGCACTGATTGTAGGACCGGCAACGTTACAGGATAAACTCTGATAAAAAAATTTCCAATGTGCAAACCATCATAGGCATAACAAGCGAAATGACAATACAACTTGGAACCTCTGATAATTGAAACATTTCGTTATTCGTTTATACAGTGAAACTCATGAGCCCCCTTTACGGCGCGCGACTACAAAGCAGGTAGACACGGGTCCAACCCCGTTCGTGCGCGCTGTATGCTGTGTAATGTCGGTATGTGTAAGACCTCCAAGTAATCGAAATTATCTGTTCCTGTTATCAATATATATTGTTCTATACTTTTAGTACTTTTAGTAGAGTTGAAAAAAGGGGATGCCAAATTTCGTAATTGCACGCTGGTAAACTTGCTGAGTTTTCTGGATGTGGTGGTCCTCATATAAGTGAAATTAAAATAGTCTAAGCTGGAGTGGTTTCCAACAACATAAAATACCGACAATCCGCACCCTCTACTGAAAAGGTAAGTAAAACAATATAAGGGGGTACCTTCTTCTGGTCAACATAAATTCTCAGGAGGGCAACTAACATATAGTGGCCACTTAAAAAATGCATTCTGCCGTATTTGAGCAAAACAGATTTGCGAAGACTACCGGTCTTCGCCTTTTTAAATCGCTGGTAAAGCTGTCAGAACAGTTCCTTGGAATCCAGGCAAAGAAGAGCATAACGCATCCGTTTCTCACCACATCGCGTTCTTCGGAACCGCCGTGCCGGAGTGTTTCAATGAAAGAGCATAGAAGTACTTTAACTGCGCCGATCTCCGTGAGCAGATCGTGCAGCATGCCATGCTCAGCACGTCGAGCACACGTGGCTTTGTACGTTTGGTCCCATTCATCTCGTTTGGGATCTATCTTTAATTTGTGGGGCGTTCAGTACACGTTCTTAATACTCGCCGTTTGGTATTTGCATCTAGCTTCTTTTGCACGGTGTACGAATGTACACTATATGCGAAAACGCAACTGTCCTCGGAGCTGCCAAGTAGTACAATAGCTGACGGATGGAGTGGACAGCTATGAAGCCACGGTGCCTTGCATGTGTGGTACACTCTAAGAAGAACTTTCAGACCCAAACTTTTTTAAGCATCTGCAGTGCGAAATGAGAGGGCGCTTAGACTGTCCTCAACGGAGATGTGAGATTTGCAGAAAACATTAAGGGTGGGGGGGGCAGGGGAAATGCCACGATCGGGAGTGATTATGCGGTATTGTACGGCACATTTGGATTGAAGATGGAAAAGAGCAAGCTACTATAGAAGGCGGGAAAAATATCGGTAAAAGAGAAGCGCAGGTATCAGCAATCGTGCGGAAGAACAACAAATTCCACTTTGGCCAAGAACGACAGTGTCGGTGCTCAACGTACTGATAGCAATCTCGCAGATATCGCTACTGAGTGCACCACAGATGTCGGAGGGAAAATTGGCTTTAGTGAGCATGCTGCCACACTATTTCGAAAGAGATATGCGATTGAAAAACGGCAAAGCAAGAATGCGCCTTGACACGATTGATATAACAGAACTGACAGAGATGTCGAAGTGAATGTTGAAATAATAACAAAATATCCATCCGGTAATCGAAACAAAGAAACGAACCGAGAATCATGCCAGCTCTCAACAGTGAAAACCAGAGCTTCGTAATGCCCTATAATAAACTATATAGATAGAGCCCTATGAGTTCCTTTTTATTTGCTTAGGGTCAATTGCTGCCGGTTCTCTTCGTATGTATTACATAACGAGCACCTAGTTTCCCAGTATTTGATAAAAACGACATAACCGTCGCTGTAACCTTGAGTGGTAGGCTCGGCTTTGATCTCTGGGGTTTAGCGTCCCAAGGCGGCTCAGGCTATGACAAGTTCCTTAGTGGAGGGGATTACGAAAACCCAACATACTGATGATGTTGAATAAAAAGTATTGTATTGTATTGTAACATTGTGGTCCAAACGTACTTAATGCAGCGTCAAGACTCTGTGATGCGCTTTTGCTTTCCATTTACCACTCATGTGCTAACTTGTCCAACATTATGAAATACGTGTACAACTGCATGTATTTTTGATGCGTTAAAATTTCCATGAATACCATTTTATGAATGTGCAATGGCGCAAAGCCAACTCAAATATTTTTTTTTCTTTTGAATTGTGCATTTATCACGCCTAATATTTTGAACCCGAATGCCGACTAAGAAAAACTAAAAACAGGGCTCATCTTTGCTCGTGACAGCGTTCAGTTTTGTGATATTATAATGTTGTCATTATATATAAATAAAATATTGACTAATTACATTTATTTATTATATACTCATTATGCTATCTCATGCACATAATTTCTTCCCTCCTGAAAAAATCACCTGTGCAGACTGCGCAGGTGTATCCATTGTAGGTTTTTTTTTTTGTCTCTAGCTTCGTAAGCGAATAAAGAAATCACCTTGTATAAGACCCGTTTTATCAATTGCCTCACTGTATAGATCAAACATGTTCCTTTTAATTTGTTTCCAGTTGTGAGAGATCCTTCCATATCAAGTAAATATTCACATTTCTGTATCTGTTCTCGAAAAAATAATTCTTATCATTTTTTGTACAATAGCTCTCTTCCGGAAGACAATGGGTATAAGTGTGTTCTAGTTGAATACGTTTGCATCTGTGTGCTATTAGAGCTGAAAACAGTAGGTCTTTAATCTGTTCCAATTGCTTAACATATTTATTAGCATAGACCAGATATTATATTCTAAAATATTAAATGGGGAAGGACACGCCTATTGTCATGTACCCTGAGTAAAACAAAACACGTATTGAAACATTTATTTTCCATCCAGTACCATTTACGCAGTATCAGTGTCCATTTTACGCCTCTTTTTGCCAGTTTGCTTCTACGGGCTGTTATGTGACCTGTTCCTCGTATCTCCCCATGAAGCACTTTCTAGGAACGTGCACGTCATAAGAACACTGGAAATATTACAGCGCGTTAATGGGGACATAGCTATCAGCATTCTATGAAAGCGATCGCTTCAAGAATGATAACTGGGAGATGTCCATGCAGTCTGAGCAATGGATTCTGTGGTACGCTGCGCGGACAACATTGCAAAATGATAGGCTGGCATCTTGCGTTCAACCGCGGAGCAACTGCCGGAGTAGGTCTAGTGAGCCCAGTTCCCATAAAATTGATCCTGTAGCCGAGTGTGAAATGTTAGACTTTTGAGATAAAACCACTAAAGTGTTAGAAGGTCCCCCACACTCACGCTCAGAGACGTCAACAGCTTCACAGTTGGCAGGAGGGCTGCAATGCATAGCTAGAAATCTCCCCGTCTGATATAGGAACCGATGCTAAAATGTGCGCCTTATCAAGAACCTAAATACGCAAGTGGAAGCGCATTTTACGTATTACAAAACCACAGTAAATATTGCACAAAACGAAAAAACAAAAGTTGAGGAGCTCAGTTGCGCTACCTATGCGCTGCCAAGGCGAACGCATGGATGTGTAATTGAATTTTCGTTTGGTTTTCTGTGCTTTTGGTTTTTTTTTACTGTCACTATCAGATCTGCTCACTAAATCTTGTATTAACTAGGCCTGCCTTTACCCAACTTGAACCAATGCCATTTGTGACCAGTGGATAGCGTGCCCGTCTCGATATTTGAAGGTCTGATATTTGAATCTTTCAGCTCTGCAATTTGAAGTTATCCGAACTTTCAATTAAGCTCATTCGCTTTCCTTTGGCTACAGTTAGTACGTTAAAGTCCACAGTCAGACTCCTCTCGCAGCACATATGTATAGCGGGTAGAGAAAGATAAGCCAATGGGAGAAATGAATGAACAGGTCCTGTGAACAACGCTTTTTGATAAAAGTTATTAAATAAATGGGGGAAAGCTACTAAGCAACCCATAGCCGAGGAAGCGGACCCGGGGAGACCCCACTTATCTCCCCTGGGAAGTAGCGGAAGGAATAGGATATATGGGAAGGGGAAGCAGGAAGGAGGATAGGGTCATGGGAATTAGGAGGAGAATCTGGGCAGCGTAGGATTTTGACTGACAACTTGAGTTGAGCACTCGGGAAAGAGCGAGCACTCACTCTTAGTCGAATGTACGGTCCTCGGCCCTCAGATCATTCCCCCACCAAGCCCTTTGCCGGGTTTCCGACGTCTGAGACAGGTTCCTTCATGAAGCCGCTTTTGAGGTTCCCCGTCCCGCAAGACCGGTTTCCCCACCCCGACTCTATATGATGTACTGGAGAGGTGGATTTCACTTAGCGTTAATCCCTTACTCTAAGGTACTAGGCAAGTGACCAGATTTTAATCTGGCGCACACTGATGGACACTCGTCCCTGGTTTCCGCCTGACATTACATGTTGGATGGTATATCAGTCAGGGTGAGCAGCCCTGAAGTCCCACCCCAGCCAGCTTCTTGCGACGATCTTGGATCTTGCGACGATCCAAATATTTGTAACCAGGAATGTCAAACTGGCAAAGAGCCTGTTTCTAGTTTGGCGCCGTCTAGGGACTGTTCGGCGGTGTTATGACATACCATTTCTGCCTGCAGAATGTGGGATTTTTGGACCACATTTCTGGCGACAACGCCAGGTTTTGTTGGGGATAAGCTGAAGCAACGTTTACGGCTTTAAAAAAAATGGTGATGGTTTGATCCCACAGCGGTGGCGTACTGGTTAAGTTTCCCGACTACTGTCCCGTAGTATCCGGATTCCAACCCGACCGCAACGGCTGCGTTTCGATGAAGGCGAAACGGAGAAGTGTCCGCATCATGTGTGATGGCAGTTGGCGTTGTTTTTTGCGACTGTCGGAAGAAGGAATACAAACTACACGGGCCTGCTACTGGCTCTGTAGCATAGCCACCTCCGTTGCCTCGTGCGGATAGGCGGATAGAAAACAAGGAAAAGTGAGAGAAAGATAGAGAGACGCGCGTCGCAACAGCCGTCAACGATGTCAGTGCACGGTAACAATCCCCACGGGGTCACAATTAGTCCGAAGCCTTCCATTACGGCTCGCCTTTCTTCCTTTCCTTTTTCACTGCCACTATCCGCCATTCCATTACTTCTAGGTTCAGGTGACCACAGAAAAGCTTTAAGGGGGGACACCCCTCTTAAAACTTTTTTCCTTATTTATGGGTGGATCTGACTGAAACTCGCACCATTAATGTACTTTTGCATGCTGATTTCAAATATCTGATTAGTTTTCTTGTAGATAAAATAGCTTTCAAAATAATCCCTAATTCATGTTCTTCGTTTGGAGGTGAGTTAATTACTAAACACTTTATGGCATGAGGAGAATATCCCTGCCAGAGTGATCTAGAAGGATCATAGAGTGCCGCTAGTCATGAATTAACGTGGTAGAAGAATTTGAACCAAAGTTACAATAAGTCAAATTTTATGAATAAAAGCCCAGGTTGGCACCTAAGATTGATAATTAATTCTGTAAATGTTGCCGCATAATAACTGTACATATTTTTGTCCTACGGCACTGTCGAAGGTTTTCTCTTTCTAACAAGACAAGAATGAGAGCTATAGCACAAATAGACTAAGAGATATCTCTCCTCCAAAATTGCAGCACCCTCAAAATTGCAGTTTTGAGAAAACGAGGAAAAACACTTCACAGCATGTAGGTGTAAATTATGTCAATGATTGATATGTCAACAAGATCAGAAACAGGTGGAAAGTGATCTGAAGCGAAAATTAATGGCCTATGCCAATTTGAGCCAAAGTTACGCAATAGGAAACGCTTGAAAGGAAAATTCCATTTGGGTACCAAAGACAACATAACCTTCTCAGCAAATTTTCTTTTGTCGTCACTGCATTTACCTTGGTTTCATGAGACTCGCAGGATTCCCTTTCTAGAAAAAAAATTTTTAAAGCAATAGCAAGAACAGGACCAGAGATATTGATCTTTAAAAAATGCAACACTACCAAAATTGGGGGATTGTCGGAAGCACTCAAGCCTCACGGCATTTAATCAGGAAGGGCAACCCCAAAGACCTCATGCTATTAAAATGCACCAGGAGCATAGTCGGGGTGCATGCTGTCGCGGTGTTTTCTTTTTTCTGTTTTAGCAACGCCAAGCGAAGCCGCCCGCTTCTTTGCAGAACGTACGCTACGGTGCAAGTCCTTTTCTTCAGCTCTCCTGGACCCAGTTGCTGTCACATTTGTACTGCATTCTTGCAGAATTGCTGCTGCTGTATGCTTGCAGCCGGCATTGAAGCGCAGCACAGCTTCTGCTGTGGCTGCTTCCACAGCAAACAGTGATGAGGGCCGCTCTTTGTGGATCAAGGTCCAGATGACCGAGTGGAAGCTTTCGTTCGAGTTCTGGGTCTTCCCCCGAATGCACCTCTGCAGCAGGCTCTTCTCTGATAAACGACTATAAACAGGCAAAAGAGCATCAGCCACATCTCTTGGCAGACTGTAATTGTGCTTTGGTGCAGGCTCCTCTTTTGCCTTTGCAGCGTTGTGGCGGCACCATGACTTCTCACCGGTAGGACACAAACTGTGTTTGGGGCAGTCATCAGTAGATGTGATGTGGTAATATGTCGCCATCACAGCTCGCTGCATGGCATCCACATCACCTACATTTGATCGAAGCGCTCGGCCATAATATATTGCCAGCTTGTCAACTAGATCAGCTGTCAGCCTTCCTCTGCCGCCAAGACTTTGCTTCCCTGCACCCTTGTGTCTCTGCAAGAGGTTGCGCAAAGCTGCTCCCATACGCTTGTGCACGTGATTTATGCAGTCCTCTTTGACTATTTCAATGCAGCCATAGATTGCAGCATCTTTAAGAGCACTGAACGTGCGACTGTCCCCATCGCATAGCATGGTTGTGTAGCGCATGTTGTGGCGCTGCAGAGATCTTTCAAACAGAATTTTGCCAGCCTCTACTTCCATTTGACCAGCCTTGGAGTTGGTGTTTTTTTGGCACTGGTGGCGTGATTTCCAAAGTTCGTAGCCGTCAGTGTTTGGCTTGGGACCAATTTCGCAGCCCAGACAAAAGTTTGACAACACCACATAATCAAGCACGTAACCAGTGAAGAGTTCCACCACGGCACCGACGCCTATATGTGATGAGTGTCCGCGCGTCATCCATGTGCCGTCGTAGCACACGGCAATGTTCCCCCTATGCCCAAAACACAAGTCATCGTAGACCTTCGCCACTGCCTGCGCGGCTTGTGCCATAGCGGTCGTGGCGGCTCGGGTAGCAGCGGGTTGCAGTGTGTTCTTCAGATGCCGTTGAAACGTCTTGTTGTGCATCCCGCGCCGCGACAACCCCATCGCCGAAAAGATATCGTTCATTGCTGTCTGGCCGTTACCGGTCGACAGCATTGCTCGACTAGCCAGAATATTCAGCTCAAAAGGATTGCACCTTTTCTCGCCGTCAACCCTCCGCGAGTTCCACTCGGCCGCAATCTCACCGCAGTTGTCGCACAGCACGATCAGTTTTACGGCGAGGCCATAGCTCCGGTCGCTGGTAATTAAACGCACGCATCCACGACACGTTTTGCACCGCACGGCATCCAGAAGGATATTCACAATGCTGAGGTCAATTACCGCATAGGAGGCTGTTCCGTCCGCATCTGACTCTGCGGACGCACCACTTGCATCGGCGAACAGCGCGGTCTTTCGTGCCGTCGCCGGCGTCGATACCAGTCTATCAAGCGTAGCCTGCTCACGGGCACTCACTTGAGTTATGTCACTGTTAGTGACAGGCGCGGTATCAATACGTACACGACTGCAGTCGGCACGAAGAACGGCGCCGTTGTCCAGCGGAATCGGAGAAGCGTCGCCGCCCGCAACGTGATCGTCACACAATCCCGCAGCACTGGCACTTGCTTCTTGCACAGTATGCAACGAAGTCGCATTCTTAACGCGTTTCTTTGGTTGCTTTCGCCCGAACTTGTGCAAAGAGCGGTACTTCTTCGCGCCTGGCATGACTCTCGCGTTGCACTGGCGTGGTCGGCAGAAAGACAAAATGGCGTCACTGGGAGTACGCATTTCAGGGCTAGCTTGCTGGAACCAACCAAACGACGCCATTTTGATCACGTGCCTTAACCGGCCAATAGTAGCGCGCGCTGCATGCTATCTTTTTGCTTGTTTTTTATGGGGAAGGCGGAGCGCACAGGGTTGCTTTCCGAAAGAAAAAATAAGCCGAAAGCGCGCGCTTTCGAACGAGACCAAAATCGCCGCGGTGGAGCGCGTAGTTCTCATGCGCCGGGCGATCGAAATTGGGTGTCGTTTGTCCACAATTTAAAGGGCAGTGGGTGTGGTACTGCATTTTTTAATCGCTATAACTTCATAAATAAGCGGGGTATAAGGATGAAAATTTGCGTGCAGATGCGGAATGGTGCGAGGAATACGAAAATGAAAAAATTGAAAATCCGATTTTCAGGCCGATTTTCGGTGCCAGAGAGCCGTGTCCCCCCTTAAAAGATACAGCACCTTCCCTTTTCTTTGAAAAAAATTATCACAATGATATCAGGAGAAGCAATGTAATAATCAACCCTACTGCGTTGTACAAAATTCAAACACGTGGCTCATTTTTCTCACACCCCATTGCAGGATTTTGTAAAAATCAGATATTTGCTATGAATATCCCTCATTAATCTGAAACCGGTTTCAAATTCCGATTGCTTTAATGGGGCACCATAGTTTGATCTAGCGAGTTTTTCTTCTTTTTTTTTTTCAAAACCCTGCACACGAAATAATGAACTACGAGTGCTGCCTTCTTAATACTGTTATGTTGATGATAAGCTATAAGAACAAACTAGATACGTCAGAGGAGACCCAAGATATTCGCATTTCCGGAGGAAGACGGCTGTTACTGCCAAGCAGGTCGCACAAATCAATTGCACCGTTATTAATTTCCAGGTACGACGTCTCGATGGCCTTGAAGTCGGGCAGCACAGCATCAAAGGACCAGTCCTCTGCGCCGTACTCCGATTCCCATTTGTCGTAGTCTTCTTTGTTTCCTCGAGAGTAAATTACATGGTTGATCGAGCTTGATCCACCAAACACTTTTCCTCGTGGCATGCGGTTTATCTGCAAATGCACAACACTTAAGGTTATTCTTACGGCCCCGCCTCTCAGCGCGGTAAACATCGTTTCATTGCACCTGAGTTAGTTTTATTACTACTGATGCAGCTCCCAATTGGACTCGCAATTAGTCTCGCAATTAGTTATCTTTAGGCTGAAGTGAATTCTCTGTCATCGGGCGTCTAGAGTCGAGAAAATTTATTATATCAAAATGTTTTGTCAATTTGCGTATGAATGCGGGTTCACCAGTATGGCCCAAACAGGAAACGCTTAATAACAATTTTCCTCAGAGAGTGAGAGGTTCGACGACGCTGAATACTTTAACACTTAGATTTACTGTTTTGGATTCTGAATGTTAACGCCTCAAAATATAAAATGACACCATTTTGGAGGGAAGTACTTTTGACCACGTGGTGTCATGAACGTGTGTTTACGTCGCCCAATACAAGAGCTCTGAGTATTTTGCCTCCGTCTGACATTTCAGGAGTTTCCCCTGAGATGAGTTAAGAGCCGGTTTGCTCTCGGTCCATCTAGATCTCTTCGATCAGGGACTATTTGTGTGCCATATTACGTCACATTCACTTAGTCGACAATGCCTCTGTTCGTTCTCTTATTATACTGATAACTTTACGCGTACCGGGATCTCTACCACTAGCTGCCAATAGACATGCGCAGGTTTCCCTGAAGACGGCATATGGCGCAGGGTACCGGCTTTTTGCGCGCAATCCCTGCCATCGCCGCACAAGACTGCGTGTGTGCACAGGCAATGCGCGGTAGCTTTAGTAGCAGAGAGGAGGGAGTGCCTTTTTTATAGCAAATAGCCATAACCAGCAAATCTGTCCAAGGAGGATCAAATGATGTTACTTGCTACCACATACTTTTACAAGGTGTCAAAAATTACCTTCAAAAACTCTCTCCCAGATTTGTCCTAAGCGCAATTTTTATCGCACGCCTTTATATCCCGGTTTACTGATTAATCTAGGAGCAGACCTGCCCTTCGGAGACTACCAGTTTTTGGTTTCAGTGCCAGTCGTCATCGATGTAAGGGAAGTACACGGCCGCAACCACTGCTACTCGATGGAGGCGAAAGACAAGGCGTCTGCGTGTTGTGCTTTGTCAGTGCACGCTAAAGAACTCGCGGTGGTCGAAATTCCCGAAGCCCTCCACTACGGCGTCTCTCATAGTGAGAGTCGCTTTGGGACCTTAAACCCCATAAACCGAAACTAAACCATGCAAAGGTTAACCTCGTAGCGGACTTCAACTAGCCAGGCTCGTTTTTGGCTCATGATCGCGTTCAACTCGTCATGTGCTTTCGTCACTGTGATTACTGTCTAAGACGAGTATGGCTCTTCAAACCCATTTTTTTATTGTCGAGAGATAGCGACACGGAGCGCGAAGGCTTTTTACTTTACCTAACTCTGCATTACACAAAAAAACATGGCGAAGCTCGAGAGCGGTGATGTTATACCGACTTCAATAATGCTGAAGAATGGAATTTTTGTTTCAGTTGAGGATGACGACAGCTTTGACTTACGAAGGTTTGAGTGAATTTGCCAGGGTTACAGACATTTGGCAGCATTTACAGTTATTGGTTTGGAATCTGTTCCTGTATGTTTTTTTAGAGTGTTGTCTAACCATTAAAGACGATCTCCAAAGAAGCTGCACATGCATGTAACCAGACTAAATTATTGAGACGTAGCAATTTATACGCTAATCAGATGGCCTAACGTCCAGTCGGTAATGCATACAACTTATTGCTTAGCATGTGCAAAACTTGCCTTGCCGTGCCTGTAGGTTTATAGAAGTGTACCTTGTGACGTTAACTCACGTCAGCAAACCAAATTCTTTGAGAGGGTGCAGCACGAAGCAGTAATTGACTTATGAGTAAGAATCAATAAACACAATTTTTTCTAAGCACCAGACATAACAGAAAATAAACCAGGTGCTTATTTTTGCTTCCAGTATTTCCTCAATAGTTCGTTTATGTCCTGAAAGCACTTGCCTTACGCTCTTTCTTCACACATTCAAAAATTCTGGAAACCTAAAGCATTACATGTTTTAGAGGAAGATTAACTTAATCAAATTAAAGTGGAAATGCTTGCTTAGAATTCGCGCTTCTGCTCTTGGGCTCGATGATTTGTCCTATCCCCTTAGCCATCCCCACATCTTTTTTGCCCACAGTTTTCATACATTTTTTCAGTACATCACCATCTTTAGACCCTCTACAGGCAGAATTTTAAGAAAACTTTAAGCTAGTAAGGAAGGCTTGCTGTGGCGGACTTACCTGGTCGTCCACTGATAAGCTGGCATTTTGTTGTGGTTCGCTCGTGTAGTCCCAGTCTACTTCCGTCCGCTGTAGCAGGAATGAGAACAAGGGCACCTGAACGGCTGCGTCTTCCAGGCCCCCCACTTCGAGGAGAAGCACACTCGCTATGCCATCTGCCGACAATCGGTTGGCCAGGACGCAGCCTGCTGAACCTGCACCCACTAAGATCGAGAATAATGTCACATAACCGCAGTGGCCACAATACCTACCGAAAAACTCATTGAGATGATCAGTAAAAGCATTACTAGTAGTTTGTTAGATGCTATGACTGTAACGCGCTCGTGCATGCAGAGCCCATGGTGTGCTGAACGAAGATAGGATCTGCTGACCGCAAGACACTATCTGGTAGTTTTATTCAGGTCAAATCCCTCGCTTTCAAAGGTACCTTCCCTTCCCTGCAGTGTCGACGGCACGAAACAAGGGAGTAAGTTTGAGCGTGGTTTTTCTTTATATTGTGAGCTCTCCACGGATCTTGTTGTTGTTGTTGTTGTCCAAATAACTTATGGCACATACCCACAGAGGGGGATCGGCCAAGAATTGGGTAGCAAAGACATTTTTTTTTTCATTTCTTTCATTTGTACATACCATGATCTTCTTCTTCCTCTTGTACATACCATCATCATCGTCCCGCGGCGCCGGCTCTGGCGCGCGCTTGGGTTTTCTCCATCAGATTAAACGCTGACACGGCATACCTTGCCTTGCCTTCACGACCTTTCCGTCTGGACCTGGCCTTCTTTCACAAGTGGTGGAGGTGAAATTTGATCCCCTTGCTGCCTTGTGTCCTGCCTCTCGCTGGAGCTACGTTCCGGTCGCCGTTTAACAACTACCATCGTCATGTCAACCGAGAGCAGCCCCGACCCGGCCGGACCCTCTACCTCGGCTACACTGCCGTCTCCGATGGTGCCCACACGACAACGCGACCCGCCGCTGTTCGCTGGTCGTCGCGACGAAGACGTCGATGACTGGCTTGACACTTATGAACGCTGCAGTGCCTACAACCGGTGGGATGATGCTTTGAAATTTTTGAACGTATCTTTCTACCTTATTGAGGTCGCCAGAAATTGGTTTATTAACCGCGAGCCCCACACCACAAACTGGCCCACTTTCAAGCAGCAGTTCCGACAGTACTTCGCCGACCCGGCTGTTCGGACGGAGATCGCAAGGAACAAGATCGCTACCCGCCGTCAAGGTCCCGATGAGTCCTATGTGTCATACATAGAGGCCGTGCTGGCACTCTATCGGCGTATCAGTCCCACCATGCCGGAATCTGAACGTGTACACCATGTCTTGAAGGGAATCAATTCAATGGCTTATACCACCCTAGTTGCCCAAAATCCATCAAGTGTTGATTCCATTATAATGACCTGCCAATGCCTCGACCAGCTACAGTCCTCCCGATTGCAGCCCGGCTTCCCTACTGCCCCGACCTCTACTGACCTCAATCTACGCGCCATGATTCGAGCGATAATCCGCGAGGAGCTCCAAGCCCTCAGCCCTTTTTGCCGGCACGGGTGCGATCATTCGTCTCCTCCTTCTAACGACGCCGGCCTCCGCCACATCATTAAAGAAGAGTTGGCCACTATCAACCACCCTGTCACACCTGATCCTCCTGCACCTCGCCCAGCACCGACTTACGCTCACGTCGCTGCATCCCCTCCTCCTTTTGTTCCCCCACCCCAAGCACCACCCTACAACCACATCAACGCCATGACGACGGCTCAACCGACGCCACCCTATTGCGCACCTTGGCGCCCCTCTCGCCCAGTGTGCTATTATTGTGGAATTCGAGGACATATATCTCGCTTTTGTCGCCGACGCATTCAGAACGAGCGACGTGGTTATGACGCCTTCGAAAGTGACATACCTGCATATTATCAGCGACGACCAATTCCCAACCAACCTCGTCGGTTCTCTCCACCGCCGGTATCCTCGTCTGAACCAAGTGGGGCTCATGTATCCCGACGCCGGTCCCCTTCCCCATACCGCCGCTCTATTTCGCCACTTCGACCAGCAACAGCTGTTCCTGTCCGTAATTCGGAAAACTAAGCGATGCAGTTTCCGGAGGAGAAACTGCACTTTGCGAACTTACAAAAAGTCCTCCTCATCGCCCGTACAATATCATTTCCGTTTTAGCTGAAGGATTCCCGGTCGAAGCTTTGATTGACACAGGACTGCACTTTCTGTTATTCATGCTGATTTGTGCCACCGTTTGCGGAAAGTAACGACACCATATGATGGACGTGAACTTCGTGGAGCAAATGGCGTCCCTCTGTACCCTTCTGCAAAATGTACAGTTCGAGTTGTTATAGACGGCGTCCGCCACCATGTGCAGTTTGCTGTGCTTTCACTGTGTGCGCATTTGATGATTTTAGGATGGGATTTTTTGTCAACCACTTCAGCGTTAATTTCTTGTGGCGACCGTGTCATCCATATGACAGACAGTGATTTTTCATCTGACATATCTGCACGGCATCATTTCCTCATTGCCGCAGCTGATACTGTATTGCCTCCACAGTGCGAAACACTTATTACTGTTGTTTCCGAACACATCAGTGACGGGGATGTACTCATCGCGCCATCTCATCGTCATCTTGCACGTGGAATCGCCTTCCCATCAAGTCTTGTACGATTCCGCAGCAGCTCAGCAATAGTAGCTGCCACGAACACTTCCCGTGAATCCCTCGTGCTGACTAAAGGAACTTCCCTGCCATGCATAGTGGATGCTCACCCTATATTCATGATGGTGCTCACTGCCCCGCTACCTCCGCAACGTGATTCATCGCAAGTCTCTCTTTCCATGCTGTCGAAGACAATCAATCCGAACCTCATGCCACACCAACGACAAGAATTGCTGCAATTTCTTCAAGCCCACCAAGCCATTTTTGATGCCACTTCCCCACCACTGGGACGGACTAGTGTTGCACATCACCGCATCCTTACCGAAGGTAACTCAATTGTATGCCGACGACCTTATCGAGTTTCTCTCTCGGAAAGAAAAGTAATTGAAGAAAATGTCAATGACATACTCTGTCGCGATATTATTCGTCCATCAACAAGCCCATGGTCCTCCCCAGTAGTATTAGTTAAAAAAAAGAACGGATCGGTGCGATTTTGTGTTGATTATCGCGCACTCAACAAAATTACCCACAAAAACGTCTACCCGATGCCGCGTATTGATGATGCCCTTGACTCTCTCCAAGGTGCCGAATATTTCTCGACATTGGACCTCCGCTCGGGTTATTGGCAAATACCTATGCATGAGGACGACAAAGAAAAAACCGCTTTCGCAACTCCCGACGGACTTTACGAGTTTAATGTTATGCCCTTCGGCCTTTGTAACGCACCCGCAACATTTGAAAGAATGATCGATACTGTACTTCGTGGTCTCAAATGGAGAACCTGTTTATGTTACTTGGATGACATTGTTATCTTTTCGTCAGCTTTTACTGACCATCTCACGCGCCTGAATGAAGTCCTCACGTGTCTTGCTTAAGCGGGCCTTCAGCTCAACACCAAGAAGTGCCACTTTGCAGAGAAGGAAATTAAAATATTAGGACATCTGGTTAGCCATGACGGCATTCGCCCAGACCCTGAAAAATAACCGCGGTCTTGAACTTTCCTCGTCCGCAACGGACTACAGATTTGCGCAGTTTCCTCGGCCTGGCGTCCTATTTCCGGCGATTTATAAGACATTTTGCAACTATTGCTGCGCCACTTATGAACTACTTAAAACGCGCAGCCCTTTCGTGTGGACTGAACAGTGCAACACTGCTTTTAACGACCTAAAGCACGCCCTCACATCAGATCCAGTTCTTGGCCACTTCAGCGACAGCGCTCCTACCACCCTGCACACTGATGCCAGTGGTCACGGTCTTGGCGCTGTACTTCTGCAGCGCGATGCAACTTCACGTGAGAAAGTGATTGCCTTCGCCAGTCGGACCATCACTCCAGCTGAGAAAAACTACACCATTACCGAGCAGGAATGTCTCGCCGTCGTCTGGGCTGTTCAAAAGTTTCGCCCTTACCTATATGGTCGGCATTTCATAGTTGTGACCGATCACCATGCTCTTTGCGGGTTATCTTCGCTGAAAAATTTGACAGGCAGACTTTGCAGCTGGATTCTACGCCTGCAAGAATACCATTTCGACGTCGTTTATAAATCGGGCCGCCAACACCAAGACGCCGACGCTCTTTCTCGCTGCCCGGTTTCGGAATCAGCCTGCTGTTTTTCTTCACAATGCATTTCCACCTCTGACCACAGCCGATCATCGCTTCCACCGACGCATATTACGGCAGTTTCTTTTGACGACTCTGAGAACAAGCGCACTCTCCGCTCACAGCAATTAGCTGATGCTACTGTCGGCCCACCATCGACCGCCTTATCGGCGCTTCGAGCCCACCCAACGCTAGGCTTCGCCGACAGCTTCTTAATTTCAAGCTTGAAGATGGCATACTACGCCGCTACGTGTATTATCCTGATGGAACTCGCTGGCTCCCAGTCGTACCGCGTGTGCTTCGCCCACGTATACCAGCGGCTTTCCACGATGACGCTACTGTAGGTCACCTTGGTTTTAACAAAACATACGACTGCGTAAAAAGACGATTCTTTTGGCCTGGCCTGTCTACCGCCGTAGCAAAATACGTTGCTTCCTGCCACCTGTGCCAACGTCGCAAGCGGCCGACTTCTTCCCCCGCTGGTCTTCTACAGCCCCTTCCCTGGTCATCTTCTTCTTTTTTAATTTTTTTTTTCGGAAAGGGGCTCATGCGCCACCTAGCTTTGCCAGGTGGCGCATACCTGAGTGAAGGAAGACGAAGTTGAAAAGACGACGAAGTGTTGTTTGGGCGTTTGCGTTTGTACTGCTTGCTTTGCTTCATTTATCATAACGAACCCCTCATTTCCTCTTCAATTATCTGCTGAACAGCTTGCCAGTGTCTCAGTCCTGGCAATCTTGAAGCCATACGTATACCGCAAGAATGTTCGCACACAGCATCTGCTGCCCGCCCCTGCTGATCACATTCCACGGGACACTCGTGGTACAAAGGACGTTCCACAACCACCGATAATGGCTGGTTGGTTGGTTTTGTGGGGTTTAAAGTCCCAAAGCAACTCAGGCTATGAGAGACGCCGTAGTGGAGGACTCCAGAAATTTCGACCACCTGGGGTTCTTTAACGTGCACTGACATCGCAAGGAGCCCGTGCGCTCCTTGCGATGTCAGTGCACGTTAAAGAACCCCAGGGGCAGGAGCCCGCATACCATCCAATATTGGTGCTTGCTGAAGAACCCCAGGTGGTGGTTTTTCAAAGTCCTTCAATGCCACCTTTCTTATAACCTTCTGTGCCTTCTACTGTGCTGTGGGCTGTTCCTCCTACTGGCTCTGTAGCTTAGCCACCTCTGCTGCCTGATTGATCGATTGATTTATAGGAAGGTAAAGGTGCGATAACTGTCTCACTTGTTTTCCGTGGACACCTCAACCGCGCCGGACAGAAGAGAGAATGGGAAGAAAGAAAAAGAAGAGGGAGAGAAAGACGCGCGCT
Organism: Amblyomma maculatum; assembly: GCF_055883805.1. Classification (NCBI taxonomy): domain Eukaryota; kingdom Metazoa; phylum Arthropoda; class Arachnida; order Ixodida; family Ixodidae; genus Amblyomma; species Amblyomma maculatum. The sequence goes on along the minus strand of NC_139345.1, from coordinate 149,470,116 downwards.
GCAATAACCATCGTCCACCACTACCGAAGCGGTGGCGGATGCAATGACGGCCTACAAAAGATAAAAATTGTGTGGCAGGCCAGCCCCCGCCGCAAGCGGTGGTGACCCACCTCTCCCAGCCCCATCAGCGGAGTACAAACACTGACGGCCGATGCCAGGCGATCGGCAGAAGCGCGACATTCTATGAAAAGTAAATGCAGCAACCGACAAATACGCCGAGACGTAGGGACCGGTGACTATTTTATGTAGACTTACACATGTTACATCGTCACTGCCTCCACAAGGCTGATAAAGGTGGAGTAACGCAAATTCATTATAAAGGTTTCCTTTCAGTAAAAACCTTCCCAATGCATTTTATTCCACATGGACTAGATCAAAATTTTCATCTCCAAACATGCAATTTCTGCTGTGTTGTATTATAGGCTTAAAACTAATTTTATCGCAAGATGTTTAAGTTTATGAGTTTATCGACTTTCGAAAGCTATTCTTCTGATTTTTGTAAACATTGAATGCCGAGTTCGATAGCAAGTCTGTCTTTTAACGGGAAAAGAATGAAAACAAAGTGATAAAATTTGGTGAAGTCAGTCGTGGCCTATCACGATGTAGCACTGCGCTTGCACGGCTTAAGCATTTTCTTCATGAAGAGGTTGAAAATGTTCACAACTCACCAATGATATAGTCATACTCCTTCTCCAGAATGAGAGTGTTGTATAGAATTGGGTCCGGTAATTCAAAGAAAACTAGCACAGTCACAATATTGAGGAGGGTGAGTAAGATGTTTGGCACGAACGCCATGCCAGGATATATTTAAGGGTGAAAAGGATGACCTGGAACGAAGTGCCCAGTTTCTGCTTGGGGCTGTTCTGCTTTATAGGCTTGCAGAGGAAATCGTTTTATTGTACTTGAACCCCCATCGTGTGTACTCCACTTTAGTATGTGCACTACGCGGTAACGCAGCTGGTGCTAGGGCATTGAATGGCGATTAAATTTCAAAAATTCAAAGAAGTGCGAGAGCTACAACGCATCCAGCTTTGTTCGCAGCTGCGCTCTCCAAGGGTAGGTTCGACAGACACATTTCAGACATGTTGTTGTGATATCACTGGAAGAGTAACGCTTGACGGAAAATTACTCTCTGAACCTCGGATCACATCTTCGTTTTCGCTGACTCCCTAAATATAATTATGACAGCATGGCGACGTGAAAACTGGGTCTTGAAATTATTACACAAATACGTCATTAGGGTACATGATAAAGGGCTATTTATGCTTGCTAGCTATCAAAACTTCAGCGCGAACGTTGATGCTTAAATGCACTAGTTTGTGTCCGTTTAAGCATCTTTAATGCTCCAACCCGTTCAATACGCAACCGTTTAAGGCTTAATTATGTATTTTCATTATGCAACTTTGGGTTATCTATTACATGTCGTGTTGCCTCCATGCAACCAATCGTGAATGTTTCAAGGGATACAATGTACTGAAGTTAGCGCAGATAACTTCGAGGGAATAAAATATCAATGGCCTGCCCGCGCCGACTAGAGCACGACAGGCTAAAAATAATATAAAATAAATCATTGCTAAACGATAAATGTTTGCAGTGAAGAAACAAAAAAGAATGGAAAAAAGTGGGATCTATATATGTTAACGGTAATAAGAGCTGATGGGTAGCGGAAAAAAAAGGGGGGGGGGGGGGGGAGGGGCTTTTCAGAGGTAATAAAAATGCCTAAAATTATCGCCGATCAATTCTCTAGTTCTTAGATTAAAAAGCATCATCTTCCATTACAATGCCCGATTCTTGACAGAGTGTGTTAAGGCGAAAGCCTCTAATGCCTCATAGTTGTCGACAGAAGGCTGTCAGCAGAGGTGTCACACTTTCGAAAGCGAGTTAAAAATATAATAATAAACCTTGTCTCCACCGGGAATCTAACCACCATCCCCTAGATCCCTTGCCAAGGCACTTCATCAATTTCGCCGAGAGCGCTATTCATAACCCGTGTCAATCGTGAAGATGGCAGCGGGATTTCGCGAATGACAAATACGGCACCTTTCTGTTCTTGTAAATGAATTATAGAACGCCGGTAAGCCCCACCGGGGTGGTCCAGTGGTAAAATGCCCCACTACTCTGCCGTACCCGGGTTCGGTCCCGATCGCGGCGACTGCGTTTTGATGGAGGCGAAACGAAGAGGCGTCCGTGTGCTGTGTGGTGTCAGCACGCGTTAAAGATTATATATATTACGTCAATTACGCTACGCCGCGCGGTGTTGCGCATGTACAAGAGAAGGGCAAAGTGGACGGTGGCGCTGGTGAAAGAGGAGAACGAAGTGGTGGCACGAGACTCGTACGGGGACAAGCTTTGCTGAGAATGCGCTTGAGACTGTACGTAACTTTCATGCATTCCCCGAGTATTCTGTAAATATTACACCTATTTCCCCGTAACAACTTGGTGGAGGTAATGGGGTGTTCCTGGAACCTTTCGAACATCATCGACGAGACAGACGCTTGACCGGGCTCCCTCCTGACTTCGCAGCGATGGCAAGCCACGACCACGACAAAGGAGGCACTCTTCCCGCTCAACTGGAGCTGCTTCTAATTCAGACCAGGAACACCAAGTACTGTCCATCTCGTGGCCGCATCAGCGGGAGCTCAGAACATTTTCTGGTCTGGCCGATGAAGATATTGAGGACTGGCTGACGCACTACAAACGTGTCAGCAAATACAATCGCTAAGACTCGGCCATGCAACTCGCAAACGTGGTATTCTTTCTGGCCGGCACGGTGCTGCTGTGGTTTGAGAACCACGAAGACAACCTATCTACCTGGGACAAGTTTGTGGAAGAGATAATTAACTGTTTTAGAGACTCCACATTAAAGAGACGCAAGGCTGGGCAAACCCTTTCTCAGAGAGCACAGTTCCCTGGAGAGACTTGCACGACATACATAGAGGAAGTCCTGAAGTTCTGCCGCATTGTTAATAGACACATGCCCGCAGAAGACAAGGTTGGCGATCTCTTAAAAAGATTCGCCTTAGATGTTTACAATTTACTTATCACAAGAGAAACCCAAGCCAGTACTTTGGACGTTATCCGGTACTGCCGTACATTTGAATCTTTAAAAATCCGGCGTATTGGGCCCAAATTTGGACGCCTCTCCAACGTCCCAACAGTTGCCAACGTTGACTATACTGTCCACGACGATCTCGCCTCTCTTGTAAGCACAATTATAAATAAAGAGCTGGCCAAGCACCTGCAAGGCGCCGACGTGCGACCTGTGTACTCGAAATGCGCAGTTCAGCCACAGCAGGCAGAGCATCCAGCCTCGGGGGCGTGTCAACCAGAACTTCCGCGCTACTCCTACGACAATGAGCGCGCCTATTCGCCTCTGACCAGCCGCTTTCCTCCACGTCCAAACGTGCATCATGTAGCTCCCATCATCTCTCAACCACCGTCGAATGCCTCCGGATCCAACGCCTATGTTTTTTGTGAGTTGCCCGTTTGTTACAACTGCGGCCGCCGCGGGCACATAGCGCGGTTTTGTCAACGCCGGCGACAGCAGCCCTCGCGTTCTTGGACCCGCCCTTGGGCAGGTTTCCGTGATCACAACACTGAGTGGCGTCAATTTCGTCCACTACAACCTCGCCCGGGCGTCTTTCGCAGTGCCTTTCCTGCGTCTGACCGCAGCTTCACACCACCACCCCCGCGCCGAGTACGGGGCCCGTCCCCACGTCGACGCTCGCCTACGCCACCATTGGGAAACTAGCAGGAGCGGCCGATGGAGGTGAGGTCGCGAAACGGTCATCTTCGCCAATTCCTCTGCCTACTGTGATGTGGAAGAAAAAGTATACGTTAGCTTTAGTGGATACTGGTGCCACAATTTCCGTGATGAGTCTCAGTTTTAAATTCGGTTTGGACCGACTACAACGTTCGCTTGACACCGAAGCGCCAGCTTTCGCGGTATTGGGAGAGAACATCTGTGTCCAGTCGGTCTCTGCTCCATGTCAATGGTCATTGTTAGGGAAACGTTTCGAGTTGAATTTGAAGTTTAAGCAAGAGCCACACATGATGTTATTCTCGCAATTGATTTTCTGCGCGATTGTGGAGCAACGGTCGATTGTGTAGCCGGCGAAATTTCTCGGCGCCGCAATATTCTGTCTGCTTTTGTAGAGGACAAACCTAGCTCTAGTGACGGCGCATTTTATGTCTTGTAGAGGACACACCTAGCTCTAGTGACGGCGCATCCCAGTCGGAAAAAACTACAGAAAATTTTCTGATGTTACGACAGAATTTCTGTGCGGTTTTTGACGAGAAACCTGTTGTGACAACAGAACATTCTGTAGTAACATCAGAAATTTCTGTAGTTACAACAGAAAAGTGCTACAGAACTACAGACAACAAAAATATACTACAGAAAAACTACAGAACTACAGAAAAGTACTACAGAACTACAGAAAAATCTGATGGTTACGACAGAACTACAGGATATTTTGTCGTATTTTTGACACAGTTCTGTAGTTTTTTTCAACTGGGATTTTATGTCTCCAACGATGTAGGGTTACTTTCTATGGCTGGAATGTTGGTGCCGGTTCAAAGCTCTGCCTAGTGAGCAGGTACTCACTCTGTGTTTGTTGAAGCTGACATGAACAATGCCGCGAAAAAAAATTTACTTGTGTCCCGTGCCGTCGTCGACGTCGTAGATGGATGTGCCCTCTTGTGGACTGTAAATATTTTGTCAAAACCCATTTGTTTACCATCCGACCTCAGGTTGGCTACAGTCGACGACTACAAGGTTCTTTCTATTCTGTCTGTCTCCTTCTCCGCACCATCGAGTGGATCCTGATTACAGCGCGAATATAACCCGGATGATAAAAAAATCGCTTTCGTCATCCGACCAGCCAGAGTTATGTGAAGTTCTGGTAGCTTACGCATCTGTGTTTGACTTTGCTCATGAAGCAAATTTTTGTGCTCCGCCAAATTCACGTATGTCCCACAAGATCAACACTGGTGAGGCGATCCCTATCAGACAGAAGCCTTATCGAGTATCACCAGTCGAGCGCAGAAAAATTATCGAGCAAGTCCAGCACATGTTGAAGATAGGTGTCATACGGGAGTCTTCCAGTCCTTGGGCAGCCCCTGTCATCTTGGTGAAGAAGAACAACTCGTGGAGATTTTTTGCGGACTATCGTCGGTTAAGCGCAGTTACAAAAAAGGACCTTTATCCTCTTCCACGTATTGACGATGTCTTAGATTGTCTTCAATCAGCATCCTATTTCTCGTCAGTATATCTTCCGTCTGGCTATTTGCAGATCCCGGTGCATCCGTCGGACCGAAAAAGACAACCTTTGTGACAACTGACGGACTTTATGAATTTAACGTGATGCCCTTTGGACTGTGCAATGCACCAGCGACATTCGAAAGATTTATGGACACAATTCTGCGTGATTTAAAATGTGAGGTATGCATGTGCTAATCTAGATGACGTCATCATCTATGGAAGGACATTTCGGGAGCATAATCAGCGACTTAGTCTTCTGCTGGACTGTATCCGAAACACCGGACTAATTTTGAACTCTAAAAAGTGTCACTTCGGTGAACGGCTGTCCTTGGTGCTTACATTTTTAGTGGATTAGGAAGGTATTCGGCCCGACCGCCAAGAGGTTGCTGCTGTGCGAGACTTGGCAAAACCTCAAAACGTGAAGCATTTGAGAAGCTTTCTAGGGCTATGTCCATATTTCCGCAGTTTCATTCAAGAATTCGCCCAAATTGCCCATCCGCTCACTTCCCTCCTGCAAAAAGATGCTCTGTTTGTTTGGTCCTTGGAATATGAATCAAACAGCTGAAGTTTCCTCACATCTGGTCCTCTGCTAAGCCATTTCAATCCGCCTGCTACCACCGAGGTTCACACTGATGCGAGCGGCGTAGGCATTGGTGCGGTTCTCATCCAGCTCCAGAACAGTGCCCAGCATGTCATCGCATATGCAAGCCGCACTTTCACGAAAGCAGAAGGCAGCTACACAGTGAGAGAAATGAAATGTCTCACCGTCATCTTCGCCGTTACCAAGTTTCTGCTCAGATCTGGTCCTCTGCTAACCCATTTTGATCCGCCTGCTACCACCGAGGTTCACACTAATGCGAGCGGCGTAGGCAATGGTGCGGTTCTTATCTAGCTCCAGAACGCTGCCCAGCATGTCATCGCATATGCAAACCACGCAAAGCAGCTACACAGTCGCCGTTACCAAGTTCCGCCCATATTTGTACGGCCGTCACTTCAGCTTAATTGCCGACCATTACTCCGTGTGTTGGCTTGTTGGCCTGCGCGACCCCTCCGGTCGATTAGCCCGCTGAGCATTACGTCTACAGAATATGACTTTTCTGTGTCCTATAAGAGTGGCCGCCGCGACGCCGATGCTGACTGTTTGTCCCGATTTCCTCTTCCATGCACGGCAGTCGGTGAAGATGATCTGGACGGCTGCCTGGCGCCTGTGAGCAAAACATTACCAGACCTTGTAAAGTTCCGGCAAGAGCAAAGTCAAGATCATGAACTTACTCCGTTGTTTGATAAGGCGCGCAATTCTACCTCTACGCCTTTTAATATTCAAGATGGTCTGCTCCTCGAAAAGAACTACTCAACTGATGATGCCCGTCTTCTGCTTGCTGTCCCGGCTTCTCTCCGCAATGCTGTCCTACATGCGATGCATGACGACATCACTTCAAGTCATCTTGGTTTTGCGCGCACTGTGTCCGACATCGATTTTATTAGCCAAGGTTGTACACGACAACGAAGCCCTATGTAGCAAGTTGTATCCCTTGCCAACGTCTCAAACGAAGCACCACGCCACTGCTGGCCTTCTTCAACCTGTCAAGCTGCCTGGGTCAGCTTTTGAGAAAATTGGGGTTGATCTTATTGGTCCTTTCCCCAAATCGTCTGATGGCCGTCGCTGGATTATCGTAGCTATTGAATAGTTCACCAAATATGTGGAGACGTCTACACTCGTTTCTGCCAAAGCAACTGATGTGTCAAACTTTTTATTAGACCAAATCGTACTTCGTCATGGCGCCCCCGAGTGACAATCAGTGATCGCGGTCGGCAGTTCACTGCAGATATCGTGGAAGAACTTTTACGGCTCTGTGGCTCCGAATACCGTAATTCTACTCCCTACCACCCTCAGACAAACGGCCTTACCGAGCGTCTAAACCGGACTCTCATTAACATAATGCCAATGTAAGTAACATCAAATCACAAGAACTGGGACGCCGCCTTGCCATTTGTAACTCACGCTTATACACAGCTAAACATGAAGTGACCGGATATCCTCCTTTTTTCTTTTTTTACGCACGCTCACCATCAATCTTCCTGGACACCATTCTTCAATTCTCGGTGAACGATAACCCATCCGTGTCGCAAGATCTTGTCTTGCTGAAGGAGCGCGTCATCTTGCTCGTTTGCGAACTATCGCCTCCCAAGACCACACGAAGGTTCGGTATGAAGAGGCTCAAGCTGCAGTAACTTATGAACCTGGAGATTTGGTTTGGCTTTGGACGCCATTGCGACACCGCGGACTGTACCAGAAGTTCTTGTGGCAATACGCCGGACCCTTCGTTGTTGTAAGTCGTTTGTGTGAAGTAACTTCAGTTCAGTTCAGTCGTTCAGTCATGTCCGACTCTTCGTGACCCTATGGACCATATCACGCCACACTTTCCGGTCTCTCACTATCTTCCTAACATCACGTAACTTCATCTGCAGTGCCTCGAGGATGCCATTTAACCGTCGCGCTCGCTGCCTACCCCTTCTCCGGTGACCCTCAATGTTTCCCAATATCAAATCTTTCTCCAGGGACTCCTCTGTTCCCATCAGATGACGAAAGTAGCTGAGCTTTAACTTTAAAATTTGACCCTCCAGTGAGCAGTCAGCGTTTATGGCCGACAATATCGACTGATTTGATCTTCTGGCTGTACAAGGAACGCTCGAGAGTCTCCGCCAGCACCACAATTCAAACGCGTAAATTTTTGGCGGTCAGCCTTCTTCACAGTCCAGCTCTCGCATCCATACATGACAACTGGAAAGACCATAGCACGAGTTATACGGATCTTGGTTGACAGTGTAATGTCCCTGCTCTTTACTAGGCTGTCAATGCTAGCCATGGCTCTTTTTCCCAGAAGCAGGCGTCTCCTAATTTCATGGCTGCAGTCTCCTTCCGAGGTAATCTTGGAGCCCAAAAAGAGAAAATCTGTCACAGCTTTCACTTCTTGTCCCTTGATGCTCCAGGACTTTATAGGGCAAGACGTCATGATATTTGTCTTTTTAATGTTCAGTTTAAGCCCAAACTTCTCACTCACTTCTTGTACGCGCAGCAGAAGTCTCTTGAGTTCCACTTCACTTTCTGCCATTAAAGTGGTATCGTTCGCGTATCTGAGCTTGTTGATACGTTTTCCAGCAATCTTCACCCCAGCTGAAGACTCGTCCAGACCGGCCTTCTTCATGATGCACTCAGCATTTAGGTCATATAGGCAGGGTGACAGTATGCAGCCTTGTCTAACTCCTTTCTCAATCGGAAACCAATCAGTAAGACCTTGCCCAGTTCTGACTGTGGCCTCTTGCCCTTCATACAGGTTCCTGGGGAGACAGATTAGGTGAATTGGAACTCCCATCTCTTGGAGAGCTTGCCACAATCTGCTGTCATCTACGCAGTCAAACACTTTTGCATAATCAATATAGCCGAAGTAAATGGGTTTCTTGAACTCTCTTGCTTTTTCTATGATCTAGCGAAGGTTGGCCATCTTGTCTAGTTCCTCTGCCCTTGCGAAACCCAGCTTGCACGTCCGGAACCTCCCTATCTACATACTGCTGCAGCCAACCTTGGAGAATTTTCAACATCACCTTGCTAACATGCGAAATAAGCATGATCGAGCGGTAGCTAGAACAATCTTTGGCACTGGCTTTCTTTGGGATGGAGATGTAAACTGACCTCCTCCAATCCTGTCGCCACTGCAGGGTTGTTCAAATTTGCTGACATAATGTATACATAACGTTAACAGCGTCGTCATGGTTGGGGTTTTGAAGCAACTAAGCTGGAATGCCATCAATTCTGCTAGCTTTGTTCTTAGCAAGGCTGGCAAAGCCCATTAAAACTTCACTCTTCAGGATGTCCGGCTCGAGATCAGTAATCACAACCATCTTATATTGGGTTTGCACATCCAAGTCCTTCCAGTATAGTTCTTCTGTGTATTCCTGCCAGCTCTTCTTTATCTCTGAGGCTTCAGTGAACTCCCTGCCTCGTTTGTCTTTTATCGAGCCCATCTTAGCACAGAAGCTTCCTTTGATATATTTCATTGTCTTATACAGAGCTCTTGTGTTCCTCAATTGGCTGTTGTCCTCAACTGTTTGGCACTGTATGTTCAGGAAGGCATTCTCATCTCTCCTTGCTATTTTCTGAAAATCTGCATTGAGAACCTTGCATCTTTCTCTTTCCCCCATAACTTTTGCCATCCTCCTTTCCTCAGCTACTTGCAAAACTTCTTCAGATAACCAGTTTGCTTTGATGCATTTCTTTTGCTTTGAAACTACCTTAGTAGCAACTTCTTGTATTATATCACGAACATCAGTCCACATCTCTTCAGGCTCTCTGTCTTCTAGATCTAAATCTTGAAATCGAATCCATACTTCCACAGCATATTATGATGGAATTTGATCCAGATCATACCTGAAAGGCCTTCTGGCTTTCTGCGTTTTCCTCAATCGAAGCTTAAATTTGCAACAAGAAGCTGATGATCGGTGCCACAATCGGCCCCAGGACTTGTTTTTAGTGCTTATTTACCGCTTCTCCATCTCTGTTGGCAAAGAATATAATCAATCTGATTCCTGCACAGACCATCCGGTAAAGTCCATGTGTACAGGCGCCTCTTGTGCTGTTGAAAATGAGTATTTGCTATGGTCAGGTTGTTTTCTTGACAAAACTCTACTAGCCTCTGCCCAGTTTCATTTGGCTCACCAAGACCGAACTTGCCTGTAATTCCGGATGTTTCTTCACTCCCCACCTTAGCATTCCAGTCTCCCGTGAGAAAAAGACGTCTGATCATGGAGCGCGGTCTAAAAGGCATTGCAGGTCAGTATAAAATCTCGCAACGTCAGCTTCTTCAGCAGTAGTGGTTGGTGCATAGACTTGGATAACCGTTATGTTGAAGGGGTGACCTTGGATCCGAAGTGAAATCAATCGGTTGTTTTTGGAGTTGTACCCTAGCACTGCTTTGCCCATTCTTCTGTTTACTATGAGAGCGACCCCGTTCCTTCCCCTGGATTCGTGCCCACAATAAAAGACATAATGGTCATTGGAATTCAATAGGGGCTTTGCAAAACTTCAGGCAACACTGTGCGTAGCAGACCGCCGGCGCCATTGTAAAGGGTTGGCGGCGGAGAGCACGCTGTCGCTCGCAGCAACTTGTCTCCATATTGCCAGCTTTTACATCACTCTGACCGCTTTATTCGTGTTTTTTTGCCGCTCTATGCTGTTCTGGTGGACTCGATATGCCTACTTACTGTTGTGTACCCTTATGCAACCAGTCCGGATATCTGGACGAAGCGGGGAACAAGGTATGTGTATGCATGCACACGGTGCTCGAAACTGCGCTGTTTTTTTTACGCTTTTGGATATGAATCGAAGCATCCATAATTGTCTCTGCGGCCAAACTGCGGTTCTCGAAGAGCCTGCATGGCTTGGCAAGGTGTGTTTCTTGCCCGTGTCGATCGCCACTGAGCTTTACCGAATGATATACACGGTCGCTTTTTCTAGCTTCGATTTTAGTTGCCGTACCTCTGGAGCAGATGTAGTTTGTGGGGGTTTAATGTCCCTAAAGAACTGAGGCTATACGGATTGCCGTAGTTGAATGCTCCGGATTCTTAAGACTACCCGGGGTTCTTCAGTGTGCTCCGAAATCACGTGGCGCACGGGCGCGTTGAGCATTTCGCCTCCATCGAAACGCGGCCTCCGCGGTCGGGGTCGAGCCCGTGTATTCAGCCTATGGATACGTTCCGCGGTAATGCAGTGGTCTGTTGAGGGTTGCAGCTATTTCTAGCTAGGTCACGGTCATGTTTAAAAAGCGGAAAGGACCTGGTCACTTAATCAAACCTCGACTATCTAAATTAGTCCCGATCCCACCAGGACATCGTCTTTATCATGCCTTGTGTTTAGCTCCTGCTACAAATGCCCTGAGGGCTAGTCAAAGGTATTCAGCTGGCACTATGGTTCTCTATGGTTCTTTCAGTTGGCCTCCAGAAATTTTCAGTGTGCTGTGGCCAAGTTGCGTTTTACTTTTTGTGTTGATAAAAGAGACAAAATTTTCAACCGAGCCTTTTATTTGCAGGTTTCGTTCCACAGATTTTCTGCAGATGAGGGAATGAAAAAACGGTGGATAGTGGCCATCAAGCGGGACGACGGGCTACTGTTCAAGGTGTCAAAGGCAACTAAAGTCTGCTCAAAACATTTCATTGATTCCGACTTTTGGATAAGTGTGGCCAGTAGCTTACATTTACTGCGTCAGACAGCCGTGCCATCTGTGCTTGCATTCAGTCAATCAAAAATATCAAGGAAACCGCCAAGTCAACGTACTGAGCGCCCACGACCTGCCAAGCGGCGGCGAAAGACAACAAAGCAAAATGATGCTCAGGAAAATGTCGAAAATGAGAATGATGTTCCATCATTGGCTGCATCTCCCACTGTTCAATATACAGAGCAGCAGAGCAGAAGCCCTACGAACTCATTCGATGCACAAGAAAATGCCCACAATGAAAATTGCACTCCACCTAGAGAGCAACAAAGCAGAACCCCACTGCAGGAAGTTTCCCCCATGAACATGGCTTCACTTCATGAACTGCAAGTACAGCATGCAACAAGCAAGGAAAGAGTGGCAGAGCTGCAGGCAGAGCTTGAAGCACACAAAATCAATTGCATAAGGCTCGAAAAGAAGCTACAAGACTGAGCTAAATCCCCACATGCAAAAGCAGGAGCTAAATCTTGTTCGAAATGAGCTTATAACGTCTCAGAAACAAACAGAACAACTCAGACAGGATTCTATGCCCTTTGGAGTTGAAAAATTTCAAGAGCGGGATGATGACTTTCAGTTTTATACTGGACTACCCAGATACGAGTGCTTCAACTCTCTTTTCATGCTGTTGAACCCTGGAAAAAATGGGGAAAATATCAAAAGACGAGACACAAGCCATCAGTCGGATGACTACAGTGGCCGACCACGTAAGTTAACTGTGCAGAATGAGCTGTTTCTTGTTCTTCTAAAGCTACGCCTGAATCTTTTTCACAAGCATCTCGGCCACCTATTTTTAATCTCGACAAGCACAGTCTCACGAATCTTCTCATCATGGATGGATTTTATGTATCTGCAGATGACAGAATTGCCAATATGGCAGTCACGAGAAGCCATAAACCGAAGTATGCCAGAGGCATTCATTGAGAATTATGCTGCCACACGCGTGTTGCTTGATGCCACAGAAATACGCTGCAATGTACTAACATCGTTTGTCACTCAGTCAAAGCTGTATTCGCACTACAAATCAACACATACATTGAAGGGGCTCATTGGAGTATCCCCTAATGGCTTTCTAACTTTTGTGTCCGAGCTTTTCACTGGATGTACATCGGACAGAGAGTGCGTAGTTAAAAGTGGTTTTTTAGACTTGCAATTTGATAAAGACGACGTAGTCATGGCTGACAAAGGTTTCCGCATTGGAGATCTTCTGCAGGAAATTGGTGTCGAGCTCAACTTGCCACCCTTTTTGCGAAATGACCAATTCACTTCCGAAGAAGTTGAAAAGATTCAAGAAATTGCGGCACTTCGTATTCATGTTGAAAGGAGGATTCAGCGCATCAAGAGTTATCACATTTTTGATCGACCCTTGCCAATTTCGCTGGCTCCATTGGCCAACCAGATGTGGACTGTGTGCGCAATTATGAGCAATCTTCAAGGACCACTTCTGCGACAGTATGGTGATGCTGATGAAGATTGAATCCTGCTTTTATTTCTGATGTTCTGGTCACTATTTTCTGATATTGATATATAAAATATTTTTCATACCTGTGCAACAAGTCTGCCATCATGGATTCACATTTTACTTAAGCCCTTCCACCCATTAATGCCCATTGTAGGGCATGAGTAACAGGCAAGTTGTGTATTCTGACATACTATGTGAATGTAGGTTTCTCTGGAACTCGCTGCTATAAAGGCCTATCGAATTGCATGAAAGACAAAGAGTACAGCACGATTGTTGTTCTAAGGTTCTGTTCATCTGTTCTAACAGAGGCAAGCCAAATCTTTGCTAACATGACAACAGAACATATTACAGAGACACCATACTGCACAACTATATAATCTGAAATGTGTGTGACACCCACACCTTCAGAGTTTAGGTTGCTTCAGGCCGCTAAATATTGTTCAAAATTTTTCATTCGAACACTCGCTCATTCACCTCTACCCGGCAACAGCTTTCCACGTGGCGTTTGACTTTGTGAGCCAAGGTCCAAAAGAGAATGAGATACTAAAAAGCTCCAAATATGAAAATGATAGGCATACATTCAGAGATGGGAAAGAGGGCAAATGCCGCACACAGGCAGGTACAGCTGTAGTGAATTTTATAGTTAACATAGAGTACATAAATGCAAAATGACAGCATACATAGCCACTACTAAAAAGCAAAGGGTGAAGTTGCAAGGGTAAGGAGGCCACAGCTGGTACAAAAAATAGTAGGGAAATGAAAGATGTCTTCACAAGGATGCTAAACTGGGCAAGTTCGTGTGTTTGCATTTTGGGAACGCAGCGCAAACAACGACAAAAAAATACTACTCATGAGCACTCGTGTATGTCCCTTCTTTTGTCCTTTTTTTTTGTGTGTGTGCTACGTTAAAAAAGGGACTGTTTACAGCATTGGATGTGACTAGGCTGAAGGTAATTAAACAGTAACATTTTTATGACTCCATATTATTTCTGCACATAAAATGTTGTCCAACTGGGCAGGCACTAAACGTTTTGGGCACTGGCTGGCTAAGATGCAAGGCTACTTCACAGGCAGCTTTCCAAATAAGGAAGCAATGTTGAAAAGTAAAACTCTCGCAGCTTCACCCACATTGCTTTCCATTCACTTTCATCCAGCCTAATCCTTTCGACCAGAATAAAATCCTTGCTGTAAACAACAAAGTCTCCCCAGTTGAGTCCTGCTACACCCATCTGTCCGATTATCTGACCATAGTAAAAATGGTCCCTCTTCAACCTGGGGCCACTATCACTCAGCTTAGAGCAAAACTCATGCTTAGCAAGCTCCTTGCCTTTGGTGTCACGTAGCGAGTACGGGCATTTTATCTCAACAACACCATAGGTGCCTTCTATAGGATCAAATACTATTCTATCTGGTGAGGCACCGAGCCATGGAAAGGCAGGATTCACCAACAGTCCACAAGCACTGACGGTTACATCATGTCCAGCAGATCTGAGGACTTCTTCGTGCCGTTTGGCTGCTACTGGCTCGTTGGAAATTCCGTACCTGCAAGTAACAATATCACATGACATACACTGAAAAGCATTTAGTCTCACAGATGAACTCAACAAGCGTTGGGTTCAAGGAAGTCCAGCAAAATTACTGAAATGACGTACAAGCAATTAAGTAAATTCCAAAAAATGTGCCTTACACAACTGACATTATCTTACTTTATGTCCGGAATTCTGGAGAGGTCCCTGCTGGCAGCAATAGTTTCCAAGCCTTTTACAGTCCACTGTTGCCTTGCAAGTACGACACCGAAGTTCGAAGAAGTCAACCGGAGGCCTCGCTGCTTCTGCCATGTTGTGCTCTTTGCCTGCTGCCTCGTGTCTTTCTCAAGCTGAGCCGATTAACTAGGTGTGGTGCAGATCGCCTACAAATTGTATAAAGAGGAGACATAACTAGAATTATCATCTTGCTGCATATGTTCAACAGAGGCACCAAACAATATGAAAATAACCAAAGCACGCAGCTAGCATCTATCCCAGCCAAATGCAATCACATGTGGAGTTCTGGATACTTCTGCTCTAAGAAATCGTAGTCTCTCACCACTGAGAGGAACAAAAAAGAGTAGGCAGCTCCTGAAGTGCATTTCTTTCAATACTTCACTACTGAAAAAGCTAAATATAGGTTCTCAATGGCAGTAGCTTTCATGTGCCGCACACAGGCAGGTACAGCTGTAGTGAATTTTCTACAGTTAACATCAATGCAAAATGACAGCACAAATAGACACTACTAAAAAGCAAAGAGGGTGAAGTGCTACCTGCAATTAGATCATTCACAAGAATACATCATAATTTTATAGGATCAATATTAGGTTAAATGGTTACAGCTTCGCCTGTTACAACAGTGGCAAGGGAAGACAAGTTGAAGCCGACATTCACCACTTGTGGGACTGCCCAGCACTGAAACCAACACGTATCAGGCACCCGACGATAGCTGGCCTTGCAGCAATCAATCCTGGCTCATATATCACTTGGACGCAGGGACCTTATCATCGCTCACTCCTGGACATCATAAAATCAGCCACCCTTTTTTCCATTTTATCATTCATCCTTCATCTCAAACACCACTGATGCCCTGAGGCAATAAATATCGATTAAAAAAAATAAGGGAACACAATGCAGAAGCGTGTGGTCCAATTTTTTTTGTCCATTATTTTTCGCAACGTTGCAACATTGTTAAGGCTTAATTGTATACGCTTGTAGAAGGTTAAGAGACCCCAAAATCAGAAATCTATAGTTTAGTCGCAGCAAAGCAGTGGTACCCTTCAAATTATTGCGTTCATTTCCTCAACTTTCAATTATGAAACTAATCTTATTTAGCTTTTGCGATGCTGCTGCGACAGCAGTGCATGCACCCAAGCATACCTCAAGGATCCTGTTTCCTTTCTGGTGAGCACTCACAGTCCAAACAGTGGCGTTTTCAAAAAACGCTGGATTGGGAATGCCACTTGGAGCTGCTGGATACAGAGTGCCAATTCCAGTAACAAGAACTGTAAAGCCATGAGGATGGAGGGCCTGCTGGTACGCCAATGGTGACGATGCAGGTGCAGGGCCATATTTTGTTTTTGTTTTTTTTTGTTGGCTGGTTGGAGGTAAGCAGCAGTCCTTGGGCAAACTCATCATCTGGATTTAGTCGGAGCAGTGCTCTGGCAAACTCTTCTTTTGCCGCTTCTTGTTCCTCTGCACTGCGAGGGCAACACCTCCGCTCCTTTGGTTTTGCAATTTTGGGGATGCTGATGCCACCTTCTCTCATGCTCCGCCAATGAACAGTCTGAATGGAGCACCCCTGAATATTCGTACCTCGTGGTACTCTCCACTGTTGAGGAAGTTCTGTTGCTGATAACTCTTGCGGGGCCTCGGTAAACCCCTTGCTTTGCAGCAGGGCTACAGTCCTCAACACGCCCATGAAATGGTTACACGCCAGCTTCCCAGCTGGGCATTCACAGCTGCCGTCAACAATTTCTCCATGCTTGTTGATAGCAACAATTATACAGTAGGGTGACGACTTCCTTTTTTTGCTTCTATAGCAAAAGGCTTTGATGAAAACGATTCCATCCCCGAAAAGACAAACATATTTGGCACATTAGTGCAAGACACCTTTCACTCCAGATTACACATGCAAGTTTAAGATATGCTGAGACATGCCAGGAATGACGCCTGGCTATGAGGTGGACACATGGTGTTTACTGAAGGAATTTATTACTTACTGCAAGAGTGCTAAACTGTGATTATCTCAGAAGTGTTTACACGAGGAAAGCAACTAGATATAATGAGCAGACGCTGGTTTCTCCCTGCAAATATACTATCAGGGGAAGCCAGCTAGGGAGTTTATTCTGTGCGAGGTACTGTTGTGAACCTCACAACACCATTCACGACAAACCGCTGGCTGTCAACTAGGTTCATCGCCCATTTATCAGCGAAGCATTAAGAATAACTTTCGGAACCGGCGGCACTGGTTGCGATGGCAGTGACGCATGACCGCCGTCGTAATTAACTATGCATGTGCAGTTCACGAAGCGCTGCCACCGAGACCGGTGCCAATCGACGGCCCCACAGTAGGCATGTCCGGTTGCTCTTTGCGTCGCTCTCGGTGGGAACGCAACGCAAGTGCGTCGGCCAGGCGATCGCGGATCCTCCAACAGTGAACCGTAGTGTGTACACCTAAAACTTACTTCAATGGCAGCGAGGAAAATTTCAGGAACAAGTTTCGATAAGCTCAATTCATTTGCGTGCTCAGGCGATGGCTGTGAATTTTAGAGCACACCAGCACACACACCACCCCATCAGCGTAGCCGACTTCTTGCGCCCGACAAAGCCTACTTAAGCGGTAACCGCATGAGGCGATACACCTTGGCGACGGGCGAAATTTTCTACAAACCAGAAACTGAGGGATGCGCATGAGCGACAGTGCTTTGGCGGGCCGCGCGACGGCGCGCGACGCGCGGCGTGTCGCCGCGATCTGTCGCCTCGTGCGGTTGCGCTTAAAGATTGCATCATTAGCCAGCCATGAGCAGTGTTCTTCACAATCGCAGGCATATATGCACCTCATTTTAGAACTGTTGGTCTGCACGGACGAGGCGATAACATAGGACTCTGCGCTGAAGTTGTAGCTTCTGTCCAGAGAGCGTTCTGTGGCTGACCTGCTCGAATAAAAAGCAGTCAGCCTCGTCTCGTTTATAGGCGGCACAGCGCTTAAGTTGTTTTCCCATCCTGTGATGGGAAATACGAGTGTTGATGTATTCGCCATACGCGCTGAATTAGCTGGCGAACGAAAACAGTTGCAGCGCAGCTAAGCGCGCGACGATCGGAACGGCGACGCAACCCTTTACCATGGCGGCGAGGCGCGGTTGCCAGACTTGCTGGGAATATTTGCGAGGTTTCGCAAAGGGTCTATTCTCCCATTCCGGTCCACTTGAGCTCGCTGATACCCAAGATATCAATGTTCAATCCATCCATTTCTCGCTTGACGACATCCTGTTTACCTTGCGTCATAGATCTTACACTCCATGTTGCTATGTGATATATCTCCTTGCAACGTCGGACTTTCCGGTCGCTTCCCGACACATCCACAATTCAGCGTCCTTTTGGCTTTAGCCCAGCCGCTGCATTCGTCCTGGAGCTGCTAGGAATCGCCCTTTGTTCATCCCCAGTAACATGTGGGACGCCTTCCAATCTGGGGGGGGGGGGGGGGGGGGGGGCTTATCTTCCGGCGCCATATCATATAATGCTATTTTGACTGATCATAGGGTTTTCTTGGCAGGACATACTGGAGTGGGTTGCCATTACCTTCTCCAGTGAATCACATTTTGTCAGAACTGTCTGCCGTGACCTGTCTATCTTGGGTAACTTACGTTATCGCTAAAGTAACATCGACAAATCGATGCTCGCGGACGACTCCGCTGGCTCATGTGGCACGACTGAAACGCTGCTATTCCCAATCTGGTTGACTCACTCGAGGACGAGCTTCATCTGTCCCGGGGGAAACTGTTACGTCAATTACGCTGCGCCGCGCGCTGCCAGCGTGGCGACAACTGTGCCGGAGTACCCGGGTCCGAACCCGACCTCGGCGGCTGCGTTTCGATGGAGGCAAAACGAAGAGGCGTCCGTGTGCTGTGCGATGTCAGCGCATGTTAAAGATCCGAAGGTGGTCGAAATTGCTCGGCAGCCCTCCACTATGGCTCCTCTTTCTCTCTTTCCACTTTCACTCCCACCTTCCTTTTTTCCCCTTCCCTTACGGCGCGGTTGAGGTGTCCACAGAAAAGCAAGTGATATAATTACCGTGCCTTTTCTTTTCCTATAAACTATAGTGCCTAGAATATACTATAAACCAACCAGACGCGCGGTGTTGCGCATGTGCAAGAGAAGGAAAGTGGACGGTGGCGCTTGTGAAAGAGGAGAACGAAGTGGTGGTGCGAAGTCTCGTTCGTCGACAAGCTTTGCTGAGGCTGAGGCTGTGCTTGAGTCTGTATGAAGTTATTTCCCCCGTAACAATATATATAGGGAGGGGTTGAAGCTCGAATGGGTCCGGTAGGGCGTAAACTTAAAGTAGGTGAAACACGGTGAAAATAACACTTTAATCCGACGTTTCGGCCGGGGTCCGGCCTTTGTCAAGGAATGTAGAAAGAAGCTGTCGGTTCCCATTTCTTATATACATGCACAGTCCAAGAACAAGTGACCAGCCACTAACAAATAAACATCAAAATATCAATAACCTTGCACTGCCAATACATCACGCGTGCGAAATCGTGTTTTTGATATTTTGATGTTTATTTGTTGATAGTGGCTGGTCACGTGTTCTGAAAAGAAGAGACAGCACAGTCCTAATCAGTCTTGCAGGCGAACGATCCTTTTCTTTAACCGCGACACGTGCACTGCGAAATTGTTCCTCCTCCGCCCGTCCGAGTCTGCTTAAAACGCCGCAGCACACACACGCCACGTATTATCACCTAAGCGCTCAGTTATTACGTAGGGCCCGTCATATTTCGCGGTCAGCTTACGCCCTGTTGCTTGTAGGCCGTGTCGCACACAGACCACGTCTCCAACTCTATAGCGAGGAGCTGGTCGATGTCGGCAGTCATAGTTGCGTTTTTGCGCCTGTTGCGCCCGAGACGCTCTTTTCCGTGCTTCTGACCTGATGCTCTGACAAGCTGCCTGCCGCGGTGCAGGGGTCCCGATGTTGATAGGCGGTTCTAAGTTGCACGTTCCTGCAAGTTGAGGCTGTTGTCCGTACACAATCTTATAAGGCGTTATTCCTGCAGAACTTTGCACAGAAGTGTTGACAGCGTAGGCCGCCGCTCGGAGGTGCTGGCCCAAGTCTGCCTCGCGAGGTGCTTAGTTCTTTTGCGGACACAAGGCAGACATTTAAACATTTGACTTCAGTGCTAATACGCATGTCTGTTCTTTTGTGCTTATAGTATTGTCACGACGACGTGACAGTATACTGATGCGTGCGCCCTTTAAGATTTGCATTGAAGAATGCAAAGTTAACAAGTTCATGCCTAGTGCTACCCTGTTTGTACTTTCCTGTTTTGTGTCCTCTCTCTACTGTGGTGGGATTATGTTGAGCTTAGTTCTTGTTTCCTGAATACGATTCTCACACCAGCACCAGGATTCCGTCCTTGTGCCGTAAAAGATAAGGTTTCGATGCCTGGCTCGGTTTTTAAGCTCGTCAACATTTGTTAGGAGAGACTGCGCGACAGGTTCCAATTCACCACAGCTCTACATTGGCGTATAACCGCATGAGTGCTGATATCCGGGTTTACAAGGAAGAAATAAGGTCTCCTAAATATTATAGTAGTTTTTTGCTCAGTTTTTTCGTTTCTGCGTTTTTCAGCTTAGATTTGGTGGCCTATAATATATAGTAATAATGAAATGTTGTCTTCAGATGTATTTCTGATTGCTGTAACCACAGATTTTACCTCCAGCCGGCTAAAATGTCAGTGAACCCTCCCTATATTTCTTAACACGGTCTTGGTCTACAGGAACAAACCAAAAGGTGCAAGATGTGGTTCGCCAACTACACCTTTGGATGTTAAGTAAGAATTCTTGCGTAACTATTTGGTTCCATGTAGAACGTGAGGAAGAAGATGGTTTACACGGTATGAAGGAGCACTAAACAAGGGTAAAGGGGGTACGCCTCAGTTCGGACGTCAAGCCAACGTTTCAACAAGTGGACTTGTCTTCGCCTGGGCCCAAACGAAGACAAGTCCACTTGTCGAAACGTTGGCTCGACGAGCGAACTGAGGCGTACCCCATTTATTCTTGTTCAGTGCTCCTTCATACTATATTTGGTTCCATTTTGGACGGAATAGGGTACAAACGGGGTGCTTACTCTTGGCCGAGAACGTCTGCCTGTCTTAGTATGGAGGAAAGTGATAGAAGATTGTGGTGTCTGTGCGTCTGTTCTGATCTCGGGTATACAAGTTCAATGTTTGCGTCAGTTCGAGGTTTATGATACGCGCTCACGTGGAATGGGTGTGTTCCGTGGCCCACGCCCCATAAACGATAATTCCTGCTTAAACATCTCGCAGGTTGCTTCCTGCACTAAGATGCCCAGGGATGGTAATTATTCCTCCAAGCTCTGGTCGGCAGGGTCGCAGCACGGACTGTAATCGCAGGTGCATATGCGGTTATGTGCCTGCTTTGGATGAGACATGTGGGTACGAGCGGTCGTGCTCCTGAAATTTACCGAGCCAACATCCGCTTCAGCAATAGGTAGCAGCTGTATTTTATGCCTATTGAGAGCAAACGTACGAAGCTAACGCAGTGTGTCAAGGCGCGATTTGTGGAAGCTCGGTTGTCTGTAGACAGGGGCTGTATTCGGTGATAAAAGACTGCGTTAAAAATTTAGGATTTCTTAGCAGAACTCATGTGCGCTATATGAAAAGGATATGTTTCCACTGACCGACGGGCAGGACTCTTAATTCTCCCCCTTTAATTGGCCCCACAGACCTTCAGTAAACTGCTAAGTATTTAGAAGTATCTGAAGGTAAGATAACAAAGTGCAGGGCTGTGGTTGCGTAGAACAAATTAAGCATCCCATTTTAAAATATGACGGCAACATTTAAAGCTTTTTGCCTCCAAGAGTGTGGTTCCTACCCAGCTACTGAAAACAATCCTGTTCAGGCCTTTGTAGCACTAGTACGCGTTTTTTGTAACTTTTTCACTGTGCGGCAAAGGAAAAAATGTACTACGTCGCGTATTTCGGTCCTGCAAAGTCTATTTTGGAATATTATAATATTGCTTAATGGCCAGCCTCTACGGCCATTGCCTATCATAAATTTGCCAGTTATCCGCTTCCTACAAATAGACGAAGGTCAATCAATCAATCGCCGTGCAACACCCAATGCATATTGAAGAAAGTGACGGTGCTGGGTATACGAACCAATAGACATAATAGGAAATGTATTTCCTCGTTATTTTTTGTGTTACAATATTATTAAAATGTAGGCCTGCTTTCTACTGCGGCCCTGTAACCACATACTAAAGGAGCGATGTGAAGTATTTGGTAGAAAGATATTTTACGTTACCCAAGAAAACATTTGCAGTAGCTAGCCCAGCCAGGCCAGGATATGCGTAATGACAAAATGGGGTTTGGCTTGATTGAGTTTCGTTATCTGATATGTTAGGTGGCACCACGGTTAAGCATTTGAGACACTGTAGTGGTTTTCGAGGCGTGTAAGATTATCATCATCAGCCGAACTATACCCACTTCCGGGCTAACACCATTCCCGGTACTTTGCTAGCTGCATTCACATGACCCCTGCGGACTTCTTAGCCTCATCCGCCTAATTAACCCAACCGGGGAGGCCAATTGGTTTCGGTGCTCGACCACTGTGCCCAAGGATGCGGGATGAAATCCCGGCCTCGGCGGCCATTTTTCGGTGAAGACGAAATGCAAGGCGCTCGTGTGCTGTGCGATGTCAGTGCACGTTAAGGCACCTCAGGTGGTCGAAATTTGCGGAGTCCTCCACTACGGCGTCTCTCGGAGCCTGAGTTAATCTGAGGCGTTAAACACCGCAAACAAAACCATCATCCGCCCACTTAACTTTTTGTCGCCCCCTGCTAAGCTTTCCTTCCCTTGTAATCAAATTTTTCACCCTAACAGACATCGATTGTCCTCTCTTAGCCCTGCATGCCCTGTCCATGTCCATTTATTCATTTTTATTTCCACCAGAATGTCATTAACTCGAGTTATTTCTCTGACCCACTCCGCATGCTTCCTGTCCTTCAACGTTACAGATACTATTTTGCGTTCCATAGCCCTCTGTGTTGTCCTCAAGTGGAACCCTTTACGTTAGCCTTCGTTTTACAGCCTCATAGGTGAGTACAGGTAAAATGCAACTATTGTATAATTTTCTTTTGAGCGATAACGATAAGGTGTTAGCCATAATCTGCAATTATTTGGCATATGCGCTCCATCCCAGTCTTATTCTTATAGTTACTTTCCTTTTATGGTCTTAACGTGTGGTTCCTACCTCTCCTAAGTAGACATGCTCGCTGCGACTTCCAGCGTTTTGCTACCTCTGCAAACTGTTGTTTATTACCAAACATTTTCTCATTCTTCGGCACTCTGATTTTTAGGCCTGCTTTCCTCATTTCCTGTCTAGGTCGTCGATCATTCTTTGCAATACATCCCCTAGATTACTAAGCAAGGAAATGTCATCAGCGAATCGCAGATTACTGGCCTATTTTTCTTCCACCCTTATCCCTAACTGCTGCCATGCATTCCAAGCATCTGAATACTTCCTCTAAGCAAGCTGTGAATAGTACTGTGGAGATCGTGTCTTCTTGTGTCCAACCCCTTTCTTTATTGGCATTTTGCTACTTTATGCAGACCTATGGCTGCTATGTAGCCACTATATATACTATATCCATCTGAATATATCCATCTATATCATCTATAGCCACTATATCCATCTGAATAAACACACCCCTACACTGCCAATACTTTCACATGTGTCTTGTCTATACCTTGATTTCGCAATTCCTACATTACTGCCGGTGTTTCTACTGAATCAAATGCTTTTTCGTAATCAATCAGTGCTATGTATAAGGCCTGGTTACGTTACGAGCACAGTTCTATCACCTGGTCGATGGTATGGATATGATCGATAGTAGACTACCCTTTCCTAAAACCTGCTTGATCGTTTGCTTAATTGAGGGATTACCTTAGCAAATTGATCTCTAATTTTTCAAGTCATCAGCGTGTCCTTTCTTACGAATTGATATATTGTTAGCTTATGTTAAATAATGTTAGATAATGTGAAGGAATTTTCCACGATTCCGGTGCCGTCGATGACACCAGGCAATGAATATACGAAGTGGCCAGTTTTCTTAGCACGCTATCTCCCCCGTCCTTCAACAAGTCTGTAAATACCTGACCCTCCTCAGATGATTATCCCCTTTTCATAGTTTCCAAGGGTTTCTTAACCTCGTCTTTCGTCAATGGCGGAAGATCTGACTGTTCTTCACTAATAACAATATCATTACAGAGGGTTTACAAAAGTAAGTCTGGCGACCATGAGCGGCACGTTGATTCCGCGCTGGCAGCCATATTTTGATCGCTCCATCCGTCGCTTCGTGTCCATCCGTCAGCGCCCGCCGTTCTGTCCGCGCTTTTCATGTTGTAACCTAGCGTGCTGTGCTTGGACCTCTCTTCTGTCCCTAGCGGCGTCTCTTAGCGACGCCTGGAAGCGTATTTTGAGAGCTGAGGCGTGGCGGGACCCACCGGCCACGCTGCGGAGCGCAGTTACCAACTGCTCTAAGAGTGGTAAATGGCCCCTCGTCGATCCGCGTAACGTCATCCCTATCCAGGTACAGTATCCAGAGTTTTGGAATGTGGAGATTTTTTTGTCTGTGTGCATTTGCTGTTTACTTGAACACCTATGAGAGATGATAGCTTATTTGTTTGCTTGGTAGCACAACACCGTCGCTCATCCAACTGGTAGATACTTGGTTGCTGAAATGAGCGAGGATGCATTTTCATTTGTGATGAAAGAATTGTGCGTAATTTGACGTAACTTGGAACGGTGCTTAGCACCTTCCTGCCCATGCCGTCGATGCAGTAGCTGGCACGTGTCTCGGAAATAATCGGTGGCTGCGTAAAAAACAATGTGTCATGGTAATTTGACCTTCCAGTGAGTGAAGATTGATTGGTGTGCGATAGGAGATGATGAGTTATTGAAATTTTTGTTATTGATTTGTTAATTGATAACATAAACAAACGAACAAAAGCAAAAATTGGAAATTGACGGTTTAAAGGTGTCAAAAAGTTTAGAATAAAAGACCAGTGCTCGGTGATGCTAATGAAGAAATTTTAGAATGTGTAGTTGATTTTTTTTTAAATCATTTACGAATGTGTTAAAAGGTGTCAAATTGAGAAGAATGCAAAGCCGATTGTTGCTGACGGTGAGTATTGGCGTATTAAAATATAAAAAATTTAAAAAATAAAAATAAAGAAAGAAATGATCGAAATATAAAATAAATAAAAGAGATAAAAGTTTAAACGTGAAGAAAAAACATCGTGCGTGTGTGCGTGTGTGTGAGAGGGAGAGAGCGAAGCTATCGCATCATACCCTTAACGGCGGAGTTTAAGTGTCCCCATTAATTTTATAACAATATGATATAATATATATCTCACTTTATGAACACAGCCAGTTGCACCAAGCACAAGCACCTAGCTGTAATGTGAGTTGACTTTTCAAATTTCTTTTTGTTTCAGCCGAGTTCCTCTTCCTCTGAAGTTAAGGCTTAAAACGTTTACTATCTGACAGAGAGAATAAACAAGAAATGGGCATATTTACAAAATTAACTGAATTTGAGGTGGCTGTCAATTTACCGCCACCTGAAAGCGAACCACCGAGTGACTCGACAAAACACACATATGTGAAGCGTGCCCTTTGTTATATTATAGGCCGGGCTGGCAGGTATAAGCACAGAATCTAAACCTGAGCTGCGCGCTCTGGACGTGGACCGGACTTCGCATGCATCATCACGTTACAACACCTTTCAAAACAGACCGAATGTGAGCATATTACAACACAGTAGCGAGGTGTCATCTATATGCCGCAAGTTTTGCAGCCGCTTTTGCAGCTTGAAACACGCACCTCTGGCGCACTAGACAACCCTATTGCTCTCTGCAACAAGTACTACCATTTTGTACGACTGTGAAAAGTAGTTTCGGTAATCATGCCGTTGTCTTAAATCAAATACAAAATGTTAAATGCAACCTACGTGCAAAAGGTTTCAAAGAACGTATTTGCACTATAGAGTTCGTTATACATGCATTGCTCCTTCTCCCGTGTCCTCCATCGCAGCATAAGCTTAAGTTCACAAGGCTCCGTAGCAATAAAAACAACCTTGCTGTTTTAGGTGATAGCACATTTTGTGAGCTAGCTCCCAGTCAGTGGGACGTGTAGTAATGCTTTACATGATGCAAGTGACACTTGCAAAGCCGATTAGGTTTGCAAATGAGTGGTTGCATACATGCGTACACCTTGTTTCCGTGCGCGTCTACGACGGTGCGCTGGCTGCAGAAGGCCACGCAACATGATGACATTATTCTTAATAGAGCTTGGTGCTAGAAGTGACTGCTCCAATGTTAAAAATGAAACAATCGCTTGTGAGCATTCCAATGCACCTTGCGGTCCATGCACGGGTTCCACAAAAGCGCACGTTGAAGCGTACTCGGTGGGAGGCGCGGGCGGACTGAACAAAACATGGCCGCCGCGCACAGTCTCTATTTTTTTTTCTAGATGGCGCTAACGTTTATAAAGTCTCTATTGCGCTGAGTGAGTATAGAACTCCTCGGCCACTTTGACTATCATATTCATATTCATGATGACATTCCCCGCCTTACCCTTTAGCACATACATCTCATTTTTTGTATGCCTAATTTCCCCTTCGCTTTAAGGCTGCCCCGGTTCTTTAAAGCATATATGTCGCACACTTTGCTCCTATTGATTACCTTTGACAGCTCTGTCAGTTATATCCCGTCGGGTTGGAGGCTTTCATAATTTCATCTTAAAGCAGCGCGAAACACAGGACAAAAGAACCGGAGACGACACAAGTGCTTTCTAACCACTTAATTTTTATTCATAAGTACAGAAAACTGGGCGAGTTGGATTAGATTCATAATTGAATTTTCATAATTTGACTTAATTTAACAGATATTTCGTCTGCTTAGAATATTTGCCGGTATCCTCTCTCACTATTCTACCGCCTACTTCTACCGCGCACTCAGTAATGATATTTCTGAAGGTATCGCTCTTCGTTTCTGCATTCAGGTGGTCATCCTCGGTACAATCTGAATGTCTATTCTGTAGCGAAATCCTGAATTATTCTGCATTCCCCTCACCGCTAATTTATTGGTGGACTTCTTCCTTATTATATTGTTTAGTTTCCTCTTCAAATCTAAGACTAAACTAATTTGAGACCTTACCATGATATGGTCACTACATCACACCTTTCTGATTACCTCTATATCCTACATAATACCAGGGTTAGAACGCAGTATGAAGTAAATTATTTTAGTCTCCCTATTAGGTATTTTCCATGTCCACTTCCGGTTTTTCTGTTTGCTGAAGTTGCTGAAGAAGATGATAATTCTTATTATTGCGCGCTGGAAAAACTAGTAACTCCCGCTGCTATTTCTAGAACCAATGCCATAGTCACCCACTATCTTGTCTCCGCCTGCTTTTCCCTATACCTTGCCAATGAAGTCGCCAATTAGCACAATATACTTCGTCTTTACCTTTCTCATTGCAAATCTACATATTCATGGGAACTTTCGACTACCTGGTCATCATGACTACATGTAGGCCGGTGTAATCTCCATTTTATGCCGCATATTAAGCTGAATTACGACACCTACCACCCTCTCATTAATGCTTTACAATTCGTCTATATTAGCAGCTGTATTTTTTAACGCAAGAAGTTAGGCAAATTGGTAAGTATTCATGGTGAGCGAGCGCGAAAAGACGAACACAGCAGAGAAGACAACACAATTCACGCGCTCACTCACAACGTATTGGTTTATTCGGTAAACGGTTTATTCGGTAAAGAACACGACAGCAGGAAAAAACCAGCAAAACTCGAAGCCGCATCAAGGATCCTAATCAGGGCGTGAAAACACACGCGATAAAACGTGAAGCACAGACCACCGCCACAGGTCAAGCACGCGGCAAACTCATTTTTCATCCAGGAATGACTTTTCAATAGTTGCCAGGAGGAGGCCGAGGAACTTGACGACTGAATCGCGAGCGTGCTTTTTGTGGCATTGACAAGTAGGCCGTGGACATCTAGGCGTTGGAAAAGTGGACGGAGGTGTGTGTAGTGTTTGTCGGCGCTACGGCAAAATACCAATATGTCGTCAAGGCAGACGAAGCATAAGTTGAGGCCGTGGACGACTTCGTCGATGAAGCGTTGAAAGGTTTGTCCAGCGTTCCTTAGGTGAATGCTCATGAAGAGAAACTCGAACAAGTCGAAATGGCTAA
The DNA here is from genome assembly GCF_055883805.1 of Amblyomma maculatum. Classification (NCBI taxonomy): domain Eukaryota; kingdom Metazoa; phylum Arthropoda; class Arachnida; order Ixodida; family Ixodidae; genus Amblyomma; species Amblyomma maculatum. The sequence continues at coordinate 149,442,091 of NC_139345.1, read as the reverse complement.
TGTTTGCAGTTTTCGGGATGTCGTCCGGGTTGACGGGTATCTGAGTATAGGTCTTCACCAAGTCTAGCACGAAGAAAACGTGGCAGCCATAAATGCGATGGGCGGAGTCCTTTTCGTGGTGAACGAGGTATCTATCCGGAATTGTGCGAGCGTTGAGGGCATGGTAGTCTCCAAAGGGCCGCCAGCCTTCGGTCTACTTCTGGACAAGGTATTGTGGCGAGGCCCATAGGCCATCGGAGCAGCGTACGATTTCCTCACGGAGCATGGCTTCGAACTCTGCTTTAGCTATGCACATGCGGTACGGGGCAAGGCGATGGGCGTTGCAGAAAACCGGGAGCCAAGGGTGGTCCGGATGTAGTGCACAGTGGTGTGCTGCAAATCACATGAGAGCCAGCTTAGACGTATCAAACCGGGCTAGTGGGTAGTCATTCGCTGTCCTGGCGAATAATGTCGCGTTGTTGCGTCGATGAGACGGTCGTGACGGCAGTCCGGAAAATGGTCATAGTGCGCGAAACTCTGAGGCAATAATTTGCTCGATGACGTCAGCGATGGCAAAGTTCCAATGAAGGCCACGTCTTAGGCTTTTGGCTGGACGTGCTGTCAGAGCGATCCGTACGTCTTGGTTATGGACCCGTTTGATTTGCTGAGCTCGAAAGACGTAGGAGGACGGGTGCCTTGAAGGTGGGCTCGTGGTTAGCTGCTGATATCGGAACAACTGTCATCAAGGAACCGCTGCTCTGTAATGTGGTCGATGAGGAAGATGCGACGGCAGCAGCTCTCAGCAGTGTCTTCCAGCTGCCGTTGGCGTTTCCCTTATGTCCAGCGCTGCAGGGTGGTCGCCATCGCCATGCTTTTTTCGCGAGGCGTGGATAGTAGTAGCACCGGTCGTCCTCACCGGGATGTTGTGACTGGGTTGTGTTACGGTCACTGCTTTGTGGGTAGTGCGTCGGCTAGTGTTGAACCAGGTATCGTCAAATGGAGCTAAGCTGTCGATTGATATCGTCGATACGGCGCGCAAGCACTGCGGTGTTAAGCGGTGCGGCGACAGCCTGGACGGCGGGCCACCACTGCAACAAAGAAACCTGGATGACGCTATCAGCGATCCCGGAAAATTGGTCTAGAGGTAGCCTAAGTTGAGCATGCAGAATTGCGTGGACGTGCGGTTGGAGTCGTTGATGCCAAAGCGCTCACAGTAAGGAATCCTGGACTTCCATGTTGCCCGCGAGAGCACGCATGTGCCGGAGCAGCTGCGAAGGCTTGCGCTTGGCAATTTCAGCGGACTGTAGTTATCGCACCTTCTGGTCTTCCTAGTTTGGCAGGTTGCGGGTGAGTTCGCTCTTGTGGTGTTCGTAAAGGTGGCTTACTCGGTTGGCAAGAATATCCCGGACCCCGTTAGCGTACCGGGCATCGAAGTGGGCGACGACATAATCATAGCGGGTCTGGTCCCTCGTGGTGTGTGCGAGGGAGATCTGGGACTCGACTTGGGCGAACCATACATCTGGCGAATCGGACCAAAACGGCAGAAGCTTGACAGCGACACGCCAGACATCGTGCGGGGCAGCGTCTGGGATGCCGTCTGCCTAGCTTCTGACGCCCTCAGCGGAGCCGGCAGGATGCTGCTGCACGGAAGAGTTCATTTGACCGTGCCGTTCCTGAAGCTGTTGCTCTCGCTCGTCCATGGCGATGCGCTATTGTTTCTTGTCCGGGTCACCAGATGTGGGATGTCGTTAATGCTGAAGGACGAATCCCAACATAAGAAGGTTTGTGTGATTATCAGTGGCAGCGGACGAGCAAACCAACGCCACCCTCAATTCAATAGCGGAAGGAAAATGACCCAACTTCCCAGCCAGGCACCCTGTTTTATTGCGAAAGCAATATTCATTATCATCATCAGCCTGCCTATACCCACTGCAGGGCGAACACCTCTCCCATATTTCTCCAATTACCCTGGCTCTGTGCTAACTGCATCCACTTGGCTCCTGCGAACTTCTTAACCTCATCCGCCCACCTAACCTTCTGCTGTCTCCTGCTAGGTTTTCCTTCCCTTTGATCCAGTTTGTTGCCCTAAGCGACCATCGGTTAGCCTCTCTTCGCACTGCATGTCCCGCCCATGCCCATTTCCTCTTCTTGATTTCGACTAGAAATTCAGTAACTTGAGTTATTTCTGTCACCCACTCTGCACGCTTCCTATCTCTTGATGTTACCCCTAAATTTTTGTTAAAAAGCCCTCTGCGTTGTCCTCAACTTAAGTAGAGCTAGCCTCCACATTTCAGCCCCATTGGTGAGTACAGGTAAGATGTAACTGCTGTGCACTTTGCTCTTGAGCGATACCGGTAAGCTGCTAGTCATAATCTGCAAGTGCTTGCCAAATGCGCTTCATCCCAATCTTAGTCTTCTTGTTATTTCCTTTTCATGGTCCGGATCTGCGGCTACTACCTGTCCTAAGTAGGCATATTCGTCTACTACCTCCAGTGCATCGCTACCTAATGTAAATTGCTGTTCCTTCAAGACGCTGTTGAACATTGCCTTAGTATTCTGCATATTGATGTTCAATCCTACCTTTCTACTTTTCCTGTCTAAGTCACCAATCATTCTTTCCAGTTCATCTCCTGAGTTACTTAGCAAGGAAATATCATCAGCAAATACCAGATTACTGAGGCATTCTTCATCTACCCTTATCCCTAACTACTCCCATTTCAAGTCTCTGAATACTTCTTCTAAGCAAGCTGTGAATAGTACTGGGGAGATAATGTCTCCTTGCCTAACACCTTTCTTTATGGTAATTTAGCTACTTTCTTTATGCAGAACAATGGTTGATATGCAGCAACAATATGTATATATCTTCCAGCACTTTCACGTACGGCTTGTCTACCCCCTGATTTGCAATGCCTGCATGACCGCCGAGGGTTCTATTGAGTCAAATGCTTTTTCGTAATCAATGAAGGCTATGTATAAGGGCTGGTTATATTCCGAGCATTTTTCTATCACCAGGCTGATGGTAAGGATATGATAGATAGTAGAGTACCGTTTCCGAAAACCTGCTTGATTCTTTGCTTGATTGCAGTCTAAGGTTGTCCTGATTCTATTAGCGATTATCGTAGTAAATACTTTAGACGTAACAAACAGTAAGCTAATTGGTCTGTAATATTTAAGTTCCTTAGCGTCCCCTTTCTTGTGAATGATGATAATATTTGCATTGTTTTATAGTTCTGGTACCGTCGATGACACCAGGCACTCCGTATGCAGGGTGGCCAATTTTTTAGTTGAGTTACATGGTGGTCGAAGTTGAGTTGAAAGCTAGACACTGGGTTGACAACTGAGTAAATCTTGAAATTTCTCCAACCAACACTTTTTTTATTTTACAAAACCCGACGTTTCGGAGCCAGCTCTGCTCCTTCTTCAAGGGTGCATGACGCGGGTCTGCGTGCAGCTATAAGTAAAGGCATGGTCGAGGGGGAGAAGAAGAGTTCGAACGTCCGTTGTCAATGGAGCCGATCGAACGCACGTCCGCTCTCGTCGCAGTTTCTCGAAGGAATCCCCATCGCACGTGATGATCACGATGAATATGATGATGGGCATAACGAAGCCTGAAGTCACGCGCGAGTGCGGCGAGGAGTCAGCCCGGCTTGGTGCAACCGATTGTCATCGCAACAGCGCATGCGCAGTTGTGGCTCCGGCTTGGCACCGCGAGATGCGCTTCTGCTAGCCTTGTGTATTTTTCGATACAAAAGACAAAAAAGGAAACGGGAGACCCATGCGCTTGATTTGCTTACGTTGGCTGTCCAGATTCCTCTTTTGTTTTTTTCATAGCGTAGCTCACAATTTTTTCAAATCTGTATACTGTCACTTCGTTGGTTGGTTGGTTGGTTCACAGGAAGGGAAAGGCGCAGTATCTGTCACACTTGCTCTGTGGACACCTGAACCGCGCCGTAAGGGAAGGGAGGAAGGTGGGAGTGAAAGTGGAAAGAGAGAAATAGGAGCCGTAGTGGAGGGCTACGTAGTAATTTCGACCACCTGGGGATCTTTAACGTGCGCTGACATCGCACAGCACACGGACGCCACTTCGTTTCGCCTCCATCGAAACACAGCCGCCGAGGTCGGGTTCGAACCCGGGAACTCCGGCACAGTAGTCGGGCGTCTTACCACTGCGCCACCCCGGCGGTCGTAATGCTTTTGACGGTGCTCGCAATAGCTTCAGTGACGCAAGATTTATACTTGACACGCACTTCAACTGAGCGAATCGACAAATTACACAGGCCTTGTGCCTTCTTAATGAAATGCCTAAAAAACAGGCACGGAAACGCACTTTTTATTTTTCCTTCCGCGTTTCAAACAATATGTCCGTGTGCGCGTGGCCTACAGCATATAATGAGGATACAAATGGGAGGATGTAGCTGTGGACTTGGGCGTGAGAAAACTAACGGACAGGAAAAGTGCGCACCTGATAAGCGCTACATCAAGTGCAAAAAATCAGCCTGATTTTACTATTGGCTTCAAACCGTTTCAGTTGATGCTGAAAGAAAGCTCGATATCTACTCCCTAGTACAGATTTGCAGCTGCATGTTTGGGTCTCATCATAAGGAAAACAGCCATAGCCAAGTGTCGCGTCGTAATGTAACATCAAAGTGTAAGTTATTGGGGTGACCATTTAAAAGATTGCAGAAAATGGTTATACGCTGCTCGGGGTTTATCTTAACGAAGGTATTTAACTGCTGCTATAGCCTTCGTTTTCAAGCACGCGTATTCCCTGCCTTGTCCTCACTAAAACGACAATGTAATGCGATTCCAGTGATTTGAAATGTTTCTGCATATTTAATTATAAATTAGAATCGCAGATTTGAAGCACATCCGGAGCACCATTTTCTGCTTTTTTAAGAGCTCGACTATTCACAGAGAGCATCTCGATCTGATATCGCTTCATTCATTAACAGGCTGCGAGCACCTTGGATGGAATGCTCCGATGAAAATGGCATATTAGACCTGACGCCTGATAGTATATAACACACAAAGCACGCCGAACATAGCAAACAACGCTGGGACAAACTTCTTCTGTAGTGATGCGAGGCACGCATGGGTAGATCAGGTTGGAGCATGGGTATGCCAATACGCAAATTTAGGGTGGCTGGTATCTGTCAGGTTCAGGTGCCTTGTCTGCTATGCATATTCATTTGGAATTCACCATTGTGCGGCATCAATATGAAGCGTATTTATTCGATGTACTGTATATGGATATCGTATAAAAGAATGCTGGACGGCATACCCACGGTACACGGTCCGAGACAAAATGCAGAAACCAGACGGCAAAATAACGCAAATAATAAGACGTTTTACATATTCTTAACACGGACTCAGTACTTTACAAATTTCATGTGTACGCCTTATGTGAGAGCATTTCAATAAATGTTCTTTCTTTGCGCTACCAATATAAAATCTATGAGAGTGCAGTAAACATATTCGTAATTATTGCATCTTACCTGTACTCACCTATGGGGCTGAAACGTGGAGGCTAACCAAGAGAGTTCTACTTAAGTTGAGGACTCCCCAGAGGGCTATGGAACGAAAAATGGTAGGGGCAACATTAAGAGATAGGAAGCGTGCATAGTGGGTCAGAGAAATAACTCAAGTTACCGACATTCTAGTGGAAATTAAGAAGAAGAAATGGGCATGGGCAGGACATGTAGTGCGAAGAGAGGACAAGCGATGGTCGCTTAGGGTACTAAACTGGATTCCAAGGGAAGGAAAGCGTAGCAGGGGGCGGCAGAAAGTTAGGTGGCCGATGAGGTTAAGAGGTTCGCAGGGGTCAAGTAGATACAGCTAGCACAGAACCGGGTTAATAATTGGAGAAATATGGGAGAGGCCTTCGCCCTGCAGTGAATATAGTCAGGCTGATGATGATGACGAAGATTCGTAATTATATCTACTGCACATAAAGAGACCCGTCCTGACGGCCAATCGCTATGTACGTAAACGCGCCCTGGATCCGTTTCTTCATAACGGCAACTTCAAACACAGAACAAGGCCTTACAGGGAAGTTCCGTCGTGGCAGATGGTACAGGCATGTTTGAGAAGCGGCGCCTTCCAACGTCTTTTGGCCGGTAGGAATAAGTGTCGGTCGGCGGACGGGACGTAGTGAAGGGCGGCTGTTCCTGACCTTATGGGGCTGGGACGGTAGGTCAACACCGATTGCGGTGGGGGCGGGGCTAGCCAGCCACCGAATTTTTATGTGTTGTAGGCCGTCATTGCACCCGCCACGTACCACTTAGTTGGTGAACGACGGCTGTTGCGACGCGCATCTTTCTCTCCCTCTTCTTTTTCATTCTCCTCTACTTTCTCTCTTTTGTCCGCACGGGGCAGCGGAGGTGGCTCAACTACAGACCCAGTAGCAGTCCCGTACATTTTCTTTTCCTTCTTCCTACAGGCACAAAACAGCAACAAGTGTCGGTCGATGGAAGACGCAAGAGTTTAATGCCTCGCAATTCTATATACCAAGGTTGATATAATGCGAGATTATTCTCTTACTCCTAGCATTTACAGTATCTTAAAATAGAGCATTAAAATTTATTTATCCTAAGAGAGTTTGATCGAAAAAAATGTTCAAAAAAATGCTACAACAGTTTTTTTGGTTACCATGGCTTTTTGCTCATGGACTGCTTAACGAGCATGTTGTGAAGAACAGAACATCTTTCATAAATCTACACAGATAAAGCACATGACTTAAAATGTTACTTGGCAAAGCATGATCTCGCAGGAGCTGTTGATGGCGAACATTTTCCAAACATTCATTTTATTTGCGCGCCACAAAAGGCCTCAAAATGCGCTCTACCACAGAGGCCTTCTTTATGGGCTCAGTTTGTTGCCTTTCGGCATTTTGCTGAATGCCGCACACTTTGCTGAAAGAGATAGCAGGAAATTATTGCCAAGGCTGGTACGTAGGTCAGGAGGACAAAAATAAATATCAGGTCAGAAAACGTGCCTAGCACACAGCTGCACGCAATTTACCCAAGAGAGGATGCATTTTTTTATGACAAAACATATACACGTAGCAACAATCAGGACCATTTGTCATTGCTGGAAAATAGAGAAACCTTCCGCTCTCAGTGATGGAAAACAAAAACGCAACAAGATTGTCGTTGCTTGCGCAGCCAAATGTGCGCTTTTAACTTAAGTCACAAAATATCGGCCGCTTTTCGGTGGAGGCGAAAAGCAAGGCGCCCCTGTGCTGTGCGATGTCAGTGCACGGTAAAGAACCCCAGGTGGTCGAAATTTCTGGAGTCCTCCACTATGGCGTCCCTCATAGCCTTAGTCGCTTTGGGACGTTAAACCTCACAAACCAACCTACTTTGGTAGAAAGATTGTCGATGTAAATGAGAAACAAACGCGCTCCAATGACTGGCCCTTCAGGCACGCCCGAATAAACATCACTGAAAAGTAAATTGTAATTGTTAGCGCAAACAAATTGTGACCGGTTAAGAAGGAAGTATTCGAGCCGTTTAGGAATGTTATGATTAATGTTCAACTGATTTACTTTAGGAAGTAATAAGCGATGACATACCTTATCGAAAGCTTTGGAGAAGTCAAGAACACTTCAATCAGCCTCTGATATTTTGTCTGAAATAACATGCAGTTTATTAGCTAGGTAGGCAAGTTGGGTATCACAGGAATACGATTTTCGGAAACCGCGATCTGCGGCTGTGAAGGAATTAAACACGAGAAAATTGACAAGGTGTGTGAAAATTATGTATTCCATAAATTTTCAGCAAGTACTAGTTAGAGAGATGGGACGATAATTTACAGGTGATGTTCTAATGCCTGATTTGTGCGATGAAACCATGTTCCCGATTTTTCATTGTAGGAGCAACGTTGAGGTATTGAATGATTGCTGAAATATTCTGGTCATTGTTACTGAACAGCACACAAAATTATTCTTTAAAACCTTGGCATTAATACAGTCATAACCGGGAGAGGAGGGAAATTTTTAATTGTTAATAATTTTGGCAATACCTGATGTATCGATATATATAAGAGGCATAACTGCATATTTATATTGGTGGGCGGGCGGTGGATTCAAGATTGAAGAGCAGGAAAAAAATCTTTGCAATGGTTTGGTTAAAGGCAGAAGAACATATGATGCTGGGAATAGGGTCCCCTTACTCGTCTAAAAAAGTGATAGGGTCATCGGATGGCGGGTTAGCATTGGGCCAGAAGCTTTTATTATTCGTTGATAACATAGACCGTAAAATGGAAGAAGAATTGGTTTTGCTTCTTTTAGTGCGTTGACATATGCGTTATACGCAACTTTATATGCATCTCAATGCAAGTTACTGCAAGATAGGTTGGCAGCACGATATCGGCGTTCCTTTCTATTAGATAACCGTATGACATTTGCAGTGTACTAGGAGGCCTGAGGATTAGAAGTGATGGTTCAGGTAGGAATGTATTTCTTAGTTCGTGAATTATTTTTGCGAACATATTGTAATGGAGATGAAGAAGACTTGAGCAAGTCGAGAAAAAGAAAAAAGGAAGAGGAGATCGAAGTATCCACGCCCCTTTGGGCCTTGGCTTGTGGTGCCTGCGTCACTGTCCGCTGGCTCCGTGAACCTCGCTTGGCAAACTATTCAGCAGGTATCCGTGGTCACGTTACGGGCGTGTCAATGCCCCAGTTGGCTTGAAGAGATCGGTTTATGAAGGTGACTTCCATAAATGGTGATAGTGCATTAATAATAGCATCGAATTTAGCTCTGTTATAGTCATGCATTATCTTTTTCTTTTTGGCACCCTTAGGACAAATTTGCCTTAATGTTGAAAGTTAGCAATTATGATCACTTAGGTCAAGTAAGTAAGCAATGGCGCAAGCAATATCAGGGCAATTGGTTAAAATCAAATCCAAGGTGTTAGCGGTATTGACGGATTTTCTGGCAGCTTGAGTCACTAATGGCGTAAGGGAAAACGTTGCTCATAAATATAGAAATCTGCTGGCTTCGGAAGAGAAGGGAAATAGAGAAGGAGGCTGGGAATTTCATTTTATGAAGGTTGAAATCGCCAAGTTTAAAAAATACGTTGAAAGCAATCTGAAGCTTCTGATGTTAATTGCATCATGTAGGTCCTTATTGAACGAGCGTTCAGCAGAATGTGGACGATAACACACTCCGATTAAAAATTTCTATTATAGTCAAGTGTAACTGAACCCCAAGCAGCTTCCAAGACGCTATTGGTATGACCGCCAGATGGTATGCTTTTCAATATTGATAGAAGTACGGCCCCATCACGCCTGTTTGTTCGGTCGCAGCGATATATTGCCAACTGGTGAGCGTTAAGAAAGATTTCATTATTACGAATATTTGATTACAGCCAAGTTTCAGTTGTTGCAATGATTTGGGCAGAACATGTGTCGATTGCCGAAGAGTAGTTTGCTTACTGGAGATACATCTGATGTTAGTGTACAGAACTCATACGTTAAATGTTAATGTATGACGTCACACTGCCCCTTATGCACCCCTAGGATACAGCGTGTGGCGGTGAATCATGTGCCGATATAACTCAAACGCCTCTTGACGTGACTTCTTCAACCATGTCAGTAGTTTAGTAGTACATGAAGAATTTTTTGTCTGAAACTAATTTGTTGTAGCGTAGACGAAACTTTGATGATCCCGTTTGACTGTTGCGAAACTCGATAACTTTCTGCATGCCTGCTGAGTCGGCGAGAAATGTTTGCTTACTGTGACTTGGTGCTTGTGGAAGTCGCTTCGATGTAATACGATTAGTTTTTTCATTCTGTAATTACTAATTTTGCTATTATGAGTCTGTTTTTGCCAGAGGAAAGGCCACCTAGGCGATGAACCTGCTGGATTGCGTTATTTGGAACTGCGGCAAAGATTTCGCTTTGAAGAGTTGTCAGTGTGGTTCTGTTTTTTTTTTTTTAGGTGTCTGCAGAATCAGGCCAGTCATGGAAAAGTAAATTATCCCACCGTGACCTATCCTTAAGCTCATCTATCCGCGACTTTAACAAGCGATTTTGTGAAGTTAAGGTTTCGATGGAATCCTGCATGCTCGCAAAGTCGGGGCAATAATTATCAATGATCTTTGACTTTTCCTCTAACTCATTTAGGTGTTGCTGCCGTCATGTATACTTTTTCCAATAGTTTTCGGCCCAGCTTTGATACATTAAATGTCAGCCACCCGTTTGGCTAGCGTTTTAGAGCTCTGTAATGACCGCGCGTGTACGCGTCCTTCAGAAATACAAATGTGTATAATATTAGTGTTCTTGTAGCTAACTGAGTTCTCATGCCAAGGTACAAACATTACTGTGACCCCTAAGCATATATATGCGTTGCTCCTGTCCGGCCAATCCCACTCCCTATCAATGTTCGTTACCTTTTCACCTAAAGAGAATGAGACTTATCTGGCCGAAAGTGCAACCTTTACCCTACCCTAGAAGATGTGGGACCCCACAGCCCTTTTCAGTGTTTCAAAACGCGCGCGCTTCTTTCTTTTTGTGTTGGTGTTTGGCCGGGCAGTGCGAGTACGCATGCGCGAGCTGCCTGGAGCGGGGGCGGCATGTTATCGGCGCAAAGCCGAAGGTAGATAAGCGCGTCGGAAGCAAGTCCGTGGTTTTTGCCGGGCGGCCGGCGAGCGAAGGGCGGCCAGTGAACGTCACAGGCCGGCAGGATGTACAGTCGAGCGCGATTTGTTATCGTGCGAGCGTCGACCGGGTACATGAACAGCGCTTTGGCCCAGAATTCTTTGCCGAGGCGAAGGAGGTATCAAGCCAGCTTCCCTCACTCTTTTTGCTGTTCCTTGAGCAGCCGTCGCTCCCTGCTGGGACATCACTTTCTTTTTTTTTTTGGTTCTGCTAACAGGCAGTTATCGTTGTGCGCACGACGTATTATTATCTGAAATTGGACACTTTATTGCAACAAATGGAAAGCTTAGAATAGAAAGAAAGGGCGGTGAGTATGTCGCGGGGGTGATGGTTGTTGCATGGAACAGCGAACAAAGGAAAGAAGAGTGCGAAATCATGATTTTCCTGTTCCAAACTCGGCCGCCAGGTGCCTGGACTGCAAGGCTGGTCGACTCTCGCGCAATAACCTTCAAATCGCGCTTGACTGTACACGAACGACGGAGCGTGGTTCTGCCAGACGAAGACGGAAGCAGTGCCTACAAGGATGCCTTAGCAATATTAGCGTGAGTTGCTGCCACGCGAGAAGCAATGTTTTTGTACCGTCGTCAGCGCTTTCACCCTACTAATCGCCCTAATATCGCCGCAGTGTGTTTTGTGTAGCCGCGGTAGAGCCCTGACCCTTGCTCCGTTTTATTCTTGATCGTCCATTGTTGCACACTTCGACGGCATGTTTTCAAAGCAGTTTTGTTCAATGCTGTTTCTTTTTTATTTATTACTTTTCTGTTTATCCGGAATAACCCGGTGTTTTTAATAAAGCCGATTTTTCACACATCGGGCGAGACCATGGCTCGTGGGCCCGTATTCTAGAAGGCGGAGCCTTCATCTGGCGGCCAACGTGATTTCTGCTAGACCTTTGACTTGCTCCGCGAGTGCCGCAATTTGAGGTTCATGCGGTTTCGTGCGTAGCGATGTCGGACTATTAAACTTACCTGGTGCGAGCGCCCAGTTGACCGAGGCAATTCGGCCTCTCACACAGGCTGTTTCGGGCATGAGCAGTCAGCAGACAGGAAAAGCGAACCGTCTACTTCGGTAGCGGGATGCTTGGCCTACTGTCCCAGCTACTTGAAACAAAGCAGATTTCAGAGAAATGGAAGGAAGCGAGGCAGTTTCGTTAGCGCCCACTCCCTGGTACCGCGATGATCAGTTGCAGCTGAATTTGCCCGTGCCAAAATTTGAAGGATACGCCGACAAGAAATCTGTTTGCGATTTTCTTCATGAAATCGACTATTATCAGATGGCAATGACCATTTCTGACAGCACTCTGGTCACGTGTGTGCTGCCAGTACTTTTGGTAGGTTCCGCAGCAACCTGGAAGTGTAGACAGCGGCCGTTCGCAACAAATCAGGATGTTATAGACCGCTTTCGAGAAGCGTTTGTGCCGCCTGACTATGTAATCCGTATGGAGGACGAGCTTTGCACCAGGACGCAAGGCGAAAACGAGGGTTCGCTCAAGTATTTGCGAAGTTTTCAAGAGCTGCATGAGCGGGCAGATCTTGCAGTTCCGGAGCCAGAGTAGGTGGCTCATGCCATACATCGGTGCCATCCAAGGTACCAGTCATACCTCCGGCATCATCAGTTCGCGGACTTCGATGACATGGCTAGAGAAGCGTCCCGCATCGAGGCATCTTTCCTGGCGGAGCTCCAGTATAAGCCGCCTCCCCCAGCGGAGACCTGCCTTAAGCCATCCTGTGCGTGGCCTAGTGTCACCCGTTAATAATTCTAAGGATTGTTAACGATGCGCCCTTAACGGTGCGCACACTTCCAGACACCCTTAGAGTGAGGAGGGGAGAGGGGGTAGCTGTACCGGTTGCAAAGGCGATGTCCTCAACTACCGTAACAAGTTCAGCCGGAATTCAACTACCTTGTAGTGACAGAAGAGGCTGCCCGTTTAGTGCCCAGCTTTCGCCTGTTCAAGCCAGAATAAGAGTCGGAGTCAGAAGAAACCAACAAAACAAACTTTGTGGGCGATTCCTCTGCCCGAGGGATGCGCAAGACGAATGCACAGCGGGCCGTGTAACAAACATCTTTAATCTCACAGGGGGTCGTCCAAGGCGGGGCGGGGTCGTCGTCCGGGGGGCTGCGGGTCGTCTCCCTGGAGAAGCGCCAGGACCGAAGAAGCAGGAACGGAGAGCAGGAGCGAAGAGAGAGCGAGACTGCGGCGCGTGCCTACCTTTATAGCCCCCTCGCTCAGGACCGGTTATCCCCGAACGAGCGGGGAGAGGGAAACAGGCAGCGCGCAGGGAGAATTGGGAAGTGGCGCGGCCTTCGAATGCGCGGCACGCCACAGGCCCTACAGATATGTGGCGCAGGGCCCCACATCTCCCCCCCCCCCCCCTCAGCGTCAGACCCGGGCTCCGCCAACAGCCGGGCCATGTCCATGTTCGAGCCCGGATCGGAGTAAAATATGAAGGCTTGTCGTCTGGCTCTGGCGGGATGCCATCTCAGCTGGTCCGGGGGACGGGAGAAGCAGCAGGCATGGCGGGACTGTTCCGGCTGGTCCCTCTCCGGCAGCTGCGACATCCTCGGGGTCACAGCGCAACAGCGCAGCTGGCCTCGGCCACGGATATGCCTGGCAGCGGCCCTGAGCTGCTACTCAACATCGCTGACCCCTTTCCACGTGGCGCCGTGCTGGATGCCCTGGGACCCCTTTGCAGCAGGCGTTTCCACCCCGGGCACACCTGGCTTCCTGAGGCCCGTACTCCAGGCCTGGGCAGCAGGCTCCAATCCAGACTCGTTGAAGACGGCCAGCATGGCCTTGCTGGTCACAATGATGGGCCACAAACCACTACAAACTTGTTAAAGTGGCCCCTCCTTGAACCATGCGCTGGGTGCAGTTTCCCGCCCCAGCGACGGTGGTTCATCTGGCTGCTGCAAAATCGTATCAGAATGCATTCTGAAAGAAGCAAAGACGTTAGACAAAGTAGTGCACTACCTTGACCTTAGGTTATAGCGTCGGTTGTGAACTGGGTTGCTACCTGTTCGCCTTACTTTGGAGGAGATCGCTGCATTGTTTTGAGCTTCCCCCGCTTCGCAGTTATGGTCCTCGCGAAGGTGGTAAGCTTTCAAGTCTGCGACATGCACCGGACAAGAGGTTTCACCGCTCGCCAACAACCGCAGCTGGTAGGTGAGTGGCGTAGTCCGTGCCATAACTTCGAATGGTCCAACCCACTTGTGCGCTAGCGACGCGGCGAAACCACGCGCTGCGTTACTAAGCGGGTGCGTTCTTTTCAGTCGCCCGTGTTGAAAACGACGTTACGACGACCTTTGTTGAACTGATCCGCTTGCTCCATGCGCGCGACATCGAGGTTTTCACGAGCCGCGCGCTGCGCTGCCTCAAGGCGCTCGCGGAGCTTTGCCGCGTACTGCGGAAGCGGAGGGGACGCGGGCACCGCCGCGTCAAGTAGGGCGTTCTCTAGTGAAAAAGGGATCTCTTTCCAAAATTCAAGTAAGCAGGTGTCATACCCACCGACCTGTTCGCGGTTGTTCTAGTAGCGCAAGGCAGTTCGGACAGCCATGCGTCCCAATCTCTGTGCTGCTCGGTCGTCGCGACCAGCATACTCTTAACATTCCGATTCACTCTCTCGGTTATGTTGCTCTGAGCACGGTAGGAACTCGTTTTCCTGTGGCGGATTTGAGGCGCCCGACAGGAATCAACAAGACTTTGCTTGTGAAATACGAAGCATTGTCTGTAATCAGGTTGGTAGGGAAACCGAAACGAGTGAATGTCTCCAACAGTTTTTCCCAAATCCGTTCTTACACAAGCTTCCTAAGGGGGAAAACCTCAACCCACTTGGAATGGTGGTGCGTTATTACCAGGATATATTAGTGTCCGCGCGCGGAGCGAGGGAGGGGTCCCATGATATCGCCCGCAACCACTTGCCACGGATAGTTGCTAACTACCGGCTTCATCATGCCAGCGGGTTTCCACGCCCGAGGCTTGGCTACCTGGCAAACAGGACATGTACGGGAGTAACCCAGCACATCCTTTCTCATACCTGGCCAGGTCGCGACATGGCATAACTTGTCATAAGTCTTACTGCCGCTGCCATGGCCTGCCAGCGCTGAGTCATGAAAGTCCCGGAGAAATTGTTTCCGCAACTTCCTCGGGACCACGACTCGGAAGGGGGACGCAATCGCCTCTTCCTCGTCAAGGTGGGGGATATAGAGGAGCAGTAAGCCATCATCGCCCAGCAGATACGCGTCGTACTTGCTCTCAGCGTTTCCGGTGCAAGACTACTCGCAAGCTCTTTCAGCACCCGCTGGCATAGACCGTCTGCTTTCTGGGCCTCAATTAGCTCTTCCCTACTGACCGCTACTCCCCAAGACCGATTTCTCTCTGCCTCGCTTCTTGGCAAGCGAGTAGTCGCCGCCACCAGCTGCTGCGCCTTCTCTCTCTCGCAGCACAGCGCGGAACCTCTGTCCGCCTCTTTTCTCTCTTTAATTACGCAGGTCGCGACACTCGCGTCCGCCCTTTCCTCCTCGCCACTAGCGGCGACGCCGCTTTCAGCAATGCTGGTCTATGCCTCTTCTGCGCTTCTGCCATCCTTCAACTGTGCACGCGATAACGCATCGGCCACCTTATTCATGCTTCCGCGGCGGTACTCAATGGCGTACGCCTAACGTTGCAACATCAGCGCCCATCTCGCGAGTCTGCCTGCGGGGTTTTTCAGCCTCTTTAACCGCGAGCGTGCCTGGTGATCTGTCTGCACAGTGAAAACCGCTCCGTCTAAGTACATGTCGAACTTTGACAATGCGAACATTATCGCCAGGCATTCCTTTTCGGTCACGGAGTAATTCCGCTCCGCCGATGTGAGCGTGCGGCTAGCGAACGCGACAGGGTGCAGCTTGCCCTCGTGTTCCTGCAGCAAAACAGCTCCTACACCGGCATCACTAGCATCTGTATGTAAGACAAACTGCTTGTTCAGGTCGGGGAGGCTCCAACTAGCGGTATTCGCTATCGCGCGAGCCAAGGCAATGAAAGCGTCGTTCTCTTCCTTGCCCCAGACCCACTTCGAGCCTTTCCGCAACAGCTGGTTCAACGGCCTAGCGAGCTCTGAACAACTATAGGGATGAATTATCTGTAGAAGGCAACCATTCTCAAAAAACATCTGCAAGCTTTTCACGTCCGTCGGGCAGGGGTAGTTCAGAATTGCCTGCAGTTTGTCATCGTTCGGTCTCAAAGTGCCATCATCAATCCCAAATCCCAAGATGTTCACTCTCTTTGATGCCAACGGCACTTTCTTTGGGTTGATCGTTATACCCGCACGTCTCATTCTTTCAAGAATGGAATTCAGGTGAATGAGATGCTCTTCGAACGGCTGTGAGAATATCACGACGTCGTCGAGGTACGCCATCGCTTAGTTGAACCTTGCATCGCCCAACACGATGTCCATCAATCGCATGAACGTGCTCGGTGCATTAGACAAGCCAAACGGAAGTCGAGTAAATTCGAAGAGCCCGCGGTGACAGGTGAATGCGGTTTTCTGAATGTCACCTTCCGCCACCTTATCTGTAGGTACCCTCTGTTGCATCCAGGACTGAGAAGAACCATGCGTTTCCTAATACATACATCACAGCCTCGATCGACTGGAAAGGGTACGCAACCGTAGGCGTCAGTGAGTTAAGCTTTCGATAATCAACACTCAGCCTGACCGAACCACCTTTCTTTGGCGCTAGAACCACTGGGGCGCCCAGGGACTTTGTGAGGGTCTCACCGCGCCAATATCAATCCTCTCGTCAAGGGTGCTGTCGAGAAGCTGTCTCTTATGCGCGCTTAACGGCCGCTGGTCACATCTGAAAGGGCGCGCATCACCCGTTTCGATCTCGTGCTGAAGCAAGTCGGTTCTGCCTGGTTTCTCTGTGAAGCAATCCGAAAACGGGAGTAAAGTTTCCACGAGCCTTCGGCGCTGACTACCGGTTCCTGAGAAGGACACGATAATTGCTTCTAATGGGCTGCCATTCAGTGTCGCGGGGGAGCCGTCTGCCACACAAGCATGGATGCTCGCTCGCTGGGTGACGCATTCCTGTTGTGGTGCGCTAACAAAGGGAACGAGGGGGTGAAGGGGCATTAGCGATAGCCGGTCTCCCCCATGTCAAGCACAATGCCTTCGCTCGAAAGAAAATCTCTTCCCAGAATAACTGGTATGGCTAAGCCGGGCAGATAGACGAAGCGATGCCTCTGCTTCCTGCTGTCAAATCGCAGGACCAGACGTACCGCTCCCTCCGCTTTTGCCGTCCCTGCTGCTCTCAAAGGGATTTTGGCTGGCCTGACACGGATGTTACATCTACGGCAGGCCTCGAACACATCATCACCGACCAGTGACAGCGTTGAGCCCGTGTCAACGAGTGCCGAGTGGCTTTGACCAGCTAACCGTACTAGCATAAAAGGGCTCGAGCGCGACAACATTCCTTGCGCTCTACAGGCGAGGAAGACAAAAGCCTCTGCGCCGCCGGTGCGGTCGCCCGGCGACGCGGCGTGGGAGTATATTTCCCATTTTCCGCCGTGGCTTCCACGAAATTCTCCCGCCGACGGCGACAGGCTAATGTTACCAATTATCGCCGCCGGTGGTCTGCGTTTCCCTGCATACGCCTTGCTTGACACTCTCGTGCCACGTGGCCCGGCTGGTTGCAATTCCAGCAAAGCCGATCGTTCACCTGCCGCGCGGTCTGGGGATGCCGCATTCCACGAAGCGGTTGGGGACGTCTTTCCCCTCTCTCCGCGCCTATGCGGACGTCGCTGGCGAGCCCAGCTCGACGCCGCTGCTCGAACGCATACGGGTCAAGAGCGCGAGGAATCGCGAAGCCTTCCGCTGGCCTTTCCTGCCCTACCGTCATTACGTCTGCGCCACTGGTGCGCGTCGCGGAGTCTTGGCTTCCGGCCCAGGCGCATCAAGGCTCTAGCGATTCGGCTGGCCTGGAAGGGAGGGGGGCGGGGGGGGGGGGGGGGGGCTGGTAGCGCAATTCAGCGAGTACATCCGCCTGTACTACCTTCGCTTCCTCTGCTAGGGCCTCGAGGTTTGCAAAACCACGTCCCCGCAAATACGGCTTGAAGCGCGGATAATATTGCCTGATCACGCGCGCGACCTGTTCAAGATCGGTTTCCGTGGGATCTGCCCTCTTCTAGAGCTCCTGCATTGCGCGTACATACTCGAGGAGGCTCTCCTCTGGGTGCTGTGTGCGCAACGCTAGCTCCTCAAGCATCCGGCGCTCGTAATCGGGCGGCAAAAACTCAGCGCGGAAGCGATCTGTGAATTTCAACAAAATGGCAAAGCGGGCGAGTTGGTGATACATGGTTTAAAAATAAAACAGCGCAAAACACACAGACGAAAGAATAGAAACAGACACCACAAGCGCTGACTCTCAACTGATATTTTAATCATCGGAAACGCTATCGATAGGGGAACACAACAAATACAAAGAAGAGCACGTGTGGCTACGTGTTGTCAAGATACGCCACTTCACTATCGCGCAGTAACAGCGAAGGTTTGCTGACGCACAACCTGGTTCTTTTCCTCATCTCAAGGGCTTCAATGATTTCACGTGTCAGCTGCACCGGGTGTTTGCACAAAATGTCGTTATAATGGAATAAAGGTGAACATGTTTGGCATTCATGGCAATGGTCTGTTAAGTTCGAGGAATGGGCAGATACCAGGGAGCGGTTATGTTCACAGAGACGTGAGTTAATGCAACGGCCCGTTTGGCCAACATACACTTGACCACAGGCAAAGGGAATTTTATAGACCCCCCCCTGACAACAACGAACATACTCCCGATCATGTTTTATCCTGCACACCTGTTTTGGATTTAAAGCGTTACTGGTCTTGTTATCAACGATAGAACAAATCTTTCCAAGCTTATTTGGGGTCGAAAAAACAACTCGAACACCGAACCTGCGGGCCACATTCGTAAGGTTATGCAACAATCGGTGTATATGGGGAACAACCGCTATCTTCTGCCTTTCACAATCTTTCTGAGTAGACGGCAAGGTCTTGAGCCTTTTGATTAATTTATTGCATTCAAGAGTGGTCACCTCATCCGGATAACCTGCCTCTTTAAACCTCCGTACTTGATCATGGAAGCTCTGATCCATCCTGTGTGTGCAGGATCTAGACAACGCCGATGACAAAGAAGATACAACAATCCCGGCTTTAACGGTTTTTCAATGCTTAGATACATAGCTAAGTAAAGGTTTCTCAGTCCGCGGTGAATATTTCCAGCATAAATGATCTTTCTCTATATACAGACATAAATCTAAAAATGTTATTTGATCATCAACCAGGACTTCTTTGGTGAACTGTAAACCACAACCGTTCGCTTTGAACACATCCATCACATCTACCATACGCCTCGGAAAATGCATTTTATCAACAAATACTAAGAAATCATCCACGTATCTGAAAATGCGTGATGTCGTCTCACCTAAGTCATTTTGAATGGCTCTATCGATAAAGGAAAGGAAAATATCGCTAAGTACAGGCGCCACTCTCGAACCTATACACACACCTGCTTTTTGAACGTATAGAAGACCTTCCCATTCAATGAATGTAGACTGCACATAAAAAGACAGCAGTTCTAAAAAACCCCCTACAGAAATGCCACATAACCGTATGAATACTTCATCATTGTCAGATGTGATACAGTTCGACACGGCTGTCATTATATCCTTGTGGGGAAGAGAGTGGTGTAAATCCACCACATCTATGCTGAAAGCCGTGCACAAACCTTGGTTATCCTGTTTGAAAAACCTTGTAACGGAACGGAATTGCAGGCCTTGAAAGGATCATTGATAACCAAAGAAGACAACTGCTTCTGTAAATACCCAGAATACCCGATCTGTGAAGTCTGCCATCGACTGCAAGGCCGGCTGACAGCGTCTCTATCGCGCCGCGCTCTCAACAAATACCACGGGGATTACCTGCGCTAGCACCACGTCGTCTGGTGAACCCAGTGCCGTCTGATAATCCTCGAGTTCTTGCAAGAACTCGTGGACTGACTTCACGTCCGTGTAGCCGGAAAAGGGGGGAACCTCTACATTTATCCGCGGACGCGACTGTCGCCGCAGCTGTGGCTTGGTTGGCGCTAGCCACCGAACCGAGCTGACGGGTGAACACCAACAACATTTCGTTCATCTGCCTCATCAGGGCGGCCGCATCGGTAACCTGCGCAGACTCTACCACGTCCCTCACCTCACTTCCGGACGCACTGGCGTCCGAAGCGGCGGCCCTATCTGGCAGGCATTGCACTCAACTAAGGCTGGCCGGGAGATGCAGAATTGCTGCACGCGCACGACTACCACCTAGCCCGCGTCAGGAGGCTATTCATAAAGGCTAAACACTTCCTAAAACTAACATATGCAGAAAAAAACTAAAACACAAACCGACCGACACTAAAAAACACACACATAACCCAAAACAAAATTAAAACACTGTACAAGCACCACTATACTACACTCCGCCTCATGCACACCCGCTAACCCTAAACTCAAAATGGTGTCGCGCCTATCATACAAAGGAGCGGCGCGTCGTGTTGCCGTGCGCTGCCACGTCGGCAGAGAAATCGTCCACATGGGTGCTAATTGAGCCCCACGTTGGGCGCCATTTGTGAGCGATTCCTCTGCCCGAGGGATGCACAAGACAAATACACATCGGGCCGTGTAACAAACATCTTTAATCTCACAGGGGGTCGTCCAAGGAGGTGCGGGGTCATCGTCCGGGGAGCTGCGGGTCGTCTCTGTGGAGAAGCGCAAGGACCGAAGAAGCAGGAGCGAAGAGAGAGCGAGACGGCGGCGCGTGCCTACCTTTATAGCCCCCTCGCTCAGGACCGGTTATCCCCGAACGAGCGGGGAGAGGGAAACAGGCAGCTCACAGGGAGCATTGGGAAGTGGCGCGGCCTTCGAATGCGCAGCGCGCCACGGGCCCTACAGATATGTGGCGCAGGGCCCCACAACTGTATACACAGCAAGAGATGATACAGAGGAATACAAACGATCACTTAAAGTGTACAGATGAGATGCTCATAGAAAAACAAACGCTAAGCATGCAACTACAGAAGTATTCAATAACAGAGAGGCTTTATAACACAGAACAAAGACGAGAGAGTCATATAAACACACACCAAATTGTTCACCGGGCCCTGTTGCAGTTTTGACGCCTCGAGATTCACGATGTGGCTGCCACGCAATGCGAGCGCCGCTCCCTTGCAGGTCTGTGGGCTTGCCAGCGGCGGGTGATCCTTGGGAGTCCAGCCGAAGCACTTGCGAACACGCAGCAATCACTGACTAACAAAAGCACCGCCCCCTCCTTAAATAGGGCGCTCCGCGTCTGTCTGTTAAGACACGCCAATGCTAGCGCGAAAAAACACTTAGCTTCGCTTGTTGAATCGTTCCCTTTTCCTCCCATCGAGCCGGGCGTCGTCATTGGTAAGATGGCATCGAAAGTTCTAGAGACAGCTGGCATCTGCCGGAGTCATGAATCACCGTCATCACCAATTGATGAGAAAAGGGTGACGCCGACGTGTACAAAGCTACGCGCTCTCTCGCGCGGGGAAGGAGACTTTTCTCGAACGTCGTAGATTCTTGGTGTGGTGCCGCGCGGGCTGCGCGCCGCGGCGGCTTGATAAAAATGTGCGCCGATTTTGCGGTACCTGGATCATCGGCAGCACGCGGCCTGGTGACGCCAGGCTGTCGTGCGGGGGCGAGCGACATGCACGGGGTCACAAGACCTGATGCGCCTCCTCCGGTGACGAACCGATTGCATGGGGTGGCAGGTCAGACAGGGCCCCGTGTCTTCTTGCCAGCAGTTAGGCCATCGAACGTCAGAACGCGCAAATCATGGACAACAACTGCAGCCGCTGCCGTCTACCAAGCACAGTTTGATGCAACGGCGTCGCCTTTGGGTGCAGCGGTGTCGCCTTTGGGTGTAACGGTGTCGCCCTTTGGGTGTAATGGTGTCGCCTTTGGGTGCAACGGTGTCACCACCGGGAGCCATAAAGTTGCCTTTGGGTGCAACGGTATCACCTTCGGGGGCAATAATGTAGCCTTCGGGTGCAACGTGAGTGTCGCTACAGGGTTCAACGTGGGATTTACCTTCGGGTGCAATGGTGTCACTCCTGGGCGCAACGTGTCCTCCGATTCGCAGATTCAGGACACCGCAGGGCAAGGTGTTTTGGTCGCACCCCATTAAGCTGCCAGGCCGCACAGATGCGGCCAACCGCCGGGAGAGCTGACCCACTAGATATCCCTCCTGCCCTAATCAACACATATGCTATCGCCACAGGTGCCATTGTCACCACCTGCTATACACGAGTCAGACCCCGAGAAACCCTACTACCGCACGGTGAGTGCAGTATCATCGACCTCTTTTTTCATAAAAACTAAATAGACAAGACCCCGCTAGTCTCGATCAAAATGGCCTGACTTGAACTTCCAGCCCTTTTAGACACAGGTCCTAGGGTGTGTCTTTGTAAATCATGTAAAGAATTCCTGTGAGGCAAAACATGCACATTTGCGGGCTGCAAATACTAGCCTTCGTATGGCGTCGACTCATGTAGTACACGCAACCAAAGCAGCCCGCTTAACAGTTTGTATAAACGGCCAAAAGTTGACACATCATTTCCTGCACCTCCTCTCAATCCTGGCAGGTCTTACTCGGCCGTAACTTCATAGTCAAGGCAGCAATCGTGATGGATCTTGGTAAGGGTACCTACCGGTATGACACCGGAACAGAAGCATTTGCGTGCACGACCAAGGCCGCTGAGCCACAGTCGCAGTTGCTTGCCACAAACATACTTTCGGCCAATGTCACAGGAAGCGGTATTCTCACTGTTTTGAAGTACTTCAGGGGGTCAGCAGCGGAAAAATGCAGAATCGAGGCAGTACTCATGTCCTTTGCAGCAGTGTTCACGGAGGCTTCGAGGAAGGCCAACGTACTAACTCACAAGGTCGACACGGGCGGTGCCCGGCCGATCCGATTTAATCCAAGGCCCTTGAGTGTCCACAAGCGAGCACTGCTGGGGATGGTGCCTTCGACAAAAATGGTGGCTACCGCTGCGGTGAGACCCTCAAAAAGCACCTGGGCGTTCCCTGTTGTTCTTGCACCTAAACAAGATGGCACAGCCCGGTTGTGTGTCGATTATTGATGCCTGAACACTGTGACAGTGCGAGACTCTTACCCATTCCCGCCAGTTGATTCTGTCATGTACTCACTTGGGTTAGATAAGTTTTTTACACCTCTTGACTACAGTAGGGGTTTTCTGCAAATTTCGATTGACCGCTGTGACACTGAGAAAACGGTTTTCACTTTCCATCGGGGACTATTCGAATTTGTGCGATTGCTTTTCTGCTTGTGCAATTCACCTGCTACTTTACAACTTGCGATGGATATTGTTTAAGCTATGGCCTACAAGGATGATGTAGTAGTGTTCTCAGAAAGCTTAGCAAAGCATCTCCTTCATCTAACCAATGTCCTTCAACGAATGCAGAATGCGGGCATCACCATTAATCCCGGCAAGGTTCAGTTGGTGACAAGCACAACCTTCATGGTTGCATTGTGGAACAGGCACTGTTCGCTCGGATGAAGCGAAACTTCAGGTCATTTTGCAGCTCCCACCACGAACCAGCATAGAGATTCTGGTTGGTTGGTTGGTTTGTTGGTTTGTGGTGCGTAACGTCCCAAAGTGGCATGGGATATGAGAGACGCCACAGTGGAGGACTCTGGAAATTTCGACCACCTGGGGTTCTTTAATGTGCACAGCACACGGGCGGTGTCAGATCACGTTACAGAACCCCAGATGGTCTGCAGCGTTTCTTGGGCATGGTGGGATTCTACCGTTACTTCATCCTGAACCGCGCTGACCTAGCGCGACCCCTCCATCAGCTCCTCCGGAAGGATGCCCGTTGGTCATAGACAAAAGCAGAGCAGGAATCATTCTGTTCACTGTCTGCAGCCATCGCGGATACTGCACGCCTGCGGCTTCCTGACCTTAACCGGCCATTCACAGTACAAACGGATGCGAGTACGGCATTGGTGCGGTATTGCTTCAAGAGCATCAAAGAAAGCTTTGCCCATTGGCATTTGCTAGTCATACACTAACGGGACCAGAAAATAACTATAGCGTTACAGAGAAAGAGTGTCTCGCGATTGTATTTGCACTAAAGAAATTTGACATGCATTTTGATTGGGCCCAATTCACTATTCAGACCGACCACCAGGCCCTATCATGGCTTTCAAGGTTGTAAAACCTAGTTGGCCGTTTAGCCCACTGGTCACTTGCTTTCCGAAAGTACAATTACAGGGTGGAATACAGAAGAGGCAATTTCAACAAAGTAGCCGATGCCTTGTCCACTTCCTGGTGAGTGCGAGCGACCCCCCGTTGTCCACGCTGTGGCAGCTCCTGCAGACACCTGGGGCACACTGCTGTCCCGGCAACAGCTGCTCGACGCTCAGCTCTCAGACGACCAGTGCAACCAGATATGCCAAACCCTGAACAGCGCCAACCCTACAGGGAGCTGGGTGCCTAACGGAAGCTATGACAGCTCTGGGGAAGCAGAAGATGCCTTGTCCTTGCGGTATATACCTGCTGCGGACATTCAGAGTGGTGAGTCCGCATTTCGTGTGGTCGTTGCTAAGGGCCTCCGCAAGCATTTTCTACAGTACTTTCACAATACACGCCTCGCAGGCCACAGCGATGGCAAGAAACCATATGACAATTTGTGTCGCATGAGAAAGGATGACCTGACATACGTCCGCACTTTTCATACCTGCCAGACCGCGAAGCAGAGGGGAGGAAAACCACCGGGCCTCATGCAACCTGTATAGAGCCGATACCCGTGGGAAATTGTACTCTGCGACATATTGAGTCCCTATCCCAGGTCAGTGACGGGAATCGCTACGTCTTGGTAATCACTGATCATTTCTCGAAATGGGTGGAATTGTATCCCCTGAGTAGGCTAGACTCTAAGATAATTTGGGATAAGCTACTAGTAACATTCACCCGCTTTGGCTTCCCAGCTCAGCTTATCACTGTTAACGCCACGAACGTCACCGGTAGGATAATTAGTGACACCTGCAAAATTTTTGGCGTGCAACACAAAAAGACTACGCCCTACCATCCTCAAGCAAACATTACAGAGCGAGATAATCGAAATCTCAAGACTATGATGGTGGCATTCACGGAGCGGCACAAGGACTGGGACGCTCGTATCCAGGAATGGCCTTCGCCACAAGAACCATGGTAAACCGGTCAACAGGTTTTATGTCAGCGGCCATTCTCCTTGGTCGTGAGCTCAGGTTCTCTATTGAGCATACTCTGAATGGTTCGTATTTACCGGGGTTTAATCATTCTAAATTCACGCATAATGTTTCCAGCCGCTTGACCGAGACTCTGAAGGAGTCAAGGGAGAAATTGGACCTTGCCCGCCTGGAACACTGCAGCCAGTACGTCAAGGGAAGGCGACCTTTGGAGCTCACAGTCGGCGACAAAGTATTCGCCCCACGCACCGACTAAGTGATGCCGCAAAAGGGTTTGCTGCTTCTCTCGCTCCCCGATGGAAAGGCCCTAACACGATAAGAAAGCGCGTGTCTCGGCTTTCGTACTTTATTCGCCATGTGCAGGGTGGTCGACAAACCGGACCAGTCAACGTGGCTGATTTCCGAGCTTACCACGGCCGTCCATTAGCCACATAGAACCACTTGACCTACCAAGCACTACGGCTACCCAAGCACGGCGGATACCTCGAAGTATATGCCCCACCAACAGCAGTACCGGTTCCGCCCTTATCGCGCTTTTTGTTTTCACGCCTCGGGAGGTGTCCCGTCTTGAGAGGGGGGGGGGGGTAGTGTGTGCCCACAGCCCCTTTTAGTGTTTAAATTGCACGCGCTCCTTCCTGTTTGTGTTGGTGTTTGGCCGGACAGCGCGAGTACGCATGCGCGAGCTGCCTGGAACGGGGGCGGCATGTTATCAGCGCGAAACCGACGCATAGAGAAAGACCGAAGATAGATAAGCGCGTCGGAAGCAAGACATAGAGAAAGAGATTGGCAAAGAGCGGACACTCGGCTAAAACTGGCCTCAGGAAATGAAGCGCGACTTGTTGCGCTGCCGCCAATTGATGGATGGCGGCACCAGTGGCACTAGCGCGGATGCGCGCGCAGCGGCACTCGCTGCAGTGGTAGCCTGCCGAAGCAGACGATAAAGTTGTCGAAGGCGCTGGTTATCTGCGCGTGCCTCGCTGTGCGCCCCAGACAGCATATTTTTATCTCTTGTGGGCTGCTACTCGGAACAAGTGTGGTTTGAAAGGACTCAAGGTGAGCAACGTTGTTTGCTGAACTACACATTTCAAGCAATTTACATTTACCACGCCTGCAGGTGCCAATTAGATTTCGCAGCTCGTAAACAGGCGCGCCGGCTGTTCAGACATAGAGAAGTTAAGGCTCAGTTCGTAACGCCCCGGTAGTTTCCAACCGCGGCGAGGGTTAATATTTTGGGCTCCTGCAAAACTGCCCTGCATTTAGAACAGTTAAGCTCAGCACGCTGGAAAAGGTGACATGTGAAGGCACCAAGGCACGCCGTTGAGCCAACATGGTGTACTCGCCGGCCGGCCAGGCCTGACGCGGTTCGCGAACGGCTAGTTTTACTTACTGTCGCGTTTAACAGGGCAACCGCAAGGTGAGAAGTGCTTGATTCTTGTCAAACTGCGAGGCATTTCGGTTGGTTGGTTGGTTTGTGGGGTTTAACGTCCCAAAGCAACTCAGGCTATGAGAGACGCCGTAGTGGAGGACTCCGGTAATTTCGACCACCTGGGGTTCTTTAACGTGCCCTGACATCGCACAGCACACGGGCGCCCTGCTTTTCGCCTCCATCGAAAAGCTGCCGCCGAGGCCGGGTAGTTTAGCTCACCACGGCGGTCTACGCTTCACAAAGTCGCGTATGAAGGGCAAGCCATCATGGCGTGCTCGCCGGCCGCAGTGAGGCCAGGTCGCGGATTTGCGAACGGGTAGTTTTGCATGGTGTCACGTTGTATTTAACGGGACAACGTTAAAGGGAGAAATGTTATATTAGGCTGCAAGCTTCATTGCTTCAGATATGCACTTTTTTGAGGAACATTGTTAGTTTAGTGGCTGTTATTTCACTCACTGTAGAAATGCATTTTCAGATAGGTTCGGTTAGCCTGCATGTCCTGACCTGTACGCTGCAAGAGTCGCTTTTGTACCAATTTTACGAATGATAGCTTTCCTGTTCTGAACCATAGCTGCTGCTCCCCAAGCTTCAGTATGCACCCACATGAACAGATGTGTGCGGAGTGCAGTGGCCTTACAGTTCATTGCAACCTTCTGCATCATGTTTATTCCTTTTCCAACAGCGTTTCATAAACCCACGGACTGCAACCGAAGCACGGCAGATGCAATGAGTGAGCAGTGTGGTCTTCCCTCAAGCGTCAGTACTCCTTTCTGCCCTGAACAATAGAAGTTATTCTTGCTAAGGTAGCCACGACTGTGACTATATAGTTTATGTATAATGCATGTTTTGTTACATATCATTTGCCATAACTCGGAAATCAACGTCATGCTATTTTTTGTCTCTACCTAAGCGTTGTTTCTCGCCTTGTGTATATTTATTTTTCATTACTGTGCAAATCGCCTAATGTGTGCCAAGTTTTGTCAATGCCTCCGTCGACATCTGTTGCATCTCTTATGTGTTTTATATGCAGCAAATTAAATGTTCATTTCACAAAGCATTTGGTATTTGGTATCTTTTCTGCAATGCAATGCTGCTTTGCAAAGGCTGTAGTGCAGCTGCATGATGGCCAGTTTAGAGCACTAGGAATCTATTTTTCATGTTGTTATGCATGCTGCAAATAAATACAAATACTAGCAGACAATGTAAAACCAAAATAATGAGTCAAAAGGGCAGGGCAGGGCGCAGCGAATGCTAGAATGCCCTGGGCCCTATGGGTATGTCCGCTCTTTACCAATCTCTGTCTCTATGAGCAAGGCTCGTGGCTTTTTCGTCGGGCGGCCGGCAAGCAAAGGGCGGCCAGGGACCGTCATGGGCAGGCGGGATGCACACGGACGACGAAGCGGGGTCCTGTCAGACGAAGACGGAAGCAGTGCCTACAAGGTCTCCTTAGGAGTATAAGCGTGAGTTGCTGCCACGCGAGAAGCAATATTTGTTTTACCGTCGTCAACGCCTTTGCCCTGACCCGCGCCGCAGTGTGTTTTGTGTAGCCGCGGTAAAGCCCTGACCCTTGCACCGTTTTCTTCTTGATCGTCCATAGTCGTACACCTCAACCACTTGTTTTCAGCGCAGTTTTGTCCAGTGCTGTTTCTTTTTTTTATAGTTTCCTGTTGATCCGAAATAAACCGATGTTTTTAAAAAAGACTTGGTTTTTCACTCGTCGGGCGAGACCATAGCTCGCGGACCCGCATTCTAGAAGAGGAGCCTTCAAAGATAAAGTGCAAATTTCTCCTCTCGCCATCCCCAGCTCTCTTTCGAAGTAAACTGTGAGCGCCAACATCAAATTATGAGCACCGATTCCGCATTCTATGCTTCATCTACACTCACTTCAACACGAAAGCAATAAGTCCTTCTCAATATGGCTTTAGGAGCTTTAATGTAGAGGCGGAAAAACCTTTATATTAGGGTTTTTTAACTATGACTGTCGTTTGCTTTCTTACGCAATTTAGCATACACAAAAGGATCCAGGGCAACCATTATTGCAGAGAACAGTAATTTGATTTGAAAGATTTTTTTGCCTGCGGTATTCCAACACTCTGTTCTGAGTAAAATCTATGCATCCCCATATCGTCCCAAATATACCCACCGGCCAAATCATGAATTTGTTTTCTACTGCTATTGTCATCGAATAATTTGTAAAACATCCGTTCGTCTAAAATGTATTACTCCACCCAATAATTGTGTTCTTCCGTCTATCCACTAACCCATTCAGTCATTTAAAACCAATTTTTCAGAAATATACTCCGGGTCTCTTTTCTCTCTAATTAGCATCGTCGCAAGCAGAACACTGCATTTTTTCACCCAGCAGTATTAAATATAGCAAAATGTTGTAGGAACAAGGAAGAGAATTATTTGAGTTTATGTAGGTTCACAATCTGAACACAGACGTCAATAGCTTGACTTGAGCATACTTGGCCATATCGATGCTCACTTAAATCCAAGCTGAAATGATTTTTTTATACGTAAGAAAAAAGTGCTTCCTTGCGCTACGCAAAAAGAGAGTAGTAAGACTTGTCTATGGCACTCCTGATAAAAGCGAGGGTGACAGGAATTGCTCCCAGATACATCTGTTTTGAATACCTAAAATGGAAAAAGGGCGGCCATAAGAAAAACCCGGGCTTAACGTAGAACAAGCGTGGTCGAAACATCGAAAGCTGTATTTTAGCGGCTTCCCGCAGTTTAACAGGAGATATATTCAGACACTGTAAGTGACGCGAAAGCCCTTCTCATGAGCTTGCAACATTAAGAAGGAATGGCCTCCAGCATGGAGTGCTATTCCTTTTTTTTTTTTTTTCTAAATATTTCGTATACTTTGCAAACGCCTGGGGCGCGCAGTTCTTTCCTACCTTTAGCATTCGTGGCCTCTAGGTCTACAGAGTGCCTCGGCATTTTCAGTTCAGTTCAATGCAGTTGTTCAGTCGTGTCCGACTCTGCGCGGCCCTATGGACCATATCACGTCACGCTTTCCGGTCATTCACTATATTCCTAACATCACATAACTTCATCTGCAGCGCCTCAAGGATGCCATCTAACCACCGCGTTCGCTGCCTACCCCTTCTCCGGTGACCCTCAACCTTTCCCAACATCAAATCTTTCTCCAGCGACTCCTCTCTTCTCGGCATTTTAGTCACGCTTGAAATTATAAAAGCTTCAGCATATTGATTCTGAGCGCTCGAGGACATACTAACAGAAGGAAAACGTGAAAACAGACAGGACGAACACAGCGCGAACTCACAACTGTTTAATGAAAATGCAACACTTGTTTTATACAATTTTTTATCCATGCTTTGTCATGGGTTATCATAAGCACAAGTCGCCGCCCCTTGATAAACTCAAAACCCAAAAGCTTCAGCACTGCAACGAACCTCGGACTTCGTGATGACAAATTTCAACCTCCGGCTTTTTACTACACGCCAGCCGAGGTACATGTACTCATAAAAGGCCCGACTTTACGACTAATCTCGAGTGCCTGTTTTTACATTATATTGTAACAGTTGTTACACAGACACAACTACTTGGCCGCTAAGCGAGAGCACTGAGACAGCTGAACCAGCGAACGAGGGCGGGGCCCACACTTCAACGTCGTCTACTTCGTCCCATTTCGCTCCTTCTTCTTCTAGCTCTAATGCACGGGTCAATATCCGATAAGTACAACTCCGCGACACGCTACCAAGGTGCACGCATTGTCAGCTCCGCAGTTCTTGAAACTTTTGTAAGAAAAAACTAGTTTATAAATAGCGTGTATATAACGTCTTGCTCCAACGTCCGCGATAGGTTAATCCCGCGTAGACACTTTAATCATATCTATGAGCAAGACGCGCAAAACTTCAATGCCTCCGGTTCTCCAAAGTGCACATGATAACTCTTAGATTAAAAACAAAAATTGAAGATCCTTCGGCTACGTTGGTACACTAGTCTGTAGAGTAAACAGGAACGCAAATATGCCGGATGTAGGTATAGACAAAAGCATTTGGATTGAAATTGGAGCATACAAAGATTGCAGCCATTAGAGTGCCAAGAAATATGGTTAAGCTGCGACAATTTTCTTTTAAATGTTACAAATTTATGCTTCAGAATTACTCTTACAACTACACAACATTTGTTCCAGCAGAATGCACTTCTAAAGGAAATAAGTATATTTCAAGATAATATTGCTTTGCAATTTCTACTGAAGGCAACTGATTGGTTGGAAACGCCAAAAAATTTTTTTGCCACGTGAAGGACGTCAACGTGGACATGCGGCCACGTGAGGCTTGGCTTTGTTCGAAGCAAGCCACTCCACCGAAACTTTAAATATTTAAATATATCTAAAAACGTTTTTGCCAATAAAAGCGCTTCCGCTCATATTTGCATCAGAAATGTCAAGTTGCACCGCTGACGTCTCTGAGCAGTGGAGGCAACAAATTAGCGTGCAACGGCGATTGCGCTCAATTATACAAACTCCGAACAGATTCCTATTGAGGAGAAGCGCGAACATACAAAATCCCAGTGAGCTCGTGCATGGATTATTGAGAACTGTAACATTCACGTGAAAGAAAGAAGCCAACAGTCGGCGACGCCAAGGAAAGCTTTGGTTGCTTTTGGGATTTACCGTCCCAAAGGAGTCAGTCTATTAGAGACGCATAATGAAAACTCAAAAATTTCGATCACCTAGGGTTCTTTAACGTTCACAGACATCGCATAGCACACCGGCGCCCTTTTCTCCTCCACCGAGGAAGCGAAAACAAAAAACCTGCAGCCGAGGCCGGGATTCAATCCCGTGTCCTTGGGCACAGTAGTCGAGCGCCCTAACCACTGCACCACTTCGGCGGGGCATTCCTAGGAAAGCGTAGAGGATCCAAGCTAACTCTAGCCAAGGGTTAAAAAATGAAACACTTGAGATAGGCCACAGAAACCACCTGTGTACAGCTACCAGCCATCTGGCGCACGATAGGCAATTTTTAGTTTTCCTATTAACTAATTAGTACTTAGGATAATGTTTCTAATTTACTAACTATTTCTTTTAGACATCAGATGTGATTTGCAGAGCTGGCGAACATCTTCTAAAACCACCATTCCAACTATTTCCGATAAAGTCCGATTCCGATTAGTCGCTCCTATGGGAGTGGCACGGTTTCATCCAGGCGACATGAGCGACTTCTGTTGTGGCTGAACGACGACCACTTGCGGTCATGCATGTGATTCTTAGTTAGGTCACTGACGCGGTCGAGGACAACGTAATGGCCAACGTAATGTGGCGACATTATCTGGGCTAAACCACGTTTCCGGAGAGGTCGCCAAAGTCACACTAGGTCTCCAAGTGCGTAAGACGCATGGCGATGCTATCAGCCGTATCGAGCTTTTGAACGCTCTTGCGAAGCCAGAATCCGCAAACGGTCAAGACGTCAAACTTGTTCGGTCCGACAAAGAGTTTAGGCAATGCAAGATTCTTCATGGACGGAATAGGGAATAATGGTGTCGAGAGAATACCGAGGATCATGGGCATATACAGAAGAAAAACGGGCTGTAGCCGGTCGACTCATGTGTTGTATAGTGTTGAAGGCACAAGTTATAAACAGCAGTATGGTATCTCAGTTCTTGTGGTCTGATGCATTGTACAGGGTGATACACTTCTAGCTATAACACGGCCACTGCTTTCAAAGCATCATTGTGTCCGACCCGGCCATTCTATGAAGCTAGGCGGAAGGCCATACGAAGCATCCCCTCCGCGTCCCACTGTGCATATATCGCTTTGCTTCGATAAGCACCTGCATCCGACGCAATGCTGCTTTGAGAGCAGTGACCGTGTTATACCTAGAAGTGGATCACCCTGTACATAGGGAGCATGTTGATGAGTGTGTGGTTGGTGCGCTCCGTCAAACCGTTGGTTTGAGGGTGGTATGTGTGGAGGATCGAAAATGTGACGAGCACACACGGGGAAGCTCTTCCACGACATCTGCCGTAAACTGGCGACCTCGGTCACTGATGATCATTCGCGGAGGTCCATGGCGCAGTATGACGGAATGGAGCAAGAACGCGGACACGTGGTGAGCGGTGGCTGAAGGAACAGCGGCCGTTTCGCTGTAGCGGGTGAGGTAGTCGGCACAAACCACAATCCAGCGATTTCCGTTGGAAGACTTCGGGAAAGGACTCATAATGTCGGTTCCAATTTTCTCAAATGCACCACGTGGTGGAGTCACAGGATGCAGCAGGTCCTGTGGCGTGGACGTAGGACGTTTGTTTCGTTGGCTTTCTGTGCAGCTCGGCACATATCGCTCAGTCGTCGGGCGCATCTTCGGCCAATAAAACCGATCGCGGGCACGGTGGAGCGTTCGTACAGAGCCCAGGGGACCAGAACTGGGGTCGTCGTGCATGGCACGCAGTATGCACGAGCGGAAGCTCTCTGGAACTACAAGTAAAAACTTTGTGCCGGTTCTTGAGTAAGCCTTTTTGCACAGAAGGCCATCACGGAGACAAAATGAGCTGGGAGCTGTGGAATCCCGCGCCGCCGCAAGCAGTGGCTCGAGGCTTGTGTCGGTCTCTTTCGTAGTCCGCAAAGCTGAGGCGTCGGGAAACTCGGGCACGACGGATGCGATGTAGTGATCGAAGTCAGCAGTCACATTCGGTCGTAGGAAGGGGAAGACGCGAACGACAGTCTGCATCGGCGTGTTTGCGGCCACTCTTGTACGAAACAGTAAATTCGTACTCCTGCAGACGACGGGCCCAGTTTGTCAGACGGCCAGAAAGATCACGAAGGTTGACGAGCCAGCACAGGCGTGATGGTCCACCACAACCGTGAAATGGCGTCCATATAGGTAGCACCGAAATCGCTGAACAGGGATAACTACAGCGAGGCACTCCTGCTCCGTAACAGTGTAGTTACGCTCAGGTTTGCTGAGGGAATGGCTTTCATACGCAACTACATGCTCGCCGGTTGCCGAACGTTGTAGGAGCACAGCGCCAACACCAATCCCACTTCCATCAGTGCACTTCCGTCGGAGCGGAGGGGTCAAAGTGCCGTATATGGGATGTGACGTAAGGCGAAACGTTAGTTGGTGGAAAGACGTGTCACGATCTGAGGTCCAGTCGAAAAGGACGTCCTTTTGTAGAAGAGAAGTCAGAGGATAACCGACGTGTGCAAATCTTGGGATGACTCTTCGAAAGTAAGAGCACAACCCTAGAAAACTGCGGAGCTCCTTTTGAGTCTGGGGTCGTTGGAATGCTGCAACTACAGTATCCTTCTGTGGATCTCGCCGGACTCCATTTTTGTCGACGAGATGTCAGAGTACCAGAGCTTGACGCTCGCCAAAACGGCACTTTTTAAAATTCAGGACACGGCCAGCCTTCTGCAGGCAATCTAAGACAATAGCGAGTCGCGTGTTATGTTCTGTTAAAGTACGGCTAAAAATAAAATCGTCTAAATAGCACATGCAGATTTCTCACTTGCGGCCACGCAGTATTGTATCCATAAATCTTTCAGATGTGGTCGGCGCATTACAAGGGCCGATGGGCATGACATTAAATTCAAATAGGCCGTCCGACGTAACAAATGCTGCTTTTTTTCTTGTCAGCAGGGTCCATCTGAATCTGCCAATACCCCGATCTCAAATCAACCGAAGAGAAATAAGACGCAGATAAAAGCCAATCTAAGGCATCGTCGATGCGCGGGAGACGGTATATCCTTTTTAGTGACGGAGTTGAGGTGACGGCAGTCGATACAGAACCTCCATGTTCCATCCTTTTGTTCACCAATATCACGGGAGCAGCCCAAGGACTGGGGGACTTCTGAATTACGCTCCTGTTCAACACGTCTTTAACTTGCTCGGTGACCGCCTTGCAAGTTTATCACCGATCTCATGTTCAGTTAAAATATAGTACCTTAAGCCACAAGTTCTCTCGATACTGCCACCAAGTGATGAGATCTATCAGAATATGTCAATATTTTCATACTCGTCTCCGGCAGTAAATTGTCCTTCAAGAGAGACACGACAGCAAGCTCCCTCGTTGCCGCCTTTGTAACGCTCTACCTCGACATGCCGCCTTCGCTTCAACTACCTAACTGCCTCGTCCTGACCGTATTCTTCATCTCGGCATTCATCTTAGTAAATCTACCTGGCATTCATTACCACCACTGGAGAAGGCCCATCCTCAAACGAGGCGTCCGCATTATTGCATACGTCTGCTACAATGCCCGACGATGTGGCTGGATTAGTACCAGCCACAGGTTCCATCACGCACGCACGTGTTCACTGAGCGACACAGACACTAGAATATTCCTCTACAAAACAGTGTTTTGATTCCCTAGTCAACAACCACTACTCATTAATCAATCAATAGCACTAGCAACCGCTTCCAATCAATCTGCCAACACACACACATCATATACACTTTATACAAGGTGTATAAGCAGATGCGCAGCTCGCTTTAAAGCGTTGTGGTGCCAATTCTATGATGCCAGAGACATATCTGGTCGGAGTTCCGGTGGCCTCCGCATAGGAGCCCCTCAATTGTTTTCCCCGGTACAGTTTTTACTTGTTCTCGACGCACCCTCTCAAACCTGGGTAGGGCGATTGCTTTTCGGCGCAAAGAAATCGCACTCTCTCAGCGTAAAATAGACCTTCAACACAAAGAAGGTTACCACGAACTGGGCGACCGGTTTTATATATCGAGTTTTAATCACCCCAAATGCTTCTTTGAAATATAACGGAGTCCGGAATGCTCCACCAGTACTACGCAGCATATAAATACCCCCGCCATATCGGCAGCATCTAATACAATGCAGTTCCTTATACAACTTGTACAATTGACGACAGACCAAATATTGCGCATATGTTCAAACGGATATTTTTTGATTGACTTACGCACCAGCCACTTTGTGATTTGAACTTCTACCACCTGGCCCACGATTCTCGAGTCACCTTCCTCCGCTTCGCAATATACAAAAACTGTAGAGATCAGTTTATCCCTTTTTTTTTCTCGTAGTAGTAGCGGTAGTAAAACACAAAAAGGGTATTTTTGGCTCCTCAGATCCTTGCAGATTCGTACAGCCCCACTACACTCAAACGTTCGTGTCCCTGCTGTTCACGACGTCAGCAGCCCATTCAGTGGCGGTCTTCTGCGGGAAAGGGTCATCAGAGCGTAGCAGGGTCTCCCAATCCTTCCAGGTGGTGAGGTGCTCCAGACCCCACAGGGGAGAATCCTCTGGGCATCGGAATAGGATGTGGCCGAGGGTGGCGCTGGTGTGGTTGCAAAGGGTGCAGGAGGGGTTGGGGGGGGTGCTATCGGGAACTAATTTAAGAGGATGAGAGCGTTCGCGTCTGGAGGCGCCGCCATTGAGTTTGATGGTAATTGTCTAGGGAGGAGTGAGATGAGGAGTATAGATGTCTCTCAGCTTGGTATGCCTGAGTCAGCTCATTGAATGTGTAATGCTCTCGCGGGAGAACTCCGCAGGAGCTGCCTGTGCCCGGCGTATTATATACACCTCGTGCTAAGCTGTTGGCGGCCTCATTGCCGGGGTGCCCAGAGTGGGCAGGCACCCAGGTGATATCCACGTGGCGGGGAGGGTTAGCAGCAGGCGGGGTTAGTATGCAAGTACCAAAGACAATAACGTAGGTCACATCCGGACGATGCCCTTTCTAACACGTGGAGATCAATTCTACGCGCTTGTAGTCGAGCCCGACCTCTGCACAGAACAGCAAAGATGATTGAGCAGCTGTGGGCACGTAAAGAGTGCATGAGCTGCACCTGTTCGGTTATTTAATGCCATTCTTGAATCTAGTCCTGCGGCAGCCTACACATTTCCGTTGGATTGTAAAAATATATTGTCGTCGCCAAACGGAAGCATCTAGGCAGGGACAGAGGTTAACCTAAACGGCAGTAAACCTTAGATTCACCTCTGCTTCTGATTGCACATTTCCGAACCAATGCGACAGTGTGTGTGTATATTTATTTATTATAATATTTATTTATTTATTCTTCTACCCACAGCGCCACATGTGGCATTAAAGTGGTGAGGGGGTACAGTTCTACAAAGCATAATAAAAAAACAGTTACAAAGACGATGCAAGCAGTTCATTGTCAGATATATGAACACAGGATGAAGACATCAGGGTGTTCCATTCTCGAACAGTGTATGGAAAAGACGATTTAGACAAGTCGGTTCTCGCTATGAATTCATGCACTTTATGGTCGTGATCAATTCTCTCGGATCTATAGCGTGGACAGAAAATGTACTTGTCCCTAGGAATAGCAGTTCTTTGGTGATATATATTGTGAAATAATTTTAGCCTCAGTTTTTTTCTTCTCACTTAAAGTGGTTCCCATTGTAATTTCTGTTTTACACGGGTCATGCTAGTTCGTTTACTATTCCTTAAACATAGCGGTCAGCCAAGTCAGGAACTCTTTCTAATTTTAGCTTATCAACATTTGTCGGCGGATCCCATACATTACATGCATATTCCAGCACGGACCTAATGCAAGTTTTAAAACGCAGATCTCTAGAATCTTGCGGAAACATTATTGTGTTACGACGCAGAGAACCCAATATTTACAAGCCTTCTCACAAACATGATCAACATGCCGATGCTAACAGAGAGTTGGGGTCATATACAAGCCTAAGTATTTATATTTTATATGTTTCCCAGGTAAATGGAACGGAAGTTTTAAAACAAACTGAAGAGTTCTCGTTCCCCAATCTTGCCGAACGAGCGCTAATATGCATTGCTGTTCAACACTCATTTTTACCTCATTCTAACTCATTTATTTTTAACATTAGCATCAGAGAGCCCCTTTTAAATTTCGCGTATAAATGTGCTCCCTTTTGATTCAAATCAGATATGCTTATTATGAGAACGAACGGCGTTTAACCAGCCGTTTTAAGCCGAAACGTTTTCTGCATATCTAGACCCAATTAATAGCATGCAAACTAATTATGTCACAACGGGGGAGTCCATTACCTATTAGGCTGCCTCTTTGAGATTTTTGGAGCGAGAATATTTTTTGAAAGGGTTTCTTCCCTGTTGTTATATCGGTGCACCATGCCTTCGAAAGCACGGTGTCGAACCGGAAATTTTTCAAGTTCGCTTCGGGTTCGGGCTCACGCATTTCGGGTTCGGGTTCAGTTTCGGCAGCCGTTCCGACTCGAACCGGTTCGACCCTGCCTGAACCGGTTCAAATGAGTTCAGACGGGTTCAGAAAAAAAAAACTTATGGTGTATTTTTTTTCTTGCCCCAAATTTTTATTACGGAGTTATCTTTCTTGTTCAAATATATAAAAAGGAGAAAAATTATGTAGCAGCCAGGCTATTGTGTTTGTCGTCAGATTTGACCGACTCCAATTGGTTGTACGGACCCCAGCAAAATGTTTATAATTAGTGACCGACGATTAGAGTCGGATGGGGGAAAATAATAATTTTCCTCTGCACATAACCATTTACAGAATACCCAGAAATGTGGCGCAACAAACACACACACAAGCGAAGAGGCACAACACACGCGCACACTACCAACTGTAATGTGGATCTGAACACACTTCCTCTTCACCACTCCTCCTCTTCTACACTCAAGTACATCTTCTCATCATCCTCTTCTTTGCCAAGGGGATAGTGGTACTTTCTTCCCCGCAGGACATAAACATCGTCCAAGCATGGCAGTCACCAATTCTACACTCAGTCGCTTCTCCACACCTCTGCTTTGCTCTGTTTGTTGCGCCACATTTCTGGGTATTATGCAGCACCAACTAGCTCATCAACCCGTTATTTTGAGAAACCAATTACAGCTGTCACTCACCGAAACTAAAACGAAAATAAAGTTTCAGAGGCGCGTTTAGGGTACATAAAATTTCAAATCAATTTTAGTTAGAGCGAACCGTCTACTACTACCTGTACAACAATGTTTCGCCCGCCTCCCATTAAAGGACTCTGAAATAAGGTCAAGGTCGACCCAAGCCCACACCCCAAGACTAACGATGTATATACCATGTGCGACTATGCACCGCACAGAACAAGGACGCTTTTGCATTTGGCATTTCTATCAAGGTGAAAAGCAAATATACCCGCGCGTTGTGCTCCGAACGACGCTGACAAAAGTCCCCTCCGCCACGTATTAGAGTTGGAGTAATATCGTATGTGTCAAAGAACCATATTAAAATTATGTGTCTCTGGTGGCCGCGACGCGATGCGACTGCCGTATTGTTCCTCGTCATGGTTGCCTGTATAGGCGTGCTACATACCTTCTTCTAAAACCACTTTGTGGCTAGTCTGGTGTGTTCGGTCGCACAATTTGCAACAAGCATGACATGACATCATGGCTGGTCACAAATGAAAATATTTTATTGTTTGCCAGCATAGAAAAACCGAGAAAAGAGGACAGTGTAGAGGATTGTTGAAGTCATTAGGGTTCGTTGAATTGAGAGCATATATACAGGGTGTGTCCGGAAAGTAATAGAAATATTTTTTTTTTTCTGGTGCTGGTAGTCGACCCCACCGGGCTTGGATTGACTGGTCTAGGCAAGAGGGACGTTCAACGTTTCATGATTGCCTAGCGCAGACTGCTCTGAGCTCTAGGAACGTCATAATCGCTGTTTCCTTACGTGTGATGACATCCGCACGCGGACAATGGTACGCAATCAAGTTCTGTAATAAACTGAATGAGAGCCTTGCCGAGACCTCTGAAATGATTCAGCAAGTCTATGGGAAATCTACTTTGTCCTAATCTCATAGCGTCTAATTCCTATTTTCATAGCACCGCGAACCACGAAAATTCCAGATGGCAAATCTCAGAGCCCCAAGACGGCAACGATGAGCCCGTCGAAATTAAAACAATGTAAATGATCTTTTTTGACGTCAAGGGTGTAGTTGACAACTCATTTGTACTCACAGTATGGGCACTCAACGCTGTCTACCAGGTAGATGTAGACTGAGAAAAAGGGTCCTATTCGAGCGGAAAAGGAGATCGCCGATACCTGGGAGTTGCACCACGACAACGTTTCCAGCCACACTCTGTAAGTACGGGAGTTTCTGGCCAAGCACAAGTTGGCGACGTTGCCCAGGCCCCTTTATAGTCCTGACCTGGCTCTACCAGACTTCTTCCTGCTTCCAGGGATCAAGAGCGTCCTGAAAGGAGTCCGTTTTGCGACATCCAAGGCATCCAAACCACCGGGACAACGGCTCTATAACGAGGCTCCTGTTGACGCCTTCCAGGATGCGTACAGGTTATGATAGAGTCGTTGGTAAAAATATGTACATGCCAGAGAACACTATTTAAAAGAATTTTAAACGTTTTGAACGATATCTTGAAAGATTTGTCTTCTACCGGTAAAACTGCATTACTTTCCGAATACACCCTGTACTTTAGTCTAGAAAATACTCTCTCAACGCTAACTTATGTAGATGGCACAGCACAGAGAAAGTGCTGTTGCAGGTATTGATTACAGTTCTGGGCGCCGCAACTTCTCCTCCTCCCTACATTTCAAAACACACGAGTCTTTGCTTATTCTGAGCGACGTTTCAAATGCGTAGAGCAGCCTCTGAACACCATCAATTTTGAGAGAACTACAGCTGTCTCTGCAGGCAGTCTTCTCTTTCCATAAGAAACGCTTGAAGCTGATTCTTTGCGTGCAAACACTTAGGGTAAGATTTTGCTGCCTACTGCAGCGGTGTTTCAGCGCCGCCGGCGATCCTACGTTTCCATATGGCGACGACCAAATGTCGTTTTGCTCGGCACCTTCCTCGCTGGCGCACGTAAAGTCGTATCGAGGGTCTTAGACCGTAGCTCACCGGCTGCACTATTACTTTTCTCTTCTGTGTTTTTTAGGCCTAGTCGCAGGCTCTTTCGGTCCGCTTGAACTCGTTCCTCTCCTTTGCTTTTCAAGGATTTTGTACAGACATCCCTCGCCACCGCGCAACACGTTCACCAGGTTACTCATTAGTTACGTTTTCTCTCAATAGTGCACTTCTAGCTTTCAATACCACGTTCTAAAATTTCTTAGGTCTTCGCATAATGGATGGTGGATAAAGCGATGAAACGCATTCTTTTCTTTTTTTTCCACACCATGGTTGTATGGGCCGAAACGATAGCACGCCAAATAGAGCTGTGAATTATTACCCCTACCAGTAATTCCG
The DNA here is from genome assembly GCF_055883805.1 of Amblyomma maculatum. Taxonomy (NCBI): domain Eukaryota; kingdom Metazoa; phylum Arthropoda; class Arachnida; order Ixodida; family Ixodidae; genus Amblyomma; species Amblyomma maculatum. The sequence goes on along the minus strand of NC_139345.1, from coordinate 149,401,586 downwards.
CTGACTTCCTTGCTCCACCCAGATTGCACATTTGAACACCGGAGCTTCAATCCTGGCAACGTTTAGATGCTGTGAAGAGGAAGAAGTGCACCAAGAACATGCCAGTCAGTGGCATCGTGATCGCTACGCGTGCTGGATCTGACTGTGTATGCTGCCGCTGTGTTCGCCGCTGATCTGCTCAGTCCTACTGATCAAGTCCTGTTGATCTGCTGAATAAACCCAGCACCCCCACCATTTGGTGGAGGTGCTGGGTAAGATCTATCCTCTCGCCCTGGAACTCCGCAGCCGTACATTACCACCTCCTGCGATGCCTGAGGACGTCAACCACCAAGCCGTACAAGTTGGCTCTGCCATCATCTGTCCCAGCTCCCTCCGCCAGCGAGACCCCGCCATCTTCAGCGGCACTGACGACCACGATGTCGAGGACTGGCTCACATCCTATGAACGAGTGAGCGTTTACAACAAATGGGACGCGGAAACAAAGTTAAGCAACGTCATTTTCTATCTCACCGGCGTAGCCAACCTATGGTTTCGAAACCATGAAGCGGACATTCCATCATGGTCCGCGTTTAAAGCCAGCTTCTCTGAAGTTTTCGGCCGACCAGCTGTGAGGAAACTCCGCGCTGAACAGCGCTTGCGTACGCGGTCTCAGCAAGTTGGCGAAAATTTCACGAACTATATCGAGGACGTCGTCGACTTGTGCAAGCGCGTTAACCCACACATGTCAGAGGCCGAGAAGATCAAGCACATTCTGCAAGGCATCGATGACGATGCCTTTCAGATGCTGTCGGCTCGAGATATCCTCACCGTCGCGGAAGTGGTCACACTGTGCCAAAGTTATGATGAACTGCGGAAACAAAGGGCCATAACTCGCGCGAACACCATGCACTCTGAGTCCCTTGCTGGCCTGACAGATGCAGGCGAACATTCTGCGCTCCTGCCACAAATTAAGAGCTTCATTCGGGAAGAAGTTGCTCGACAGCTCTCCCTTATATCCTGCCATCAAGAACCTTCCTCACACTTAGCTCCCAGTTTGCGCCACATTATTCAAGAACAGGTAGCTGAATCTCTTCCTCCAGCCCCTCAACCCATGCCTGTTACAGCGCCGTTAACATATGCGGCTGTTGCGGCCCGACCGCCACCTACATATGCTCCACCGCCACCTGCCTACGTTCAGCCGCCTCCTGCGCCTGCGCGAGAACCTGCGCAGTTTATGCGACCGGCTCCAAGACCGCGTAATCCCTGGCGCACGACGGATAAGCGGCCAATTTGTTACACTTGCGGGCTTGCTGGACACATTTCTTGTTACTGCCGCAACCGTCTCCCGGTGTCGGCATCAGCTACTCATGGTTCTGCATACTGGTCTCCGACGCCTCAGTATTCCGCGCCTACTGAGCCTCCAGCCCGCCCTCATTTCTCCCCAGACCGCTCAGCCATGTCCGACCGCCTTACACTGTCGCCGCGACGCTGCTCTATCTCTCCGATGCGACGTCGACAGAACGCTTCACATGAGGAAAACTAGAGGCCGCAATTCCTGAGGCGAGAACTGCGACCCAGTCGAACTTCCCAAGTCCTCATCTGTCGCCGACAAACCTAATTGAAGTTTTCGTCGAGGGTGTTGCTGTCATGGCTCTAATTGACACTGGTGCTGCGATTTCGGTAATGGACGCAAAACTATGTCGCACTTTAAAGAAAGTGAAGACGCCAATTGCGGGACTTTCGTTGCGAACGGCCAGCGCTCAGCATATCAAGCCTTTAGCAGCGTTCACCGCTCGAGTAGTTATCCAGAATTCCCTTTATACGATTGAGTTCGTCGTGCTGCCAAGTTGCTCGCACGCTGTAGTTTTAGGCTGGGATTTCTTTTCGCGTCATGCTGCTATTAACGATTGTGCTCGAAATGAAGTGGGGTTCTCGACTTTGCCCGATGCCTTACCAGACGCTGATCAATCAAATTCCGGTGCTAAAGCCCTCGTCGTCGAAGATATCGACCTTCCTCCCTGCTCTTCAGTGCTTGTTCGTGTCGTTTATGCATCTATTAGCGATGACACCGTTCTCTTCACACCAGCCCATACTTTCCTGCACCGCAAGTGCCTTCCATTGCCCTACGCAGTGCTCGCTATTTCCGCTGGCCTTTCCATGTTATGGGTCTCTAACCCATTTAACTCCCCTACTGCTTTGCGCCATGGCGAATGCCTCGGAAGTATCCAGCCAATCGCATCTCTTCTGATGTCTGAGGAACCTGATGACGCGCCGCACTGTGCCGTGACTGCGCTCAGCCCCCCTTCACCTGCGCCCGCTCCCCCCTCTACAAACTTGTTCCTCCGTTCCATCGATGCCGATCTTCCTCCAGAGCAGCGCACTCAGCTTTTGAACTTACTACATCACTTTCGCTCCTCCTTCGACTCTCATCAATGTTCTTTAGGTCAAATTTCTACAGCCACTCATCGCATCTACACCGGCACCCACGCACCACTACGACAGCGCCCCTATCGTGTGTCTGCAACCGAACGCCAGGCTATTGAAGCGCAAGTCGACCTAATGATCCAGAACGGCGTGATAAAGCCCTCTAGCACCCCTTGGGCCTCACCTGTTGTCCTTGTAAAAAGGAAAGATGGCTCTATCCGCTTCTGTGTCGATTATCGCCGCCTTAATAAGATTGCGCGATAGGACGTCTATCCTCTCCCACGCATCGACGACGCTCTCGATTGTTTGCAAGGCACCGAACTCTTTTCTTCCCTAGATTTACGTTCCGGGTACTGGCAAGTCCCCTTGGAAGCGGCTGATCGCCCCAAAACTGCCTTTGTAACTCCCGACGGCTTGTACGAATTCACAGTTATGCCGTTTGGCCTTTGTAATGCTCCGGCAACATTTGAGTGGATGATGGACACCATTTTGCGTGGCCTAAAGTGGAAGACATGCCTCTGGTACCTCGATGACATTGTCGTCTTTTCTCGTGACTTTGACACACATCTCTACCGTCTGAAGCACGCTTCGACCTGCCTATCTGATGCCAGACTGCAGCTGAATTTGAAAAAATGCCGTTTTGCCGACCGCCAGCTCACCATTCTCGGCCACGTTGTTTCCAAAGAAGGTGTATCTCCAGACCCTGCCAAACTTCGTGCCGTAACAGCCTTTCCCAAACCGACTTCCATCAAAGATCTAAGTAGCTTCCTCGGGCTGTGCTCTTACTTTCGCCGCTTTATTAATAATTTTATTGCTGCTCCCTTGACAGAACTTCTGTCCGGCAGTTCCGACCTTTCGTCGTGGTCACCAGCGTGCGACGATGCCTTCAATGCTTTACGACACATCCTCACGGCACCGCCTGTCCTACGTCACTTCGACCCCACAGCGCCTGCTGAGGTCCACACAGACGCCAGTGGTATTGGTATCGGCGCTGTGCTCGCTCCGTGCAAAGCCGGTAATACTGAATACGTGGTAGCCTATGCTAGCCGTACACTCACGAAGGCTGAATCCAATTACTCTGTCACTGAAAAAGAATGCTTAGCGATTATTTGGGCTCTTACTAAATTCCGCTCTTACCTCTATGGTCGCTCTTTCGACGTAGTGACGGACCACCATGCGCTTTGCTGGCTTTCCTCACTGAAAGACCCATCCGGCAGACTGGCAAGATGGGCTCTTCGCCTTCAGGAATATGATGTCCGCGTTGTTTACCGCTACGGTCGCAAACATCACGACGCCGATGCACTTTCCCGCTGCCCCCTTACAGCTGAGGTCGCGAGCCTTTCCCCTTCCGACGATTCCCCGCCATCGCTTCGCATCAATGACATGCCGTCAGCGCAGCGGCAAGATCCTTGGATAAACTCTATCCTCGATTTTATCTCCAATCCTACAGCTGCTTCTCCATCGCGTGCTCTCCGCCGCCATGCTTCCCACTTCGCCATTCGTGATAACCTCCTCTACCGCCGCAACTACTGCGCAGATGGTCGCAAGTGGTTGCTAGTTATTCCCCGGCAGCTACGTTCGCAAATTTGTGACTATTTCCACGCTGACCCACAATCCGGTCACGCGGGCGTCTTCAAGACATACACTCGTCTCCGGCTGCGTTACTACTGGCGGGGTATGTACACCTTTGTACTCAAGTACGTTCCCTCATGCCTCACCTGTCAACGTCGCAAGCCATCTCCTCAACGTTCTGCTGGAGAGTTGCTGCCGTTACCCAGCCCACCACGTCCTTTCGACCACGTCGGCATTGATTTGTACGGGCCGCTTCTCTACACTGTGGCCGCCAACCGCTAGGTTATCGTAGCCGTTGATCATCTGACGAGGTATGCAGAAACCGCCGCACTTCCATCTGCCACAGCATCAGAAGTAGCTTCCTTCATTTTGCAGCGATTTGTTCTTCGCCATGGCGCACCTCGAGAGCTGCTCAGCGACAGAGGACGCGTTTTCTTGAGTGACGTTGTGAAAGCCTTGCTCACCAAGTGCAACATTATTCATAGAACCACCTCCGCCTATCATCCCCAGACTAATGGCCTCACTGAGCGTTTCAATCGTACCTTTGGCGACATGCTCTCTATATACGTCTCCTCCAACCACTCAAACTGGGACCTCGTCCTTCCGTATGTCACGTACGCATACAATACCGCAACACAGTCTTCTACTGGCTTCTCTCCTTTTTTTCTCCTCTACGGATGTCACCCCTCCGCTACAATCGACACCATACTCCCGTATCAGTCAGACATATCAGAGTATACACCTGCGTCTGAAGCAGCCCGGCATGCGGAAGACTGTCGACAAATCGCCCGCGCATTCACGGCTAACACCCAGTACCGCCATAAATCCAACCATGACAGCCAACACTCGACACCGCACTTCTCGCCTGGCGCTCTTGTGTGGCTATGGATACCTTCCAATGCCCCTGGACTGTCTTCAAAATTTCTTGCTAAATACCATGGACCATACCATGTTCTGGAGCGCACCTCTCCGGTTAATGATGTGGTGGAACCTGTTAAGCCGTCCCACGATCTACGCCGGCGCGGACGCGAGATTGTTCACGTCCAGCGCCTCAAACCCTATTACGACCCTGCCGTCTTGCTCACGCCGTAAATCGCCAGGATGTCTCCTCTTCGTCCCGCGGGTAATTGTGAAGAGGAAGAAGTGCACAAGGAACATGCCAGTCAGTGGCATCGTGATCGCTGCGCGTGCTGGATCTGACTGTGTTCGCTGCCGCTGTGTTTGCCGCTGATCTGCTCAGTCCTGCTGATCAAGTCCTGTTGATCTGCTGAATAAACCCCCCATCCCTGCAATGCTAACAGAAATTAAACAAGCTGTCATCGCTGGGGAAAAACGCAAGGGAATACAAAAGGGAATTCGACTTATGGATTGACCTTTGTGCTAAGTTACTTCAGATAAAACTCGAGGTCTGACGGATTATTGCTACACAGGGCCGCATTCCCCCATCGGAGTCGGCTTATAATTCTGACGTCTCTGTCAACCAAATTGCATCTGCTGGCGTCGCATCGCGTACGGCTACTCTGCACGCCATGTGACTCATCGCGACGTCTTAGAACGATAGGAAAATAAAATGATTGGAGAGACATTTTGTAAGATTCGTCACTTCTTTCTGAGTTGTACATGACTGCATATTTATTCATCTTAATATGTAACTGAGCTTACGAATTATCGCTGCTATTTTACTGCCTAGGAAAGCTCTTGAATGCGGCAACTTTCTCCTTGAGCGCTGCCATTGCGCAGTACAGTGGCCAAACGTGTTCGAGATGAAACGATAGCCAGGCACCAGAGCTTGATAATATTGCACGTAGCAATATGTTTTTCTTTTTTCTTCACATGTTCCTACAATAGACGATTTTTTAACAGTTAGAATGTTTGCGGTGTGCAGTGGCGCTCAGGAAATAAGCGAGGAGAACGCTTTACATGCAGCAGTAAGAGAAAAAAGATTGTGTGTTGACAGCAAAAGTGGGTCGTAACCGTACCGCAAACCGATCGGAACGGTTCCTTCAATTTGTTCCGGTTCGGGTTCAATTCTAAAATGGCGGAAAAATTCGGGTTCGGTTCGTTTCCGGTTTTGGGCAAAAATTCGGGTTCGGTTCCCGTTTTCGGTTCTGTTCCGGTTCCGGTTCGACGCCCTGGCGAGTGTAATGCCCTCAGGAAGAACGTGCACAAAAAGGCCGAAGTTCAAAACTGGAATATAAGCGTTGTTATTTTCTACGTGCACGAAATTATGAGGGAGAGCAATTATACTCTACAGAGTTACTTATGGGGCAAACCATGTGGTCGCCATCAGGAAAGGAGGGGAAAAGAGACTTGGGCACATACACTGCCGCTTCTGGCGGCAGGCAAGTAAATGTAGCGGAGCAGAGACGGAGTGTTGAATTTTCAGAAGCCTCTTTGTCAGGACAGAGCGGCAGGTCTAGATGAAGCAGTCCAGAAGAGCAGTCAATGAGCGCGGAATGTTCAGTTAAAAACTGGAGTCCTAATATAGCGTCGTGAGGGAAAATGGTGAAGACTGTAAATAGCACAGAGATGTGGCGGTCGGCAATGATAATTCTCGCAGTACACATGCCAATCACAGTAGCTGTGTTGCCATCAGCAACACGAACGCGAGTGAGGGTTGCTGAGGGTTGCCATCAGCAACACGAACGCGAACGGGTGTGAGGACTTTGTTGAGGCGTCGACGGAGCGAGGAACTGAGAACGCAAAATGTGGGCGCCAGTGTCAATAAGGGCAGAAACTGAGACTCCGTCCACAAGAATGTCAATGATGTTACATCTGGGTGCGGGGGCAGCTCCGAGTTCACAGTCTTGGTCGGTAATGGAGCGCACTCCCGGGTGCTGCACTGGCTAGTTTCCCGAGTCGGTGCCGGCGTATGATGGGGAGGAGCTGCGACGAGGCATCGGTGAAAGGAATCGATGAGCCAGTGAGGATGGAGATCAGCTGGAGCAACGGGCAGTGGGGACCGTTTCGTTGCGAGGCTCATCTGTTTCAGGAAGATAATGTCGAGCTCCATCATAGGTGGGGCGAGGCTCCTCTGGTTGAGCAGGGAAGCATTGAGGTCCATTAGTATCGACGGTCGGCGCTCTAATAGGAGCGAGGGGCGAAGAAGGAACGGCTACGGCAATAACGCGATGTGTGTCCGGCGCGACAGCAAATGAAGCAAATTGGCCTGTCGTCTGAGGTGCGCCCATCTGCAGGATTACGACTAAGGTAGGGACGTAGAGAATTGCTTGCATTAGCAGCACCCACTAGAGGAACAGGGTGCGATGGTGACGATGGCGGCACGGGGATGGAGGAGAGGCCAACGTTAGCAAGCTCCTGGCGATCAATGGCCTGTATCATGGCCACGGCGTTGAGCAGCGGAGACGTCAGTGGTGTAGGAGCTAAGGCCTCGAGTTCTCTCCGGATGATCCGAGTCATGATCGCTGGATGAGAAGGCTGTTGCAAAGGCGCCAGGTCAGCGCAGGATGATGTAGCCGCTGTATTATGAAGGAGCTCAAATCGCTGTACGAGACGCCGTTGTTTAGCCTGGTCGAATTTTCGACGGACTCGAAGTACCGAGTCAACGGTAGAGCAATTCGTGCAGAAGAGGATGTTGAACGCGTCATCCGCGACACCCTTGAAGATATGCCCTATCTTGTCACTTTCCGGCATGGAGCTGTTCCCCTTGCGGCACAAAGAAAGCAAGTCTTGAATATAGGCAAGGTAGGACTCCGTGGAGATTGGGTGTGAGTAGAAAGTTCTGTTTTTGCTGCGAGCGCCCGCCTAATCGGCTTCCCGAACACATCCTGGAGCTGTTGTTTACAAATTTCCCAGGTCACTAGCTCTTATTCGTGATTTTGAAACGACGTGCGGGCTGTTCCTGCTAAATAGAAGATTATGTTCGCCAGCGTGGTGGTCGCGTCCCAGTGATTGTTTCTGCTGCAGCGCTCGTACTCATCCAGCCAGTCGTCAACATCCGGCTTGTCTTCGCCATTAAAGATGGGAGTGTGGCAGACTTTCGTGAGTACTATTGGCTGAGCCGATGTTGCTGCGATGTTAGGGGCTGCCTTAGAGGTCATAGTGGTCGTTGTTGATGTCGCTGTGAGCCCAGGTAGGTGGCAGCCACTGCGCAAATCCAGATTTTTACAGCGTAAAGGGGCTATTTTGTGCGCACGAAAAACTTTAGCCACCGCCACCAAGATGATATAGGCCTTAGCATCTGGTATCATGAGTGAGTCCCAGAACATTTGTAGCGTGGAAAAAATACATTTGAATATAAATTTAAGCACAAGAAGCCAGCGGCTGCCGCAATGTCAAATGATAAGATGTTAAAATAATGCCTTTTTATTTTTAGTAACTATGAATGTAGTCTTCGGCATTACTCACGACTACACTGCATATAATCCAGCCTGAAGCGTTCCTAAAAGAGCTGAGAGTTATGTGGGAAAAATTGGTTTAGGTTTGTCGAATATTAAATTTATCGCTTCCCAATTCGATTAAAAGCGCAGTGCTTGAAAAACAGAGGTGCCGTTGTCAATAGCAGTACTAGTCAAAACTTCGACATGAATATCTGCCAGTATTTAGGACAGAATGGCACATGAGTCGTCATATTTGTGTTGGGCTCTTTTTAAATGAATGCGCTCCATGAAAAGATTCTGTCGATCAATATACTAAGGTAACATTTGCCAATAACAAGAATTTCGCTGAATTAAACAACAAATATAGTTTTCGTGTCTTCTAGTACCAGAAATACGAAGTATAAAGCCAACGCTTTCGTCCAGTGGAAGTGGCAAAGGTTCGTGCAGCCGCGAGCGTTGTCTAATTTGCAAAAAATAATAAATTCGATTCGCTTCCCAATGAAAGTAAAGCATAATACAACCAATGAGCGCGTGCTCTCACTGAAAGAAAAGTTAGGATTCACACGATGTCGGTGGTGATGATTATAATTAACGACGACCTTAAATACAAAATGTAGGAGGAAATCGTATCGCGCGTCACCTTCCAAGGTAATATCAAAACGCGGGAAACAATCCTCTTTACTCCATAACATCATGTTTATGGAAAGAGGGGCGCATTAATTTTGGATGCTCTGCCCCTTGCAGTAATGAAGACGCCCACTCGACGCTGGTCCCTGAACCGGCGAAGCAATTCCTCAGACCCTCCGGTGACACATTTGCGCACATCCGACAATATAGCCTTCACCATCTGCCGGGCTGCACTCACTGCAGGCCAAATGCCTCTTCTATATGCCTTCATTTACCCGTTAGTGTGCCAGCTGCGCCCACCACATCTCATGAGCTAGTAAATTTAATGAAGGTGCAGATACAGGGCATCCCGTTCTGAAGACTTCCTTACCGTGCCAAATTGGCTTTTATAGGATATGTAAAGTCCAGTTGACATTTCATACCGGTGTAACCCGTTAACTATCAATTTTTATAATACTGATACCTGACCGGTATAACGCTCAAACGGACAAACCGGTCAGTTATGGAGCGCTTTACCGGACAGATAATGTTCGGTATGAATCTCAAACCGGACGGAGTGGTTCCTTATGAAACTCATTTACTGGAAGGACATTCAACCCGGATGAAGCCGTCGTGCATAGGGTAGGCATAGGGCAACCCGTATTAAAAGTAACGTACCGCGCCAACCCGGCTTACCGAACCTCTACGGCCCGATTTAAACCTCATATCAGTGCGACCCGTCATCTATAAAGTTTAAACCCATTGATACCCGACACTATAAAAGTCAAACCGGACAGGCCACTCCATCGTGGGGCTTGTACCGGACAGACCATGTTTGGTATGGTCTGATACACCTGACGCAGCGGTCTGGTATGGAGCTCAACTAGGCCGGCAATGCCCGGTGTAGATGACGTATTAGACGGGCTGGACTGGTATCTCATATACGAGGCTCATATACGTGACAGACCATGTACGGGTGGAAACTCAAGTACGTTGAAGCCATCCTGTATGTAACTCATAACGGAGAAAGTACTTCCATTTCGCCACTTAAATCGCACCGACTGATGAAGCCCAACCAGAATGACTATGCAGAGGTATGCCAGCGCGTTGATGAGCACAAATACATGCACACCATACATATGGCAGACGTGATGGGAGAAATTACGGTTAAAATGTCCGCTTTTGGTTTCTCAGTGTTTTTGATTCCTAGACAATCACGAACCTCCTGCCAAAGTTTCATTCGTGAAAGGGCTCTAGAAACATCAGCAATCCTCGACGGCACCTGTGCGCTCTTTTCGCCCCCGTGAAATAGCCCAAAAGCGCCATATTCAAAGCGCGCAAGCCGGCTGTGCATTCGGCCTAGCTCCGCTAGGGGGCCAACGGAGGCGCATGTGCTTCGTGTGGGCTCCGCGTTTCGAGCCCCTGCTACAAGGGAAAACACCCGGATACGTCGACTGCGACACACGGACAAGAACCGTGAGTGTACAAGGCACCTTTCAAGACCTTATTTACGCAAATCGGAGCTCGGGAGACCGAGCTCCGACTGTCTAAATCCAGCGTCGCTCCGGCGCCCTTGCTTACCCGAACGCCAGGCCTAGTGCGGCGCGAACGCCACGGCGGCAGTCATGGAGTACGCCGTAGTTGGGACGAACGCTTCCCCAGCCGAATTCGAAACACCAGATTGGCAGGCAATTGTTTCTTACCGTACCAAGAACCCCAAAGCTGAGTCATTAACACCTCAGAAGAAAAATGAGCAGTCCGAGAAACCGAAGGCGAAACCGCTCCCTCTGCTACATCCCAAGAAACCGCTACCCCGACTCCCGGAGAAGGACTATAAAATCATCTACAGACCAACGGGTGGCGTAGACATCACGCGTTACACCGAGAAATCTATTAGACAAGCGATCGCAACAGCGAGCGGCGTCACCGCGTCCGCGGCCGAAAACGACCAATCTAGAACCAACTCTGCAAAAAATGTGATTACCACATCGACGCCGGTGCAGGCAAACGCACTACGCTACGTCGCAGTCAAGCAAATCAAAATAGAAGGCAAAGACATTGTTATGACGTCGTACATCGCCCCTCCGGACAGGGCCCTGCAGGGCATTATCTATAGGGCTTACGATGGCGAAACGCACCAAGAAATGATGACCGAATTCCGAAAAAGAAACCCTGACATCGTTCAAGCACGCACCATGGGAAGAACATCAAAGTCCCTCCTGCTTCACTTCGACGCGGACGAACTCCCAGATAGCATCGTCTACTTCGGAGTCCTGTACCCAGTTTACCCCTTCATTCCCAAAGTAGAGGCGTGTACAAACTGCAGAAGAGTCGGCCACAAAAGAGACGTATGTCCGGAGCCACCGCAACAACGGTGCCCGTACTGCGGCAACCAACACCTGAAAGAAGAAGTCTGCGACCCGGTCTGCATTATCTGCGGAGGAGGGCACCGCACAGGCGATAACAGCTGCAAGAAGCGATTTCAACGACACCAAACGAAAAAGTCGGAGCACCAATCAAGACCCAAATCACGGACATGTGACGACCCAACATCTACCGAAAGGAAGGACCGCTCGAGCTCCTTCCCGTCCTTGGACAGCGGACGCAGCAGCAGCCGTAGCGGACTGAGCAGCAGCGGCGGACGCAACGGAAGCAGCAGCAATGGAGGAGGCGCCAGCACTAGCAGCCGGACTCAGAGCCCCGGGCCGAAACAGGTGAGCTGGGCAGGAGTGGCCTCTCATGGGAAGGGGATGGAGCTGCAGACATTACAGTCTAAACTAGATCAGGCACTCCACCATATTCAAATTCTCACGGATCGAATCAAACACTTGGAGGAGGAAAATAGTAAACTAAAAGCACCCGCCATATCTCAGGACCCACCTCCGAAACCACTCCCATTGCCGGAAGTCACAGAAATGGAAACTACTGTGACCGCCTCAGTCGAAACCCCAGTAAGCGTAGTTAGCAAGGAAGAAACACCTCGCAAAAAAACGAGCAGTAGCAGCAGACGTAAGAAATATCTCAGTGGAGGATAGAGTCCCAAAACTCGAACAAAAAGTGGAGGTGCACAGCCAGAAACTCGATAGTCTAACCCAAAGAGTTGATAATTTAACACAAAGACTCGAACAACACATACAGGATGTAAATCACAAGTTCGGAGTAATTGACGCCGTTTTACAGGAAATTTTACACCGGCTTCCCCCTTCAGCTCAAGGGGCGCCAATCGATCTATCCCAGCAAAATGGCCAATCCTAAAACCGTAACAATTTGTCAGTGGAACTGCAGGTCTATGCGCAACAAAAAAACAAATCTGCAGTTACACGTTCAATCGCAATCCGAAAAACCTGACGTTATAGCGATTCAAGAACCCAGAATGTCTCGACTAAAACTGCCAGGGTACCGGGCGGTTCTGCCATGTCACATCAAAGAACAGCCTTTAACCACTACGTTGGTACATAGAAATCTTACCGTGGTTAACCACGAGATTGAAAACATAGAGCTCGATTGTATATTAATTGAAATTCTGCCTAGCAGAAGAAACTCCTCTTCTCTGTTCGTACTAAATGCATACAGCCACCCCAGGGCACCGGCTGGACCAGCGAAAGCCGCTATACTCAAAACCCTCCAAATCGCAGGCCAAAACCCAACCCTAATTGTGGGCGACTTCAACGCTCAACACGTGCAATGGGGACACGCAACCATATCCAGGAAAGGAACGGCCCTAATGGATTTTATCCAGCAAAGAGGGCTCACCCAATACACGGACCCCATGCAACCTACTAGGATAGGCAACAGCGTGACCAGGGACACGTGCCCGGACCTAACGATGGGCAAAAATCTCTCAGACTTAAGCTGGAGCAACACCAGACAAAATCTGGGAAGTGACCACTATATCATAATGTCTAAAATCACCATTGCCAATCTCAAACCCCAACCCAGAAAAAACAAAATCATCGACTGGGACAAACTTAGGACTATCCGCGACCAAAATAACGAACCAATCATAGACTTAGAACACTGGACACAGACCCTCCTATCGGATGTGGAAAAGGCCACTAAGGAATTAGTACATGACTTAGGCGTAAATACGGTTGACAGCCGACTTACGCACATGTGGGAGGCAAGGCAGAGCCTAGAAAAAAGATGGCTTAAGCAAAAATATAACAAAAAGCTTAGAAACAGGATCGTCACACTCACGAAAGAAATTCAACACCACACCTCAGAACTAGCGAGACAGCAGTGGAACCATATTTGTGAAAATGTGAATGGCAATCTAGGCACGAGGGAGACGTGGAATCTTCTGCGGCATCTCCTTGATCCGGAATCCAACAAGGCTACCACTCAAAAGGAAATCACCAAAATTTTAAACATAGACCCAGGCACGGATCAAGATATTATAGACACGCTACAGCAGAAATACTTCTGCACAACCCGCGAGACGAAGTCCCTGCCCGATTATAACGGAGAGCCTAACTCCATCCTGGATGCTGACAAAACAATGGCGGAAATAAGAGCAGCCCTCTTTAAGGTACGTACAACATCCGCCCCAGGAGAGGACGGCATTAACAATACGACACTCAGAAATCTAGACGACGCTTCTATCACAGCCCTCGCGGACTTTGCGAACGAGTGTTGGAGGGAGGGAAAACTCCCAGCGTCTTGGAAACATGCCATCGTTAAATTCATCCCAAAACCTGGCAAAAAGCTCGCGCTCGAAAACCTCAGACCTATTTCGCTTACTTCTTGCATAGGAAAACTGATAGAGCACGTTATACTAGACAGACTCCAGTCCCACATGCAAAAAGAGAATTTATATCCAAACACTATGGTCGGCATTAGACCACATTTATCAGCACAAGATACGATGCTAAGACTAGCAAACGAAGTCCTATCTCATGAGCAAGAAAGGAGTACCAGGGCAATCCTAGCCCTAGATTTAACCAAAGCCTTTGATAATGTTAAACACAAAGCAATCCTAGAATCTCTTTCACTGCTGAATGTAGGCGCAAGAACGTTTAACTACATCAAGGACTTCCTCTCCGATAGGACGGCTAAAATTCAAATTGGCACTATCAAATCTGACACCTTCACTTTAGGAGATAGAGGAACTCCGCAAGGATCGGCCCTCTCCCCCTTTTTATTCAATATAACCCTAATCAAAATGGCACGCGAACTCGCAAGAATCCCAGACCTAGAACACTCTTTGTACGCGGACGATATCACCCTTTGGACCACCAAGGGGAGTATTGGCACGATACAAGATACGCTACAACAAGCGGTAGACGTAGTCGTAGAGGAGGCGCAAGCCGCGGGACTCGCGTGTTCCCCCCAGAAATCTGAATTACTCATTCTACACCCAAAGCGTCAAAGAAAGAATAAAGCGCCTGCGATCAAAATCTACGCGGAAGATGCAGCCATCCAAGAAGTGGCAACACTAAGAATCTTGGGAATGCTCATACAGTCAAACCAAAAAAACGACACACTAATTAAGAAACTGAAAAACACCGTCAACCAAATTTCCCTCCTCCTCAGACGAATCGCGAATAGGCGTGGAGGAGTTAAAGAAGCTGAGACCAGGAAACTAGTAGAAGCCTTCGTTCTTAGCAGAGTTATCTCCTCTACACCATACGTCACCCTCACAGTTAGAGAAAGAGACGACCTGGATTCACTAATTAGGCAGTCCTATAAAATTGCGCTTAACATCCCTCGCAATACCCCAAATGAAGCACTACTAAAGTTAGGAATTCATAACACCTTAGCGGAAATGATGGAAGCACACCTCACCGCACAATACGAACGATTATCAAGCACTGAAACGGGACGTTTCATCCTAAAAAAAGCAGGAATACAATATGAAGGGACCCGGGCCCACACTTTGCCGAGTCCAAGACATGTGCGCGAGCAATTAATAGTCCGTCCTCTGCCTAAAAACATGCATCCAGAATACGATACGGACAGAAGAAGGGCTAGGGCACAAAAATTACACGAAAGATTTTCAGTACAGAAAGACACGGCGCACGTGGACGTGGCAGAACATGCGGACAGAGATGCCTTTTCCCTGGCAGTTGTCGATCATCGAGGTTCTCCCCTCGCATCGGCGACAATCAATAAAACAAAATTTCCAGAGGAGGCCGAAGAGGCTGCCATAGCTTTAGCCATTACCTCCACCACTGCCAAATACATCCTTAGCGACTCTAAAACCGCAATTCGAAATTTTGCAAAAGGAAGGGCCCACTCCGCAGCCATCAAAATCTTACAAAAAATCTCCCATACCCGCCTTATCACATTGATCTGGGTCCCTGCCCATTCCGACCATCCTGGGAACGAGGCAGCGCATCAATTTGCCCGAGGATTTGTAGTTAACCGGGAGGTGCGCTGCCCTGAGCTCAGGTCGGCCAGGGAGCGGATGACAACCTACAAAGAAATTACTACCCACTTCAAGAAAGAAAGACAAATCTTCCCAGAACCACATCGATCTCTAAGTAAAACACAACAAGTCACCTGGCGGCAGCTTCAAACAGACACTTTCTTTAATCCGTACATGTGCTCCATATGGTTCCCAGAGCAGTTCAGCCCTGTCTGTTCTCTCTGTGGACATCAAAAGGCAGACACACCACACATCCTATACTCATGTAATCAAGACAAGCCATCACAGAGTCTGCAGCTCTCTACCCAATCTCAGTGGGAGGCCGCGCTGCTCAGCTCCGACCCGGAGGTTCAACTCCGAGTCACGGAGCGGGCTGAAGAGGTCGCCGAACGACATCGTCGGTCGGCCACCTGGCGTCCGGCCTAGAAGAGGAGCCCACCGCGGGGACGGGAACGTCAACCCACCCCGCTCCTACGACCTCTTCTTTAAATAAAGTTTACCTCCTCCTCCTCGGCCTAGCGCGCAACGGGGGCCCTTGCAAGAAGCATCATTTCATTTTCAAATAAGAATGCACGCTTCCATAGAGAGTAGAGTGAGGCGTACGAAACCCAGAATAACCGGTACGAAATTCCGCATACCGGCGAGCTCTATTTGGTACGAAACCAAACCTGCGATGCGACTGGGGCAAAGGTAGCACGTGATGTTTAAAACGTCACTTCGCGGCATGCAGGGGCTTACCTTGTCAAGATCGCATCTGGCGCTGAATCTAGTAACCTTAATTTTCTACTTTCATCGAGCATACACATTCGGTGAAAGAATGCCAGCTACAAAGTTCGTGCCACGCAACGGCTTGGTAGACAAAGTTGCTTCACTAAAGCGAACGGCCGACATAGCGCTGACCGACTTCTCTCAGTTTGCCCCTCTCAGGATAACTCTCCTGACAGCGACAACTGTGTATCTGAGGCTAGCTAGACATTGCTTGTGGCACATACACTACCAATATCCTAGAGGACAACAACCCATCGTGTGTGGTGCGGACGCGAGCATGGCCCCTCTAGAGCTCAAAGGTGACCAGGAATAAGTGGCAATGAGAAGCCACTGTTGCGAAGCAGCGCATAGACACAGAAGGAGTAACATATGCTGCTATGGTAATTCCTTGAGCACTAGATCTTGAAAACTAATGTGAGGTCATTTTCAACTTTGAGCCCATTACTAAAACACATCGCAAGCATTTTAAATGTGCACTCATAACAGCATATCAGGTGACGCTTTCTTGAGTGCTTACATACGCACAACGCTTAATCGGAAGTGCATTCATTGCCGCTGCTGCTGCGCTGGCATCCGCCAAGCTAAAAAATGCTATATGATACGCAACCATATTACGACATTCGGAGATCTGCCAGAAAATAGCCCGATGCGTTATAAAGATGTTGAACATATGTGAACCCGCGTGATAGCCATCAATAAAGTAAAAAAATGGCTGCGCAAAAAATGGCTACGGTTTAGCTCGACTAAGTCCGGTTATGCAAGTGTAGACTTTGCTATGGTTGGTTATGCTATGTTGCTAAGCCAAGTTAGCCAAGGAAACGCAACCGAACCACCGATTCCAGTGCGTGATTTCTCCGTGGCTGTCTGCGAACCTCAAGAGCACCATAGTCCGGTATAGACGACACGAAGTCGGGAGGCGAACCAGATGAGCATCAGTGGAGGTAGCGGGAACTTGGTAGGAAGGGGACTGTAAGGCTGTTTGACATTGTGTCAGGCAATGCATGTTTTTGTAGATATGTAACAGTACAAATAAGGTTTGAAAGTTGTGAGAAGAAGACGCAGTGTTGGGTGGTAACAGTCAATGACGACACGCTGACACTTTTGTGAGAGCGAACGACAAACCTGTATTGAACTTTACATTATATGGGCAGGCTAAAGAAAAGTACAACACACACAGGCCTTCTTTCCTTCCGTTCACGAAGCAAAGTGTCTGGTTTGCAGGCGGGTCTCTCTCCCTCGGCGTCGAGGGGTGCAGCACACTATCAGTTCACGAAACAGCGTGAGCATAATCTGCAGGCATGTCTCTCTTCCCCGACCCCGGGCAAGGAAACACGGCAAGGTCCCCCGCATGTCTCGATCTTGTGCTCCCAGGCGCCAGATCACGAGGTAAACAGCAGAGGGGTCGGTGGGGAAGCATCGTCTTACTCCGGTTCGGCTCCCTCATCGCGCCACGCACAGGATGCGGTAACACCCCCTCACACGCAACACAGGAGGAAGCAATACAGAACAGTAAATCACTGAACGAGCTCGAAATTGCATCCCAGAAGAGAAGAAAAACACAACAAGCAGTAGCATGTGTGTGAAGTCGAAGTGCAGCAATAGAAGACGCGAGCGCCACCAGCTCCGCGGGCCGTGTGAAGAACCGGACGGTGTGGCTCCTCGCTACGCATCAGTGTGTTACCGATGACTTCGCCTCGACGAGACTACTCAAGCTTTCGCTTTGGAACTTTCCTGCCCGCGCCTATTCCCATCGATAAACCCAGTCAATGACTTCACGATTCGACTTTTCCTGCTTTCAAAGCGCTCCTTGACGTGTTGTGTCATCCAATGGAAAACAGGAACCCTTTTCCAGTTTTGCTTTTGATTTAATTTTTCCGCCGTGCCGCGCCCGTCCAGACGGTCTCCTAAGTCAGGTGATCGGCGCTCCTTGTTTACATCATGACGTCGACATTGAGCGCCCCTGCTGCGCGAAAACAGTTCCGCGGAATTTGACGCACCGGAGAGCTCCTTTTGTAGCCTAAGCTACACTACGCGGGTCAAAGCCTAGTTTCGCGTTAAGCGCATGCGCGAGAGCCGCGTGCCGTCACGAGAAGCACAGGTGCGTGGAAGTAAAACCCCTCGATAATTTGAGAATAGCGACACTCTCCTCCACTCCGACGCTTTCTTCCTCTAATATCCTCGCCCGCCTGCTGCGCGCGCTGCACACGGCGCACTGTTTGGGGCAGCGCTCCTTCGCCGTTCGGGAAATTAGCTGGCACGCGCGCGCACTCTTAAGTTTGTGCTTTTTCCACGCTCTGTTATCGAATAAAGACACACCTCGAGCCACGTAAATTAGCGTCTCGTACGAGCAATGAAAGTGCGAATTACGAGCGCTTGTGGCATAAACAAAAACCGCTTGCTGCATACACATCCTATTCCTTTTGACTTTTCATTACTGTGTGTCTCAACACGGCATAATATTTACTATATATTTGAACATTCCTGAATATTCTCAGCCTATTGATGCTCAGTTAAATGTAGATTCACCTCAAACTAATTTTAGCGGAAGTAGAGTTTATGCAGTTCTTAACGAGCGGAGTTTCAGAAATGCGATGCTGTTAGCAACAGGCTGGAACACTTGTTTTGATGGTCATCCTAAAACTTTTCAATACGGTTTAGACTGAGTTTGGTACCACGCAGTGCACATGCAGCTGCTGAATTGTTTTCGCAGTTAAGGATTTTCGCGGCTTCTTGAAAACGATCGAATATCAACTTTTTTTCTGTTAAGTATGAAACGGGTCAAGCTCCTGCTGTCGGCGGCCTTGAAGTGACGTCGAGCCGAAACCAAGAGCCAAGATCAGGGCACCGATTTCCAATCGTCCGAGGGAAGTGTCGTTCGTACCCCGAAAATTGGTCCTGTCGACCACCGATACTTGTCCTTGTTGGAAATTCACCCACATTGATGTCAACCCTAATTTAAGTATGACCAATATTTTTTTTCTTTTGCTTTGACGATTAAAGAAACGTGGCCCCGGACACTTTCACCTATTTCAGTGGCAAAATGTGGAACAAGTACAGGCCTTATGTCGATAACTGCGACAGGGTGTGCACGTACAAAATACTCCTATATCAACTGAAGACCAAACAGCATTGTTTTCTTTGCACACACTAGATCTCCCGAGTCCACGGCCGACGGCTGCTCTACGCTACGAAGATGGACATGACACCCGCTAACTAGGCACATAATTAAGGAGGCCCACCTGAATTTGGACATCGAAACTTAGTTGTTCATACCCAAATTAGGTTATGGACACCACTTTCCGGTCAGACTCGGACCAGGTAAACTTTTGGGGATTCAGAGGGCCAAATTTGGTGGTGGCCCTTCTGAATTCGGAGATCACCACTGAATTCTCCATACTCAAATAGGTCAGACACCAATTTTGGTCAAATTGGGACAAGGCCAAATTTCGGGGGTCCAGAGACCTAAATTTTGGTAATAGGCCACCTAAGTTTGGAGGTCACCACTCAATTCGCCATACACAAATTAGGCTTGACACCAATTTGGACAAATTCGGACGAGGTGAAACTTCAGGGGTCCAGAGAGCAAACTTTTGGCAATGGCCCACCTAGGTTCGGAGGTAACCTCTGAATTCGCCATGCGCAAATCAGGTTGGTCACCAATTTTGCCACCCTCGGATGTGGTCAAATTTACGAGGTTTATGGGGCTACATCCTGAGGGAGGCCCACCGAATTTGGACGTAACCAGTAAATTCGCCATATTCAAATTAGGTTCGACACCAATTTTCGCCAGATTAGGACGAGGTCTAATTTCGAGGGTCTAAAGAGAGAAACTTGATGTGCGTATATATATACACTCTGTGGACAAATTCTGCGGGAGTCCTCGACACGCTCCTGCGACATAACCCTATTAATAAATTAACAATCTCCCTCATTGCACGTGTTAGCATTGAAAAGCGAAACTTTTAGTTCAGAAAAATAAAGCGGCTATTGTATGCGCATTGCATTTATCAGCAGTCGTTATTATATAGCATGTTGAGCGGAACCACGAAGTCAAACAATAACGCGCATAACGGCGCAAAATGATCAGTGAATTAAGTGAGATTGTCAGCTTTGTGATGCGCTTGCAAGCAGTTTCAGGTAGCTTGGAACAAATGCACAGTACGTCGCAGAGGCAGCAGATGTGACTAGTTCTTGCGGCCGATGTTGTCGAACCACTTTTTTGTTCGAAGGGTGTCCTTCTTTCCGCTCGAAATTGCGAAAAGAATAAACCCTTCTTGACGACAGCTTGTGCAATAAAATACGCAACAACTCGGCCTAGCGCTGCACTAAAACAGCTAGAAGTGCAAGCGCGGAATGCTAGGGAGCTCGCTTTTAGCAATGGCGGCTGCCTAAAAAATGGCGCCGGCTAAAAATGAAAACACAAAAAGAGCGACCTATTCGCGCGCATTTCCCGGCGACGGCCCACGGAGCCAGTCACCGTTGAGAAGACCGCCGATGGGAGAGTTGAGAGAGGAGGATCTGCGAGAGTACGCGGGGCAGCGGCAAAGTTCACAGAAAGTCGCTATTTTCATATTATCAAGGGATTTTACGTCGAAGAAGAAGCGAGCGCCACCAGCTCCGCGAGCCGTACGAAGAGCCGGGCGGCGCGGCTCATCGCTCCGCATCTGAGATCAAATAGCGAGGTTGATGAGCTCGCCTCGGCGAGGCTACTCAAGCTTTCGCTTTAAAAGGTGGCGTACAGTAGTAGTTAGCGTGGTTAGTGGAGTACCGAAGGTTGGGCTTTCGATTAATGGTGGGGACGCATTTTTGTGTTTTCATTTTCTGTTCCCTTTCCTTTTCTTACATGTGCTATGTTATGTTTTATTTCTACACCTTTACTGCATCCACAGGTCGATTTTTTCTTTCCGGAAACCAGAACCGCCTACTTAGAGAGAGAATTTTGGATTCATACCTCTTGTAAAACAAACCGGCATACTGAATCCGATATGAAACCCAAACAAGATTTTTAAGTAAGGTCTGCCAAAACCCCAAGAGTAACATGGTTAAAATCGCAGTCTGGGGTGCTGCCTGATCCCGCTTAGCATGCCAGTAACCTAATAACTCGCCAAAACAGGGTAGAGTCACTTTGGTAGAGCAGTTGTCTACAAACTTTTGCATGAATGCACCTATTACGCATTGGGCCGCACTTCAAGAGTACTCCAAGTTCTCGACATTTCACCTGGTGCAAGGCAGGGAAGTTATTACGATACTTGACACTAAGCTATCTCATGAAACAGGGACCTACGCTTCCCTACGATTCTTAGCTGGTCGCTCAGCACACACAAGACAGCTGTCAAAGCTATGCATCCGAGGACGCCGAGGCACCGTGTCTTCCGGCATCGTGGCGTTCATTTCCAACCTGATCATAGAGTGTGGTTGTGGGCTTCAGTTCGACGTCGCGGTTCTAACTAGTTGCTCCCGACACAGTATTTTCAACTGCACGAGGTATTTCGCCGTTCAGGAGGTGTAAATTTGTAGGCGCTCCCGACAGATAGCTCGGACATCTCATCGGCCCTTTCACTCTGGAGTCGTTCACGCGGTTCGACTGAGAGCTTACAGTGACCGATAGGACCACGTATTTTGACCATTTGAACTCTACGTACGCTTTAAGACACGAGCAGCAGCGACGGTGGTGATCGGACGCCCCCTTATCTGCTTTGTTTTCGCCTTACAGGTTGGCAACAAACTTTTGCATGAATGCACCTATTACGCATTGGACCGCACTTCAAGAGTACTCCAAGTTCTCGCCATTCCACCTGGTGCAAGGCAGTTATTACGGTACTTGACACTAAGCTATCTCATGAAACAGGGACCTACGCTTCCCTAAGATTCTTAGCTGGTCGCTCAGCACGCACAAGACAGCTGTCAAAACTATGCATCCAAGGACGCCGGGGCACCGTGTCTTCCGGCATCGTGACGTTCATTTCCAACCTGATTTTCAACCTATGGCAGCAGGCAGTGGGACTGCCTGCTGCCATAGTGCGCTGCATTGCTCTGTGTTGAAAGCGGAAATTCCAGTGCTTATCGACGCTGAGCTTCCGTGAATTACTTGTATCTGCAGATTTCAACGACGAACCCTGCTAGCGCTGGCCTCAAGACAGCTCTAAGTGTGACGTCAGAGACTTTTGCGCCACCGCGCTTTTGCCGGCTGAGCTGTAAACGGGTCACATGAGCAGCCCCTTTATCTGCTTTGTTTTCACCTTACAGGCTGGTGAAAAACTACTTTCTTACTTGCCATTTTTCTTTCACCACCGCTGCTACTGACGTGTTGCTCGCTACTGCCTTGATTTTACCGTGTTCTCATTTGTAGTGTTAGGAGAACGAGTTTCCAATTTTAAACCAGTATGTTGCATAAGCTACACCAAGGCGAACATGCCGGAGACATGTCCTTCCTGCGAAATGTCTGCAAAGAGACGGACTCGCCATCAAGTGCGCAGAATGTGAGTACACCTACCATCTCGGCAATTGCTCTTGTGTCTCTCCGTCAACATATAAGGGAGGAGGCGAGAAAGATCGCAAAGCGTGGCGATGTGTAGACTGTCGTAAACAACAGCTGGAAGCTCTGACATAGCCACTACGCAGCTAGACCTTGATAGCTGTTTAGCCGGCCTAGGTCAAAAGCTTAATACTCTTACTGGCCTGCCTGACCAAGTCGATGGAGTGAGAAGTTCATTGAACTAATGTCAAAAAATACGAAGATATACTTGAGCAACAAGTGAAACATGATATAGAAATCAGTACCTTAAAGAATCGTGTTAGTGCCCTTGAGACCAGAGTCGACGCTGATGATGCTGAGACGTTGAAAATGACTGTGAATGACCTTGAGTGGCGAAATAGCTGAACATTGAAGTGCATGGCATACTGGTTACAAATGATGAGAATCTGATGGAAAAAATAATGAAAGCTTTCCAAAGGTTTTCAAAGCTCTTAACTCGTGACATAAGGTTTCAGAAGCGGACAGCCTTAAGAGATGCTGAGTCGGATGTTTCAGTCACTGAGAACATGACGCGTCAAAGCCGTGAGCTGTTGCGCTATGCAATGGCTTGGGCAGGTGAAAATGAGTATCAGTGCGCTTGGCACCGGAATGGACAAGTGTTCGTTAGAAGGAAACAATACGATCCTGCGATTGTCATCCGTTGTGCAGCAGATTTAGACCAGTTGTGAGGCCAGTAATGTGCGGTAATACGCGGCACTCTTTTTTCAATGTCTCTTTTTACTGATATAGTTGATCTTTCTGCCTCAGTAGTTCCATTCAGCTTGATAATCCTCATTGCTGCTCTTGTATTCGCGTTAATCTCATATCTGGTTGAAGTAAGCAAGAACTTGAGTGTTTTTTCAGTAAAGTGGAAACTCGTTTCGATGTTATGTTTTCGGAAGCGTGGTTTACTTGTGAAGGTGACGATTATGTTATACAGACGTACAAGTGTATCTATATATGAACCGATCCATAAGAAGGGGAGGTGGAGTTTCAATGTTAGTTTCGAATCTTATGAAATCGAAAATGCTGCCTGAATTTTGTTTTATCAAGCCCCATTACGAAGTCTTGGCAGTCAAGTGTGGCACAAAGATATTTTTTTTTGTCTGCTATCGTCCACCGGGTAGCAGTGCTGCTGAGCTCTTTTTATTTCTTGATTCATTCCTATAATTGGTTAACATGAATCATTATCAGTTAATTTTAGGTGGCGATTTTAACATTTACATTTTGGCCAATAGTAACACAATAACCGAGTTTAATATTTTACTTAACGTTCACTCCTGTGAAAATGTCATCATGTCACCTACACGGATTACGACAGAATCAGAAACGCTTTTAGATCGTTTCATAGCAGACTTCAAAACAGACAGCTTGAAATCTCGCTTATGCTCTGATTGATCAGATGCCAATATCCATATCTGTCAATCTAACTGCGAATTCCCAACGACAACCGGACCAAACATCATTTTATCCGCTTATAAATATTCACACGTTATGCGAGTTCAAGGAACGCTTATTTATTGTTAACTGGGAACAGGATTTTGAGGAAAGCGGCCCTGATGAAGGGTACGAAAAAATGTTTGAGATATTTACTGACATTAATAATGCTTTCTTTCCACTGATGAAATTCTCCCAATCAAAGAAAAGTAGAAAATCATGGGTCGACAAAGACATGTTGCAGTTGATAAGAAAACGGGATGAACTTTATAGACTGTTTTTACAAAGTAAGTGTCCTGAAGCGCTGAAAACATTCAAACATTTAAGAACTTAGTTACAAAGCATATTCGCGTCGCTGAAAAGCAATATATTTAGTTCAACTAGTGGACAATCTGAAAAGTTTGGAAGGTCTTAAAATCTATCTTTGGTAATTGTTCGGAACCCGCCACAAAAATTATTCAAGAAGGGATTGAATTAAAAAAACCAACCGCCGCATCATTTACTGTAACCGGTATTAGAAATATTGTTTCACGATTTCGCGCACTCACATACGCCAGATTTACGTCGCCGTTTGATGTATCAGCAAAGGGAAAAAAAGC
Source organism: Amblyomma maculatum (assembly GCF_055883805.1). Lineage (NCBI taxonomy): Eukaryota > Metazoa > Arthropoda > Arachnida > Ixodida > Ixodidae > Amblyomma > Amblyomma maculatum. The sequence goes on along the minus strand of NC_139345.1, from coordinate 149,376,980 downwards.
TGCCTGTAATGACTACTTCGTGTAGTGTATATATATATAAAAAAGTTTAGCTTATCCAATTTTTTCGTTTTCCCCTTTTCTGCACATGTTGTGCGGCATACGGACGATGCCCTTTCTAACGATCCCGCACGCCTTCAGCCTAGCACGACCTGAAGCAGCTGCGGCATGTGAGGAGCACTGGGCTGCACCTAGTTGTTTTTATTTTCGGTCTTTCTGTGGTGCAACACTGCGTCCGCCTATACACTTCCGTTGCATCGCAAAAATACGTTCTTGCGATGTAACGGAAACCTGCAGGAATCGGCAGAGATGGACAAAAACAGATCAATTAGGCGTTCCCCCGTGCTTCAGCCCACACGCCCCCAGTCCTCCGCAATATTGTGGGTTTTGATTTTATAGTCATTACCGTTCCAAAGTGACTCAGGCTATAAAAAACATCGCAGTGTAGGGCTCCAGAAATTTCGACCATCAAGGGTTCGTTAACGTGCCCTGGTATCGCACAGCACATGTGTACCTAGCGTTTCGCCTCCATTCAAAAGCAGCTGCCACGGCCGTGGCTCTGTCCCCAATTCTTGGGCGCAGTAGCCGAGTGACCTAACCGTGGCCCCACCCTAGCGGAGATAGCGCAATATATTTTGCATACGCAACGTCTTCTAGCTAAATCCAACAAAAGCTCAAGAAAGAATCGAAGAGTCCTATAGCCCCTGATAAACTAACTGGGAGCTATTAAAAATTGAGTGAACTTGTCTGCAGAACGTTTTTGTTCTCCAAAGAGAATATTTAGTGAAGGCTAATTTGCTAACATTTCACGGTTATTCTAAAGAGCCAAGTTTCAGGTGAAAAGTCGAAGGTCATATTGAAGAACAATTCAATTCCACACCAAAGCCTCACTTGCGCTGTTTATATTGGCCTTGAAACCAAATTATCGGGTTACCCGGTGTTGGCTTATATGTACATTTTTGAACAGTCAGGGTAAGCGTGCGAATCAGCCATGCCACCTGATGGAAAAAAAAAACTTTTTAGAAGAGGATAATAGCCCAAATAGCATCGACACTCTCCTTGTTGTTCGGAACTCATTATATATAGACACATGGTTTGCTTGTTACAAATGGGCCAGAGTTAAATTCAAACAGGGTGTCACACAACTTTCCCGATCGTCTATTTTATTCCAACAGTTTCGGACGGTGGGCCGTCCTTCTTCAAGGTAGAATTGAAAATGGAGAATAAGTCCGCACGTTGCGTCACTGTTAAGACAGGGAGAAGGAATTCTCGCTCTCTGTCTTTGGAGAAACAAACATCACTCAATAGATAAAAAGGGCGAAAAGCTCCCGGTTATTAACGGCTGATAATGCAACAAAGACGGGGACCGAAAGCGAAAGTGACAAAAAAGACGAGGGGAAGGAGGAGCTAAAAGAGGAAGTGGAGAGCTGACGGAGAGCCGTATATATATATATATATATATATATATATATATATATATATATATATATATATATATATATATATATATTGTAGGGGTGTGTTTATTCGGTAAACCCAGATGAATCCAGCCGCTCAGGATGAACTCGCTGCGGAGCGTCAGGCGTGGCGAATCAGCAAAGCAGCAACCAACTTCTTCGTCCTCGAGTGTGTCAGCACGCGATGCATGGCAGCGGCTATGAAGACGAAGATTACCACATTACATTTTCCCCCCGGGTGGAAAAGGGGCCATCCTGGCGACTTATGGAGCCGAAAGAACAGACGTATCGTAGTAGGACTTGATTCGGTTCACATGAACTGTTTCGCGTCCACGGCGACGCAAGTCCTCAGAGGGCGTAACAGGCTCAACTATGTAGTTGAGAGATGTTTTTTAAAGGACTCGGTATGGACCGTGATACCGAGCAAGAAGCTTCTTTGAAAGGCCGGTGGTTGTGGTAGGAACCCAGAGCCAGACCAGGGAGTTGGGTGCATATGAAGGCGCCTCGCCAGTGTCACGATGGTGTTTTTGTTGCCACTGATTTTCTTTTGTAAGTGAACGAGCGAGCTGACGGCATTCTTCTGCGTACTGGGCGGCGTCCGAGAGTGGCGTCGATTCAGAAACACCAGGGCGGTAAGGAAAAAGCGCGCCCATTGTGCAGGTTGGCTCGCGCCCGTATAGAAGGAAGGGAGAGAATCCAGTGTTTGTCTGTATCGCAGTGTTGTACGCGTAGGTTACGAAGGGAAGACCCTGGTCCCAGTTGGAATGAGCGTTGTTGACGTACATGGCCAGCATGTCACTCAGAGTACGGTTGAAGCGTTCTGTCAGGACATTCGTCTGAGGGTGGTAAGAAGTAGCGGTGCGATGGATGATGCGGCATTCTTTCAGTAGGGCCTCAAGAGCGTGGGATAAGAAAACGCGTCCGCGGTCACTGAGCAGTTCCTTCGGAGTCCCGTGGCGAAGAATCAACTTGTTGATAAGGAACAAAGCAACGTCTCTTGCAGTAGCAGAGGGTAACGGTGATGTTTCAATGTAACGAGTAAGATGGCCTACTGCCACGATAATCCACCGGTTTCCAGCGGAAGTAGTAGGAAGAGGGCCATAGAGATCTGCGCCGACGCGGTCAAACGGACGAGCAGGACAGGGTAACGGCTGCAACGAAACAGGGGACTTCTGAGGAGTTTTTCGGCGTTGACAAGATTCGCAAGAGCACACGAAATGTCGCACAAATCGATACATTCCACGCCAGTAAAATCGCAAACGTAGGCGCGTGTAGGTTTTCAATACGCCACCGTGAGCACATTGTGGGTCACCATGGTACGCAGCACAAATCTCTGCACGAAGATGACGCGGGATGACTAGAAGCCACTTCCGTCCATCAAGCAAATAATTGCGGCGATAGAGAAGACCGTCACAAATGGAGAAGTGGTGGGCTTGCCGTACGAGTGCTTTGGATGAATGACCGGGAGTAGGACATGATAGAAATTCCAAAAGGGCATTGATCCAGGGGTCATTCCGCTGCTCGGTAGCCATGTCGATAGTGGCAAGAGGCATCGTAAGCACAGACGTGGTCAGACGAGGTATCACTTGGCAACGGCGAGCGGGAAAGAGCATCCGCGTCCGTATGCTTCAGACGTGATCGATAAATGACATGGATGTGATACTCCTGGAGGCGGAGAGCCCAGCGAGCAAGGCGCAACCGGATGGATCTTTCAGAGAGGCCAGCCAGCACAAAGCGTGCTGATCGGTCACAACATAAAATGCTCGGCCATACACATAGGGACGAAATTTTCCGATGGCCCAAATAATGGCCAAATATTCCCTTTCTGTGACTGAATAATTGGACTCTGCTTTCGTCAATGTTCGGCTGGCGTATGCCACAACATACTCCCTGTAACCAGGCTTACGTTGTGTAAGGACGGCACCAAGCCCGATACCGCTGGCATCAGTGTGGATTTCCGTAGGCGCAGTCGGATCAAAGTGGCGTAGAATGGGAGGCGAAACCAAAAGACGGCGTAAAGTTCGAAGGCTTTATCGCAGGCTGGAGTCCAGGCGGAAAGGTCGGAGTTGCCGGCAAGGAACCGGGTCAGAGGAGCAATGATAGAGGCGAAGTTCAAGATGAAGCGTAGAAAATAGGAGCAGAGGTCGATAAAGCTCCGAAGCTGCTTCAGGGAGGTTGGCTTCGGGAACTCTGCAACTGCGCGAAGTTTGGTGGGGTCGGGAAGAATGCCGTCCTTAGAGACTACGTGGCCTAAAATTGTGAGTTTTCGAGCGGCAAAGTGGCACTTCTTCAAAATCAACTGAAGCCCAGCGTCGGCGAGACACATGAGGACATGCTTTAGGCGGAGAAGGTGAGAAGAAAAATCGGTAGAGAAAATTACGATGTCATCTAGATAACAAAGACAGGTCTGCCACTTGAGTCCACGAAGAACAGTGTCCATCAGACGCTCGAAAGTAGCTGGGGCATTGCAAAGGCCAAAGGGCATAACGTTGAACTCGTATAAGCCATCCGGTGTTAAAGGCAGTTTTCGAGCGGTCATCATCAGCCATCGGTACCTGCCAGTAGCCGGAGCGCAAATCCAAAGAGGAGAAATACTCGGCTCGCTGTAAACAGTCCAAGGCGTCGTCGATTCGCGGCAGAGGATAGAAATCTTTGCGCGTGATTTTGTTTAGCCCACGGTAATCGACGCAAAACCGGATGGAACCATCTTTCTTGGTGACCAAAACAACCGGAGAAGCCCATGGACTGTTATATGGCTGTGTGACGCCCCGGCGAAGCATTTCGTCCACGTTATCAGCAATGACTTGGCGCTCAGAGGCCGACACGCGATAGTGACGTTGTCGTAGAGGTGCGCTTGTACCAGTGTCGATTGTGTGCGTAACGGAGACGTGCGACCCAGCGCTGTGTGAGGAAGGTTGAAGGCAGAAGTGGAGTTCTGTAGAAGAGCGGCGAGTTGATCGCGTTGTGTGGGTGGAAGATCTGCGTCAATAGCTTGTTGAAGAATATCGGGTGGTGTCGAAGCGGTCGCTATATCGCAAGAGCTGAAAACAATAATGCCTGGTGAAGTAGGTGTGGCAGGAAGGGTATTTACAAGCGCAGGATCAAGTTCTTCAATACGACCGAGACACTCGCCGCGTAGCAGGACGGACGGGCACGAAAATGGATTTGAGACGTACATGGCACTAAGGCCATCTTCGAACTTCAGAACAGCAAATGGGAGCAGGAGGCAGGGATGGCGTGAAGCGGCGTCGGAAGGTGTGAACACAGTCAAAGTAGTAACGCTTTCACAGGAGAGTGGAACGAGGGCAGAAGAAAATGAAGGAATGTCTGTGTCATTGGCGACAAGGAGTTTTGCAAACTGGGCAGGGACATCACACAAGACGGTATCAAAAAGAGGTAAAAAGGAAACTTCCGCGCGGGCGCAGTCAATAATGGCACGATGAGTGGAAAGGAAATCGTAGCCCAGTGAGACAGTACAATAAACTCGATGGTGTACAAAACGTCTTCGATGAGAACACGGGCCGTGCACGCCGCTGAGGGATGAATGCGCTGTGATGAGGCGGTGCGAAGCGAAAAGTCGGAAAGCGCGGTGGTCACCTTGCGAAGACGACGGCAAAGATCTTCACTGATGACGGATACGGCAGCGCCTGTGTCGACAAGAGCGAATATTGCGACGCCGTCGACAAACACTCATATTACGTTAGCGGGAGAACACGGAGGACTTGAAGAGTTCGAACCATGCGCAGTTCTTGCCCCGGGAACTGCGACTGCTAGTTTCCCTCAACAGTGCCGGTAGAACGTAGTAGCGGAGATGGCGAACGGCGACGAGGGGAAGATGATCGGCGAGTGGCATATGTTTGATTGTCGTGAGATACAAAGTCGGAACCGGGCGGAGTTCTCGGCGAGGGCTGGTCGGTATCGTAAGAGTAGTTCCAAAGGTTAGGGCGAGGAGGTGGAAGGCGTTGGCGGCAAAGGCGTGCGACATGACCCGGCAGCCCACAAGAGTAGCAGATTGGCCGGTTGTCCGCGGTACGCCAAGGGTTCGTAGGGCGCTGGCGTACCCTTGGAATAGGGACATTGAATGCAGACCCAGCCATAGGCAAAAGAAGGTTAGAAGGAGCGGCCTGGTAGGAAAGAGGTCCTGATGGCATTAGCGGCCTGGCCGCAGGGCGTACGTTAGTGGTGCCCTTACTTGCGCTGGCACTGGGCTGGTCGGCAGCACTGCGCTGGGCTGGAGCACGGAACTGGGCGGAAGGACATCAGCAATGTGGTCTTGCACGGCACGCCGTATGGTAGGGGCCAGAGACGGAGCCATGTCAGAAACAAGGCGGCCAGTATCTTGTAACTGGGGCACCAGTGATATCTGGCGGGCGACCTCTTCTCGAACGAAGGCTTTGATTTGTTGAATCAAAGGGCTGTCCTCTGATGGAGTAGAACCGCCCAGAACTAGTGCAGAGATGGTGTCGTCTCTAACACCGGACCGCCGGGTAGAAGCGCGCTTCTTACGAAGCACGTCGTAGCTCTGACAGAGTTTGATTACGCACTGACCGTGGCAAGATTTCTCACCCATAGCATCTGGCACGCGTCGCCAGATATGCCTTTCATGATGTTTTCTATCTTATCCGCTTCGGACATTCAGGGGTCGACACGCTTGCATAGGTCTACGATGTCTTCTATGTAACTCGTGAATGACTTTTCGGCCTGCTGAGTGCGCTCGCGCAAGCGTTGTTCTGCTCGGAGCTTGCGAACTGCAGGGCGGCCGAACACTTCCGCAAAATTCTTCTTAAATGCAGACCAAGATGGCAGGTCTGCCTCATGGTTGCGAAACCAGGGGTTCGCCACGTCAGTCAGGTAAAAGATTACGTTACCTAATTTCGTAGTGTCGTCCCACGGGTTGTAAGTACTGACACGCTCGTATGCCACCAATCGTCGACGTCATGCCACTGAATAGTCATGGGTCACGCTGCCGTGGAGCTCCAGAGCACAGGACCGTGGTTGGGAGGGTCGGCGATGTTGAGGCAGTATCGTCCGGCATGGTGGAAGCGGATGGCAATGTGCGGCTTCTTAGTTCCAGGTGGACGGGAACGTACCCAGCAGCACCTGAACCAATTGTAGGGGTGTGTTTATTCGGTAAACCCAGATGGATCCAGCCGCTCAGGAGGAACTCGCTGCGGAGCGTCAGGCGTGGCGAATCAGCAAGGCAGCGACCAACTTTTTCGTCCTCGAGTGTGTCAGCACGCGATGCATGGCAGTGGCTATGAAGACGAAGATTACCACACTACAACATATATATATATATATATATATATATATATATATATATATATATATATATATATATATATATATATATATATATATATATATATATATATATATATATATAATGAGTTACAGTGCTCTTTCGTGACTGCTTGCTGAGATGCCTCATCAAAAATATGGGTGTTTAAGCAGGCAATACGATCTAAAATGTTATATTAGATTTGCAATTTCAAGCACAATTAGCAGAACGCTAATAATTTGCCTTGCCTCCTGGTAATTTTGCTTTTTAGGTAGCATGGTGCGATTTACCCTTTAGGTTGCACGGTGAGATATTTTCGCCTAGAGATCTTGTTTGTGCTTCGTGCCTTTGAGCGAAAGAAAATGCGTGAATCATATCTCTTGCGCAGTGTTCAAGCAAAACCCTATCAGGTCGACCGTTCCAGGGGAAGGCGCCAATGCTGGGCAGTAATAATTGGTGCCACGGGGAAGCGTTTTTGTACAGTGCAGTTAGTTTAAAGAGTGTGAAGAAAACTACGTAAGCACACTCCATGCATGTTAACTCTTGCTTACCAAAATAAATACATCTACTAGTAGTACTGCTGCGTACACGGTCGCAAAGTGGAAGCACTTCAGTTACCTGCTTTTTAAGGAAGTGTATAACTTCTTTAGTGACATCTCGTTCCTCCCAATGGTAGTCAAAGTTTGGTTAGTCGGTCTCCGCGCATAGTTTACTTTTGGGGTAACGAAGAAACACTGCAGAGTTGGCCACGCAGCGATCAGCAGCCCTCACTTGATTTAAATCTGATGGGACACATTGTCTTTTTAATATAGAGGAGTTACCCACATTTTACGATTTCGCCAAGGGGATTGTGAAGGTTCGAACGAACCACTCAGAATAGAAAAATAAGCACTGCTCCAGAAGGTTTTGAACCAAGATCGAGACAGAGATGTCAGCATGGCTGCCCACTGTCATAGACCAATGCGCCTTCTCGATTGTTTTGTGTTCAAAATAAGCATTAAAAGTGTCGCCTAACTGGCACAGCATGGCTGAATAATAGTGATCATTTTAAAGATTTAATGTATGGGGGACAATCAGACATTGGATCCACAAGTTTTATAGCGCCACAATGTCTTACAAAACCCTTAAAGCGATCTCTCACTGGCCGCCAGTCACGATCTGCGTAACGCACTGCCATCCTTCTCTAAGTACTATCCAGGTCAAACTTCAATACAAGATCCCATAGAATACCTTCCGCGCTTTTAATCTGGAATTTCCTTATGCCGTTCGGCTTAAGCAGAAACTCTTTCCAAGTGCCCTTTGGAGGACGTCCAAGAAGACAACTGCCTCCCAGCAGTCCAAGAAAACATGGTTACTGATGATGTACTGCTTTTTGCATAGAGGACCGTGGACTCCTCAAGGCGCAACAATTTATTTCTTTGGCAACAATGCACTTTAACCAGCAGAGCACCGCTATGGAATTTAAAAGATGAATGTTTTGGCCGCAGGAGGAATGCTCATTTTTAAACTCATATCATCAAATCTAGACCACGGCCTGCAGGTACAATGGTGGAGGGAACAGTGAGCCCCACTAATCTCTGTTACGTTTTTTCGCACCATATGTCTGACATACCCAAATGGAAACCGTGTATAAAAAAAATGATAAGGTTGTACATCTTTCAAATAACCAGGAAGAGCTTCTTGAATATAGTGGGATCTAACGACGAATTTGGGCAAAGCTCTGTCCAGCCTCCGCTGAATATAAGCAAGGAAAGAAAGGGTGCTTAGCCTTCCTAAAGAATATAAAGCGGTTAACTAACTGTCGCATTATTTCGACTTGCCATCTCCCAATAAAGACCTCACACAAGCACTGCAAACACACTACGCAAAATTTGCCCATTTAGACAGGAACAGTGTGGGACTCGCGCTGGTACCACTGGTAGCCATATCTTATTCCTCCTTTGACACGTGAAATAAATTATAGGCCAGTAATGACCCGGACATCCAATCCCGAGCCTTGCCATGAGCCTGTGTTGCCCGGAATCTTCATCATATCGAAGACATGTGTGACCCCCTTCCCTATACCAGCACCTTTTTTTGAGACATCTGTACTTGGCTATTTGCAGTACTTGGCTTGCTTGCGGACAATGAGAAGTTGTAAATGCTGGCAGTAGATATTTTCCAAGCCGATGCAAATTGCGCCATCTCGGTAGCTAATTTCATCGCGTGGCAAGCTGCCAGTCTCTCGCGTGGGGTTGTGGATGACGTCAACTTCGTCATATTGTCAGGTAGTGGTGACGAGGTCGACGACACAAATAAAGGGGTCGATGATTGCACTAAAGAAACTCTTTATTTGGGCTGACTTGCGCCCGCAAAAGAACTAAGCAACTCGGCGGCAGCGATAGAAGCAAACGTGCTCGTCGATCGTCGAACAAAGAATGCTCGTCACACTCGTCAACGCTCAATTTAAAGGCTGCACAGAACAATCTAGATAACGTCGCAAACAGCTACCAGCACGGGCTGGAACATTGTGGAATGACACCCGAGTGGCCGGAACCTTCGAGACACATCTCGGTGCATCTTGCGCTACAAGAAAACTGATAAAGGTGTGACTCGCGACATCGAGCATTAACAAAGATTACGGAACTGATACGCGGTCCAGAATCAGAGTGATAAGCCTGTATGCCGGCGGCTGTTAAAAAACAACAATTACTGTTTTGAAGGTTTCGCGGCATTACTCCCCCCTTAAAAAAAAACATCGTCTCGATGTTCCAAAACAAAGAAACTTAAACACAAACACTGCAAAGTTTAAGCACCACAGATTCTTTAACGCGCGTAATATGGCTTCAGTCGTACAACATGCACAATTTCTGGGCGTGCGCGTCGCCGTTGTGATGTTGACGTTCCGTCGGGAATAACTTCATAGTCCAGTGGTCCGACGCGGCGAAGGATTTTTATGGCCCAAAGTATCGACGCAACAACTTTTCACTTAATCCGCGACGGCGAATTGGTGTCCAAACCTACACTTGGTCTCCTGGATTGTACTCTGCGTGGCGTCAACGTAAATTGTATCGTCGACTGTCGGTGCGCTGTTGGTCTTTAATACGCAGCCGTGCGAGTCGTCGGGCTTCCTCTGCACACTGCAGGTAGGCGGCGACGTCAAGGTTGTCTTCGCTGGTTACGTGCGGCAGCATTGCGTCGAGCGTCGTCGTGGGCTCCCTGCCGTACACAAGCTTAAACGGGGTCGCTCTGGTCGTCTCCTGGACTGCCGTGTTATACGCGAAGATCACGTACGGCAAGATGGCGTCCCAGGTCTTGTGTTCAGCGTCAACGTACATAGCGATCATGTCCGCCATCGTTTTGTTCAGGCGCTCCGTAAGGCCATTGGTCTGGGGATGGTACGCAGTTGTTCGTCGATGGCTTGTGTGACTGTATTCCAGGATGGCTTGCGTCAACTCTGCCGTAAACGCCGTTCCCCTGTGCGTGATGAGCACTTCTGGGGAGCCGTGTCGCAAGAGAATTTGTTCAACAAAAGATTTGGCGACTTCTGCCGCGGTACCATTTGGTAGTGCTCTTACTTCAGCGTAACGGGTAAGGTAGTCAGTGGCCACGATGATCCACTTGTTACCCATAGACGAAGATGTAAAGGGGCCGAGGAGATCAATCCCAATTTGTTGAAAGGGCAGGATTGGGGGCGGAATCGGGTTTAGTAGTCCTGCTGGTCTGATCGGCGGCGTCTTGCGTCGTTGGCACTCACGACACGTCTTCACGTAGTGGGCAACTTCGGCACGCAGTCGTGGCCAGTAATACTTCTCCTGGATTCGATGCAACGTGCGCGCAAATCTGAGGTGGCCTGCTGTGGGCTCATCGTGCAACGCCTGCAGAATCTCTTGCAGGAGGGTTTTAGGTACTACGAGAAGCTGCGCGGTCTTGTTGGGTGCGAAGTTCTTCATCACGAGGAGGCCATTGCTTAACGTGAAGGATGATAAATGTCGCCTGAACACACCAGGAGGGGAAGCGGTCTTTCCTTCCAAGTAATCGGCTAGCGCTTTCAGCTCAGGGTCTGATCGCTGTTGTTCTGCGGAACTGCTGGCGCTTACCGGTCCCAAAAAGGTGTCGTCGTCATCGTCCTTCGGGGGAGCATCGACGGGAGCGCGGGATAAGCAGTCTGCGTCGGAATGCTTCCGGCCCGACTTATAGACTACAGTCTTGTCAAATTCTTGAAGTCGTAGGCTCCATCCGGCAAGGCGGCCGGAAGGATCTTTCAAATTAGCCAGCCAGCAGAGCGCGTGATGGTCGCTTACTACCTTGAATGGTCGGCCGTATAGGTATGGACGAAACTTAGAAGTGGCCCAGATGATTGCAAGGCACTCCTTCTCGGTCGCCGAGTAACTGACTTCGGCTTTTGTGAGGGACCTGCTAGCGTAGGCGATTACTTTCTCCTGCCCGGCACTCTTCTGAACGAGAACGGCTTTTAGGCCCACACTGCTCGAGTCGGTGTGAATTTCGGTCTCGGCGTTTTCATCAAAGTGACCAAGTACAGGAGGACATTGCAGGCGGCGCTTGAGTTCGTCGAAGGCTTCTCCTTGCGGCGCTTCCCATTTAAAAGGTACGTCAGCCTTTGTAAGCTGCGTCAATGGTTCGGCGATCCGCGAAAAGTTTCTGACAAATCGTCGATAATAAGCGCACAGCCCAAGGAATCGGCGCACAGCTTTCTTGTCGGCAGGCGGTGGGAATTGTGCGATTGCAGCTGTTTTCTCCGGGTCTAGGCGAATACCGTCCTTGCTAACGATGTGACCTAGGAACCGGAGTTCTTCGTAGGCGAAGTAACACTTCTCTGCTTTTAGCTTTAGTCCCGATGACTTGATGGCTTCCGGCACTGTCTGTAGTCGTTTTAGGTGGTCTTCAAAGTTTGACGAGAAGACAACAACGTCTTCCAAATATACCAAACAAATTTGCCACTTCAAGCCTGCCAGGACTGTGTCCATTACTCGTTGAAACGTGGCTGGTGCGGAGCACAGGCCAAATGGCATCACCTTGAACTCATAAATGCCGTCCGGTGTGATGAATGCGGTCTTATCGCGATCTCTTTCGTCGACCTCAATTTGCCAATATCCGCTCTTCAGGTCCATCGATGAGAAGTACCTTGCATTGCAGAGTCGGTCGAGAGTGTCGTCGATGCGGGGAAGCGGGTAGACATCCTTCTTCGTTATGCTATTCAAGCGGCGGTAATCGACGCAGAAGCGAAGTGTGCTGTCTTTCTTCTTGACCAAAATGACTGGTGCCGCCCAGGGGCTGTTCGATGGCTGGATTACGTCATCACGCAGCATTTCCTCCACTTGATCGCGAATGGCCTGCCGTTATCGCGGCGATACACGATAAGGGCTTTGGCGCAGAGGTTGGTCGTGTTCGTCCGTTATAATGCGGTGCTTGGGCAGTGGTGTTTGTGGTACCTTCGATGATGACGAGAAGCACTCCCTGTAGTTTAGAAGAAGACTGCAAATCTGGTTTTTCCTGCTGTGGGTCAATACTGGGTTGATGTCAAATGTGGGCTGACGGAATTGGTCCGGTGCGTCTTCCAGTGGTTGGTCGTGGAGGGCGAATACGTCTTTGAGGTCCGCTAATTCGTCGAGAAAAGCGATGGTCGTGCCCTTGTTGAGATGCCGGTATTCTTCAGAGAAGTTTGTTACCAGCACCTGAGCTTGTCCTATCCGGAATTTCGCGATGCCTCTTGCAATAGAGATACCTCGTTCCAAGAGCAATTGGATATTTCCTTCGAAAATGCCTTCAGCGGTTTCGATGTCTGTGCTACCTACGCTGACAGCGACGCTTGATCGGGGCGGCACGGTCAATTCTCCGTCGAGGACGTTTAGAGCGACGTGTTGCGCCGAAGTGTCGTAGCAGGAATGGCTTCGGCTGCAGAAAGCTTGATGAGCTTGGATCGGAGGTCGATGATAGCCCTATTTTCATTTAGGAAGTCCATGGCTAAAATCACGTAGCGGGAACACGGCTGCAAGACCATAAAGCTGGTGGGGTAAGTACGCCCATTTACGGTTATTCTTGCAGTACATCGTCCCGATGGAGTAATCAGGTTGCCACCTACGGAGCGAATCAGCGGGCCATCTCAAGCGGTTGTAACTTTCCTGAGATGGGAGGCTAACGGTCCACTGATGACTGAATAGTCAGCTCCGGTGTCTACAAGGGGAGTGACTGCGACCGTCGATATCAACTTCAAGGTCACTTGTTCGCGTCCTCGCATTGCACGTGGGCCTTAGTGTCTGATCTCGGCTCCGTTGTTTCTTCAGGTCATGGCAGGAGCATGCCGTTGTTACTTCGCTGGGCGGCGGTGTCTGCTTGCACTCTGGTCGTGTTGTCGTCGATGTCGTCGTGTGGAGCTGCGATGAAATGGTTGCGTCGTCGTTAGTGGTCGTCGTCGGCGGAGGACCTTCGTCTTTTCGCCGTTGAGCAAACCTTACCTCCAAAAGTTACTGCCTTTAGTTTCCCCTACCGGGGCTAGGAGACCGTCCTTGCACGTAACCGCGGCCCGGCGATGCAAATCGGGCATTGTACGGTGATGGGGAGAGTGACAGACGCCTTGGCGACGAGTGCTCTCCGCTGCGCAGGAAGTCGTTGATTTCCTGTGGTCGCTCGCCAGGACGGGGTCGAGGGGCGTCGGCAGCGAAACCACGGAGGCCGATCCGCCTGTGCGGGCAGTGACGAAGGATGTGTCCTGCCTCCCCACAATGGAAGCAGAGCGGTCGGTTGTTTCCTGTCCTCCAGGCGTCGCACTTTCTGGGGCTTGGGGGTTGTTGGTAGGCTTGGCGGACGGGGACCAAGGGGCGGCTTTCGGAAGCAGGATGGTAGCGACGAGGGCTTGGGAGGTCGCGTCGGCTCGGGAGGTCGCGTCGGGGTGCAGGACGACATAATGCAGCTGCATAGTCCATTGCTGCTGATTCATGCACTGGAGCCATCGGAGTCGTCGCTTTAGGAACGCCCAGCGCTTGCTGAACTTCTAAGGACGACGTCCGCGAGCGTCGCCACCTAGGGTTGTTGCGATGATGGCAGCATTCGGCAGAGCTTCTCTCGCAAGATCTCCTGGATGAGGTCCCGAAGGTTCTCTCCGCTTGCAGATGCGCTGGGGTAGTGGCATGAGTAGTCTGGTTGAAGTGGTCGATCGTAGTGGCGCATCCGGGTGTCCAACGTCTTCTCGATGGTCGATGCTTCACTTTCAAATTCTTCCACAGTTTTCGGCGGGTTCCGGACAAGCCCCACAAAAAGCGACTCTTTAACTCCTCGCATTAGGAATTTCACTCTCTCATCTTCGGTCATGTTAGGGTCGGCGCGGCGACACAGGCGTTTCATCTCCTCTATGTAGATCAGGACGGGCTCATCTGGTAGTTAAATTCTTGATTGGAGGAGGGCCTGAGCTCTTTCTTTTCGGACAGAACTTGTAAAGGCCATCAACAACTGTGCTTTGAATATCTCCCAATTCTTGAAAGAAGTCTCGTGATTTTCAAACCAAATTCGGGCATGTCCCTGAAGAACAAAGTAGACCTGCCTGAGTTTCGCAGCGTCGTTCCAGCCGTTGAAATCTGACACACGGTCGAAAAGGTCCATCCGATCTCCCGCATCTTCATCCGGTAGTCCATGGAAGCAGGGGGGATCACGGGGTTGACGAAAACAACCGGTGCTGTAGGCTGGGCCATTGTCAGCGTCGATGCCTTCAGAGATCGAATGGGGTCAGGCAGCAGACCGTGTTCGGGTTGTAGGCCTTGAAGTCGGCGGCTGGCTCGGTGACCTGCAGGCGGGTCTTCTAGGGCGACAGGAACACGGCTTGGGTCTTCGCTTGAAGGATCCAAGGCAGCACCTCCACCAGATTTCAAGTAGTGGTGACGAGGTCGACGACACAGATGAAGGGGTCGATGATTGCACTAAATAAACTCTTTATTTGGGCTGACTTGCGCCCGCAAAAGAACTAAGCAACTCGGCGGCGGCGATAGAAACAAACGTGCTCGTCGATCGTCGAACACAGAATGCTCGTCACACTCGTCAACGCTCAATTTAAAGGCTGCACAGAACAATCTAGATTGCGTCGCAAACAGCTACCAGCACGGGCTGGAACATTGTGGAATGACACCCGAGTGGCCGGAGCCTTCGAGACACATCTCGGTGCATCTTGAGCTACAAGAAAACTGATAAAGGTGTGACTCGCGACATCGAGCATTAACAAACAAAGATTACGGAACTGATACGCGGTCTAGTATCAGAGTGATAAGCCTGTATGCCGGCGGCTGTTAAAAAACAACAAATACTGTTTTGAAGGTTTCGCGGCAATATACACTCTCTGTCACGAAGCTGCAATAAATACCCTAATTAGGCCTCCATCATCCTCACGAATGCTTAAAGTGCTGATTACCGATCAGTTTGAACGATGTAGGATGCGAATAATAAAAACCAAAGGCAACGTTGCCTGAAAGAACGCTGGATAATGTTTCTGCGGGTATATTCAATACTTAGCCAAGCTTACTTTATAAAGAAAACTTTGTTACAAGAAGTGCGCGTAGCAGACGAACTCATGCCAGTCCTACTCCGGTTGATTGATTGACTGATGGAAAACGTTATTACCACCGATATAAGAGGTACGCAGACCCGAATAGAGGCTGGGACTCCGCCACTAGAAGCGCTTCTTCGCGGCCTCAGCCGCCAGGCGGATAATTTATTTTGGGTTTCAAGCTCTCGTCGTGTTACGGTAGCTGGCGCACCACATTCATGCGGTCGCTTAGAAACCGGATGCATCAAAAATCGGGCCTGTAATTGTCGCTCCCGATAGCCGCATGAATGTGCGTCGTAAACAGAAGTCACGTGAGGTAGGCACACGCACCGGTGAACGTTGCTCGAGCCAAGGTACATAAAATGGGCGCTACGATGAACGCTGTTCGTGGGTTCGGTTTTCTCTACACCGTGAAGAAAGCTCGGACGAGGGGATGACCGCCATTTCGTGCATCCGGAAAGCAGCATGTGGTTCAGGCACGCAACCAGGTCGCTTGTCCAGATAGACCAAAGGACGCGACCAGACGGCCGCGGTGGGTCTGCGGTGCTCCTGCCTTACTCTAGATGACGTATCTGCGTAGAACATCTCGATTTCCATTTCTTCTGCATACGGGATATAGACATACCGCTTCAGAGTTTAACTTCGTGGTCACCTGCGAACAGTTTGGGTGAGGTTCCTCCATAATAGCCGCATACAGGGTGGGCACCACTTAAACTTTCCCATAAGCTATACGTACAAGATCATATCTGACCTCGTCCATTGTCGGACCTTGAAATGAGTCATTAGGGCAGGCGCTTTGTTTCCCGGGTGTGTCATGACCACTCCGGAGATTATTTTTCTTGTTCACTGCTGGGAATCTATGGTTGCGTCAAGACGATAATTCAAGCTCGAGCCGCTTGCCTCGGCACCCTGCCAGTTTAACTCATTCACTGCACCCTTTCGCTTTTGTTTACAGATGCCAACACGAAATACAGACACGACAGAGAGGAAATACCTACCGCGTCTATCAGCTACACACTCTTGTGTCGACTTTTGTCAATACGAACGGCAAACAGGGCCAAAAATTAGCTGTAGTTTAACAACGGTGAAGTATAGAAAGCTAAGTGGACGAGTCCGTCTTTCCGCGTCTTGCCGTCGACGCTTTTCGAATCGCTCGGCACGCTGTTCTCCTCAGACCGCCGTTTTCAGACGACTTCATTTCGGCGGTGTAACTTGGCTGCTTTGCCAGCCTCCTGCTCCGTCCCCCTACTACCAGCGCCTCTGCTGTCTACCCGTAGATTATATACCTCCTTGCATCGTGTGATTATATAACGGCGCGACGCTGCGCCGATCATACGGTCGCCATGCCACGCCGATGGCACGAACTCCTGGCACAGCCCTCGGTCTATATACCCCGTTCACGTGACAGTTGCTAGGCAACGTTGCGACGCACCGCAGAGCATACGGCATAAGACACACGGTACCACGGTGCCAACCGACGGCTTGAAAATTATGCGCAGTGTTCCTTTCGCTACAAAATGAACCACCACCGTGCACATAGTCCAGCTTGGTGCCTTGGGTGATTACGATTAATAGCGGCAGTGGACAATACCCTTTGTTTAAAAAAGAAGACGGTTTGCTGATATGGTAACAATAAGCTTCCAAATTCCGGCTCCGATCTCACTAAAGCGCTGCTGCCCATTGACCTTCGCGTCAGCCCAGGGCGTTGTTGGAACCAACCCTCGACTTCGGCTCGAGCAGAGCTAAGACGCAAATGCGTATCCGAAGTGGCGTTTATTTGAGACGGAGTTTCTTGCTGCTGTCGGGTGAGCCGACGGCCGGCTGAACATCCTATGGTCGCGAATTCTAAGCGGCAATCTGAATGCGTCGCGCGAGGAAACCATGCCAGCGAAGGCGTTCGTCTGCTACGTGCACCAGAAGTATCAGTGCATACCGCCTATAGAAGAAGACAATGAACTCCGACTGCACGCCCTTAGAATCATAGCCGAAGTAAGGAAGAAGAAGAGTTTACTGGGTTCCGGTGTAAGGTTCGGATTATAAAGCCTGCTACTTAACCACTCCGTGCTAAAAGAGACGGCTATGGAAGACCAAGGAGAGGATGGCAGGGCGCTTCCTTCCGCTTCCTCTACGCCCGAGCCAAAGACTGCTTCGTCTACATTTCATTCCAAAACGGCCAAAAAGAAACGCCGCCGCTTTCCCGATCGGCTACTGAACGTGTCTGCTGGAAAAGTGCGCCCGGCCGCTCCGAATTCACCTTTGCCGCAGCCGACCTCAGCTCAGCTGGTAAACGTCGAGTCGTCGGCGCCAGCCGCTGATGGCGTCACTCCGAAAGACCTCCAGATCCAGACAAACGGTAAGGATTAGTGCGTCTTAGAAGCATAAAAATGTTATTATTATAGCTTGGAATTGCGACCCCCAGTATTCATGAGAAGGATCCCTTGACATAAAACCGCACCTTTACTTCCTGAATTAAAAATTTATTCTGAACTCCTGTACCGAAGAGTTTAAAATTCAACACATTTTGGTCATGTGCTGCAAGCCGTTGTGGCCGCGACGATCTACCTTGGGGCGCCCTTGAAGATTTCACCTTAAATTTCCTGCGGAGACTGGAAGTGGCGGTTTATGATGGGCGGCGTAATCATAAAGGGAGGTATTTGCCAGCAGCGATTTAAGACCGCGAAGAATGTCACTGTTTCATTGCGGACAACTTCTGGCATCATTCAGTTATTATTGGCGCGAGCCTGATGGCTACAGTAAAGCGTTATCTTTTGTGCTCCATTCACTGGATGCGTGTATCACCAAGAGCGTATTTCCGCCACCCATACGCATAAAAAGGCTTCCTAGAAAACTGTCATCAATACAAACATATGTCGTACATTATGTGGCAATCACTGACAAGTTGAAAGGCACTGCGAAGTCATGTTTCAAATACAAAAAGAAAAACAAACATGAAGAGGGGAATAGTTTTTACCCTTTAGACAGTGTTCGCATCTAACATACAGCGCGTTCAGGTAACATTTCTACTTATATTTAAACGGGACGTTTGAGAGCGAATT
The DNA here is from genome assembly GCF_055883805.1 of Amblyomma maculatum. NCBI lineage: Eukaryota > Metazoa > Arthropoda > Arachnida > Ixodida > Ixodidae > Amblyomma > Amblyomma maculatum. Next base: position 149,358,659 of record NC_139345.1, on the reverse strand, counting down.
GTCAAGAGACCTTGTTTGCACGTTTTCGCTAAAGTGACTTTGTGTGAATCATGTTTTCTTTATTTTAGTCAAAAGGCTACGGTGTTCTTTTATTTCGAATACCGGGGGCATGATACACCCATCGCCTGCATCTAGAAGCGGCCCGTGTTACTTTTATTTCTCTCCTTGCCAGCACTTCGTTACCGTCTTCCACGTAAATAGCGCAATGCTTTCCTTTATTTCGCTTTCTAGTTTCCTCGGTACAAAAACAATGCTCCGAGTGAAGCAACTGAAAGGTGTGTTGAATTCCCGAATGTTGCTTCTCAAGATAACACGCTATACTTGGTGAAAACTATTGTATGGGTGGAAAATTGACCATTGTAGATGATTCCCTCGGCAGGCAGTTGACGAGAAAATACCGTCGAAGACAGACTGCTGCCGTATCTGTTGCTTTTACATGCGTGCACCTGAGATCTAAATCTAGTCCGTCGCCACACCATTGAAACGGATATGCAGGTTGGCTGTAGCATCTCTCTCTTTGTGTCTGCTTTCGCTGCAGTGATGACGCCGGTTCCAACAATAACGGGCAGTATAATTAGAGCCAGGGAAGAAATTAGACAACGGGTTGCGTTATGCATTAGCTTTCTCATTCCTATAGGCACTAATTCGAAATACAGCTTGTAATCCCAAACAGCGGGATTTTCCAGCCGGCACAGTGGATGGGGCGGAAAGGAATAGTATAAAACACAGGAACATATTGTAAAAAGATGCCACGCAAACACGATGCATTGCTTTGGGAGCATAGTAGTGTGTGTCAGATGATTTTGCGTGTTCATGCAATGTATAATATCGACACAGCACTGCGGCTACATCGCACACGCAAGTCTATAGGTGTGTGCCTTTTGAAGAGAAATTGCAGTGGTATAAGTAGGTGGTCGCAATTCAGAATGTGCGATAATCGCCAACGCAATTTTAGGTGGAAACACTCAAGGAATTGTGGCTGCTCCTGACCAAGACCAGCCTCCACCAAGAAAGGAAACAGCTCCCTCGGCACCCATGCAATCGTGTCCGATTTCGGGTGGATACGAAAGCCCGTTGTTGACCAGCAAGACGGCGGTCTTGCATGGAGAGGCTACCCGAAGCCCAGAGCAACACCCAGGGGCTGAGTCTCATCCCACAGGTCACGACGCGTCCCTCTTGGATACGCATATGCATCCAGGACCAGCGTTTCCTAAAACACCGGAAGGCGATCTTTCACCGAAAGAGGTACCGCTCACTGTCTTTTCTCAGCCGTTACGACCAGCTTAGAGTATGGGTATTCCTGGAAGCCAAATGAAAGTGCCACGTTATTCATTATCATCATCAGCAGGGCTATACTAACTTAAGGGCGAAGGCCTCTCCCATGTTCCTTCATTTAACCTGCCCCACTTAGCTACGGCTTTGTTAAAGCATTGTGTTTTATATTTATTGCCAGGGATATGGGATATTTGAAACAGCCTGGAGCAGGTAGGTCAACGCCGCTTGCGGCGGAGGCTAGCCTGCCACTGATTTTTATCTGTTGTAGGCCGTAATTGCACCCGCCACCACTTCGGTGGTGGACGACGGCCGTTGTTGCGGCGCGCGTCTTTTTCTCCCTCTTCTTTTTCTTCCTTGTCTATTTTCTCATCTGTCCGCACGACCTCGGCGGCTGCGTTTCGATGGAGGCGAAACGAAGAGTCGTCCGTGTGCTGTGCGATGTCAGCGCAAGTTAAAGATCCCCAGGTGGTCGAAATTACTCCGTAGCCCTCCACTGCGGCTCCTCTTTCTCTCTTTCCACTTTCTCTCCCACTTTCCTTCCTTCCCCAACGACGCGGTTGAGGTATCCGCAGAAAACAAGTGAGACAGTTACCGCGCCTTTCCCTTACTATAAACGAATCTGCTCGCACGAGGCAGCGGAGGTGGCTCAGCTACAGAGCCAGTAGCAGGCCCGTGCATTTGCTTTTCTTTCTTCCTACAGCCACAACAACAGCAGCATGGTAGCGTAGGACTATATGTCAACATGAATGTGCGAGGTAGTAAATATGCCCAAATTGCCCAGAACATTATGCAAACTATTGCATCTTTTCATGCCCTGTCGCCCTCCAATCTCCTCACATTCCACACCCTCCTCCCCCAACGTGGCGGGCTTGGTTAGCCTCTGACCAGCTGCAAGATCAGTTGGCCTTGGTCACCCTGGCCCAGGACATTCTTAACGCTTAATGTAATGCGTTAAATAAAGTTGTTTCCTCCTCCTCCTCCTACCCAAATATAATTAGTAGTAATAAAGCGAACTTCAAAGCGCATCTATTCTAAGTAGTATACGCAAGTAAAACGGCAGACGTGAGCCATAAAGTTGTCGCGTCGTACTTATAAAGGTGGAGTCTGTGTGGCCCCCAAACGTCTCTTGTGATAAAGCACTAAGCTATAAAACACACTAAACCTTACTTGCGGTAAAGCAGCTACCTGGTTATAGTGAACTAGAATACTTTCTAGTGGCGCGACCGCCTCCGCTGCAGAGGGCCTCCAGCGGAAGAAAGGTGCGCCGGCGCTGCAATCGACCGCACTTGAAAGCGCGTCAGCTTTCAGGCGGCCGTCGCGCTTGTAGCAAGCCGTTGCTTGTAGGACAACGCGTCCTCTGACGTTTTAGGCGAGTCAAGTTTACCACCACGAAGTGATGCAAAACTACTAAGGAACGAAAACGTTCGCTTCCGCTTTCGGTTCCTTCGAGCTTCGTAGTGCATATGAAAATATTCCGATGCTGTCGCTGGTGGACCTTATAGTTGTATAATTGTCTGGTCGGAGGCAGCCGCGTCACATTTAGCGGTGGTATTTGTTGCAGTTTGTCATGCTTATTACTGACCCTGTTTTATCCATGAACGAGCAAAATGAAAAAAGAAAGTGTATTTGCAAACGCGCACTACGATTTCGCGGGCGGCTCAGCTACATTGCTGATTGCAATATACATTCCTCGCTTCGCTTATACGTTTTGTATGGTAAATTTCGTCTCACCGACGGTGCACTTCACATAAAATACGTGCTTACATCCTAGCTTCCAAACGCCTTTAATGACGAAATAAAAAAAAAATTCCCTGCCTATGGTCAAGCTACCGCCGGCCCCGAGACAAGAGCGCATGAAGAAGGAAGTTCGCCATAAGTGAAATGCAACGGCGGTTAATATTGTTTCCTACTACTAATTTGAAAGAAATGTGCTTTGTCATAAAATTAAAATTGCTCTTGGAGACTCATAAGAGCTCCTTCCTCTGTACCCAGCCTCGGAACTAGCCGACATTTAATTACGCCGAGCAGAGTCGTAACATTTTGCGTGTGTGCGCGCGCGCTTGAGGGGGGTGGGGGTGACGCGCCTCAATACTGTCCGTTGCACTGCATACATTTTGTTAGTTTCTTAGGGAGATTTCATTATTTTTCATAGCGTTTAATATCTTCGTCTACGTTTCTGTATTGCAAGGAATTTGCACTGCACTTATCTATTGCTTGGTACGCACAAGTGCTTGGCAGTTATGAACACCAATAAACAACAAAGTTGACACAGAGCATAACAATGATTTTTACTGCACATGCACAGCTTGCTGAATTGACACGATACGTGTTTCTTCTATTAGCATGCCCAATAGGTGCACTCTACATTGCACGCTGCCTTCGATTTCAGCGTTGAAAAACACCGTTCTCGCAACTGTTATCTCGCCCGTAGCCGCATTCAGTGCACAGCAAACATAGCACACCCCGGTAAAATCTAAAAACTCGTGCAGCGCCCACGATTTTGTTGGAAGTATAAGTCCGCGGAGGTAGGCGACACTAACAACACCGTCTGCTTCGGCCGTGCCTTTGCATTCTTCGCTGCCCAGATCAGAGTCCGCAGCTTGTCCGTCCTCTTGATTACAGTGATCAGTGCGCCGGGATTTACTGCTGCTATCACATGGCAAGCCTAGCTGCCGTCTTTTCCTATGAGGCCTAGGAGTCGGAGTGGGCTTGCTCAAGTAGGCGGGCAAGTTAGGCAGAAGGGTCGGAACTGGCGAGCCAGGTGCAAGCGTAGGAGTCCCCCTCAGAATTCTAACTTCCGTTCCATTTATCACATGGACATAATCCCTCAAAATCAGATGAGCTTCAAAGTGCAATTCACACACAGCACCATCGGCGTCAAGCGGCTTGTCAAGCCTATGGAGGTTTCGCATGCCAAGCAAGCCTTTGCTGTTCGTCTTTTGGAGCCTTAAAAAGCGACACCTTACGCTCCTGCGCTGTTCTCGCGTAGCCAGTTGTGCAGCCTGGTGCGTAACAGTGATTTAACCGCCGCTTGGGAGGCATCGTCGCAGCTTGGGAGGCACGCACGCACGAAGCAACATTCCGCGACGCCAACAACACGCACGCAACTGCAGGAGCAGAAGGCGCACACTCGCGTCAAGTGCGGGCGACGACAGCGCCGCCGCTACTTTCTTCCAAAGCAGGTACGCGGCGCACAATAGGATGCGCCTCCGCTCGAGCCACTGGAAAACCTTCTAATACACTGTAACCTGGTAGTGAACCCTACAAGCGGCAGATGCTGTAGAATGGAAGCAGCCAATAAGAGAAAAGTGAAACAAGTCAGGTGCAGCACGTGGTGAGAGGGTTAATCGCTGACGTTGCACCTCGCATAAATCTAGTCGCGCATTGGTTTAATCGAAACCTAGGTATACGAAGCTAAGCAAGACCCAAAAGTAAGTGATAATGCTACATAGTCGAATTTAGCTTTGTCATGTAAATCGGTAGCCTTTTTTTTAACCAACAGAGCACTTTCACCGGTCGACTATACATACTGCGCCTCGCACGTCTATAAAGGCACGTCATGGTATTTTAATATACTAATCGTCTATTTGCCACCAGACATATGTGATGTTAGGGCGGTGGGAAAAATGTTGCTCGCAGGGAGCTTGGCCAGCCCCCAGCCCTTGTTCTTTTTTTATATATTTTTTTTTTCGAGGGGACAAAAACAGGATTACCCCACATCAAAACAAAAATAGGCACACATAATCGGCCCAGCAGGTGAAACGTAACAAACGTCGTTTTGATCATGTCTTGATCAAGGTGAAGACGAACAAAATGTATGACATTTATGAGGGCGCTGCGTGCACCCAAAGAGACGGTCGCATTTCACATTGGTAGCTTTTCGAAGTTTTCACCCGGATTTGTTCTCTGAATCAAGTGGCGCAATACACAAGGACCACGACGACACTAATTTTGGGCAAGTGGACCTCTTATTCGCCATTTTTTGTCTTCCCAAAATCCGCGTCGCTCGTGGAGCAGCTAAGCCTAACGAACGCTTCGCCGAGCTAAGCCTACGGAGCCGACCGCGTACTCGTGGGCCCTACCCGAGGTCACTCCCCTTCTTACGCTCGTATTCACAAACGCGCCTCGACTCGACGCTCCACCTCCACTCGTTGGAGCGGAGAATACAGCCGCTACTCCACTCCAGGACCGATTCGGATTTATGAACGCCCCTCGGCGTTTCCTCCGACAAGTTCTCCTCGAGAATACCTCCTCCACTCGGAGCAGCGCATATGGGGACGAGATTAAGATGAACTTTTGGCCCGAAAACTGCGTGCTGAACTGTGTAACATGCTCAGTTTTTCATGTCAAGTCTTCTAAATAACTTTCACAGCCGACCTCGACGTTACCAGCATAGTGTAACTTGTTTTGTGGGCTGGATGAAAAGGGCGGCTGTGAAAAATGGCTGAAAATGTTTTCGCATCTGGCAACAGTCGCTGTTGGGGACGTCAGCTTTGAGAAATGGTGTGAATACTTCGGTTTATTTTTTGGTGTGAGATCTACGCTCGGCCTTTGCCGCTTTGCCTTTTTTTATTGCTAGGCTTTGACAGACGTTTTTTTATTTTTTTGACAGGCTTGACCGACGTTTTTTTTTTACCATGCTTTTTTTTATTACCGGGCGTCAAAATACATTGCAGGAAAAAAAAGTACAAGCCGCGAACTCCTACCAGCATGGCGAGCTAAACATGCGTGCTGCTTCGCAGCGCATTGCAGCTCATGCACGCTGAATTCGACAATCCGGAAGAAAATGCCGCGTGCGGTTTCCAAACAAGTAGGGAGCCCTAATTGAAAACGTGCTTGAAAGCCATGCTCTTCGTCGGCCGCGAATATCCCTCCGTAGGAGGAGCACACCAACGCGCTCCCTCAACAGCGCCGCGCCGACCGCGCGTCCGCAGACGTACTACGTACCCTCGGGCGACAGGCAAGACATTTATGTCCGCACAATACAGCACGCTGTTCCCCCACAAGTTCGGCGCCGTCTTCGAAAGCGCGCGGGGCGAGCCACGGAAAGTGCGCCGCCGCAGCTCGACTCCGGCCGCGGGCGACCTCACCATTTGGCCAAATCGCGCCTCAGCTCTGCACTCGGTGGGCTCCGAAAAGGTTATCCATTTATCCAGTGACGACTTATTGAAATGTGCCCGCGCCACACACGCGCAATGCGACGATGCGACGATCAAACAACACAGACGTCGGTGGCTGATCACGGTTATCCATGTTCGGCGTGAGCGGCAGGGACGGCCGGAGGCTAGCCATGACCACATTCGTAAAACGATAGCGTGCCAGAAGTCCCGGGTCACTGTCACTCTCAGCTGATGCTTTAGCGAAAGGTTCGGTGCATCGTTGTCGTATCTTCTTTCGTGAAACGTTTTGGTATACCGGTTGAACGAATTCCACACAGCGAGCGAGCGATACGATGTCGGCCATGTTTCACAGCGGAGTGGCGGTCGAGAAGCGGCCAAGGTAGCGTCGTCGCAGACTCGAGATTCTCGAGAAAACTCAAATTTTCTCCGCCACTGGAGGAGCGATTCGAGTGGAGATTGCTTTGTGAAACGAAAAACAGGCCTCGAGGGCCGCTTGGAGTAGAAGTTCGAGTGAAGGCGTGTTTGTGAATACGGCGGTTAGAATTTAAGCATGGAGGCCCACGGGCGACGGTTGTAGCGTCTGTGGAGACGCAGGCAGAAGAGAGAAATGCCGAAGGAACGCAACGGCATAGTAGCTCGCAGAGCTGCTGCGCCGGCCCAAGCATGATACAACCATGGGCAGCGGTTGCAGCGTCGGGAGAGACGCCAGCAAAAAGAAGAAACAGAGTCGCATCAGCCGCGGCAACTACCGGAAGTGACGAACCGCAAACGTCGTCGGCTGCAAATCAAGAAGAAAAAATTACCGACGATTACGTTACTTCCTAATGCGAAATTTGAGCGCAGCAAATAAGCTGTTTCATCTTTTCGATAGATTGAGGCAAAGAAATCGAGCAACACATGTATGCGCTATCACAGAATTTTTTTTTTATTTTTCACACGTATTCCTTTAACAAAGACTCCACTAACAGTTCTTGACAGTCATGAAGGAAGCTTTGTGGTCGGAGAAATAGACTGATATATGTTCGACTTGGTCCCTCTGCTCTGGCAGCTCGTTTAGCAGCAGCAGCAGCAGCAGACGGAGGACTTCCACCGGTCGTCTCGCTCATGGCTCAGAAAGAACTGGCAGATAATTCCGCAGTGGCGAACGGCAGCGGCAAATTCGGCTCGGGCGGTGCACATATACAGATCCGCCGCCACCGATCTGGCTCTCCGATTGCCACCGCACAGGGGTTGCATTGGAGGAGGAGCGAAGAAAGGAATTAAGTTCGAGCCGGCGCTTTGACAACCGGAGACTGGCAGGAAGAGGGGGGAGGGGGGCGGCGTGTACGCCCAGCGGCAAACGATGGGGGCAGAAGCGCGCGCAGCAAGCGGACAACGCGATAAAGGGAGGAGGGAAGAGATAGCAGCGACTGACTGATGCTGCTGACGCCGATAGTGAGTCAACCCCAGCTGCGGAGTTGGTTTCAGGGACAACGGCGTCGATTCCGACGCAAACAATATGATACCCTCGCTTCCGCAGCGCCAAGAACCAGGTCTAGCCGTGGGAAGGTGGTCACGTATTCGTCGACGTGCCGGGGCCTACGTGAAATAACCGGCGCGTCGGCAACTGAAGACCTATCCGCCACACAGGAACAGGGGAGGGGGGGACCCTCCCCTCCTCTTTCTGCATGGCGGCGACGGTGTTCTATGCAGTCACGTTACCTTGACTCTCTAGCGGCGTCAGCGGCATCCAGCGGTATCAGTCGGTCGCCGCTAGCGCTGGGGGGATGAAAGGGGGGCGGAGCTGGTTACGAGGCTGACGACGACGCCGACGCGAAACCCAGGAACGGACGCCAAAGAGCTGCGCTCTAAAAAGACCTGCCAGCGCTTAAGAGCACGATGAAAAGATGGACTTTGGCTCTTTCGACGATAACAGGAAAGACCGAGAGGGCTGGGGCCGCTCCATAGGCGGCAGATACAACCCGGAAGAGAAAGTAGCAGAAGTAAGCAAACAAAACTGATTTATTTATAGGAAGGGAAAGGCGCGGTGACGGTCTCACTTGTTTTCTGTGGACACCGCAACCGCGCCGTAAGGGAAGGGTTGAGGGTGGGAGTGAAAGTGGAAAGAGAGAAAGAGGAACCGTAGTGGAGGGCTACGGAGTAATTTTGACCACCTGGGGATCTTTAACGTGCGCTGACATCGCACAGCACACGGACGCCTCTTCGTTTCGCCTCCATCGAAACGCAGCCGCCAAGGTCGAGTTCGAACCCGGGTACTCCGGCACAAAAGTTGGACGTCTTACCACTGCACCACCCCGGCGGGGCAAAAAGTATTAGCAAGAAGAAATAAATGAAAAACACCAAACTTGAAGAAAAGCAAGGCAATGGCAGAGAGGACGGTCGACAAGCTGGAAATTCGCCTACCATTGGGCACAGAGATTATCCTACGACCAGCAGGAGGAATCGACCACATAACGAAGAAGCTGGGAGTTTTCGCCGGAAATGCTATACTGGAGGCAGCTGGTCTATCCCCCGTGGCAGAAGAAGAATTGTCTTCAACAAAAACAACCAGACAATCCTAATATCAACCCTGGATGAGGAAAGGGCAGAGGCTTTCGCCTAAATTAAGAACATCCCAGTCGGAGAAGAAGATGTCGAAATGCCCCGCCAGGGTGGCGCAGTGGTTACGGCGCTCGTATACTGTTCCCAAGGACTCGGGATCGAGTCCTGGCCTCGGCGGCCGCTTTTCGATGGAGGCGAAAAGCAAGGCGCCCGTGTGCCGTGCGATGTGCGTGCACGTTGTTAGGTTTGGCGTCGCGTTTGCGCCTGGGTAGCGTACCATAGTAAACAGAAGAATGGGCAAAGCAGTGCTAGGGTACAACCCCAAGAACGACCGAATGATTTCACTTTGGATCCAAGGTCAACCTTTCAACATAACAGTTATCCAAGTCTATGCACCGACCATTACTGCTGAAGAAGCTGACGTTGAGAGATTTTATGAATGCCTTTTAGACCGCACCCCATCATCAGACGTCGTTTTTCTCATAGGAGACTGGAATGCTAAGGTAAGGAGTGAAGAAATATCCGGAATTACAGGCAAGTTCGGTCTTGGTGAGCCAAATGAAGCTGGGCAGAGACTAGTAGAGTTTTGTCAAGGAAACAACCTGACCATAGCGAATACGCATTTTTAACAGCACAAGAGGCGCCTGTACACATGGACTTCACCGGACGGTCTGTACAGGAATCAGATCGATTATATTATTTGCCGGCAGAGATGGAGAAGCGCTATACAAGCAGTAAAAACAAGGCCTGAGGCCGATTGTGGCACCGATCATCAGCTTCTTGTTGCCAAGATTAAGCTTCGATTGAGGAAAACGCAGAAAACTAGAAGGCCTTTCAGGTATGATCTGGATCAAATTCCATTAGAATATGCTGTGGAAGTGAGGAATCGATTTGAAGAATTAGATCTAGAAGACAAAGAGCCCGAAGAGTTGTGGACTGATGTTCGGGATATAATACAAGAAGTTGCTGCTAAGATAGTTCCAAAGCAAAAGAAATGCAAGAAAGCAAACTGGTTATCTGAAGAGGCTTTGCAAATAGCTGAGGAAAGGAGGATGGCAAAAGTTATGGGGGAAAGAGAAAGATACAAGGTTCTCAATGCGGATTTTCAGAAAATAGCAAGGAGAGATAAGAATGCCTTCCTGAACATACATTGCCAAGCAGTTGAGGACAACAGCCAATTAAGGAACACAAGAGCTCTGTATAAGACAATCAAAGATATCAAAGGAAGCTTCTGTGCTAAGCTGGGCGTGATAAAGGACAAACGAGGCAAGGACCTCACTGAAGCCTCAGAGATAAAGAAGAGGTGGCAGGGATACACAGAAGAACTGTACAAGAAGGACCCGTATGTGCAAGCCCAACATAAGACGGTTGTGATCACTGACCTCGAGCCGGGCATCCTGAAGAGTGAAGTTGAATGGGCCTTAGCCAGCCTTGCTAAGAACAAAGCTAGCGGAATTGATGGCATTCCAGCTGAGTTTCTTTAAAACCTCAACCATGATGCTGTTAACATTCTGCATACATTATGTCAGAAGATTTGGACAACCCTGCAGTGGCCACAGGATTGGAGGAGGTCAGTTTACATCCCCATTCCAAAGAAAGGCAGTGCCAAAGATTGTTCCAACTACCGCACGATCGCGCTTATTTCGCATGCTAGCAAGGTGATGTTGAAAATCCTTCAAGGTAGGCTGCAGCAGTATGTGGATCGGGAGCTTCCGGACGTGCTAGCTGGGTTTCGCAAGGGCAGAGGAACTAGAGACCAAGTTGCCAACCTTCGCTGGATCATGGAAAAAGCAAGAGAGTTCCAGAAACCCATCTACTTCTGCTTTATTGATTATGCGAAATCGTTTGACTGCGTAGATCATAGCAGATTGTGGCAAGCTCTCCAAGAGATGGGAGTTCCAATTCACCTTATCTGTCTCCTCAGGAACCTGTATGAAGGACAAGAGGCCATAGTCAGAACTGGGCATGGTCTTACTGATTGGTTTGCGATTGAGAAAGGAGTGAGGCAAGGCTGCATACTGTCGCCCTGCCTATTTAACCTATATGCAGAGTGCATCATGAGGAAGGCCGGTCTGGACGAGTCTTCAGCTGGAGTGAAGATTGCTGGAAAACGTATCAACAACCTTAGATATGCGGATGATACCACTTTAATGGCAGAAAGTGAAGCGGAACTCAAGAGACTTCTGATGCGCGTACAAGAAGAGAGTGAGAAGTTTGGGCTTAAACTGAACATTAAAAAGACAAAGATCATGGCGTCTTGCCCTATCAAGTACTGGAGTATCAAGGGACAAGAGGTGGAAGCTGTGACAGATTTTCTCTTCTTGGGCTCCAAGATTACCTCGGAAGGAGACTGCAGCCATGAAATTAGGAGCCGCCTGCTTCTTGGAAAGAGAGCAATGGTTAGCCTTGACCACCTAGTAAAGAGCAGAGACATTAGTCTGCCAACCAAGATCCGTATAACTCGTGCTATGGTCTTTCCAGTTGTGATGTATGGATGCGAGAGTTGGACTGTGAAAAAGGCTGACCGCCGAAGAATTGACGCGTTTAAATTGTGGTGCTGGTGAAGACTCTTGAGAGTTCCTTCGACTGCCAGAAGATCAAATCAGTCAATATTGTCGACCATAAACCTTGACTGCTCATTGGAGGGTCAAATTCTAAAGTTAAAGCCCAGCTACTTTGGTCATCTGATGAGAAGAGAGGAGTCGCTGGAGAAAGATTTGATGTTGGGAAAGGTTGAGGGTCGCCGGAGAAGGGGTAGGCAGCGAAAGCGATGGTTAGATGGCATCCTCGAGGCACTGCAGATGAAGTTATGTGATGTTAGGAAGATAGTGAGAGACCGGAAAGCGTGGCGTGACATGGTCCATAGGGTCACGTAGAGTCGGACACGACTGAACGACTGAACAAGAACAAGCGTACCGCTGCCAGCAGTTATTACGTGCGGCGCGCGGCCCCTCGGTAGCGTTGGCCTGGCGGCTCCGTGGACGGCGGAGGCATGAACGGTCCCAGCAAAGACGAAGCGTCTTCTAACGAAACAACAACCTTTAATAACAACATCGTGAAAGAACGAGAAGCTGACCCGGAGAGATTACAGACACTCTCACACAGCTGGTGCCTAGCGTCGTGCCAACGGCGCGTCAAAGTAGTCTCTCTGCCAGCGGAGACTGCCGTTGCTTTATATAGGCATGCCAGTTCACAGGGAAAGGGAGGGAGCCCTTCAAGTTCAGAAAAGGCGATGACTCAATCGCAGGTGGCGCGACCACATCTCTACCTCCTGCAGACAGGAGAGGGCGACGCACTCTCCCTCGAGCTCCAGACTTGGCCAGCTTTTGCACACGCACGCACGCACACACATTTGTCGAGTGGCAGGATCACGTCGAGTCTTGCCCGCGGGAGGAAGCGTTCCGCGGCCGATGAACGGCGCCGAAATGGCTGATCCGCTCGCGGTTCTGCCTGTTGCTATGCGGTGACCGCGTCAGCTGTCCCACTTGTCAGTGTGGAAACGTAACAACGTTAAAGAACCCCAGGTGGTCGAAATTTCCGCAGTTCTCCCCTATTCTCTCATAGCCTCAGTCGCTTTGGGACGTTAAACCCCACAAACAAACCAACCAGATGTCGAAATGACTGCCCACCCGGCGATGCCCGAGGGGGGCAAAGGCATCATCTGCCGGATTAATCTGCAGTTGACGGAACAGCACATGGCGTTGGACAACCCACGGAACTCAACGGATGCAGCAGTATATAAGAAGACTAGGAAGGACGTCCGAAACAGTCATCATTACCTTCAAGCATCTGGAAGTACTAAGGGCCGTAAAATTTTTCAGCCAACGGATTCCATGCAACCTATATCAGAAAAAGTACGACGTGTGCTACGCATGCAGCAAGATTAGGCAAGACGTCTGCCAGATCCAACCAGCACCCGCTACATAGACTGCGGGCTAAGAAATCATCCGGAAGAGCATGCCTGCGAGCCGAAGTGTCTTCTTTGCGGGACGAAGCACAAGTTAGAGGACCCGACGTGCAGGGAACTCTACAGAAAGCTTCACGGAGTTAAGCAACGCGACGTGGCCCAGGCCGAGGCTAGAGGCCGAACAGGACACGAGAGGAGCGACCGCGGGCAGGAGCAGGCCTCCAACGAAGGTTGTGCTACCACCTGCGACCAAAAAACAACAATCCGAGTCCGGGGACACAAACAAGTGCAGCCAAGCCGCCAGCCAGAGAAGACCAGACCCACTGGCCGGACCTGCGGAAACCAGGGGACAAGAGGACCCACTTTTGTATGCCTGTCAGCTTCGCAAGTGCGGTCTCCCATGATATGACGCCAAATTAGAGGCACAGGCCAATTTATTTAAAAAAAAGAGATAGAAAAGAGAGATGAGGAAAATCGCCAGCTAAAATAAATAATTAAAACCCTAACAGTAACAGCAAACCAGCTCAAAGAGCAAGTTGAGCAGCTAACGAGCACTACAGTGCGAGCTACGCAGGCGGTGCAAAAAAGACCGCTTACCCGAATCGGAGAAAAGCCGCCCCACAGGCGCAGCACGAGGGTAGCATGGAGGTAGATACGGTAGGCACCGCAAATAGGAAGGCAGAGGATCATATGACAGCTCCACCTGAGAGAAACACAAAGATGAACAGAAACATTAACGAGAGCGAACTAGAAGCACGCCTCATTGAACACTAGGAAAGCATACTAACCAAACTAAGCGATATCTTAGATAGGAAAGTCCAGGCTATACCAAATCAAATGAACTCACTTCTGACCGTGCTAGGAGGCGAAGAAAGAGCTCATCCCGATCCGAAGCCTCCCTCGCGGCCGGAAGAGCCGTTCTCTCACTCATTATGGACAAGACAGGGACCATAATTTGGCAGTGGAACTGCAGGGGCTTCAAAATGAAAAAGGCATTGCTACAACAGCATATCCTAAATCAAGGAGAGCCTCCGCTTGCTGTGGCGTTACAAAAAACAGGAAAACCCCCAGTCAAAATTTCAGGGTACCGACATTCGACAGCGGAAGAAGGGACAAATCTAGAGTAGCCACCTTAGTCAAAAATAACATTGCGGCAATTGAACACGAGGCAAGTTCGGATGAAGTGGAGGCCGTACTCGTAGAAATTTTCACCGGCAGAAAGAATAGGAGAAGCATATTCGTCCTGAGCGCTTATAGCCCCCATCGTCACAAAAAGGCACAGTTTGAGGCCACATTTAGGAAACCGCGGAGGACAGCAAAATCATGCCTTCTGCTCTTAGTCGGGCAATTTAAAGCAAATCATCACGAATGGGACTACCCCAGAATCGAAAGGAGAGGTCGAATGCTGTGGGAAGCGATTCAGAAGACAGGACTCTCGCTATTCACGGACCCGAACGAGCCAACCAGGACGCGCAACAGCATCTGCTATAACACATCACCGGACCTAACACTAGGACACAGGACTGGAAAAACATCGTGGAAGAACACGGGCGAAAACATTGGCAGCGATCACTTTATAATTGAAATCCAAATTGCTAGGAAACTAGGGGTGCCCATACATAAATCAAAACAGGGCACTGCGACTGCTGGAACAAATTCAAAGATATAAGATCAATAGCAGACTTAGACGAAATCGGAAATATAATAGAGTGAACGTCAACCACTGTATCACACGTCAAACAGGCCACCGAAACGATACGGGGAGATGACCTCCCATTCCGATTAGACAACAAACTTAGAAATATGTGGAACCGAAAAAAAACTCTTGAGAATAAGTAAAGCTCCAGAAATGGAACAGGATCCTCAGGGGAAAATAGCTAAGAACAATAAAAAAATGCAGAGCTACGCATTCAAACTAGAAGAAAAAAGGTAGGATCAAAAATGCGACGAGCTAGAGAAGAATAGGAACCATCCCAACAAGTGGTGGATACTGCGCCACGTCATAGTCCCCACGAACACCAAAACCCACGCTAACATCGAGAAAATTAAGGCCAGATACAAATTTGACGAAACCGACGAACAGCTTATCGACCGACGTAAAGACATATTACAGGGCCCGCATTCCCGGCAGCGGAAAAAGAATATCAGGGGGCGGAGAATCCGCTACTGGACGAACCCATTCTAGTAGCAGAGGTCAGACCCGCACTCTTTGACATCAAAACACAGTGCCTGGAACAGACATGATAACCTACGGCGTGCTAAGGAACTTAGATGACAACTCTATAGTTCACCTTACAGCATATTTTAACAAAGTTTGGGAATCCGGGCCAATCCCTAAACACTGGAAACACGCCAACATAATTTTAACCCATAAGAAGGGCAAAATCCTGGGTAATGAAAATCTCAGGCCAATTCCACTGACCTTGTGTCTAGGCAAATTAATGGAGAAGGTAATTCAGACGCCACTAACTCCATTCGCGTAAGAAAATAGCATCTGGCCCCACAAGATGGTAGGTGCGGTCTGGAACCGAGATGGTAGGTTCCAGACCACACCTTAGCATTCAAGATACCATGCTAAGGCTCAAACACAATATAATAGACAAACAAAAAACCAAAGATACGAGCGCAATAGTGAGCATAGACTTAACAAAAGTATTTGATAATGTTATCCACTCGGGCAGCCTTGACGGCCTGTTAGATATTAGCGTAGAGAAGAGGACTTTGATTACGTCAAATCATTTCTCAAAGACAGAACAGCTCTACACATGCAGAGTCTAAGCTCGGAAGATATTTTATTAGGAAACAGAGGCATCCCGTAAGGGGCTATCTTATCCCCCTTCTTATTTAGTCTAGTTATGAAAGACCTCCCGCGCAAATTAGGAAGCATCGAAGGACTAAAAACGCGCGTCTACGCAGGCGACGTCAACGTTGGGCTCAATTGAAACTCCCTTGATGGGGCTGGGACAGGTAGGTCACTGCCGCTTGCGGCGCGGGCTAGCCTGTTCGAATTTTTACCTGTTGTAGGCCGTCATTGCACCCGCCACTATTAAAAAGCTTGAGCGGCATGTATCTCAAACAGTTAGCCTCATCCGCCGAGTTTCGAGTAAAGGCAGAGGACTAAAGGAAAAAAATCTTCTGCGCGTAATCCAGGCATTTATCATTAGTCGAATCAGCTATTCTACGCCATACTTACCCCTTAAGGCAGCAGAACGACAGAAATTAGAGAGCCTCATCCGCACAAGTATTAAAAGAGCCCTTGGACTCCCGCGCTGTACTTCCACCGCTAGCCTCCTGCAACTGGGCATCCATAACACATGGGATGAAATCGCGGAAGCGGTACGCACTTCACAGGTAGAACGGCTCCGCCTAACCGCCGCAGGCAGATCCATTCTAGAAAAACTGGGCATCGACACTTGGGGAGGCGCTCAGACAAAATCTGAAATAGACATGGCTGTACGGGACAGGCTATGGATACCTCCGCTGCCAAAAAACATGCATCCCGAACACCGTACGGAGCGTCGGGAAAAAAGAGCTCAAATGCTCAGTAGGAAATTTAGCCGCTTGCCGCCGGAGGAAGTAGCCTTTGTAGATGCTGCCGGAGGGGCAAGCTCCTTTATGGTTGCAGCGGTATCGAATGGGTCGGGTAGACCGATCACCGCGGTCACCCTGAAAACTAGATCTCCCGAGGCAGCTGAGGAAGTGGCTGTAGCTCTAGCCTGCGCCCAGACAAAGGCGCGTTTCGTGATCTGCGACAGCAAAACTGCCATACGAAATTACAGTCGTGGGTTTATTGCTCCCCAGGCAATTCGAATATTACAGCAATCACCAATCTCGAGAACTATACAGCTGATTTGGACTCCATCGCACACTGGCGTTCCCGGCAACGAATCCACCCATGCCATGGCTCGAGGGCTCTACCACCGAGCCGGTGGCAGAGAGGGCGGACTTGGAGCGGGGACCATAGAGTGTGCCAAATCTTACACAGAAATTCTGCAGCATTATAGACTCAGTAGACGGGTGGCTGCTGCGCCAGCCCCTACCCTAAATTTCAGGCAGGCCGTCGCCTGGCGTCGCCTTCAGACTGGGACATTTCCGCACCCGCTCCTGGTGATCCATATGCTCCCAGGAGAAAGATGTGAATTGTGTGCAAACTGTGACTCGAGAGGGACCCTCGAACACATCCTCTGGGACTGCCCCTTTTCTCCCGGGAGGGGTCTAAATCTGACGCCGCAACTCTGGGAGACCATGCCGCGCTGCTCGGACCCTGAGCTCCAGCTAGCCGCCATCCAGCTGGCCTGGGACGCCGCCGGCCAACAACGTCTGCCGGCCTGCGTCTGAGGCGGGGCACCCGCCATCCATCCCAAGCGACGGAGGGCCGGAGCCTCTTCATCCGCTGGAATCAATAAAAAGTTCTGCTCTCTTTCTCGGTGGTGGACGACGCCTGTTGCTGCGGCGCGCGTCTTCCTCTCCCTCTTCCTTTTCTTTCTTCTGTATTTTCTTTTCTGTCTGCACGAGGCAGCGGAGATGTCAGCGCACGTTAAAGATCCCCAGGTGGTCGAAATTACTCCGTAGCTCTCCACTACGGCTCCTCTTTCTCTCTTTCCACTTCCACTCCCTCCTTCCGCCCTTCCTTTACGGTGCGGTTGAGGTGTTCACAGAGAACATGTGAGAGAGTTACCGCACCTTTCCCTTCCTATAAATCAATCAATCAGGCTCAGCTACAGAGCCAGTAGCAGGCATTTTCTTTTCCTTCTTTCTATTCAGCCACAACAACAACAACAATGAGAGCAGCGATGCGCCTATCGCGGACAGGCTCTAGCGGGCAGCCGACATCATAGACCTCCATGCCAAAAGTAAGGGGCTGAGCTGCTCCTCGACGTAGTCGGAACTACTAATCATCAGGCCTTGGACGAGGACAGCCAACGCATCTCCTCCCAGAATCTCTTTAGAATTTAACGGGAAAGAAATTGCGCAAGTAGATGACATACGAATTTTGGGCATGCTCATAAGCAAAACAGGAAACAACCCCACGACTATAGCTAAGCTAGATGCACACACAAACCAAGTGGTAGGCATCATTAGAAAAATCTCGCCCAGGTAGAGGGCAAAAGGAGAAGAACACGTTGAGGCTGGTCCAGGCCTTCATATTTAGTCGAATCTGCTACTCAACCCCATTCCTTAACATCAAAAAACAGACAAAAAGAAGTTAGGTGACATAATAAGGAAATGCACGAAACGAGCCCTGGGTCTCCCAATCTCGACCTCAACCGAGGCACTATAGGGAATTGGTGGTGTATAACACATGGAAGGAGTTAGCGGAAGCAACGAGAACGGCTCAACTCGAACGCCTAAAAGTAGGATTACAAGAGAACAAAGGCACTAAATACCAGACGTTTCACATTCAGCCCAAAATTAGGAAAGCCCTCACGATCTCACCGATACCTATGAACATGCACCCACAACACGATCAGAAAAAACGCCAGCACAGAGCCAAACACTTGGCAACAACATTAAGCAGAATGCCACCCGAGACGATTGCCTACACAAACGCTGCTTTTGAAGGTGATGAGAACTCCATCTCAGTGGTAGTCGACGGGTCCGGAATAGAGCAAGGCAAAATATATACAAGCGGATTAGACGCCACGGCAGCGGAGGAAACATTCGTTAGGACGTACGCGAAGGTGATCATCAGTGATAGCAAATCGGCAATAAGGAATTTCTGCAAAGGCAAAATATCACACTACGCGTTGAACATATTATCGAAAAGCAACATAGACAGAGGGATCACCCTAACCTGGGCCCCCGCTCACACAACATATAACAGGGCCCGTATTCCGAGTTCGCGTCGTAATCGAAAGTGTCGCTATCTCCCCGACTTCGAGTCAGCTCATTGGTGAAAACGCCGTAACCGGGTGTTGCCGCCTTTTCCGGTTCCGTAGTGGCAACACCCGATAACGATAACACCGAAAGTGGCACGAAACGATAACGATAACGATAACGAATGTGGCACGAAACGATAACACACGAAAGTGGCAACACCCAATAACGATAACACCCGACACTTCGATAACGACGCAAACTCGGCATACGGGCCCAGGGCTCGTATTCTGAGTTTACGTCGTAATCGAAGTGTCGCTATCTCACGTGACCTCAAGTCATCTGATTGGTCGAAACGCCAGAACTGGGTGTTGCCACCGCGGAACCGGAAAAGATGACAGCATCATTTACCGTCGTTTCCACCAATCAAGTGACTCGATGTCGGGGAGATAGCGACACTCACGATAACGACGCAAACTCGGAATACGCCCTAGTAGCACACTTTGTTGCCTCATTGTGGCCGCAATGTTTGCTTTCAACATTGCCTTAACGTGGCTAGTGTCCTTTTTGCCATGGTGATGCAACATACATAAGACAACATTGAAGCAACATTGCACCAATGTTACAACAACCTTTAGTCAATGTTTAAGCCACTTCTGAAGACGACATTAATGCAACATGGCTGCAACATTTTCTTAATATTGGTACAACTTTTTATTTGCACACATGCAAAATTCCCACGACAACGTTAGTGCAATATTGCTGCAAAGCTATTGTAATGTTGCAGAAACTTTGAGGCAGCATTCCAAGCTACTGAAATATTCCGCCGCATTGATGGCCACTAGCTATCGATGCTTGCTGTTCAATAAATTTATCTTGTGAAAGGCTAAACCATATGCAATGGTATCGTTGTACCACAATGGTTATGGTAGCTTAAGGTCGCAAGAATGAGCAACTGAACATTACTCGTTGCCACACGGCAGTGCGTTGCAGAGGAGTATGAATACCTAAAAGGCTACACTGGATAACAAAGCTTTTCCCCACATTTCAAGCCGCTTGCTCTGAATGATACCTTAAATGTAATATTCATCAGCTCTATACCAGTGCCCATTTAGATGCTAAGCTGCTGTGACCTGAAAATGGCACTGAAAGTGGTTATTCTGGCAATTAGAATGATTTATATATATATATATATATATATATATATATATATATATATATATATATATATATATATGCATGTGCATTACAAATAACCATCATTTGTTTTTTAGCACTATTTTATTTGTCAAGAATTTATTCAATTAGCCTAACAGCAAGCTTGATTCCAGTATACTCATTAGCTTGACATACAGCAGCTAGTTTCACAAATGTAAGACATTTACTTCAAGACAATCGTTTTATGCAGAAACTTGCAACAATCATACATAGCACACAGCCGATTTGGCTACTCAAGAACAGGAAGCACAAATAATGTCAGCAGTTACTAAGCACATCAGCATAGCTTTAAATGTGCATGTCCCTCAACTTGAGTTTTACAAACATGACACTTTAGTAAATTATTAATTGCAGAAACTTGCAACAAGATATAAAACAGCAGTACTGCCTATTCAGAAAAAGGAAGCAGATATATAACATACTGAACATTTTCACAGGCACATTGGCATAGCTTGAAAAATGTGCCACATGGGTCTACTTTTCACAGACAAGATTTGTTTTATTTAATTACTTTATAAAGTAACTTGCAACAAAGCTACAAAACAACACCCAGGCTGCTCAGGAACAAGAACCAGAGATAATGTTTTGAACTGTTACTGGGCACAATAGCATAGCATGAAAATGCACCCGCCACCCCTCAACTTGCATTTACAAATATAAAACACTTCAGTAAACTAGTGTGCTATACTGTTTTACACTGTAGTGTAAAACAGTGTAGCACTATTTTGTGCAGAAACTTGACACAAATATACAAAGTAGGAGTACAACCTAGTTCGGTATTCAGAAACAAGCAGACGTATTATGAACAGTAGAGTCATTACGACTAGTTTAATCCTTCCTTCTTTGGACATGCGCCATTGCACTGGAAAACTACAAACAAATATTGTCAGCATATGACTGAACAATTTAGCATGTCTAAAAATGCTAGTGCCCTGGTAGCATCCAGCTGGTCAGGATGAGGATCTCTTCCAAATCATGATGTTGTCACAAGTGAAGCTGCAGCCCTGAAAAAAAAAATCGAATTGCTAAGCTAAGCATCTTGGTGGGCACATCTCTAACTACAAAATTTTTACACTGCTCTATGAACACAGACATGGACAGCTGTCACGACCATTATCTGCTGTCACGACCATTATCAGGACTGACATCTGCCGAACAGTTTTCTAGTTCGTCGTTAACAGCCTCTGCTATTCTTCGTCGTTGCCGGATCGACACTTCGCTTAGCGAACACTTCACTCTCTTCATGATACAATGAATGTAGCACTTTACCAAACTATCACGAAGGGCATGGGTAACACATGCATATATGCACTACTGGCTTTGTGCCAGGCAACACGCGTCACAGCTCAACAACGTAGGTTAGAAATCACTCACCACTGATGTTATCCTCTGTGCAGGCCTCCGTCATTTCAGCTGAATTCTTATGAAGCCGCAATGCAACACAGCAGCAAGAACACGGCGACCACAAGAAAACTATGCTAGAATAAGGGAAACACACGTGAGCCATGGAGGAAGGAAAATGCTCCACGCACGTGAAGAATTTGCCGCGATCGCCGCTTACACGCGGTTTGGCAGGAATGGCTCTCGACGCGGCCACGATTTCGACTTGATTTGGATTCGCGACCATCTCCATGACCATTAGGCTGCGGGGCATTAGTGAAAACAGAACTAAATTTCTTCAGCAGTTATAATTTTAGTCCGCATGTTTAATTGAAAGATAATGCAATCTCAGCAGTCTATATATATATATTTATATATTTCTATCTCAGTGTAACAAAGTTCAGTACACTTGTACTGTTCATCGCATGCACATGACATGCAAGGTTGCACTCAAACTAAAAAATAAATAAACATTGTCGTGCGGGGAAGTGACAAGGTCAATGTAGTGACCTAATACCGGCTTTTCTGTTTGGGCTGCAGAAATAGTCTGAAAGAACGACGGTTAGCCAATAAAGTAAATGTTATAGCAATGCCATCGTATGTGGTTCAACATTTATACATCATTTGACAATATTGCTGCATTAAATAAACATTGTCGTGCGGGGAAGTGACAAGGTCAATGTAGTGACCTAATACCGGCTTTTCTGTTTGGGCTGCAGAAATAGTCTGAAAGAACGACGGTTAGCCAATAAAGTAAATGTTATAGCAATGCCATCGTATGTGGTTCAACATTTATACATCATTTGACAATATTGCTGCATTGTGGAAAGACCACTTTAGAGCAAAATTGCCAGCATGTTACTTGTTAACATTGCAGCAACGTTATCGAATGTTGAAAGTTTTCGCATTATGTTGGATAAATGTAGTCCAATGTTATCGCAACATTGTACAACATTGACAATGTTGCTGCAATGTTACAGAAACATATTGTGCTACTAGGGCGCGCCCAGCAAACGAAGCGGCCAACGCCCTCTTGCCCGAGCGCTCATTATACGGAGGGGGGGGGGGGGGGGGGGCGGCCTTAACCTATCTTTAAGGTCGAGACGCTTGCGATCTACAACGAAGTCATCCAGCCCTAAAAGTTAGGACGGCGGAAATATCCACCAACAAATAGGTCCCTCGCGTTCTCAGAGGAAGCCACCTGACACCGCCTGCAAACTAAGAACTACATGTCTCCCAGATGGAGATAGCTCACGCAAACTAAAAATCCGGACGACCAATTCTGCAAATACTGTAACGATATAGGAACTGTAAAACATATCCTCTGCGAGTGCAGCCACTCCCCGGGCTACAATTTATTCCAAGACGAAGAAGCATGGCAGACCGCGCTGCATAGCGAAGACCCGGCGACACAGGCCAACATTGTCCGTCTGGCAACCGAAGCGGCGAACCGCTTCGTCTACTAACCCCTGCCCCTTAGAGTGACATATCGGCTCCCTGGGCGCCTGCGAGTGGTACCGAAACTCCGGTGTCACCTCTTCCGGACAATAAAAGTTTTAACCAACACCTTAAGACCACGCGAGAGCATAAATTCAATATAAAAAGCAGTATTCAAAATTATGCGCTAAACATTAGGTGAATATTCCGGTTAGAACAAGAAAACAAATCGGCTTCTCATTCGTAGGCATTCAAAGGAAATGCTAAAGTAAACCACAAACGCTCTTGAGCGGAATTAAGAGGAAGGGTACGATCTATCCAGCTTGCTGCATGCCTAGCTGGGTAACATTATTTTTTTGCAGTTTTGCAAGAGTTCGTACACTGTATAGGCCTTGCTTTGTTTCTTATTTGTACATTGCACTCAGTCTGCATGTATATAAGCTATGTATACGGATTATACTGCCAGTAAGAAAATGCTCCGCAGTGTGTGATCTGTATAGTACGTTGTAAACGTCTCGAATGTATTTTTCAGGCAAGAGATGAACGCCTTGAAGGCTAGAAGGGGTCCAGGTTCCCCATGCTAGTTGAAAGTAGTTGAGGTGAAACTGAAAAAGCGAGTTTTTTCGCTTTGATAGTTGATTTTAGAGCGCAGCTCTTTAGCTCTTCTGCGTTTCGCGTCGTCGTCGCCGTTGTCGTCGGCATCGTAGCCTGGTGACGTCATGACTGGTTATGACGTCACCAGGAGAAGCTGCCCCCGCCGGGCGTTCAATCCAGGCATGCGTAACGCGCCTTTCATTTGGCGCTTCCTCGAATGCCGCACCCCTGTACATTAAAAATAGGCGCAGTACAGCAGGCATCACTGGTGTTTAAAATTGGTTCACATCTAAGAAAAGGCGTAGTATCTGTCACAATTGTGGCCGGACACCTTTACTTAAGTGTACTGGAAGAGGGCAGTGGGCTCACTGCCCCCCACCCCCCCCTTCCCTGACGCTGTTCATGTCAAGTACGAGAGATGGCGCTGCTAACGACTTCACCGTAGCTTTTTGCTGGAGGGTGCGTGACAGATACTGCGCCTTTTCTCCAGGAGTCTCATCTTGTCTAGCGTTCCTGCAATCCCACACTTGAACGCGCTGCAAGGAACGCCACGCGACAGGAGCAATGGCTTACCATCCCAACGCACATTTGTCGGAGAGTGACAGATACTGCGCCTTTTCTCTAAAAGTTTCATCTTGTCTAGCGTTTCTGCCATCTGATATCCCACACTTGAACGCGTGCCAAGGAACGCCACGCGACAGGAACGATGGCGCACCATCAAAGCGCACACTTGTCGGCCAAAGTGACAGATACTGCGCCTTCTCTCCAGAAGACTCATCTTGTCTAGTGTTCCTGCCATCTTGTCTAGCGTTCCTGTCTCCACTTTTGCTCCCGACTACGCAACAAACACTAACAGCTTTCCATTACTAGCCTTCTTTTTTTTTAGGACTTAAGCTATTAAATGCAGGTCACTACGATGGAACATTTCGAGCTTTTTTGCCCCAAACAAACGCGCGATCGAGGCAACCTCTTATTATGTGCAATATGTGCCTCACCTGGAGGCCTCTCACATTTCTATTTGTGATTTTATTCACACAGAAAATTGTTGAAGGCGGGATTGCAGTGCTTCTGCAACACAAACTTGTACTTCGAAAAGACGTAACAATACATGTGTTCACCAAATAAATAGGTTCCACCTTTGTCATCAGCAAAGAAAGCTTTCTAGATATTGCTCATGTGCATTATTTGCACATGAAGAGTATATATCACCGTTCAGATTCGTTACGAGACAATATCAGTATTTATAAATAAAGCCCATTTCCCACTATACGTTGCGGAAATATAGGGGTTGGAAATGTTGTCTATTTCGAGATTCTTGTCAAATTTATTAAGGTCGTATATTCAAAGAACAAATATGAAAAGGCTCTTACATTGTCACGTATATTTCGTGTAGCATCATACTACATCTAATATCGGATGGGTAAAAAGTTGTTCTTCCCATTATTAGCATTCCTAATGAGGAACTGGCAAATTATTTTCATTGGTTCAGAGGAAAGAAAAGCCGCCGTATCTATCAAACCTGAACCGCGCCGTAAGGGAAGGAAGATGGAAGTAAAAGTGGAACGAGAGACATTGTAGCCGTAGTAGAGGGCTGTGGAGTAATTTCGACCACCTGGGGACCTTTAAAGTGCAACGCACAGAGTGGGGAGGCGGTGAAGGGTGGCTGATCCTGACCCTGATGGGACTGGAACAGGTAGGTCATCGGCGCCTGCGGCGGGGACTAGCCTGCCACCGAACTTTATTTGTTGTAGGCCGTCACTGCACCCGCCACTGCTTTGGTGGTGGAAACTCTATGGTGGTGGACGACGGCTGTTGTTACGGCGCCCGTCTTTCTCTCCCTCTTCTTTTTCTTTCTTCTCTATGTTCTCTTCTGTCCGCACGAGGCAGTGGAGGTGGCTCAGCTAAAGAACCGGTAGCAGGACCGTGCATTTTCGTTTCCTTCTTCCTACAGCCACAACAACAATAGCAACGCACAGCTCACGGACGCTACTCCGTTTCGCCTCCATCGAAACGTAGCCGCCGGCGGTCTGGATTAAACCCGGGAACTCCGGCACAGTAGTCGGGTATCTTAACCACTGCATCACCACGGCGGGGCCGAACTGGCTAATTAAGCATAATTAAAAAAAGTAATTAGGAACTGGCCAATTAAACATAATTATTTTCTGCTATTCTTCCGGGCAACGCGTTCATCTCTCCGTAGCGGAATATATGCGACTTTTTCGTGTGCCGGTCCAGAACTCATGACGATTGCTCGGGTGGGCACTCTGTTGCCCCTCGTGCGGGTAGTTTTTGAAGAACGCCTTTATTCTCGAGTGGGGATTGTTATGGTTTCTCTTAGATAAGTGCCCATTTTCGAGCGCGTCGACATGAAGACGGGCTTTAGAGTTTCTAGCGCTGTCTCTGGCGGGATGTGAATTTATGTAAAAACTGTGACCTTTCAATGAACTCGCGCATGGCGTACGTGTTGACATGCACTAATATTTTCATCAGATAGCATGGACTCGTGGTGGTCACCGCGGACGAAAGATAGGTGTCACGAAGTAACGTTTCAATCTCCATCGAGGGACTGAAAGCCGTGCCTCGCAATATAAGCTTATGGGGCAATTCTTACGTTCCGTCTACTCTGCTTCATAAATACCGTACCCAATAATGGCCCATGGGAGGAGCTAGGAGCGGAGAAATCATTCATTATCCGCTTTCTTTCACCTTTCTTTTTCCAGATGCTGAGTGACGTGTTCACAGACAACCAAGATCGGGTGCTCAGCTACGGTAGCACACCGCTGAGCCGCAAGACAACCGTCCGATGTAAGTGCAACGTCTTTTCTGCGAGAGCACAACACAACCTCCCGCATTAGAAGTGGTGGTGGTTTTGGTAATAGAATTATTCATAGTGGCACAGAAATATGACGAAAATGAGCGACTTTGTTCAGAGATGCATACAAAGGGAGCCAACAGCCACTGACACAGTGGGAGGCATAAAGATATTTTTGTTTGATGTCATAATGCAATGATAACATAAATGTAGAGGTAATTGATTACAAAGTAGAAGAAACAACAACCGCTATCATAATGGGATCCGAACCCACAACTTCCAAATTTCGTGTTCGGTGCCCTCCCCACTCAGCTACGGTGGGTACCGTTTAATTTTCTGCTTTTAAAAGTATTTATGCTGCGTGTAACCTATCTTCTAAGGCGTCCACCAACGCCACTCTCCTCCGTACCGGCGGTCGTGAAAGCGACATAGAATAAGGTTGGCTATATGTGAAAAACATATTCAAAGATGAACCCGAAAACGAGCGGACTCCATATGTGCTGACAAGTGTCGATCGTGTTAGAGCGCTGTGTAGCGCTGTTTCTCGTAATGATTCAAAATTTGTGTCCGGATGCTGTGTCGTCTTTACCCCTGTTGGACGAGAGGCACATTTGCAACACACCCGCGCTATGTTGAGTTACTTTTAAGAAAGCAACGAACTGTATACTTACATTAGGAAACGACGAGTTACCTTTCGACAGCGAAATGTCTGGCGATGGTGTATCACGGAAAAAACAGCTCTGGGAACAAGAAGGAGACTAAAACCGAGTTGTTGTTCCACTATCGCCATGAATAGAAATGTGGAAAAGATAGCACTTTTTGTACCACACAGGAATTTAAGCCCCCTCTTAGATGAACAGTGAGAGGATACACTTATATGATCTCCCGAATAGGAATGTGGAAAAGATAGCATTTTGTGTGCAACATAGGAATTTAAGCCCCCTCTTAGATGAGCAATGAGAGGATACACTTCTATTATCTCCCTTCACAGTGTGTTTTCTGCTCTTCTTATACTAGTGAAACGAGAGCTGACTGCCAGCAACATTTTAATGTAGTCTGCTGTCATGTCGTTTTCATGTTCGCCTCGTATATCACGTAGAAATTCATAATGGTAATATACCGCGAGTCCAACCATGTATCGTAATGTACATACGAGAGGTACAATTCTGAGGCTGACTCGCTATTTCAGAGCTGTTTCTGAGCAACGGCCTGAGACAGTTTTTTTTTTTTTTTGATAGTAGTCTGCTCACATAATGAGCCTAGCGCGAGGATAATTGCGCTAAACTTCAGATGTCTTATTCGAAAACCAGAGCACAGAACTCGGACACAATATCTTGACGTAATAAGCTGTTGCTGAACTCACCCACCAGACAAATTTTAAATTCTCAATCGCACTAGGGAGTTGTACTTAGCGCTAACCTTTCCATGTCCAAGAAGTTTTCTACCTAAGAGCACACGGAGAATATGCATTTTCTGCACACGTCGACCATTTAAAACATCAGTGAAGCGCTCACACAATGAAGAAACATGAGAAGACAAGGCACAAGGAGCAAAAATGATTTCTTGACGCTGTAGCTAAGAAAAACGTTGAAACAGGCTCACAGGAGAGCTGCGCATGCGTCATATTGTTACTTAATCTGCTGCGAATCATAGTGTTTATGTTGCTTCTGTGGTGTTAAGGGATTGCCCAGCCACAATATATCTGATTTGACAACCCCTTTTGACTTGACAATCCAGTTTGTTTCTGGATTCCAAGGGAAGGAAAGCGTAGCAGGGGGCAGCAGAAAGTTAGGTGGGCGGATGAGGTTAAGAATTTTGCAGTGGTCAAGTGAGTGCAGCTAGCACAGTACCGGCTTAATTGGAGAAATATGGGAGAGGCCTTCGCCCTGCAGTGGGTATAATCAGGCTGAGAATGATGATGATGGTGATGACTTGACAATCAATTGAAACGACTGACCTTGTTTAAAATCACTGTGTCCTTATTACACAAATGTGAATACCGTGTTCGGACCGAAATGATGCAAAAAGAGCAATGAAATTACACAATTACCACACTGCCTCAGGACCACAGTAATAGCTCATTATTAAGAAGAAATGTCGCTGCAACTTAATGTCTGTTGACCTCAGTGTGCACAAAAAAGTCGTCAATGGAAATCTTGAGCACACTGTAACAGCTAAGTAGGGCAAACTTTCTTATCAGGATTCACTTATCGCTTGACTGAGACCGACTGCTTTCCTTTTTTCGGCAAAGCTTCTGTTAAAATTTATAACTGTATAGAGAATATGCACTTAGAAAATGCAAGGGCTCTGTAAGATTCTCATTATACTCTGTAAAATTATTAACCACTGCCAGCAGTATTGCACTGTCCGGTGTTGCTGAAGCACAGACAAGTAATTATCGTATGTGTTACTTCACCCAGTACATGTAATAATGCACAGGCACGTTCAGTCCTATTACACGTGCCATGAAATAATTTATTATTCGATGGAGCAAACTCTAGCAGGGAAGCTGCTTAACAATCTTCAGGAAATCTCACCGGGCATCTAACACCGCTGTCCAGTGTGATTATAACGCATGATCTGAGTACTAACACAACACCAAACAAGTACGAAAGAAAACACAAGCATGGGCTAAATTGCAGCTGTTTATTGTGAACCTTGGGACTTTAAATATACGCGAAGCAGCCCTAAGTTTCGTAGACGTGGAACCAGAGAATGTTTTCGCAAATATTCTGAACAGCTGAGTCTTTGCCAAGGTACAGATGTCGCTTGAACCATCTATCGCTTCAACCCCAATGATTTCTCGGGTTTGTTTGGAGCCATAATTAGGGATAACACTCCATATTAAGTACACAGTTTAGGATTTGAGTTTGCGGTTACTGCAGTGCACATGAGCAGAGGCTTACGCCTGTTCAATGCGGCGCAGCTGATCAAGAAGCAGAAAGATGATATCCTCTCGCAGTGCATGAAAATACAAATAAACGGCACATCTGGTGCGCAGATGCATAGAGCACATTCGTGCTCTATGCATCTGGTGCGAATATTGCTCCTTGTAGGCGCATATAAGGACGTTGCGCCATTACTTTGAGCATAGTTGCCAATTGTTTCGGCCAATTGTCTCCGCCAAAATGCAACAGCCTCGGCCGCGATGCAAGACCAAAATAGTGTCAGAATAATCTTTTTGATCTACTGTGCAGTAGTCAGTCTGTTGTTTTCATGAGCTCGCCAACCGTGCACAAAAGCTACAAAAGGTAGTTAAAAGCCATAGCGGATACATTGGACTTCAAACAAAAGCAGTAGTACTAAATATGCCTAATATTAACTTCAGCGGCGAGGTTGCACCATAGTGATTTCAAATGTCGCTTTATTGAATGTGGGGACACTTGTACTTGTGTCAACGTAAATTGGGTGCTCATTTTGACATTATTGTCGTTCTGACAAGTGATAATTATAATGGTCAGCGATTGAAAGGTAATCAAGTCCTTCCCCTTGGTTTATCAAGAGTTCAATAACGAAGAGTCTAGTGCGGGGGCGCCACTGGTCGATCCTCGGCTTGAGTTGCTTCGTTTGGATGTGCACTGAAAATAATAAGCGAGAGCTTCCAGTGCACACTGCCAAACTCTCAAACAGACTGGAGACTTCGGAGCGTGAAAAATATTTGTTGCTGACATTTCTGCAGTCAACCTAGAGGGACACAAAACGAAGTGAAGCGCGTATTAAGTCTTGATGTATTTCATTTTATTCTGCAGTCGGAGCGACGACGATTCGGGAGATTTCCGCGGCCACGTTCTCGTTGCTCGACCGACATGCGGACAAGGTGATCACGTGTGTTTGGGCCTTAATTATGCTATGCCTGCTGACATCTGCAGTGCTGCTGTACGTATCTCGGAGCGCTTCGAAGCGACCGTACCTCGGCAGCTGCGCCGTGCCCGCCTGCAACCGAGCTCGCAAAGACCTCGAGCACCTGTTGGACCGCGCCGTCCACCCTTGCCACGACTTGTATCGCCACGTGTGTCGCAAATGGCGGAAGACGGTGAACGCAGGCATTGATTTTCTCGACCAGGCAACGCGGCAGGTGCTGCTGCGAGTCAACACAAGCCTCCTTTATTACAGTGCAAAGAGCGACGCTTCTATCCCGCCCGACATGGCGCACTTGGCGCGATTCTACAATGCCTGCTGGCGATTCGTTCATGAGTACCAAGGGGACGCAAGTAGAATGCTCGAATTCGAGGAACTTCGTGAGCATGCCAGACTAGTTGAAATGTCAAAGTTCGCCGACATTCTTGAGCATTTGGTGAGGCTCTCTTTCGCTCACGGCATAGATACCGTACTCCGCCTTAGGCTGATTCGGGCAGCTAGCGGCGGAAAGCGTTTATACCTTGGCTGTGGCCAAACTCTGGCTCAGAAATTTGGCGAGCCCATGCTCACAGCCGCTGTACTAGACTACCTTAGCGAGTTGCTTGCGCGCGCCAAATTTAAAAGGCGCCTCAACGCAAGTGCCATCATTGACCAAGAGCAACATATGCAGGGATTTCTCTCACTCCCGGCGAAAAGGGAGCTCATGAAGTTGAGTGCCTTGCGATCGCTAAGTCCGCAGTTCGGAACGAAAAGGATGGTCTCCGCACTCAATTCTATTCTTCCGGAAAACCAGAGGATTTCGAGCCTGTCTAAGGTCATTGTGCACGGACAGGACTCTATCCGGAGCATTGTGGGCTTCTTTGAAGGGCTGGCGGACTACGGGGTTTCGTACTTCTACGTCCAGATCATAGCCGATGCCTTGTAGTTCGACTACATGAGGAGATCGGCGTCCATGAAAAGCATGGACGTCATCAAGGGTTGTTTGGAGGCGGCGCAGAACGTGATGAGACATGCACCCTACAGCATGGGAAGCCACATATTCGAATGGTCAGCCGGGAGAGAGGGTGACATGTCGGCAAACATTCTTAGCGCAGTAGTCGCGAGTGCTACAGCGCACGAAAGCGTCCAGTGGATGGACGCCAAGAATAGGCGCAGGCTGACTGCTGTTCTATCGGGGACACGTGTTCAACCGCAACCTGCCTCTATGCGCGGTAGCGTGATGCTGCGCTCGGAAGACCTGAGAGGCGATTCAGCAATGTCTGCGTTTCCGACCGCCTACTTGCGTCTCCGCTCAAGGACGCGGCATGCGCTGCTCCAGAATCCCCCGCAGGAAACCGAAAACTTGTACGCTTCGCACTTTCTTGACAGCCGCATTTTCTACGATAACGAAACCAAAGCTGTGTTCATTCCAGCTGCCATGCGGGAAGAGCCTGTGCTGTACTCTGCCGACGTTCCCCTCGAATTCTCGATGGCCACACTGGGGACACTGATGCTGAAAGAGATAATGAGCTTTATATTTTCACGCGAGAGTTCCAGCGGCCAGTGGGTAAACGCCGAGAAAAAACGCGTCTTGAGCTTTCAAAAATGCGTGCATTCAAGGGCTAGTGCCGTCTTCAATATAACTATGAAGGAACTACAGGACTGCACAACAGACCTCTTCGTTTGGGTGTATGCAGCGCGCTTGGCTTATGGTGCTCTGAAATCTATACTAGAGCCTTTGAACGGGGCGCCTAATTGGGACATATACTGGACGAATGCACAAAAGACGTTTTTTCGTCGTTTCTGTCTCCTGTCTTGCACATCAAAAAGTGAGAGCCACCTTCTTGCAGCCCGAATTCGTTGTGTGGTGCCTTTGATAAACCTGCAACAGTTTTCAAGTGTCTTCAGGTGCCGCCATGATGCTCCACTTCGTACGTCCTCTTTCTGCAACCTATAGAAAATTTGCCGGAAGGGGAATGTTAGTGATCCACTGTTTTGTTATCCTGATTAGCCGCGGGAAAACTACGGTTCTCCTTTGAGAGTGACTAGATTGTATATCGTAGACTTATATTTGTATCCACGTGTATAACTGTTTTTCTGAAGCATTTTGTTTTGTGAAAGATTCCTTCGAAAAGAGACCTAAATATGGACATGAATCCCGGTTTATGCTGGCATAGACGTTGTTCTGTATCAGTATTTGTGCTCACGTTAGTATTTGCTCGCACTCAAGTTGCCCTTTTACGAATTATCTAAAATGTGAATTTGTTGAGAAGCATAGTAGGCACCGAAATACTAATTGCAGATTGGTTCATCGAAATCTGTACTGCTGGCATCGTGCATTTTGTTCACTTCTCTCAGCGTAATAATTTCTGTGATAAAATGTGAGTAATACCTCTCTGCCTTCTGAACACAGCTTGCCATACAGCGCCATCTGCTTTGATATGTGAACAGCCGGACGTTATCGCTAGTGCAGAACGAATGCACCTTGTACTGTGTCACTTTTCTTTTATATCGTTTTACACACTGTATCTAATTGACATTGTGGACCAAGTTTATTGGCTGGAAAAATATGAGTGTTTGTATGCGTTATTTCATATAAGGTTCGCAGCCATACATCAATGATATTCGCCCCTTCCCTCCTCCCTTGTGTACTATGTTCGTTAACACCTAGGCTTTATCAGCACATAGACACTGAGCAACTATGATTATTGTGAACCACATTAAATTCTGTCAGTGAATATGGCTGCAGCGTGTTTGAGAATTAGAAAATGAAAACATAACCTTAACTAACTTGTGACGCTAAACATCAGGAGTAATGCCGGAGTGACGTGTCTGCTACTTTTTACTGCATCCTTCCCACGACAGTTTTAGCAGCATCGTAGTCATGCTATATGCACCTGCTAAGAAGAGTTTTCTTGGCCGACGTAACCCTACCTACCGCCTACATACCCCCTTTAAGTTCTTTACATGTTCCATTACGCTCTGAGGCAATAAACAACATTATTAAAAAGTGTATAGCTCGAATTGTTTACCACTCTTTGCAGTTTCATGTGACAGAAGAGCGCTGAATGAAGCCCCAGCGACAAAACACACCTGCATGTAGTATCAGCGTCGACTATACACGCAAGAGTGAAATGTGTCGCAGGCGTAACGCGCTTTTGGACGGCTCAGAAACCGCTCACGGGTATCGTTCAACGCCATTTCGCAGGGAATGTGCTTGCGCCTTCGTCCGTTTCTTTTCTCCCAGCAGTGCATGCAGCGCGCAAGGTCTTCGTGGCTAAAGACGCGGATTGAGAAACCTCTTGTTGGCATTATACTAAAGACATAAACGTACGCAGGAGACAGGACACAGAAAAGAGGCAAACAGGACGAGCGTAGTCCGGTCTACACTCGTCCTGTCTGCCTCTTTTCTGTGTCTTGTCTCCTGCCTAGTTTTATGTCTTCAGCATAACGTCTTACCAACTAAACCCTCATCACACACTCCTCTTCTTGGCCCCGTTTCCTCAG
Source organism: Amblyomma maculatum (assembly GCF_055883805.1). Lineage (NCBI taxonomy): Eukaryota > Metazoa > Arthropoda > Arachnida > Ixodida > Ixodidae > Amblyomma > Amblyomma maculatum. The sequence continues at coordinate 149,325,214 of NC_139345.1, read as the reverse complement.
CTTTGACTATACCCAGATTCCTTCGCCTTATTTAGTTCTGCGCCCAGCCGCGTTGGAGTGCATTATTTCGCAATGTGTATGACTTTCAGTGACTACCAAGGCGGACGCTGTTTGATGTGGTAAGTTTATGGTCGCATCTCCATTTACACTTGCCGCCGCGTTCCACACATTTCTAATCTCGAGTCTTTATGAAGCTAACGTTTTATGACATAAGCGAGTATTTATTTCTTCAGTAATAGTTCCCCAACGCTCCTTCTGGTCACGAATATCTCATTGGTGTTCTATGTAGGGTAGATGTTGGTGTTGCCCATACAGAGGGGTAGCTGTGCACTAAAGGACATTGAGCCGCCGCCGAAACTACCAGCAGCCAGCGTCCTATTTGAAGTTACATTTTCTCCAAACGTTCCAAACGTCTCGAGGTTGACGCATTGTGTGCTAACTGCAGGATAAAAGAGAACCGCGCTTATTATATACGAATGCCTGATCGGAGCACCGTAAGAAACTAACTGGACAGCATAAACCTGTGAAATTTGGTGAAATTGCTGAAATTTGTACCGTGGCAGAAAACGCCACCACAGTCCGTGTGCACACCTAGTGCGTGATCGCTATGCTAAAGCTGCGGTCACTGATCTGCGTCGGACGGCTCGCAGATCGTCAGCAAATGCATTTTCTGCGCTGCGTTTTCTATTTTCGCACTGTGGTTTGGCGAGCGGCGCGGCTAAATCAGTGTACAACGCCATGGGGGCCCCCTCATCATTGAGATCGGATTAGTCGAGTGCTAGTCGATCAGAATGCCGACGCAGTGCCCTGCTGTCCACGACAACCATAAGCCGCCGCCTCCTTTTCTTGGGCACCCATAAGGCCTTAGCGCGCGGCTGCCGTGGCGCTGATTTTTATCTCTTTTTCAAGATTTTTTCCGCCGCTTGTTTTCGACTGTCTCATGAATTCGCGAAATAAATGCTTAAGAATAATGACACATCATTGTGCACTTCGCAATTGCGCGTGATATTTTCCCAGCGATAATCATGTTTTCAGCGCCGACGAATCGGACGTTATTTATAACGGGAAGTGAAGCTTCCCGCTGATCAACACCTGATAGTTAGTCGTTTTGTACAGCGGTATGTTCGGCAAGCATTTTCAGTACCTAAAAAAGCCTAAAATATTTCCCTCGAGAGGAAGCTGCCAGCAGCTTTTAGCAATTCTCGGCGGATCGAGTCACACCTGTTACAGTCTGGACAGGTCAGAGCTGAATGAGCGTTTATGGAGGGAAATGGTGCTCTTTATAGCGGCTAGTCGATATAGGCACGTGTCGCTTCGGTGCAGAATGTGGCTTGCAGGCACTGTGCATGCGTTTCTTCTACAACATTGAATCATTCGCCAGCTGTACACGCGTCCTGCGCAATCGTCGACATCGTATGAATGTGGCTAGAACTGCATTTACCAGTCATGGGCTGTATCGAAGATGCATGTATCTTCGATACCATCTTTCAATACATTTTATGTATCGGTATCAGGTATAGAGTGCTGAAAATGAAAGTATCGGAGTATCGGCACCAAAAAATACATTTTTGTGTATCGTGTATTTTCACGATACTCGCTACTCCGCAAAATATTGAAGCCGCTGAGTGTCTGATATTTAGTTGACGGCGCTCGCTCAGGTGCCAGTACAAGCCTGCAGGCATCTTAGCTTGCAGTGCAGCCTGATTTCCCTCCTGCTCCAAGTTTTCCTCAAATGCCCCGTCTTCTTAGCCTCCATCTATCTATATTCTCTTTCTTTAAAACTGAAGGAGCCAATGGAAAGTAGGTGCTCATGAGATTGTTTACTTGTTAGTACCTAGTGTGTACCACGAAGCCGCTAAGAGGTTCACGGACACGCAGAAGCACAGAATAAAATCGACAAAAAAAAAACACCAAAGAATACAAACGCCGAGTAGGGACCATGCGCACTTCATCTCTAGCTGCTATCCAGCCCTTAGCAATCCGCCTCCTTGTCCGCATCTGAGGCATGTGGTTCTTTCAAGCAACGTGCTCAGTGTGCTGACGAACGCAGTAATTTATGCACGACCCTAGCTCTCCAGACCCTTGAGCTTCGCATATCGGCTTTGCTTGGCGGCTAGAACAAGCGCGTCTGAGGCCTCAGTCGATGCAGTCGGCTAACCACCGTTCTTGTAGTTTACAGCGTTTGATTCGAAACAAACACTTTTCTTTCTAACTGCGCCGGGAAGATACTTCGACTAGGCTTTTTCCCTAAAGACTATTACGTCTAAAATATTAAGAAATACACGACGTAAATGATATGTAACAGCACTTCTTCAGCACATAAATTTGAATAACAAATCCATGGTCAAAGAATTTTTTTAACCAAAAACATTTCAGTGAAACGTGAATACAACTTGTGCAGATGCACTTGTTTCATAACTCATTAAACTGTTAAAATGTTTCCGAAATATGCGAATTGATTGACGTCATGTTAGCCATTCTCTCTTAAAAAGAAATATTTCTTTTATCTCTCAAGAGAAGGTTCTCAAGAGAAGGTAGTGAATCTTGGCTTTATTAACTACCTTCAAGATCCTCGAGTCGACGCAGCTATGCTTCATTCTTATCTACTGGTAAAGGGCCCCTTCATCAAATGAAACAACGCGGCGTGCTCGCCGAATTATACATAGAGGCTTTTCATTATTTGCCTCGCTTACAGAACGCTTACATCGCGGGGCTATTTCGGAATTATTAAAAACGTTCAGCCATTATATTTTGTTTATCCTCTAGCGTTTAACACATAATTCGAGCTTCATAAGTCTGCTATCTCACTAACATCCAAATACCTGCTGAGTTCCCCAAGCGCACGCTGCGCTAAGCCTTATAGCAACGAAAACCGAGAGGCCCATCGGGTAAGTAACGTGTAGTATATGAAATGGAAAGCAGCAAAAGAAGTTTCAGATTTAACTCTATGTAGCCGAGTGCTCATATGGTGATTCGTATGAAGAACACTATCTTAAAGACATTGTTAGTTAGGCTGCTTGTGGAAGCTTTGTAACCATGGCTTAAAATTCAATGTGAAGTTCTGACAAAGCTGACCAGACACCGGAGCTTCAAAAAATCTGTGCTGTCGGATTCTTTCAAGCCCTTTCATAGAAACAAAAGCTGCGATATTGGTACCACTGAAAGTTCTAGAAAGCATGGTAAAATTTTCCAGCTTCGCTAATATTACCGCCTTTATCATATTGGGATTTCAGAAATGTATCGAAGTATCGAAGATACAGTGTCGAGTGTCTGTATCGGAAATCTATTTCGGTTCGGTATCTTGTATCGGTATCGGAAATACAATTTTCAAGGCATCGAGCATCGGTATCGAAGACACTTTTTTGAAGTATCTTGTCCAGCCCTGGCATTTACTTTCATTCACTAAATCTTCATAATTCGCAGCCCGTAATCACCGAAACTACATTCGCGAATCCCATGGATTGATTTTGTCTACTCGTCACGTCTACGTCCGCTGTTTGGGCGTGAAAACATTAAATGTTCTTCAAAACCGCGGCCATATTTCAAGGTAAAGGTGAAGCCACTCATATCTTGCCCGCTATTCGCCGCTTCTCTTTCGCTACTACCTGCGTTTCATTTAGGGCAGGAAAACAAAAAGTCCTCGGCATGGTCCCACTTACAAAAAAAAAATTGCCCACAAATAAGTCACTTTCTAAAGCGAAATTTGAGCGCAGCTCATCAGCGGTTTCACCTTTTGGTTAGATTGAGGCAAAGATTTCGAGCAATGCACGTATCTACAATTACAGACTTTTTTTTTCACACATATTCCTTCAAGAAACACTCCACTAACAGTTCTTGGCTGTCGTGAAAGCTTTTTGGTAGGAGAAATGAAAAGAGCAATTGAGTTATCGGGAGGTTGCGGGAAGCAGCGCGTGAGCCCATAGGAACATTGCGCGGCAGATAGCAGCGACTGACTGATGCCGCTGACGCCGCTAGCGAGTGAAGCGAGTGAGAACGGGATGCACGCACCGTGATCCGCTGATAGCGAGCTGGCGTTTTGGCAACCGGAGAGCATCCTCACTGCTACACAGGAAGAGGAGGGACCCCCTCCTCCTCTTTCTGCATGGTGGCGACAGTGTTCTACGCAGTCACGTTGTCTTGACTCGCTAGCGACGGCAGCGGCATCAGTCAGCCGCTGCTAGCGCTGCCTCTGGCGACCCCCCTCCCCTCCCTCCACCCCCACCCGACTTCCTTTCCTCGAGTTCTCCGGTTGCAGCGCGCGCTCCTGCCCCCATCTTTCGCCTCCTCTGAGTGTACTGCCACCCCCAACCCCCTCTCTTCAGGCGAGGCTCCGGTTGCCGAAGCGCCGGCTCGAACTGGGGGCATGAAAGGAGGGCGGAGCTGGTTAGGGAATGACGTGGCCGACGACGACGCGAAATTCAGGAATGGGCGCCAAAAAGGTGCGCTCTAAAACATATAACCCAAACGCACAAAAATACAGTGAACGTCGAAATTCACCATCAAATGAATAGCTGAATGGCTTTCTTCCCGGTGGCAGTACAGCCAGCTCATTGAACGATTCTCTTCAGTGCACAGTGGCGCCGTGGAACGGAGTTACGGAGAAGTTTTGTGACCAACAAGCAATTAAAAACTCTGGTCAAACGGAATCAATGCAGCGCTATAAGACAACTGCACTACTTGCCTCGAATATGTGGAAGCTATGAACAAAGTGTTAAGGAATGCGGTTTAGACGACGTATCGGGACACGGAGCATGAGATCATGCACAGCACTGAGATCTAATTGCTAGTAAGGCCGTCATTACAGGAACCCAAAAAAGCAAGCAATGTTTGCTGTGTTGCTGGGCAGAGCTTTGCTTTAGTTATATTAAAGAGCAGTTTTTTTTGCGTGAGCGGTCGGAGTTAAATTCAGTGAAAGCCCCACTGTAGTCGTTGGCTTAATAAGGCGGAAACTTGGGCGAGTTGGAAAGCATTTGAACTCATCTTTTCTAGCGCTTCTTTAACACACAAGGGACATTAGATGAAGGAGGAACACATAAGAACAGGGCGGACGCTAGTCTTCAACTGTCGTTTATTGAAGCAACATGTCATATATACAACCCCAAAGTGCACATCACACATGCGTAGTGAGGGTGCCAAGCTTAAGGTACGATAGCTCTTTATCAGATAAATACACAGATAGAGTGCTGACACAGTTTTGTCCTTGTTTATTTATACATAGGGCTTCGACAATTTCCCTTTGTGATTGAGCTTTATTGGTTGCTAGTACGCGCGTGTTCTGAAGGATCGGTGTGCAGGGTACGGGGTTTTGGTCGCCGGGGTGTTTTTTGATGAGGCACCGTTTGCAGTGATCAGCGAGATTCCCCCCAGCTGATATCGATCCCGCAGCCAAACGATGCTCTCTCAGCCTTTCATTTAAGCATCGACCTGACTGTCCAATATAAACCTTGCCACAAGTGAGCGGAATTTCATACACGACACCGACCTTGCACGGGACGAACTGCGTTTGGTGCTTTTTAGCACAAATCGACTGTCTTGCCGTACCGTTCACAAGAGGGCACAGCCGCACAAGCTTTCTTGGGGCAGTCAATACAAGATCGACACCGCACTTTTTTGCCAACTTTTTTAAACGGTGCGACACGTTGTGCACATAGGACATAGACACAAGTGGAGTACGCCTATGGGGATCATCATGGTTTTGTCACCGTCCGAATCTCACTTCTTTCAGAAGTTTTTCAGCCACAGATGTTATGGTTTCTTCAGGAAACCCAGCGTTCTTTAGGCGAAGGTTTAGCAACGCCACGCTTTCAGGGATGCAATGTTGACAAGACTTGATGAGAGCAGCGCGGATAGCATTCATTGCGATACCTCTCTTAATCAGCTCAGAATGCGCTGACTGGTAGTTAAGAATTTCTTTTTTTGTCCTCGGCTGATACAACCAGCAAACGCGTGCCCTTTCAAATCTTATGCATATGTCAAGGAACTGTAACCTATCGTCAATTGGCATTTCCGTTGTGAAGGTTAAACTCTGGCTACTGGAGTAGAATACATCAAGCACATTTCCCACCATCTCTTCCCTATTGTCAAACATTTCAAGATTCATTACCACAAGGTAGTCGTCAACATATCTAAAAATGCGTTTTACTTTGTCAGTGTTTATCCGCGCAAAAATACGTTGGTCACAATAGTCTAAAAATATATCACTAAGTGCTGGGGCGATGCAGGAACCAATGCATATGCCGTCCTTCTGAACATATTCTGCATCTTCATGCTTAACAAGAGTCGATGAAAGATAAAACGATACAAGGTTTAAAAAGCTATCGATTGACATTCCAATATCATTCTGAAATGCAACTGGAGTGCCATTTTCAATGCAGTCGCGCAAAGAAGTCATGATATCCCCTTGTGGTATAGAATAAAAAAGGTCTTTTATATCTATGGAAAAAGCAAAATTGAACTGCAAAGATTCTTGGGGAGTCTTAAGATAACTTACTAGCTCATTTGAGTTAGAAATCAAAAAAGGGTCCTTCACTTTCAGGAGACTTAATTTCGCTTGCAAGAATCTAGAAAGAACGCCTTGCCATGCCCCCCTTTCTGTTACAATTGTCCTCGGCGGTACATCATCTTTATGCGTTTTCGCGGTGAAGAAAACGCTTAGCGCCGTTTCCTTGCTGTACCTGATCTTCTTGCCCAAGTTTTCCAATCCCATCTCTCTACACAACCTTAACGCCTGTCTTTTTGCTTTGTGGCTAGTCATAGTCGGGGTAATGAAATTCTTAGTTATTGCCCTATTTGCCTTCCCTTCGTACAGATCATTTCATCATCATCATCATCATCATCATCATCATCATCAGCCTGATTATACCCACTGCAGGGCGAAGGCCTCTCCCATATTTCTCCACTTAACCCGGTTCTGTGCTAGCTGCATCCACTTGACCCCTGCGAACTTCTTAATCTCATCCGCCCACCTAACTTTCTGCCGCCCCCTGCTACGCTTTCCTTCCCTTGGAATCCAGTTTGTTACCCTCAGCGACCATCGGTTATCCTCTTTTCGCCCTACATGTCCTGCCCATGTCCATTTCTTCTTCTTAATTTCCACTAGAATGTCAGTAACTTGAGTTATTTCTCTGACCCACTCTGCACGCTTTCTATCTCTTAATGTTACCCCTCCATTTTTCGTTCCATAGCCCTCTGGGTTGTCCTCAACTTAAGTAGAACTCTCTTGGTTAGCCTCCACGTTTCAGCCCCATAGGTGAGTACAGGCAAGATGCAACTGTTGTATACTTTCCTCTTGAGCGATACCGGTAAGCTGCTAGTCATAATCTGCGAGTGCTTGCCAAATGTGCACCATCCCAATCTTATTCTTCTTGTTATTTCCTTTTCATGGTCCGGATCTGCGGTTACTACCTGTCCTAGGTAGACATATTCGCCTACTACTTCCAGTATTTCGCTACCTAATGTAAACTGCTGTTCCTTCCCGAGGCTGTTGAACATTACCTTAGTCTTCTGCATATTGATTTTCAAGCCTACCTTTCTACTTTTTCTGTCTAGGTCATCAATCATTATTTGCAGTTCATCCCCCGAGTTGCTTAGCAAGGCAATGTCATCAGCAAATCGCAGATTACTGAGGTATTCTCCATCTACCCTTATCCCTAACTGCTCCCATTCCAAGTCTCTGAATACTTCCTCTAAACAAGCTGTGAATAGTACTGGGGAGATTGTGTCTCCTTGCCTAACACCTTTCTTTATGGGAATTTTGTTACTTTCTTTATGCAGAACTACGGTTGCTGTGCAGCTACTATATATATCTTCCAGCACTTTCACGTACGGCTCGTCTACCCCCTGATTTCGCAATGCCTGCATCACCGCCGAGGTTTCAACTGAGTCAAATGCTTTTTCGTAATCAATGAATGCTATGTATAAGGGCTGGTTATATTCCGAGCATTTTTCTATCACCTGGTTGATGGTATGGATATGATCGATAGTAGAGTACCGTTTCCGAAACCCTGCTTGATCCTTTGATTGATTGCAGTCTAAGGTTGTTCTGATTCTATTAGCGATTACCTTAGTAAATACCTTATACGTAACAGACAGTAAGCTGATTGGTCTGTAATTTTTAAGGTCCTTAGAGTCCCCTTTCTTGTGAATGAGGATAATGTTTGCATTCTTCCATGGTTCCGGTACCGTCGATGACACCAGGCACTGCGTATACAGGGTGGCCAGTTTTTCTAGCACGATATCCCCCCCGTCCTTCAGCAAATCTGTAGTTATCTGATCCTCTCCAGCTGATTTCCCCCTTTTCATAGTTTCTAATGCTTTCTTGACCTCGTCTTTCGTCACTGGTGGAACGTCTGACTGTTTTTCCCTACCGCCAATCTCATTACGGTAATGACTACTTTGGCTGCTGTAGAGATCTGTATAGAACTCCTCGGCTACTTTTACTATCTTGTCCATATTAGTGATGACGTTGCCCGCCTTGTCCCTTATCGCATACATCTGGTTTTTGCCTATGCCCAATTTCTTCTTTACCGCTTTAAGGCTTCCCCCGTTCTTTACAGCATGCTCAATTTTCTCCATGTTATACTTCCTTATATCGGCCACCTTGCGCTTATTGATTAGCTTTGATATCTCGGCCAATTCGATCTGGTCTGTTGGATTGGAAGCTTTCATACTCTGGCGTTTCTTAATCAAATCTTTCGTCTCCTTAGACAGCTTACCGGTATCCTCTCTAACTATCCTACCGCCTACTTCTACCGCGCACTCAGTAATGATATCTCTGAAATTATTGTTCCTTGCCTCTAGGGTAATGTCGCCATCCTCAGTTAGAGCTGAATACCTATTCTGTAGCGAGATCCTGAACTCTTCTGCCCTCCCCCTCACCGCTAATTCGTTGATGGGTTTCTTTCTTACTAATCTGTTGCGTTCCTTCTTCAGATTTAGGCTAATTCGGGACCTCACCATCCTGTGGTCACTGCATCGCACTTTCCCGATTACCTCTACATCCTGCACAATGGCGGGGGTTGAACACATTATGAAGTCGATTTCATTTTTAGTCTCTCCGTTAGGACTTTTCCATGTCCATTTCCGGTTCTTCCGTTTGCTGAAGAAGGTATTCATGATTCGTAAGTTACTGCGCTCTGCAAACTCAACTAGTAACTCCCCCCTGCTATTCCTAGAACCAACGCCATAGTCACCTACTGCCTTGTCTCCTGCCTGTTTTTTCCCTACCTTGGCATTGAAGTCGCCCATTAGTACAGTATACTGCGTCTTTACTTTTCGCATTGCCGATTCTACATCTTCATAGAAGCTTTCAACTGCCTGGTCATCATAACTACTTGTAGGTGCATAGGCCTGTACAACCTTCAGTTTATACCGCTTATTAAGCCTAATTACGATGCCTGCAACCCTCTCATTAATACTATAGAATTCATCTATATTACCCGCTATATACTTATTGACAAGGAAACCTACTCCGAGTTGTCGCCTCTCTGGTAAACCTCGATAACACAGTACATGCCCATCCTTCAGTACAGTATATGCCTCATTCGGCCTCCTAACCTCACTAAGCCCTATGACATCCCATTTCATGCCCTCTAGTTCCTCTAACAGCACTGCTAAACTAGCTTCACTAGCTGGGTTCTAGCATTAAACGTTGCCAGGGTCAGTTTCCAATGGCGGCCTGTCCAGCGGAGCCAGGCTTTCTTAGCACCCCCTGCTGCGTCACAGACATCATTTGACATGACCACAAAACCACCTTCCTTATCTGCTACTAGTAGCTTAAGATTGTTCGTGCGTAGATATTGAACAGCATCTTTGACGCGGCCACTCACACTTTTTTGAGTTGTTTTCTTTTTCAGAAGACGCCTTCGGAGATGCACCTTCCCTTGTCTTCTTCGTCGGCTTTACTTGAAATCTTTTTCACTACGGACAGTAGCTCCACAGGAGTCATCCTGGGCTCTGTACAGAACTTGGGGCCGAAGCTGAGCACCCTTTCCACTTCCTTGGGTACCGACGTGTCGAGGCTTAAAACCTGGCCTTGCTTGCATGAATTCTTTTGTTTGGTCCTTTTCCAGTCACACAGTTGTGAAACACTTCTGGCCCACAGGTACTCCGTCTTGGATGAAGCTTCGCGGTTCCATGATTTGACCATCTCTTTGCTGGCTCCTGCATATGGCTCCATAGTTGCCGCGTGCGCGCGCAGAACAGCTTGCAGGTGACGCACCTGCCTCCACATTTCAGCTCGCATAATTTTCATAATCCTAATCGCATGCCTTGGAGATGGGGACGCCGGAAAGAAAAAGGAACGAACTTCTGGTAGTATGAGCCGATTCCTGAGCGCAAATGAAAACGTTCTTGCGTGGCACGTTGCTACAGCGATGTGGTTGATGATAACACTTGAGAAATTATGAGGTAACACAGGATACAAGACAGGGCCCATTGTACTAGAAATGATACTTAATAAGGCGGAAACTTGGGCGAGTTGGAAAGCATTTGAACTCATCTTTTCTAGCGCTTCTTTACCACACAAGGGACATTAGATGAAGGAGGAACACATAAGAACAGGACGGACGCTAGTCTTCAACTGTCGTTTATTGAAGCAACATGTCATATATACGATCCCAAAGTGCACATCACACATGCGTAGTGAGGGTGTCACGCTTAAGGTACGATAGCTCTTTATCAGATAAATCCACAGATGGAGTGCTGACACAGTTTTGGCCTTGTTTATTTATACATAGGGCTTCGACAATTTCCCTTTGTGATTGAGCCTTATTGGTTGCTAGTACGCGCGTGTTCTGAAGGATCGGTGTGCAGGGTACGGGGTTTTGGCTGAAAACTTCTGGGGTACGGGCTATTGGCTGAAAAGCTTCTGAAAGAAGTGAGATTCGGACGGCGACAAAACCGTGATGATCCCCATCGGCGTACTCGACTTGTGTCTATGCCCTATGTGCACAACGTGTTGCACCGTTTAAAAAAGTTGGCAAAAAAGTGCGGTGTCGATCTTGTATTGACTGCCCCAAGAAAGCTTGTGCGGCTGTGCCCTCTTGTGAACGGTACGGCAAGACAGTCGATTTGTGCTAAAAAGCACCAAACGCAGTTCGTCCCGTGCAAGGTCGGTGTCGTGTATGAAATTCCGCTCACTTGTGGCAAGGTTTATATTGGACAGTCAGGTCGATGCTTAAATGAAAGGCTGAGAGAGCATCGTTTGGCTGCGGGATCGATATCAGCTGGGGGGAATCTCGCTGATCACTGCAAACGGTGCCTCATCAAAAAACACCCCGGCGACCAAAACCCCGTACCCTGCACACCGATCCTTCAGAACACGCGCGTACTAGCAACCAATAAGGCTCAATCACAAAGGGAAATTGTCGAAGCCCTATGTATAAATAAACAAGGCCAAAACTGTGTCAGCACTCCATCTGTGTATTTATCTGATAAAGAGCTATCGTACCTTAAGCGTGGCACCCTCACTACGCATGTGTGATGTGCACTTTGGGATTGTATATATGACATGTTGCTTCAATAAACGACAGTTGAAGACTAGTGTCCGTCCTGTTCTTATGTGTTCCTCCTTCATCTAATGTCCCTTGTGTGTTAAAGAAGCGCTAGAAAAGGTGAGTTCAAATGCTTTCCAACTCGCCCAAGTTTCCGCCTTATTAAGTATCATTTCTAGTACAATTGGCCCTGTCTTGTATCCTGTGTTACCTCATAATTTCTCAAGTGTTATCATCAACCACATCGCTGTAGCAACGTGCCACGCAAGAACGTTTTCATTTGCGCTCAGGAATCGGCTCATACTAGCAGAAGTTCGTTCCTTTTTCTTTCCGGCGTCCCCATCTCCAAGGCATGCGATTAGGATTATGAAAATTATGCGAGCTGAAATGTGGAGGCAGGTGCGTCACCTGCAAGCTGTTCTGCGCGCGCACGCGGCAACTATGGAGCCATATGCAGGAGCCAGCAAAGAGATGGTCAAATCATGGAACCGCGAAGCTTCATCCAAGACGTTGTACCTGTGGGCCACAAGTGTTTCACAACTGTGTGAATTTAAAAGGACCAAACAAAAGAATTCATGCAAGCAAGGCCAGGTTTTAAGCCTCGACACGTCGGTACCCAAGGAAGTGGAAAGGGTGCTCAGCTTCGGCCCCAAGTTCTGTACAGAGCCCAGGATGACTCCTGTGGAGCTACTGTCCGTAGTGAAAAAGATTTCAAGTAAAGCCGACGAAGAAGACAAGGGAAGGTGCATCTCCGAAGGCGTCTTCTGAAAAAGAAAACAACTCAAAAAAGTGTGAGTGGCCGCGTCAAAGATGCTGTTCAATATCTACGCACGAACAATCTTAAGCTACTAGTAGCAGATAAGGAAGGTGGTTTTGTGGTCATGTCAAATGATCTGTACGAAGGGAAGGCAAATAGGGCAATAACTAAGAATTTCATTACCCCGACTATGACTAGCCACAAAGCAAAAAGACAGGCGTTAAGGTTGTGTAGAGAGATGGGATTGGAAAACTTGGGCAAGAAGATCAGGTACAGCAAGGAAACGGCGCTAAGCGTTTTCTTCACCGCGAAAACGCATAAAGATGATGTACCGCTGAGGACAATTGTAACAGAAAGGGGGGCATGGCAAGGCGTTCTTTCTAGATTCTTGCAAGCGAAATTAAGTCTCCTGAAAGTCAAGGACCCTTTTTTGATTTCTAACTCAAATGAGTTAGTAAGTTATCTTAAGACTCACCAAGAATCTTTGCAGTTCAATTTTGCTTTTTCCATAGATATAAAAGACCTTTTTTATTCTATACCACAAGGGGATATCATGACTTCTTTGCGCGACTGCATTGAAAATGGCACTCCAGTTGCATTTCAGAATGATATTGGAATGTCAATCGATAGCTTTTTAAACCTTGTATCGTTTTATCTTTCAGCGACTCTTGTTAAGCATGAAGATGCAGAATATGTTCAGAAGGACGGCATATGCATTGGTTCCTGCATCGCCCCAGCACTTAGTGATATATTTTTAGACTTGTGACCAACGTATTTTTGCGCGGATAAACACTGACAAAGTAAAACGCATTTTTAGATATGTTGACGACTACCTTGTGGTAATGAACCTTGAAATGTTTGACAATAGGGAAGAGATGGTGGGAAATGTGCTTGATGTATTCTACTCCAGTAGCCAGAGTTTAACCTTCACAACGGAAATGCCAAGTGACGATAGGTTACAGTTCCTTGACATATGCATCAGATTTGAAAAAGCACGCGTTTGCTGGATGTATCAGCCGAGGACAAAAAAATAAATTCTTAACTATCAGTCAGCGCATTCTGAGCTGATTAAGAGAGGTATCGCAATGAATGCTATCCGCGCTGCTCTCATCAAGTCTTGTCAACGTTGCATCCCTGAAAGCGTGGCGTTGCAAAACCTTCGCCTAAAGAACGCTGGGTTTCCTGAAGAAACCATTACATCTGTGGCTGAAAAGCTTCTGAAAGAAGTGAGATTCGGACGGCGACAAAACCGTGATGATCCCCATCGGCGTACTCGACTTGTGTCTACGCCCTATGGGCACAACGTGTCGCACCGTTTAAAAAAGTTGGCAAAAAAGTGCGGTGTCGATCTTGTATTGACTGCCCCAAGAAAGCTTGTGCGGCTGTGCCCTCTTGTGAGCGGTACGGCAAGACAGTCGATTTGTGCTAAAAAGCACCAAACGCAGTTCGTCCCGTGCAAGGTCGGTGTCGTGTATGAAATTCCGCTCACTTGTGGCAAGGTTTATATTGGACAGTCAGGTCGATGCTTAAATGAAAGGCTGAGAGAGCATCGTTTGGCTGCGGGATCGATGTCAGCTGGGGGGAATCTCGCTGATCACTGCAAACGGTGCCTCATCAAAAAACACCCCGGCGACCAAAACCCCGTACCCTGCACACCGATCCTTCAGAACACGCGCGTACTAGCAACCAATAAGGCTCAATCACAAAGGGAAATTGTCGAAGCCCTATGTATAAATAAACAAGGCCAAAACTGTGTCAGCACTCCATCTGTGTATTTATATGATAAAGAGCTATCGTACCTTAAGCGTGGCACCCTCACTACGCATGTGTGATGTGCACTTTGGGATTGTATATATGACATGTTGCTTCAATAAACGACAGTTGAAGACTAGCGTCCGTCCTGTTCTTATGTGTTCCTCCTTCATCTAATGTCCCTTGTGTGTTAAAGAAGCGCTAGAAAAGATGAGTTCATATAGTCGTTGGCGTTGTTCGGTTTAGAAACGCCTGATCGGCTGAGGAAACCCTAAGTCATACAAATTAGAAACTTCATTAAATCATCACATAAATGTTATAACTTCGCACATTATTAGTGCAAAAGCGCTGCAATTACGAAGCGTAGGAGTTATCAGTGAGGCCTCAATCGTTGATCACTTAGTGCCTCACGATTTGGGAGGTGCTGTAAGCTGGAGCGTCGCTTTTGCTATGAGAGGGCACCATAAGTGTCAGTTTTGCAGGACCCTGCGAACACGCTGCACCTAAGCCACGTAAGTTTAGTATGGCTGGGTTAAAGGTCTGGTTGTACTTCATATAACCAGTAGCCTATCGCCTTGTGTTAATTAGTACGTGTGATATAATAGACACAAGTTAAAAGAGTAGTGAAGTGCATATACCTGAACGAGGATTCGCAAGGGGAACCAGCAAATGAGAGTCTTTCACTCTGGGGCTTCATACCGTTAGAACTGCGGCTTAAGCATCTACCCTCTCTCTGGTTTAAGCGGTTTGAGCAACAGCGGGGAAGAAGTGAGCAAGAGCATCATCTATCTCTACCATGTAAACAAGATACGCTGGGCCAAACTAGTGTTCTGGTATCTTAGGTAGACCATTCATATTAACGTCTGGAGGTTTTCTTACATGTTATGATATGGAAGCTGTTATGGGGCTGAAACGTCGAGGCTAATGAAAAGGGTTCTACTTAAGTTCAGGACAACGCATAATAGTTCTGGAGTGGAAAATGGTAAGCGTAATGTTCAGAGACAGGAAGCGTGCAGAGTGGGTGAGAGAAATAACTCGAGGTATTGATATTTTAGTTAAATCATGAAAAAGATGAGGGCATGGGCAGAAATACAGTGCGATGAGAGGATAACCAATGGCCGCTAAGGGCAACAAATCGCATTCCAAGGGAAGGAAAGCGTAGCAGGAGGCGGCTAAAGTTACGTGGGTGGATAATGTGGATAAGGAAATTTCGCAAAGTTCAGCGGGATGGAGCTGGCACATTACCAGATTGATTGGAGGAATATAGAAGAGGCCTTCGTCCTGCAGTACATATAGCCCGGCTGACGATGATGATAATGGTATGCAAACCAGTAGAGTATTTGTGTTGCAGAACGCATTGCGGCGACATGTGTGGTGAACCCGAAACTCATGGTGCGCGAAACGGACAAGCTATACCACTGTGAAATGCAGGCGCTTTTTTTCTGGCATGGAAGTTATTTTATATGATTATGCATATACAGTCGCCCAAATCATTAACTGGCGTGCGTGACGGCCACATTTTCTGTTATTCTTAGCGTTACAGGGGAGCTAACCTGCAAATAGTTCAAGTATAAGCAAAGGCTCACCAAGCCCTTGGGTTCTCTTGACATTGCGGCAAGTTTTTTTCTGCGCTGAGGTGCAGGAGCGAAGAAAAGGCCGCTATAGACCCTATTCACTATCAGGTTTAGCAGGCGGCAGTTGTGGCAACCTTGTATTGTGGAGACGCCCTAACGTTGGGCGGTTCGAAACTGAAAGCACAAAAAAATGTTTCCGACGAGTGGGCGCCGGTCTACCGGCGTCCTCCCTGCTGCACACCGTTCATTTGTCGGGCCCTTGAGACGCCGTTTGCAACGCCGTCCAACCAGAGCTCGGATTTCACCCACGTCGTGTCATGATTCGCCGCAGGTCCTCTCTGTCTCTTTCTTTCCCCCTCTCCAATGTTTCGTCGTGCGAGCCATGGTTGCCAGTAAAGCTGCAAGGACGTCACATGAATAAGCTCTATACAGGAAGGGGCTATATGCAGAAGTTATTTACATAGCATTCAGCTAGTGGTGTATCGGAACAAAAAGCATCTAGCGGAACTAAAATGGCGGTAACGGAAGACAGTGTCAAAAGTGGTTCCACGTCCAGAGAAAGGTCTCGCCATAAATATGCATGTGCTGAGGCCTCACTGACTAGAATCACCTCTTGATGAAGCAAATGGTTCAACATTGCGGTCCAAATGAGTGTTTCCCCTAACAGTCATAAATTAGTGACTCGCGGTTCCTAAGTAGGTCAAGCAGCTGCACGTTATCATGTTTAAGTGGTCATTCTGATGTATCTGACGTAGTGTGCGCTCCTTTAGGGCACTTGGCTGTTGAGGCATGCTCAAATTAACATAGATTAGATAAGATAGATTAGATAAGATAAGCTAGATAATATAAGATAGATAGATAGATTGATTGATTGATTGATTGGTTGATTGATAGATAGATAGATAGATAGATAGATAGATAGATAGATAGATAGATAGATAGATAGATAGATAGATAGATAGATAGATAGATAGATAGATAGATAGATAGATAGATAGATAGATAGATAGATAGATAGATAGATAGATAGATAGATAGATAGATAGATAGATAGATAGATAGATAGATAGATAGATAGATAGATAGATAGATAGATAGATAGATAGATAGATAGATAGATAGATAGATAGATAGATAGATAGATAGATAGATAGATAGATAGATAGATAGATAGATAGATAGATAGATAGATAGATAGATAGATAGATAGATAGATAGATAGATAGATAGATAGATAGATAGATAGATAGATAGATAGATAGATAGATAGATAGATAGATAGATAGATAGATAGATAGATAGATAGATAGATAGATAGATAGATAGATAGATAGATAGATAGATAGATAGATAGATAGATAGATAGATAGATAGATAGATAGATAGATAGATAGATAGATAGATAGATAGATAGATAGATAGATAGATAGATAGATAGATAGATAGATAGATAGATAGATAGATAGATAGATAGATAGATAGATAGATAGATAGATAGATAGATAGATAGATAGATAGATAGATAGATAGATAGATAGATAGATAGATAGATAGATAGATAGATAGATAGATAGATAGATAGATAGATAGATAGATAGATAGATAGATAGATAGATAGATAGATAGATAGATAGATAGATAGATAGATAGATAGATAGATAGATAGATAGATAGATAGATAGATAGATAGATAGATAGATAGATAGATAGATAGATAGATAGATAGATAGATAGATAGATAGATAGATAGATAGATAGATAGAAGACCAATTTGAGGCCACGTGGCGGCCTCGTGCGTCTTCTCAAGTTTGGCAACGCAATCTTGGCTGACGCAATAATCGTGGCAGCTGGTATCCACCCGGGCGGGGCCGGGGAGGACGTCATCTCGACGAATATTAGGCAGCACTCGATCCTCGTGGCAACTACAAGCGCCGAAAGGAAGAGACGCTACGCGAGCCTAACCCACCTCGTGTTCGAGGGGGAGAAGATCGAATTGACTGCCTACGTGGCGACGCCGGAAGATTGCGGCAAGGGCGTGGTACATGACGTGCCACTTACTTATACCGACGAAATCATCATGGAGAGGCTGAGAATCCACGGCAACCCGCCAGTTTTGGGTGTGCGGAGACTCGGCAAAAATTCCAGAACTGTACTAATTCTCTTTAAAGAGAGAGAAGTACCACGATGGGTTCGCCTGACTCCGATGGCGCAGCGGTGTCAACTTTACCGCAAAAAATATGAAGTATGTAATGCCTGCGGAAGACTCGGTCAAAGGGAGGACGTCTGTCCGGACCCGAGCAACCTCTAGTGCAGAAGCTGCGGAATTGAGGCCACCGCAAGGTCACCAGTGCGAGGCAAAGTGCCAGCTATGCGGCAAGGGCCACCTGCTTGGTGACCGAAAATGTAAGGAAATATACAGGACTCCGTACGAGGTGAAGAAGAAGCAATGGGAGAAAATGTCAAGGATAAGCCAGCGCATGACGACAACAGAGGGCTACCGAAAGTCAAGCAAGAAGGAGGAGGAGACTTCCGCGTTAGAGAAGACTCCTTCCCAATGTTGGACTCTACCGCCAACGAGACGCCACCGCAGCAGCGAGGGCGTTCCAGTTCTCGCTCCATGGGATGCTCCAGGTCTGAGTCCAGGAGACGCTCGAGTTCGAGGGACGCGGCCAACCCATAGACCAAGCGGAATGCCAGTGGAGACTGGAAAAAGGTAAGCTTCAACAGCGGGGCCTCCCAGGCTAAACCTAGGAAAGATAAGAAAGACGAGGAAGTCGAAATAAAAAAGAAATTGAGGAGCTTAAGGGGGTGAATAAAAAGCTAACGCAAAATCAAAATTTGAAACAGCATACGGAAAAGCAAGGGCCTCCCACTCCCGCGAAGCAGTTGCCACCTGCTCAGCCAGTCGCCCCGCCACAAGCGGCGCCACCGGCGAAAGGGGATGAGCAAATAGCGACTGAGGCGTCTCGCCCTCCCCCGGTGAAGCGCAAAATAATGAAAACAGACCCGTTCCAAGCACTCGAAAATAGGCTTGACGAAAAATTGAATTCATTCATGAGCCAAATGACCAAATTCATGAACCAAATTCAGAGCCAGGTACATGCACTTGCAGGGGAAGGGCAAAGATTCGAACCGAGCTCATAGCCGTCAACACGTGGCAGCAGAATGTCGAGCAACCCAGCTGCAAAATGGCCAGGCGCGTAAATGACAACCAAATTTGGCAGTGGAACTGTCGCGGCTTCCAGCGCAAGAGAGCGCTACTGCAGCAATACCTTCCACTCATAACTGAGACTCCCCTCGCAATCGCCCTTCAGGAAACAGGGAAAGGAGCCAAACTAATGGAATACCAGGTTTTCAACAGCGATAGAGGCGTGAAATCGACGGTGGCGACCTTTGTCAAGCGCAATGTAGCGGTGATAGAACACGATTTGAATTCGAGAGATATCGAGATTCCTCGAGATATTAACGGGACGAAAGAAGGATCCCAGTCTATTTGTTCTTAACATTTATAGCTCACCCAAGCAAAAGAAAATTAGATTTAGGGCCCTTATGCGCAAAGCCATCAAGGCGGCCGGGAATAATTCCTTGCTGATCGTTGGTGACTTTAACGCCAGATATCAAGAATGGGGCTATGCTATACAGGACACCAAAGGTAGGCAGCTGTGGGAGGACACGCACGAGCTAGGTCTCACCCTCCATACGGATCACGATCATCCAACGAGGACGGGTAACAGCGCATGCGTGTACACATCCGCAGACCTGACATTTTCAAAAAAACTTACAGGGTTTAGACTGGCAAAATTCTGAGCAAAATTTTGGCAGTGACCATTTCATTGTCGTTTCGGTCCTCAAAGAGGGTGTCAAGACGCACAGGGCGTGCCAACCGGCCGTTACGGAATGGGATCAATTTAGAGAAATCAGGGCAACCGAGCAATTAGAACGGATTAAGAACATTGAGGAATGGACGGAAGTACTCAAACGCCACGTTGGTGAGGCCACAAAGACGCTGGTAGGAGACGACACTCCTGGTATAGCAGATAGCCGATCGCTCCACATGTGGGACGCTAAACAAAGCATGGAACGCAGGCTGAAGAAACAAAAGTGGAACAATAATCTTAGAAGACGAATCGCGAGGCATAACAAGGAAATTGAAAGCTACGCGATCAAATTGTGCGAACAACACTGGCTCAGCAGATGTGACGAAATGGAGGGAGGCATGAATCTCTCCAAAATATGGGGCATGCTCCGGCATCTGCTGGACCCAACAAATTCAAAAACTCAATCGGGAATAAGATTGGCAAAAGTCAGACACACCTTTGAAGGAGACGATGCAGCGTTTATGAATAAGTTAGTAAAAACGTATGTTGCAGACAACCAGTGTTCCCCACTCCCGAGCTACGGTGGCACGCCCAATGAGGCGCTTGATGCCCCCATCATGGAAGCAGAGGTAAGGGCGGACATTGTAAGACTAAAAACTAAATCAGCTCCGGGCCCCGATGGGATCACCAATAAAATGCTAAGGAATCTGGACGATGACTCTATTAGTCTTCTAACGGAATTCATTGGAAAAGTTTGGGAAACGAGCCAGTTGCCAGATCAGTGGAAAACGGCAAACATAATACTAATACCCAAACCGGGGAAAACCCCGCAATTGGAAAATTTGAGACCGGTTTCCCTAACCTCATGCGTAGGGAAGTTGCGGGAGCACGTAATACAGATGAGATTAACGTGCTTCATGGAGCAAAACAACCTGTGGCCGCACGAAATGGTCGGTTTCCGACCACACTTGTGCACGCAGGACGTAATGCTCCGACTAAAGCATGATATCATAGATTCGCGATCGAGAGACGCCAAAGGGATCCTGGGCCTAGACCTGACCAAGGCCTTCGACAATGTCAGGCACGAGGCTATCCTCGAAGGGCTCGAAGTACTCGGAGTAGGGGAGAGAACGTACATCTACATAAAAGACTTCTCATCGGGCAGAAAAGTCTGCATGATATTTCAAAATTTAGGATCTCCTATGATGGAGTTAGGAAGCAAAGGCACACCGCAGGGCTCAGTGCTATCGCCTTTCTTATTCAACGTGGCAATGAGAGGCCTCCCGAGTAAACCTAACCAAATCAGGGGGCTAAATTTTAGCATGTATGCGGGCGATATCAACCTCTGGATTAACCATGGGAGCGATGCGAGTACGGAGGAACGCCTGCAGGCAGCGACCGACATCATTGTCGATTACGCGGCTAAAAGGGGACTTTCGTGCTCCCCGCATAAATCTGAGTTGTTCGTTTGTAACCCAAAGTACCTCCTCTGCAAGAATAGCGGGGAGTTTCATATTCAGGTGGAGGGCAAACCGGTGCCAAAAGTAGATCAGATCGGGATTTTGGGGATGGTCATTCAATCCCACGGCCATAACGAAGAGGTCCTGAAAAAAATTAGAAAGTTACGTGATGCAAACCCTCGGGCTCTTGAGGAGGGTCGCCACTAAAGGAAGAGGCCTCAATAAGAGAAATTTACTAAAACTAATCCAGGCATACGTAATAAGCAGAATCAGTTACGCCACGCCCTACCTGGACATCAAGGCCGGCGAAAAAGAGAAGTTAGACTGCCTGATTCGAAGATGCGTTAAGAAGGCGCTAGGACTGCCCATGGGTACCTCGAGCGAACGACTGCTCGAACTCTGGGTGCATAACACGTGGGCAGAATTGGCGGAGGTAGTGCGAGTCTCCCAATTAGAGAGACTAAGCACGACCGAGACGGGCAGGGTAATCCTTGAAAAAGTTGGCCTCAAACCAGACAGAGGAGTTCAAAAAAAAGTCACAATTAATAGTGAAATCAGGAATGCCTTGGTAGTCCCCCCCCCCCCCCTTCTAGGAATATGCATCCAGAATTTAATGTCGAAAGGAGGGCCAAATGAGCCGAAGCTCTGGAGCGATGGTTCAAGAACATGGGAGCAAAGGAAGTAGTCTATGTTGATGCGACAAGTGGCAGAACAGGTGCGGCGGTAGCTTCGGTAGTCGATGGCCGAGGGGCACCGGTATCCGCGGCAGCCATCAGAGGCCGCATCATATAGACTGCGGAGGAAGTTGCGATAGCGCTAGCTTGCGTGGGAACAGAAGCCGAGTTCATAATTAGCGACAGCAAAACTGCCATTCATAATTTTGGGAAGGGGAGGATATCGCCGGAGGCGGCCAAAATCATCACCCAAAAAACGATAAATAGGAAAATTCAGTTAATTTGGACACCCGCTCACGCTGGCGTCCCTGGTAACGAGGCTGCTCACGAGCTAGACCGAGCTCTCTACTTCCGGGTAGCCGTCGAGCCCCCCGAACACTGGGCATACGACGAGCGTCTGCAAAATTGCGGTGAAATCATCGACCATTATAAATTGGGACGTAGACTGGTACCCCCGCCAGATGTTAGACTAAATAATAGAGAAGCTGTCGCGGGGACGCGGCTACAAACTAATACGTTCATGAACTCGGTCTGGGCGTTTCACGCGCTACCAGACCTTAGGGACAATGATCTCTGCAAACACTGTGGGGCGAGAGGGACCCTCGACCACATAATTTGGGAGTGCCCACAATCTCCAGGGATAGGGCAAAACATTACAAGTAGAGAAGCCTGGGATACCCTGCTGCGAAACGCGGACCCTGCGATGCAGCACCACACCGTCCATCTGGCAGAAGAGGCCGCAAGAAGCCAAGGGCTACCTGCCAGCCTCTAATCCGCGGGCGCACGACTCCCGTTTCCGATGCAATTAAAAGTTGTACAACCAACCAACATGTGGAGCGCCACAGCTGGTTGCTATGGTTACAGCGCATTCGCAAATTGTAGCCTCGGACAGGCACGGCGAAACTCGCTTCTTCTATAGTGTAGCTTTCGCTATAAAACCATAGTTATTAATTTTATATCTAAAACCATTGTTATAAGATCATTGTTATTCATTTTATATCTAAAGCGTACGTAAGAAAGTACTTTTAATGCCCGCGAATAACGACGGACATAAGAAGCATGCGTCAAGAAACATTACACATTCTGCATTATATGACAAAAACGTTTAGAGCTTCAACTATTCTTGAACCAAATTTCATGAGCGTTAACCACCGGCCCCGCAGACACAGCTTCTGCTGCCGCTTCATACGGGTTCACTTCAGCGCTCGGCAACCTTCTCGGCAATGATCTAGTCTGGCTTTTCGTTGTTCGATTGTGTCGGGCAGCCGTTCTCAGCAGCCTGTCTGGCACGGCTGCGGTCTCTGTCTTTAGCAAAGTGGCGAATGGGTATAGTACATTTAGCTAGGGTAAAGGAAGGAGCGGCGCAGATGGAACTTTAATAGATGTTCAATGCAGAGTGCTAGAGTGTTTTTCAGTAAGAACTTAATGAAGACGACTTTTACTGCGCAGCGCGAGAGTTAGGTGCAACTTTATACGAGGCGTAATTGGCTGCAGCGATAGCATAGGGCTCGAGCTTATGAATACAACGATATTTGCTGCACAGTGCGAGCGTAAACATGTGGCACACTAAACGGCACACGAGTACGTGGCGCCATCTGTTGACCGTATGAGGCACTAGGCCAGAATCGCGGGGAAACTCTCAAATGAACGTTTACTAAGCGCTCAAAAATTTGGCTGTTTTATCGTAGTTAAAACGATTACGACGCGCGAAAGCTTTTGTGCATAAATTGAAGTTGAGGAGATGACGATATGCAATGTTGATCACAAAAATATGGTGAGTTTAACGCGCTCGTTCATCGGCGCGTTAAACGAGTCCTACAAAGTAAATGTATTGCCCCCGTCTTATGACAAATCCCACACAGTGTTGATTCCTAAACACAATGAAGCAGATAAGTTACAGCATATCGCCCTATCGCACTCACGAATGTAGACTACAAAGTTTTTATGAAAATTCTAGCCCGTAGACTACAGTCAGTAATTCAACAGTTAGTTGGACCACACCAGACGTGTGGGATCAAGGGTCGATCCATTGTTTCCAATGTGCATAAAGTGAGGAGTGTGCTTGAGTGCTGTGATCACACAAACAGTTGTGTAGCCATCCTTCAGTTGGATCTGGAGAAAGCACTTGATTGTGTCTCACATGAAATCCTGTTCTGCATACTCGACCATGTGAATGTAGGGTCCGTCATTCGCGAGGGAGTGGCCATGGCGTACCGAGGCTGAACAACAACCTTGATTGTAAATAATAATTTGGGGGCCCCCATAAACGTGCAGCGATCGGTGCGCCAGGGTTGTCCCCTCAGCCCTCTGCTATTCTGCATTTACATTGAGACACTGTGTTTAAATATCATAGAAAACGACAAAATTCATGGCTTCCAATTGCAACCTGCAGAGGTTAAGCTGCTGGCATATGCGGACGATGTGGCTGTATTCGCAGTGAATCGCGAAGGGGTAATCGATGCCGTGTCGTCTGTAAAAGAATTCACAAAGGTTTCCGGCAGTAAAGTTAATTGGTCAAAGTCCCTGGGGCTTTGGCACGGAGAATGGCCAACGATGCCCGAGAAGTTCGCAAACATGTCCTGGGTGACAACACCAGTAACGTACTTGGGAGTCCCACTAGATAGTTATCGCGATAGCGAATCGTACTGGAAGGCACAGACTCAAGCCATGCGGGAAAAGGTGGAGGGGTGGAAAGGGCAACAATTGTCAGTTTTCGCCAGGGCCACAGTGTGCAATATGTTTTCTTATGTCGAAGCTGTGGTACGTGATGCATGTGTTGCATTGTGCAAGGATGAACGTACGGAGACTGCACCGGATATTTGCCATTTTTGTGTAGGCAGCAGAATGGGAGCGATGTAGCCGAACCAGTTTGTTTAAGCGGGTGAAGGACGGTGGACTGGGTTTGGGGCATTTATTTCTACGACAGATTGTCAGCAGATTTCTTTTTGTTCGTGATGTAAAAGATCCATTTTTGCGTACTGTGTGCCAATTAAGGCTCGGAAATGCACTGCCGGACTTTCTTGTCTCGACCGAAAGTGTATCAGGACGCATTTTTGGTTATTTTAGAGAAGTTGTCGCTAGTGTGTGATTCCTGTCTGTTCGATTTTCTTATGAATATTTATCTTGTGTTAGCAGGAAGAAGCTGTAGAAGGATTTGTGTGACGTAGTTCTTCCCATACCAATGTACAGGGCCTTATACAGTGGCGGACCAGGACGCGACGTACTTAAGCGGGTGAAGGCGATGCAGGTGCCGTCAAATGCAAAAACATTTTTTCTTTAAGTTACACACGGAAACACTGCCAGTAAAGAAGTTCTTGGAAGAGAAAAATTTATTTTTACCTTGGGGTTCGCATTGTTTAATTTGTAAACAGCCAGAAACTATAGACCACGTTTTCCTGCATTGTTGGGAAGGGGTATACTTTTGGGATATTTTACAAAGGACTTTAAAAAAAAGGAATTTCCATTAGACTCGCATGGTATTAGGTACTTGCCAGTAGAGAATGCGGATGGGGTGCCATTTGACCTTATTTTGCTAATGGCCCTCCACTGTATTTGGCGCTCGAGAATGGCAGGATACCATTGCGATCCTGACGCACGGCCAGCACGGATCTATTTTCGGGAAAGCATGAATAGATATAGTGAAATTCAGAAACTTGCTCCTGAAGCTCCAGAGTGGCTCGGAAGATTGGAGCCATTAGCGACCCTAAGAGAATTTTAGCATGACGACGCCACAACCCACCTGGCTGATTGTTGCATTAATGAATGCTCATTGTGCCCTGTAAGTGGTTTTGTGTATTGTACCGAAGTCAGGCAATAAAGAAAAAAAAAGTTCATCGGCCGCGCCGATAGGTACGGAGCTCCATACTTCCTTCCCACAAGAAATTCCTGGGTTCGAGTCCGCTCCACTACGACATTTTTCTTTACGATGTTCCCATGCATCTGCTCCACAAGCTATCAAGACTCGGAGTGGTAGCCTCCAGATTAGTACCTTCGCTCTGATATCAACGCACTTTTCCTTGCGTGTGGCAAGGTCTCAGTTTTCTTGCGCTAACACTAGGTGATCATTTTAGGAAATCTAGCGTGAAGACATAGAAAGGAGTGAATAATAGACGAACAAAGCATGGTTGCACTCATGCCTAATTGCGTGGGGAAATATTGTCACCCGTACCATAGCCAGGCTATGTCCGTGCTAACCGTGTCAGTTGTGAAGGGGAAGAAGACGAAGATCGTGAGGAGTGCGCGTGGTTCTGGGCCGCTGTTGTTGTTGTGGCTGTAGGAAGAAGAAAAAGAAAATGCACGGGCCTGCCACTGGCTCCGTAGGTGAGCCACCTCCGCCGCCCCGTGCAGACAGAAGAGAAAATAGAGAAGAAAAGGAAGAGGGGGAGAAAGACACGCGCCGCAACACCAGCCGTCGTCCACCACGCAAACGGTGGCGGGTGCAGTGACGGCCCCCAACAGATAAAAATTTTGTGGCAAGCCAGCCCCCGCCGCAAGCGGCGGTGACCCACCTGTCCCAGCCCCATCATGGACCGCCGCTGCTTTGCCTGATCAAGCGCTTGTTCTCTGCCCCTGCGCCTCAGCGTCCCAACCCCGTCCTTTGACCCTGTCCTTCTGGAATGCCGTCCGGGTAGCAAAAGAACCCGCGACACTCTGATGGAGACGCGGGGTAAATGCAGCACAGCCCCTCAACGTCCGCTACTCTGAGTCCGTCCCCAAGTCTCAGCCGCCGCCCCTTCGATGAGGAGGTCGAGATACGTGCCAGCCGGCGACTTCAATGGCTTGCTCCCGAATTCGGTCTGTTGCCGAACTGCTATTCTCCACGACTTACCATGAGCCGTAGTACCACGACCCAATGTCAGCCGACGGACTCGTTTCTCGCACTGTCCGTGATATATCTACCGATGACTCCTCGTACGGCTGTCACGTTCCATGACGATGCCTCCGAAGATGTAGAGGATTGGCTGGAACAGTACGAACGTGTATCCTGCCATAATGGCTGGAATGCCGAAAACTGTCTACAAAATTTGTATTTTTGCCTGGACAGAAATTTGTATTTTGCCTGCTCGGCACTGATTTGAAAACTGCGAGGCCTCCCTTCCATCCTGGGACGTCTGTAAAAAAGAGCTGCGAAGAACTTTCGCCAATCAATATCGGCGACAGCGAGCAGAGGACCTTCTGCGAACAAAACTACACGATCGACCTGATGAAACAGGGACAAATATTGTTTAACACGTCTTACGACTTAACGCGAGGGCCGATCCCCGTGCCACTGAGGAATAAAAGGTGCGCGCACTCATGCGAGGCGTCAACCGTGAGATTTTCGGCGGGCTTATTCGAGATCCGCCGACTACAGTGGCTCAATTTGTAACAGAGGCGACGAACATCGAGCGAGCCCTGGTTACGCGAGCGGACTATTATCTTCGCCTTACTGGAGACATCGGCATTGCTGGAGGTTCCAGCGTTTCGAACCTTCCAGCTGCTCGCTTTCCGGTCGATTCCCTCGACACCGCAAACGGGCGAGATCATCCGCGAAGTTGTACGAGAGGAGATACGGCAGCTGCTTCCAATTGCTGATGGCACGACATACTGTGCCCTCACGGATGCTCTCCGCAAAGAACTACAACGTGCCCTTTATCCAAAGTGCTCCATTGCTTCTTCACCTACTCAGCCCGTCGAGACATACGCGTCCGTCGCTAGTCGCCCGCCGCCGCAGCAGCTACCAATGCCGCCTGTTCTCCGTCAGTATTTGTCTATACAACAGCGAATCCCTGCGTACGATCTTCGTCTGCAGCAGCACTGGATGAGCAAGGCCTACACGTGGAGGACAACCGACCAACGCCCGCTCTGCTTCCACTGCGGAGAAGTAGGCCACATCTACCGTCGCTGTCCTTACCGCGAGCTCGGTCTTCGCGGCTTCCAGCGGAACGCTCCCCGCCCGGAGTTCGGCGAACAACCCCGTGATATAGCAGAATATCTGCGCAGTTCACCACCACCCGACCATTATTCACGTCGCGACCTTCGTTCGCCACCGCCCCGCCGGTACGATTCTCCCCTTCGCAGCAATCGGCGGGAAAGCCTGTCCCCTCGTCGGGAACGCTAAGCCCGGCGACGTCTGGAGGTGGCTTGCCGAACCCGTTCCTGTTAAACAGCCTCCACGGGCCTCGCCCAGTTCCCCCACGCAGACCGACGACCAACCCGGCGACTTTCTGGCGACCTTCCCGACGAACTTCGCGCCGAACATCCCGCCGAACTTCCCGACGAGCTTTCAGATGAACCCGATGGAGCATTCGATGACCCTCCCGGCACAGTGTACAACAATCTTGATGTTGTGATCGACGGATACGACGCAACGGCACTCGTTGACACCGGTGCAGACTATTCTGTTATGAGTGGAGAGCTATGCTGCCGACTTCGCAAGGTAACGACCCAGTGGGATGACCCTGATATCAGAACCGTTGGAGACCACCTCATGCGACCCATCGGCAGATGCAATGCTCGCATTAAGATTAACGGCCTCAGGTGCCTGGTAACCTTCGTTGTACTATTGTATTGTTCCAGAAACATTATTCTCGGCGCGGATTTTTTGAGCGATTGTAGCGCTGTTATCGACTTTACCAGCCGCCGCGTCACGCTTCGTCGACCTCGATATACCTCGGCGCAAACAAAGCCCCAAGTTTGCACGGCACGCGTTTTGGCGGAGCACGTGACCTTACCGCCTCAATCTAGCGTGTTTCTCCCTGTCACGTCCGACTATGTAGCTTCTGGCGAAGTTCTGCTGGAAGCATGTGCTCAGCTGCTTCTTGAGCGGGGTCATGGCGTTGCTCAAGGTCTCGCGAAGCTGGATACTTGCTGCGCACACGTGCTTGTCACCAACTTTCGCGGCACTCCACAGCACCTCTTGGTACTATCGCGAGCATTACCGCCCCTATTCAAGCTGTTACCCTTTCCGAAGACGCTTTCTATTCCTTCTCTTCGCAGCAGAACGTTGCACCTTTGGGTGCCAGCATTACACCAAATCTTTCTGAGCGAGAGAGCCAAATTGATATCGCTGCTTGCGGAATTCCAAGACTGCTTCTCCACGTCATCCGGAGTTCGCCAGATGACCATTGCCAAACACAGTATAATTACCGATGACGCTGCGTCCCCTGTTCGTCAGTCGCCTTACCCGTTTTATTTCAAAGAACGCGAAGCTATTCAAAACCAAGTGCAAGAAATGCTGGCCGATGATATACTCCCACCGTCGCCCAGCCCATGGACAGCTCCAGGGGTACTAGTAAAGAAAAAGTATGGCACTCTTCGATTTTGTGTTGACTATCGCCGCATCAACATCACCAAGAAGGATGTTTACCCCCTTCCTCGCATTAAAGACGCACTTGATCATCTACGACATGCCCGTTACTTTTCATCCATCGATCTGGAAAGTGGTTACTGGCAAATCGAAGATGACCGCGACCGAAAGAAAACTGCGTTATGGACACCATCTTGTCCGGACTACAAGCTATAAGAAGCGCAAGCCTCACTCTGATGCCAACAAAGTGAAAGTTTCCTTACGATGAACTAAAGCTTCTTGGCCACGTTGTAAGTAGCACAGGTGTCCGTCCAGAACCCGATAAAACAGCCGCCGTCGCCTCCTTCCCTCCACCGTCGGACAAAACGCCGTGCGGAGGATTCTGGACCTCTGCGCTTACTCTAGGAGCTTTGTTCCTAACTTTTATCATATCGGTGCACTACTTACTCATCTCACGAAGGAGAATGTCCCCTTCCAGTGGTCGGATGAATAGCAGCGTTCACTCGACCGCAAAGCTTACAGACCTCCCCTGTACTCGGGCACTTTGACCAGGACGCCGAGACTGAAGTTCATACAGACGCTAGCAACAAGCGCCTAGGAGTCGTGCTCATTCAAAACCAGAATGGGACAGAGCGTGTAATCGCTTACGCAAGTCGAACATCATCGAAGGCAGAAACTAACTACTCGACCACTGAAAAAGAATGTCTCGTGGTAGTTTGGGCGATTGATAAGTTCAGACCCTACTTGTACGGACGCCCATTTCAGGTGGTTACCGACCATCACTTTATGTTGGCTCAGCACTCTGAGAGACCTTCAGGGCGACTTGCACAGTGGGCTCTTCGATTGCAAGAATTCGGTGCTACTATAGTTTATAAGTCCTGTCGCAGGCCCACAGATGCCGATAGCCTCTCGAGAGCCCCTATTGAATCAGCATCTTACAGTCAAGACGACGAGTATTAAGACGCTTTTTTAGGCGCCATAAGCACGGTCGATATGGCAGAGCGGCAGCGACACGACACTGAAGTGTGCGAGTAATCGCCCATCTGAGAGGTCAAGAAGACCCCATTCCACGCGTCTCTTTGCGCGTTCTACCCACATTACGCCTTCGACACATTGTGCTTTACAAAAAGAACTTCGCAGCGAGTGCGAGGTCTTGCCTACTAATTGTTCCGGCTGGCCTACGTAATGAAATTATGGACGCCTGGCATGACGACCCAACATCCGTACATTTGGGACACAGCCAAACACTCGCACGGATTCGTTCTAAGTATTACTGGCCTCAACTTGCTCAGACCGTTCGTCACTATCCAGGACCTGCCGCCAATGTCAACGACGTAAGACTCCGCATATACAACCCGCAGGACATCTTCACCCCATCCCGCCGCCTATGGCTCCGTTCCAGCAGGTAGGCATGGACCTGCTCGGACCTTTTCCTACGTCCAACTCGGGACACCGCTGGATTTCTGTTGCCACGGATTACCTCACGCGGAATGCTGAATCACGAGCTTTGCCTTCTGCAACAGCGGCTGATGTAGCGAAGTTTTTCGTCGAGTCCATCGTCCTCCGTCATGGTGCTCCCGAAGCCTTGATCACTGATCGCGGTTCCACGTTCGTGTACCAGCTAATGGCAGAGATCTTGCGTTTAAGCAACACGCACCACCTCAGAACTTTTACTATTGCATACCACCCCCAAACCAACGGGCTTACTGAGCGCCTTATTAAGACTATGGTCGACATGATATTCATGTATGTGGACGTCGAGCACCGTACATAGGACGACATTCTTCCCTACGTAACTTTCGCTTATAACACCGCAACTCAGAAAATAACCGGGTTTTCGCCGTTCCGCCTGGTGCATGGCCGAGAGGTGATTACCATGCTTGACGCCATGCTTCCCCATGAGCCGGAGGCCTACTCTTACGACGATGTCCAACTGGTAACCCAGCACACGTAAGAAGCCCAACAGTTGGCATGACTACGCATCCAAGACCGCCAGCTCATCGATGCACGCAGGTACAACCTCCGGCACCGTGAGGTTCATTTAGAAACTGGTGATAAAGTGTGGGTGTGGACTTCCGTTCGCCATCGCGGTCTCAGCGAGAAGCTCCTAAAACGTTACTTTGGCCCATGCGAGGTCGTTCGCTGTATAAGCGACGTGAATTACGAGGTGCGTCCGATTATTCCGAGCACATCTCGTCGGCCTCCTCATTTTTAAGTGGTGCATGTGGTTCGCCTCAAAACTTACTCTGAACGCTAGGAGCACGTATTATGACTCTGCGCTCCGCTCGCTTTAACGTTTCAGTTACGCCGGAGCGCGCATCGGGACGATGCGCCTTTCAGGGGGAGGAGTAGTGTCACCCGTGCCATAGCCAGGCTATGTCCGTGCTAACCGTGTCAGTGTAAAGAGGAAGAAGACGAAGATCGTGCGGAGTGCGCGTGGTTATGGCGCCTCAGCGCCCCAACCCTGTCCTTGACCCTGTCCTTCTGGACTGCCGTGCGGGTATCGAAAGAACCCGTGACAATATGATAGGAGAGCAAGTTCCGGCGTTATTTCCTGTATGAGCTCGTTGTGCGTTTGGTTGTGCGTTTGGTGCGTTGTGACGTGTAGAAGTTTATCTTTACTTTTTTTTACTTGCCTAAATTTTTATCGCTGTTTTTTTAATGTTTCCCTCTCCTAATTAGCGCTTTGTCTTCTAGTTTCTTATAGTTTTTAATTTTTCAATCTATAGTTTTCTGGTTTTGTTTCCTCGTGTTTCTTTTCTCTTTATTATTCTTGTTTATTTTTATTTTGGACTTCGTCGTTTACCTTACTTTCATTATGAATTTTTTTTCCTTCAGTCAACTCCCTACAGCGTGCTTGCTATAGGCAAGGGTGATTGTGGTCATATTCGCATGAAGGCAAGGTTGAGTAGTGGTTAGTGCGCTCGGATTGAACGCGAAGAACTGTTGTCGAGTCTTGGTGTGGACAAGATTTTTTTTCCCCTCTTAATGGACTGATGAAGAAATGCTGCGGTACACGCTGTGTCCAGATCTCCTGACATGGTCCCGTACATGTTACTCATGAGGTAAGAAATGATTTTGCATTGAAAATATGCCCATGTACTGGTTAACCCGAGGAAAAGCAGTGCTCGTTCGTGTCGATGTTGAAAAAACGAGCTCCGCTCGGGTCTCGATGCTTTTAGAAATCTTTTTTCGCTTAGATCAAGCCTTTAAAGTGGAGTGGGTGATGACGATGGGGACGCCGGATTCGCGTCAGCTGCAGCGAATGAAAGCAAATTGGTGTTGCTCTAGCTGTGCAGCTCCAGTCTTCTTTCGAAGCTAAACAAACCTAAAACCTGGTAAATAAGGACAAGCAAGCTAAGGAGACGGAGTAACGGACCTGGGTCACATTTAGATCAAGTAGGTATAATCGAGGAAACTTTTTGTGGCTTGAATCATATCTGCGCTGATGGCCGTTGGAAATGTTGAGAATATCTAGTTTACATGAAGTGAGGACGAATTATAACCAGTTTATAAGGCGAAAGCCTTTAATGGCTTATACTGCTGTGGACAAAGTGTGTCCCGCTTTTGCGGCGGCTGTCGCGTGGCGTTTGGCGCGCGTTCAAGTGTGGGATCGCAGATGGCAGGAATGCTAAAGATGAGACTTCTGGAGGAAAGGTGCAGTATCCGACTTTCTCCGACAAGTGTGCGTTTGGATGGTACGCCATCTCTCGTTACGTGGCGTTCCTTGGCGTGCGTTCAAGTGTGGGTTTGCAGATGGCAGGAACGCTAGACAAAATGAGACTTCTCGGGCTTTCTCCTTTCACTACTTTAGTCGCTAAAGTCCCTCGTAATTTTTATTTTAAAAATACAGCCTGAAGCGTTAGACTGTGAAAGCACGCCTAGTTTATTGGACTGTGAGCAGCATGTTTTCCTAATGGGGGAATATAAATGCATATGCGACCGGATTAATCTTGTAGTCTTCATTCTACGCGGATGAAGGAAAGCCCGCTCTGCCTTGTAAATAAAAACGAAAAGCTATATTACATGACAATTCAGCTCCGCTCCGCTTTTAAGCATTTCTAAGCGCCGTGCAAAGTGCCCACTGATGTTTTTCTCGTTCCGATAATTATTTGACATTAGCGAATTAGGTTTTTAAATATCGCGCTAAATGCTCAGGTATGAATGGTAAAGTTGTCGAGCGCAACAAGAGCAATTTAAAGCGAATGTTTTCGATAAAATCGCCTTATTTTGCCTCTTTTAAGCATGAAATACTTACTGTTTCCTTTGTTGGTGACCTTTGAGGTGACCTCCAGCCAAAAACCGAGAACCAACATCCGGGCAGCAATTTCCCGTCATCCGGGAACTGATTTCCTATCACCTGCGCACGGATTCCCAGTCATTCGGGCACCGATTGAGCCTTAAAGAGACGAATTCACCTCTCCCGAAGCCCTCTTACAGAACCCCGGCATATGACCAAAACTGTGTGTGTCCGTACCCCCCCCCCCCCCCAGGGTTTGGCCCTTTGGATCACCAAAGTTTACGTCGTCCAAATTTGACCAGCCTGGTATTTCATTTACTTAGGCGTGGCTTATTCAATGGTGATCATCTAATTTAGGTGGGCCCCACTAAATATGGCCTACCGGATCTCAAAAATATGACTTCGAGAACTCTCTTGGGCCCTAAAGAACGCTTTAATCTGGCAGTGTTTTTCTTAGTCTCGTATTAGAGTGCTGTAATTGTGGAGCATTGGGGGACACTGAGCACTCAGTCGTGTGGCATTTTTAAACTTCTAGAGCTTTCCTTATTTATGAATAAAGCGTACTATTCTAAGTCTACTCGTCGAGAACACCTGGGTTAGACTATTTTCTTGGCGCTCACAAGCTTCCTATTGTGATATCGCGTTTACAGTAATATTTTAAATGTTCATTAGGCAATGTCGACTAATAATTCAAGAAAGAATACCGGTGGATACTTTCCACGAGTCCTAATAAAGTTCACTCAATTTCAATTGGGGAGAACACTATGGTAAAATTCAATTTGACCCATCTTAGATGGGACATCCTAAATACAAGGTAATAACTTGATTAAAAGCTATTTGTTAACCATTACAAACTAAAACCTTATAATTGTTTAGCTTAAGCCTATACCATATTGCGGAATCTAAGCCGTTAGTTGTTTGAAGCAAACACAGCTTTTCGGTTTTCTAATGGATATCGAGAGTCGAATCATGCCGAATGAAACAAAGCAATAACGAGAACAAAATAAGGAAAAAACGCCACGACACGGCATTGATAAAAGACGACTCCGTAAATGACAAGAGAGAAAAACCGACAATAACAAAACACTGCGATAAAAGAAGGCTATAAAGAAAACAAAACAACTATTCCAGATATAATAGGGCAAGAGTTACCCAGTAAACACAGCGTAAAACTTCCAAGTCAAATGAAGGTTTAAACAAAGGCTAAAACAATATTCAATTAACCGACAGTTTGTGGCAAAAGGAATTTTCGCGGCTTGATTGTTCGTGGAGGCGTCGTAGCCGCGGAGTTGATCGCTAGCGGCTATCGTACAAGATGAGGAGAAACGATGAGTTCATCGAGGGCGCGGTGAAAAACAAAAGACACTCTCCCAGAGCGAGCGGCCGCAAGAGTTGCTCGAGAGACTGCATCTCTAAAGCCCTGCATCTCCCCAGAGCGCACTGCCAGGGGCGTGCTGCAGTCTGCCTTTTTATACTCTCGGCTGGTTGGTACTGCCCGCGAAGGGCGCTGTCCCGGAGAGTCAAGACTAAGCATGCTCGGAGGAGCGGGCAGATCCCGTAAAGTCCTCTCTACACATAAAGCAGCTTGTGACACCGCTGGTCTACAGGACGGCCACATCGGCACTTTCCAGAAGTCTGTCTGCGACAATGCTCGGTGAAAACCTTCGTGTCTATTTGTTCTGACTCTCTCGAGCATTGTTTATTGTTTTGAATTCTCTCTGTTTGTTATTAGAGCCTCCCTGGTTGCATGCTCTGAGTTTCTTTTTGTGAACCTTTTGTCTATGTGTTTAGCATTAGTGTGAATTCCTCTGTATCCTTGCTCTGTATAACATCTGTTTTGTTTGTTAACTATGAGTCCGACCCTATTCTCTGGCTCGAAGCGGATAAAGCTCGCCATCAAACGGCCACCCACTTCTGTCATTCCAGGTAGCTGACTCCCGGCTGAGCTTGTCACGCAAGTCCGGGGCACCTCCTTTGAGACCGGTCAATTGCACCCCCTCCCCCCCCCACACACACACTAAAAGGGTGTCTGGGAGTGCGCGCACCAGTAGTGGCGCATCTTCAGTGAAATTTAATTAATACCGGTTGACAGTCATCGCCTTTCCTTGTGAATCATCTGGTAATGTGACTTTGTCGTGTCACTGCACGACATCCTCACCTTTTTTATTCACTACGTACCATTCCACTATTTTTCGAACTCGCTCATCTGATATGTCTTTATAATCACATTAACGACGTCATCACTTCTTCCAAATTATTGTTGTTATGAGACATGAATTTGTGACGTCATCAATAAGCAATTAGCACATACAATTTCCCTACCTTTTCAGAACTTGTCCTTGTCCTTGGCGAGTTTCAGTTCGTCGATCTCGACGAAGACGATTACGCTTTGCATCGTGCACGGCCCAACTAAATGCGTACCATTGTGAAACTTGCCACGATAAAAAAAATTTCGCAATACGCAAGTTCTGAGCGCAGTTTCATCGTGGCCGAGCCAGCTATTGAAGCGGTAAAATGTTTTGCAAGTCTTTACGATCATAACACACAATACCGCATAAGGTTGTCGCCGATGAAGGAAGCAAAAATTTGGAGCCTTCATTCCTTCATGCCATCGCCTTAATAAACGCTTTAAAGTGGTCGAGCTCCGAACTTGTAGCGAGGGTCGCTAGGTATCAGGTGTACGTCTATCAAACTTTCGAACGTGGGCGGGCTTTCTCGTGAGTGTCAAAGCCTTAAGGTGATTCAGACTACTTGAGGTTCGCCAGTGCTCTTACATCGCAACGTACACAGGCGTCTTGTTTTTCCTCTCCGTCATAACAAGGCCACCGTGACCGGGATCGAACACACGTGCACCAGGGAACAAAAATCACTGCCTCTCTCATAAGCGAAGGCAGATGTAAGCGAGAAGTGGGTAGATGTTGTTCTTGTTGCGACTGAAGAAAGGAGGAAAAGAAAAAGCGCGGGCCTGCCAACTAGCTGTAGCTTAGCCGTCACCGCTGCCTCGTGCGGACAGTGAATTGAAAGAAATGACTAAAAGAGAAGGAAAAAAAATGACTGTGGATTAGCTAGGCTATGCCCGTTTATGCAAGCGAAGGATGTTTTATACTTCTTTACGCCCGTCCCTCAGCCGTTTCAGCCTTCCGCATGATGCGAGCTGCATCTCGTCTCCTCTTTAACAACCAGCGCGATATACCCAGGATTTTCAACTCAGATTTCCGCTTTCGACGCATGACCCGCGATGAAATATTCGGCATAGACGGAGCTGCGTACTGGCTCCCTTCTTTCATCGCTCACCATCTAACCAAAGTTTTTAATTTTAGCCGCTTTAACATGAATTGGAAGGAGGCGGCCTGAACGGCTCCTAATTTTTAAGCTATAGGGGAATCTCGTGCTCACAGCTGGCGAGCTGGCGGTCGGAGACTCAGAGCTGCGGGGGCGGCGGCGGCAGTAGCTGTGGTGAATCACGTGGTATTCCTTCTCATCCTAAAATTCATTCAGAATCGGCGGCACAGACAGAAACTCGCTCGGATAGAAAAATGAAGCTTTCACCTAAAAAAAAGAACAAAAAAAAAGAACAGGCGCGTCCAAAAAGTCGTCGTCCCCGCCGAACGCCGAACCGGCTGGTAATGCGGCATGTACAACAGACAACCCGATGGTAAGATGCCTCCACCCTTTAAGACATTCGCCCTTAGCGGTGGAGACTTCACGTTCGCGACCGGATGATACCGTTTAGGGGCCCGGATTACGGGAATTCGGTACTTGAAAGCTGTCCCTCGGTTACAGCTCGACATCACCTCAAGTCGGAGACAAAAGAAATCAAAAGCCTTTCATGTCTAACGGTGCAGAGTCCTGACCACTGACTACTGAGTCGCTCTGGCGCGGCACCATTGAGTCATTTTGCAAGCAAATTTCCTCAGTCGATATCTGTAACTGCAATTCCGATTTAGGAATAAAGAAAGCTCTGTTCAGTTGCAAAATTAATTGCGTTTCAATTCTCAGTACGCTGTCAAGAAAAAAATTGAAACTTTAATGTCTTATTATTTGTAAGAATTCAATGAAAACATTTCCGCCATTGTATACAATGCATATGTAGAGACCACATTGGCCTTTCATGGCATTTTCATAAAGCATATCCGTACGGGATAAAAAATAAAAACCCGGCAGAAAATAAAATCGAGATTCGAGATAATATACTGAGAAAATAGATGCACAAAACAGTTCTATTTTCCACTCAGTCCGATATTCCGTTTCTTCTCTCTGCACTGAACAAGCACAAGAAATCAAATTGATGAAACAAATGAGAAATAATTTCTGCCCATTGTTTTATAGACTACAACAAGTTCTGAGGTTGTATTTGAGGCAATACTCAAATCAAAGATACTCTCCCTGAAGTTCATGATAGCGATGTCTGCATAGAGACGTACAACCGGCCCGCCTCTTTAAATATAAACCACCTCTAGTTCTGCAACCCTAAGTGGAATCTCTGAGGGGAAAAATCAAGTATTCCCAATATGGTATAGACCTGCCTGAACAATCCGCTCTAAGACCCAAACATTATGACATTTATTGAGGGGTGCAAGGCTACCCTCTTCATTTCTGTCCTTGAGGTTAAGGAGTCCTCGGAATGTGTCATGGGCATTGACAACACAGACTGTCCCGCTGGAATCCCGGGCTATGGAACCCACCTACGCATTCCGCTTTCTTATATCCAGATAGTTTTCTGTCAGTCAGCTCTGAAAGGAGTCAAGACGGCACTAGAAGCCACTGGTGGTAAGGGCTGTTGCGTTCGAAGTTCGAAAGTTTGGGAGCTTTCGCCTGCTTGGCCACTCTTTCAAAAACGCTACCTTCGCATCTGTCATTAGCTTAACCAACGCAGACGCATCTTAAAAAATGAAAATTAGGTTAAAAAGCAAAAGCTAGTTTCTAGTATGACCTCGGACACTGTACAGCAGCGCATCTCGCAAGTTAATCACAAATCACTCTGCAATAAGGAGACCTGATGCAATTTGCACTCTGAACTCCAACATGGACGGCACGTTACAGCGGACAGGATTGGGCCACGGCGGGCACTGCTATAGGCACCGGAGCCGCGAACGTTCGCTACGTACGGGCCCCTAATCAAGGTAAATGTACAAAGGTCATCCAAAATATGTGCGAACACGGCTCAGCGTAGCCGCGCTCCGCGGAGCCCCACCACATCCGGCGCACGGCCGCGCATCGAAGCGAAGTAGCGCATGCGCACAGGAGCATGGAAGCGGCGGTGCTTCATGTCGTCTGCCGCAGCAGGGCATTCCTTCTAGGCGCATTTTTTTTAGGCTATTTACTCCGTAGCAATTCCTGTGGTCGTTTTTACCGGGACCCGCATTTCCCAACTTCAGAAATTGCATGACAACAGGAACGTAAATACAACGACTGGCTTGATAAAGTCCTGCGATGAACTAGAGGTTCATACAAGGTACTGTCACGCATGTGCAGAACACAATTTCACGCGCCGGCAAGTATTATTGGCGGGATATGTTTCCAAAGTGCGCCACTAGTTGCCTCTGCAAAACACCCTTAAACCTTGATATATATATATATATATATATATATATATATATATATATATATATATATATATATATATATATATATATATATATATATATATATATATATATATATATATATATATATATATATAACTTTTATTTGACCAACATATCTAGTGACTATCCCGCTCTTGGGACTGTCGCCTATAGTTTCAGGCCAATAGTTCTTGAACCCCGGCGGCATTTTCGGCCAGTCGAGCAATTTCTCGTTGAGCTCTTGGGTCTGAGCGTCGCAGGAGGGTCTACCATGTGTATTTTGTTATATTTTTAGCCTACCTGATGATATTATGTGATCTAGTGGTCCCCTTTTCTCACATCGGTCTGATCTTATTTCCTGCCATATATGGTTGGCCAGAACTGGGTTTGTTTACGTTTTTCTCTGTAGGTTTCTCCACGCTGCCGCTTCTTCTTTTCCTAGCATGGGGTCAGGTGATGGTAGGACTTTCCTGCTTAGTCTATAGTGCGCTGTTATTTCGCTATAGTTTATCAGATCCCGCTGCAATAGCCTTGCTCCGTTGGCACTCCTCCAGCCCGGTGTGTGAGATCTCGAGCTAGTTTCTGTGCCGCTTCACTTCCAGGCACGCCTGCGTGGGCTGGCGTCTAGACAAAGGTGACGTCTCTTTCTATCGGCTTTTGGTCGATGATTCTACCTGTGGTCGTCGCTATGATTCCGGTGGTGTAGCTCCTAGTTGCGCTTTTGTGGTCACTCACTATGTGTATTGTCTCAGTCTGAGCAAGTGCCAGTGACTTTGCAGCCTATTCCGCGGTCTGTATCGATATTGTTTTTTATGAAATTTGCTGTTACCAGTTCTCGCTTGCCATTGACTACGATTCCTAACGGATAGAGTTTATGCTACAAAACGTTTTTGGTTCATGAACTGAGTGGTGACCAGGCACGGCGGCCGAAAAATGGCGACCGAACGAACACCAAAATTTGGTCATGTAACCCACTATCTGAGCTGCCTATCAGACTCAACGATTTCTTATCTTTACGTAAACGAGCTCAGTGTCATGCGGAATTAGCTTACACTTTCTAGTTCACTCGCGTGGTGAGCGCCAGGCAATGCACTGAGGCTTCGCGTCCGAATTCGGCAGGTTGTATAACTGCCTGTTTTGAGGGTAATTTCACCCCGAAATCGAGCAATTCACCGCCCCCGCATGTAGCAAGCGAAGGCCATTTGGAAACCATGCGTAAGCAACAAGACGGTTCACTGCCAGCCTGACTATAGGCGGACCAACTTTCACCTCTATGAGCTGCTTACTATAATAAAGTTTTCAGTCAATAGAATATTTTCAATAAAGCAAAAGTTACTGGCGGCTAGGGCATACGCATCTCAAGAGACCTCATTTGGTATATGCAAGGAAAGTATTTCATCGAACCAATTCGTCATTCCGCCTCCGTGAAAAATTCTTTTCTTTGCCATCCTCTCTTTTATTCTTACTTTATTCTTTATTTTCCCCTTATTGTCAGTTTCAGTAGAAATTCGTTTACGAGCCGCAAACGTTCGCTACGTGCGCCCCTAACCAAGGTAAATGTACAGGGCCGTCCAAAATGAGCTGCTTACCACAGCAAAGTCTTCATTCAATCAACCGACTAACCAAGTACGTTTTTGGCACTGTACAAACCCGAAAAACATTCCAAGTGTCTTAAATGAACTGTAACCTGTATCGAAATGCAGGTGAATGTTGTGGGCTCAAATTGATTGCATGCATTCGGAAGCATACACGGGTGATCGGTGCCATGCAGCAACGGCATAGGGGGAAAATTTTGTCGGCCTTCTCGTGGTTCTCTCTAAGCAATGCAGGAGCCAGATTGTGGTATAGGCCATGTGGCAAGCACGTGCCACAGAATGGCGTCGTCGTTATCACTCTTTCTGGTTACATTGCTGCCTTCCGGCCTGCTTTTCTCATCCTCCTCCTCCTCAGTCAATCAACCAACTAACCAATTGCGTTTTCGGCAAGAGCTGCTTACTCTTTCTGGTTAACATTGCTGCCTTCAGGCCTGCTTTTCTCCTTCTCCTCCTCCTCAGTCAATCAACCAACTAACCAATTGCGTTTTCGGCAAGAGCTGCTTACTATAGTAAAGTCTTCAG
Source organism: Amblyomma maculatum (assembly GCF_055883805.1). NCBI lineage: Eukaryota > Metazoa > Arthropoda > Arachnida > Ixodida > Ixodidae > Amblyomma > Amblyomma maculatum. Next base: position 149,284,475 of record NC_139345.1, on the reverse strand, counting down.
TCAATCAACCAACTAACCAAGTACGTTTTTGGCCCTGTACAAACGCGAAAATCATCCCAGTGCCTTAATTGAACTGTAACCTGTACCGACATACCGGTGAATGTTGTGGGCTCATACTATTTGCATGCATTTGGAAGCATAAACCGGTCATCTGTGCCATGCAGCCGCGGCATAGAGGGCAAACTTTGTCGGCCTTCTCGTGGTTCTCCCTAAGCAATGCAGGAGCCCAATCTTAGTATAGGCCATGTGCGAAGCACGTGCCACAGAATGTCGTCATTGTTATAACTAGTCACTGTCGAGCGATAATACTCAAATTATATTCTTCTGTACGGATTCAGGATAGCATTTGGGTTAGATATAACCACAGTGAACAAACGACACTATTTTAGAAGAGCAGTTTATAAAAACATTAATGCCTGTCTGTAGGCGAAGACCGGATGGAATGTTGTGCGCTGGAATCAGCTTTTTTCTCTTTTTGAGGTAAGAAGACAGCGTGGACGATCTTTTTATTTTCCTCTCTCTTTCTTTACAGTCTCTTTTACGGGTTAACCTCCCGGCCTTTCCTCCTAATCTTCCTCCTCTTTCTCCTCCTCCGACAACGGTCGTTTGATGACTCTTCATTGCCCATTTCCTGCCAAAAAGAAGTACATACATCATAGCTCATTCGTGGCCTTGTTTCCGCCCATTCCTATCATTCCCCTTGACCCCTGCTATTGTGCTCTTTGGAAAAGCACATCGGGCAACGCTGTTTTAGACCAAAAAAATACAAATTCAGCTTGTGCTAAAAGGGGCACCTTGTGGTTCGCGACACCGGAGGCGCACTGAATCCGCGGATGTTTTCAGCCCGCAGGTGTACAGGCCACTTCCAAGCTGTACGAGGTAGACCACTTTTCTCGGGACAGATCCATCAAAGTGCGGATTTCAGATGCGCTACAGAAGTGCCAAGAAGATTATTAGCGTCTTTGTGACGTTTATGATCTTTTTGGCCATGTACCTGTGAGTACCCGTCTCAGCCACTCTAAGCACTGTGATACCGAGGAAAAAGAAGTTGGGCAGTAAACCTGCTGACAGTTTTCTAAATGAGAGCATTCGCTAAGAAATACACATTTCAACCTACCGCAGTCTCATAAACGAATTTCTACTGAAACTGGCAGTAAAGGAAAAATAAAGAATAAAGTAAGTACAAAGGAGAGGATGGCAAAGAAAAGGATTTTTCACGGAGGCGGAATGACGAATTGGTTCGATGTAATACTTTCCTTGCATATACTAAATGCGGTCTCTTGAGATGCGTATGCCCTAGCCGCCAGCAACTTTTGCTTTATTCAAACTATTTTTTGAGGACTAATTACCTACCTTTCTAGTTGTATTTAAAAACCAAGTGCCGTTTGAAAATTCTAGACCACCTAGAAAAAAATATATCTGCAATGTCTGCATCAAGGTATCATTTGCGCCGTCTTATTTACTTTACTTCCATGAAAGCCATCACATACCCACTTGCTGGCTAATGCCATTCAGCCAATCCGCCTCTTTCATAAAATGTGACGCCCTCCGGGAGTGGTTGAAACTTCGTCTGATACTGGTTCAAAACGTCCTTGGGAGATGCATCCGCCAGCGAAATGACGGTGCGTGTTCTTGACCGCTACCGCCATCTATCTCATATGCCGGTCACGAATATTAACTACACATGGCCTCCAAGATCAGCTACGGCTACGCCGATCGCGGAGGCCAAGAACTGCGCATGCGCAGTTGAGATTGGTGGTTTGTTTTCAATCAGAGAAGAATCGCGCATGCGCAGAGCGGCCCTGTGAAAAATGCGGATTTGCCCGCAACAACCCCATAGTGCAGAACGCTCCAGAGAAAAAAGCAGCTTTTCCTCGATCACGTTTTTTGATAGGCTAAATCATATCATTGTGACGTGGGAGCCTTAACCCTTTGGGGAACATCCCATAGGTAACCTGCGCTAGGTTTTTCTGCGACTCACATAGCTCAGTGTAACGGGCACCACACACCTCGATCGCTTAGTAGGATGACTGCGGCTACTCCGCCTGTGAGCGCGGAAGGGCGGCTGAATAACTGCCAGAAGTGAAGAAACACTCCTGCATTGAGAAATGTCAGGATCCGATAAAACGTTTGCTGTGTATTCGTTTCCATCGGGGCCGTTCGACCAAATTAGGCGAGCGATCGCTCTGTGTTGGATGTTTTTGCATTTAGCATTCGTTTTGAATTCTACTAATGGAGACCTTTTCAATAATACACATTTTCAAAGTGAAACGTTTAAGCAACTTTTTTGAATTCTATGTCATTAATCTCACTTTCTAGCATGGTTTTAGAGAACACTTTTAATGTGAAAGACAATTATTGGCATTCAATAATGATTTACTCTCTTCTCTTGACAATGGGTTAGAAACTAATTGCGTATATTAGATTTTTGCCATGCCTTCGGTAAAGTGTCTTTCAGGCTCCTTCTACACAAACTGACTAAGCCCAATATTGGACAAAAAGTTACTAAAATAGACTGAACACTTTGGAACTAATAGCACCAATTCGTTCGCGTTATGACTACCTGTCCTCATCAGTTCACATAACGTCAGGTGTCTCTCAAGAATCTCTTTTTGTTCATCCTTTATTTCTGATCTACATCAACGACCTGACTAACTAATCCACATCAACAGTCAGAATTTCTGCCTATGATTGTCTCATATATCGGTCAGTAAATGTACTTACGATCTCAATGTGTGTGCTTCTAACTGGTGTTTTTCATGGAAGATATGGCACTCAACACGACTAAATGCAAAGTAATATGAGTTCTTCTAGCTGGGGAGCATATGTGTGTGTGTGTGTGTGTGTGTGTGTGTGTGCGTGCGTGCGTGCGTGCGTGCGTGCGTGCGTGCGTGCGTGTGTGTGTGTGTGTGTGTGTGTGTGTGTGTGTGTGTGTGTGTGTGTGTGTGTGTGTGTGTGTGTGTGTGTGTGTGTGTGTGTGTGTGTGTGCGTGCGTGCGTGCGTGCGTGCGTGCGTGCGTGCGTGCGTGCGCGCGCGCGCACGATGCAGTGACCACATGATGGTAAGGTCTCGAATTAGTCGAAATCTGAAAAGAACGAAACAGATTAGTAAGAAAGAAGCTCATCAACCAAATCGCGGTAAGTGGGAGGGCAGAGGAGTTGAGGATCTCGCTACAGAATAGACAACGTTTTTAGATTAGGTTAATCTAAAAACGTTGAGAATAGATGTCCAGCTCTAACCGAAGATGACGACATTAGCCTAGAAGCAATGAACAATAATTTCAGCGATATCATTACTGAGCGTGCTGTAGAACTAGGCGGTAGGATAGCTAGAAAGGATACCGGTAAACTGTCTAAAGAGATGAAGGATTTGATTAAGAAACGCCAAAGTAAGAAAGTTTCCAATCCAACAGACAAGATAGAATTGGCAGAGATATCAAAGCTAATCAATAAGCACAAACTGGCCGATATAAGGAAGTATAACATGAAGAAAATTGAGCATGCTATAAAGAACGGGGGAAGCCGTAAAGCGATGAGGAAGAAATTGGGCATAGGTAAAAACCAGATGTATGCGCTAAGTGACAAGTTTGGCAATGTCATCACGAATATGGACAAGATATTCAAAGTAGCCAATGAGTTCCATACTGACATCTACAGCAGGCAGCGAAGTAACGACAATAATGAGATTGGCAGTAGGGAAATGCCGTCAGAGGTTCCCCCAGTGACGAAGGAAGAAGTAATAAAGCATTAGAAACTATGAAAAGGGGGAAAGCAGTTGGAGGGGATCCGGTAACAATAGATTTTTTGAAGAACGGGGCGGGATATCGTGCTCGAAAAACTGGCCACCGTGTATACGCAGTGCCTGGTGTCATCGACGGTACCGGAACCATGGAAGAACGCAAACATTATCCTAATTCATAAGGGGACGCTAGGGACTTGAAAAACTACGGACCAATTAGCTTACTGCCTGTTACGTATAAGGTATTTACCAAAGTAATCGCTAATAGAATCAGGGCAACTTCAGACTTCAACCAAGCAAAAGAACACGCAGGTTTTCGGAGAGGATACTCTACTATCGATCTTATCCATACCATCAACTAGGTGACAGAAAAATGCTCGAAATATAAGCAGCCCTTATACATAGCATTCATTGATTACGAAAAAGAATTTGACTCCGTAGAAACCTCGACTGTCGTCATCATCATTATCAGTCTGACTATACCCACTGCAGGGCGGAGGCCTCTCCTATATTTCTCCACTTAACCCGGTTCTGTGCTAGCTGCATCCACTTGACCCCTGCGAACTTCTTAACCTCATCCGCCCACCTAACTTTCTGCCGCCCCCTGCTACGCTTTCTTTCCCTTGGAATCCAGTTTGTAACCCTAAGCGACCATCAGTTATCCTCTCTTTGCACTACATGTCCTGCTTCTAGCGTCGCAAGAGTTTGCCCTCGCGCTTGTAATCTTGTTTTTTTTTTTTTGCTACTGTGTTAATATTGTATTGTGCGATTCTTGTATTGTTAATAATTTATTCATAACTTAAATGTAATGTACCGCTTGTTCTTCCCTTCTCTCCTTGTTTTCTCTTTTTGTCAAGTCCCACTCACCTTTATAAAGTCCACAAATTCAATTGGGGAATTGTAACATATAAGCAATTATCATCAGAAATTAATGAAGGCCTCCTATCAGTACAATGCAATTGCACTCTGTATGATATACCATTATATAAATTGATGCTCTAGCTTAAAGGCCAGATTTTAATAGCAACTCAATAACTCACGGTAAATATTTAAGTCTTATCATCTATCCAGTGCATTCATACTCGACATCAGCTATATACCTACATGTGCTGCTATGACATGATTCGAAGGTTTGACGCGGTGGCTGAAACGGACGCCGTTCATCGGTGCATGGCTTTTGTACTGAATATACATCTCGCTATAAAAAAGCGCTGGCACAGCTGGAATTATATGGACGAACCAGTAGAGTAATTAGTGTTGTTTCTCCTTTGTGTGCGGTTTGTAACGTTTATTTAATGAGGCTTTGTCTGTGGTACCACATATAAAATAATGTTTACTCTATTTGTTTTTGTCCTTTTCGCAGTTTTCAGGAGAGAAATGAGGAGAGTGCTTTCATTTGGAAGTACGCGTGAGCCCTATCTTCGCGCGCGTTATGTGAAGATACGCGTTTGTTTGTGTGCAGCTGTACTCGATTCATTCATTCTCAAAACAATGAATACATTATCTACCGGGACACTCGAAATACAACTGCAGTGGACAGATGTTAGCACTATAAAACGATCTTCGTTATCGTTTTTGCTCAAAAGTACGTAAAATTGCCCGGTTTTTATTAGTACCTTTTAGTACCTTAAAAGAACGAAACATTGCACGCTGTGCATAGCATCGCACACGTTCACTGTACTTACCGCGGGAAGTACGTGGGCATCCACTTGAAGGTTCACATGAAGAGAGTACGTGGCCATCTATTTGAAGGCTCACAGCAGAGAGCTAGTTCATTTTGGTGGGGGAAAAAAATATAGAAGTTCAACGCTACTGAACCAAATGTGGAGCTAAAGTTTTGGCTTCGGGCGTTCGAGCGTTGCATCCAACACAACAGTATTCTGTTGAATGCATTAAGTCGAACCGCAGTTCTAGGAAAAATCCACTGCTGTGCGGATCCACACGATCACCTTCCCGCGGTGGCGCGTGCATACGCAGTGCGGAATCTGCCCTTCTCTCCACGCCGGCGCGCGCATCACCTGGGACGTCGCTACCCTCCTCCTCCTCTTATCTGTAGCGAATGGCGTGGCGGAACAACTGTGAAACGGCCCAATTCCTTGTCATGGTAACAGCGCATGTACAGTAGTGGCCTCTGCCCGGCTCCACGACATGTGTTTCACTAGCCAGTGTAGCGTTCGCTACAAAACATTTCGCCTCCAGTAGGGATTTCATTGTACCTGAGGCTTGTTTCCTCGCCAACGTACATATAATTTGCTGTGCACAGCCACCGCATTGCGCAAGCCTCCAATAGCAACAAGAAAAATCTGAGTAAAAATTAAACATTTCCTTCCGAACACCCGCACAGTGCACCAACAGCATGTTAAGGTTAATGTAACGTTGCGAAGATTCTGCGTGGCCTCACGCAATCAGCCACAGTCACTGGGAACACAGACGTCTCGGACAGTCTGGTTAACAGCAGCGTTGGAACCCTGGAGGACCCATTACGTCATTGCGTCCTACATTTACAGGCAAATATAAAGTATACGTAAGGCTGAAAGGGTGCTCCGGGGTGACCACCTTGTTTCAAGCGACAGCCAACTTTGGTTCCAAAAATGTCCTCGGTCTTGGACAACCTTCCATGGTGTGCAGCTGGCGGAGCCTGACGTACACCAGAGCGAAGATGTGGGTGTGGCACTAATAACAGAATACATACGTTTCAGACTTTCCTATAACTTTTTTCTTATTTGTTGTCCTCAGTGACTACTGCAAAAAACGCAGATAATCAGGCTACAATTCTAATATCGTGCGAAAATGAGGTTGCACGAACTTTCAGTGGATATGAACCTGGTGCGCGGCAGTTTCATCTGTACTTGTGGCGCCATCTGGGAGCTGCCATTTCATAAGGCGAAAGTTTCACTGCGGCCTCTAGGATTCGCTCAGGTGTAAAAGCACCTGAGGGCATGCGTTTAACGCGTAAGCTACGGGAACGGAGGCTACGAGCCATCGTGGAAGCCGCTGGTTTAACTCTACTCGTGGCGCCATCTGGGAGCCGCCGCGTCAGACGTCGGTAGTTTAACCCTACTCAATCCTGCCTGTAACGACCGCAAGCACCAGCATGGTTAAGACGCTCGACTGCTGAAGTCGTTTGCTCACGTTCAAATCAGACAGGTTCCAACCCGCTCTGTGCTTTTTCTTTTTTCTTTTTTTTAAGCCTGCCATTGGTCAGTCATAGGCTCCATCTTTCTATGTTGGCTTACGAACTCGAGAAACCCATCGGGAAAATCGCACTTTGGAGGCACTATATCGGACTTAGTTTTAATTACCCGCGCCAGGCCATTGATTGTGCATGCCTTTCGCACTAAAATATGTTGAGACGAAAGACTTTGGCTCCTTAATTTCGATGGGGTCTGTAAGCCCGTGCTCCTCCACAGCCGTGTGCAGAACAACCCCTCCACGAGACGAAATATTCAGAAATGAATGCAGTCTAGGTGTGCTATGAAAGGCCAAAAATCCAGATTGAAGCCCAGATTTTCGCTCTATAGGAAAATAAATTTGTCTCGTTGCTTGCCAGAAGTGTTTCAATGACTGGCCTAAACACCGTGGACGAAATTTATTAACACAAATTTCAGAAAGCAGAAAAAAAATCGTAAAAAAGTATTCAAATTTATTTGCTTCGAAGTTAGAAAAGAACTGAAGCACATATTGTGTATTCTGGAATTTATTGGTGTCTTTGACTACTGTGGTCAATTATTTCCAAGCTTCTTATGCTAGTTTTTTTTTAATATTGTGTAAATGAGACTTTGTTTCTATGATATTAATGAAGCTTAGGCATTTCAATTTTGATTTTTTATGACAACCTTTCATTTATCAGGACTTCGACACATTTTATAGCAGCATTGAATAAAATAGAATGTATTAAAATTTTCTGAAACCAAACCAAATTTCTTGTCGGCCTGATGTCCTGAACGAGTTTTAACTCTAAATAACACTACACCTAGGTACCTCAAATTCTCACAATTAAAAAAGAGACAGTTTAGCTGATTTTGCTTATTCTGCAGATAGTTTTCCTATGCTTTCTTTAATGCGAGAATTTAGCGTTTCTAACATTTCAGAGTATCTCTCCAGAACATTTTAGGCTTTGAGGTTCTTAAAGACTTTCCACGTAGTTTAGGTGTGTTATTTTTTGCACCTGAAAGCCCCGCCGGGGTGGTGCAGGGGTAAGACGCCCCACCACTGTGCCGGAGTTCCCGGGTTCGAAGCCGACCTCGGCGGCTGCGTTTCGATGGAGGCGAAACGAAGTGGCGTCCGTGTGCTGTGCGATGTCAACGCACGTTAAAGATCCCCAGGTGGTCGAAATTATTCCGCAGCCCTCCACTACGGCTCTCCTTTCTCTCTCTCCACCTTCACTACCACCTTCCTCTCTTCCCTTACGATGTGGTTCAGGTGTCCGCAGAGCAAGTGTGACAGATACTGCGCCTTTCCCTTCCTGTGAACCGATTATTATTATTATTATTATTATTATTATTATTATTATTATTATTATTATTATTATTATTATTATTATTATTATTATTATTAAAGCACATTGACTTAGCTGGAGTTTTCTGTACGTTATAATAAAAATTTTACGCCGTGGCCTAGAGGTAGTTGATGTGATAGCTATCTTGTAGTTTGAAAGGAGGGGGGGGGGGATACTACTTTACGTAAACGCTAGCTTACTTTAGACAATTCATTCAACTATTTTTCAAAGTAATGTACAAATTCAGTTATGACACACTGTTGTGAGTATGGTGTTTGGTTCTTATCAGTGAGCACGGGCAAATAAGAAAAAGCGCTCTGCTGGTTCATTGGCATTTGCTGCGGTGCAGTGTGAATGACACATTTTCACATGTACAATGTTCAACCTTTCTTTTATTTTGTATCATTGCTGGTTTGTGCAAATATATATAGAATTCTTAACTTAATCTGGAGGCGCTCGAATTCGAAATCGCACTTGAAGGCACTTGAAATGTCCTCAATCACTGTGCTGTTTGGAAAATTAGGATAATATTTATTGTGTCGGTTCATACATGCAACATTCTAAATCCCAAAGAATTTTTCTAAATGCATTCACGTTAAAATGTGCCGGTGCTGGAAATACAAAAGTAGTCTCGCTTAATATGTATTTTGCGTTCTTCTCTGAAATTGCTTGTTTTAAACGCATTACTGTGCGATGGCAGCGCTACATCAAATTAATGTGTGTATAACTGTATGTATTTGCGTTCGATTTGCTTGATATGCTAGTATTTGAGAAGTTGAAAAATTATAGATTTTTGGCGCAATTCTCGCCAACAATACATATGACACAACGACCCTATGAAACTATCTGTTAAAAGGCTTTTTGTCTGTTCTCTGCATTTTGTTATAGAATGCAGAAACATATACATCATTTTTGTAAGCATTATCCTAATGTAACACGCACTCGAATAAGATTGTAACAGACTAAGCGGACTTAAGCGCGGACTTAAGCGCGGACTTGAGCGCGGACTTTCTAAATCAAGGCTTTTGTACTGTTTCACACATCACAATTATAATAGTTTCAGAACAGCCACCGGGATAACACTTTCGTTACGGCGCGTTTTAGTTGGCGTCGTAGAAAGCTCTCGCTGTTCAAGAGGCTGCGGATTCCCGGCCCAGAACCGAGTCTTATATGGGGCAACATTAAGGAGATCAAAGCGAAGGTAAGTTTCCAATATTGCATTACACACGCTTAGGTAAACTGCATGTACGCTGCCGATGTTCCGCCCTCTCAGAAAGTTCTCACTCACCACAGCAAACCTTCTTACGGTTTCTCTAAGGATCTATGAAATGCTTTACATAAGGAACCTGAATTTGCTTTTTTGGAGCATTCATAGCACATTTTGTATAATCAGTGCACGTGGAACCTCTATGATACTATGCTACATTTATGGAAGGACTAGAAGAGCTCTAAACCAGGAAAAAGAGTGCAGCCTCAGCTCGCAAGTCGAGCCATCGTTTCGACAAGTGGACTTGTCTTCGTCTGGGCTCACTACACTTGTAGCCTTTGTAGCTACAAATTTACACTTGTACCTGTTAGCTTATCAGATCTCTTTGGAATGCCTGACCCCTTTCAAGCAGAACCTGTTAGGATCGAGCCTGCCTTATGCATTGACTCATTATATATACCTTGCATTGGGGTCTTTTCTGCTACTGCTGTTTTATATTTTGTATCTTTCAGGTCACGGGACCACCGGTTCCAGGCTAGAAAATTCATACCTAAGAAAACATTCACTCCTTGCACTGCTGTTTTCTCCCCTCTCTGTGACTTTTCTTCTTCGGAAGCAAAATCATATTTAAACCACGCTAGTGATGATCGCGCTGCCCAGACGAAGACAAGACCCGTTGTCGAAACATTCGCTCAGCTTGCGAACTGAGGTTCCCCCTCAACACTCGTTCACTGCTCTTTCACACTGTGTAAGCCATTTCCTTTCTCTCGTTAAACCCATTTAGCCACCTAGGAATTCTAAACCAGACACCATGTTTTAGCCGCTTTGCTTTGAGAAAAGCTGTAGCGGCAAACTTATACAAGTGTCCTAAATCATCGGTTCCCCATCGAAGTGCAAAGTAAGATGCAGCCGTTTGAAGTTCGAAGAGATAGACAATTTACATACGCAAAGTGAGTCAAGGTGATGATCGAAATCAATATGATCGAAAAATTGCTTGAGGTCACATTCAAGCGTTCGGAATTCCCCAGTTACCTATCTGGAGAAACTTGGTTGTTTCCTAATTACCAATCGCGTTCGTTGACGTAACCAGCCAATGATAAGGCGGTGCTTTCCCATTCTCGCGAGTCCTTTCACCGCGACGCTGGTCGATTGACGTTTAATGCACCCCATTGCTCCTCGGAATTCTTCGGCGCCGACGAAGGGGATGTATGCCCGTCCGCTGTCGGCCAGTTGTCAGGCTTGCATGTGCTCGATTGTACAAATGGTCGCGTCTCCACCGACTGCCGATTTATGAGCCGATTTCAGGTCAGATCATCGATGCTTTGCTGTACACGCACTGCAAAGGATATTGCTTCAGTAGTACTGAATGTACGGTTTACTGTTGAAACGGCGCGAAGGACCCGAACACAGGAAATAAAGGACAGAAAAGCGTGTACTACAAACAGAGTTTATTGCAATAAACGCCATCTTTTTCACTACAGTTCTGGCTGTAATAATGCGCCGGCGTTTAAATGTGTTTTCCGCGCTTATCTCAGTTGATAGTAGAGGCTGTATCTGTCCCCAATAAATACCTTGCGTTCGAGTCATTAGGGAAGTTTATATTTATGCTATAGCTTACCCTTAAACAAAGCTGCATGGCTCTGATGTCATCGATGGCGTCACAAATGTGCGGTTGATTCCTGTACTGCCTAGGAGGTTGTTCCAGCCAATTCTGCATAGCCGGCTTCATTCAGCATCCTGCGCCCAGCTTCTGCTTGGTCAGTTCAGTTGCACAAGGCACTCAGAGTCTCGTTACAGCAAAAACACTCATACGAACACTAGAGCCGAGTAGAGAAATTGTATCTTGTATGACCATTATATATCCCGAATGGCCCACCGGATTGCGACGTCATAGTACAAATGCCCTGGAACATATAGTTGAAACACAGCTTTCGCACAAAATCATTGGTCAAGTCAGGTTAAATCCTAGATAATATTAGCGCTAAACAAATCTACAAGCAAGATGTCTTCAGTTATTTCACTCCAGAACAGCCAATAACCATGCCGGAGGAAATGTTGTACCATTGGAAAACTAGCGCGTGCCCGGCTGTAATGATGATAGAGCCCAGCACATCTCAATTGGCCAATGAATGCTGTAAAAACAAGGCGATAGGTTTGATATCTCTACAGAGTGTGCAGTATATTATTTATTTATTTATTTATTTATTTATTTATTTATTTATTTATTTATTTATTTATTTATTTATTTATTTATTTATTTATTTATTTATTTATTTATTTATTTATTTATTTATTTATTTATTTATTTATTTATTTATTTATTTATTTATTTATCGAATACCCAACCCCATCCGGCATTAAAATGGAAGGGGGGGGGGGGGGACACGAACACAGAGGAAACACTATAGAGCACATATACAAAATACAAGTTAGGTCAGTTACACTCACAAAAAAAAGAAACAGAGCTTTAGAAGAATGAAATACAGACCGAAAAGGACAATAACACCTTTCCATGGCTACACTTTGGTGGATTTAGACAAAATGCGAACACACGCGTACTCGTGCAAAAAAGAGGAAACAAGGCTGGCACCACATTTGCTCGTGACCAGAAATTCCGTGTGAGCCGTGAAGCAAATCCCAGTGGGAAAAAAAATAATAATAACTGCAAAGTATGAACACACATGTGCACACGCTTGGATAATAACAGGGAAAACAATGCATTCGAATCCAGTCGCGACCCAAAAAACCTTGTCAGCAGTTAGAAAGACAGAGAGAGACAAACATTTATTATGAGCAGGCGTGAAATATTCAGCCGTAGGTAGGCGGCCTCCTCAGTCCAGGAAGCCGTGCACCCGAGCCATCTCCCGAGTCCGGTTGACCAGACAACGCCGAGCCTCCAGGCTGGGGCTAGACAGCTGTCTCCCACTGCTCTTCGGTTATGGCCATGGTAGTTATAGTACCAGTTGGTCCCTTGCATTCCCACACCTTATGTTGTAGGGTGTTTGTTACGTTGAAAAATGCGCATTCATATCTGTAGGTGGTGGGCGAGATTCTGTGTACTAAGGTGCCGTGGACGTGGCTGTTGATTTTGATTTTTCCGAGGGTGACTGCTTCTTCTCTGGTTAGTTTCTTGTGGGGTGGGGAATATTTTCTTTTATCAAGTCTGTAATGCAGGAGGATGTCAGTATATTTTTTGGGTGCATCCTGTCCTCCCCGAAATCCCTCTGGAAATGGTGCCCGGTTAGCATATCCTCGCGCTGAGGCGTTGGCGGTCTCGTATCCTTCCAGGTGAGTGTGTCCCGGAGTCCATATGATGTAGATATCTGGGAGGCGATGAGTTGTGGTGCGACGCAGGATTGCTTAACGAAGAGAAAAACAAAAAAGGGGGGGGGGGGGAATGAAAAAACGGTGAAATATCTTCGAGCCATCAAACTGCTTAACGAAGAAAGAGAAAGATGCGTCACAAGGATATGCATGCAACAACAAATGAGGGCAAGCGGTTCCACTGCTGAATTGTTTTCGGGAAAAAAGAACTGAAAGATTCCGTTTTTCCCTTGTACTGGTGAACTTGTTTCTCGTGATCCAAACATAAGAAGATATAATGAGTCTAAAGTTGTATTTTTCCCGCGAAATACCAGTTTGATAATGAGAAATGTCATAAAACACCTCTAAACGAGGCACGACAATGCGATGTTCTAATGATTCTCAGCCTAGTGTGTGTTTAGAAAGGGCAGCACTAAACAATGTCTTTGGCCGAGTTTCCTAAAACGTAACGGGTAGATTGGTTTGTCACTTTTCTAAGCTTATCTTAATGAGGGCAGTGGAAGGATCCCATACCATGCAGGTATATTCTAGAACAGAGTGTGCACGTTTGACTTATATAATTCTTCACTGGTCACTTGATGAAAATTTCGTGCGTTGCTGCGTAAGAAGCCAAGGGATTTAAAGGCTTTGACAATGATGTAATCTACGTGCCGGTGCCAACTTAAATATGGTGTCAGATATACGGCTAAATATTTATACTTGCTAACTAGTCTTAATGTTTTACCGACTAATATATAGCGGAAATCATTTGTTGTCTTCTTTCTTGTAAATCTCGTGTACACTGTTTCTTTTAGGTTTAAATTCATCCTCTATTTTATGCATCACGCCAGTAATGAATCTAGGTCATTTTGGATTGCTTGGCATTCGTCGTCTTGTAAATTTTCTGTACAATGTGCAGTCGTCCGCGGACAATCGCATACGCACCGATACCGGTACACTAACGAAGGGAACGAAGGATCTGCTTAAGAAACGCGGAAGCATAAAACCATCAGACCCAGCAGACTGAATACAACCGGAATAGCTAGAAAGGTTAATCACACGCACCGTCAACGGCATAAGTATAATATGGAGAACATGGACCATGCTCTAAAGAACGGTGGTAGCCTGGAAACTGTAAAGAAAAAAAATATAATTTTCGTCTTTTATCAGCGTCACGGTGCAGCCATTTTTATTAATTTTGCGGTCTGATTCCCTCACGTGCTCCGGGTTAGGTACGCCTAGCGGATGCAAGCAGCAAGAGCGCTATAGCTTTGGCACAGGTCTACCTATATACATTTTATACCCACACCGAGTCAGCAAAACACACACCAAGAAAAGAAATACAGCCATTACAAAGGCGTGACAGGCGTGAGGCAGTGAACATGTGCTCGAACGCGACAGCTGAAGCAATATAAAGGCACCTTGCGGTTTCCAAAATCATAAAAGCCATGTTTTCCAGGATTCTCGTTTTGGCCATCTCGCGGCGAAACTGTGCATTCGTAAAAGTTTTTGACACCTTTCTATAAATATTACAGCTTAACCTGACTAGGTCATCGGGTTTCTTCATGGAATACGCCTCTGTCATTCGCTACGCCCACCTTTGTTCAGCTTAAACGAACGACCGTTCGTGACCTAGTGAAATTCCAGACAACAAATAAAACAAAAGCTTTCATGAGCAATGAGAAAACCACCGATCTTACAATCCCACTTCATTAAAATTAATGAAATTTTTCTTCTAGCCCAGTTACTTTCATTTGGTTACTGGCACCTTCCTGAGAAATTTGGCCTTAATCCGAATACTTGTGACCTGATCCTGAATTTATATGGCACCGTTGAGCGCATTGCGAACGGCAAGACGCATAGACCAAGCCAGAGAATTATGTATCTGCTAATTGCATTCGTGCATTAAAACCGAAATGCTCCCGCGCTTAATTCGCGTTTAACCTAACCACTCAAGTTGTCCGTCGTTTTTTCTTTTATTTATTGTCGATGAACCTCGGGCTCTGTTTCCCTGAATCATGTTGAAGAACTTCAAGTATGCCGTTAAAAGGCTTATCATACTATTTGCCTCCGAGAAATAAGGCAATGCTGAAACCTACATTTCGAACAATTTGAGAAATATGTGTACCAAATTTCATTAATATCTGATGCAGTTTTTCGTCCTTTCGTCCACAGCAGGTATACATTGGCTATTTTCAGCGTTTATATAAAGCACACCAGCTGTATGCATTTGTGATTTATTACCAGTGGTCATAGGAAGCACTCCCTTGTATGTTTTGCTATTTTTTTTTTGTGCGACTCCGCAACTTAAAGTTTTGATCGCAGTCTGCACGTAGGGTTCAGCGGCTGCTTTTTCTGACAGGACGAAGAAGTACGGCGACATAGTTGGGTGAGTACGGCTAGTCCGCTGCCGAATGTATTGAATTTTAGGGGGGATAGCGACGTAAAAAGTCGTGTTTCACGGAAGTCCGCATATTATTGTTAAAAGCAGACTTTTGGTGTAATTGATTACTTTTCCGGTATAGCAATGCCAGTGTTGGCGCAGATTAAAAAACATATCGTTACTAGTAAACTGGTTCCTTGAATACTGATACGTAAATTAAAATCTGTTGTAGCAGCGCGCACCGGCGTGAGTGTCAGTGGGCAATATGGACTCTCTACCGATACTCCTATGCTGTGTTGTCTAGCTCGATTGTATTGCAAGGCAGACATTATTGGCGTGCATATCAACAATAAGAAACTGTTGCTTAATTCGAATAAGTAAGTTGAAAACCTGTACTTGACGTTTTATGGGCCGGTACCATTAAAACGAAAGTTCATACCCCTGCAAGCAGCTCGCCCAAACTGCTGCCTTTCTGAACGGGACAGTTACTGCCGATTAGTGATAGGTCTTTGTCGCTCAGGAAACCTAACCTGAAGGTTTATGTTGATAGGTGCTCTGCTGAATAGGTGACATTGTGCTCTGCTCGCAAAACTAGGGTTTAGAGAAGTAAATGTGGGTACACTTTAATTGCTTTGTTTTAATACTAAGTTACAGTACGACTATATGATTTAATTTCGCGTTTCCTCCTTTTTTTCGCGCAAGTTTCACCGGTTTCTTTTTTTGCGCTCGCGGGGCTCGAATGTTGTTCTTATTTTACAGGTTAGATTGCACGACACATACCATAACTGCTGCCCTGTATCTTTGGCCATTCCCCAGGGTACTCAGGAAAGGCTAAGAAAGGAAATCATGACTGCCTTGAACAAAGAGGTACCTTCATTTTTCTCTTTGCAGGTTTCTACGTACCCGTTCTCTCATTATACTCATTTCTCACCAGGGCAAACTCTGCTACTACACAATCGGTCAGTTAAAGTTTCTCGGCATGGTCCTGAAGGAGTCTATGCGCCTTTATTACCAGAATGTTGAGTGCGCATATCTCTTCCTGATTTAAACTTCACTGTGCAACAATTAGAGAAAATGAGTTCGTTGTGTTCATACTGCTTTAAAATCGGTACTCTTCTCTCATGGGGAAAGCTGCTGATCTGCTCTGCCTCGGAAAAACAAAAACAGCTGTCTGGCCCGAGGCAATGGCATCCTCGTGGGACCCCGAAAAATGGGCTTTCTCCAGGAAGGCTTCCTTCCTGGCACGCAAGGAGAGCTAAATCTCACATTTTGCCGACTGTATCCTCTACAAGACTGTAAGTACTGCGTCCTAGAAAGCCGGGATACAAGTTCGTTCACGGTAGAGTGTTCATACACTGAGCGCACGCCAATCAAGTCAGTCTTGTTCATGAAAAAAAAACATTTACTGAATGCTCAAGGGCAACTGTTTACTATTTCACTGGCTTATACGTCATCGTTTCCGGATATTAAGCTGGCGGTTTATAAAACGGTGCGTGCTTTCTTCAAATCATCGGGATATCAAAAAAGTGCGCGTGCTCGCGATACGTTTTATTTCTGCTTGTTCATCATCATCATCATGATCAGCCTGATTATACCCACTGCAGGGCGAAGGCCTCTCCCATATTTCTCCACTTAACCCGGTTCTGTGCTAGCTGCATCCACTTGACCCCTGCGACCTTCTTAATCTCATCCGCCCACCTAACTTTCTGCCGCCCCCTGCTACGCTTTCCTTCCCCTTGTTTCTGCTTGTTACTCGCACGCTTTCCGGCAACAAACTTGAAGCCCTGCATTGAAATTAGCATTGTGGTTGTCACCCCGTTAGGCAGTAGGTAGTTATGACTTTTCCCTGGAACATTTATCCTGCGGAAGTACCTTAAAGGTAATCATCCAAGTGCGGTGACACTCCTGAATACCTCAGTGCCTTCGGCATTCGAATTTGGGTCCCAAATGTTGCGGTGTAGGATTCCGGCTTGGGTGGCTTCATTTCAATGGAGTCAAACTTAGCAATTCTGTTCGCGCTATGCGATGTCAGCCGCCATTTATACACCTCAGGTGGTCTACAGTAATGCAGTTACCTACACTATGCTTCCTCACGTCCTATGTGACGCATCAGGACCCTAAAGCCTTCATACAAGTACGACACCCCGCACAGCAGTGTCATGGCGCCATTACACAGCGCTGTTGGTACTCATCGCGCGAAAACATTCAGTGGACAGTGTGTTTTAGTGGACAGCATGCTTTTTTTATTTCCGGCACATGCCGCAATAATTGATTTCGTCCGTTGCAGCTTCGTAACGAGGCGCGCAGTCGGAGACTTCGATTACAAAGAAATCAAGATACTCAAGGGCGTCAGTGTCACGGCTGCTGCAAGCTGTTTGAAGCGGGATCTAAATATCTGGCTGAATCCGACAGAGTTTGATCCTGAAAGGTGGGACGCATTTTTTTCCCTTCTGCTAGCTTAACCTGGTGATGTAGGCTAAATTCGCGATGCTTATTTTTTCTCGGCGAACAATCAATGCGCACACGGCGCCCCGTATTTCGCATTCAAGTGACACTCACTGTGTTCCGGTCTGCCTGTCATGACGAAGCGTCAAAATGCTATATCGCCCGCAGGTGGCGCTCCAAAGTTCTTATATATTTATGCATGACTTCCACAAAGGGCTACGAACGAATAAAAATGGCCATAATAATGTTTCTTATGCCCATTTTTATTCCCTTCAACATGCGACAGAACATTCATATCTGTGGGATTGTTATATCAGAATAAGCCTGCAAGGATCCTTGCATTCTGAGTCACACACGCTACACGCAGGCCACGCAGGTACGTTCATATAGCTTGGCTAAAGCTGACTTTTATATGCCGGGTGGTAGTCTACGCCTTCGCATCACATTCTTAAAGGTGGACCTTAAGTATCCCCTATAATTTTTTCCTGTTCGTTATCTAATTGGCAGTTTCAGCTCCGTCTGGCTTCTTCCTGCCACCGGGTCAGGGTCTTCTCCTGCCCCTCGCTCGTTTTCAAAAGCTACAGGTTATCATGCAACTACATGCGCTTTAGATCAGTTTTTTTTTTTTTTTTCACCAAAATGTGAGGGGATAAAACATTTACTAACCCTGCTTGTAAAATGTACCTAACTACTGAATTAGCACGACATATCCTTCCGAATCTTTGCCCTGAGTAGCAATCCGCCCTTCCAGCGTTTTTTCTCCTTTTCTAAAGCGGACTGGAAGTCAATTTTTGCAAACGTATCCACAATATGTTGCGATTCGCACTACAAAATGGTGACCAGCGAGTTGTCTTCATCCCCAAAGCAAATACGTTAGCTGCCGTTAAACCTGGCGGTAGGTGGGAACGGAAACAATAACGTGGCTGTGCTTGGTGGGAAAGTGTGGTACATATTTTCTTCTTCTCAGCATTAAACAGTCTCAGTAGAGAAATTGGGAGGAAGCTTAAGCTCCGCCTTTAGGGATACGATGATCCCGGCCGCGGCGGCCGCTTTTCGATAGAGGCTCTGCAATTTCAGCGCATTGTGAGCTCTCCACGGATCTTCTTTCATTTGTACATACCATGATCTTCTTCTTCCTCTTGTACATACCATCATCATCGTCCCGCGCCGCCGGCTCTGGCGCGCGCTTGGGTTTTCTCCATCAGATTAAACGCTGACACGGCATACCTTGCCTTGCCTTCACGACCTTTACGCACCTATTACGCACCTTGGCGCCCCTCTCGCCCAGTGTGCTATTATTGTGGAATTCGAGGACATATATCTCGCTTTTGTCGCCGACGCATTCAGAACGAGCGACGTGGTTATGACGCCTTCGAATGTGACATACCTGCATATTATCAGCGACGACCAATTCCCAACCAACCTCGTCGATTCTCTCCACCGCCAGTATCCTCGTCTGAACCAAGTGGGGCTCATGTATCCCGACGCCGGTCCCCTTCCCCATACCGCCGCTCTATTTCGCCACTTCGACCAGCAACAACTGTTCCTGTCCGTAATTCGGAAAACTAAGCGATGCAGTTTCCGGAGGAGAAACTGCACTTTGCGAACTTACAAAAAGTCCTCCTCATCGCCCGTACAATATGATTTCCATTTTAGCTGAAGGATTCCCGGTCGAAGCTTTGATTGACACAGGAGCTGCACTTTCTGTTATTCATGCTGATTTGTGCCACCGTTTGCGGAAAGTAACGACACCATATGATGGACCTCAACTTCGTGGAGCAAATGGCGTCCCTCTGAACCCTTCAGCAAAATGTACAGTTCGAGTTGTTATAGACGGCGTCCGCCACCATGTGCAGTTTGCTGTGCTTTCACCGTGTGCGCATTTGATGATTTTAGAATGGGTTTTTTTTGTCAACCACTTCAGCGTTAATTCCTTGTGGCGACCGTGTCATCCATATGACAGTGATTTTTCATCTGACATATCTGCACGGCATCATTTCCTCATTACCGCAGCTGATACTGTATTGCCTCCACAGTGCGAAACACTTATTACCGTTGTTTCCGAACACAACAGTGACGGGGATGTACTCATCGCACCATCTCATCGTCATCTTGCACGTGGAATCGCCTTCCCATCAAGTCTTGTACGATTCCGCAGCAGCTCAGCAATGGTAGCTGCCACGAACACTTCCCATGAATCCCTCGTGCTGACTAAAGGAACTTCCCTGCCATGCATAGTGGATGCTCACCCTATATCCATGATGGTGCTCACTGCCCCGCTACCTCCGCAACGTAATTCATCGCAAGTCTCTTTCCATGCTGTCGAAGACAATCAATCCGAACCTCGTGCCACACCAACGACAAGAATTGCTGCAATTGCTTCAAGCCCACCAAGCCATTTTTGATGCCACTTCCCCACCACTGGGACGGACTAGTGTTGCACATCACCGCATCCTTACCGAAGGTAACTCAATTGTACGCCGATGACCTTATCGAGTTTCTCTCTCGTAAAGAAAAGTAATTGAAGAAAATGCCAATGACATGCTCCGTCACGATATTATTCGTCCGTCAACAAGCCCATGGTCCTCCCCAGTAGTATTAGTTAAAAAAAAGGACGGATCGGTCCGATTTTGTGTTGATTATCGCGCACTCAACAAAATTACCCGCAAAGACGTCTACCCGATGCCGCGTATTGATGATGCCCTTGACTCTAAGGTGCCGAATATTTCTCGACATTGGACCTCCGCTCAGGTTATTGGCAAATACCTATGCATGAGGACGACAAAGAAAAAACCGCTTTCGCAACTCCCGACGGACTTTACGAGTTTAATGTTATGCCCTTCGGCCTTTGTAACGCACCCGCAACATTTGAAAGAATGATCGATACTGTACTTCGTGGTCTCAAATGGAGAACCTGTTTATGTTACTTGGATGACATTGTTATCTTTTCGTCAACTTTTACTGACCATCTCACGAGCCTGAATGAAGTCTTCACGTGTCTTGCTTCAGCGGGCCTTCAGCTGAACACCAAGAAGTGCCACTTTGCAGAGAAGGAAATTAAAATATTAGGACATCTGGTTAGCCATGACGGCATTCGCCCAGACCCTGAAAAAATAACCGCGGTCTTGAACTTTCCTCGTCCGCAACGGACTACAGATTTGCGCAGTTTCCTAGGCCTGGCGTCGTATTTCCGACGATTTATAAGACATTTTGCAACTATTGCTGCGCCACTTCATGAACTACTTAAAGCGCGCAGCCCTTTCGTGTGGACTGAACAGTGCAACACTGCTTTTAACGACCTAAAGCACGCCCTCACATCAGATCCAGTTCTTGGCCACTTCAGCGACAGCGCTCCTACCATCCTGCACACTGATGTCAGTGGTCACGGTCTTGGCGCTGTACTTCTGCAGCGCGATGCAACTTCACGTGAGAAAGTGATTGCCTTCGCCAGTCGGACCATGACTCCAGCTGAGAAAAACTGAAAAACTACACCATTACCGAGCAGGAATGTCTCGCCGTCGTCTGGGCTGTTCAAAAGTTTCGCCCTTACCTATATGGTCGGCATTTCACAGTTGTGACCGATCACCATGCTCTTTGCTGGTTATCTTCGCTGAAACATTTGACAGGCAGACTTGGCCGCTGGATTCTACGCCTGCAAGAATACCATTTCGACGTCGTTTATAAATCGGGCCGCCAACACCAAGACGCCGACGCTCTTTCTCACTGCCCGGTTTCGGAATCAGCCTGCTGTTTTTCTTCACAATGCATTTCTACCTCTGACCACAGCCGATCATCGCTTCCACCGACACATATTACGGCAGTTTCTTTTGACGACTCTGAGAACAAGCACGCTCTCCGCTCACAGCAATTAGCTGATGCCTACTGTCGGCCCATCATCGACCGCCTTATCGGCGCTTCGAGCCCACCCAACGCTAGGCTTCGCCGACAGCTTCGCAATTTCAAGCTTGAAGATGGCATACTACGCCGCTACGTGTATTATCCTGATGGAACTCGCTGGCTCCCAGTAGTACCGCGTGTGCTTCGCCCACGTATACTAGCGGCTTTCCACGATGACGCTACTGCAGGTCACCTTGGTTTTACCAAAACATACGACCGCGTAAAAAGACGATTCTTTTGGCCTGGCCTGTCTACCACCGTAGCTAAATACGTTGCTTCCTGCCACCTGTGCCAACGTCGCAAGCGGCCGACTTCTTCCCCCGCTGGTCTTCTACAGCCCCTTCCCTGTCCCGCCACACCATTCGACGTAGTCGGCATCCACTTATATGGTCCCCTACCTCTCTCCAATGGTGGTAACCATTGGATTATAACAGCTGTCGACCACCTTACACGCTATGCTGAGATGGCCCCCGTACCGACTGGTTCCGCTGAAGAGGTAGCTAATTTCTTTTTGCGGTCAATTGTATTGCGTCATGGCGCTCCTCGGGTGCTTCTAAGTGACCGCGGGACGGCCTTCTTATCGGCAGTCGTATCCGAAGTTCTTCGTGCGTCATCGACCCTCCATAAGACAACCTCAAGCTACCATCCCCAGACTAACGGTCTGACTGAGCGATTTCACCGCACCCTATCGGATATGCTATCCATGTACATCACACCGGATCATCGAAATTGGGATACTGTTCTACCATTCGTCACATTAGCCTATAATACTGCAGTACAGCAGACTACCGGTTACTCCCCATTTTTTCTCGTTTTCGGCCGTCCTCCCACTACAATCCTCGACACTTCCTTCTTCTCTACGCCCGACTACTCATCATTATCAGCCCAGTTCTTATCCCGTGTGACCAGATGCCGTCATCTTGCCCGCCTCAACACAGAAGCGTGCCAGCAAGACCGCAAGAGTCGCTACGATTCGAAGCATCGCGTCGTCTCTTTTCGTCCTGGTGACGAAGTACTGCTCTATACACCACTGCGCACCCCTGGCCTTAGTGATAAATTTCAGCACCGCTATCTTGGTCCCTACAAGGTAATCAACCAAACTTCCCCAGTAAACTACCAAGTCACACCTGTTGATCGCCCAGCTGACCGACGCCACCGTGGAACTGAAATTGTTCATGTATCTCGCTTGAAGCCGTTTTTGCGCCGCGGTACATCGGTTGGTTAGGAGCGGCCAGGCTGGCCGCTTCCGCCGCCCCGGGCAGATTGTGTGAGCTCTCCACTGATCTTCTTTCATTTTTACATACCATGATCTTCTTCGTCCTCTTGTACATACCATCATCATCGTCCCGCGGCGCCGGCTCTGGCGCGCGCTTGGGTTTTCTCCATCAGATTAAACGCTGACACGGCATGCCTTGCCTTGCCTTCACGACCTTGCCGTCTGGACCTGGCCTTCTTTCACAGAATGTTAAAGAACCAAAGGTGATCGAAATTTTGGGAGCCCTCCACTACGGCGTCTCATAGCTTGAGCCAGTTCGGGACGTTATATCCCTTAACTAAACTAAGCTAAAAGCATTACGACGTGATCGATATCCTTAATGTCTACTCTTGCGGATCCTTGTTCCCAAATATCCATTTCGATGCTCGCTTAATGTCTTGTCCTTTAAATGGTGTCTCTATTATCTTGTACGTAATCATTAGCGTACCACTTGTGAGCCGCCTAGCCGTCGAACTATCAACCGGAGATATCCATAACGGCCCGTTTTAAACAAGCCGTATGAACATGCGTGCAGTGCCTAAGGGTTGCGTCCTGAAAGACCCAATTCCCACCTTAGCCACCTATCTGAAGTGATATGCCCAAATTGCCAGCGCCTAATATAGTTCAAGCACGTTATGCAGTTTGGTGACGGCGCACAACCCGAAGATCAATTGGTGCACGGCCATGTAACCTGCCCGTTACCACCTGTCATAATCATGGCCCCGAGTTTTCGATCACAACCATTGTGCCTGACTTTCTACGGAAAGGGACGTTACCGCCATTGAGTTAATTAAAATAGCAGTGACCTGCACACGTTCAAATTCGATATTATGGTGTGAATATGACGGCATTCGCTTGTAACAAGCATCAACAAAGTCTGCGGTCCCCATGATCGTCCGTCGACGATCATGCACAGCTGTACTAGCACTTCCCCCTGTTCTCAGGGGGTGTCGCTCATGAAAGGCTTCCTTATGACCATCGTTCGGTGACGCTCTTGCATATCCCACAGAGTTGTGCCATTTGAAACATCACATTAGATTTATTACCTTTTCGCCGTCTGTTTAACGAAGAACGCGACAGGTATCTATAGCTTATTTGCCTTATTTCAGACAAATTCACGTTGGTTCGGCGCCATAACTTTTCCTCATGGGCGGATGAAAACCAAGCCGTAATCACCTCCCTACGAACTCTCTGTGTCACGGCGCAGCATCTAGCACGCTGTGTAATCAAGGCTTCCTGTC
Organism: Amblyomma maculatum; assembly: GCF_055883805.1. Lineage (NCBI taxonomy): Eukaryota > Metazoa > Arthropoda > Arachnida > Ixodida > Ixodidae > Amblyomma > Amblyomma maculatum. Next base: position 149,260,508 of record NC_139345.1, on the reverse strand, counting down.
GCTGTTTGTTTATTTACTTTTTTCTTAATTTGTTTGGTTGTTTATGTATTTACAAAACGTAAATTCTTGAGCTCATTACCAAGCTAGTGCGGACAAAATAAAAAGAAAAATTATGCACTCTTGTAAGTTTTCAAACATGCAATAAGCGTCTTCAGGTAAAATCTGCGTCATGAACGGTAGATCTTAACTAACCCTGATATCTGGTGACTGTTGCATGCCAGGTTCAACGACGAGAACAAACGCCACATCCATCCTGCCTCTTTCCTGCCCTTCGGACACGGCCCTCGCTCCTTCGTCGGTCGGGCGTTTGCAACGCTCAACGTTAAAGTGGCTCTTGCTATACTCCTCTCAAGATACAGGGTGCGCGTGGACAAAGAACGCCATGCGGTGGGTGCCTAGGGTTATTTTTTCACTGTGCTCACACTTGCTCTTGACACATTCATCTATTGTTCTTATTTTAATACAGAGTGTATAAGAGCTGGCCCAACACTTTCATTTGGCAGGACTTTTGCGAATATCTCATAAACTTGAAATGCGTCTACATTTTTAACCCCCCAAAAAAGAACAAATGCGTCCTAAAGAGACTCCTGAGTGCTTCCATGAAATTCAGAATTTTTTTCATAGCATTGAACTGCAGTTCGTAAGTAGCCCATCACAATCGAGGTTCATGAACCAATCAATTGGGATAACGTAGTAAAACCGAAATTTGGCCTTCTAGCTCCTTCAAAACATAACACATCTATCATCTCCAGTGACAGGAGCTCGACTGCTCGCAATTTGCCATCAGAAAATAAGGCGGCTATAAATATCTAGTGGGGACATAGCTGTACTTCGAGAAGAAATTATGAGGATGGGCAGGCATTAAAAGCGTTTTGTGTTAATCACATTTAACGTGAGAAGATCAGCCAGTCTGACATAGCTGTACTTCGAGAAGAAATTATGAGGATGGGCAGGCATTAAAATCGTTTTGTGTCAATCACATTTAACGTGAGAAGATCAGCCAGGCTCCTATTCGCATTCATTTTCTGCGTTGTACACCAAACTGGAAAACTGGAATCTCGTAAGTTCTTTTTTTCCTTTTCATCTATAGCTTGATACCAGCATTTCCTTCCAGATCAGTATATATCAGGCACATGCTTGTAGCCCGGTAATATTTGACCCAGTACTATTCACAGCTTGTTTAGAAGAAGCATTCAGAGACTTGGAATGGGAGCAGTTAGGGATAAGGGTAGATGGAGAATACCTCAGTAATCTGCGATTTGCCGATGACATTGCCTTGCTAAGCAATTCGGGGGATGAACTGCAAATAATGATTGATGACCTAGACAGGAAAAGTAGAAAGGTAGGCTTGAAAATCAATATGCAAAAGACTAAGGTAATGTTCAACAGCCTCGGGAAGGAACAGCAGTTTACATTAGTTAGCGAAATACTGGAAGGAGTAGGCGAATATGTCTACTTATGACAGGTAGTAACCGCAGATCCGGACCATGAAAAGGAAATAACAAGAATAAGATTGGGATGGAGCGCATTTGGCAAGTACTCACAGATTATGACTAGCAGCTTACCGGTATCGCTCAAGAGGAAAGTATACAACAGTTGCATCTTGCCTGTACTCACCTATGGGGCTGAAACATGGAGGCTAACCAAGAGAGTTCTACTTAAGTTGAGGACAATCCAGAGGGCTATGGAACGAAAAATGGTAGGGGTAACATTAAGAGATAGAAAGCGTGCAGAGTGGGTCAGAGAAATAACTCAAGTTACCGACATTCTAGTAGAAATTAAGAAAAAGAAATGGACATGGGCAGGACATGTAGTGCGAAGAGAGGATAACCGATGGTCGCTGAGGGTAACAAACTGGATTCCAAGGGAAGGAAAGCGTAGCAGGGGGCGGCAGAAAGTTAGGTGGGCGGATGAGATTAAGAAGTTCGCAGGGGTCAAGTGGATGCAGCTAGCACAGAACCGGGTTAAGTGGAGAAACATGGGAGAGGCCTTCGCCCTGCAGTGGGTATAATCAGGCTGATGATGATGATGATTATTTTGATGATGATGATGATGATGAATATTTGACCTATTTTAAAGGCAAAAATCCTGTCTTAAGATGCTCATCAGGAGAATGCGCCGATAGTGACTGTTCGAGGAATGCGTGACCGAAAGACAAATCCCAATCAAATCTAACACAATCCACATACCAATCAAAACAGAAAAAGTAACTACTAGCCACACTAGTCATAGCCCAAATCTAAGTAAGCTCAAAATTAAATCCATGATCCAAATAAAAAGCCAAGCCCAAAATAAAATTCAGAATCCAAGTAACAAGCCAAGCCCAAAATTAAATCCAGAATGCAAATAACAAGCTAATACCAAATCCATTCAAATTAATTAGATATATTGCCTTTATTGCACTGCATATTGACTTGCAACGTTAGTCGTATCCCGAATCGAAATCATACCCCAGAACCCAATCTGGAATTCATATAAGCCAAATGCACTCAGGATTGTCTATAATGACTTGCGACATTTGCCGTCTCTAATCCAAGTCATAGATAGATCCAAATTCAATCTAACAGAATCCACACATGCCAAATAAGACAAATTGCCGAATCATGATTACTTGGATGTAATGCCTTAATCACATTACATGGCTAGCCGCACTTTTCATAGCCCGAATACAAATCATAGCCAGCAATCCAATCTAGAATCGATATAACAAGCCAGTACCGAATCCAGTTAGGATCAAATGGCTTTGTCTTAACGAAATCTAATCTAGAATACGAATCCAATCCCGAACAATTGGCTATAATGTCTTTTTTTCGAAAAGTTTGCCACAAGGCATAAGTTGAGAAAGGGGGAATGGGACGCAGGAGATAGAAAGTTAAAAGAAGGAGTGAAGTCCAGTTGCGGTTATGTATTCGCAGAGGTTGGCAGTGTAGCGATTGTCCATTGTCCATTTCTCATAATCACAATCGCGATTCCACCGCAGGCCCACCTTCATGATTATCCGTTGTCTAATGTGAGTCGTTGATGGACACGTCCACAAGTGACGCACATCGCAGACGTCAGGTGCAGTGTCACAGTGAGGGCACCTGTCAGTCACTGGTAGATCTTTTTCCCGCCATCGATGTCGAACAGATGGGCAGAGCCGCCCCTGCCCGGATCCGGCGCACTGTTACCTCCTCCTGCCGAGTAAGACTACGGGGGAGAGGGTGCGAACACGGAGGAATGAGAGCGCGTGTTCGCTGGCGCAGCACTGGCGAATCGGAAACGTGGGACAGGAACGGATCTGGGGGAAGAGGGGAAGGAGGTGGATCGCCTGATGTGTTTATGTGCGTCATAGCATACGATTGAATATTATGTGGATCGCGAGCATGTCTTAAAGGGACAGAACACTGAAATTTAGGTCTCGATTTTTTTTTTCGCCGCAGTGGAATGATTGATGTCTAAAACGTTCGATTTCATAGCGGTTTTGTTAGAAACGGTGTAGAAAATTTTTCCCGGGAATTTTTCGATAAATGCGTGCGCCTGTTTTTATTTAGTCCGATGCTGGAAACCATGAGCAGCGACCGCGATGACGACTGGTGGTCGACAAAAAAGGCGTACCGAAAACAAATATAAATTTCACTCGCCCGGCATTAATTCGACATTTTTTGCGTAGAGTAACGTCCTTTTCAGTTTCACACTCAATGCTGTTACGACACAATAACGCACGCCCTCGTCGGCGAAAGTTTTAATGGACACTGTCATTGCTTCATTCACGAAATTGTAAGCACTGTGGCGCCACCTAGTGGAAAAACCTGAAAGCATACCTCTCGCGGTGCGAAAGTAGGGGTAGTTTTTATTTAAAGACGCACTGGAGAGAGCACAAAATATAATAAATTATGGCAAGCACTCCTAGAATAAAAAAGAACAATGTGCAGATACGAAGATCAGCGATATTTTGCTAACATGTAGCCACGTGGAGGGCTACACTGAAAGTACTAGGATTTCTCCTCTAGATAGCGCCTTGGTTGTTTTTATGCGATTTTCAATGGCAAATTAAAATTGTAAAGCCTCTTTTCTTTGATATTGTAGTGCTCGATCTGTACCATAGAAGGCAAGATCTTTTCATTTCATGACATATTTTGGCCAGTGTTCTGTCCCTTTAATGACATTGCATGGCTAGCCACGTTAGTCATAGCGCGAATCTAAGCCATAACCAAGAATAAAATTCAGAAGCCACATAACAAGCCAATACCGAATCCAGTCATAATTCGGATATAATGCCTAAAGGGCAAGGCATGGCGACTTGGAATACTCTGAATGCAAGTCAAAGTAAAAATTGAATTGATAATCCACATAAGTCAATATCAAAGAGTAATAATTGCCTGTAAAGCCTTAATGGCGATTCATAATGACTAGTGATATTATTCATAGCCCTAATCCAAGACATAATCAATAATACAATCCAGACTCCACACAAGCCAACCAAAAGCAACGCAAGACGCCCCTGTGTGCTTTCGCATTATCGCATGTAAATAGACTTAAGTGCACCATTTGAATTTTAATTTGTTTGATGCTAGTGATTTTGTAATTAGAGTTCCTCGCTCCTTGTACTCCATCAAAGGCGCACCATTACAAACAAACCATAAACTATTTTATTACTAGCAAGACATGCTAGCAACAGCATTGTAAGCAACTGGACCAGTACACAACAAGCAACTGCTTTTTTGCAGATCGTTTACTTCTGTTCCTATAGACGTCACTTGATTTGTGCAAAATATATCTTATAAGCAAAAACACGTCAAACCTGTAACAGCCTAAGAACTTTGTTAGGACCCCACAGAGAAGTTCGCGTCAGCACATGTGCATAGAGATTTTTGAATATTATGAATGGATTTCTACGCACGATGTCATCAAGCTGCGCAGTGGTTTCCTGACTGCATCCCTGCCGAACTCGGTGTGGCTAGTTCGAAGACGTCTTATAATTTCCATTCTGTGCACATCTTTGCTAACGTTTTAGACCGCAAATAAAATACCGGGAACATAAATGTGCACATTTGTTAATCTATCCGCAGCGTCTGTGAAGTATTTAGCAGGCCTGTAACTGCCACACTGAAGAAAACCCGTGTGCTGTACAGACGGTAAGGAACATCATATGTTAGGTATATAAATGCACCTAAACCACAGTATATACAGATAAGCTGCACAGAGAAGCCAAAGAGCATCGAAAATAATTCGCAAAGCGTAGTCCAGTCCCTCGCAATTTTTCTGCCATAGCATGGTTTATGGGGTTGAGGCCACCCTTGTGCAAGCAGTCAAGAAATCGACATGTCATCTCGTCCAAGTTAACGTCGCAAGCACAGAAACTTATATTCAGCTTCGTACAAAGAAATAGAAGTGTCGCTAATACAAGCTTCAGCTTTTTCCTTGCTTGAAAGGCTTCAAGTGCCAACCGCGTGTGTTAATTTTTGCTTCTGCCAAAAATTGGCGTCTTATCATACAGCGGTAACATTTGCATGCAGGAATATGAGACACGAGATGAACACCTTTGTCATCATTCTTCTTAATATATGTAGCGCATGTTCCCTACGTCGATCATTAATACAACTGCCTGCCTTCTTGTCTGCTTGCACAAGTACGGCCTCAGGTCTACATATGCGTTGTTGCGAAGTAACATAACGTGCAATAAGAGAGTAATTACCCATTGACATCCACCCAAGCGCAGCCTTGTGGCTAAAAAGGAAAGGTATACAGCTTTCATACCAGGGCGAATTTTTCTTTATCTACGAAGTTTCTGAGGAAGCTGTATAACTTTTCTTTGTAACCGCATGGCTGCGCTTGGGTGGATGTCAATGAGTAATTACTCTCTTATTACAAATCCGCTCCAACTTGCGTGTTTCCTCTAAATATTCGATCAACAAAATTCCCACTTCGATTTTTTGATCAATTTGCTCTCGCCCTACCATCTGTTCTGCTGATCATCCTGGTTAGTTCAGTTTGTAGAGCGACTGCCCCGTAAAGGCAGTGGCGCCAAGTTCGACACCCGCACCAGAATAAATTTTTCTTTACAAAGTTCCTGAGAAAGCTGTATAGCTTCTCTTTGTAGCCGTGGGGCTGTGCTTGGGTGGATGTCAATGAGTAATTACTCCCTAAATACAACTCTACTCCACCTTGGGGATTTCGCCTTGAATATCTGATCAAAGTTCCTGAGAAAAGCTTCTCTTTGTAGCCGTATGGCAGCGCTTGGGTGGATGTGAATTAGTAATTACTCAATAAATAAAAATCTACTCCACCTTGGGGATTTCGTCTTGAATATCCGATCAAGAATGAAGTACTTTGAAGGGGCTACCGGCGATTTGCGATGAACTTTTCGCGTTATCTCCGAACATTTTACATCGCTTACAAATGCAGATGTGTAAATTAAATGAGAAGCGTCACAAGAGGAAGCATTCAAAGAACTTAAGCACCGCTTACGGTCCCCTCCTGTCCTTGAGCACTTTGATGAAAGCTCCGAGACAAATTCATACAGATGCGAGCAATGTGGGTCTAGCGCCGTTCTCATTCAGGAGAGTATCCTCCTGCTGTCTTCAAGGGACAGTTGTTGGTTTTAACTTTACGCAGTGGAGTCCTCATAAAGACGAACTTCGCACTAAAAAAAAAACACTAATCTCCTTGTCGTCAAAAAAGATCCCCGGGGAAATTCTGCAAGCGTCCTAATTATGAACCGACATCAGGACATCTCGCGTTTGCATGCACGTTGCGCCGAATATAACAGGAGTATTATTGGCCGACGTTCGACATTACGGGAAACCATGCCATGAGTGCCAGTGACGCAAAACCCATCAGACCTGTCGTGCACTGATTCCCATACCACCCCCGACCGAACCCTTTAAACAGATTGGGATGGATGTCCTCGGTCCCTTCCCAATATCATCTACTGGTAACAAGGGGGTTATCGTAGTCAACGACTGGCTACTTGGCCCGTTACGCCGAATCCTTAAGCAATGCCCTGTGCCACCACAAGGGAAGTCTCAGTTTTTCATCGAACATATTCTCCTGCGACACGGCGCCCCTGAAGTGCTCATCACGGACAGAGGAAAAACATTTACGGCGGAGCTCATACAAGCCATCTCGAACTGCATCTGGACATTCAACCGGAAGGCGACGGCGTATCATCTGCAGAAAACCACTCACAGGAAGTCTGCAACAAAACTATTGCTGACATGCTGGTCATGTACTACATGGACGCAAAACATAAAACATGTGATGACATCTTGCCACACGTGATCTTCAGATATATGACACAGCCGTTCGGGAGACAAGGACGACACTGTTCCAACTTGTGTATGACGGGAAGCCCTGGACCCCGTTCGATAAAATGCGGTCGCGTGTGGCCGAAGAGAACAAGGTCGACGTGGCCGCCTACAATCACTGAGCAGAGGAAGGCAGATGACCCGCCTGGCTGCGCATTAAAGACCAAAAACGAACCGACTCCAGACGCTACAAATTACGGCGACGCGATGCTGAGTGTGTACAAGCCGGGCGACTAAGTATTGGTTTGGAAGCCAATTGGCCTCGTGGACTGAGTGAAAAGTTTTTGCGCTGATACTTCGGCCCGTACAAGGTCCTTCGCAGATTAGGACAATTAGACTACGAGGTCAGGAATGACCTCGTAATTCCTGCCATTCCCGACGGCATGACAGCATCCCAGCGACGCCACGTGCACCCAGAAGTAGTGCATGTTGTACGCCCTAAGCCCCATTACGCGTACTAAACGCCATTGATGTTTAATTCCTAATGTTTATGTCCGCCTTTGTCTATTTAGTTTGAAACATCGAGCCAACTTTGGGGGGGGGGGGGGGTGGGGGGGGGGCTGTAATGGCGCGAACCATTGAAAGCTTTATTTGTTGTTTTCAACAGCAGCCAGCACGCTTTCTTATCACTGTGATCGTAGGGCAAGGAACAATCTGGTTCATGCTCGTTATCATGAGACGGACTTTATCACCTTGTAGCGCAAGACGCTCGGACATTTTTCACAAGTGTCACCGCGAAGCACAACTGCTTTCTTATCGTTTCAGACTTTTCCGGGTTCCTTCGGCAGGTTATCTACGTGGTTCATCGCCAACTTTAAATTGAGCGCTGCCGAATCCTACGGGCATTTGTAACTCGACGACCACAGAGCATGACTGCTACTATCGCCGCTGCCTAGTTTTTAATTTTTTTGAGAGCCGCAAGTCAGCACAATAAAAAGTTCATTTCTGTAAAATCAAAGAATGTCCGATTCTTGCCTAGGGCCCAGTCACTACCACGTTACAGTATGACCTGTTTAGTGAACTAAGTGAACAATAACATATATTCTATTGATGTACGAAGGCAACACATAAGAAAGTTCGAAGTTCTTGACACATTCACAGCAGAAATGAAATGTTGCACTGTCCGTGCTGGTTTCGCTACAAGCAGGACAAGCAGAAGTAAAAATAAAGTTTTACAAAATATTTTCAAAACGAATATACTTCGGAAAAACCCAACACTGCAAAGAGTAATAAATGCGCTGCAACAACTGCGTTTAAGATGTCGTATTCCTTGGGAGACAGGTACTGCATTTTGTTCAATGCAGAATGCATTACCTGCAAAAGAAAACAGTTGCATCCTGCAAAAATATGTGTTCAAAGTATAAAGATAGCATTGTTCTGGCATCATCATGCCCGGTTTCGCCAACAGTTCGTCGGACCCTGGTGCCACTAATCACCAAAGAAGGAACACTTGACCGTCATCGTGGCACACCCGAATGCCTCGGAGTAGGCAGCCACGTGTCGGAAGAGGTCGTTGCAAACCCGGCCAAGCGCACATCGCATGCGGCAGAACGCGACGAATAGCAGCATCTGCGGTGTAAGGCGAGTCTCGAGTTCGTGGAGATCGTAGTAACTGCTTTCGATGGCCACTGAGGTGTGGTAGGCCTTCAGGAGCACCGCCGCTGCAGCCTCGCCCATCAGGACGTCTTCACGCTCGGCGCACACCGCCCTGTCCAGGAATGCCTGCCGAGTGGTCCTAGAGAGCCAATCGCGCAACTTCCGTTCTCGATCCAGGAAGGTGCCAACCTGTCAGTACAATGCAAAGAACACATCGTCCATGGTGGACAACCGGATATAAATAGCGGTGTAGCGACTACTGAATGGAATGCTAAGTCCACTGGTTATAGAAAAAAATATTGTGTACGTTTCGACCGTACCCTCAGTCCCTCCTCTAAATCTAAATGAGAGGCGATTTAACTGGTTAATCACGGATATCGCGACAATGTGATGTGATGTGCTAACTTTATTTTTCCATCAGATAAGGAGGCCCCCATCCCCGCCTCCGGCACGCAGGCCTACGGGACGGGAGCTGAAATCTCCGCGATCAGAAGCAGGCAAAGATGTCTTGGCTCTTCGCGGCTTCTTCCGCAGGCGGATGACTGGTCGCTCTGGAGCAGGGACCTCGCTCGTTAGCAGCAGGGTGTTTTTTAGGATTGTGTTTACTGTGTCTCAATTAATCAAGATTGTTTTGCTCTGTTAATCAAGTGACCATGCTTCCAGACCACACAATATATGTGCTTTACAGATACGATCTTATTAAAGTATTGTTTTTGTTAGCGATAACTTTGAATATGAAGCACACTATGTACGAAAGCCTGAACGTTGCTGCTGCACACGGTACATTGTGCATCCCTTGTCGAACACAGCTGTTGTTGAGACTGTAGGAAGAAGGGGGAAAATGCATGGGCCTCCTACAGGCTCTGTGGCTGAGGCATTTCCGGTGAGGGCGGAGGTGGTGAAAAGTAGCTGCTCCTGGCCCTACGGGGCTGGGACTGGTAGGTCAACGCCGCTTTCGGCGGGGGCTAGCCAGCCATAAAATGTGTATCTGTTGTTGGCCGTCATTACACCCTCCACCGCTTAGGTGGTGGACAACGGCTGTTGCGGCGCGCATCTTCCTCTCTGTCTTCTTTTTCTTTCTTCTCTACTTTCTCTCTTCTGTCCGCACGCCCCGCCGCGGTGGCGCAGTGGTAAGACGCCCGACTACTGTTCTGGAGTACCCGGGTTCGAACCCGACCTCGGCGGCTGCGTTTCGATGGAGGCGAAACGAAGTGGCGTCCGTGTGCTGTGCGATATCAGCGCACGTTAAAGATCCCCAGGTGGTCGAAATTACTCCGTAGCCCTCCACTACGGCTCCTCTTTCTCTTTCCACTTTCACTCCCACCTTCCTCCCTTCCCTCACGGCGCGGTTGCGGTGTCCACAGAAAACAAGTGAGACAGTTACCACGCCTTTCCCTTCCTATAAATAAATCAGAGGCACCGGAGGTGGCTCAGCTACACAGTCAGTAGCAGGCCCGTGCATTTTCCTTTTCTTCTTTCTACAGCCACAACAACAACAACAGCGCGTCTTTCTCTCCCTCTTCTTTTTCTTTCTTCTCTACTTTATCTCTTCTGTTGTTGTCGCTGTGGCTGTAGGAAGAAGGAAGAAGTAAAATAAGATGCACAGGCCTGCTATTGGCTCTGCAGCTGAGCCACCTCCGCTTCCTTGTGCGGAGAAGAAAGAAAAAGAAACAGCCGTCATCCAACACCGAAGCGGTGGCGGGTGCAATAACGGCCTGCAACAAATAAACTCATAGCCTGAGTCTCTTTGGGACGTTAAACCCGACAAACCAACCAACCAAATAAAAATTCGTTGGCTGGCTAGCCCCGCCGAAAGCGGCGTTGACCTGCCGTCCCAGCCCCGTAGAGCTAGGAACAGCCACCCTGCCCCCACTGTACGACTCTAACGTGCGGCGACATATCTCATCTACTCTGGGATTGCCCTGCTTTTTCTACTGGACGCTCCGAGATCAAATCCGACCGCATTGAACTACAGTTCCCTTCTAGAAACGGATGCTAACACACAGAAATTTGCCAAGTATGGCTCCCTTAGTGGCCTGGTTAGAGCAATATTATTTGAGTGACGACCTCAACAATGAAGATTTTGTCTGCTCCCTTTACCCCGATTCATGGCCATGAGCCTTCTCACTCAATAAAGGACATGCAATGAATAAATTGCCACGAGGCAGCGGAGGTGCTGGTAGAAACACTTTATTGCCATTGAACAAACAGTGGGGGCGAAGCCCCCTGCATGGCACTTGGGTGCTCATTTACTATGCGGGAAACACCCTCATAAAGCAAAAGAAAGTCCTTGAAGAGCAATCCTCCTCATAGCACTGGAGATATTCCGTTGTTCTTGACTTGAAGTGCTCTTCAAGAGAGACTCCCAGTAAGACTCTGCGACGTTCGGTAATGGGGGATGAGGAAAGATGGGGCATGTAAGAAGGATGTGTATGAAGTGTGCTGGTTTGCCGCAGAGTCTGCATGATGAGGAAAACTGGTCTGGGTATCTGGTATGTAGTAGTGTAGGGTATAGAGCACTCCGAGTTTGCAAGCTTCGCCAGTGTACGGCCTGCGCTATGGTGAGAGAGGGGGCTGGGGGTGTATATTCCCTTCGTTTGTCCCGGTAGTACAAGAGCTCAGCTACAGAGCCAGTAGCTGGCCCGTGCATTTTCCTTTCCTTCTTTCTACGGCCACAACAACAATAACAAGCCACCTGATTGATTATGATTGAACTGATTTATTGGAAGGGAAAGGCGCGGTAACTGTCTCACTTGTTTTCTGTGGACACCTCAACCGTGCCATAACGGATGGGAGGAAGGTGGGAGTGAAAGTAGAAAGAGAGAAAGAGGTGCCGTAGTGGAGGGCAACAAGCCACCTCTGCTGCCACGTGCGGACAGAAGAGAGAAAGTAGAGAAAAAAAGAAGAGGGAGAGAAAGGCGCACGCCGCAACAACAGTCTTCCACCACCTAAGCGGTGGCGGGTGCCATGACGGCCTACAATAGATAAAAATTCGGTAGCAGGCTAGCCCCCGCCGCAAAGGACGTTGACCTACCAGTCCCAGGCCCGTAGAGCCAGCCACCCTTCACCTCGAATACAGCCAGTGTTCAGTTAATAATAATAATAATAATAATAATAATAATAATAATAATTGGTTCAGAGGAAGGGAAAGGCGCAGTATCTGTCCCACTTGCTGCAGGGTTCAGCTGAACGCATCAAAGCTCACCGGCGTTCTATAATTAGTTTACAGGAAAGGGAGGCGCGGTATTTGCCGCACTTGTTTTTGTGGCCACCTTAAGTCCCTCAGAGAGCTCAAAGGCCAAATTGGCTTCATGCATCTGGTTTCTGCGAGGGAGGAAGGAAGGAAAACCTTTAACCCTATATTATTTTGGCGGTTTTTGGGACGTCTTGAGATGTCTGCTTGTTGCATCTCGTCCACTTCTACACAACGGTTGGTGCCCTCAGCCCAGGGCTCCGCTGGCCATTGCCTGCCGCCCGTTCAGCTGGCTGTACCAGACCTTGCTGGTCTTCGCAGCGGTCGCTGGACAGCAGTCTCCCATTGCTCCGCACTCGAGTTTCGAATTTTGGGGAGCCTGCCTATGCTTTGAGAGGCCCATGTGATGTGATATAGTGTGGGTTTTTCGTCGCACCACGGACATCTGTCCGCGTATATTGTAGGGTGCATTTTGTTCAGTATGTGTAGGTTTGGATATGAATCTGTCTGTAATTGTCTCCAAATGACAGCTTCCTCTCTGTTGAGAGAACTGTGCGTTGGGGATATCGCATTCTTCTGCCTTTATAGTATGCGGGTAGTAGTGCTGCAGCACTTAAAAAAACGATGCAGATTTATCCCTACCTAAACTTGGTACAGAGAGCGATAGGACCTACCGCACTGACTCAGTGATTAAGACGCTTGCCTACTGATCCGGAATCCCCAGGTCGAACTCGGCAGCGGCGGCCGAATTTCGATGGAGGCGAAACGCGAAGACGTCAGTGTGCTGTGCGCAGTGCACATTAAGGATCCTCAGGAGATAGAAATTATTCTGAAGCCCTTCACGGCTCTTCCTTTGTCTCTCTGCTTTCGCTCCCACCTTTTTCCTACCCTTACGGCGCTGGTCAGGAGTCAAAGGAGAGGCGTGAAATTTACTGCACCTTTTCTTTGCTATAAACCAATTTACATTCATGGGCAGGTGCGGTAATACATGGTAAATTACGATTGAAAAAATTGTAATTACATTAAAATTACTCTTCTGAAAAGCACAGAAAGTAATTAAATTACATTACTCATTACTGCTACCAAAAAGTATTGAAGAAACATTAAAATTACTTCGGCTGAGTAATTCAATACCTTTTAAATTACTTTATAGTTTTCCTCCATGCGGAAACTAAGTAAAGCTAGTAAACAAAACAACTAGTTCTCCCGACTCAAAGTACACGCTTTTTTTTGTATTCCTGTCAAATTCCATCCCGGAGACCTATTCCTTCCCTATTCCCTACAACACTTGCCATTACAAAAATAAGACAACCGCAATAAAAAAACAAAAGCAGAAGCATGGTCGGAAAATTTGTGAAAGGAGCGGCGAATCCGGTGTCTTGCTGGCCCGGAGCTGTCTCCGTCATTTGAAGGGCTCGAAGAGTCTAGGTTATTTATCGATTGGAGGTGGTAAACGGTGACAGTTCCTGGCCCTACGGCACTGGGACAGCAGGACAACTCAGCTTGCTGCGGGGGCTAGCCAGCCACCGAATTTTATCTGTTATAGGCTGTCATTGTACCCGCCGTGGTGGACGACGGTGGTTGTTGCGGCGCGCGTCTTTCTCTCCCTCTTCTTGTTCTTTCTTCTCTATTTTCTCTTCTGTCCGCATGACCCGCCGGGGTGGTGCAGTGCCCTCTGCACCGCTTCAGAGGGCACTGCACTTTGGAGATGTGAAAGAAGTCACTTATGAGCAGTGGAACAGCCCGGGTTTTGAAGAGGCCGAATCGACAACTCGGCTAGTAAAAATATTGCTCAAAGAGGGGCTTTCGATCGATGATTCGCCCCACATGTACAAGTTTTACGGAGGGCTTGTGTTAGTGGTGGTGCCTGGACGGCCAGCAATATGCTTAAGATGTAAGAAGACAGGCCACATTCGACGTGACTGCCGCACTCCGAGATGTAGTTCGTGTCATATCTTCGGGCACGACTGGGAGGGATGCGTCCGCACCTATGCCCGTGTGGCCACGGGTATTGTGCCCCCTCAAGACGACGGGAGCGAGTTGATCATGGACCAGGAGGAACTGGAGAACGCTGGAGCCATGCCCCCTACAGGATCCGGAGAGTGATGTCCAACAGCCGGAGCACACCACCGGCGGAGGGAAGACGCAAGTTAGCGAACCCGCTGCAGAAACGACTGGAAAGGGGGAGGAGGCTGCTATGTCGTCAGATCAGCCAACAGCGAAAGGCACTTCGGAAGGAAGCGTTGCTGAGTCCCCGATGGATATGACAACCGCCTCCATGAAGAGACCACGAGACTACGAAAAGGTACCAGCTACAGAACGGGAACTGCGTCGACTAGAAAAGCAGTGGAGGGTGGAAGGCGCTAAGAAAGGCAAGTTAGCCTTATCGCAAACCGCGTTGCGTTCCTCGTCGCTCACTCGCGACGAGACTGAAGAAGTGAGCCTTTAGTCATTGTTTGTTAGCTGGGTTTAGAGTATGGCTTATTGGAAAAAACCGCTAAAAGTATGCACTCTAAACGTCCGAGGGCTCGCCTCGAGACGGAAGCAAGTGCAGTTGAACCGTTTGTTGAGCGAACTAGATTTAGACATCGTAGCCATACAAGAAACAAAGGTTGAGGATGAGAAGCAAACAGATAATATGGTGTTTGGTTTTCGGTCACGCTTGAATGTTTGCGTAAGCCATGCAGTCGGTTTGTCGGCAGGTTGCTGTCTTTTCCTGAGCAAAAGTGTAGGCATAGCAGTGGGGCAAGTAATAACTTGTGCAAGGGGGCGTTTCGTCGTGTGCGACATCATGTACAAAACCTGTGCGGTGAGGGTGGTGGTCCTGTATGCACCAACGACACAAAAAGAACGGCGCGACTTTTTTGAGCAGTTGGTGCCATTCCTTGAATGCAGTCGTGCGCTTATATTTTTGGGAGATTTCAACTGTGTTGTAGACTCTAAGGATCGTTCGAATAGAAATGTTGGAAAAGACCAAAGTGCCGAATTGCTGAAGTGTGTCCTCAATGAGTGCAGCTTAGAGGACGTATCAGTCCTGGTGAATGGTGAAAAACGCGTGCATTTCACACATTTTCAAGGTAGTAGTCACGCGCGACTTGACAGAATATATGTGTCGCCAGAGTTTTCGCCTACCTGTGAACAGTATGAAGTGAAACAAGTGTCATTTAGCGACCATTGCTTAGTTACGGTCACGCTGGGCGGAACGAAGCAGTGTAAATCAAAAATGAACTGGGACTTATGGAAAATAAACCCGAGGCTTACAGAAGACGAACTATGTTTAAGAAAGGTTAAGGAAAGCATTGATATTTTTTATGAGAGCTAAACAGGCGGTATTGAATCCTGGGAACGATTTAAACAGGAGGTTAAAATGAATGCAATTGAGCGCTCTTCCATTATTAAGTATGAGGAAAAGAAAGAAGAAAAGCAACTGCAAGAGCTCTTAAAATATTTAGGGTGTGATGAAGAACGAATGCCGGGTATGTTCATGCTTAATATAAAAGGCATCAAAGTTAGGCTAGAAGCTTTGGATGCCCAGAAGTACAGAGGCGCTGCGATAAGACCTCGCACGGAAAAATGGCTGGGTGGCGAGATGCCAACAAAACGCGCCCTCGCTGATGAAAAGCGATATGCGAGCGCGAACGAGATAACGGTTATTGAATACAAGGGGCAGAGGCATGATGAGCAAGACGGAATTACGAGCGCCTTCGTGGAACATTACCGTGAGCTGTTTTCGAGCAAAGCACCAAATGAAGAAGGGTTTAGAGATAACTTTTTGCCTCTGATGCCAATATTAGGCAAAGAAGTTACTGAAATAAGTGTGGAGGAAATAGAAAAGGCCATTGATGAATTGAATGTCGGAAAGTCCCCGGGTCCAGATGGTTTGAGTGCGGCCTTTTACAAGAGTCCTAAAAGTGAGTTATCTATCACGCTCTATAGGCTTTTCAAGGAGTGCTTTGATGTGGGTTATTTGCCACCATCGTTTAGCAACGCGCATACGGTCTTGGTTCCCAAGACTGAGGAGCCAGCCATGCTTTTAAAAGTAACAAGCTATAGACCGACCACGTTAACAAATGTTGATTATAAAATTCTGATGAAGATGTTAGCTAAGAGATTGCAATACATTATAAAATATATTGTTGGACCTCATCAAACATGTGGAACAAAGACCAGAAGCATATTTAATAATATTGTTACTTAGCTGTATTCGCTGTTCGTGATGAGGATGAAGAAGTGCAGCAGACTCCGAGACGACGACGACGCTGAGTGTTGTGAAATCGGTGCCCTCATCAACGTTAGTTGTGCGGACAGCTTTGGGACTGTAAATCTTCCACGTAACATCTCTTGGTGGAGGTTAATCTATTCGATCCCCTGTCACAAGCTGGATCTCCGCAGCGGCCGCCACATCGGAACCACCACGATGACTAACGACGCCTCTACCTCTACAGCCGCCGCCCCTGCTGTTGTAATGGCCCACCCCCGTGACCCCGGAACCTTCTGCGGGACCGACGACGTCGACGTGGACGACTGGCTAGCCCTATACGAGCGCGTGAGCAAGCACAACCGGTGGGATGCCACACTCATGCTCGCGAATGTAATATTTTACTTGGCTAGGACCGCGCGGGTGCGGTTTGAAACCCACGAAGACGAGCTAACATCTCGGGATATTTGCCAACAGAAGCTGCACGACCTACTCGGAAAGCCTATTGGCCGCCACATTGCCGCCAAAAAAGCGCTCGCCTCTCGGGCCCAAACGTCTACGGAGTCATACCTCACTTACATACAAGACGTCCTGTCTCTATGCCGCAAAGTCGACCAAGGCATGCGTGAGGAGGATAAAGTCGGCCATATAGTAAAAGGCATTGCCGACGATGCCTTCAACCTCCTGTTGTGCAGGGATTGCTCCACCGTGGACTCTGTGCTGCAGGTGTACCGACGTTTCGAGCAGGCGAAACAGAGGCGCATATATCACCGTTTCGACCGGCTGCCGAACACGGCTGCTAGCTCCTCCTGTATCGATATCCCGACTCCTCGACCGCCTGCGAACGACAGCACTTTGACACGCATTGTCCGCCAAGAGCTTGAGGCAATGACTCCCGCGGCCTCGCTGTCGCATACACCCGACAATACCCTGGCTACCATATCACTTATTAAGGCTGTTGTTCGCCAAGAGGTTGCGAATATGGGCCTCCATTCTACCAGCACCACCGACACCACGGATTCAGGACCTGCCCCTCCAGTAATTGCTGCCACCTCAACCAACGCCGGTTTCTCGCCCCGATATCGTTACCGCAACCCAAATGAATGGCGTACCCACGACAATCGCCCCATCTGTTTTACTTGTTCTCCCGTTGGCCACATTTCCCGCCACTGCCGTAGTCGCTGGTACACGCCATCTCGTCAGTACACCTACGTTGACCGCCGCGGAGACTATGCCCCTCGCTATTCCCCACCTCGCCCCGACCAGACCCTTGCTGACCCCGGTTCCACTGTCCGTGCTGCCACCCGTTCACCATCCCCGCAAGCACGACGTTCGCGTTCTCCTCTTCCTCGCCGCAATTCGCCACCGTCATATTCTGGCCACGTACCGGAAAATTAGCCAATGCAGCTCCCGGAGGTGACGCTGCATTTATGACCCGGACTGAAAAACCTCTGTTGACCCCTGCCCTACAAAATAACCGTATCGACGTCCTTGTGGATGGAGTTCCCGTTTCTGCTCTACTTGATACAGGCGCCCAACTGTCCGTTCTCAGCTCCCCATTTCGCCGTCGCCTCAAGACAGTCCTTACGCCAGCCGTCTCGTCCACAGTTCGCGTCGCCAATGGCAGCCCTGCTGCCGTGGTTGGCATTTGTACGGCGCGAGTTACAATTGCTGACCGTCATGCCCCAGTGCTGTTCACCGTCCTACATGAATGCCCCCACGACGTTATCCTTAGCATTGATTTCTTAACAGCCCACTCTGCCCTTATTGACTGCTCTAGCGGCCTACTTCGCTTGGACCTTCCGCTCTGCTCTGAAGACCCCTCCTGCTCACCCCGACTTCAATCAGCACAGTTTAACCGTCTTCCTCCTGAAACTGCCGTTTACATCCCTATGTCTCCATTTCCACCCGTCACAGATGGCGACTATCTCGCTTGTCCCATTACTGATGTCATGCTGCAGTGGCACGTCACCCTTCCTCACCTAATTGTGCACATATCCCAGAACCGCACCACTCTCCCAGTCCTTAACTTCAGCTTTTCAACTCAAGTTCTGCCCGAGGGAATTTCATTAGCTTCGCTGTCACCGATGACCGATTGTGCCATTTCAGCTCTGTCTACATATCATACAACTGCCGTCCCTGTCAACACCCCCTCGTCGTCCACATCGCGCCCTGATCCGCTTAACAGCATGATATCAGCTGATCTGCAACCTGAATTCGCCGCTGATTTACACAAGCTTTTGTTTACCTACAGTGACCTTTTTGACTTCGGCACCCGCCCATTGGGTCAAACGACAGTTGTAACCCACCGCATTGACACCAGGGACGCCAGTCCTATCCACAGGCGGCCCTATCGTGTTTCGCTTGCCGAGCGACGCGTCATTCAAACGGAGGTCGAAAAGATGTTAACGAACGACATAATCGAGCCTTCCAGTAGCCCCTGGGCATCCCCTGTCGTGCTGGTCAAGAAGAAGGATAACAGTTGGAGATTCTGCGTTGACTACCGTCATTTGAATAAGATAACCAAAAAAGATGTATATCCTCTTCCGCGCATCGACGACGCGCTTGATAGTTTGCACGGAGCCAGCTACTTTTCATCCATCGACCTTCGTTCCGGCTACTGGCAGATTTCTGTCGACGAGAGAGACTGTGAAAAGACAGCGTTCATTACCCCTGACGGCCTCTATCAATTTCAAGTCATGCCTTTTGGCCTATGTAACGCCCCTGCAACTTTCGAACGGATGATGGACTCATTGCTGCGCGGCTTCAAGTGGACGACTTGTCTTTGTTACTTAGACGACGTCATTGTTTTCTCGTCCACTTTTGACAGCCACCTCTCTCGCCTTTCTACCATTCTCGAGCTATTCCACCGCGCCGGCCTTCAACTCAACTCAAAGAAATGCAGTTTCGGCCATCGGGAAATCAAAGTGCTTGGTCACTTGGTTAATGCTTCCGGTGTTCAGCCTGACCCTGACAAGATACGTGCCGTCAGAGATTTTCCCACTCCGCGTTCATCCAGCGATGTCCGAAGCTTTATTGGCCTATGTTCCTATTTCCGACGATTCGTCCCGAACATCGCAGTCCTTGCTCGTCCGCTCACCCAACTCCTCAAGAAAGACGTTTCATTCTATTGGGGGCCTGAACAAGTTGCAGCTTTCTCAAAGCTTATTGCTGCACTTACTACTCCACCAGTCTTGGCCCACTTCAACCCTTCCGCCAATACTGAACTCCGTACCGACGCAAGTGGCCATGGAATAGGAGCTATTCTCTCTTAGCAACAACACGGCCGTACAAGGGTGATTGCGTATGCCAGCCGCCTCCTCTCAACACCCGAACAAAATTATTCTATTACAGAGCGAGAGTGCCTGGCGCTTGTCTGGGCTATTACGAAATTCCGCCCTTATTTGTTTGGCCGCCATTTTACTGTGATAACAGACCATCATGCCTTGTGCTGGCTTTCCTCTCTCAAAGATCCTACTGGCCGTTTGGGGCGCTGGGCGCTACGATTACAAGAATACACCTTTTCCGTCGTCTACAAGTCCGGCCGGCTTCACCAAGATGCCGACTGTTTGTCACGTCATCCCGTCGACTCCCCTAGTCCTACCGACTCTGACGATGATGCATATGTCTTATCTGTCTCCGCCTTTGCCAACATTGCCAAGGAACAGCACCTAGATCCTTCTCTGCATTCCATTATCCTCCGTCTTACCTCCGACCGCCCTGACCCATCTCTCGCCTTATTTGTGCTCCACGAGAACACCCTATACCGACGTAATATGCGACCAGATGGCACAGACCTTTTGCTCGTCGTTCCACAACCCCTGCGTTCCACCCTCCTTGAACAGTTCCATGATGCTCCCACGGCTGGCCACTTGGGTGTCTCTCGCACATACGACAGCCTGCGCCGACGTTTCCACTGGCCGGGGCTCTACCGCTCTGTCCAGCAGTACATTGCCGCGTGTGAACTGTGTCAGCGTCGGAAGAACCCCACAATTTTGCCTTCAGGTCATATGCAACCAATATCCATACCAACTGACCCATTTTCCCGTATAGGCGTTGACCTCCTCGGCCCCTTTCCAGTTTCCACCTCGGGGAACAAATGGATTGCCGTCGCCACCGATTACGCTACTCGGTACGCTACTACCCGAGCCATCCCGACCAGCTGCGCCACAGACGTCGCTGACTTCCTTCTAGAAAACGTAATTCTTCATCATGGTGCTCCTCGCGAACTACTAACTGACCGTGGCCGCTGTTTCCTGTCGCGAGTGGTTGACGAAATTCTCCGTTCGTGCTCCTCCGCCACAAATTCACCACCGCATATCACCCCCAGACCAACGGCCTCACGGAACGTCTAAACCGTACCCTCACAGACATGCTGGCCATGTATGTGTCTGACGACCATCGAGATTGGGACGTTCATCTCCCCTTTGTCACATTTGCCTACAATTCATCTGTCCATTCTACCGCTGGATACTCCCCATTTTATTTATTATTTGGCCGACACCCGTTACTACCCTTCGACACCTCTCTACCCGCGGCAGACGCCACCAGTACTTACACCAGTGATGCCGTCACACGTGCTCATGATGCCCGCCGGATAGCTCATGCCAGGCTCTTTGCATCCCAAGACTCTCAAAAGATCCGGTACGACAGCCGCCACCGTGATGTCCACTACACTCCTGGATCTCTCGCTTTGCTGTGGCTCCCGTGCCGTCGAGTGGGCTTGTGTAAAAAACTTTTGCCCCGTTACACTGGCCCTTACCGTGTTTTGCTCCCCGTGACCGACGTCACCTACGAAGTTGAATCTGTGGTTCCGAAGTCCACGTCCACAGCTCCAACCTCCGAAATAGTGCATGTGTCCCGTCTGAAGCCCTATCATCAACGTTCTACTTCGCTAACATAGACCGCACCGGGACTGTGCTTTTCCCGCGGGGGGGTAGTGTTACTTAGCTGTATTCGCTGTTCGTGATGAGGATGAAGAAGTGCAACAGACTCCGAGAAGACGACGACGCTGAGTGTTGTGAAATCGGTGCCCTCATCAACGTTAGTTGTGCGGACAGCTTTGGGACTGTAAATCTTCCACGTAACAATATTCATGTAGTGCGTAGTGTGTTAGAGTGCTGCGATGCTCTAGACAGGAGAGTGGCCATGGTTCAAGTGGATTTCGAAAAAGCATTTGATGGTGTGTCTCATGAAATATTGTACTGTTTGTTGGGACATATTGGTGTTGGTGCCGTTGTATTGAAAGGAGTTATAATGGCTTATGCATGTTGTTCTACACGCCTTATGATTAACAAAGTGTTATCTGAAAGAATTGATGTAAGAGCATCTGTGCGGCAGAGATGTCCACTGTCTCCTCTCCTCTTTGCTATATATTTGGAACCATTGTGTTGAATGGTAATTGCTAACGACTATATCCGTGGTTTTAAGCTGGGATTATGTGAAGTGAAAATATTGGTATACGCTGATGATGTGCTTTTTTGTGAAGATCGTGAAAGCGTTTCGGAAGCTTTGAAAGTAACACAAAGGTATTGCAGGAAGACTGGTAGTGATGTTAATTTAAAGAAAAGTCTCCGAGTCTGGCACGGAGAATGGGAAGAGGAACCGGAAATTTTCTGTGGAGTAAGATGGGCTACAAAGCCCGGAGTTTATTTGGGAGTCCCATTGGACAAATACGGGGAAAATACGAAATACTGGAATGAAAAAGCGGAAGAAATACGGGAAAGGACGAAAGGATGGATAAGACGTAACTTCTCGATTTTCGCCCGTGCGACTGTATGCAATACCTTTTTGGTGGCAAGAATAATGTATTTACTTCAAGTATTGTATTGTGCTCGAAGCAATATACAAAGGTTCCATCGTGTATTTGCGGTCTTCATTTTGTCGTCCATCTGGGAACGAATTAGCAGAGATAATCTCTTTCGGCGAGTTAAAGACGGAGAGTTGTCTCTAATGCATCTATATGTGCGGCAGATGGTTTTAAGGTTTTGTTTCCTACGTGACCAAAAAGATGCAATGAGAACCTTTATGCAAATCATGCTATCCAGTGCAATTCCAGAGCTTATAGTGTCTTCATGCTCTGCTAGGGGATACACTGTGTCACGCTTCCTGCGGGAAGTGGTGTGGTCGTTCAAGTTTTTGCGCGTGAGGTACTCTGTAGAGTATTTAGCGACGGTACCACCTAAGCGACTGTACAAGGATCTTATTTCACAATTGTTTCCAGCTCCATTGTACAGAACCTTATACTGTGAAGGCCCAGGGAAAGATGTGCTCAAACGAGTTAAAAACATGACTGTTGCACCGGGCATAAAAACATTCTTTTTTAAATTGCATACAGGAACCCTCCCAGTCAAAACATGGATGGAAGAAAAGGGCCTTTTTGTACCTTGGAGCTCAAACTGTCTACTATGTAGGAAGCCTGAAACAGTTGAGCACGTGTTTCTGGATTGTTGGGATGCGGTGTTTTAGTGGGATGTGTTACAAAGGACACTTAAAAAAGACCTGCCATCGACGCCACGTGGAATTCGGTACTTGACAACTATTAATGATGATTTTCAGTACGACATCATCATGCTATTGGGCCTTCACAGTATTTGGAGGAGTAGGATGGCTTATAGACACTGTGATGTCGATGCACGATCTGTATGTGATTATTTTGTTGAACAAGTGTATAAACTAAAAGAAATTTTGAAGCAGCAAGAAGCTGCGGAGGAGGTCTTGAATCTGATGGGCGAACTTGTGGTAATGAAAGTCTTTTAGACACGGTTGTCAGCCAAGGAGCATGGCAACCACGATCTTTTACTGATGTATTTGTACCAATTCATGCAACAAAGAAAAAAAAGCCGGGGTGGTGCAGTGGTAAGACGCCCGACTACTATGCCGGAGTACCCGGGTTCGAACCCGACCTCGGGGGCTGCGTTTCGATGGAGGCGAAACGAAGAGCCATCCGTGTGCTGTGCGATGTCAGCGCACGCTAACATCGCACAGCACCAAGATCCCCAGTTACTCCGAAGCCCTCCACTACGGCCCCTCTTTCTCTTTTCACTTTCACTCCCACCTTCCTCCCTCCCCTTACGGCGCGGTTGAGGTGTTCACAGAAAGCAAGTGAGTCAGTTACCTCGCCTTTCCCTTCCTATAAATCAAAATCAATCAGGCAGCGGAGGTGGCTCAGCTACGGAGCCAGTAGCAGGCCCGTGCATTTTCTTTTCCTTCTTCCTACAGCCACAACAACAACAACAACAACCGAAGCGGTGGCGGGTGCAATGACGGCCTACAACAGATAAAAATTCGGTGGCAGGATAGCCCCCGCCGCAAGCGGCGGTGTCCAACCTGTCCTAGTCCTATCAGGAGAGTAGCACTTCGAGGCTAGCAGCCGTCGTTGTGATTGGCTAAGCCGTTTTGTGAGGTCACAGCCACATGGCTTCGCGAAGGTAATTCAAACTAAGTCCGGTTAATGGCTCAAACTCGTGACTCTCCCTGCCAGGTCTTTCAAGGTCGCCAGCCAACGGAAGGAGTGGAGCCCACGACTGACCAACGATTGACCATGACCTCTTGTAGTGCTTCCGGAATAAAAATGAATCGATTGGAGCGGTACCAACCCTCCCAGTTCAAAAGCAGGTACACAGCTTCAGTAGCCGAGTGTGTTAACCACTGAGGCACCGCGGTGGACTCTCACTCGTTATAAGCAGGTGGAAGGTTAAACCTCCGCCATTTGACGCGGGGCTCCCAGATGGCGCCACATCTACAACTAAAACTGCAACGCGCGAGGTCCTTAGCCAGAGAAAGTGTGTACAACCCTCTTTCTCACGACACTAAAATACTACACGAAAGTTTCTGAATTTTAATGCTAAAAGATTACACACCAAAAGCGGTTTACGTAGCAGTACACATGGCCACTACGCAACAAGCAAGCAAAAGCAATTTAAAAAAAATGAAGCCATACGCGATCAACGTAATTCGTGTGCTGGTGTATACATAACACATAATACTGCCTGCCGTCTACGTCTCTGCACTGACTTGGCTGTCATACAACCTGTTTGTGCCTTTTGTTTTCATCGTGGTTTTGTGCCATCGGGATGGATGGATGGATGGATGGATGGATGGATGGATGGATGGATGGATGGATGGATGGATGGATGGATGGATGGATGGATGGATGGATGGATGGATGGATGGATGGATGGATGGATGGATGGATGGATGGATGGATGGATGGATGGATGGATGGATGGATGGATGGATGGATGGATGGATGGATGGATGGATGGATGGATGGATGGATGGATGGATGGATGGATGGATGGATGGATGGACGGACGGACGGACGGACGGACGGACGGACGGACGGACGGACGGACGGACGGACGGACGGACGGACGGACGGACGGACGGACGGACGGACGGACGGACGGACGGACGGACGGACGGACGGACGGACGGACGGACGGACGGACGGACGGACGGACGGACGGACGGACGGACGGACGGACGGACGGACGGACGGACGGACGGACGGATGGATGGATGGATGGATGGATGGATGGATGGATGGATGGATGGATGGATGGATGGATGGATGGATGGATGGATGGATGGATGGATGGATGGATGGATGGATGGATGGATGGATGGACTAAACTTTAATGTCCAGCAGATAAGGTGATCTACCCACCCCCCGACACGCAGGTCAAGGGGCGGGTGCCGCCGCCTCAGAGGCAGGCCGGGAGGTCTTGGGTCCCAGCAGCCTCTTCAGCCAGTTGGACGAGTAGGAGCTGGAGCTCAGGGTCCGAGCTGCGCAGCAGGGTCTCCCAGGTGTCTCTACAGCCTATATTGTTCGTCCTGGGAGAATACGGGCATTCCCATATTATGTGGTCGAGGGTCCCTCTCGCCCCACAAAGATTGCACTTGTCACTCCTAGCCTCAGGGAACATGTGGTTCGCCATAACCGGGTGCGGATATGTATAAGTTTGCAGTCGCCTCCACGCCACTGCTTGTCTGCTGTTTAATTTCGGGTCTGGTGGGGGTACCAGTCTACGATCCAATCTGTAGTGCTGCGTGATCTCCCCATATTTTAGCAAGCGCTCTCCGCTTCCTCGGTCATCAAGTGGCCCTGTAGCGGCTCGGCGGTAGAGATCTCGAGCCAGCTTGTGAGCCGCCTCGTTGCCGGGGACGGCTTCGTGCACAGGAGTCCAAATTATTTGAATTTTCCTATCCAACTTTTTCTGGCCTAGAATTCTGGCTGCTAAGGGCGAGATCCTGCCCTTGCTAAAATTTTGTATGGCAGTTTTGCTGTCACTGATGACAAACTTCGCTTCCGTTCCGACGCAAGCTAACGCGATCGCAGTTTCCTCGGCTATTTCTTTGCTCCGCCCGCGCAAAGTGGCAGCTGTCACGGGATTGCTCCGGCCGCTGACGACCGTTGCTACCGTGAAACTGCCACCACCTCCCGCAGCGTCTACATAGGCCACTTCATGTTCCGAAATTTCGCCGAATCTAATTTCTAATGCTTCGGCTCGTTTTTTCCTCCTGTCTTTGTTATATTCCGGGTGCATGTTTTTTGGCAGCGGGGGGATCACCAAATTTTGTCTGACTTCTCTAGCTACCTCCACCTTGACCGTGGGACCCCTATCCGGATTTATTCCAACTTTCGTCAAAATGACTCTTCCTGTCTTCGTGGTGCTAAGTCTCTCAATATGAGAGGTTCGCACCGCTTCCGCAAGTTCTGCCCATGTGTTGTGTACCCCTAGAGCCATCACTCTCTCGGTGGATGTGCATATAGGCAGTCCCAGCGCTCTTTTTACGCATTTTCTCATTAGAGACTCATTTTTTTCTTTTTCCACCGCTTTCAAATCTAGATACGGCGTTGCGTAGCTCACTC
This sequence comes from Amblyomma maculatum, assembly GCF_055883805.1. NCBI lineage: Eukaryota > Metazoa > Arthropoda > Arachnida > Ixodida > Ixodidae > Amblyomma > Amblyomma maculatum. The sequence continues at coordinate 149,234,355 of NC_139345.1, read as the reverse complement.
GGCTGAAGATGTAGGCCTGTATCAGTTTCATCAATTTTTTTTCCTTTAACCCTCGGCCTCTGCTGGCCACCCGCCTAATTAGGCTCAGGGTCTGCATCGCGTGATTCTCAAGCCTCTTGATGGTCTCGCCATTATGTCCGTGTGACTGGAGAATGAAGCCCAAGATTCTGATTTGCTCGACTATTGGTACCTCGTTACCCGCCACTTTAATTTTGATCTCCGACGGTGCCTTGCACCTTAAGTGCTTCGGATTGTATATAAACAATTCTGATTTCTGCGGCGAGCACGCTAGGCCTCTCTCTGCCGCGTAATCGACTATAATGTCGGTGGCGGCTTGGAGCAGGTTTTCGACGCACGAATCACTTCCCCGGTTGACCCAAAGGGTGATATCATCCGCATATATACTAAATTTTAATCCTTCCAGCTTTGCCAATTGCACGGGGAGTTCCCTCATAGCCACGTTGAAGAGTAGGGGGGACGGCGCTGATCCCTGGGGCGTACCCTTACTCCCTAGCTCTATTGCGGGGGATTCCAGCGTCTGGAACTTCATGCAGGCCGCTCTACCCGTCAGAAAGTCCCTGAAGTACCGATATGTCCTGGTACCTACATTAATCTTGTTCAGCCCTTCCAGGACCGCCTCATGTTTTACGTTGTCGAAAGCCTTCGTGAGGTCGAGCCCCAAAATTGTTTTCGCATCTTTAGACTTTGAGTCTATTATGTCATGTTTGATTTGGAGCATGACGTCCTGCGTACACAAGTGAGGACGGAACCCGACCATCTCATGTGGCCACAGATCACCCTGCTCCATGAAACTCATCAGTCTGGTCTGGACGACGTGCTCCATCAATTTCCCCACGCATGAGGTTAAGGAAATTGGTCGTAAATTTGCTAGTTGAGGAGGCTTCCCTGGTTTCGGTATTAAAATAATACTTGCCGTCTTCCACTGTTGTGGGAGCTCGCCTTTTTCCCAACATTCCTGCATATACTCCGTTAGATACCTAATGGAGTCATCATCTAGGTTCCTGAGCATTTTGTTCGTTACTGCGTCAGGACCTGGAGCCGACTTCGTTTTAAGTCTTACAATCTCCGCCCTCACTTCCGCTTCTGTGAGACTTCTGTGGTACTCTCGGTGTGTATTTGGTGAACGCATGTAGGTGTGAGATGCGCCCTCCAGCTCTAGTGGGTGCCTTGAAGTTGTAGGCTTCACACAATGCCGAACGCCCTTTTGCTATAATGGGCATTCCAATCCTTCCGCTTAAGGGAGGGTGCCATGAGGGACACATTTAACTTCAGCGAAGGCCTGAAAGAGACGTCTATTTTGGGAACGAAGCACGGAGAAATTCGCACTTGCGCGGAGCAGGTTGTGCAGTCTGTGGACAGCCTTTTGCTTAATTCGAATCTACAGTGTGTTTAACACGTTACTAAGGCTTACAGGAGTGTAAGGCTACGTTTCTGGGATGAGCAAAGATAATGTGGTAAATAGCAGTCAGAGCGAAACAGGCTGAGATCGATTATCGCTGTAATTTTTAAACAATTCCTTATATTTATTCCGTTCGGATAATGTTGGTCCTGCACACTCCTATTTGCCTTCTACTTTCAATAACCTTCACAAAGCTACCTAAGCACGCGCACTTTGCATCTCACAATAAAACTTATTATGAGATCCAAACAAAGTACACAGGCAATTTCGCTACATCATGGTGAAATCTGTCGGAATAGTGTTGAACAATGTAATCTCCAACGGTTGTTTTAAATAATATGTGATTTAGTTTTATTTTTCTTCATTATTAAGGCGTATTAGTAATCCTGTATTTTGTGAACAATCCGCGAAGATTTCTACACTTTTTTCCATTTTTATGTTTGCTTTACTGCTGCTTTATCTCTCGCATGTTAGTGTTAATATCGGCTCGGGAACGCTCCATCAGTCCTGATTCTCGGTTTGCCTAAACTTTCTCCTTGAGCTTTGATATGAAACCAAACAATTTTCCAAAAAGAATTTCCTAAAACATCTGTTCATTTATTCAGAGCACATTAGGGCAGTTTTACATATAACTACATTCACCGACCCTTGCACATCATCTAATTTGCGCCTGCACCAACCATTGAACATCAGCCTGAACCAACATTGTTCGTAGAGAAGACTCACAACGCTGGGCCACGTTTTCTCCCTTTTCTCTGGTTACTGTCTTTTGCCAGCTCTCTGGGATTTCAGTGTTGACTCTCAGAAGGTAAGCCTGGTGAATATATCAACCAGCATATCTCTTCGGAGAGTGCACTGATCCGAGATTTGAAAGCAATTAATCGTTTACCCAGGCGCGAAGGGTGTTATAAAAGAAGTTACCCTGTAGTCCAAAGCTTGAACGACTACTTGCGCCAGGATTCCTCCAAGGCTTCCGTAGAGGGCCGGCGGCGGCGCATTGGCATCGATCAGTAGTCCCGTCACAACGCCCGGGCTAAGGTGCACGCTATTCCACCAGGCGTCGTACTCTACCGGCCGAGAGTGGTGCTGCAACAGCGAGTCATCCAAAGGCCAGTTAGCGGCGAAGAGCTTATGCTGCCGCGCTACGTCCAGCCATCTGTCGAAGACCGTGCGGTGTCGGTAAGGCCGTTTCCCATCCCTCGCGGCGCCCAGCAGGAGTGGAGTACGCCGGTCCCTGGCTAGGCCTGTACGTTCTAAAACCAATGCGGACCAAGGCTCCAGCGTCATATTGCCGACGATGGCGACGGCTTCTGTGCGTGCCTCCTCGTCCATCCACCGCGCTGCTTCGAGCAGCTGAGACGTTGCCGCCTTGATGTCTCCGAAGATAGTAGTCACGGCGTCTAAACCCGACTGCTGGAGACTCGAGGCAACGCGCTCTGGTAGCAGCACTGACTCGTAGCGGCTTTCGGCAGCTGCGTAGCAGCTAGCTGGTCTGATGAAAAGAGAAGTTGTTGATACAAAAGTCGTTAAAGACGTTATCAATATCGCCAATCGTCGCATCCGTTATATAAGATGAGAATTTATCACAGTCACTTAATCACCCTCTCCTCTTTAAAGTACATTATCTGAGTGACGTTTTCAGGCATTTCAGTGTGCCCCCGCCGGGGTGGCGCAGTGGTTACGGCGTTCGACTACTGTTCCCAAGGATGCGGGATCGAATCCCGGCCTCGGCGGCCGCTTTTCGATGGAGGCGAAAAGCAAGGCGCCCGTGTGCTGTGCGATGTCAGTGCACGTTAAAGAACCCCAGGTGGTCGAAATTTCCGGAGTCCTCCACTACGGCGTCTCTCATAGCCTGAGTCGCTTTGGGACGTTAAACCCCACAAACCAACCAACCAACCATTTCAATGTGAAGCTCATGCGAAGAGGCTGGCACATATCGGCAGTGATGTTACAGCAAGAAGCAATCGAGAGCAGACCGTTAACATTCCCCGACCAAGCCTGTCATTTGAAAATATTTGGCAGGCGGTTGTCAAGACCCTCTACCACTTCTGCTTTGCTCCCAAACCTAATAATTAAAAAGTTAGTTAAATACATTTTAACGCGAAAGCATTTCTTGTCACGTAATTGGCGTCGTCAGAGCGTGTCCGCACACTACTATCAATCGTTAATGAGAAAAAATCGTGTCTACGTCAGGACTCCAGCCACCATCTTTCCTTGCCGCCGCCGAGCGCCCTTACCGCTAGACTAGCTGACTTCACGGGTACGTGTCCATACTTCTTCTTGTTTAATGTAAGGACGCTGGAAGGCGTTCAGGGAAGGTAAAAAAATAATAAGAGTGATAATAGAAAGCAAAATATATAGCGAGTGAAGAAAAATAAAAACGGTAAAATTAAAAATAACAATGAAGACTGAAACACAAAAACAAATAATGTTTAAGACTAAAATTTAAATGAAGTAAAACTAGAAACTATAAATACAAAAATAAAAACACTAAAGACACTCAAAAGAGTTAAGTGAGTGAACATAAACTTGTAAACGATAGAAAAACAATGAAACGCAGAACGAGCTCATAACAGAACTAGGCCCGGAATCACTTAATGCTTTTGAATTTCCGCACGTGATGAGGCCTAGTGCACCCTGTCGTTTTTTTTTTTTGTTTGTTTCCTAATAAGGTTTAGATGATTGCAAACTTCAGTAGACTAGTTCATGCAGCGCGCAAGAACACTCCCTTAATTTCATTGGTTTCGGGTATAGAGATATTTCTAAAACATTCATCACACTTTGACGGGACACCAGGTATATATGCCCCTCTACGTAAGCTTCATGCGATCGACCTTTCGTTGTGCTGCCTCTCAGACAGCAGACAAAATTAAAATATCCCGGTGCAGACACAGCAAAAAAAAATCATACTGTTTGCGAGTGGTTTTGGGAGATGCAGAGCGAATTTTATTCTTTGTCCATTTAAATTTAAGCCAGTGTTTTCCCATCAATCTTGTTATATGGCGTATATGTTTCTGCACGTGTCGATCATCGCTACAAAGTTGCCATACCTCGCCAGAACAGAATGACGTTTGGACACTCATTTCTACCAAGAACATGCCATCACTGGAACCACTTACCTGCTGCCTGCTGACTTGGTCGCTATCACCTACAACCATTACTTTCGCATTTCTCTCACTAACTTACTGTGAAACTTCAGGTGGCACATTACCACTGCTTGAGGTTTTTATTTTTTTTTGTTTTTTGTAGTTAGCACTCAGTGGGCAACCAAGAAATCCCACTGTCATCCCAGCATGTTGTTTCAGATCTTTTGCAACACCCAGCACCTATTGAAGCAGAACTTTATCGCCCATTTAGCGGATTGAATGACAAAGCCCCTGCCCTAACTGTAAACGAGCTTCTTGTTAGCTAAAACGATTCGAACATATATGCACGTAACTCTTCTAACAGGGCTTCTGCTGTGGAACTGCGTAAGAAATTTCTGAGCGTGTGCACCTGACGCTAGGCTACACAGCAATTCGTTCTCGATTTCGACGCCAGGATTTTGAATCCATTTTCTTGGAAAAGGGAGGGTAAAAAAAGTGGGCTTGAAAAAAGGGCAGCCCAATGCGGAAACTACCTAGCATCTTGGGCAGCGTGTCCCATTTCGTGGATGGAGTTCAGAGCCTGGCCTCGGACGATGTTCGCGTGCTCCTGGACAAACCACCAGGCGACGCAACGCAGCAGCTCGCCGTTGGTAAAGCGGGCCAGCAAGCGGTTGAGCAGTGCGAAGGGTGCGTCGTCCGTGAGCAGCATCCGATCGTAGGCGCGCAGCTCGTGCGGCCGTAGGTGCGCACCCAGGAATGCCATCCACTGGGCGCTGCTTACGTTTGGGGTGTACAATCCGGCGTCGCCCAGGCGCACCGATCGAGCTTCGCGGGAGGCGCCATGCACTGACCTGCGGGGCACCCAACGTATTGTTTTTTTCTCTCTCTCTCTCTCTCTCTCTCTCTCTTTGGACTGGACCACGCCACCCCTGACGCTGAACCGTATAAAGAGCGGTGAAAAGAAAACACAAGAACAGAAGTGCGAAAATCACTGACTTTTATAAATATACATTTTGTTTGAGCAAGAGTAGGCGGCTTGGGGTTCAGCGGCCAAAGAACAGTATTGTCAAGGAGTGTGTTATCGGGCTAATATCGGGTGACCAACCTAAATATAACCAAGGTTTTAAAAAGTTCAGTTAGTCCTAGCACAGTGAAACCAATTCAAAACATTCAGAGTCATCTGCACTAATCTGCAGTATTTTTTCGTTCACTAAAGTTAACTAATGTTAGAAATATTAGCTGACTTCTTAATCACCGAAATAAAAAAGAAGTGTCAAAGCGAAAGTTGAAGATTAGCTACGCTGTTTCCATCAAGCTAGCATTTACGTTCAGTGATTTTCGTACCAACCAAAACCGATACCTGGATAATTAAAGAAAATTCCTAGTGAGAGCAGCGCCACTTTAAAGCCCCGAGAGGCATCCCACACAAAATTCCGCTTTCCTCTGCAGTTCTTTGCCCGACGACGCTAGGTATACACACTTGGCGCATGATTTAAATAGCACCTGGTCACATAAGACAATTTTTGAAAGTCTATAAGTAGAGGTGCGTAAGGCGTAGCTTCACTAAACAACACAGCTAGCCGTTTTTCGAGAACATTTGCATTGACACTTTCCATCTCAAGGCAATAATTAAAAAAATTATCTGATTAGTCTTCACTAATTATTCAACTTCGATGAACGAAAAATACAGCACATTTTAGTATAGGCGACTCTGGACAGCTCTGATTTGGTTTCAGGGGGCTGGGGACCACCGTATATTTAAGACCTTGGTTACATTTAGCTGCGCGCGCGCGCGCGCGCGCGCGCGCGCGTGTGTGTGTGTGTGTGTGTGTGTGTGTGTGTGTGTGTGTGTGTGTGTGTGTGTGTGTGTGTGTGTGTGTGTGTGTGTGTGTGTGTGTGTGTGTGTGTGTGTGTGTGTGTGTGTGTGTGTGTGTGTGTGTGTGTGTGTGTGTGTGTGTGTGTGTGTGTGTGTGTGTGTGTGTGTGTGTGTGTGTGTGTGTGTGTGTGTGTGTGTGTGTGTGTGTGTGTGTGTGTGTGTGTGTGTGTGTGTGTGTGTGTGTGTGTGTGTGTGTGTGTGTGTGTGTGTGTGTGTGTGTGTGTGTGTGTGTGTGTGTGTGTGTGTGTGTGTGTGTGTGTGTGTGTGTGTGTGTGTGTGTGTGTGTGTGTGTGTGTGTGTGTGTGTGTGTGTGTGTGTGTGTGTGTGTGTGTGTGTGTGTGTGTGTGTGTGTGTGTGTGTGTGTGTGTGTGTGTGTGTGTGTGTGTGTGTGTGTGTGTGTGTGTGTGTGTGTGTGTGTGTGTGTGTGTGTGTGTGTGTGTGTGTGTGTGTGTGTGTGTGTGTGTGTGTGTGTGTGTGTGTGTGTGTGTGTGTGTGTGTGTGTGTGTGTGTGTGTGTGTGTGTGTGTGTGTGTGTGTGTGTGTGTGTGTGTGTGTGTGTGTGTGTGTGTGTGTGTGTGTGTGTGTGTGTGTGTGTGTGTGTGTGTGTGTGTGTGTGTGTGTGTGTGTGTGTGTGTGTGTGTGTGTGTGTGTGTGTGTGTGTGTGTGTGTGTGTGTGTGTGTGTGTGTGTGTGTGTGTGTGTGTGTGTGTGTGTGTGTGTGTGTGTGTGTGTGTGTGTGTGTGTGTGTGTGTGTGTGTGTGTGTGTGTGTGTGTGTGTGTGTGTGTGTGTGTGTGTGTGTGTGTGTGTGTGTGTGTGTGTGTGTGTGTGTGTGTGTGTGTGTGTGTGTGTGTGTGTGTGTGTGTGTGTGTGTGTGTGTGTGTGTGTGTGTGTGTGTGTGTGTGTGTGTGTGTGTGTGTGTGTGTGTGTGTGTGTGTGTGTGTGTGTGTGTGTGTGTGTGTGTGTGTGTGTGTGTGTGTGTGTGTGTGTGTGTGTGTGTGTGTGTGTGTGTGTGTGTGTGTGTGTGTGTGTGTGTGTGTGTGTGTGTGTGTGTGTGTGTGTGTGTGTGTGTGTGTGTGTGTGTGTGTGTGTGTGTGTGTGTGTGTGTGTGTGTGTGTGTGTGTGTGTGTGTGTGTGTGCGTGTGCGTGTGTGCGTGTGTGCGTGTGTGCGTGTGTGCGTGCGTGCGTGTGTGCGTGCGTGCGTGTGTGCGTGCGTGTGTGCGTGCGTGTGTGTTTGTGTGTGTGTGTGTGTGTGTGTGTGTGTGTGTGCGTGCGTGCAAAAGACGCTAGAACGCAATTTCGCAAGAAGGGAAACGCCTTGATTCTTCTGTTCGTCCACGTCCTTGCAGCTCTTTATTCTCTTTAACCATTCCACCGTAAGATACATTGCATATTTAAATGGACCTTAAGGTGCGTGTTTGCATAAGTCCATCTTTGGCAGTTCAGCCCGTATTGTCCTTAGTGCGCAGCATGGCAATATTAGTGCGATGTCCGCAGGGGAATATCTTAAGCTTGAGTATATTTCAAGTAAATAAGTTATACTAATTAGCATTCAACCAAGCGCTGCCCTACGTATTCAACAAAAAGCTGCCTAACTTTCATAGAAATATTCATTGAAAAAGAAAAAGAAATTATAACTGTCATTGGGATCGAAGCTTCGACCCCTGCTTGTTCAGGGTTGCTGCTGTACTAGATTTATAGCGTATGCTAACCAGGACAGCTAGCTAGCAGATGACGCAGTGATGTCGAACTGTCCAAACAAAATTATCTATACGGCTGTGCTTATATAGAACCTGGCGACTAACTACTAATGTAGTCAAATAGGGGACTACATGCGTGCAAGGTCCATCGACGCTCTACCTGAAGCTAGGAGGAGCGACGGCTCGAGTTATGTATTTCCATTCCTTCTTTCCTATCCCACTAACTCGAATGTTTCACTGGATGGAGGTTATCATATTCGGAGCTAGCCTTCTGTGGCTATGCAGCCAAGGCTACTACGACAGTGCGTTACTGAGTGTTTCAACTTTCAACCAACACCAAGTATTTGAGTCATATTTGGCATTAGTTAAGGTCTGGGTTTCAGCTCCATCTTTACATTGAATAACAAATTTTTGACCTGCTAATTACATTGAAATGTGCTCCTTACACCACTGCAGGCATATGTGAACATAAGTTCCTGACTAGCGATTAACTTACGAGACGTAAGTTGTCAGAATAAGCACGTTGCGAAATCGTAGACAAACTGATGAGAAGACGAAGCGGACGTGCCCAACGTACACTTCGAGAGACTGCCGACAAGCAGTGCAGGCTTCGGCATGCGCATGGCACATTATACTGACCTTAAATTGCTCTGCGATAACATGGTCTATACTAACACATTACTGATAAGTATTGCACTATATTGTAATATAGTTGTCAAGTTAATAATTTGATAACGGTAAGACATTCTAGAGCACGATACGCGATAGTTCAAGAGAAAATTTATCCTGCTGCGAAGTAAGCTTGTGCGTGTCGGTTCTGCAGCTTTGTTGCATAGTCACAGAAAGTTTTGCCGGAGTGTAGGAAGCCTGCCTAATTTGGATGGCACGGAGTTTCAGCCAGATAGCCTTAAAAGGCCCCGTTCTCTGGAATAACTGGCGACAGCCTTTTCGGCGTTGTAAGCGAAAAATAACGGGTGTGGTTCAAGTATGCGGTCGTTGGTAAGTGGCACGGCCGTGCAATGACGATTGGTGGTCAATGTGTGTGACCCAGCGAGGGCACATGACACTGTCGAGTTGGGAGGGACTACCAACTCGAGCTTTGTATTTTATCTTGTAAACGAAGCCTGGTCGTTTCTTTTTTTCATGGTAGGTTCCCAGCGCTTTATTTTGCCTGCTTTCTTATTTCTTTTAAATGATACCTACTGCCTGGAATTTATTTATTTATTAATCAGCCAACATCTTGTGCGTGTTTCCTGGCAATTGCTGTCTTTGTCTTTACGATCAACCGGCATTGATTTCCAAATTATAATTTAATTTGAAACATATTTTTGCGAAGAAGATCGGCAGTTGCGCAAGAACAGCCCTCGCGCTAGGCCGGCCATTAAATCATCTTTCATCCTGTTGCCATGCTGTGCCATCTTCTCTCTTTTCGCCACGTATCATCTTGGTGCAGTGCGGTTAATCCCCCTGCTTGCCTTGAAGCGCCGACGCCATCCGTATGTCAGAAACCGTCGGCCAAGAGCCCGTGGACATCGCCGCGCAGCTCCGCCCCAGCCCTTCTTGCCCAGACCCAACCAGGTGAAACTACTGCCGCCCCGCGCCAAGCCCGAATATGAAGGCAAGTCGCACATACGAACCGACCAGAGCCGATACCAGACCAAGGAACTGAAGTATCCGAAGGACAGAATACGCTACCCCCGGCCAAGCCATCCGACGTGACGTCGTGTCATCGGCCCCATGGTTATTTTGGAAGCGGATGGTTGAAAATCTCCAGGGGAAGCGGATCACCCAAGCATCAATCATCGTGGTTTCAAGCAAGCTATTTTATTCTCTTCTATGTTTCCTTCGATATCATCGCCATCACCTCATCCTAAACTTCAAGGAACAGATCGGGACTATGACTCGGAGACACCGAGAAAGGTTGCAGAATATCGGCAATGGCTTGGGAGGAACCGTCGCGCTAGGCCAGTCATTTAATCACATTTCACCCTATCGCCACATTGTGCCATCTTCTCGTTTGTCGTCACGTTTCAATATTTCAGGCTTTCTTTTCTTTCTAGTCCCAGCTCATTTATTTTGACTTAAGCCTATTATATGTATGCTGAGGTAGGCATTTCCTCACAATTTATTTTTTAATACGTTATAGGTCACTTTAGTACAAAATTAAAAGGATGTCTGGCAGTTGGTAATTCATATGTGACACGATCATGCACTGACTGGTCGTCGAGTTGCCTGACGTCATGAGATGTGTCCGCGAAACGTCGTAATAGGTTCCGACGTCAGAATAATTTCACCGTACAGGATGTCGCAATAGGCTCTGATCTCGGTATAATTTCACCGTTCGGTAAGTTAGGCCTAGTTCCTATAAAAACCGCCGTAGAGCTGCGTGTCACTTTAGTCCCGCATGTCTAGGATAGAATTCCTGAGATGCCGATGTCGTCGACGACGAAACCAAACAAAAGGAAGAAACGAAATTATGACAAGTGCAGAAGCACACAAGATAGAGGTAGAAAAGAACAAGAAGAAAAGATTGAGCTCCTAAGCTAAGCTAAGTACAATCCAGTAATTTTTTTTTAACGTCGTAGCTTGTTTCGAGGCTCACACCACAGTGTAACAAGAAATATTCTTACACCATAGCTTGCACTGTTTACATACTTAATCTGATCGAGGCTTTCAAGCATGCAAAGTAATTAAATGTATAAAAGAATGGGCCTCTGATGTTCCAACTTTGCGAGTGCCATCTATTTCATCCAAGCCTTCATCGATAATTCTATATAGCTATGTGGTGGCTTTATCACGGTTAGCAGATGTCGGAAAAAATGCGAATAAATTTAACTTCCGGCTGGTTTTTAATTTCAGAGTTAACTATTATTGCTAGGGAGCTGGCGAAAAAAGATTTGTTCGTGACCATTAGTACAGTCATATCTTCTTCTAGAGCTTTGATAAATGCAGCTCGAAAATCCCACTACTGGTGGTGGTAGGGAAAGCAATTTATTGTATACTAAAGGAGAGTACTACATGTAGGTATGCTTTGGCCGACTTTTACAGAGCCGACCCATACCACACTAGGTGGAGTCCTTAGTGTGGCCTCGACCGTTGCCCGGGCTCGCTCGACCAAGGCCTTTTGAGCTTGTAGGTATGAGCAGCTGAGCAGCGTCGCCTTGCCGCTTAATCAGTGACGCCCATTAAATCACCTCACTCTGTGCCCCGCGTGCCAAGTGCCTCCCTCTACCACCCACGCTGCGATGCTCGCTGCTGCAACTGCGTTTGCTTTGGACCCAGGAGACGAAAGGGTCATAAATCATGTACCGTGTGCCACTTGGTGACCTTCACTGGCCTACATCGGTTGGCTCTTTGGGCTTTGGAATTAGGCGAGAAATGCCAAAATTTCTTCCGCTACAGCCCCGAATGTAACCGCATTTCCTAAGTTCGAAGAGCTAATGTGGCTACCACTGATAGCCACATACCCCTCATCTCAACCAGGTGCACATCAGTACTGGTTAGACACTTAACCATTAGAATTTACTTAACAGCGTTTCAAGCTAACGTCGCTCACTCGTTGTCTGAAGTTCGCCAATGATAGCACTACTGTTGAGCAGGAGACAGTTGTTTTACCTTTAGAGGCAGTAGCCTTGAAAAGCCTCGTATATCTACGGATGGACAGAGACTTACCTCGAAACGATGTTGTTGACGGCGTCCTCAGTCTCCAGAAGGTCTTCGATCCAAGATGTGGGCGTGTCGTCGGCGTTGAACACCGCGTAAAAGGTCTTCGCGTAACGGATCCGTGCGCCATGTTTCGGCGTCAGGCTGAGCCAACGGTGCCAGAGTACGTTCATAGGAATGCCGTTCACACGCAGGCTGTACCTGTGGAGACAGTACGCTGTAGCAAGTTCTCTTGGCCCATATATATACCGAGTGTTTATGTTATGAGATACGTATATGAGATTTGAAGTGACAACGGAATGGAAACTATGGCAGGCTGTATACCTGTGGAGACAGTGCGCTGCACCAAGTTCTCTTGGCACGCATATATATATATATATATATATATATATATATATATATATATATATATCGAATGTTTACGCTCGGTATATGAAATATGAATAATTTGAAGTATATGAGATGAGAATGTTTACGTTCGGTATATGAGATTTGAAGCAGGAACGGAATATATTAGTGGTAAAGAAGCCCATCAAAATATTAACAGAAGAATGAAAGCCACAAAATCGGAATCTCGCAGTACAATACGTATTCGGCTGTACCCGAGCAGAATGACATCAGTGTAGAAGCAGTTAAATATAATTTCAGACATATCATTACTGAGGACTCAGTAGAAGTAGGCAGCAGTATACTTATACAGGTTACCTGTAACTGTCAAAGGAGACGAAATGTCTGCTTAAGATCGCCAATGCATGATAGACGCCAACCGATCAGACAGGATGGAACTGGCACAGCTGCCAAAAGCTAATCAAAAATTCTAGGAGGCACATGCATGACACCTAAAGAGCGATAAGGCGAAAGCATTTAGGACTAACTCTACTCTAGTGGAGAACGGTGGAGGTAGGAGCGCGTGCTGCAATTGGAGAGCATGCACGGTAGAAAGAGTAAATGGTAGCGAAACTGCCATAGAAGCCTGCGTGTCGAGTCTGATCGAGGCTTTAGTTTCTTCGCGCGCCCCGCGAACTGTGCAGCAAAGCAAACATGTGACGTTGTAACGTTACAGAAGCTTATGACGGACGTCCAGGGCGTCTTTCAGCCTCCATCGAAAAGAGGCTGCTAGGGTCAAGGTCAGATCCGCGCTTTCGGGCTAAGCATTCGAGCGCCCTAACCTCTCAGCCACCGAGACGGGTAGACTGGTCAGTGCGGGCGCACTATAGAGGAACACAGATGATCACAGTAGCGGCGGAGGTGGTTTTGTGTCAAATTACTTTAAGTAAAACGAAACATCTTGTTAGATTCAAGGAAAACATCTCACTTCCAATGCTCACAAATTTATCTACTGAGTCGGCACTCCAAATTAAGAGAGAAAAACACTGCAAACTGTACATGCTCAATTTTGAAGAAGACGAGCAATACGCATTGCAAGCCCTGGTTCAAAATGCAAATACATTTTGATAACAAACGGAGATTAGCACTGGCAATTTACAATTAGTTGACTTCTTGTTGCACCTTTTGCAACACTTCAAAGTTTTACAACACCCCTTTAGATAACATTCGCCGAAAATAATATTTATGGTTTTCCTTCCAGCTATTCAGACCTATGAAAGATTGTTTCTCTCCCTCAGTGAAGCTAGGGTGCTCTAGAATACAACATGAATTCTTAGACACCTGCCTCGACTCCCCGGGTAGTCGTCGGAGACTGAGCTGGAACCACAGCTGGACACCCCAGTTGATGTTCAAGTCCAGGACAACGTCAAGGATGTGTCTGTGCCGAGCTTCGGCGGAATGCGGCCAGGGCAGGCCAATCTCCTTCAGGAATGACACCACCGACCGGCTCTCGCCGGCGGAGTCCACGTTATCGGAGATGCACGCGTTGTAAAGTGCGAATGCCTCTGCAGTACAGAAAATACAGGTATACAGCCATTCACGAAAATTTACGCAAAGAAAATGTCCAGTAAATATCATATTTTTGATGCCTCCTTACTAAAGTTCATGGTGCATTACAGACGGTGTCTATTCCTCTCTCGCATTGTATTCTTCTGTTGTTGTTTTTTCCCTCGGCGCATGACATCTTATCGCTTTTAAGTGTCTCCTCTCCGGCGTATGTATTAGAATACTTCCCAGACCACATTTGAAGCACTCCTATTGTTTGAAACGCATTTCTGACGTGGAGTTTTTCAGCAATGTAATAAGGTGTTAGAAAATATCTGAACTGTGCTAACTAGTAAGCCGGTAAAATGTTTCCTCCCTAACTGCTACAGTGAGGAATCTGTTGAGAATTTGCCTTCTTGGCTCGTCATTAGATATATAAATTTTATTAAAGCGATTGATTGCCTTCAAATCACTGTGAGGCAACAAAGCTTGGCCGTCCCATAAAAATCTCCTCTTTCACGTCTGCGTTGGAGCAGGGGCGTCCAGTGCAGGGCGTCCAGTGCAAGGTGTCCAGTGCAGAGCAGTGGGGAGAGGGAATGTCCCGTGGTACGCGCGTCATGAGGTGACGTATACTAGCGAGCATTGTAGTGCAGGCTCAAACCTTCAACTTCAGCCAAACCTCTGAATAATAGCAGCTGATTACGTGCACTTCCACAGAACGTTAAGCTTAATGTGGTTTGAAACCTTATGCTTGCCATTTTAACTTCCTCCAGTGTCATGAAACGAGTGTTTTAGCCGAAGAAGTAGAACCACTTTTCTTCGCCTTTTGCAGATACTAATCTTACTCATAATGCGAAAGTGCGAATACTGCAGTCATGAAACACATGACAAACGCCCTCGCCACCCCTCCCCCCGACCAATCTCCGTTTCCCGCCCCAAGCTCTGTGGTCATATATATGGCCCTGCGTCAGGGTGGTGGAACAAAGCGTTGCAATTTTGATACGTTTAATGAACTATATAGTACACTCCCCACTGTCGATGTCAACGTGATTCCGCGTTCTTGCTTCGGTAGTAACTTAACTGTCACAATTTAGTTTAAAAAAGACATCGAAAGCGCTATTAATTAACATGACGGCTCACAATGGGCGATTAGGGAGATTAGTCCCGCTTTTACACATTTGCGATTAAAATTGCAGCATTAGGCACGCCACTCGCAAACAAAATGATTTAGTACAGCTAAAAACATTAGTAACTATTTAACGCATCTGTTTGAAAACTTTTATTTGCCGATTCACTCTGCTCATGGTGTGCAAGGGCGGGAAAGCACTGATATAACGGTAACGCAACCGGCGCACAAGCGTTGAGCGCACAGCAGTTAAACTCGCGCATTTACGCTGTGGGGCATCAATAGTTTTTCCTTCGCTAAAGATATTCCAATGATCGCTTGCTGCAAATACTCTTTACTCACATGGTGCGCATATACGGGCAAAGCCTGGGAGAAATATTCAGTTCATATTGATTTTATTCAGCACCAACTCCATTTCAGATAGTTGAGGTGTTCGGCCACTGTCAAACGAACGCCCGAAATGCAGCGCGATGTTATCACGAAGCTGGGATTACACGGCGCAAAGGCGCTACAATGTTTTTTTGTCGACTTGGTGCGAAATTTCACGTATTAATTAAAGCTATGCCGTCGCGTCTACGAAATAAAATTTTCCCGCGAAATAACGCCGGCAGCTCGTCTTTGGGGTCTCACCTGCCGGCCTCCGGTGCTTCTCGAGAAAGCGACTCCCACGAACTGACCACTGCCACTGCATCGCGTCCAGGGCGCTGGGAAAGAGGTCACTGTGCCAGCGCATCCGACGGCAGGCGTAGGCTTCGGCATCGCAGCATGCATCGTAGCTGGGATCCATGCCGGCCGCCAACCAAGTCATGTACTCGTGG
The DNA here is from genome assembly GCF_055883805.1 of Amblyomma maculatum. Taxonomy (NCBI): domain Eukaryota; kingdom Metazoa; phylum Arthropoda; class Arachnida; order Ixodida; family Ixodidae; genus Amblyomma; species Amblyomma maculatum. The sequence continues at coordinate 149,218,798 of NC_139345.1, read as the reverse complement.
CAGTGCTCCGATCTGCGACGTCGAAGAGCGTTGGGTAAACCAACCTCAGCGCACTTTTCTATTCATACCCTCTCCGCATTTTTGATGGAAGACGCGAAGAGAGTGACTTCACACAACAGCAGCTCTTGTAACAGCAAAACACACGGATATTCTCTGAATAAATCGCGTATTATTCTTGCAAATAAGGATTACATTTTCTAGTCGGTACCATACCTAACGCTATAAGGGGAAGATTAAAACAACTAAACGTTTCCATTTTCTGCAAACGTTTGTTATAATCACGCTACTTTAATCTGGAGGACTGTTTTTAACCAGCTTTCGAGGATTGCAGATACAGACAGTCGTTATTTCTATAATGTAATAACATGCTATATTAGCGTCTGAACCCAGTCTGAAAAAACTACAGAAAATTTTCTGTCGTCACGACAGAATTTCTGTGCGGTGTTTGACGGGAAACCTGTTGTGACAACAGAATGTTCTGTAGTAACATCAGAATTTTCCGCAGTTACAACAGAAAAGTGCTACAGGATTACAGACAACAGAAATATACTACAGAAAAACTACAGAACTACAGAAAACTACCACAGAACTACAGAAAAAAACCTGAAGTTTACGACAGAACTAGAGAGTATTTTGTCGTATTTTTGACATGGTTCTGTAGTTTTTTTCGACTGGGAAGGGGCCAGTACAACGTCCTCTCTACGATGGGCGAGAGGGAACGTAGTAATGGCGGGCCTTCGGATTAGCTGTGTTTTCATGACCGAGGCGCTGGCGTCAACAAAATCGGTGTATACCAGTGGAGCCGTCGGAATCCCACTGATATGTCACGCCATCGTTTGCGATTATAAAACTAGTGGTAGCCTCTACGCTACCCAAGTGCTCGTGCGCAGATGGCCACGCCTCTCGGAAATAGCTGTGCGGATGGCTAACAACTCTGTACACGCGCCATCACGTGTTATCTCTTGCTAGCCTTTTCCATTTATTCCTCCTCTATTACGCGATACCTAAATAGCTCGTTCCGCCGAGAAACCAACTCCGCCTCGATAGACAGTGATTGGGAAAAGTTCTGATTGATCGACATGGTCATGAAGTCGTAGCCACATAACCTCGCGCGGAAATTTCCAGCGCCGCATTCAAATAGAACTAAAGGATTGGGGAAGGGTCAGACTGAATCCAAAATTGGCTAAAACGTTCCTATAAGGGGCTATTTCGGAAAGTATTTCGTTAAAATAAATTTGTTGTTCTTAGGCTTGGAACCCACACTCTATGCATCCCACGAATGGTTACAGGGCCACCTAGTGAACACATTGTAAGGCGTATGATTTATTAACACCTGTTTAGAATGTGTTGTAATGTTACAGTAAAAGTTTTAAAAATGATTTTTAGTAATAATTTTTAAAGAAATCGCGCAATAGAGAAACGCTCTAAAAGCACTGTTATTCTTGTACTTGCCTACTGAAAAAATTGTATTAGGCAATAACCTCGCATTTTCTCACACAATCTCACTCAATTTACATAAAAAAATCACATACAGGTCGCATATAACTGCATAAGGTCTCATAGTTTCTTGTACATTACCATAAATTATGTACTATATTTTATGATAATGATGTGAACCGTATGAGAGTCTATGCGATTAGATGAGGTTATTGTCAAAGTTGAACTTTTAGTTTTTCAGTAGGGTTCTGCTTCGAAATTTCAGCGCTCATTCTTCAAACTGTTGTTCGATTGAGGCTTGTGCTGTTGGGATACACTACTCTTATACACCTAGATGTATAGCCTATTAACGACTCTAAATGCATCCGCAAATAATTACACGTACATACCTAGGCGTTCATATTTCAAGCAAATAAATTTGGAATGTCCATGTCACCCACGTAAAAAACTTTACAGACAGCGTCCTTGGGTATTTCCGCCACAATTTTTCATCAGCCCTAAGCTCTTTTAAAGCATTTTCCTACAAGGCATTCATGAGACCGAAACTCGAATACACTAACTTCGTTTCCGATCCCCATCAAACTAACCTAAATAGTGGCATTGATACAGTCCAGAATCGAGCAGCCAGGTTTGCTTCATCTGACTACTCTTATCATACGATCATCTCAGGACTAAAACCACGATTATAGTTACCGTAGTTACCTATCTAGTCACTCGTCCTAAATCAGCACGTCTACGTTCATTTCATAAATTATTTCACAATATTACAGTATCGAACCAAATCATACATCACGCTCGCGTCGCTTTTCCCGTCATAACTGCCGTATGACTGTATATTCTGAACGTATCCATAATACAACATTCCAGCAATCTTTCTTCCCATAAACTACTCGTGACAGGAATGACCTCCCGACTGAAGGGCCATCGTCACCAACCTTCAGCTATTCAAGTTCGCCATCGAGGAAGCGCATTTATCGTTGCGATTCATTGACCATAATTTTCAATAATGTGCGTTCCTTCTCGCTGTGTTATCCTCACCCCTTATGAAATGTCATGCAAGGAATCTTTGAGGAATAATAAGGCCAAGCTTAAGCGTTGTCCTAATTTTTTCCCTATCCGTCCAGCCAAATCTGGTATACTATACCTGTGCACACAGCGACAACTACGCGGAGCACGAGAGGTGGAGTTAAAATGTATTCCTCTGTAAACAAAAACTTTTTTGTTGACAAAGAGAAAACATAAAGCAGTGCCACCGGTTAGCCCGACCTCTACTCCCGTTTCTTGTCATAAAGCTACCGAAGCTGTTTCTTCACTACCCTACTGAAAAAATTGTATGAGGCAATAACTTCACATTTTCTCACATAATCTCATTTCATTCACATAAGAAATTTCATACAAGTAACAATTGCATAATGTCTCATAGTTTCTTGTACATTATCAAAACTTATGTAAGATATTTGTGATAATGATTTGCACCGTGTGAGAGTCTATGCGATTAGATGAGATTTTATGAGGTTATTGCCCTGTAGAACTTTTGGTTTTTCAGTAGGGTAGGAATCTACCATATGGCTCAGGCTCAACTGTGTTCGGCACAGTAGGGCCGAAGAATGTTATATAATTTTAAACACGTGAGAAATAAACGTTGCCGTTGTGTAAGAGTGTGAATAAATATCTACCAATATTGGTATCTGTAGCGCGCGCTGACATCGCGCAGTTCACGAGTCGCTGCACTTCACATCCATCTAAACGCCGCTGCCCCGCCGACTGCCCTATAAATACTCAGCCACTGCAGTGAACGTAATGCGATATACTATATCTGTATATGCCCATGTTGATCCCGGAGTACGCCACGCAGAGCCATGACTCTAGGTTATTTATTGCCGCTTTCTGCGTGAATGCAGGGGAAAGCTGTTTCTATAGCGATGCCCATGCAAGCCAAAATGCATGAGCACAAAAGCACTGGAAGCCCATCGCTTGTGTTGCTTCTGGGCTCAAAACATGTGTCAAATTAGAGCGCCCGAACACTCTGAGCAGCTCATCAGAACGGACCTCAGCGGGAGCTACTTCGAGATATACCTTAATCTCACCTCTCTAGACAGCGGCCTCACCTGCAGCCCACCATCGCCACAGCAGTGTGGTGGTACTCCATGACCGCCAACAGAGCCCATGCGCCCATGGAGAGCACCAGAAACGACAGCAGCACCAGCAGGGCCCCCACCACGCGGGACCAGAACCGGTGGCCTAGCAGTGGCGTCGCCTGCGAAGAACATCTCCTTGAGTTGTGCCGCTTGTGGTCTCCGCGTGAACAAAGTCATGTGCGGCCATTCAGTGTCGCGTACGCTTGCAAGAGATTCCAATGACTAGTCCAATGAGGAGGGCCTTTGTCTGTACGACACCTAGGAGGTCGGAGTATGAGAAGCTCCGATTTGGCAAGAGGACAAGCCAAGCCGGCATTTGCGGCAAAAGATACTACAATGTCTGCTCCGGCTTGTAATGTATTTTCCATGGCGTCAATACTACCTGTGGTGGTCCACAGTGTAATATCATCGGTGTATAAGGATTGGGACATGGCAGGGATTTGGTTGAGGGCGTGTGTCATGGGGATAAGGGTAATATCAAAAAGCAGTGGAGAGAGGACAGGCTTGAAAGATGGAGACGAGAGCGAGCCGATGGTGATTTCTGCTGTGCGGTGACTAAGAAAGGCGGGCATGTACTGAAAGGGCAAGAATTGCTCGGGTGCGCTTTGCGTGGCGGGGGTGAAGGACATATTCTGACATCATCATCATCAATCATCATCATCATCAGCCTGATTATACCCACTGCAGGGCGAAGGCATCTCCCATATTTCTTCACTTAACCCGGTTCTGTGCTAGCTGCATCCACTTGACCCCTGCGAACTTCTTAATCTCATCCGCCCACCTAACTTTTTGCCGCCCCCTGCTACGCTTTCCTTCCCTTGGAATCCAGTTTGTTACCCTCAGCGACCATCGGTTATCCTCTCTTCGCTCTACATGTCCTGCCCATGCCCATTTCTTCTTAATTTCCACTAGAATGTCGGTAACATGAGTTATTTCTCTGGCCCACTCTGCACGCTTTCTATCTCTTAATGTTACCCCTACCATTTTTCGTTCCATAGCCCTCTTGGTTGTCCTCAACTTAAGTAGAACTCTCTTGGTTAGCCTCCACGTTTCAGCCCCATAGGTGAGTACAGGCAAGATGCAACTGTTGTATACTTTCCTCTTGAGCGATACCGGTAAGCTGTTAGTCATAATCTGCGAGTGCTTGCCAAATGCGCTCCATCCCAATCTTATTCTTCTTGTTATTTCCTTTTCATGGTCCGGATCTGCGGTTACTACCTGTCCTAAGTAGACATATTCGCCTACTACTTCCAGTATTTCGCTACCTAATGTAAACTGCTGTTCCTTCCCGAGGCTGTTGAACATTACCTTAGTCTTCTGCATATTGATTTTCAAGCCTACCTTTCTACTTTTTCTGTCTAGGTCATCAATCATTATTTGCAGTTCATCCCCCGAGTTGCTTAGCAAGGCAATGTCATATTCTGACAGTTGCAGCATAACATCCAGTGCGGAAATATGTGGCCGGAAGCCGACCATTTTGTCAGGAAAGAGATTGTGGTCGTCTATGTGGTTCTGGAGGTTTGCGAGCACAACATGTTCAAAGAGTTTGCCAAGACAAGAAGTGAGAGATATGGGTCGGCGATTCTTGATGTTGAGTGGTTTGCCGGGTTTATGAATAAATGTGATACGGGCGTGTGTCCACTGGGCCGGAAGGGCTCCCGAGCGCCAGTATTGGTTGAAGAGGTCCGTGACCGCATCGACAGACGGGTCATCCAAGTTACGAAGCATCTTATTTGTGACTCGGTCCGTCCCCGGAGCTGATGTCGTCCTGATCCTGTGCATCGCTGCCCTAACTTCAGCTGAGGAGATTTCATCTTCAAGGGCAGGGTTGGGAGAACCGGTGTAAGAAGGGAGGGGGGTAGAAGGGGTTGTAGTGATGTACTGATATTTTAAGGTCTGAAGGAGGACGTCATCATCTAGGGAGAAGCTGATGAATAATGCGGGTAATATTCTTGCGCTGCGTGGCCTTGGTGTGCCCAAGAACAAGGAGGTAGCGTAAAAGCGACCAGGTGTCTTTAAGGCCTAGATTACCGCTCATGCGGTCACAGACCTACCCCCACTGCTGGTGAGCGAGGTCCCTTGTATGAGCTTCAATTTCTTTTACAAGGCAGGAAATTGACCGTTTGAGGGTGCGATCATGCTTTTGGGACAGCCAGCGTTTCTGAAGGCTGGCGTGTGCTTCCCTCGGCTAGTTCCGTACGCAGCTAATCAGAAACGCGGGATCAGTGGCACAGCATGGGCATTTGGTAGACGCTCATGCTATCACAATGGGGCCATTGAACACATGTCACGTCATGCGGAAAGTATCCTGGGACCTCCTCCCCTCTCGTCCCCTCGCCCCAGCCCCCCCTCCCCACACACATACACAATCCCACAATGTGGGCACAGCTTATCCCTGTTAGGATCGTAATGTTTGATTATTGCAGGACAGCGCAGAGTGCCTGTTCGCAGTCGTCTTAAAGTTCACTCCTTCGTCTTATTCAGCTCCTTCGCAGGAGCCGGGAAGAGGCAGTTTTGGTCGCTATGATATTTTATGATGTCTTAGAACAGCAGAAGCAGCTGGTTTGTGTGCGAGTTAGAAGAGCTCTTTTGAGGAGTCCAGTGAGTAAGCGCTCGGGCAACCGCGGTCAGCGGCCTCATTACCTCATAAGCCCATGTAGCCAGGAGCCCAAATGCGGTGCGTTTCCAACGAGACACAATCGTCTATGTTAGATAATTAATTGCATGTTAACCTTCATTTTAATTAGACATACAGCCTCTTAAGATTTTGTAAATACATTTCACAAAGTGAATCAATGGTGCGTGTTCCGATCGGGCTTTTATGTCTAGCCATTTAACCTTCTATTATGAACTGTATTTCAAATGTCTCCCGTTTAGCTGAAAGATTCTGCCGAGGGGTGTAATTAAAGATACATAACGACCACGGCGTTTCAGAGCGATGTACAAAGTTTGAAAACTAGGACTGTGTCGCCATTCTCAACAACGCATCCATGCTCAGAATTCTGGTGCATTCTAGTGAATTTATTCACGATTGTTTTCCCTTACGTTTGCGTAATATACGTTTGCTTAATATAAATATGTAATGAAAGCGCATATAAAACTTTCCAATACGAATCGAATGCAAATATGAAAAAAGAAAATATCTTCAAACATCGGATCAGATATCAAATATGTGATCAGTAAATAAGTTGGACATTAAACGATAGCAAACTTCTTGGTCTTGCTTACTTTAGAATTCACATGAATTTGCAAAAACATTTAACTAGAATTGCACAGAAATGTATACTCTACTGAAAAATCTGGCGTAAATTTTATGCAGAATTTTTTAAAATTGTTTTACCTACATCCTTAAGGACCTCTCTAAAGCCACATGAAGCTGTCATGACACTACAGGGAACTCTAAATAATTCAACCTTCAAGGAGCGAGAAAAAAATGTCCATCAAATGGACCTGAACAAACGGCCGAGAGCTTATCCTCGCAGTAATTTTATCTGATGAATACCTGCACAGTGGTTTTCTGCATTGAGAGCGAGGTGAGAGCGACGTCTTTCCCAGTTTCGTAAAGTTCTTCTTTGAGCGAACATTGTCGTGAAGGCCCTCTTCGTAAAAGGGGAACCCGCGAAGGTTCCTCTTCACAAAACGACCCCTTCGTATTTTAGGGATGCTTCGCTGCACAACCTACAAGGGCAGCACTGCGACGAAGCATCCCCACATCGCGACGGGGCCTTTTTGTGAAGAGGAACCTTCCCCTTTTACGAAGAGGGCCTTCCTGGCCCTGTAAATCCACGTGGTCAAGCATTGCAATGAGGCGCACAGTGTGCTGAAGCTGCGGCGACTTCGAACATTCTCGGTATATTCGATAATTTTTCAATACTCGGAAATTCTGAATATCAGTTTTTCAAACACGAATCGAATAACATCATCATCATCATCAGTCTGACTATACCCCCTGCAGGGCGAAGGCCTCTCCCATATTCCTCCAATTAAGCCGGTCCTGTGCTAGCTGTATCCACATGACCCTTGCGAATTTCTTAACCTCACCTGCCCACCTAACTTTCTGCCGCCCTCTGGTACGCTTTCCTTCCATTGGAATCCAGTTTGTTACCCTAAGCGACCATCGGTTATCCTCTCTTCGCGCTACATAACAAATATATTCAATTTGTATACGAAATTTCGAACATTAACACGTCCCTACCTTTAAGCGATTCATCAATGTAGAAAATTCTAGCATGGCAGCTGTCCAGTGGGGGTGACATATGGCTGTGTACAGTATCCATTGTCATGAAAAGATGGTGCGACTTGAGTGTTACGCGACAAGCCATATTTTCTACAAGGTGCGCAACATATGCAGGTTATTAAGAATTGCTTGTTCTCTTCTTTTTATCACTGCAAAGAAAGAATTCGTGAGCTTGCCTTCCCGTGTACAATCCGAGGTCCTTATTTGTTAGATATCTCGTCTCAACCGGTCAGTCGTCTGGCAAACTATATAATCCCGCTCTAAGCCGTAACCAGCATGATAAGGTTTTGAGAAATAGAGCGTTGCCTATATAGTGCGAAAATAATCGGTGCCTGTCTCAAAGCACTCTAGTGCAGCTCACCAGGTTCTCCATGTGTTCCAGGAAATGCTTGTGCACGCCACCTCTACGAGAACGCGCCATGTTGCCGGTTCCGCCGGCCGTTTCAGGAGCTCTGCAGGCCACGCTGCCCGAGCTGCGATCCGGGTGGAGGACACCGCTGCGCTGGGAAAACATGGCTGGTAGGCGTACTGCTCCAGCTGACTAGCTGAATTGAGGCACCGCTGGGGCTGACATGGTGGCAGCTGAGCAGTTCCTTTTCTTCTTTGTCGAATAACGTGATACACGCGCAAAGATGCAGTGAGAGAATGCGGAGGTGGAGGTTGTTGGCTACAGAAGACAAGGGACGGTTGCTGGTCTTATTCTGTTTTAGGAGTTATACGAGCTTTTGTGAGACAAAAAAATCAAAGTACAATAATTACACTCCTTACGCGAAATTTGAACGCAGCTATTTAAGCGCTTTTGCGATACTTTGAGGCAATAATTTGAGATGTATGTAAGTATGTATGTATGTATGGTTTGGTTTGTAGGGTTTAACGTCGCAAAGCGACTTAGGCTATGTGAGACACCGTAGTGGAGGACTCCGGAAATTTCGACCACCTGGGGTTCTTTAACGTGCACTGACATCGCACAGCACACGGGCGCCTAGCTTTTCGCCTCCATGGAAAAGCGGCCGCCGAGCCCGGGATTCGATCCCGCGTCCTTGGGCACAGTAGTCGAGCGCCCTAACCACTGCGCCACCGCGACGGGGTGTAGGTATGCGCGTGTATGTATAAATATATATTGCCACCTAGCGTTGCTAGGTGGCACATGACTGAGGAGTGAAGGAAGACGAAGTTGAAAGGGCGAGAAAGCGTCGCTTTCGCGTTTGCGTCTGTGCTGCTTGCTGCCGTTGTGTCTGGGCTACCCCCCTGCTATCCTTGGTATCATTAATCACCGTGTACATGACAATATATATATATATATATATATATATATATATATATTGTTACGTGCTTTGTACGCACGGGGGGTTTATTTACATGGATCGGTACAAACAGGACTGCGGCGAAGCGTACAAACGTTCCTCTGCCCTCTTCCTCTTCCTCTTCCTTCCTCTTCTCTCTCCTCTTCTTTCTTCTTCACCGATCTACCCGACCACTCTTCTTCATCTTCCGTCGACGTTTTACGAAGGCGCGTGACAATATATATATATATATATATATATATATATATATATATATATATATATATATATATATGTGTGTGTGTGTGTGTGTGTGTGTGTGTGTGTGTGTGTGTGTGTGTGTGTTTATGTATGTATGTATGTATGTATGTGGGTATGTGTATGTATGTGGGTATGTATGTATGTATGTATGTATGTATGTATGTATGTATGTATGTATGTATGTATGTATGTATGTATGTATGTATGTATGTATGTATGTATGTATGTATGTATGTTGGTTGGTTTGGTTGGTTGGTTTGTGGGGTTTAACGTCCCAAAGCGACTCAGGCTATGAGAGACGCCGTAGTGGAGGACTCCGGAAATTTCGACCACCTGGGGTTCTTTAACGTGCACTGACATCGCACAGCACACGGGCGCCTTGCTTTTCGCCTCCATCGAGAAGCGGCCGCCGAGGCCGGGATTCGATCCCGCGTCCTTGGGAACAGTAGTCAAGCGCCGCAACCACTGCGCCACATGTATGTATGTATGTATGTATGTATGTATGTATGTATGTATGTATGTATGTATGTATGTATGTATGTATGTATGTATGTATGTATGTATGTATGTATGTATGTATGTATGTATGTATGTATGTATGTATGTATGTATGTATGTATGTATGTTTGGTTTTGTGGTTTTGTGGGGTTTAATGTCCCAAAGCGACTAAGGCTATATATGTATGTATGTAAGCGTGTATGTACGTACGTACGTACGTACGTACGTACGTACGTATGTACGTACGTACGTACGTACGTATGTATGTATGTATGTATGTATGTATGTATGTATGTATGTATGTATGTATGTATGTATGTATGTATGTATGTATGTATGTATGTATGTATGTATGTATGTATGTATGTATGTATGTATGTATGTATGTATGTATGTATGTATGTATGTATGTATGTATGTATGTATGTATGTATGTATGTATGTATGTATGTATGTATGTATGTATGTATGTATGTATGTGTGCGTGTGTGTGTGTGTGTGTGTGTGAAGTTACAAAGCACGCTATTTTTCTCATAAGCCAAAGAGAATTTCCCAAAAGAGCCACGAGCGAGCGGCGCAGCTTGAGCTTGGCTTTTTTTTTTTGTCGTTTAAGAAATCTTTTTTTTGTCTCATGACTCTCTCGTGACTCTCTTTCGCTCGGTTACACCGGCAATGACGCCAACGGCGACGTGGCTCAACCGCCGAGCGGGAGCACAAAACCTGCGCTCTGACACGGAGTACAATGAAGCTTCACTTGAACGAACTTTAATTGACCTTAGGAAAAATTTGGTGCGTTGAAAACTGAAATAAGTGCGTTGAAGCTTGTTTCCATTAGCTACAAAAAATATCGGGTGTTCGAATCATATCTGAACTCATTTATCTGTCAATGCGCTCTTTTGCAAGCGAAGAATGCAGTAACCTTTTGCTGCCCGTTTGTACTTAGCGCTTCGGTGGTCTCGAACTCAGTCACTGTGCCCAACCTCTCGTGAACCTTCTTTGGCAGAACGGTCTGCTGGGCAGTCAAGACCTCAAGCAGATTATTGCTTCAGCAGATTATGGTTAACCAGCATTCATATATTTTTTGAAGCTCAACGACCTTTTCTGGCGTTGAAAGGCCTAGTTCGGCTGAAGCTCTTACTCGACTGCCTATGGAGCCAATTAAGTGTGCAAAGCCACCAATAGATTCGGCGGGCTGCTAGCTTATTCAGATATCGAGTACTGTTTAAAGCTAATTAACAGCCACATTTCGTCGCGCTGGAATGAAGCATGGTTCTCAACGTACAAACATGCCACAAAAATGCGGGTTGTGCTTGTTGAAGTGTTCAGTATTACCTGGGAGGCACAAGATGATGCCGCGGAAAATATCCACAGAGTTGAAATGATTAATACTCAGAATTTCGATAAAATGAAGGGTGTTGGCATAGCGTTCAATAGAGTTTAATAATTATTGGTTCACAGGAAGGGAAAGTCGCAGTATATGTCACACTTGCTCTGTGGACACCTGAACCGCGTCGTAAGGGAAGGGAGGAAGGTGGGAGTAAAAGTGGAAAGAGAGAGAAAGGGGGGCCGTAATGAATGGCTACGGGGTAATTTCGGCCACCTAGGGATCTTTAACACAACAAAAACATCGAACAGCACACGGACGCCACTTCGTTTCGCCTCTATCGAAACGCAGCCGCTGTGGTCTGGTTGGAACCCGGGAACTCCGGCACAGTAGTAGGGCGTCTTACCACTGCACCACCCCGGCGAGACTCTATAGAGCTTCTATGGGGGATTTAAGAAATTCGTACAACTGAACACTTGGCTTAAATGACGTTCGTTCAAGTGGTATTCTATACTTATGCACCGCGTTGTACCGAGGCATAAAACTCCAGTGTTCATTTCCTGCCTAAGGGAGCACGTTCAGCCTCATGGCTGCAAGAATATATTTATAGGGATAGTGACATCTGCGTTCATGCTGCTCTCCTTGGACATATTTGAATAGGGGTACCATTTGCGTGATTTTACCCATGAAATCATTTTAGCTTCCGTTATCGGCGACTTTAGGCGGCGTCGAGCTAAAACACAGTCAACATCCGGGAACTGATTTTCCGCCATCCGTGAACTGAAATGGGATCATCCGGGCACCGAGCGAAATTAAACGAGACGAGTTATTCGGTTCTCCAGGGTGACATGGACGCTTAGCAAAACAATGGCATCCATAAGGATGGCGCCATGTCGCGCATGCTCAGTCCGTCGCTGTGCTGTGGCATCAGCTCATGGCATGTCTCTTTTTCGCAGGCGGATTCATACACACTAGCGAAACACTCAAACGCGCTGCTTCTCCTACATTCTTGTCAAGATCTGTGTCGCGTCGTGGCCGCGTATAGTCTTCTGCATCATTCTGCATTACAATGTCATCACCGTCACAGCTGCTTAAGCCGAGCAATGGAGCCTGATGAAGGGTGAGGTAGGAAGCTTCTTTCGGAAAGCGATCGCTTAGCGAATTATACGCTACAGCAGAAGACTGCTCATCCCTGCCGACAACGGGCTATGCCCATAAACATTTCATGCTTACATCTACTCTCCATTACGGGAGATGCAGTAGTTTTAGTGCTCTGGCGGTTAAGATGTCACTTGTGCAAAGTTCGTTATGTCTAGGCGTTGCGACGCTCAAGTCAGACTCATTTGTTCAAGAAGCAGACGTTCCACTGCGGACGCTTCTCGGTCCTTCCGTTCTTTTGTCGTTTAGGTGGAACATACAAATTTTATGTATTGTCCCTTGCGAAAACTCCATTGTATCAATAAATATCGGCAAAAAAAAATGGGACAGATACCGCGCCTTTCCTTTCCTGTAAAGCAATTATAATTATATGCAGCACTGCAACGAACGCCAATAAGAGGCAAACGATGACAGGCAAATGATATATGAGGAAATATAGGCTTTCGCCATTCTCCTGGTAAGAGATATCTAAGAGACCATCTGATTTTTTTTTACTCTATAGAAAAATACATCTCAATGCGAAACACAGTTGAAGACACGTGCAATCTGAAATGCACCCTTGGAACCAACATCAACACCAAAGACTCGTATATATGGCCAACACGAAAACTTTGGCCAGCCAGAAGTGTAAAATGAAACGTGACTGTCGCGTTCTCTATTTGGAGGTAAAACGAAAGCTTTCTTGGTATGCAGTTTTAAGCTATTCATCCAACACAATTTCTCGGTTTTAATTTCAGCTTGCAATCGGCGGCAGTCTTCTATATTCTCAATCTTATGGAATGATTTGAAGTATTCGGCGACCAGCAAAATTTTCCAGTCTATTACATGTAACGGCAAATCATTAATAAAGAGTAAAAATAAAATCGGCCCTAAGTTGGAGCCTTGAGGCACTCCCGATGATTATATAAATTCGTCAGGCACAAAATTGGAAAATCAAACAACAATATGGCGGCTGCCAAGATAGATAGATGGATTTATTGAAAGGAAAAGGCAGAGAGGTTGGCCCGAATAATTCAAATCTGGCCTGCTACACTGCACTGGGGAAGGGGAAGGAGAGAAGAAAGAAGGTCATGATGGGTGACGACGTGGGAGAAGGCATATGAAATATATATACAGACACAGCAGCTTGCTTTACAAGTGCGAATCAAGTCCACTGGCGCTCAAATAACGGCAAGGAGCACTCACTGCCTGGACGCCCTTCCCCTTGTCCTGCCAAGAGCCCAACAGCAGTTCCTCCGACAGAGGCCTCTTGTCTAAATGCTTCAAGGAAGCAGCTAGCACATTTCTTTCGTTCGCATACTCTGGGCACACCAATAATACATGGTCCACAGTCTCTGGGATGCCACAAGTTGAACATTCCGGTGAGTCCATCTGTCCAATTAAATGTAAGTACTTGCGCGTGAAAGCCATGTTTAGACGAAGTCTATGTATCAAGCATGCCTGATGACGCGGAATATCACGCGGAACATTAAATTTAAATGTTCGATCGAGCCTTCTTAGACGGATGTGTCGGGCGTCTGGTTGAGCCCAATAAGCTGCTGTAGCAATATTCATACAACTCTTTAGAAGACACGTCGTATCCGCCCTTGAAAAAGGCACAGCTGTTTGGAAGCCATTGATGAGTGCGCTTTTCGCTTCAACATCGGCCTGCTCATTCCCATGGAGGCCGCAGTGGGCAGGGATCCATTGAAACATTATCATGTGGCCTTGCAGCTGGGCAGATGTGATGAGCTCCATAATGTTTAGTGCCAGGGACTGATAGGCAGTGTGGCATAAGAAGTTTTCCAAAATTTGTAATGCAGTCTTCGAGTCCGTGAATATACACCATTTTTGAGGTGGTTCCCCGCATATATAGCGAATAGATTCCCGAATGGCTACAAGTTCGGCAGCGGTTGATGTAGAGGTATGTCCCAAAAGGAAATGCAGAGTCGTTTTCTGAGCTGGTATGACCACAGCTGCAGCGGATGCCTGTGCTGACACAGATCCATCGGTGTATACGTGAATATAATTGGGATATTCTGACCAGATGTGTGCCAGAGTAAGTTGTTTGAGTCCACTAATTGGTACCATTGATTTCTTTAGTATTCCGGGAACACGAAGGTTCACTAAAGGTTTATCCATCGTCCATGGTGGTTGGGTGGGACGATATGGGAGGGCATATCCTGTCGGTACTTGCGACTGATGGCAGCGGAGTGCACTTGTAAAACTGCAGTCCGGCCTCTCATCCAGAATCTTGCTGAGTGGGTGAAAACGGTGTCTTGTAACTGCTAGTAAATATACACGAAGTGGTTCGTGTGACAAGTATATGGACATTGGGCGAGCGTGTGCCTCTTCAATTGTGCCTTTGTTAGAGGTGCATCTGGGCAGTCCAAGGCATATTTTCAGTGCCTGCGCTTGCACGCTCTCTAAAGTCCGCAAGCAGGAAATGCTCATACTAGAGAGTACTGGGAAACTGTACCGGATGTAGCCAACAAACAGAGCCTCGTAAAGCCGTATTAAGGAGCGCTCAGTTGGACCCCATTTGATTCCAGCTATGTAACGAAGTACATGGCAAAAATTTATTAGCCTTTTCTTCACCATAGCAATATGTTTCGACCAAGATAGTCGGTGGTCAATAATTACTCCCAAGAATCTGTGCCTGGAGACGTATGGTATTACGACTCCATGAAGGGTAATCGGGTATCGGCTGACACATTTTCCCGTAAACGCGATTACTGCACACTTTTCTGCCGCTAAAAATAAACCTTGACGCCGTAAGTACATCGATGTTGATGACACAGCTCGTTGCAGTCTCGTACGTAGTTGTGGGCGCGTCGAACCAGAGGCCCAGATGCAGATGTCAGCATATGCACTTATGTGGATGTTAGTTGGCAGTTCACTCACCAGGCCAATTAGCGCAACGTTAAATAAAGTTGGGCTGAGAACTCCTCCCTGTGGAACTCCACGACCGACCTGAAAGAGGGTAGTATCTCCTTCAGGCGTAGTCATGTAAACAGAGCGGCCGCTGAAATAGCTTACAATCCACAAGTACAGCCGGCCACCAACTCCCACGTCGTCAAGTCCATCAAGAATAGCTTCATGGAAGACGTTGTCGTAAGCTCCCTTTATATCTAAAAATGCAGCAGCTACTAGTCGACGGTGACGCTTTTCGTGTTCTACTGTCGCCACAAGGTCGATGACGCTGTCAATGGAAGAGCGTCCGCGGCGAAATCCAGTCATCATATTCGGATAAAGATCATTACTCTCTAGATACCACTCAAGTCTTGCCAGCACCATGCGCTCCATAACTTTTCCAACACAGCTTGCTAGGGCAACTGGCCGGTATGAGGTATAGTTCGAGAGGAGGCTTTCCAGGCTTCAAAAGAGCAACCAGGCGGCTAATTTTCCAGTGTTCCGGAATAGTACTAGAAGCCCATATATCATTGAAATAATTAATTAGTGCAGTTCTACCATCCTTGCCTAGGTTCGATAAGGTTGAATAAGTAATCCCGTCAGGACCAGGTGCAGATGAATGCCGACAAGAAGCAAGAGCGGCGTCTAATTCAGCTATTGTAAAGGGCACGTCGTATTGATCATTCGGCGAAGGTGGTGCAAAAAACCTCTGAAATTGGTAACTGTGCCTGGTTTGTGCCCACAACCATTTTACAAAAATCTTCAGCTACGTCAACTTCATTACGGCGTTGGTAGAGGGCCAGGGCTCGAAAAGGGTGCCTTTCTCGCGGAGGTGTGCGCAAGCTTCTCGCAACATGCCAGATACGCGACAGGGGCTTACGGGGATCCAGTGATGGGCAGAACTGTCTCCAACGTTGTCGTCCTAACCTCTCCAGGTGGCGCAAAACTTGTCGTTTAGCTCGGCGAGAAAGTGCGAGATCTTGCGCGGATTTTGTTCTTCTGTACTTCCTCTCAGCCCGCCGACGGATCGCGCGAAGCCGCTCGAATTCCACGTCGATGCTGGACACTGACACCGGCACACTAACATAGCGAGTGTTCTCACTGAGAGAGGAAGTAATGAGTCCCTCTATTTGAGATGGTGACTGGAGGTCCACGCTGGAAGTCTCCACCGCTGCCCTAAAGGCGGGCCAGTCTGTGTATTGCACACGAGGTGAAGTGGCAGGTGCCAACCACTTGATGCATATGTACGTTGGTATGTGATCAGCTCCCATGTGTTTCCACATCACTACACCAAGAAACGGAGGGATGGAGGCTTCTGGAAACAAACGCCACATCCAAGCAGCTGCTGTAAGTTGTTCCGCGTAGAAACGTCGGTGAGCCGTCGTTTATATTGACGAGATCTTGCGTATGCATAAAGTCTGCCAGGTCTCTTCCTCTATTGCTCATTATGGCACTACCCCACTGAGGGTGGTGAGCATTAAAGTCCCCCACAATAATACGAGGAGCTGCACAACACTGGATTGTTGAAAATAGATATGATTTGTCCAAGCCATCCCTCGGTGGAATATAAGCGCCAATTACAGAACATACTCGTCCTTTCAGGGTTAACGTCAAACAAATGTAGTGGTTCGTGTTGTGGGGCTGCAGAGCATGGCGGACGTGCGCAATGTCTTGGCGTACACATACCAGCACTTTGCTTGTTTCGTCTGCTTCTCTAGACCATAGCAGAACATATCCAGAAAGGCGGAAAGCAGCCGGCATGTTGGGCTCACTGATCACAATCACAGGAAAGCGGTACTTCTGTACCCGCTGTCGGAAGTCACTCAGCCGACCACGCAGGCCTCGGACATTCCATTGCATCACTACACTGCGGCGCAAGTGCATCGTCACAGAGGTGGGGTTAGTTTGTCGCGCCATTGTGAATTATTTCAATGCCGCCAAGAGCGGCTCAAATGCGTCCAAAAACTGAACAGCAAACTTTGCTGTTTGCGTGTTGATGCTGGAGAGCAGCACCCGCATTGAACGAACCAGCTGTTCCAGCATTTCTTTTACCTGCTGGCTGTCGGGGTTGTCAGAATTTTCAGTACGTGTTGCAACCAAACTGGGATGAAGCCTGGCGTTGGCCTTTGATGGTAGAGCAGGCCACTCAACATCAGAGGCGGTAGGTAATACAACAGCTTCTGTCTGATCCTTGGCCTGTGACACTGTCTGCGACATTACAGCAAGAGTACTCTTAATGGGATTAGACTCAATCTGTTGTGGCACCTGAGTTGACGTTAACCTGAAGTTGACTTATCCAGGCTAGGCTTGCCTTCCGATTCCTTGTGTCGGCGTCGGGAACGGTGCTTGCGACGACGAATAGACGCGGCCGCTTCTTGATGAGTCGAGTTATCTCTCACCATCTTTTTTAGTATACGTTTTTCGTTCCGAAATTTAGGACAGTCCTTAGCCGTCGCTTCATGGGAACTCGAGCAGTTCGCACACTTGACAGTCTCCGTCTGGCATGTGTCATGAGGATGCGTACCGCCGCATCGACGGCAGGATACCTCGTTTCGACAAACGGCGCTCGCATGTCCGATCTTGTGGCATTTGTGGCACTGAACAGGTCTTGGAACATACATCCGAACTGGGTGTCTCACATAGCCCACTTTAACGTGGGATGGGAGGGATTCAGTTTCAAAGACTAATTTAACGCACTTTGAGCGGCCGAAACGATGAACATCCACAATGCTCGCCGTAGATTTGATCAGCGTGCAGAGATCGCTTTCACTTATCTCGGGGTCAACGTCGGTGATTACACCTGCAGTAGTCGTTTTCCCATGTGCAAGGAAGGAACGGACCGGCATGTTGCCTAGCGCACCAATTCCTTTCAGCTTGTCCACTGTAGCCTGGGATTTGACACCGACGGTCAGGACATTCTTCCAGGGATTAATCCTGACTTCGTCAACTTCACCGGGAACCAGCTGGTCGAAAAGCTGGGTCAGCTGTGCTGTCTCTTTATCACATTCAGATTCGCTGTTGCCGTTGTTGGTACGAAGGCCACGGAAAATTTCCCTTGCTTTTCGGCATTCTTCTTTGGTGTCTCACTCATTACTGATGTTCGGCGCAGCTTCCTTTTCAGGCGGCGCGACTGTGCAGGCGTGTAGCTATTGTCAGAATTCATCTCAGTCACTGTGGAGTCATCTGCCGAGTCTGGAAGCTCCACGTCCGCGACGTCGAGGTGACCCGTCGAGTACGCCGTAGCCTGTTCGATGGTGGCGGGTGGGCGCAGGGGTCGTGCGCCTGCCATCCCGAAGGATGTCGAGATCACAAATAGCTCACAGCGATATAAAATCCAGAAAAGTGGAAGAGCGCTAGCTTCAGACGTTCGGAAACCTCCACTTCTCGGCGGCTGCCAAGGTAGCTCTTTAAGCCATTTGCAGTACATGTATGGGACAAATTCCATATTTTTTCCATCTTCATCAGAAATGCCTTGTGCCTCGTGAGAAATCGTGTAGAAAGTTTTAGTCATTTCAAAATAAACTGTGTTTACCTGACAGAATTAAATACGTGAGGGCAACTGTATTCTTGAAACGTAAGGATCAGCGCTCGGCACCGATTCTAAAAAAAAAAAAAAACACGTAATCTGGCTGCGAGCTTTTTCTGCATTCGAAATGGGTTGCTGTACGAAACGAATTACTAGCCTCGATGTGAGCACTTTCTCTTGGTCCTTCCAGCTAGTCTCTACTCTTATGTCTTCCGCGTAGTGCATGACGACGTGGCGGCTGGGCATCTGAGTAAGGGCACCTGAGGAATTGATGAGAGCGCTCAAGTATGAGCGTGCTGCCGAGGCAACGGGGCAGCGATCGTTAGTCCTTTGCCCCGTAGCAGAAAGTACTAGTTCAGTTGAGGGCTGCCCCTGCCGGTATTAGACGAATGCGGAAAGCCAGGACGAGCGAAGCGTTGCTAGCTCAGGGCAGGGAGCGGCAGAAACTGATAGTGCAGCCCCGCAGGCGCAGCTAGAGGAGCTAGCGTTAGAGGGCGAGACGAACTGCACGAGCATTGCCTTGGCGCGGATGAAAATTCGCGAAGATGTGGAGGAGCCCTTGGCAGGATCAGCTATGGCTAACTGAACGAAAAATGAACCAGACATTTCTGTGAACAACTCTTTGCGGTCACACGATAGCTAACGTTCACAGATTCACCTTGCTCCTAACCGTCCATGCAGTGCGCTTCGCATGAATATCTCGCCGAGATTATCTTTCTCCGTATTATAAAGAAGAAAGCTGTCTACCCCGTGCTTCTTTCGGGGAAGTTGAATCCATAGAACATCTTTCTGTCTGCTGTCAGCAATTCGTACTTCGGAAAAGGCCACCTGAAGATCCCGCTTCCCTTGTCACTACCCGTTTTGCTATCGTTTGGGGCGAGTGCCGCGTTGTTGTTGTTGTTCTCCTCTAATGTGATGGCACATACACACACGGGGTGATCGGCCAAGAATTGGGGTGCAGAGATATTAGATTTTGAGATGTATAACTACATCGAAAAAAAAATAATAATAATAAATGCTAGGGAATGGAAAAGGAAATGTAAATATGATAAACCAAAATATATAAGAGTAAATACTAACACACGCAGTAGGAGAATAGTAAGATTTATATGTACAGATTAAAACTTCAAAGCATATTAACCAGGTAGACGTTTTGTTTCTATTAAGAAGTTTTGAATGGCGTGGAAAACATACCTGTGGCTGTACCCAAGCATGATGGCACCGAACAATAATAAAATTTGGCTGCTCAAATTAAGACCCAGCTGTTGTAACGGCTTCTCTAAGTACCGCTTTCTCAACATGGTAAAACAGCGGCAAAATATCAAGAAATGGTCTATTGTTTCCGGTTCCCCGCAGAATGCGCAGACAGGAGAAAGCGCCAAACCAGACCTGTGCATATAGAAATTTAGGGGCGGAATACGACAGCGTAGCCTGGTTAGAGAGACCTCAGTCTGCCTTGATTGACATGATTTCCTATTCCAGGAATACTTGAGGTGCAGGTAGTCATCCGAGGATAAAATAGATCCAGACTGCGTGCTTAATAAGGCACGCCGCCGAAATCGTGCTGCTGTTATGTACGCTGTTGCCGGGAGGATGGGCAATACAGGGCCGTTCAGAGAATCTTTGGCTAGTCTGTCTGCAACCGCATTGGCTGTCACATTGCTGTGTCCTGGTACCCACGCTATATATGTATGAGGCTCAAATGTGAGGGGAGCAATGAAAGAAAGGTGTTTAAAATTGGCGAGTCCATATTCGAAGAAAGCCGCGTGCAGAGTAATTCCTTCTCCTCAACGGTAGGGTCCCGCAACTTCTTTCTCGTCACTGGTTGCCTCTCAGCGGATTAAGCGGCGATTGTTACCGCTTACCGGAAAGCGTGGCGTGACATGGTCTATAGGGTCACGAAGAGTCGGACACGACTGAACGACTGAACTGAACTGAACTGTTACTTAAGGCTGGAAATAATTACGTTGAAAATAAATAAATAGTGTTAGCATTGTCATGCTGTCGTCTCGTGGCCGTGTTTACGGTTGGTTTTGTGGCTGTTAAAAAATAAAAACATGACATGATGCAACCTAAAGGGGAACACCCCCCAGGAAAGATATTGGTAGCTTATTTTAATGTTGCAATTTAAAAATCAAATTCAGGAAAAATGTTACAAACGCAGGATTCGGACATATATTTCATTTGCTAGGTGCTCAGGAAAGCAACGTTAATCCATTGCGCCACTGAGGCAACGAGTACAGCAGGCTTTAAATATGCTGTTATTCATTTTTTCAATATCTCCGCTATCTGTCGCCAGGTGACGTTGCTCAGAGGACCCAACCACTGAGAGAACGGAATCACACACGAGTGCCATAGGATTTGTATTGGGTATGTATTTGGATTTTTCCATGATTGCATACATTCTTTGAGATAGTTTTTTCTCAAAATCGTATGATTGTCATCTTACTCCAAACATTATTTTTGTGTTGCATCGTTGCATTTCTTCACAATCCTGCTTTGCGCCTATCTTTCTCCCGTAATTTCCGATAGAAATTTTCTTGTGTACGACGCCGCACCTCGGCCAATGCCCCCTGGTGGGTCCATGCCGCGTTGAAAGAGGCCAATGACAACAGCTTATCACTTCACGACGAAGAGGACGACGAAGGACTGCAGAAAAATGGGGAGGTCGCAGAAGGCTTTGATTCCGTCCCGGTGTGGCCAATCCGCCTCGCGACTACATGCACAGCAACGCGACAGTAGACCGCAGAAGCCGAGTCGAGACAGTCTCACAGGTACAGAAGAGTCAGAGATCGACCACCCCGTCTCCAGTACCAAAAAATGCTTTGTCTTCGTGGTGACATGCGCCGCCATGTTGTTCCTGTTTAGTGTCGTCCTTCTCACGCTTGTTATCAACTCCATGACACATCGGGCTCCGCAGGGGGAAGAACTGAGAAACCTGCCGAAGACCCACGGCTTTTGCTGCGAGACTGAAGTCATTCAAGTTGCGTCCGTTCTCAACGCCACTGGTGACCCTTGCAGCGACTTCTACAGCTACGTGTGCTCTACGGCAGCGCTTCCGGACTCCAGCTACGTTTCGCCCATGTTTAGGGTGCTGACCAAATGGCGGCTCGCGCGGCTCCTTCGCAAGGAATCGAGGCTCAGCGCATCTGGTGAGCTGCTCACAGTTCTCCGTAGGGCAGTACCTGCGTACGCGCCAGACGCGACACCTCAAGGCGTCATATTCAACTTGATATCCGCCATAGCTGCAGCAGCAAGACCTGCTTTGACTGCACCCGACTTGCGCCGAATAGTGCGCTTCTTTATGGAAGCAAGCATGAGGTACGGTCTTCCGTCGGCCGTTTCGTTTGCTGTTAGGCCCGCCTCAGCTTCCCATGATTCATCCTCGATGCTTAAACTGTCGAGAAACACGAACTGCGGTCCAACGCTGGAGTACTGGAACATGACTGCAGCTGCAGCCGTCGACGCCTTCAACAAAATTTTGAATGTTTCTGTGGACGTCGAAAAGGTGGTGGATTTCGGCCGGGCTCTTTCCAAGCTCGGTGGTAGTAAAGATTCTAACAGCGTTACGAGTGCTACCATGGACACGGCTTTCTTAGCGCTACCGCACGACGAATGGGCTGAAATCCTGAAGGAATTTGTGCTTCCCGTGTACCCGAATGTAAGCTCTGTTCATCAAGTTCAAGAGGAAAGACTTGGCGACATTCTCAGTGCTATGGCAGACGCCGGCAATCACCCCGTGTCAGCTGCCTACATTGTTGCGTGCACAGCACTGAACGCTTACGAAGCGTTGCGACCCCTGATGAGTTACCCGCCAACGTGCGAGCAGCTGGGCGTGTGCGAAGTGGAGGAAGTCTTCAAAGCAGAAGTCATATCTACGCAGGAAGCTGACGGTTACATTCGGGACTATTTCTCCCATGTCGTCGACACAGTTTCGACCAAAGCTTTAAGTTCTTTAACACCAGGACTATTTTCCCGGAAGGACAGGGCAGCCGTCATTCGATACTTAAAGAGAATGAAGCTGATGTTGCCGAAAGAGATAGCCTGTTCCGATCTGGTTGTTCCAGAATATGACCCCGAAAATTCTTTTGCCCAAAATCTGCTACTTGCTCGTGCCTACAATTACGACCTAAGGAAAGCTCGAAAAGCTCGAAACATTCCCAGCGCAGAGGACCTGTCCAAGCCAGAAGTGATGAGGCGTGGAGATACTGTCTTCGTCCCTTCCAACTTATACATGCTGCTGAAGGTAAACGCGAACCTACAGGACACCATTCATATCCCGACCATTGGTGTGGGCATGGCCACAGAAGTGTGGTCATACCTCATGGAGAGAACAACGTGGTCGCATGAAACTTCAAAGAATATTGAGGCTCGCATTCACTGTTTTGGAAACGGTAGCAGCTCAGTACAGAAGGCTAACGGACGGTGGCTGAGAGCATACAGTATGACATTAGGACTCGCTTCGGTCATCGATTCACACAGTCAAGAAGGCTGGGGCAACAGCTACAGAGTGGGCAGGAGTATCTTTACTGAAGGACAACTGGCATATCTCATCTGGGTCTATAACCACTGCGACTCATCACAAAAAGCGGTGTCCGAAGAGGATATTAACCTGGCCATGAAGAATTCTCCAAGCTTCGCGGAAGCGTTCAATTGCCCGGATAATTCGCTCACGTTACCAAAGAACTGCAGCGCCAAGCCAAGAGCTCGTACGTTTACCTAATCAAACATGCAGCACAGTAAGATATTTGCCCGATTTCGTATCATGTCCATTTTCAGTGATAAATGATTGCCAGCTGCTTGCTGCAGCTTACATTTTAGCATGGCAGCCAAATGCGAATTGGTGAGGTCGCACTTCGGTTTCGTGCTGCACAAACTCCCTGGCATAGAGTCGTAATCTACAACAATATCTGGAAGACCAGCCGACGTAGATTAAAACCCAAGCTTTAACCAAGCCGTACATTCAGGGGTGGTCAAAAAGTTCCCAGGCCACTTAGAATAGCCGAGGAGCTGCTGCTCTCCATGCGCGCCTTGTCGTGCACCAGCGGCAAGGGGGGTCTTCCTCTCTCTCCTGATGGCAAAGCAGTGATAAAGATAATGCGGCGCGCGTCTTCGCTCTTCGCGATTCATCTTCGGATTCCGCTATAGTGCATCACGTGGCACGGCAGACCGCTCGCGGAGTAAAGCGTGACGCTGCCTTCAATATTTGAGACATATCTTTTTTTTTAATCGATATTTATTGCCTCAGGGCATCAGTAGGGTATGAGATGAAGGATGAATAAATGACTAAATGAATGGAGAAAGGTTGGCTGATTTTATGATGTCCAGAAGTGAGCGATGATGAGGTCCCTGCGTCCAAGTGATGTATGAAGCAGGATTGGTTGCTGAAAGGCCAGCTATGCTCAGGTGCCGGATTCGGGTTGGTTTGAGTGCTGGGCAGTCCCACAGCAAGTGGTGGATGTCGGCCTCACTATCTTCGTTTTTAAGGCTTATTGGGGTAAGATATAATGTGTTTACCGTAACATCAGCTTTTTTTGCAGCGCGCGGAGCCATCATTGTGCATTTTCGGGTGCCATATATCTCGAATCGTTTCATTTGGTGGAAATCTACTACACATGAATTGGGGAAGAACACGCAGTGTTTGCTTTTGCTTCTAAAATATTTTGGTTACTGCGATATTTCCAGTTCCATCCCTCGAGCATTGTATTAGCAAATTTGTTCCACGCTGAAAACACTCAGCAGGCACGTGGTGACTCACGTATGTTCGAGTGCTAGCCCGAGTTGTTGATGCTTCTGCGAAGTAGTAGTAGTAGTAGTAGGAGTAGTCGGAGACTTTATTGAGGCGCAAGACTTAGGCGCCTATCTGCGAAGGAATTTCATGGATTAGTACGAAGTAGGAACTGTCAGGGCTACGTTTGCAGCACTTGTGCTCGCCTTTAATTCTGCTCTCACGAGAATAAGAGTGCTTTGCATTATTGTCAGAAAAGAAGCGGGCAGCGAATGCTTTTCAGAAAACGCGGTCATGTAACCAATTTTTTTTATATTTAGTGAAACGCTCTTCAACCGATTCCTTGATTTTATTTCCTGTGCTTCGCGTCGTGCGAGCAGATAACTGTCGTGCGAGCAGATAGCTATCGCTGTGGAATGATAGTCAATATTTGTGAATACCTGTATTTGCGGTCGGCCTTGCAACCGGACTGTTGAGAACTCGTTGTTCAAGCATGTGGCGTTCCGCTCAAGAAGGAAATGAACGATTTGGTACTTAGGCAGTCATGCGCATCCTTAGTGTATATATATATACAACATGGAGGCTAACCAAGGGGGTTCTAAAGTTGACAACCTAGAGGGCTATAGAACGAAAAATGGTAGGGGTAACATTAGGAGATAGGAAGCGTGCAGAGTGGGTCAGAGAAATAACTCAAATTACCGACAATCTAGTGGAAATTAAGAAGAAATGCGCATGGGCAGGACATGTAGTGCAAAGAGAGGATAACCGATGGTCGCTTAGGGTAACAAACTGGATTCCAAGGGAAGGAAGGCGTAGCAGGGGGTGGCAGAAAGTTAGATGGGCGGATGAAGTTAAGAAGTTCGCAGGGGTCAAGTGTATGCAGCTAGCACAGAACCGGGTTAAGTGGAGAAATATGGGAGAGGCCTGATATATCATCAACCTGATAGTCAGGCTGATGATATATATATATATATATATATATATATATATATATATATATATATATATGGGCTTACACTCCTACGTCGTCACTTTTGAATTGCCCAGCAAAACTACATTCCATACGATGGCAGTAAAATGTCGTTAAAAGAGGATACATGGTCATGACGATGCTCTTACAGTTGAATGAGCGACCTGCGCCAGAGAACAGTTAGCTTATGAACATGTTCAAGTCAGTAGACACGTGTACCTTACGAAATAAACTGTGAACTATACATACCGTGGCACGCACACTGTACACGTGCTACATTTACGAACTGCTCGCTAATAGACAACTTCTTGCTTAAGAGAGCAAATATTGTCATGAACACATGGCTCCTTTTTCGTGAAGCTGCTACGGCATTTTATGAACGTTTCCTGGGCAAAGATAAAAAGACAACGCAGAAGCAAAAGCATTTTGCTTTCAGAGACACGTGCTAAATATCAGGAATGCGTACGACTGCGCAGGCGTGAAAGGAGCAGCTAATTTCACGAGTTGAACGCAACATGGAATAGCACAGAGACGTCGACAGCCCAAAGGCAACTCCCACCGCAAACACATCCCAGAAAATACAGGTAATCACAGATGTCGATTTTATGCCTATCAGGCGGTGACGAATATATCGTTCCATTCGGCGAGAGGCGAGAAGGCACAGGTTCTAGAACGTCTCGCTTAATTTCAAGAATTTATCGACATTCCCGCGTGCCTTAATTGAAAAGCATACGTTGGCCGCTTACTTCTGACATAATGGCAAGATACTATTTTCCATATCTGGAGAGCAGAAAGACGAGCGCAAACGCTGAAAACGTAATCCTGATAGGTAATACTTCATGTAAATGCATAATTAGCTTACAGAATGTCTAGCTACACGGCATAACTACCCAGCCTATACGCGGGACTTCACATGCTTTACTTGCATATGCTGAGAGAGAATTAAAAACAACCCAGCAACCAAAAGCCTTCAGAAACGCAATAAAACAATGCGTGCTCTGCGTCGATTCGATTGTAGTAAATTTAAAGTAAATGAAACAATTAGAGATGTATGACAAGAGACAAGGCGCAGTGGCGGCTTCGCAAGCTGCGAAATAGTTGATCTCATGATAAGCGCATGATATAGAACGCCAATAAGCCGAAAAGTACGGAGAAGCGTCGAGCTAAATATTGACGCCAGAATCACGCTTCACTCTGGCGAACTGTCGTCTGCCGAGACATGCATTGCAGCACAGTGGAATCCGAACTAGGAACCAGGAAACGCGAAGGTGCGCCACACTATGTTTTTCATGCTTTGTCACCCAGGAGAGAGAAAAAGACCTCCCTCTCACGCATACCCTCCCCAGTGGTGCGTGGCAAGCATTTGATAGCAGCGCCTCGATAGCAAAGAGCCGCCGCTCCCCAGCTATTCTGAGCGGCCTGGGAACTTTTGGCCACCCCTGTAGGTGCCTGCGTTATTTATTAGTTGCATGCATTACTTTGATTCCGTTGGGCCCGGTCGGTTCGATCCCCATTTTGGAAGTGCTGCCCAGGTTGGCAGCTAAAACAGGCGTTTTGGAGACGTACACACTCATTTGCATGAAGTCAACCTATCGCACGAACACCCGACTGACATAGTTATGAAGCCTCGCTTTAATAATCCTCACGAACGCGCCTGTATGACCTAGAAATATCGTGTTCGATTAGAGTGTCCAAGGGCCCTGATGGATTTGATGGCGTTCTTCTGACATCATAGGTCGAACCTCTAAAAGCGCAGTGGGGAGGATGATTACAGCAACAGCTTACAGCCAGTTGCATCTGTGAAAGTGCGTCACATCAGCTGCAGCCAATGAGATGGAGAAGTGTCCGCCCACTGAAGCGGAGGCGTCGCGCCATATGTATAACTGGTAGAGAGAGTGTGTGTTCCGCGGGCCCTCTCTCGAGGCTAAGCAAAACTAAACAAAGTTAAGCAAAGGTAAACAAAGGCAAGACTATCGGCACGTAAGTCGCATTTATACCAGCTAGGTAAATCAGGAGCCATTTTAGAGTGCACGTTTGCGGCAAACCTTGTGGTGCACGCGAGAAATAAATTTAGTCGACGATGATGGGACGTCATAAGCTTTGAGAGACTTTTAAAATAGGCTTTTATGTATTTGTGAGCCAAACCGAATTAATTTGCAATAATGAGAGCAGCCGAAGGAAGTAGGTTTGAACTAATGCCTCAAATATCATCTTGCACATTACGAAGACACTTCTAATCCGATTGCCTGCGGCTGCGTTTCGATGGAGGCGAAACGGAGTGGCGCCCGTGTGTTGCACGATATCATTGCACGTTAAAGAACCATAGGTGGTCGATATTTCCGGAGTCTTCCATTACGACGTCTATTGTAGTCCGAGTCGATTTTGGAACGTTAAACTACAAACAAACCAAACCAAACTTCATTTCTTCTTGATTGCTGGCTTCGGACAAAACAGCAGCGTACAAATATGTTTGGTACAAAATGCTCAAAATCAGTAGCTGACGAGTCAACCCAGGTGCTCAGAACTGTTTTGATGAACACAAATGTTCTATCAAAAATTGGAATTCTTGACCAAGATATCAATATTTTAACACGCCATATAACTCAAGCGCATTTTCTTTGATTTGTCTACAGGGCGCGCATTCTCACCATACGTGACAAAATTTACTTTTGAAAAGTTAATAAATTACACTTCTGTACCACTTCCGTATATTAATGCAGTTACTTTCAAATTACTTGCTGGGTTTCATCCATGCTTTCCCGCTAGATTCCATCCCAGGCAACTATTCCCTCCCTCTTTTCTGCAGCATGCACTATTACAAAATTGAGACAACCAAAACGAAACAACAAAAACAGATAACTGGTAGAATGCTCGTAACTCATTTAAGTTGCGACATTTGAGTTTAAGACAAACGAGCAGCGAACCCAGCTTCGTGTATTTCCAGAGCTGTCTCCACTGCTTGAAGCCATTAGAAATGTTATTTATTGCTTCCGTAAGTGGTCCTAGGAATCGAAACACGACACCCTGCACTCAGAAATTTTCACGTTATAAATCTTACAAACTTTCAGCATGAGGGAAAGCGTAATTATGACACTAGCTTAGCTGATGTGTTTAACAACCTTTTTGTTCAACAAGCATCTCAGAGTCAAATTGGCAGTAGTCAAGATTACACTGCATTCTTGAAAGGAAGCAACAGCTCATAATCACTTTTTTTTTTGCCCCGACAAACTGTGCAGAAGTTTTCTCGTGTATGATTACAATTGAAAAATAGCAAGTCAGTGGACACAAGTGGCCTCCAAATAGCGCCCATTAAACATGTTCTTCACCTTATATGCCCAGCCATTACGCATATTTACAATTTAATATTATCTACCGTTGTATTATTTATTTGTACATACTATCAGTCCATCTGGACTAAGATAGGAGTGGGTTTGACATCAAAATTCATAAACGCAGGCCAGTACGATAAAACAGCAAGTACAGTCAATAAAACACGGTTCATAAAATACAGTCAATGTAATGTACAAATTATGTGCACTCCTGCGTTAAATATTTGCATATAAGGGTAGCAAATTGCTCTCGGGATTGAGCGTTCACAACGTGGTTAGGAAGGCTGTTCCAGTCGGATGATGTGGCAGGAAAAAAAGAGTATTTAAAACAGTCCTTAAAAAATTTTTCTACTTGGACGTGTTTATTATGCTTATTACGAGTGACGCGCGTCTTTGCTTCGTTTATGCATCGTTCTTTCTTAACCAGGACTAAACCATTTATTACACAATAAAACAAAGTTAGTCTTTTTTCTTTTCGTCTGTGGGAAAGAAGAGACATCGGCTTGAGCATAAAGAGGGGTCACTGAATCCAATCGTCGATACCGGGAGAAAATGAGCCGTAGCGCCCGTCTCTGTATCTGCTCAAGCTTAGAGACAGATTTTTTTGTGATATGGGTCCCATATTTCCCATGCGTAATCAAGTAAAGGCCGTACAAGCATCTTGTACGGTATCAGTTTTGTGTCCGTAGAGGCCTGTTTTAGGACGCGTCTAATGTAGCCTAATCGCTTGTTTCCCTTCGCGACAATGTTGTCAATATGTTTTGCCCAGCTAAGATTTGAGGTGATGGTCACGCCGAGGTACTTGCATTCATTTACTCTGGAAAGCGGGCTACCTTGCAAGCTATACACATAGTTCAGGGGCTCAAGCTTGTGAGTAATTGTCATGCAAACTGTCTTGTGTGGGTTTAGTGACATCTGCCATTCCGTGCACCAATTATCAATTTGGAGTAGATAATCATTAAGCTGAATTTGGTCATTAACGGATCTGATTTCATGGTAGATAATACAATCGTCTGCGAATAGCCTCGCTTTTACTGGTGAATCCCGGATCATGTGATTAATGTATATCAGAAATAAGAGGGGGCCAAGAACTGACCCCTGGGGTACACCTGATCTAACCTCGCAACAATCGGACCTCTTATCCCCGATGACAACATACTGTCTGCGACCTCTTAGGAAGTCCTCTACCCATCGAACTACACAGTTATGTCCCAAAACAGTTTTTACCTTAATTAGAAGCTTTCTGTGGTTAACCTTGTCGAAGGCTTTTTTGAAATCTAAGAATATAACATCCATCTGGCCCCTGCAATCAACCACTTTACAAAAATCATGACAACATTCCAATAGTTGTGTCACTGTTGACAAGCCCTCCCGAAAGCCATGTTGGTATTCACTAAAAAAATCATTGCGCGTTAAGTGCTGGCGAATATGTTTTGATACAATATGCTCTAAAAGCTTACAGCACACTGATGTTAGTGCTATTGGCCTGAAATTTGAAACGTTAGCAGCGTCACCATCCTTAAAGACTGGGGTAACCTTACCAATCTTCCAATCATCAGGAAGCATACCTGTGGCTAAAAATTTCTTAAAAATTACGAAGAGATACCTGGCCGTCCATTCAGCGTACCTCCTTAAAAATAAATTCGGTATTTCATCCGGGCCTGCAGCCTTTGAAGTGTCTAGCTTCAGCAGTGAAGCCAGAATTCCCTCGTATGACACTTGCAATTCGTCTAATTCGGGTAAATTGTTATGCGACGCAAACTGTGTCGGTTCTCCGTCATCCGAAGTAAAAACACTTGCAAAGAACCCATTGAAAGCCTCCGCAATTTTAGCCTTATCCTCAGTGAGACCCTGATGCGTATTCATTTTTGTTATTGGTGTCTTGGTTGCCGACAAGTGTCTCCAAAACTTTTGGGGAGATTCACGAAGATATTTACTCATTGTGATGTTGTAAAACTTATGTTTCGATTCTTTAATCATTAATTTCAACCTTTCACTTAATGTCGTTAAGTCCTCACGTAACGCCGGGTTCACTGATCGCCGCAACCTTGCTTTACGTCTGGACACTTTTCTTTTTAGTTGAAGAATTTCTCTCGTAATCCACGGATTGTGGATACGTTTTTTCTTACATTTCAAGGGTACATATTGTGTTATACATTTGTGAACAGTTTCTTTGAAAGTTAGCCATAGTTCATTTATGTGTGCGGACTCATCGTGGCTTAATTTGTCAAAGTAGTCATAACGGTAGCTTAATTCGTCAAATATGGTAGTGTCATCAGCTCTATTGAAATCTCTGTGGTATGTCAGGTGTTTTTGCGTACAAGAGAATGGACCTAACTGCAAAGTTACACTAACTAACGAATGATCCGAGATTCCAGGTAGAATGGCAACTTTGTGCAGCCATGATGAGACACTGTCTGTTATGAAGACTAGATCCAGAACCGATCCAGCATCACCGTGAACACGAGTAAGCTCCCTGACTACCTGTGTCAGCCCGTGGGAAAAACACATGTCAACAGCAGCTATCCCAGCTTCATTCTCATCCCAGCTTCATTCTCCCGTGAACCCGGTTCCATTTCATCCCATTTTACATCCGGAAGGTTAAAATCTCCAGCAACAACAACATGTTTGTGCTGTGCGCGCAGGTCATAAAGAAAATCATTTAGCTTATTAATACCGTTTGAACCGGACCCAGGTGCACGATACACAGCCGCTACAAACAGCTCTTTTGTTCCTAAAACGATTTTACACCATAATGTTTCAATGTCGGTCATTTTGCAAATGAATGTGTAATTAATAGACCTTTTAATGAAAATAGCTACCCCGCCCCCTCTGCTGCCACGGTCGTTCCTAAGCACGTTGTAACCAGGCGGGCATATTTCAGAGTCACGTACATCATCGTGCAACCAGGTCTCGGTCATGACAACAACATCAGGGTCATGCTCAATGAGCACATGTTCAAAATCAACACACTTGTTTACAAGGCTACGAGCGTTAAGATTCAGCAGCCTGAACACTCCGTCATGCGCAAGTCAATCCCCTACGTGAGCCACTGGCGCTTTATCAGATAGCTGTTCTTTCCCACGACAGCGCCGGTTTGTCGCTTCGCCCACGCGTAAGTTACACCATTTATCTTAATCTTGTCGAAAACAAGTGTAACTTTTTTTCAACTTTTCCTATCGTTTACTGCGCTGCTCCAAAGACGTTGTCGTCTTCTTCTTACTTCGTATGAAAAGTCTTCGTCAATAAAGATCTTTGTTCCTTGCAGTCTGGTCCGGTAGCGCAGTATTTCTTTCTTTTTGTTATAATTCCCAAGCCGCACAATGACTGGTCTCGAGTTTCCCGTAGAAGGCTTTCCAATTCTATGTACCCGTTCTGCACTCGTCACTGCTACGTTAAGTTTTTGCGCGAAGACTCCCGCAATCACTTTCTGCTTCAATTGTTCCTCGGTTTCATTTTGTACCTCAAGAATGCCCCGGATCACCAAGTTCTTACTGCGGCTGCGATTTTCAATGTCATCAAGCTTTTTTGATACGCCCCCAACACTGGAGCTCAAATCTACAATTTCATGTTTAGCCTGCTCAATCCTTTTACATTCTTCTGAGGTCTTCGAAAGCCCCATTTCTAGGTCAACGAGCTTTTGCTTCAATTTAGCTATACCCTCTTTAATTTCATGCTGCCCGTCCAAAAGCATCTGCATCATACCTATTATGTCACTGTCAGGACCTGGATTTGCTTCAATATCCCCGCAACACTTCAGCAACAGTGCCATTGTGTCCCAAAAGTCAGCAATAATTACACAAAGTGCCTGTGGGCTTGGCAGCACAAGTAGACCACGACAGTCGTCTCTGATAGTAGATATAAAACGCTTTTCACCAACCTGTGCGAACAACAGAAGAGGGTTGGTCATTGTTGTTGTCAAACCGGTGCCGCCAAGCCCACTGACGGTACGACGGAAATCCCGGCCCGAAGAAAACGGATGGATGGATGGGTGGATGGATGATAGTGGCTCTGCCCATTGTATCGGACGGCAGCTTGCGCCGCCTAGCCAAAAAATTAAAATAAATATATTTATCTCTTCCCCATTTTTAGCTTCTAATTCGCCCGTATCTGCCCCCCTCCCTTTTTTTTTCTCTCTTTATTCTCTTGACTTTTTCCACCAATCCTCTAACCTCTCTTTTGTTATCAGAACGCGTTCCTCATCCATTCGTCCATCTTCCCCAGCAAATCCCAGCGCTCTCTCCAGGTCTGCCGCTTTTTCCGCGGGAAGAGCAGGACGAAGTTTTTGGCACCTTAGAACAACATGTTCCGTTGTTTCCTCCTCAGTTCCGCACGCCGCGCATAATATATCTACTTCCTGAAATTTTTTCCTGTACGTTTTTGTTCTGAGGGCCCCTGTCCTAGCCTCAAACAGCAATGAGCTCCCTCGTGAGTTGTCGAATAAACTTTCTTTCTTTATATCCTGTTTTCGAGTTCTATACATACCCAATGCTGATTTTCCTTGCATTCTTTCCTCCCACATTTTCCTTTCTGCCTCCTTTACCTGCTTTTCAATGCTGCTGTTTTGCTGCGGTGTATCTCCAAACTCTAGGTACTTAAATCTGAGCTTTCGGGTTCTGTTAGTCCATTTCGTATTCAGGCTTTTCATGAAGAGGTGCTTGTACATTTTTCGTGCCCACCTTGATTCCTCCATTTCGGTTAGTCTCTGATCATATTTTAGTTTGCTAATTGCCTCTCTAACCTCAAATGATGCCCAGCCCATATCTCCCTGGACTCCTTCATTAGGTGTGTTGCCATGTGCTCCCAATGCCAATCTACCCACCTTTCTCTGTCTGATTTCAAGGCCTGACTGTACTTCTGATTTCATGCACAGGACTGCATTTCCAAAAGTGAGTCCTGGTACCATAACACCCTTCCATACCCCTCTAACAACCTCATACCTGTTATAATTCCAGAGGGCCCTGTGTTTCATAATATCCGAACTCCTTTTCCCTTTATCTAACGTAATTCTTTTATGCTTTTCTAGGTAATTTTTTCCTTCGTTGATCCATATGCCCAGGTATTTATAGCTCTCCACATGTTCAACCTTGGTGCCTTTTATTTCCAGCACGTCCCCCCTTTCATCATTAAATACCATTATTCCTGATTTTTCGCTGCTAAATTGCAGTCCCAGCTTTTCGCCCTCTTCTCCACAGATCTTAAGCAGCTCCTGCAACCCATCCCTCTTATCTGCCAGCAGTACAATGTCATCCGCGTACATCAATCCTGGTAGAACTTGTGTTACTTTCTGTCCTTCCT
This sequence comes from Amblyomma maculatum, assembly GCF_055883805.1. Lineage (NCBI taxonomy): Eukaryota > Metazoa > Arthropoda > Arachnida > Ixodida > Ixodidae > Amblyomma > Amblyomma maculatum. Next base: position 149,184,719 of record NC_139345.1, on the reverse strand, counting down.
GCATATAGCTTGCATCGAATCCCATATTACTTTCCTCCAGGCACCTTTCCATTTGGCTCATGTATATCATGAAAAGCAGCGGTGACAGTGGGCACCCTTGCCTAAGCCCCCTTTTTATTTTTGCTGGTTTTGTTGTTTCCGTCTCTCATACTATCACTGCCTCATTATCTGCATACACTTCTTGTATGAACTGAACTAGGTTTTTATTCAGGCCATATTCCTTCAACTGGTCCCACAGTTTTTTCTGATCTACACTGTCGTATGCCCCTTTAATATCTAAAAACGCTATCCATAATGGTCTCTGACTTGCAGCTGCTGTTTCTATACACTGGGTAACCACAAATAAATTATCCTCTAGTCTTCTGTCCTTGCGGAAACCATTTTGTAGTTCTCCGAGGATATTCCCTCCTTCTGCCCATTCCTCCATCATTACTTTTACTAACTGCATTGCTACCCTGTATATAACTGATGTAACTGTGATTGGCCGATAGGACTTTATGTTATCTCTGCTTCCCTTGCCTTTGTATATTAGTCTCATCCTGCTTAATTTCCAATCTTTTGGTACTTGACCGCCCTTTATTGTTTGTTCAATCAATTGTCGCAATTTTGCTTTGCTTTTTTGTCCTAATCTGGTAATCAATCCCATGGGTATGCTATCTGGTCCTGTCGCTGTTCCCAGGGGACCTTCCGTTCTATTCTTTCCCATTCTCTTGCTGTCATCTCCTTGTATTCTTGCTCCTCGTCCCTGTGGTCCTCATTATTCTCCATTTCTTCTGCGGCATTCACTTCCAGACTGGCAAAGGCTGTTTCTATTGTGCGCCTAACATATTCCTGTGTTTCCTCTCCCTCCACTCTTTTTCCTTCCTGTGTGATCAGTGAGTGTTGGGCCCCTTCCGTCCTTTTTGCTTGTAGCCTTATGTGGTTCCAAAACCTCTTTGCAGCATTTTTATCTTTTTTACTTATGTCCATCATCCACTGGACCCCAGCTTTTCCTATTTTGATTTGGATTAAAGTTGACGCCTCCCTTTTTCTCTCAAGGTACTCCTCCCATTTGGATTCTACTTCCCTTGCTGTGGCTCCCCTCTTCTTTGCTAATCTGTGCTCTCTGGATGCCTCTTGACGCCTCGTTATGGCTGCTTTAACTTCAGCATCCCACCAGCTTTTTGGTTTATATTTTCTCTTTCCTCTTCTAATCGTCGACCGCCGGCAACTTGGCGGGAAAATGCCTGTGATGGTCAAATTTGTCGATCTTGATAGAGGAATTCTGGTCTGGCTTTACTGTGAAGAATTCACCGCTGGCCTGCTCTGGCGAAGAACAAAGCAGCAGCAGCACCTGTGCGAACAACAGAAGAGGGTTGGTCATTGTTGTTGTCAAACCGGTGCCGCCAAGCCCACTGACGGTTCGACGGAAATCCCGGCCCGAAGAAAACGCCCCCTCTGTTGATGTCCATTTTCCTGGCGTTGTCCAAGTGAAATCGTCGACCGCCGGCAACTCGGCGGGAAAATGCCTGTGATGGTCAAATTTGTCGATCTTGATAGAGGAATCCTGGTCTGGCTTTACTGTGAAGAATTCACCGCTGGCCTGCTCTGGCGAAGAACAAAGCAGCAGCAGCACCTGTGCGAACGACAGAAGAGGGTTGGTCATTGTTGTTGTCAAACCGGTGCCGCCAAGCCCACTGACGGTACTACGGAAATCCCGGCCCGAAGAAAACGCCCCCTCTGTTGATGTCCATTTTCCTGGCGTTGTCCAAGTGAAATCGTCGACCGCCGGCAACTCGGCGGGAAAATGCCTGTGATGGTCAAATTTGTCGATCTTGATAGAGGAATCCTGGTCTGGCTTTACTGTGAAGAATTCACCGCTGGCCTGCTCTGGCGAAGAACAAAGCAGCAGCAGCACCTGTGCGAACAACAGAAGAGGGTTGGTCATTGTTGTTGTCAAACCGGTGCCGCCAAGCCCACTCCAAACTGCTACCAAAGAACTCCAAACTACACGAGTGATGCCGGTTTTTAGAAGTGACGGCAAATCTTTGATCCAAAATTACCGCCCTATATCTATATTACCGGTATTCTCTAAAGGTATAGAGAAGTTACTGCATGGTAGAGCCTTGTAATTCTTTAACAAGCACAATCTTCTCCTTGACTTTCAGCGCAGTTTTCGAAAGAATCGATCTACAGAAACAGCGCTACTTACACAGAAAGAAATAATAATAGATAAATTTCAAAATAAGGATCTAGTTGCTGGCATTTACATAGATTTCACAAAAGTGTTACATAGATTTCACAAACCTATGGTATCCGCGGAAAAGCACTATAGACTTAATGGAATCATACCTCTCCCATAGAACACAGTATGTAGACTTAAAAGTTCCTTGTCTTCAGTACAAAATATCTCCACAGGAGTTCTCCAGAGAAGCATGTTGGTTCCGCTTTTATTTTTAATTTATCCAAATGATATTGCGCACTGTGAACCTAATAGTACATTTGTATCCTACGCCGATGATACTTCACTGTTATCTCCGGGAAATCTTAAGATGATATTGAAGAAAAAGCAAGCAGAACAATTTATGCAATAAATACAAGGGCGAAAGCAAATTTTGTGAAGATGTTGTACTTGCCGAAAGGGAAGGTATTGTTAGGCCACTCAATGTATTTTTAAACCTTGATCCTGTGGAGATAATGGATTCTGTCAAAATCCTTGGTGTCATATTTTCAAAGCACTTGACTTGGAATGATTATGTTGATTATATTAGATCTAAAATATCCTCAGCTGTCGGAGTTATATCGCGCTTGCGCAACATTCTTCTTGTCAAAATTAGGCTGTTGGTGTATAAATCTGCAGTTCTGTCTCTCTTACAATACTGTATTATCGTTTGGAGTACCACTGGTATCACGGACATGACCAAGTTGCATCTTCTCCAAAAAAGAGCTGTGAGATGTGTTGCTGGTGTTCCTTATTGTTTCCCTACGAGTGACCTCTTTCTAAAATACGCAATCCTGTCAGTCTTCGCTTTACACGAATACAGACTTTTAATGAGCTTCAAAAATGATTCGCGGAGCAATGAAAAATATGTTGGTAATTTGGTAGAACATGCAAAAAAAACACCCATAATCCACAAACCAGAAATAAAGAAATGGGATTAGTTCCTACACCTAGAGCATATTACTCAGAATAATCTATCTCTTACACGCTGCCAGTGCTATTAAATAAACTAAACAAATAAATGTACGTCTGACCCTTCCCAGCATTCAAATACCGTTAAGAAAATTTTTTTTGAACAAGTTTATGTGATGAAGTTTCATATATTTTTGTGTTGGTACTTTTTGCTTCTTTTTTCAATTGGTGCATAGCGCTAAAAGGACAAGGACACAGCGAGACACACAGGACGGGCGCTATCTCGCTGTGTCTCGCTGTGTCCTTGTCCTTTATAGCGCTATGCACCAATCGAACCATCACCAACTCGCCCACGCTTCCACTCTTTTTTCAAGTTATGTTATCTTCTTTTCTGCTATAATGTATAGCGCAGAATTTATTGCCGCTTGTCTGATGCAATGTCAATGTGAAAAACGGGAGCAGGACCTCTGGCAAGCTTCCGAGCTTTTAGTTCTGTCTCCTTCTCTAATATAGAGAAAACAAAATGCTGATTGATTGATTGATTGATTGATTGATTGATTGATTGATTGATTGATTGATTGACTGATTGATTGATTGATTGATTGATTGATTGATTGATTGATTGATTGATTCATCCCTTGGGCGGCCGCTTCACGTGAAATCTGCTAGTGTTACATATTGTTGCTTGGATAATGGTTGTGACTAGCCAGAGGATAGCCGCAGTAAGTGAACCGGCTGCACTGGCATGGCCGCTCGATGGAAGCGCTGGCACTGGAGACCACAGGTTGCAGACACGCAGTCCTCAATTCTGTCTGTTTTCGCCCATTCGTTACGCTGGCCCAGGCTTGCAGCGCCTCGTTCCTGCTTTCGAGGTACCTTGCCATGCTGCCTTTGAGAGACAAGCGGCACACTTCAGTAAAAGTAATTTACAAAGGAATTAATTCATTATTTACAAATTACTGGGAAAAATTAAATTATGACGATTTGATCCATGTAATCAGCACAATTTTGAACAGCCATACGGCTCATATATATATAGCGGATGTTTCAGCAAACACTTTCAGAAATTGCTGGAAGTTGAGTTCAAAATAGAAAAAAAAAAGTTTCCAGTAGCAAACATGCAGCCGCGGCGGGCACAATATGCTGGACAACTTTTCTAATTGTCTAGCTAATTATTAAAAATTCATTAATTATAGGCTTTCAAATATCGCATTTGAGTGGTTGCTCCCAGTGGAGAGTTAGAAGCAGTGAACAAGACAATGCCATATAAGTTTCTAAAACAAATAAAAAAAAAACATTTTTTTTTTACCAAAGAAACCGAAACCAAGCGCGAGAGACTCGCAAGTAGGTCGCTATTGGCCTCGAGATCGAGCACAGTCGCCACCTTACGGCTCAGCGGTGAAACCTACTCAGTGTGGATGCGTTTTCGCGTCGCGTGCCAGCCCGCAGTGATTTACGCGCGCGCATGCGGCGTGTACAGGAGTGTTTTTGTTTGTTTCGCAGTTCCTGTGAGCTTTTACTTACCTATATGCCTCTTGCAAACTAAATATGAACAGTCTATAACCCCACGCTTCATTAAAAAATATATATACTTGTGCGTATCGAGCATGTCATGCTTGGATAAGGACATCATCCATCGCGGTCTTCGGCGCTTGAGATCCTTTGATATGCGATGTCTCAAACGAAATGGTACTGTTGTTACCGCCGTGTCAAAGCAAAACAGGTCGTTGCCGTCAATAAAAGTTAATGCAAACGTTCAGAAATCGCATATTCCCGTTTCTGTTTGGAATACCGCAGCTACTAAAACATTTGCCACCGCAGACTGCTTCATATAGCAGAATACAGTTTGAACAGACCACTCTATGCCTACTATACCGTCTGTATGCACGATAGAGTTGTGTGAGTACTTTTTTTTTTTTTTTTTTTTTTGCTTTTAAACCTCTGCCGCGGTGTCTCAATGGTAAGGGTGCTCGACTGCTGATTTCGAGAACGGGGGATTCAATCCCAATCGTTTCGAAAGGCGTTCCTCTGCTGTGGGATTTGACTGCACAATAAACAATCCCACGTGGCAAATGTGGTGTTAATAATGAAAAAAAAAAAAAACAATCATCCGTCATAGCCGATGCCGCTTTCATGCGTTAAACCTGGGCCAATATGCATTTCTTTTCTTTTTTTGTTGCTGTTGAAGGCTTCTGTGAATCCGTAAAAGTTTTAGTGAGCACATTTTGCTTTAGAGAAATGCTCGAACGTTTGGGAAACATATTCCCTGCACCCAATTGTTACCCTAAATATTACATAATACACTTAGATCAATGTACTTTACTGGTAGCCTATTATAATCATTATAATTCCTTTTCGTCCAAGTGCTGTCTTCCGACAAAACTCGTCATTTCTGACAAGGGGAGTAAAACAGCTTCATGCGGGCTTAAATATCAGTGTTTAGTTCGGGAATAAATACATTTTTATAGTCGCATAATAAAATGACCTCCATTTCTTTCGGAATAGTTTTATATCCGGCATCTGTTTTGGACGCAAACCTAATATTTACTTCACATAAGATTTAGTGACTGCTAAATAATTAGTGATAAAGAAATTTTCAGCCCGTAAAATTGCTTCCCAGAACATGACAGTTCCCATGCGCAGTTTATAACGATGTCTTCGCAGCGAGTAATTCGTAGCTTGCACTTTAACGTTACTGAAAATTAATCGCTGATTATTGTAAATTCTGTCAAGTGCGTAAAAGTTCTCTCACACGGTGAAATTTATTCGCATTGCAAAACAAAATAATTACACTACTAATTTACTCATTTAACATCACACACATCAGAAAGCCCTTACACTTTCCTCGGCTTCAGGAAATCATTTACAGTTAGTGGCGCATGCATTAATACACAATCACATTCTATGACAGTGGCCGCAAAAAGCATCTCGGCAAATTCAATCCACTCAGCGCTGTACACGTGAACAATCAGTTTTCCTGTGCGGCGAGGTTTCCTGTACAGTGTCGGCGTGATCTAACTTTTAGGGAATACTGGTGCGTGGTTGTCTGTGCCAGAGTTGATGTGCACTCAGTCTAAAGCAACTCGCCATGCAGTGCGCTGCCAATGCTACATTTAACCTGCTTAATCCTCGAGTCAAGTACGATATAGTGAACCAGGCTTTCTCGATTCAATCTAAATTACTGCAGCTCAGAGCACGAACGTTGTATCTACGTCGGCTTGACACTAAATTTGCCGGTCTCACTCGCATGAGACACGCGCAAACTGTTTAAAAGTCGATAAGAAAAACAAAGCTGTCATTAGGCAGGCCCAAGCATTAGGCGCGTGAGCGCGGTACAGCGCAAGAAACGTGCAAAGTAAATCTAGAAGACTGGTGGGTTGCGTGCTTTGTTTTCCTCAAATCCGCTCTTCTTCTGCTACATTGGCGAAATCCTTGGATTTTTTTCTGCAATATTGCAGAAATACTGCAGAAGACACGTTTTCATCGCCAACAAACCCGCCGTAAAATCGGAAGCAGACCTACGTAGCGTGCGTTTCTGCGAGCGCCGCCGGCTGCCGATCCACACTACCGGAGTGACGGTGGCGCCACCTCTAGGTCGATCTCGCGGCGAATAGGCGTGACGTCCCATGGTGACGTCTGCAGAGACCACGGCGGACTACGGCGCTCAGTTCAAAATGCCACCGGTACTGCTACGCGTCATGTGCATTATTTTGTCTCGCATCTCGGTTGCAAATATATATATATATATATATATATATGTGTGTGTGTGTGTGTGTGTGTGTGTGTGTGTGTGTGTGTGTGTGTGTGTGTGTGTGTGTGTGTGTGTGTGTGTGTGTGTGTGTGTGTGTGTGTGTGTGTGTGTGTGTGTGTGTGTGTGTGTTAACAATTAAATTTTTTAATTACTATAAATTATATAGCTATGTTATTTATTTATTTATTATGTAAGGGTCTCCTACAAGTGAGAATTCGAAAGCATTACTCTGTGGCCGAAATGTATTTTAAATATATCAATTCTTGAGCAGAAATGAAATGTGTGTACACATTTATGCATCAAATTAGCGGTAACTGTGCCACCACGTTGCAAAAAAAGGATATAGTATTCAGCTAGTTAGCATGGCCTAGTAGGAACCTCCTCTCTCTCACACATTCAGTCACAGCTGTTATACTGTATTAAAATATTATGTAATACCCTATATACTACTCTACTCCTCCACTGCGCTACCCCTTCCCCTGCAGTGTCGGCCATCTGTGTGAAGCCGCCATATTTTTTTCGGTTACCAAGAGTGCTTGAATAGACCAAAGATGGATATTTGGGTAATGGGGCTAGTAGTTTCTCCCTAAAATAGGATAATGCCTAGTCTACTGAAAACAGCTGAACGCTGCAGGTAGAGAGTCGTCTATCCTAGTCGGCGGTATTTTTTGAATCGCCGAAGTTCAATATAGCTATAATAGAATAGTTTGCTAATTTTTTTTTATTATCTTGAAAAAGAAAATGTCAATGTAAAAGTTGTAGATCGCCTCGAGAAATGCCTACAGCTACGTTGTTTTCATCAAGCTGCCATTTACTTAGCTTTATTTATTGGCTTTCAAAATAATCTGTCACATGACAAATTTCTGCCTTAAATTACTCGCCCAGTGCGCCCCGCCGGGGTGGTGCAGTGGTAAGACGCCCGACTACTGTCCGGAATACCCGGGCTCGAACCCGACCTCAGCTGCTGCGTTTTGATGGAGGCGAAAGGAAGAGGCTTCCGTGTGCTGTGCGATGTCAGCGCACGTTAAAGATCCCCAGGTGGTCGAAATTACTCCGTAGCCCTCCACTACGGCTCCTCTTTCTCTTTCCACTTTCACTCCTACCTTCCTCCCTTCCCTTACGGCCCGGTTGCGGTGTCCACAGAAAACAAGTGAGACAGTTCCCGCGCCTTTCCCTTCCTATAAATCAATAAATAAATCAGATGTCCACATAGCAAGTGTGACAGATACTGCGCCTTTCCTTGAACCAATTATTATTATTATTATTATTATTATTATTATTAATATTATTATTATTATTATTATTATTATTATTATTATTATTATTATTATTATTATTATTATTGTTTTTATCCAATCAGTGTATCTCAAGAAAATTTTTAAAATGAAAACGAAACCGAAACTGCCACATGGGTTAGACAACATTGAGCAAGCATATTCCCGCGGAAATGAGGCGCGCTGAAAGCACTGAAAGTTGCTGAAATCTAGCAGCAAAATTGGAGAGGCAATTTTCATTTCTCGTTTTGTTGACTCAGTGCAGCGTTGTTATTGGGACGTGCTTCCATTTACGTTTTCTGAAGGATAATTTTCCTTTTCTACGATGGCTCCTCAACTCAACGGCGATGTGTCTTTGCGCAAAGGAAGTTCCAAGGAGCCGCTCAGAGTTATCGTGCTGCCAGGTGCGTGAACTTGTCCTTGTTAGGCATTGGTACTCTCTTACCTGTGCTTCTCTGCTGAAGAAAATGAATTATGTTAGCTGCTAGCAAGGCTGCAGTGAGGCTAGATGGCTTTACGTTTTGATGGAAATCACTCGCTACACTAAGAAGTTGGTCAGATAAAATGAAGTGCACAGGAAAAGCGCGCACTGACAACCGAACTGTGGTTTGTTCTGAAAAAGGGTACTGATTCCTAAAGTGGTTTGTTATATCCACCAGAAAAAAAGAAATAAAAGAAAGAGCTGCGGCTGTATCTACATAACCTAGACCTTACGTGAGACATTTGCGATGCTTGCTTTTCGTCGATGTTGTATCGTTTTCGTAGCAGGATAAATGTTCCCAAAGTAAACACACTGCTTCGTCATTGCAGATTTACTTGAGGTCGATGTTCTGTGTAAGCCCCATGACTTTAAACTGGAAACATTTCAAATGGTCTGTGATTACAATTTATTTTCCACTGCTCTCGACTGAAGCAGCCATGAGGCGAATGATAAACTATCACATTTGAGCTGCTCGCGCACATTTGTAATGTCATTGCTATTTGGTTGCCATAATACACTTTGCTGCAGGAACGAAGCTTGCTTTAAGGGAGCGTGCAAATGTTTGTTGGCGCGGGATGGCTGTTGATATTCGATCGTCGCTACAGTTTATTTTTCTTCGTTGAGAAGAGTTGCAGACGTGGTTCATGAAACGCTTGCTTGGACAACAGAAGGGATGTATCGTGGCCTCAGTCGTCAGCAGATTAATACTTTCTTTAGGTTCTTTGTTTGATTCAGTACTCCGTACAGGTTTTAAAGAGGTGGTCAGCATGAGCACTGCATTTATGTCAATAATTTTCTTTTTCGCCTGCAGATCAATACGCAACCAATGATGGGCAGGTGCATAGTGTTGTCCGGCTACCTCATCCTAAAACAGGTGATTTCAATTTGTGTATTGCTAGTATGCATGCTGGGATTTGTCAGTGATAAATATATCTGTGCGTAAAAATAACTGTTACAGTATACCATGCTTTGGCCTGCACTTCTGGGTTTCTAATGGCATTTTTGCATTTACTGTACTAATAAAATTGATGCTTGCTATTTCTTGCTTTATCATTACCTGGAAAGCTTCCTGTATGGCACTTAATATGCATATCCCTTCTTATTGAAGTTTATTTTGGTAATTTCATAAACACTACATGCTCACTGTGAGTAGAGGATAAATTCTTACATAACTCACATCTTCTGTCCTATATTCTTAGAGGCGTCATCCCTTTACATCAAGGCTGACTCTGGAAAATACCTGGAGCTAGTCAAGTTTAAGGAGAAACATGGGTCCTGGATTCTCGATGACATCGTTGAACCAGGTATCCACTGTCTTTTGCGCATTGTTTTTCTTTTTAATGCAAAAATGCGTTCTGGGCCTCCACTTTGTATATTTCCAGTTTGTAAAGAATGTTATTTTGAGCTGTCAATTAACATGGGAAAACCACTGCCGTCACTTGGTAACTGTACCACCGCATGAAATGTATCTTGGCCTGGTAAGTAATTATAATTAAGTTTGTTCTTTTGTGCTATTTCATTCCCAGATTTTAACAGCTGAATGGTGGCTTTGACATGAAAGGTTACTTCAAGTCATGTGAGGCATAAAAAGGATGTTATAATGCTTCTTCATTCACTGTCATTCTTTCCCTTACGGTAGGCTGGCATGAAAGCTGCAGTCGATTAAAATAGCTGCTCTTATATACCTCACATTTTTCTGAAGTAAATGTTGGCATCAAAGCAACTACTTAATTCAGAAAAGAATATTCATGACCTAAAACTTGGTGAAATTTATTTCATTCTTTTAATTTCGGCAAAGAACTACCTTTTTTGGCAAGTGTTTCAGAAAACAGTGAGCAATGTTGAAGTGTCGATACATTTTATTTAGTCAGCTCTCAGACTGCGCTGCCATCTGTTTGATATATGCCAAGGGTTTGTTTGTTTTAGTATGGTGGGCCCTATTAGAAAGAAAATTAGAAAATACGGGTCCATTGTATGGGTGTATAAGGGTCTTGAAGCAATAAAAATCAAAGTAATGAGAGAGCTCCAAATAACAATTTTGCATAGCAGAAAATGGAGTTAAAGGAAAACAAAAATAGTTATGAAAAAAAGTAAGTAATAAGGTTGTGCTCAGCTGGCATTAAGGTTCCTAATGTATTTAGGATAGTAGGAAGGAAGAAATGGGACCAGGTTTGAGGTGGAGGTAGGCTGTAAAGGCCCCTTTTTTGTTGCTGTCCTTGTAGAGTTCTGGTGATAACCCATGGCAGGTGTCCATTGAATGGGGTGAAAGCCCAGCTAGTTCTATTCTGGCAGCTCTCAAGGCCCATAATGGAGCGATTCTCCAGCTGGAAGTCAGGGAATTTTGGGGCTATATCTTTTTCCTATAGTGAAGGCTCAGCCATTCTGAGTCTGACGCTGCCAAGGAAGCCTGACCCCTAGCCAGTTGCAAAACTTTATGTAGTGCGACATTTGGGCATTGGGTTTGTGATAACCATCTGGCTACTTGTGAACCTCATGTGGAGGCCTCACAGGAAGAGTGCAGTCTGTTGTTAAAATGGCTATGCATGTGCCATTGGTGGCTGCCCACTCTGGTGGTTTTTTTTCTGGCTTAATTATATCACATTTGCAGATACTTGTTGGACCTCCGGGTGTAGTGTGAGAGAGTGATTGCCCACTTGGAGTTCTGACTTGCTTTGGGGCCCTGATTTTGTATTTAAGGCAAAGGAGAGAGAGAAGAGAAAAATGAAAACATGGGGAGAGAATAAAGGCCATAGAGGCAGGAAAAGGTGGAGCAGAGTTGGACAAGAAATGTTTGTTACCAACTTGGGGCTTTTTATTATGTTCGTTTAACAGGAAAGGGAGGAAGCAAAATGAGAGCGTGGGGGCTAACTTCACTTACTTTCAAGCTCACCTAGGTGTCTATAAAAAGGAAATATGTTGTTAAAACCATACATTGCATGCAAGACCATGTGGGTAGAATGATGGAGTATCCATTGCCACAAACATCAGTGCAGAGTCCTATGGGGGTTCAGTAGGTATGTATTTCTTCAGCAGTCTCAACCAGCATTTTGTGCCTCTGTCTGCATTTTTTCCCTTTTTTTTTATAGCGTGAGCAGAATGCTTTCAAGTTTCGCACAAATTGTACTTTTATTGTAGTTTCCCCTGACCAGAACTGCTGCTGTAAGGTACTTAACACGGCCCAAGAACACCTGTCATAGAAATTGAAAGATTCTTTGAATTTAAAGAGGCACCACTTGTGGATTGCATCAAACAAGAACTTTTCAAAGGACACTTGTATCAGCGAACAGTTGGTGTCTTCTCTGTCATCTCATCATTCCTACTGTTCTGGAGACATTGTTGGAAAATGTGTTACCCAATCACTCTATTTTATTATTTATTTTTCCCCTGCATTGTCGACTAATTTCTGCTTGTTTAGGTGTGTACGGTACTTCTATTTGCACCTGCCATTGGTGAGTATGGTGGTAACAGCTGCATTTGCCTGCTGCTGTGTAACAGAGGCAGAGGGGATTAATAGATGTTCAAATTATAGGCATGGAGGCTCCAAAATTTTGCACAAATCTTTTTTCTTTTTCTTTGGAGTGGTTTGCAAGATAATATAGTACTATGCACGATTCATATCATCACTTCAGATGATTTGAGGTCATGCGAGTCATGCAAAAATAGGGATATAATCACTGCTTGTTCATTTCTTGTGATTACAAATTTTGTGCTTGCTTCCATAAGGGCTGATGTGGTCATGCTGCCGTTTTTTGCATTCTTCACGTGACTTCAAATCGTTTGTGTCGCAGCCATCATTTTGGCCTCGAAGAAAAGAAAAAACAATTCATTAAAAGTTATTTACCTTTTGTTAGTGCAATCCATGTCGCTGTCCATGTTTTCTAATTGTGTTTTATACCATTCCAAAAAAGGAGTAACTAAATTTGGGGCTGATACTTAATAGAGACACAGGAAGTGGAGTGTAATTTTTAAAGCAAGATTGCGAGCTCTCTACTGAACACAGCTGATTTGTACTGGCTCATGCACAGTGATGAACAAAAGTGTATGGGATGTATTGTGCATGAGCAGTTCAACGTTGTCTCACAACACATTCAGCCAGTGTCCGTGGCAGCTGATGGAGCTTGCTTCTAGACTTTTCAGTGAACGAGATATTCTGTGCTCAGAGCAAGATGGAAGGTCAAAATCAGCAGAAAAAGAACTAGTAACTGCTGGTGATTGTTAATGTGATGCCTGTCTTATGCTTGTTAAGGTGCTTCTCATTTTTTTTTTCTTGTTGCATTTTGTCTCATCCGTATTGGTGAAGATAAAAATGAAGCTTAGTTGTAAGTTCATACTTTTGTCTTGTATCGTCCCTTCTATACTTTGCCTAGCGCACCTCTACACTATAATGATGCAAGACAAACTAGAAGTGTTGAGCTTTGCTGGTATAGAAAATAAAAATGGTGAAGGATAACTAAACCAGTGCCATCTTTAAATAGTAGGGCAATATGAGCTTGTTTCATACTCTACTTCTTTGGCTTGCTTCATGCATAGTGCAGTGATTGCTTTATTTGCGATCATCCCATCTCAGAAAGGTTCTTGATCCCTTTTTTTTTATATGTAACGTGTGTGGACACACCTAGCAATGTCACATGTTTTGGGGGGCACTTGTGTAGATTCCTTCAATCTTATCTTAAAAGGACTGTATTGTATCTAAATTTATATTTCTAGTTTCTGTTCCTTGTTTCATTCTCCAATTTAAGGCTCTTTTGCAGAGTTGTGCATCATGTTTTTGTCATGTGACATCAACTTGTGTTTGCTCATTACACTTATTCTCACTTTGAGTGGCATCTGTGTTAGACATATGTATTGTTTCCTCCTATGACAGATGGGTCACTGTGTGTTGCCACTCCAATGGATCCACTGTTCTTCACTTTGGCTCTTCTCCACAAGGTATTGCAGTCCAGTTCTAAATGTATAACTATGGCTTTCTGCAAACTTCATTTTTTTTGGTTGCTGACAAATAGCCACATCCATTTTAGCTGGTGAGAGAGAAAAGCAATTAACTGCTTTTGATTTTTGATGCCTGATAATGCCAATGCAGGTATTGTTGGAGGAAAAGGCTAGCATCATGGTAGTGATGCGGTAAACTGAAGTTTTGGTAAATGCTCCGTTCTTGCTTTTAACACGCAGCTGTTCACCGTCTAAATCATTGACATACAGAATGTTGTCTGATTAAGGGGTGATTCTGCCAGCATTTTGTCAGCTACCGCAATAAAATGCATATTGGAATATCTGACCAACAAGTGAACAATGTGGGACAGTACATAGGCTTTCTTTATTCTTTTGGTTCCCTTTCTTTTAATTGTAAAATATTCGTGCATCATTTTTGTCGTTTTTGCCTTTCTAGTCTTTAACCCCCTCATCCGTTTGGGCTCATACATATTTCACTGATTTTGGAATCTTTTTCTTGTTTTCAATGGCTACACTCGTTATTGTTTATCGAACTTTTTACATCTTTTTGTGCCTAGCATTGTGTCTTATTCAACTCATGATGTGCCTTTGGTCTTTATTTTTTTTATTGCACCTCATTCTTCCCTTGCATGTATTGCTCATTTTCAGAAAATGGTCAGTTGAAGTGAGTGCGGCATTGTTTATTACTGCTTCTATGTCCCTCTCTTTATATCTTGCTTTTTGTTCAAGCTCAGCCATGTTTTAATAGCTTTGCATTGATTCTAAAATATCTTGACAGAGTGACACAAAGTTCAGGCCGCTCGGCGATTTTGTGGAGGACAACTCACATCCGCATCTGATCGATGTTGTTCGCTCCTGCTCCAGCCAGATGGAGCAAATTGCTGATGTCAAAGGTGTGTCTTCTTTTTGCCATGCTGACTGGCAGCTTTTTGCATGATAAGGTTGCCAAGCTTGCTATCAGCACTGTATGGAAACCTTTGTTGTGCTTTTTTAGCAGTTGCAGAGAAAAGAAATATGTTGCCACAGTGTTTTTGTTTGTAAGGGTAGAGGCACACTGAAGCGGATTACTGTCGATCCTTTATCATGCTCTAATAGCAAATAGGCTACCTTCGTTCAAAGCTGGGCTTTTACAAGCTTAACACAGGTTTCGCCATTTAGTGCCTTTTTTGTCAAAAATACTGTGGGGATGTCTGTGCATTTCTTTGTTCTTGCATTGTTTGAGGCTCGGCCACACTGCCATTTATGTCACAGATGATCACATAGTCCTTTTTTTGCTTTCCAACATACTTTGAACCCAGTTGTGGAAAAACAAAATAAGGTTTAATTTTGAAATTCAATAACCTTAGCAGTAAATGCATTTTTTGCAGCTGGAGAACTGTCAAAATACATAGTCTCAAAGAGTCAAGAAGCCGGTTTTTACTGAGAACAAAAAATGGGTGGAATTGTCCTTGGGTTCCTCCAAAACCTGTCTTGAAAGCAGGTCCTGCTTGTTTTGCGCTTGTTCAGTGCTTGGTGAGGACCGAGTGTACCGCTACAGTGAGTCGAAGTGCCTCGATTGGCTCACCAAGAAAGTGAAGGCTGTGGCGGCTGCGCTGGAGTCGTCCAACATCCAAGTGGCTGCCGCGTGCGTCAGTGCTGCCCTGGTGAGAAGCAAGCACGACAGCCAGCCCACTCACGGTGAGCATCCCTCTCCTTTTGCCTCACACCTCTGCTTCCCACTGCAGTGTTGGCTGCCCTGTTGAGTATTTCAAGGCACTGCACCCTTGCATGGTTTTTTTGGGGTGTAGAGGTAAAGTAACAGGCTAGTAATGTGGTCGCCCTTAGGTTTCCATATAATTTTTTGAAGGCCTGACTCTATAAGCTGATTTTTAAAAATATATCACAGGGAATAAAGTTGTTGAAAAGGTATGGTGAAACCGTCTTTTAGGCAGGCCACTCACTAATTTTGTGACAGGGACGAGGGAGGGCACTACAGACACATGGCCCTTTGCTTTTAGCGAAGCAGTTTTGGGGCTTTAACATAAAACCACATTAGTGGCAGTAATGTTACGGCAGGGGAAGTTGAGAGGCAGTCAGGTGAACTGCTTTTCACATGTTGCTGAATGGATAACCAGTGCTGTACTGAATGGAAGGTCCATCATTGATGACACACGGACAGACCTGATGATGCCATGAAAATACTGTAAAAGCCCGCATATAATACGAATTCGAATATAATACAAGGTGTAATTTCTGGATAGCAAGAATGAAAAAAAAAGTTTCCATCTGTGTATAACATGATCAAGAAAAGGGCACCAACATATTTATTTGCACCACTTTCGCAGTTGTCCTGCAAGAAATACGCTCTCGGCGCTTTTGCGTCCAATGCCACCCCACAACGGGCGTCGAATAGTGACCCATATGCTCCTCCGGTTGTTCTAAAGCTAGGAGGCCGCTTCTGGCTCATAAGCGGGATGGCAGTGCATGAGCTTCTGCCCATGATGCGTCGCACTGGCACTAGTTCGCGTCAGCACTGCATGCAGGCACGCGGCATGTGCGGCCAGGGAGTGTCCTTAGATTTAGGGTTTGCGCGATCATCAACGTCTGGTATATGTATTGTCTGCCAAGAGTCCCTTGCTGGAGACTTTATTCTGTAGAAGCTCTTCTTCGGTACCTCTACACGTGTTCAGTACACCGCATTTCTCGAAAGTGCAACCGACGTGCTACTTGGGAATGCTGGTGAAGCATCTGCCATTCGGCTGTAGGACGTGGCCAGCATGGCTGAAGAGGACCGTGAGAGAGCCGTGCAGCATACCGAGTGACCCTTTCGGCATTCCTACATCATGCGAGGTGCGATTGATCGCGAGCACCGTAGTCGCGGGGATCGCGGGGTCAGTGTGACGAAACCGAAACCATCGAAGCAGTCAGCTGATGCCGCCACTAGATAATGCCTTCTCTCGCTGGAAGCCTAATGCCAATGGCACTAATTAATAAGGAGGCCGGAACCACGAATTTAGGCTGAAATTTGTTCGGATCTGGATGTAATACGAGGCGGAAATATGGCATGATTAAATTGGGGAAAAAACCTCATATTATATGCGGGTTTTTACGGTATATATATGTGGTGCATCGCAAGATGAGGGTAGACAAGGAAGGGGACACACAAACGCTCTGAGCCATTATTTGGCCCGAGTGTCAATACTCTGCGTGCAAATGCTCTTACACCAAGTGAGTCTTCCACAGCTAGACCTTGGCAGTGCGGGAATTGGACTAGAAGAATATGAGCACCATTTTACTGCAGCGCTTGACCAACGTGTGCTCTCTGGAGAGATAACTATACAGGCAGCAAATCTAGGCTGTAGTAAAAGTTCTCTCTTCTAAGCTGAATCTGCAGCAGCTAAGGCTATAGTTGGTATGGGTGCATCTGGAAAGAAAACAGCAAGAAGAAAAAGAACAGGAAGAAATTGGGTTGCTGGACAGTTTGAAACTACACTATATTTTGCATGTTTTCTGTATACAGTTTTTTCTTTTTTTGTAATGTACATTTTTTACAGGTTGGCACTCATTTCATGGTTTTACTGCTCTTGTGGTCCTTTGTTGCATCGTATGCGAATCGAGAGGCACACTTTGCCAGCCACACTTGTTGATCCTGATGACGACTAAATGTGCTGGTGGCTTGTAGCTTGGGATTACTGGTAGTCGAACCCGGATATATCGAACCTGGATATATCGAATTTTGGTTATATCGAACTCACGGAATATCCCCTTGAAAATCCCATGCAAAAGTATAGGAAAGCCGCGTCATATATCGAACTTAATTTCACCGGTCGTTCGATATATCGAACTCCGCACCACGCACTGGAAAGTGTGCCTTCTCCAAAGATGATCGCGTCACCCGTGGCCGTTTGCCGCGTGCCGTTTTCAAGCCACGTGCGGAAGGAATGAGAGGGGACAGTTCGGCGACGGCTGGTCTGGGCAGTGCCGCGCCCATTCCCCAAAGGCGCGCGCATCTGCAGTTATCGTTTCCGGCGCGCCAACACATGACGTTTGCAAGCCATGTGCGCAGGTGTGCCCATCCTTTTGCCAAGCTTTCTCTCCTTCAGCACGTGCTACGCATGCGCCAAGCCAGCTCAGCCCGTTTTCAGACATGCATCGACGCTTTCTCCAGCGTGTGTTGCGAACCCTCTGCGCGCGCAGCGGCTGAGGTGGCTATGGTGCCTGCGGACGTTAAAAAGCGGCAGCTCATTGTTTTATTTATTTATTCTTATCGTTGTGCTGTTCGGACGTTAAGAAGCGGCAGTTTTTTTTTTCTTTTTTTGCGGGAGTCGTTTATCCTTGCATGTATGAGTCAACGAAAGCACGCGGTCGGCTGCTGCGATCATGACGCCCGCCCCAAGCGCGGCGTGATAAATCGAACCAGACTTCTACGTGCAATCAGGCCATCACGGGCACTCTGCCAAGTTCGCTCCCCGCCACCGCAGGAGATATCAAGATAAACGCGCCCCGACGTTATCGCTGCGCAGCATCTTGGCACGCTGCCAAGAAATGAGCTGTGGATGAGACGACCGAAACGGAGTGACGCGCGCCATCGACATGCAAGCGAAAACGCTCGCGAGTTCTGCCGCGGCAACACAGAAACCTAGTTTAGAGCTGCCGCAGTGGCTCGAGGAGCGAGAGGGAGTTTGAAATTTTTCGCTCTGTCGTTGCCGCTCGTCCCTGAGATCGCTCAACGCTTGCATGTGAGCGAGCTGGCCTTAACGCTTTTTTTTTTTTTTTAAATTCTCCGTGCAAAAGTGCAGGGTGGGTTCATTATGCAAGTGGGTTGCTTATGCGACAAATACGGTATCGTTTTTTGGCATCGTAAGTGCCGTCACAAGCCGATTTTTGTATATCGAATTACCAATATATCGAACTATTTTGCGATCCCCTTCGAGTTCGATATATCCGGGTTCGATTGTATTAAGTTCCAGATTTTGGAACATTGGCACCGTGGTGTGCACCACTCTCCAGACACTGCTTACTAATAAACATCTCGCTGGGGTCACAAAGGTAATCGGGTCACAAG
The DNA here is from genome assembly GCF_055883805.1 of Amblyomma maculatum. Classification (NCBI taxonomy): domain Eukaryota; kingdom Metazoa; phylum Arthropoda; class Arachnida; order Ixodida; family Ixodidae; genus Amblyomma; species Amblyomma maculatum. The sequence continues at coordinate 149,166,107 of NC_139345.1, read as the reverse complement.
AAATTCACATCATCAAGGTACAAACTGAAAGTCGTGAACCTGAAGCAAGGTGAGCGTATCTGCACAAATCTTCTCACAGCTGATAGGAGTCATTTCCAGCCACTGCTCAGTGCTTCTGGCCTCTATTGTGCGACTGGCCTCTACGGCATTGGTGATGTGGAAGCGGTGCTTTGTGGGCATGGCCACATTTCTCATGTTCACATCATTTGTAGTGGCACTGGAGAGTGCTTGGAATGCCTAAATCTTGACAGATTTTACGCGGCGCACTAGAGGACTCAAAGATTTTGTCATCCTTGATGTTATCATTCGGTTGCTATTGTGTAGCAGTCAACCTCCTCTACTCTAAATATACGGTGGATCTCATTCTATCTTACAAGCAACTAGTTTAGCCAAGCTGACGCCTTTGTCCTGTCGACAGTAAGTGTTCTACAAAGGCCGTCGATAATTTGTACCCTGCACAGTTTGAACAGGTCATTCTTGCTCCCTTGGAGTATGGATTGTTCAGAGCACCTGCAAATGCCTAATGCCCATTATCTTTCACTCATGAGTAATGTTAGTTTTCCTTTCTGTTTCTTTGCAAACCTTGATCTGGGTACTAAAATGCATTCTAATTTCATTGTTTGTTTGTTTTTCTTTGTCACTGGACCCCGCCGGGGTGGCGCAGTGGTTACGGTGCTCGACTGCTGCGCCCGAGGATGCGGGATCGAATCCCGGCCTCGGCGGCCACTTTTCAATAAAGGCGAAAAGCTAGGTGTCCGTGTGCTGTGCGACGTCGGTGCACGTTAAGGAACCCCAGGTGGTCGAAATTTTCGGAGTCCTCCACTACGACGTCTCTCATAGCCTTAGTCGCTTTGGGACGTTAAACCGCACAGAACCAAACCAAACCTTTGTCACTGGCTGAAGTAATTCTATGGCGATATTATCAGCACTACCAAGTGCAGTATTGCACCAGCCGACGAGTAAGGCTGAGTACTATAAGACTATGTTGCACAGAACTGCTATGTTGTCTCAGGCCATGTATGGTGTTGAGTAGTTAAGTTCACAGTTCTCTAGTAACACTGCACCATGGTATCTCGTTGGGACAAGTGACACGTGTATTAGTGTCGACTTTACTCTGTGCTGGTTTGCACTGTGACAGTGAAACGTGCATTGTCACATTGTTTCTACTCGCTGTGTCCATTTCAGAGGAATACATGCTGACGGCACATTCGATTGTGGCCGATTATGTCCCACCTGCATTGAGCTTGCTGCTGAAGTCTTCACTGGGGTATGTATTGTGAGCAGCAATAACCAAAACATATTTTGTTGTAATGGGAAACCATTACGATGCATCAGGTTGCCTCTAGACGTTCAGTTGCATTTGCAGAGGAAGCTTTCAAAAACAAGGTCTTGGGAACTTTGTTGATCGCTGACACATGCGTATAGTATGTTCACGTACATGGCCCATCAAAACTGTGTCCATAAAAACAACAAAAAACTTTCTACTAACCTTCAGTTTTTGCTAGACAAGCAAATGTGGCACCATGTCCACTGGGTACAGTTTTCCTTATCTAGGCAGCTCATCGGCTGCACAGCGATATGCAGCAGGAAGATTTATTAGCTGATCGCATTGACAACTGGTAGATGCAGTAAGTTTTTGTAACTGTCAATAACATAACTTCAAATTTTGGTTGTGTATGTTTTGTTTTTTTGTAATGACGTACAAGATATTAGTAAACTTGTCTGGTAATAAAAGAGGGCCCCTAAAGCTCTGTTGCCAAGCAAGTAGGTAGGTTTATGAGATTGATTGATTGATTGAATGTCCTTTATAGAATGGGAAGGCTCATGGCCATGGATGGGGATAAAGGGGAGTAGACATAATCTTCATTGTTTAGGTCGTCACTCGAATCACATTGCTCTAACCAGGCCACTAAGCGAGCCATACTTGGCAAATATCAACTGTGTGGTAGCATCAGTTTCTAGAAGGGAACGGTAGTTCAGGCGGTAGGGTTCGATCTCGGGGCGTCCAGTAGAAAAAGCAGGGCATTCCCAAAGCAAATGAGATATGCCGCCGCAGGTTAGAGTCGTACAGTGGGGGCTCGTAATCATTTTCTCCGTATACTGACGCCAGCGGGCCATAATACGTGGCGTGTAAGCCACATGGGCGATGAGCTTATTCAAAAATACTTCTTGACTTCGCGTGAGGTGGGTTCTTCTCGTAAAAGGTCTGATGTGGCCACCTGCATGCGATGCTGACTGAGGCTACGAAGACTGGTCCGAGTATAGTGCATTAGGGCAAGAGAAGGGGTGAGTTGCCCGCCCAAGGTCGAATAAGGATGAAGCAAGGGGGGTGGGGAAGTAAATGTGGACATCCCACCTGCCAAGGCAGCCGCGGCGTGTGCCGCCGCATTGCCCCCTGATTCGTCCGAGTGACCTGGGGTCCAGTGAATAGCGACAGTTCTGGTCGCGAGTTGGTGGCGTTTAAGGAGGCGCTGTATAGCCGTAGCTGTTGCATCTTGTGAACCCGGAGTAGTGATTTTCTTGAAAGCTTCAAAGGAATCAGTAAGAATACGTATTGACCCAGTTCCGGTGCAAGGCACTCCTGACAAGGCTCCCCAAATCGCGAGGAGTTCAGCGTGAAGAGGGGTACCCTGAGGTAGATGGCAGGCATAAGCGCCTGAAAGGGAAGGGTTGTCATCGCATACCCAGGCCATAGATGCGAATTCTCTTGTAATCGATGCGTCGGTGTATATGTCAGTCGTATCAGGGACTCGCTCTTGTCGGTGATGGGCAGCTAGGAGCTCCCGGGGAATGACAAAATCGCGGTTTATAGGTCAGCGATGGACGCGTGTGACTACTGGCATCTCCCAAGGGGGAAGTGATGCATATAGGGCTGGTGTTTTGTCTTTACGCTGTTCATCCCAGGCCAGCAGGCGACGCCCCTGGACAGTGTTCTCAAGACGTATTCGATGACGTGTCTGTGACTCGGTAACGATGGTAGTGAGCGGTGGAAGAGCGGCCAAACGCTCAAGTTCGGCTATAGGAGTGTGCTTAGGTAGACCGGTAATAGTGCATAGTGTTGCGCGATGAAGGCGTTCGACCTTAGCGAAGTCAGTCTTCGACAGTTGGAGGACGGGTGTGCCATAGAGGATTTTTCCGACCACTGCTGCTCTGGCCATCGCACGGCAGGCATGCTGCCGCGCACCGCCGTGCCGGTTGGACAGGCGATGAATAGTATGTAGCAGTGCTGGCCAAAGGCGTTGTAACTGATGAACCCATTTCTGGGGGCTGTTGCAGCTTGATATGGGCAGGCCAAGAATGCGGATTTGCCCATTTGAGGAGGTGATGGTGTTGCCTCCGATGCGAAGATGGATCTGCATACTGGGGTTGGTTTTATGTTTTCTGTCGATACTAATCAATTCTGTTTTATGTGGTGCGAGTTCGAGGCCAATTTTGGTTAGTGTATCTTCAAGACAAAGAAGGGCCGCCTGAAGTTCAGTCTCCATAGAATATTTGTCTATGTAATCCGCTGCCTCAGTCCAGACGGTAATATCATCGGCATATATAGCGAATCTTGCGCTTGTGCTGATTTCCAGATTCTCGGCGACGCGTGTCATAGCCAAGTTGAACAATATGGGTCAGAGAATGGAGCCCTGAGGTACACCCCTGTCCTAGTAATAGGTTTTGGGCACCCATCCCGGAGCTTTGCCATGTAGCTGAATGGGTCTAGATGTCAAAAAGTTGCGGATCCAGATTTGGGCACGATTACTAGGAAAGTGTTTGGCGAGTTCCTCCAGAATAACCTCATGGCGAACATTGTCAAAAGCTTTGTGTATATCAACAGCCAGGAGATAGTCAGGTAGCGTTTTACGATGAGCTCTATTCAGAACTCTTCGGAAAAGCCAAAGGCAGTCATGCGTTCCGAGGTTAGGGCGGAAGCCGGCTTGAGCTGGATGAAATCCAGGACTGACGTATTCCATGTAGTGACTAATCCGGGTATGCAGCAGGCGCTCGATGAGTTTACAGAGATGTGAAGTCAGTGCAATTGGACGCAAATTACTAGGAAGTCGAGGGTTTTTGCCAGGTTTAGGGATAGGAAGAATAAGAGAAAGCTTGAGGTTATCCTTAATGATGTCGAGAAGGGCATCCTGGGCTGCCGAGTCGAGATTGCGAAGCTCCTGCCAACTGACTCGGTCATGCCCGGGTGTGGCGCGAGCTCGGCCTCTTCCGAGGGCTGCTTGCAGTTCTCCCTTTGAGAATGGGCGATCCAGGTCTGGATCAGGGTCTCCGACTGGGAAAATGGAAACTGCTGGTGGAGGCGTTAGGCTGGCGTGTGGGAAAAAGGTGCGTATAACTTCATCTTCAACATCAGCCGGGTTGCCATTGAGAAGGAGATCGGCGAGAGGTGGTGCCCCGCGTGCCTTGCCATTTAGGCCACGAAAGATGCGCCAAAGTTGTGATAGGCCCGGTACTTGTCCAAGACGGTCGCATGTAGAGTGCCAAGCCTCACTTTGCAGGTGAAGCTGGTATGCCCGGATAAGCTTGAATTGTCGTCGAAGAAGCACGAGATCTTTGTGACGTTTTCCACGTATCCGAAAACGTTGCGTGAGGTGATCTACGCGACGCCAAAGGTTAGCCAGGTGAGCATCCATGCCAACTGTGGAATCGTCACAGGGGATATATTCGAGAGCTTGATTGCGGGCATCTCGGAGTACAGACAGGAAGGAGTCAATATCCGAGAAGGGGGTCGTAGTATTAGCACGAAACTTGTCCCAGTTGAAAAACGAACGTGTTGTCCGAACGCGAAGACATTTACCATTGAGAGTGAGCAAGATGGGCAAGTGATCACTACCCCAAGAATTAGAAAGGACTTCCCAGCGCCGAAGAAGACGCGGTGATGAGAATCTAAGGTCCAGTGTAGTGTCTGCTTGAGAGGGATGGAGACCGATACGGGTCGGCACGTTAGGTTCGTTGCACAGGGTAAGAAGAGTTTGATCAAGGGCGTCATATAGGTGTTTACCACGTTGATTAGGCTGAGATCAGCTCCAGGCTACGTGATGTGCGTTGAAATCTCCGCCAATAAGAATAGGATAAGGGTGTGCTGCGTTTTCAAGGTCAAGGAGCCAGGTACAGGGTTCTGCCATGACGTTACCTGGCCGGAAATAGGCCGATGCTACGACGAAAGGTTTTTGGCCAGGGGGGGAAGATTTTTACTGCAACAATCTCACGAGTGGAAGAGCAAAGGGACTGAAGCGAGAGCTGAGTGGAAGGACAATCGTTTCGGGTTAAGACGGCCGCCTGTCCCTCTGAACGGCCGTTTTTATGTTGGATAGTAGGTGTCTGGTAAGTGCAGTAACCAGGAATTTTACAAGGACCGCGCGTTTCTTGAAGAAGTATGAAAAGAGGACGGCGCTGAGGCACAAATGTACGAAGGGTAGGATCGTTCTGATTGAAGCTTCTGCAGTTCCATTGAATCCCATGAGCCATAGTACTCATGAAAGGGGCACAGATTTACGGCGCTTACTATCTTCTGTGAGTGTGGTACGTTGGAACTCTTCAAACATAGTCTGCAGATGGCTCTGCATGGAAGTGAGGGCAGCAGTAAGAGTTGCATTCACTTCCTTTCGCAGAGTTTCTTCCAGCTTCTGTGTCTCTTGGGCGCGTTCCTGTCGGATTAGCCCGAGCATGTGGGTATAGGCGGAATCAGACGCTGTGACCGGTTGCGGCTGGCGGGTAGGCGAACGGCTTTTGCGGCCCTTCTTTGAGCGGCTGCGCTGCGGAGTCTGGGAATGAGTTCGGGTGTCCACGGTTATCTTGTCCTTAGTTATCATCTCCCGGAGACGCTGATTTTCGTGGCGTAGTTCAGATATTTCTGCTCTGAGGCTCTCAATGACCTCGGCTAAACCTGGAGAAGAGGTCTTTTCAGCATATGATACATGTTTGGAGACAGTATGTGAGGATGTCACCTGATGCGTATTCGGATCATTCGACTCCTTAGGTGCCGATTTGTCGACAGGCTTTGCATAAGCTCGAGCCGGGCACTGGGCACTCAGGGCGATATGCGTGGAAGCGCCGCAGGCTACGCAATGAGGAAACTGCTTGCAGCCGGGGTCCTCAGGGTGCGGGTTCTTACCGCAATCCCGACAAACGGCAGGAAACGAGCAGTATTTGGCTACATGGCCGATGCGGTGACAGTTATAACATGCGACTGGGCGCGGGCGGTATTCACAGATTCGTGTAATCTCGTAGTCGAATACTAGCCGAGAAGGTAATGTGTCTGATGCGAAGGTCAGAAGTAGCAAATTTGTTTTGCCGAGCATGCGTATGTCTGTGATTTCAGCTGTCTCGCAGCGCAGATGTGCCATGATATAGTCCATCGTGAGGCCTTCTCTAATTCTGATCGCACCTCGCGTGCTGCCAACCGCAGGCTGCTTCAGTGGGGACTTGTCCACATCGAACGCTTGGACAGAATCCCGCGTTCGCGCGATTAAACGGGTCAATGTACACAGCTTCTTGAAATGCTCAGCGTCCCTGACAGTTATGCGGATGCAGTTAGCAGCAGAATCAAAGCGGAGAATGGCCATATCCGAAAAATACTGAGACGGAGCGCTTTGCTCTATTGCGTTGGTAATAGCCTGTTTCGGGATGTTTGTGACATGCACTTTGTTAAGTGGCCTGATCAGAACAGTGAAATGAGGACGACTCACCCGTTCTGTGTGCAGACGTTGCGGGGACACTTGACGCTTGCGATACGTTGAAGTCATGCTGCATCCTGTAGCTGTCTTAACCTGAGCAGGAGGGCTTGCAGAGACAGTCAGAGCTGCGGCATCCATTTCCTCGTGCACCGTCGGCAATAGCGGGTAGTCAACGCTCCCTGTAGCTTGTGGCGTTTGTGGCGTCGGAGGCAGCGTTCGGCTGGATGCGAAGTACGGCGCCGCGTCCATCTGCTCATGCCCCGCCGGTAAGAGCGGGTAATCACAACTTCTTGTAACTTGGCTTGACTGTGGGGTTGTAGTCGGTGTAACCTGTGGCGTTTGTGGTGTCGGAGTCAGGGTTTGGCTGGATACGTAGTATGGCGCAGCATCCATCTGCTCGTGACCCGCCGGTAATGGCGGATAATCGGAACGCCTTGTAACTTGGCTTGACTGTGGGGTCGTAGTCGGTGGTTGGCACGGAGTGAAGGTCGCCGGGCGTAAAATTTTGAAGGTCACATCTTCCGGATGCGCTGTGGCGGCAGCGCCGCCCGGCTGTGGCCCGGGAGCAGCCGTGGTCGTGGTGGGCCCTGAGGGCGTCGATTAGGCTTAGCCCGTCAGAAACGCTAGTCCTTGAAAGCTTCGAATCGAACAGCGAGCCGAAAATAAAATTGTTGCAAACAGGTGCCGAACACCTTCACTGACCGTTTCGAGTGGGTTCAGGCCATATCGGGTCTAAAATCCACATACACAATTCGAAAAACACGGAGCCGAGGTGAACCATGTCAGCTCGCTCTCAAGGCGGAGTGGCTAATCTTATGAGAAGCATATTGCAAAAACACAGGCGTTAGCAGCATTAGCAAGCTTCGTGGGTAGAGCCCCTGCTGGCATGCAGCTGCTGTAGTGATGGAGGCCCGATCGATCAGTCTGCATTGATTTTTCCCGAGTGCTCACCAGAGAGCACTGCCCCCAATGCTTTGTCGTGGCCTTTGGTGTGTGAGGGACTGCCATTTCCCCCCAAAGGAACTTTACGCTATTGTCATTGCTCTATCTATTCATACTTTGTAACCCTATCGTCTGTACTCGCTCTGATAAGCTGTGGGGTTGCACCTGTGACATACCAATGCATTCATCAGCAACTTAACCTACCTTTGGGATTACTGCGAGAACTTTGTATGCTAGAGGTTCCTTCTACAGCTGCCAGTGCTGAAGAGTTTCCAACATAGCCATCTTCCTTATTTCTATCCTTGAACGTTAGTAGCCCGGTGTCTGGAAGCATTCTCTGGCAGCTTCATTTGTTTGAAGCCTACTAGAATCGAAAAATTACTAGCATGCCTCTGGCAGGTGACGTGTCCAGATTGGTCGGAGAGTTATGTGGTGTCAAGAGACCCCCTCTCATGGTCGAGTCGGAAAGAGCTGCCAGCTCAGACAGCTCTTTTCATATGGAAGCATAAGATGGAAACTGAACAAACCTGGCAACCTCGAGTCAGGAATGCTACTGCTAGGTGATGTATATGCATGTGGTGCAAAGGAGAAGGGAATAGGCGGAGCGCATCAGCCAGAAGAGGCGAAGAGTGATGCGGCTGCTTTGGCACACACCGATGCAGTGTTTTATCGGCATGCACACTCACTCGCTCACACACGCACTTGGTCGGCGTTGCTTGCTACTTAACCCTTTCGCTGCCGGGTTTTTTTCTCGTCACTGCACTCCCCCTGCCGGCTTTTTTTTTTTTTTAAGGTTAGTTTCGTGAAAATTTTATGTTAGTAACGCACTGCGATGCTCTGCAGGACATGTAAACACTTTTATTCAGAATAACCTTATAGATATTGCACTGAATACAAAAAATAAGAACTAATTAACAAAACAATTATTTCCTTATTAGGATGTCAAGGTGTTTAGAAAACTTTTTTGGTGTGGTACTGTTCAAAACAAGGCACCACACAGACACCGCTATCATCGGAGTCCGAATTCATAAGAAATTCCTGAATGTCTTCGTCTTTCAAACCGCGGACGCACGCGGAACGCTGCCTCGCCATGGCTGCTCTGCCGAGGCCAAGACCAAGAGACGCATCTAAACAAATGCGCCCCATCTGTTGCTTAAAATTTATACATGTTTTATAAATTTATGTGTCTTCTCCATAGATGGCGCGACATGCTTGCATAGTTTTTTTTTTTACACGAGTATAATTGGGAGCGGCAGGGAGCGAGTTAAAAAGTCAGAACGAGTATACTCGGGAGAAGCAGGGAGTGTGCATGTGTGGACACAAGAGTTATCTCGGGAGTGGCAGTGAAAGGGTCAAATCACTCCCTGTATACCACAGAGAGGAAATTAGGTCAGCCAGGCTCACTGGTACAGAACAATAAATTATTCAGAAACAAACATTAATATTGTATTTAAAGGAGTATAGACACCTAATTTTTGTTTATATGTTTTATCCTTTGTAATGATGCGTAACACATCACCATGGGCTGTTTGCCGAAGACTGCTAAATTATAAATTATAATCGAATATAAATACTGTTACAAATTATTGATTTGTAATAATCATTATGAACTGTAAATTCCATTATAAATGTATAATTGAATTTATTTCCTCACCTGTTTCCATTTCAACAGGCGAGCAGTGGATATAATGTCGAAGTTAAGTCTGGGTCATGCGAGGGACGAAATAAACTGCAATATAGTTGCTCCTTTGTCTTTAATTTATTGCAATGTGGAAGTGAGTCTGCCTCAAGAACAGGAGTCACAAGTGAAGGAGCAGTGATACCTACACTTAACTTTGGTGTCAGTACCATTGCTGAACTGTTGAAAATGAAGCAGGCGAGAAAAAGTTCAATTAAAATACTATTTAGCTGCTGTAGGCGAGTACCACGTGGTGATTCATATTCAGTAATGTCTTACATGTAAATTTGCCATTTATACTCTTTTAACATATATGACAGCATAATCATGTACTAGTATGCTGCAGAAAAAAAATTGTACACACGGTTAAATCTCAGACAGCAGCGCAGAATAGTTTTGCTAGTGCAGTTCCCATCAAAAATGTTCAACCAACTAGCCCCCATCGCTGCTTTGCTAGCACAGACAATGGACCCAATGTTAGGGAGTGTGTTGGCGATCGTCTCTGAATTTTTTGTTGTTGTGGGTAATGCCAGCAAATCGGTTTCTACGGAAAGTGCTCGAAATGCATGTCTCTCGCTTGCAGCTTGGACACGAAGCCAGCAGCTGACAAGAAGCAGAAGGAACCCGGCTCACCTCCACCTAAGGTAGGGTGGCAAGTGATTGCGCCTTTTCTCCACTCTTCTATTGAAAGTTCAAACTGCGCAGAAACAAATTGGGACAAAGCAAGTAGCAGACGTCGCATGAACTGCCGCAGACCTCCAAGTTCTTCCTGGATGTCCGAAGAATGCCTGATTAAAACAAATGTTGCATAAAGGCAAGATAAACATAACACAAAGGTGCAGTATGGTTACAAAAGAAAAAAACACATATTCTCCAATTTAGAAATAAATAATCTTTGATTAGATCTTCCCTTTACCTGCTATGATTTACCTGGTATAAACTGACCCTGTCTGGTTTTCTGAAATAAAATTGAAAGCCTGTGCCAGGCTATTTTTTATCCATCTGTTTTTGTTTTATGCCATCCAGCTACATGCCAATGGATGTATAAATGAAATTGGACGTCACTTTTCATTTTTTCAGAAACAAAAGACTGAGCCTGTGGAACCACTGGAGGACTACACCAAAGGTGCATCAAAGGATGTCATGAAGACTGCTAAGGTAACCTCAGTTCAAAGCAGGCATGCATTGCAGACTGAATGGTATCACTCAAGTTTTGCTGGTTGCTGTCATGCTTGGCCAAATTCGTCCTTCTGCAAGTGATGCAGTATACTAGTATAGACTCTAGAGCCAGCTACATTTTTTTTTTTATGTAAGTGTGATGGGCATCTGCCTAGCCGTGTTCATATGGCTGTGCACAATATCTGCACAGCCTTTGCTTTGATGCATATGCAAAAAGCCTGCTGGCTGTAGAGCTTAGACTCGGTTCTCCTCTGATCCCAATTCAATTTGTATAAGAGCCTCTGTGGTGCAGTTACCTTTGGGGCTGATGCAAAAAGCTTTTCATTGTCAGTGATGACATAATTATGCATCGACTTTCACTTCTTTAGGTGATGCAACATTTTCTTTCATGTATATATATGCAATGTAATGACAACTGTTGATGCCTTAAAGGGCCACTGTCCAGGGAAGGCCCTTTTAAGCAAAGGAGCCCAGTGTTTTGATCAGGTACCGGAGATAGTCTGTGCAAAATGCTACAGTGACACGCGCGCCGCAAAGCATCGAAAATACAATTCAAAGCTCTCTCATGCTCTCCTTTGGGAAGCCAGCTTCCCTGTTTCCTGCGCTGGCCCGACGGGCCCCAGTAATGACGTACGTATCGCGAACGACGTCCATTGGTCCGTCTCGCTAACTGACGGGAGAAGGATGGGTGTCTACCGCTCGCTGCGCGCTTTTCCCTAGCCACGGCCAGACTGAATCCAGCGGCGCGTGCTCCCTCGGCCGATTTTTTTTTTTTTTTTTCGCGCTCGCGGAGTGCCACGCCCCATCTCCCGCCAAACGCGGAGGAGGAAGGGGAATTTGTCTTGCGGAGGCTAGACGACCTCGGGCAGGAGAGTGAAAAACCTTTGCGAGGGAACGGAAGGAGAGAAGGATGACAGAATCGGGTGATTGCGGTGGCTGTAACTGCGTTATTAGTTACTCTTTTCAAAAACATTTTGCGGCCTTGCGTTCTAGGGGCGAAGTCTCACAGTCACCGGGGAAGAAAATATTTTCGACCGGAGGGTGGACAGTGGACCTTTAAACTCCCAGTATTGGAACTTTCAGGGTAAATAGTCAGTGTTTGCTGATGTTTCGAAATTGTCAATGGTTTGGAGTGTTCCCACATCATTTTGTAAAATCTCTAATCTACGCACCATTTCTGTCACAAATGGACATGCTGGAACAGGACTCTATGTTGTGTTGTGCATAGGGCCACTGGAGACTCTCGCATAAACATGCTGAGTGCCACAATATTGACAAGCCTGGTTTCGATCAATGAAACTATATTCCGTCCTCTCATTTACATTGACATTGTATAGCATGGAAACAGGTTGGTCCTTCTTGGGAAAAAACAACCCTCTGAGAACCATCAGTGGATAGAGTTTGACCTAATATGTAAGGAGGGCTACTGTTGATTTACTATTAGGCAGGTTTTCTCAGTGGGCTATAGGGTTTATGTCCTACTAACTTCAAAAGTACCTACCACTATCGCTCAGCTATGCACCTTTTAGGTGGTATTTATGGTCTCATTATGGAGGTTACAAGCAACATAGACTAAGGTGGAGCATTTTGTCACAAGCAAGGACCACTTTGCAAAAAAAAAAAAAGAAAATAGAAGTTTTACACACAAACAAGTTGAGCCACCAGGCAGGGTTAAACAATATGCAACAAGTTATGTTAGAAGCTATTCATAATATCTGAATCAGTGTCGGTGAAGTCATCTTACATTGCTTGTAAGCCCCTGGCTACCACAGGACTTGCCCGCTGCTGTGTAAGATTGTTAGACTGACTTGCAGGTCACGTGCCATAAAACTCCTTAGGCCTTACTTGCACGCTGGCGACTGGCAACGTGATCAGCAATTGCAGAATGTTTATCAACTTTCTGCAATGTGGCATCTATTCTTCTGTTTCTGTCCACGTGCACATTTTCTCCCCCCATGCTACTTTCTTTCCATTGCTTCTTTTTTCCTTTTTAGTCTCTTTTGAGTTCTGCCATTAGTGTGTATTTTTTCTTTCGGTAGCTCTGCATCATCTATGGTCTTTGTTTTTGTTGTTTGTGATGCATCACTGTGAAGCCAGATTTGCTGAAGTGCTGTAGAGTGCATAAAATACTGCATTTGTAGAGAGTAATGGTAAATGCAATTTTTTTTTTTATCTCTTGCATGACAATCCACTGTTTCACAAAAGTTCTAAGTTTCCGCTCCCATTTGTTGTAGCCTATGTCATTTGGACGTCATTGCAGGAGCCAAAGCTCACGGCCAGCCAGAAGAAACTGCAGAAGGCGGACAAGACGGGCATAAAGAGCATTTCTAGCTTCTTTACAAAAAAGTGAAAAATGACATGTTCGGTGTTTAGTTTTTACAGTACCTGCCTGTAGACCACATGGACTAGCAAAGCCTCGGGATATTGTGGACTAGAACTTGTGGACCCATGTTGGCCGGCTGGCACTCGGGTCCTTGTTGCATTTGGCTGAGATTCGTTACTAAATGAGCCAGCATTCTTCAAGCAGCCACTTTTGTTAATTGTAAACTGCAGTTGTCAGACTTGTGGTTTTACATTAAAAGGCACTGTCCCACCAATGCAGAGTTCCAGGAGTTCATCAAGAAGTGATTTGTTGCTCCTGATGATGTTCCAAGAAATTTGTTGGTTGTCGTCAGTTTTTTTTTTCTTTTTTTTTTTTTTTTTTTAGCAAAGTTATTTTTTTACAGTGTGCCATATGTCTACCTCACAACCTTGGTATTATGAACATTTCTTTGCTTCCTCTGAGCTTTGCAGGGGTGAAATGTCACTTTTTTTTCTTTATTGTCAGAACTTTTAGAGATGGGCATTTATAAAATATTGGCAGAGATAAGAATGGAAGCGCAGAGGACTGACTAGTACATGTATGAAATTTGTAATCCTGCATAGTAGGAAAAGGGGCAGAGGTGCAAAATGGAAGGATGAATTCAAGTATCGTATTTACACATAAATTACTTGACCACGAATATGTAACACACAGCGTTGGGGAGAAAGGTAGGGTTGTGACCTCACATCATTGCCAAAATATTACGACTATAATGCGATTTCATCTTATTCAAGGCAACTACAGCCGGAAACCAACAAAGAAACGGAGACTGCACAGAAAAGTACGGAAGCAGGGAACATGTCTATTATCTAAGAGGCAACACTTCAGATGCACAGACGACGTCAAGCACAGCGAAGGCTCGGACAAGTGTCGTAGCAGCCACTGTCACCAACGTGCTACCACTACCTAATGTTTGCTGAATGCTGTGGTTTGCCCTTCTTTCTCTTTCCCTACCACACTCTTCTACGGCATGCAGATCTCTTCATCTGTCCGCGCCACCTGCTTTCAATGTTTGGACAGTGTCACCCTTTCCTTTGCATATGAGTGCCGCGTGACCCAAATGCCTTTGAAAAGTTGGCATCTCCTAACTGCTCGCAAGTCCAGTCGTGAAGCTAGCTGTGTCTTGAGCAATGGGAAAAAAGAAAACGTGTTATAATCATGCCTGGGTTCTGACTATTATGCGAGATGCTTTCTAAAACAGGATAAACTAAGTAAAATAAACTCCTATGGTGTAAATACGGTAAATGATTTTATGGCGAAAATTCTGGTATAAACAGTACAAGGAACAGCTTTTCCCCGCATCTACAATGCCACCGTATCCATCCTAGCGTCCTTGGCAGCTATGCCTCATCACCTAGCTGTTGTCTTTAGCATAGCAATACGGCCTTGGAAAAATAAGGATGTTAAAATTTAGATAGGGGGTCACTGTTCGTTTGTTTGTTTACTAGTGCCAAGGAGCAGACCCAAAAGGTGATAGCAACCATCGTGTAACTAGGCCAGGCCCATGTCCCAGCAAAAATTTTCAGCTCAACAAGGCAGCAGTACAGGCACAGCAGGGTAAAATTACAAAAAACAAAAATTATTGTATCTTAACTACTACTTATCAAAAGTAAGAATGTCGTTCATATCCCGATATTGAGGCATGGCAGCACAGATTATCCCTTCATTGTGCTGCTTTAAAGTGATTAGCCCTGTCTGTTATATTTAACTAATTCCTAACCACAGAGTTCCTGGGGCCCTACTTTATGCTGTCCCTTCTCTGTCTTTGGACGGTGCACAGTGCCTTGAGAAATATAGTGCTTGGCCCCTTTCTGGCTTATCAGTGTCCGTGAGTAATCCTGCTCCTCGAGTCCGTTTCAAGTCTAAGTCACTCTGAAACTGCGTTAAACACTTTCATTTTCGTTAAAAACGTTTTGCCATGGTGCATCTAGTTTATTCACTTTAAATACGTTTTCCAAATTTAAATCTGTCATGTACTTTTGAAAAGTATACTGCTTGGCTGCACTGTTGCTACAAGAAAGGATATACTTAAAAAAGCTTGCATAGCAAAGCTGAACGCACATCAGATAGTCTCATTCCTGTTCATCAGCTGACGTTGGACAGTTGCACACTAAGAAACTTAATTAAAGCGAGAAGTCAGTATAAGCTGATGTTGAACCTTTCCACATCTCAGTGTGTCTGTTGTCCTTGACTTGTTGCCTTTGAAAATTGACTCTTCTCACTTGAGTGCGTGTATAAGTACTTTGCAGCGCACGAAAGCCGAAGCTACTTTCACATGACACTTCCACGTCTGTGCGTCTTCTCCTAGCTCTGCCCCTTTTTAAACTCCAATGGTTGTACGTTGGAAAATGCTGAGTAGTGGAAATTATTCTGGAGCCCAAACTATGCCCCACGTCCAATCTGACAGTTATATACAATGTCTTAACCACAATTGCAGTTTTAAGATGAAAGTGTTTAATGGCTCATGACTCGCCAGTGTCATGTGTCCGTCCATGCGTGCATCCGTGAGAAGTGTCCCACTTCGAGAGAGATTCTGCAGGATACCGCGAGATTGTGACGTCGTCATGACGTCGCATCCGGTCACCTGTAATAATCGGAACTTACGTCATCACGATGTCACATCTGGTCGTGACGTCACGTCTGGTATTAGCCTTCATCGCCTTTAAAGTGCCCTACTATAAGCGAAAGGCACCTGCCTCGACGGCTCGACCATGCCTGGAAAACATAGACGAAGCCATTTTTCGCCAACTGCTCGTAAACTGCCTCCAAAGCATTGACTGCATTCTTTGCTGTATCAAAATGACATCCTTTTAGTTTCTTTTTTGCTGTGGCAGCCAAAATGGGTCACAGCTAGGGGCCAGGTCAGGACTATAAGGTAGGTTAGGGACTGTAGCAATTTTTTCATGAATTGGACCAGAGTTTTCGCAATGCAAACCCTTGAGTTGCCGTGGTGCAGTTTCCAATTTCCCACTGGCTAAGGCCTTTTTATTGAGATGTGCGTCTTTATCAGCATTTCCAGAACACTTGTTCAGTACTCTGCATTTACCGTCTGGCCTCTAGGAGCTGCATAGTTGTACAATCCTCATTGCCTTGTTTGCCATCATTTTCACCTTGGCCTCCAATGGTCGAGGCTCAACTTTTTAACCCACTGAGCACTTCATCTCTGGGCCATACCAGTACACCCATGTCTCATCTGCAGCAACTTGTCTTCCAGCATCTTCCTTTCTTACCCACTATACTTCCATCGGGACAAATGTCTACACGATTTTGTTCCTGGACTGGCGTAAGAAGGGGGGCATCCAATGAGCACAGATTCTCGACATGTGGAGATTTTCATCAAAAATCCTGTCGATGCTTTATACTAAGTCATCCATTATTAGGAATTTTGTATGATAGTGACGCATCCACCAACCTTTATCACTGCACCTGCTGTGCTGATATTTTCCCCAGAAACCCCTGTAAAAGGTGCACTACTGCCCTCACACAATTGAGGCTAATGCGTCACTGTGCCGAAATTGCTGTCATTCTGCTTCTATAACTACACTCTGACTTGTGCATTGAAGGTTGAGTTGATTTACATTGAATTGGATTTATGTCCAAACTTCCGCGGTGTCGTTCCTTTGTACACTGGTGCGTCGAACTGGTTGGGCCATGTATACATGGGACAATTCTACTCTGATATATTGCTGCATTGGGCACAATCTGAAATATGTAAAAGTTGTGCTGAAGAGCGCAAAATATCTAGATATAAACAAGTTGGGCACAATACTTAATTAAGATTATGTTGGACCTTAAATGTGTGTTTATGCAGTGTTCTGCAACTTTATCGGAAACATTAGGAAAAATTCTCCTGCCTCAGCCGGAGAGTCATTTGCGCTGAAACCGCACGCAAAGCTTGTGCGCTGTTGTCCCGTTTATGCATTAAGCCTTACAATGGTTCTTACTAGGTTTAGTCCCGCGTGACGAGAAACCAGAATCATTGACGAGATTGTAGGAGCAAAAGACATAAATGCCAGTTTTCTGCCAAAGGGCAGCGGTGGCGCCATCTAGCATCATTACAAAAACGTGTCGTTTGTTTGGGCGCTTTCCTCCAGCGAGCCAGATCGTCCCACTGCTGACTTTTGCTGAAAACGGCGTTGGCGTCTTTTGATTGTTATATCTTGTTGCAAACGGTTCTTGGTTTTTTTATCATGCGCGGTCAAACCAGGTGAGCACCCAAACTTACCTCGTAACAAAAGGGTCAACAACACGCAAGCTTTGTGCGCGGTTTCAGCGCAAATGAGCCTTCAGCAGAGGCCGCAGAATTTTCCTAAGTGGTTCTGATAAAGTTGCTTATATGCTGATGTACATAGATCTGGTCCGACTCCCCAGTGTTTTTAGAAGTTTTAGTTAGAGAGACCTTGGTTACAAGCGACATCTTTCTCAGGTCCCTGGAGCGTCTTTTGTAACGAGGTATGTGTTGCAAAGAGGACTGTTGGAATAGCCATTGTTTATGCGCGTTTTGAAATTTTAGAAATTAGCTTTTTATAGTTCTTTCAAGTATGTCTACAGAATTGCTCCTCTAATAAGTAAATGATGCAGAAATGGTAGAAAGAACTGAGTAGTTACTAGATCAGCAGTCTTAACTGGGTGTACAAATAAGATACTGCACTTGTTTGCCATTCGAGTACAGCCATTTAAATGACGAACCTCATGGGAGTGGAAAAAGTCGTAAAGGTATGAAGGTTGAATAACGACTCATAACAACAAAAAAAGTTTTGCATCATAGCTAAAATACGAAATTTCCTAATAAAGAAATATGAAATGGTCACTGCCTTTTAGTGAAAACTGCGTGGAAGCGATGATTTTTTGCAATTCTGTCATACTGTACTGCATATGTCAGTCTTCAGGAATATCAAGCAGAACTTCGATATACTAAGTCCCCCTCTCTCCTCTCCCATGGGTTCCATCATTGGTACAACTTAGTAGCGCTGGAGCCTTTTGGCTCCACATCTTAAACGAGGAATTCGTGAGTGCGTATTTTGGCGCACAGGAAAAACCACACGGACGAAGGCAAGGGGAAACCACGTTTGTGCCTGAAAAATAAAGTAAAACAACAAAAACGACTGATGCGCCACTACGGCACACAGCTGGACTTGTCTCACCGATCCAGTGGCGGTAGCTGTGGGCTGGTATGGCGAAGATCGGAAAACGAAACTATGCCTTGGAATGCCAGTCAGATCTTGACCTCTCCCGTGTTCACCATAAGTTAACCGATAGTAGGGGCCCATAATCCCTGCCCATAAAAATTGAAATTTCTTTGGGTTAATCAGAGATGCAAACTATCCACGTTTGAATAATGTTGAGAGTCTTGTTAGCTCAAAATGTGTTAATGTGTGGTTCCCTACTTTTTTCTTGCAGAGTAGGTTTTGTTACAGTCCTCTAAATTAAAACCAATCTCTAGATTTTCCTTTATCTCTGCAAGTTTTGGCATATTTATGTATACTCGTGCTTCCTCCACGCAGAACCAGTTTAGACTCAGTTAATTGCATTCACGACGTTATGAATCAAGCCAGTTTCGATCCGTTCCTTGCGCTGGTTGTAGCAATTCTGCCTGGAATGCGCTAAAGCCTGGGCTAACCCTCCCCAAGTCACCGCATTGCACAACTGAAATGAACGGCAAAGTGCAAACAGCAGCTCCATTCAGTTGTGTCCATCTGGACGGTCGGATCACTACCTGTCAATGTCAGGAACTGAGCTTACAAGAGTATCTGCCATACTATAAAGATTTGACTGCACATCATGAGACACTGTCTCCACGTCACTGCAGTCCCCATGCATGTGTTGCTGCAGGCTCCCCCAGTAGGCTTTTGCTTGTCAATGCTCAGATGCAGTCTGCCATATACTCAAAAATCGCCCTATATGTGCATGCGATGTACACCTTAAAATTACTATGTTGTATGTATGTATAACTTTATTAGGATGCCGGCAAATGACGGTTTAAAGTGTCGACCCGGGGTTATGCCTTACTCTGCATTACCTCATTTTGGCCCGTTTGTGGTAGTTTGTGAGGCTTGTGCTTTTCGAGCGCACCCCGGGCCTGCTGGACAGCCCATGGTTGAATGTCCTTGTCTGTACTTTGCACAGCACTTCGAAGTTCCGGCGGGTATGTCTTGGATGCAGCTTCAGTCTGGAGCCTGGCACAGTCCCACATGATGTGCCATTGGTCCGCCAGACCCACTCGACATACACTGCACATATCACTCGTGTAGATGTCTGGGTGGAGGATGTGTAGCACTGCTGGGGCAAGGAGTGACCCGGTTTGTATTTGCTTTAAGTGCCGGGCGAGGCGGCGGCATTGTCCGCCGAGCTAGGCGGTAACACTTAGTCACTTCCTCATAACTGGTCATTCGGTCCTTTGTTTCGAATCACCACTCGGAACGGTCACTCTCGTGGACGCGGAAAGTAAGCGCTTGTGCCGCTGAATTGGCCATCTTGTTGCGATTCGGTGAGGATGCACAACCTCCCGCGTACGCCGGGAACCACTTGATGCGGATAGTGTTGTCGCGGTCTTGGAGCTGGAGCTTACCGATGATGGCGGTTGCCAGCGCGTACACTCGCCCCTTGGCAAAGTTGCGCATAGCGTTCCTTGAGTCGCTGAGCACGGTGCGGCACTCGGCCTTCGAGATCACCACAGCGATGGCAACCTCCTCGGCGTCTGTGGCGTTCGTGCACCGCACGCTCGCTACCGTTGTCTTGAAGCCAGTAGCCACTGCAACGGCCACTGCCATGAATCCTTCCGCTGTGTCCATGTGCCGGACGTGTGGGTCTTGGGCGTGTTGTTCGATGAGGACTTTGGCCCGCGCCTGCCACCATTCTTGGTTGTACTCGGGATGCACATTCGTTGGGATGAGGTCCACGTGGATACTACGGTACTAACCAATGAGCCAGCTAGTCGGATTCATGCCAGCGAAAGTTTTCGACATGCAAGCGACATCAACCGGACTGCTCATTTTCTAAACAACAGAGAAAATGGCAGTGGCTCGAAACAGGCACCAAAGTTGCCTTACATATTGGCATAAATTATGATCACATTATGTGAGTCCTGTTGCAGCCAGGCAGTTATTATCGCTGTAAGTGATCTTCAGTGGATGCAGACTTTCTGAAAAGGTGGTGAAAACCAGGGCGACTCCTAGTTCCAAAGCAGTAAGATTTAAGCAGTTTGGCACATTTTTCCCAATTTGACGCGACAGCATACACAGCTCGTTCACTGTCGCCCCGCTGTTCACGATGGAAGGGAAAATAGGTGGACACTTAAGCTCTGCTTCAAGTGCATGATGAGACAGGCTCCTGTTTACCGGTTTCCCATTTTCGGTTTGCTGCAGCTTGGCACAAAGGTGGCATCACTGTCACCTTTTTTAGGGGGGAGGGGGGGCAGCAAACAAATTCTGTTTCACTCCCGAACACACCACATCTTCAGAAAAAAAAAAAAAGAAATGCGATAGAGGCAGGTGTGTTGTGGTTTGGTAGTCTGCTAATGATGCCGATATTACTATTGCAAAATGCCATATTCTATCCTCATCAAGGGAAGCACAACACACAGGAGATAAAAAAGGATGTACTTTTTTAATGACATGCTTTCGGTTACATGTTAGCACGAGACGCCTATGTACAAAAAGCTTTCTTACAGCAGCGAGCAAGTGTGAAACCCGCCAAAGCGACCATGACCAAGCCTCGTCGTCAATGAAGATGAAATGGCTGTACAGTGTGGAGCCAACCTGTGATCAGCATAAATGCCATCACACATGCTTGACACCACAATTAAAGAAATGAGATATATGCTGCACTTTTCCCCCAAAAGACGTCTTCCCCTTCTCACTGTTCTTGCTGCCAGATGCCCATCGAGAACAAGATTAGGTTAGTAAGGATGGATTGCTGTAGAAGAGGGGAAAAAAATTCATTTGCTTTCAACGCTCAATGTGTTCTGTGTTGCGCATCGCAAGAAGAAAGAAAGCACAGCATATCAGTAATGAAAAGGCAATTTGCTGCACTAGCTGCTGCACCGATATACACCAGAAGCAACATGCACAGGGATGCACATCCCCACATACACAAGCTGTATCCAAACGCTTCACGTCATTCGAGAAACACAGTGCCGAGGCTTGCAGTGCACTTCGCAGGTAGCTGGCATTGCTCCAGAGGGAAGGCTTGCTTCTGCACTGCTCACAGTATCTCACTGAAATTCGGCACAGAAGCAATGCTGGCTACCAGTGACGTGAACTAAAAGCAGCGGTAATGCTTCCGCACCTAATAAAAAAAAGTATGCATAACTTAAGGAAAGATGGTATGTACACAAGCAGCAGGTGCCATTAAAGCAAGTGCTGCAAAGAAGCAGAAGCACAAATCGGGCATGCTGCCGTCACTTCAGAAGAGCGGTGTCATAAAAACTCTTTTGTTCTGAACAAAGCGAGTCGCACTGAGGCAAGGGACCGTAGCTCTAAAACTGCACTTACATTTTGACTTCAATATTGCAAAGAAGCAAGCATTTAAAATAAAAGCATCCTGTGCCTTTTGATAAACAGCATAAAATATCAATAAGATATCCAGGGTCAACCTTTCATTCTTTTTTTTTTTCTGAAGTAGCAACACACAAGCCATAGAACTCGCATGACTCCCCTTTCCCACTTCGAAAAGAGGAGAAAAAAAAATAGCATTATTTACTATATTGACCTCTTTGTACCAACATTCTTGCTTCGCAACATTTAGTTTTTCCTTGCTTTATGCAAAGCTGCGAGTCTGGGGATGGAGTGCAGAGGCTATGGCTTATGTGTGGCGACGATCCAGCTTGATGCGAGCTGCAAATTTTCTCTCTTTACATGATCTCAACATGCATTATACCTTCACCCTGTTGTCTCAGTTCATTACTCAATTCTTTGGACTGCCGCGACAGCATGCCTACAGGAAGATAAGACAGCCACTGGCAAAAGAGGTTACAAAACCCTCCCCTTCCAATGTCCTCCCTTTGAAACTGTTACCAAGACCAGCATAAAAACATTTTTCAAGAAGTGCGCTGTTTGGACAGCGACGAAATGGCCACTGTGCAAGAGCACGTAGCAACATGCCTACACATGCAGCAGTCCTTCACTTTCGACCTCAAGTGCACATCGCTTCAGCTGCATGTCCACACCAGCACAAAGAGGAAACCTGGAACGCCAGCCAAGACATGCACACTCAGCAGCTCCGCACGTCCACGGCCAATTGGGATGACTGCACAAGAAACGCAGGCCCCATCTGGTGACTGAAGCAAGAAATGGAAAGCAAAGCATCCACTGCAGTGGTGCCTTTCCCACACTGGAGAGAGAGCCTGCCACTACTCCTGGGTGATATACGAGACAATGTCTGTGACGCTCTTCAGCTCATCTTCTTCACCTCCATCAGTGGCATTCCTCTGGCGGAGGATGTTGGTGATGGTAAAGCCACCGTCCTGGCCCTGTGGGGTGGCACCAGGGGGTGGCGGGGGTCCAGCCCCCGCCCATTGGGCTGCAGGTGGGTCAGGGTGCCCTTCCGGAAAGGAACCACCAGGGGGAGGATGAGGAGGGGGAGGACCGTAGCCTCCTTCTGCTGGAGGAGGTGGTCCATAGTAGCCGGGTGGCCGGTTGTAATACCCCGGAGGCGGCGGTGGTGGATGCTGGTACCCCGAAGGCGGAGGCGGGTGATGATGCGGGTACCTGTAAGGGCCGGGTGGCCCTGCAGGGGGTGGCGGCCCTCCACCATAGTAACCAGGCGGTGGTTGGTATGTGTCAGGAGGCCGGTACTGGTCCCGGTAATGGCCTCCCTCGAGTGGCGTCAACTGGCGACCTCGACCAGGAGGTGGTGGTGGGTGCGGTGGAAGAGGGCCATCAAGGCTGGTGAACTGGGGCGGGCTGGGTGACCCTCGTGTGTATGGGTCCACCACTGCAGGTGCGAGTGGCCTCCCATAGACCCCGTCCATGGGCACGCAGTCACCGTACGGGTCCTGTGGCCCATATGGTGGGCGGGGACCCATGTAGGGGTATGGCGGCCGTGCTGGTGGAAAGTGGCTGGGTGGTGGTGCAGTGCCCCGGCTTGCCCCTACTGGTGGCACTTGCTGGGGCAGTGGAGGCTCTTCTGGAAAACCTTTCTCCTCCAGGTCTTCCTCTTCAGGTGGGAACCCTTTGGACTCCTCATCCTCTTCATCTGGGAATCCTTTCTCATCGCCACCCACACGAGATGGAGAAGATGAAGCACTGTGGGAAACTTCTGGCACCGTGAGCAGACGACGGCCCAAGCCAGGCGACACTTGCCTTGCTGTTGATGGATGCCTATTGCTTGCTTCGACAGGGACACTCTCCTGGGTCGAGACAGTTTGGGGAGGTATGCGCTTGGTGGGAGCTGGCTTTGTTGTAGGTGCTGCAGACTCGATAGACACAGCTGCAGGCTTGCTTGGTTCAGGTGCTTCCTTTTCAGGAGCTGGCTCTTGCACCTCTTTGATGTCAGCGCTTGGCTTTGTTTCCTCAGCCTTCGCTGGCGTCCCTTCATCTTCACTCTCGTCGTCGGATCTGATTATGCGGCGGTGCTGGGCAAACTTTCTTTGTCCTTCGTCAGAAGCAGCATCACTGCTCTCCTCAACCTCTTCACTCTCAGTTTCTTCCGTCTCTTCTTCAGAGCTGCTTGGCAACCGTTTCTTCAACTTTTGGGGCACTGGCTTTGTCTCATGCTTCCTGCTTTTCTCTGTCTTCTGAGTCTTTTTTTTCTTCTCCTCAGCAGCACTGCTTTCGTCCTCCTCACTGGGTCCCTCTTCTTCATCTTCTGAAGCAGGCAGACGCCTGGCTCTGCGCTTATGCTTGTTGTCCGAGCTCTCTTCGTCGGTGAACTCGGCCTCCTCTTCAGAACTGGAGCTGGCTCGCCAGGTGCGCCGTACTCTGCCTCCTTTCCGCTTCTTTCTACAACGCCACTCCTTGTCACTATCCTCTGAGCCACTCTTGGCTCGTCTCCGCCTGGGACTGAAATAGTAGAAGGGCAGGTGGCATATCAGGCAAAGAAAAACTGTGGGCATTTAGGCATGGCTTGAGCCTTGTGACACCAGCAAAGCTGTGCCCGCGATAGCCCCTTTAACGCTGCCCTTCCAATCCACAATTTTTTTTTTCATATTTTTTGTTTAAGTTTGGTTTTTGGGAAAAGGAAGGCACAATATACTGAGTGAACACCATGGAATGGTGGACACGTACACTTTATGAGGTGAAGGTCACACCACTTTCGAAGGTCAAGAAAATAGGTGCAGTATCTGTCGCACTTTTACTGTGGACACATGAACCACAATATATCCAAAGGGAAGAAGGTAGGCGAGGGGTGGAAGAAGAAGGGTGTCACCTTGTTTAAAGGAGTAGTAGTTTAAAAAAAAAAAGGGTGGCTCATTCTCTGGACAACACAAGATGTCCCTTTGCTTACAATATCCTGATCCCACCATACTTACTGTGCACATGCACTGTCTGGGTTTGGATATGGGAGGTGTAGTGCTCATGTTCCCTTTGTTAAGGCCTAAAATAATCGCACTAAGAAAAGAGCTGCGTCTAGGCACAGTGTGCCTAGTGGAAGAGAAGTTTTCCTGCCAGCACTGCTCCCAATGCATTTTGTGCCAAGTGTGCCAAGAAATCAGGGCAGCAAGAACAAAGCATACTACCATATTTACTCACATAATGCTCGCACCCCCAACGTTGGCCGTAAAAAATAAGATTTTTTTTTTCCTCGCATAATCATCGCACCACCAATATTACCACCACGAGAGTTGTCTGCTAGTAGTAACAAGCGCCATCTTTGGAGCGCTACTGAATCTAGCTGGCTTCGTGTGCACGTGCTATCAGGCGGCGATAGCGTGCTCGGGTATACAGTCGTGCCCCGTTAATATGATCCCCGTTAATATGGACGACCCGAATTATGGACAGTTTTTCTGGGGATGAAACCTTTTCAATGTATTTATGTCTCGTTAATATGGAATCTCGCTGTCCGGACAATGGACAGGGGAAGAATGAACGCGCCCCACTTGGGCCCATGTATTTTTGTCTCGTTAATATGGACAGTGCTTGAAAAAAAAGCAGAGGAGTCCGAACGCAAGTTAAAGAAGGGCGCGCCGCCCGCGAACCTACGCGACAGCCGATACGGCGGGATGCACACTAGGCGGTCCGTATGTCGGCTTCGCTTTGAATCAAAGATGCGGCCTTGACAAGGTCTGAGCTCTTCGTAGTCGGCTAGCCGTCGTTCTAAACTGTACTTCAGCTTGCAGTGTTTGTTTTATGGGAACACGTAAAAACGGCGCCAAGAAGATGGGATGTTCGATAGCCCTCTGCATTGCAGCTTGCCAAGTTGACTCCCTTGCTTCCTTACAGAAACAGTACAAGGCAAAATAAGAAAGAATCAGAAGAACGGAAAGGCAGAAAGGTTAACTAGGCAAAAAAGTGCACAGCATCAGGAGCCTGTAACCCTGAACTTGAGTCTGGCTTTTGGCATGGCGGGACTTAAACGCAAAAGAACGGAGCTGAACGTAGGCACGAAGAAATCTGTGAATACAAGCGGCAAAAGCCATCTCAGTCAATCCAAGCTGCGAGGGACTAGTATTGGCAGCTCAGCTATTTCCTCGCCTCAGGAGAATCTCAAGCAGCTACTTAGCGGCTACTTTGCTCAGTGAAGAGGCCATTTTGGAAGTGGTGGTAGTAGAGTAGAGAATCAGACGCTGTTTCATCGGCAAGTGAGGAGTTCGTGCTCGAAATTTCGACCAACACAAAGCCCAACATCACGGGTGTCATGGTAAGCGAGTCGCTTCAGACTGCACTACAATTTTTTGAAGACAACAATGACAATGATAATGCACTCAAAATTGCCGGTGTTCTGTGACATTTTGAGTCCAGTGCACACCGTTATGTACAAAAGCAGTCGTTAATTACAATTTTCTTTTCTCAATAAAATCCTTTTTGTTTTTATTCATGACTTGTTATTATGGATTACTCGCTTTATGGACAGTTTTGGTCGGAAACCAAAGTGTCCATATTAACGAGGCACGACTGTATCATCATCATCGGTTATACAGTCGAACCCGGTTATATCGAACCTGGATCTATCGAATTTTGGATATATCGAACTCGCGGAATATCCCCTTGAAAATCCCATGTAAAAGTATAGGAAAGCCGCGTGCCGCGTCATATATCGAACTTAATTTCACTGATCGTTCGATATATCGAACTCCGCACCACGCACTGGAAAGTGTGCCTTCCCCAAAGACGATCACATCACCCTTGGCCGTTTGCCGCGTGACGTTTTCAAGCCACGCGCGGAAGGAATGAGAGGGGACAGTTCGGTGACGGTTGGTCTGGGCAGCGCCGCGCCCATTCCCCCAAAGGCGCGCATCTGCAGTTATCGTTTCCCGCGCGCCAACACATGACGTTTGCAAGCCATGTGCGTGGGTGTGCCCATCCTTTTGCCGAGCTATCTCTCTCCTTCAGCACGCGCTACGCATGCATCAAGCCAGCTCAGCCAGTTTTCAGACAGACGTAGGATGCTTTCTCCAGCGTGTGTTGCGAACCCTCTGCGCGCGGGCGGCGGCTGACGTGGCTAAGGCGATTGCGGACGTTAAAAGCGGCAGCTCTCTCTCTCTCTCTCTCTTTTTTTTTTTTTTTTTGCGAGTCATCCTTTCTTATCGTGCTGCTCAGACGTTAAGAAGTGGCAGGATTTTTTTTTTTTTTTTGGCGAGAGTCGTTTATCCTTGCATGTACGAATCAACGAAAGCACCCGGTCAGCTGCTGCAATCATGACGCCTGCCTCAAGCGTGGCGTGATTAATCGAACCAGGCTTGTGCAATCAAGTCATCACAGGCACGCTGCAAAGTTCGCTCCCCGCCACCGCAGGAGCTATCAAAAGATAAACGCGCCCCGACGTTATCGCTGCGCAGCATCTTGGCACGCTGCCAAGAAATGAGCTGCGGATGAGACGACCGAAATGGAGTGACTCGCGCCATCGATATGCAAACGAAAACGCTCGCGATTTCTGCCGCAGTGACACAAACCTTGTTTTGAGCTGCCGCGGTGGCTCGAGCAGCGAGAGGGACGCAGTTCAAACAAGTTTGAAATTTTTCGCTCTGTCGCTGCCGCTCATCGCTGAGATCGCTCAATCGCTTCCATGTGAGCGAGCTGGCCTTAACGCATTTTTTATTTTTTTTTTTCAAATTTTCGGTGCAAAAGTGGAGGGTGGGTTCATTATGCGAGTGGGTTGATTACGCGACAAATACGGTGTTTTTTCGCATCGTAAGTGCCGTCACAAGCCGATTTCTGTATATCGAATTATCGATATATCGAACTATTTCGCGATCCCCTTCGAGTTCGATATATCCGGGTTCGACTGTACTCATATTTTTTTTTTTTTTTTTACCTCCATGATGCTCATAGTCCCCATTTTGCGAGGTGTCTCCATGTATCGTTGTCATTGTTCCTTCGTTCCATTCGTGTTACTTGCTTTGTTCCACCGTCTACAGTGTTCTTGGTGCCGCATTGCAGTGGGGCGGTTTTAAGCTGCTTTTAAGCTGAAAGCTTTCAAATATGGGCTACAGCATAGCAACCGCGCTGCCAGCAGGCACTTCGGCGTCAACGAGTTCTGCGTAGTGTGCTACTGGAGACAGCGATTGCAGTGTCGACACGGACTCTGATCAAGTCTCTGATCGAGAGTAGAACTGTATGGTCTGCTGCGAGCATGGAACGCAGGGAGTGATGATGAGGCTGCGTGCGGTAAATTAAGTGCTTTAGCAATATGTGCTTTTGGTGACCCTGTACTTTTACAAGGGTAAGTTCTGCTTGAAGGTTATGTTATGGTTATATTTACAATAGCTGACCTAAGAATCTTGATTCACACCTATTTAAATTTGCTTTTTGCGCTCCAAAACATTTGCTCGAAAATTTTGCCCACATAATTGTCGCACCCCTCAATTTTCCGCGAAAAAAAGTGCGAGCATTATGTGAGTAAATACGGTATTACTTGGCTACAGTGAAATAATAGGGCACGTCCTTTTATATGATTTTTTCAACTGAATAGCCATTTGCAGCACAGCATTAAAGGGCTATAGACAACAAATTTTGGTGGCATTTTTCTTCTTGTTATTGATACGCAGGTCATTCCTGTATATCGGTCCGCATGCAGTTTTCGCCTACGACCACCAAATAATTTATAATTGAATTTTGTTTTCTCACCAGTTTCGGTTTCGATAGCAGAGAGATGGCTTTGACATCACAATCATGTCTTAATGCGCGGCATAAAAAAAAGAGACATTATCGCTCATTCTTCACTTGCAGTAGTGATTCCTGTTATTAAGAGGCTGGCTTTACCATTGTAGTGAATTCAGATGACACAGCAATGATTATATCGCTGTATTTTCATTCCTCGCGTGACCTGGACTTGACTTTGACGTCACAGCAGCCATCGCTTGGCTGCTGAATCGAAACAGGTGAGAAAAGAAATTCGATTATAAATTATTCAGCAGTCGTAGGCTAATATGACACGGTGATCCATGTACAGTAATGTCCTAGGCATCATTACAAATGATAAAACATTAACCCAAAAATTAGGTCTATAGTCCTTTAAGAGATAGGAAGCGTGCCGAATGGGTAAGAGAACAAATGCAGGTTAATGACATTCTAATAGGAGAAGAAATGGGCATGTAAAAATCATGTAATGCGAAGGCAAGATAACAGTGGCCTTCTAGAGCGACAGACTGGACAGCAAGGGAAGGAAGTTGTACAGGGGGCGGCAGAAAGCTAGACGGGCAAATCGGTATCAAATGGGCGCAGCTGCCACGGGACCGGGTTAATTGGAGGGATATGGGAGAGGCCTTTCCCCTGCAGTGGGTATAGTCGGGGTGGTGGTAACGATGATGATGGTACACGGCATCTATGGCTTTCTTTTTTTTTAATTGTCTACAAGTGCTCTCATAGAGTCAGTGATGCCAGCTAAATTTGGAATCTCTGCTGAACCGGACAGCAGGGTCATTGTGTCATTAGAGAACAAGATCACTTCTCAAAAGTGAAATCAAGATAGACGTTGTGAAGCTCTAGGATACGATTAGGGAGTACTGTCTGGTGCTGTAACCGCTGATGATCGGATGTTGCACTAAAAGGCCACCGTAGCCACGGTTTCATTGTGGAACCAGCTTTGGACGATAAGAAAGCCAATCAATTGGGCATAATATGCTTTTTCTTTTAACACAGCTAAACTTCAGTGATCGTGGAAGTGTGCACAGTGTGCGAATGAAGTTTCGAGTCGTTCATGTTATTTTTATGAAATGGAGGTTCACAAAAGATTTTTCTCAATATGTAGTAGAATGTAATGCATGTCCGAAAGGGCTAATGAAAGTTTGTTGCGAGTGCCTTTATAAGCACAAATACCCTACCCTGATCATTCACTCAATTATACCACTTTCAGATAGCATTTCTGTCCACGAGTCCACTCCATTTCGTCTCCATCGAAACTCAGCTGTCTCGACCACTGGTGGCTCCGTTTCAACGTAAGTGAAATGGAGTGGCGTCCGTGTGCTGTGCAATGCCAGTGCACGTTAAAGAACCCCAGGTGGTCCAAATCTCCGGAGTCCTCCACTACGGCGTCTCTCATAACCCGAGTCGCTTTGGGACGTTAAACCTCACAAACCAACCAACAAACAAAAAACTGGGATGCGTCGGTGTGTTTCTGGTGCATTATGCAAAGAAGCTCAACAACGTTACGATTGGTTGACCGCACTGCATTTTTACATCAAACTTGTGCGAAAGTAACCAAGAAACCCTGCACTTCCAAACACAGCCACCACCGGCAGCTTCTTGAGCGGCCATGGCATGATCAAACTTGGCACAAGTGATTCTACCGAGTTATCTGCTGCACACTGGTACATATAAGCTAACCCCGTTTCTTTTTTTTTTTATATACAAAAATAATCTGAAACTGGAGAGGGGGGCACAAGGGCTGACCCATTTGCAAAGCTAACCTATACATTGTGACTAAGCTGGATTAAATCAACCTGTGGGTAGCGAATGGCAACTACCATTGCTAATGTCAGCCCGTACGAATACCAATGTGTAAAAGAAAAAAAAGGAAGGTTAGCATGAAAATCAATT
Organism: Amblyomma maculatum; assembly: GCF_055883805.1. Classification (NCBI taxonomy): domain Eukaryota; kingdom Metazoa; phylum Arthropoda; class Arachnida; order Ixodida; family Ixodidae; genus Amblyomma; species Amblyomma maculatum. Next base: position 149,136,137 of record NC_139345.1, on the reverse strand, counting down.
CCAGAAATGAAAATCCAAGTTGTGCTGCCATTCATCAGGCTCTGTCGTGCTGGGATGTTGTTTTCCAAGTGGTAGGTATCACTGGCGTAAATTTCCGGTTTACATTCAGGGTAACTGCAGAGTGAGAGTTGAATAAAACCCGAAGAAACTACAGGACCATTGCTAGTTAACCTGCTGACTACTGCATTCCACAGAAGTGCCAGTGTGTCTGCTGCAAATGCGGTTTGGTGTGCAAAGCAGGCGCAGTTTATACTTACGGTGGCCACTACCCTTCATCACCTGGAACACACACACAATACAAAGAAAAAGAGTGCTTACTCTCACTGGTGTCAAAACACAACAAGCTGAACATAAAAGAGAGATACAACATAACGTTTTTGCTGAATAATTACTGCTCCTTTTTTTTCTTTAACAATTGCATAGTTGGTAATACCTTTGAATTACGCCTTTAAACATGGCCAGCAAGGAGAAAGTGACGCAAAATCATGCAATGTGATGCGACAACTTAACAGCAGTGGTTGTACATTTCACTTCCAAATGTGTGCTTTTATATTCCAAGCTGCAAGAACGGGGCATGGCTGTTGATGTTGCGGGTCAGTTTGACGTAGTTTCGCTCTCAGTGCTAAAGTCTGAAGAGCTGAATTCGTCTTCAGAGTCATCACTGCTGCTGTTCGCATCCAAAAACGAGCTCTCCGATGCGTCAACTTCCGCAGAGATGCGCCGTTTCTGTGCAACATTGACGCCATGATGTAAGTAAGGAACACCGATCACATGACTCTAGAGACCATCTGGACGGGCGTGGCACGGCAAAAAAAATAAACCAAAAGCAAAACTGAAAGAATGGTTCCTCTATTTCCCACTGGATGACGGCACTTGTCAAGGAGTGCTTCGAAAGCGGGAAAATTCAAATCGTGAAACCATCAATAGCGGGCTATCGATGGGAATAGGCGCAGAGAGAAAAGTGTTAAAAGCATTATATTCGTAGTAACTCACTCGATGATTTATACAGTCGAACCCGGTTATATCGAACCCGGATATATCGAATTTTGGTTATATCGAACTCACGGAATATCCCCTTGAAAATCCCATGCAAAAGTATAGGAAAGCCGCGTCATATGTCGAACTTAATTTCACCGGTCGTTCGATATATCGAACTCCGCACTATGCACTGGAAGTGTGCCTTCCCCAAAGACGATCGCATCACCCTTGGCAGTTCGTCGCGTACCGTTTTCAAGCTACGTGCGGAAGGAATGAGAGGGGACAATTCGGCGACGGCTGGTCTGGGCAGCGCCGCGCCCATTCCCCAAAGGCGCGCGCATCTCGCATCTGCAGTTATCGTTTTCCGCGCGCCAACACATGACGTTTGCAAGCCATGTGCGTGGGTGTGCCCATCCTTTTGCCAAGCTATCTCTCTCCTTCAGCACGCGCTATGCATGCGCCAAGCCAGCTCAGCCCGTTTTCAGACAGGCGTCGATGCTTTCGCTTTCTCCAGCGGGTGTTGCGAACCCTCTGCGCGCAGCGGCTGAGGTGGCTATGGTGCCTGCGGACGTTAAAAAGCGGCAGCTCTCTCTTTGTTTTTCTTTTTGCGAGTCATCCTTTCTTATCTCGTTGTGCCGCTTGGTCGTTAAAAAACGGCAGATGGTGTTTTTTTTTCTTTCTTTTTTTTTTTTTTTGCGGGTGTCGTTTATCCTTGCATGTATGAATCAACGAAAGCACGCGGTCAGCTGCTGCGATAATGAAGCCCGCCCCAAGCGTGGCGTGATAAATCGAACCAGGCTTGTACCTGCAATCAAGCCATCACGGGCACTCTGCCAAGTTCGCTCCCCACCGCCTCAGGAGCTATAAAAAGATAAATGCGCCACAACGTTATCGCTGCCCAGCATCTTGGCACGCTGCCAAGAAATGAGCTGTGGATGAGACGACCGAAATGGAGTGACGCGCGCCATCGACATGCAAGCGAAAACGCTCGCGAGTTCTGCCGCAGCAACACAGAAACCTTGTTTAGAGCTGCCGTTCCAACAAGTTTGAAATTTTTCGCTCTGTCGCTGCCGCTCGTCAATGAGATAGCTCAATCGCTTGCACGTGAGCGAGCTGGCGTTACCGCTTTTTTTCTTTTTCAAATTCTCCGTGCAAAAGTGCAGGGTGGGTTCATTATGCGAGTGGGTTGATTACGCGACAAATACGGTATCGTTTTTTGGCATCGTAAATGCCGTCACAAGCCGATTTTTGTATATCGAATTATCAATATATCGAACTATTTCGCGATCCCCTTCGAGTTCGATATATCCGGGTTCAACTGTAATAAGTACCAGATTTCATCAGCATCACAATGTTGTGGCTGCACGCACTAAAATGCTTCCTCGGATAGCATTCACGTTTCAAAGGAAGCCCTACTGCAAGTTCTAGTAAGCAGCGATCTTTTAACTGTCGGAAAAAATCGGCTGTTCAAAGTCCAGACGGCCATGGCTTTCCAAAAGGACATTCAATCTGACGAGCCCACATAATGTTACTTTAAGTGCGGCACCCTTTTCGTCGTCATCGTTGCCAATGTGCTCCTTTGAAGATGAATTGGAAAGCAAGTTAAAATCTTTTCTGGCAGTCACCTGGCTGCCCTCTAACCTACAAGAGTTATGCTGGCTTCCTTGAATGCAGCCAATAAGAAGATGCAAAGTAGTACGACCACACTCACTTGCTCTTCTTGGTGGTCGGAGGAGCATATTCGTCATCCGATGAGAGCTCCCTGTAGTTGACCTGCTTGGTGGCTGCACGCCGAGTACCGTAGCCACCATCGCTCTCAGACTCATAGTCATCGTCCATCACTGGTAAATGAGGAGAGGGAAAGAGAGAGGCTTGCAATTACATATGTCACATTTACCCAAAGCTACAAGAGGACGACGGTCATTAGCAGTGCTCAAAACTATGTTTCTGAACCTGCTTACAGTTCTACAATAAACTGTGTTGGACAACACACACATTGCACTGTCCCCACCCACAACGTATTTCAGACAACACTCAAATACGCAGCTGCGCGAGAACAATGAGCAGTTCAGTATGACGCAATAACAAGCACCCAGTTTGTGGCATTCATAGGTAAAAATAGTTACTATTTTCACTTTTAGCAATTACAGCGTAATCAATTTTTAATGATATCAGATATAACAATACATTGCTCACTCATAATGATTAATTTTTTTATATTTATCAATTTTCACATTGTCCCATGTAAAAATAATTACACATGACAATATGTTTATGGGTGACAAATCAGATCCAACGATAGCATTCTGGCTACCCAGAGGATGTTCACCCTGAAAATTTGTCAGCATATTTAATAAAAAATATATTTGAAGAAAATGACGTAAAAGTTCAGCATAGGTGCCACATGCGATTGTAGAGCGAGCGATGCGCACAGCCTTGGAAATAACTGCTACCATCGCCGTGCAAGGCAATATCTCTCGAGGCGAAAATGCACATTCACTGGGGTTTCTGGCAGGACTTCAAGCTTAGAAGGCTCACAAAAAAATATGAGCCTTCACAGTCGACGATATCAACTATCATCAAGTGTGAAGATGTCCTGTACTTCATCCAGTTGCTGACCGGTTTCGTGCATGCAAAAGAATTGCCGCCACCATAAGCACAACTGGAAGCTATGCACTCAGTGACTGTCAAGCATCAGCTGCTACTCACACAAGCACAAATGTCAGACTTATCTAAAAGCATGCTCTACTTATTTTACGGCTATTTATGTATCCTTTAATAAAGTGTCCAGTGTTCTTCACAGTGGCTTGTGTTGTGCAATCCAATTCACTTATCGCACGTTTGTAGGTAAGCCTAAATGCATGAAAAAATGTGTGGTTGCGTTTTTTCTTTTTGATCCAGACATTTTTATTTTGTTATTTATTTCGAACATACTGCTTGCCTTTTTCGAGGCTACTGCAGCATTGAGGTACAGCTTTCATCAAAAGTTTACAGCCCAGGGGTCTACTTCTGAGTGATACTATGTGGCTCGTAATGCATTCCCAGGTTTCCATCCTTGCTGAAGGCAAGAAGAGTTTTCGTCCTATCCTCTGTAATGGCTAGGACTTCCACAATTATTACTGAAGTCATATTATATGGCTCAAAAGCAAACCCTCTGGGCTGTACACTTTTGATAAAGGCTGTACATCATGATAGTCAATTTGTAACATGCTACGAGTTATACAACCACTACAGAATAACACTAGAATTGAGTAGTCATCATGCGCGGTAAAGCCAAAGTGTAATAGTATACAATGCAACATGAGTGCAGATGATGATGTATTTCTTGACAAGCAGTACACAAATGCTAGATTATCATGTTAAAAAGAAAAAAACGATTACGGCAGGTTAGAAAGAAAAATGTGCAGAGATTCAGAATTAACAACATCCTCGGGTAACATGTTCCATTCCTTAATCGCTTGCAGAAAAAATGAACAACGAAAGGTGTCAGTATAAAATTTATACTTTACTAAATGCTGTAAATATTTAGTTCTAATATTTTTTTTAGATGAACGAACTAGGTAAAACAATAGTCAGTTATAAAGAATGAATTTTCCTGTTTCCTCAATATTGTTATACAGTAGACTCCCGTTAAGACGAACTCGCTTAAGATGAACTCTCGGTTAAGATGAACAGTGGAGGTCGTTTGTTTGGTTCCCCATAGAGTCAATGCAAAAAAAATCCGCTTAAGATGAACACTTTGCAATCACTAATCGGTTAAGATGAATTTTCACGGCCGGCCGCACCCCACCCACACAGCTTACTCGACCGTGCGAGCAGAGCTTCAGCGGAAAGAAAAAAAAGAAAAAAAGCTTTTCAGTGCCATGACCATCCGTGCCGCCGACGCACGCAGACCCAAGCACTTCGGCGTCGGAAATGCGGTTCTATGAAGGCGGATGAGTGCCGCTGCTCGTCCTCTCCCACCGTTCCCCCGCTCGCTCCTTTTGTCCCCGCAGTAGGAGTAGGTTCGCGTTTCGCGTCGCGCCGGCTGTCTTGGTACGACAGCCGACATTTGATGGTGATGACTGCGTGGTGGGCAAACGAAGCAAGTTTCGAGTAACAGTCCTCGTGGGCGCAAATATGACCGGGACTGACAAACTAAAGTTGCTGGTGATTGGCAAATTAAAGCACCACGCTGCTTTAAAAACATAAAAACGCTGCCGGTCACGTACATGGCTAATTCAAAAGCGTGGATGACGAAGGCACTTTTCGAGCAGTGCCTTCAAGAGATGGATCGCCACTTCCAGAGACAGAAGAGAAAAGTTCTCATTGTTGACAACTGTCCCGGACACGGCCATGTCGCCGGACTTCATGCCATTCGACTGGAGTTTCTACCAGTGAATACAATGGCGAAGCTGCAAAGGATGCTGATTTGCATGGAGAGCAGTAAGGAGTACACAGTTAACCTGTTAAGTGCTGTCCACTTACTGACGAGCGCCTGGGAGCAGGTTACTCAAGCCACTATTGCCAACGCCTTCCGCCATGCAGGATTTGTGGCGCTTAGGGATTGCTCAGTGCAGAATAACTGCGATGCTATGAATGAGGGCCACACTGCGAACTTGGAGAATAGAAGCATTGTTTCTGCGCTGAGCAGTAAGGGTGTGTTCATTGACATCAGTGCGTATGTCAGCATTGACGAAAGTGTGGAAACGTGTAGGGCTGACACACTGGACGCTCTGATTGAAGAAGTGCTTGACCTACCATCGGAAACTGCTGCTGAAGATGACAGCTTGAATGTTATGCCTGAATCTGCACCAGTTATTTGTGATGCAGCTGATGCCTGCCTAGACACTTTAGTGCAGTTTTTTGAACAGTGTGAGGGCACTGAAGGGTATTTTCAAAAGTTAAGCGAGATGTCTGCTTTTGTAGCAGGCCGTCGATTTTCACGACAGACACACAAAAAAATAACAGACTGGGTAACAGACAACAATGCCTGATGCCTTACTACTGCAAAGTGTAGTAGACAATCATTAGTCCAATAAATGCTTGTATTGCAGTTTATTTTCCTGTAAGGCCATTTTATTCATTTGTTCTCATATACGAGGTATTTGGACACACTCTGCATGCTCAAACATCGTTGTTGGAAGCACTCCTGATTAGACGAACTTCTGATAAGACGAACAATTTTCATGCTCCCTTGGAGTTTTAAAGGGAGTCTACTGTATGTTGTTGTTGCGACTGAAGGAAGAAGGAAAAGAAGATGCGCGGGTCTGCTACTGGCTCTGTAGTGGAGTCACCTTCGCTGCCTCGTGCGGACAGAAGATGAAGAAATAAAAAGAAGAGGGAGAAAAAGGCGTCGTTCACCACTGAAATGGTAGCCAGTGCAATGACGGCCTACAATAGACAGAAATGCGGTGGCAGGCTAGCCCCCACTGCAAGCGGCGGTGACCTACCAGACCCAGCCCCGTAGCGTCAGGAGCAGTCACCCCGTTATAAGTAGACTGCACTGCATAGGAGTGGCAGTGGCACATTTTCACTGTCAAGCAAAACCTCATGCATCTCACCTAAATTTACAACAGCAATGCAGCTGCTTTTTCTGTTTAAAAAAGAGGGGTGCACAAATATTCAAAATCTTGAACAGTTTGCAAATAAGGGCATTCCAAACTCAACTGACTGACTCTGCACATCTGCCATTTGAGGTAGTATTTGAACCTTGTAACATCCCGCAATTATTCAGCATTTTCTTTTTGTTACTTCCAAATGGCACTTGCTGTCAAGCATTTCGCATGTCACACAAACTAACTTGACCTTGACTCACATAACTGACTCCCAGCACTTTGCGAAAGCGCACATGCAGCAAAGACAGGGCTCTCCTAAAGCCGGTCAGCTGATGACAATCAAAGAGACAAGTTTACAGAGGATAGCAAAGTAGTTGAAGCTGCAGCACATGTATGCATTTGCAGCCGTTCTGGGGTGATCCCTTTTAGCCTATACAATTTTAATCTTAGATGAGATACTTTGTGATCACTCCCCACCAGAGAGAAAATGCCTGGCTACCTTGAAAGTGCTCCACGACACTATCCAGAGAAAGATGAAACAAGCTCACATTGCTCTTCGAAAACTCTCAAAAAGAAGAATTTTAAGTAAAAAATGTGACTTGGTAACTTTTTAACAATTACAAAATTCTCAGGAAACGTATAAAACCTCAGTGATATGAATCCAACTGACATGAATTTCGAGGTGATGCAAACTTGTGAAATTCCTTGGCCACAGTGCACTCTGCATAATGCGCAGAATTTCGTACGAGCAGGATTTCGAACTTTGGAACTTTTCTGCACAGCAGTTTCAAAGAACGGAACTGCAAAACAGTAAACCCTCGTTAACACGAACTCGCATATCTTGAAAACAAACGGTAAGGTCGAAAGGCTTCCATGCCGTGCTTTCACCTCCCATAGGTGCTGTGCAATAGCTCCCGTTCATCTCGAAGCATTGTTCAGGCGAAATGCGGATACCTCGAAATTTTGACTGGAAGAAACGAAGGCAAAGGTCATTACCGAAAAGTGATAAGCGCTCCGAGCGAGCGCTTTTTTCCTATATTAAGTGCCAAACGCGGCCACGTTCGAAGAGCGAATACAAAATTTCCGCAGACGCAGTTGTTTTTCGCCTTGGGAGCAGTCACGTTAGCACCGCTCGCACGCGGGGGCTGATTTGTTTTATCAGGCAGTCGGTTCAGCCAGTTCAGCGTGATTTGGTCAGCTGCCCTTCGCACGTGCATAGGAGCAAGAGCGATTTAGTGATTGTGTGGTTCTGTTTTGTCGCGCTATGTGCACGAAGCGTTGACTGATTTTTATTGTGTATGCGGTGTCCGCAACGCTTGCTCTGCAACAAAGTTGAATGCAGCGGTGGCGACCAATGGCAATGCGCTCAGCAGCTAAGGACGCTTTTGTCGGATCGAATGCCAGTTCTTCCTTGAAAAATATCATGTTGAGTTTTTCCTGAGAATTCTTTTTCGTTTATTACAAAAGCTCCCTTTGTGCAGAGGAGCGTCGACGGACGCAACGGGCCGAGGGCTGCCAAAGCATTTTAGCTCGTCGCTGTCGCGCTCAGGGTCTGGGTTTGTAGAAAATTTAGCGTATCACCCAAAAGCAGCTTGCTAAGCAGCCAATCGCAGAAGGCTTTGAGCTACTCAATTTCCGTCCTGGCTTTTCTTTTTGCAAGCGAAGTTTGTTTTCCTAGTCCGGTTTGAGCGAAGAACCTGCAGGCACTCACTTCGTCTCATCCGTGCATATATGGGCACATCGAGACGATTCAGTAAAAGTTTAGTAGGGTAGTAAAGGAAAATAAAAAGGCTAGTGTGGCTAGATATTGTTAATTTTCGAAAGGAGCAGGAGAAAGGCACTGTCTGTAATGAAAGTATGCATTGCTGTGTAGCAGCACACCGCTGCGCTGCAACCTTTTTATTTTTTAAACGCGATGCGTAAAAAATTTCATCGGTGTTATTGTATTTCAAGCTATGTTAGAAACGGAATACAGTGGAGACCACTTATAACGTAACCGCTTTTAGCGCGGAACCGGTTATAACGCGGGTTTTTCTGACTCCCGGTATTCGTACCATAGAACTCAATGTATAGGCAGACCGCATAATACGCAGGCGCGCGAACCAGAATACCGGTTATAGCGCGGTATTTGGGAGGTTGAAGGGCGCACTCCGCGCCATTCAAGGGAGCGCAGTCCGCGGTGGAGAGCAGTGGCCACAGTGCCTGTTGGGCGGACGCGCGCGACGAAAATAGAGAGGGAGAAGGCAACCCCGAAGCACCCGACGAAAGGCAGGCGCGTACATCACCATGGTAACCATGGAGCATGTACGTCATGCTGGCAGCGCCCAATCTGAGCGTGTGCGGCACAGAGTGCGGGGTAGAAGCAGTAGTGCAGCCTTTTTTTTTTTTTTTCCGGCCCGCCAGTCTTTTCGTTGTGTCCGTCGTCGTGACTTGTGCTACTTGTGCTGTTGATTCTGCTGTCATGGCATCGGCGTCTGCGTCTTCAAGCGGCGTGAAAAAGCGGCATGCTTTATCGCTCGAAACGAAGGAATGCATTATAAAGGACGTCGAGAGCAGGTTGAAGAAAGTGTCTGTGGTGGCAAAGTATGGCATATACGACACAACCGTGTCAACTATTTACAAGAATCTGGAGAAGGTGCGGCAGCAACTGCAGCAAGATTCTTCGCTGTTGCGAAAGAGAATTCGTGCTTCGAAGTATGAGGACGTGGACGCAGCACTTTTCAGATGGTTTCGAGAAGTGAGGGCTCAGAGCAGACGAGTAAGTGGCCCCCTGCTCCAACAAAAAGCTAGGTGCCTCGGTGCTCTTCTAGGCCACGACGACTTTAATCCACTTAATGGGTGGATCCAATGTTTCAAAGACCGCCATGGCATCAGCTGTAAGGTTGTTTGCGACGAAAGCGGCGAAGTGAACGACGAGTCCATCGCAGCCTGGCTCCGTTTAAATTTGGAACCTATGTTCTCGTCGTATGCGGACAGGGACATCTACAATACTGACGAAGCTGGCTTATTTTACAACCTCCTGCCCAACCGCAGTCTCGCGTTGAGAGGCGAACCCTGCTCTGGCCTCAAGGCTTCGAAGGAGCGTATCACAGTGTTGTTTTGTGTAAATATGGATGGCACCGATAAGCGTCGCTTGTTCGTAATTGGCAAATCGGCGAGGCCGCGTTGCTTCAAAAAGAGTGAGTACCTGCCAGTGACATACAAAGCGAACAAAAAAGCGTGGATGACGCAAGAGTTTTTTACAAGCTGGCTTTGTAAGTTTGATGAAGATATGGTGGCAGAGAAGCGGCGGGTCGTGCTTATCCTTGACAATTGCACAGCTCATAACATCCAGCCAAAGTTGACTGCAGTCAACTTGAAATTTTTGCCTGCTAACACTACCGCTAAAAGTCAGCCCCTTGACCAGGGCGTCATCGCCACTGTAAAGGCACTGTAACGCCTTTGCGAGAGAGTTCTGCTGAACATACAGCAGCAGCAGCCCCTCAAGGTGCTTCTAAGGGGTGTAATTGACATGGTTGCTGCTTCATGGTGGCAGTTGAAGGCCACAATGATAAGCAAATGCTTTCAGAAGGCTGGCTTCATGTGCAATGCCGATGCTCTTGAAGCTGAGGAGCAGGGCGACGTTGTCGATGAGGCAGTCGATGCTGACGTGTGGACCGGCCTCATTGAGAGCAACTTTGTTTCCGCGACAGACACTTTTAAAGAATATGTCGATGCTGACGAAAATGAGCTGGCTGTCTGCGAGGAAGTGAGCACGGACGATGCGATTGTCGAAGCGGTGCGCAGTGGCGTGGAGCTTGCGACCGAAGATAAATCTGACGACGACGATGTAGACCCGATGCCTGATGTGCCTTGCAAGGACGCGCTCGAATGTCTGAACAAAGTTAAAATTTACTGTGCGAAAAACAGCTTGAGCGATAAGGCGCTTCAGTGCTTAAGCTTTGTTGAAGACGAGATCGTTCGGAGTGCAGTGAAAAAACGCCGCCAGACGAAGATCACCGCATTCTTCTGCAGATAATTCACTTGTGACAAACATCGTTCCTGCTGAGTTGCAATTGTTTTGTGTGTGTGTATGTGAAATGTGCAATAAATTGTGTTTAAAAGGTAGGCTGCTCGATTTCACATGCGTAACAGCCTAAAAACGCGATGTTTTGGTTATAACGCGGTACCGCTTATAGCGCAGATTTTCGCAACTCCCGCGACTTACGTTATAAGCGGTCTACACTGTATAGCATAACTGTACTCCCCTTTACTGAACGACGATGGTGTGGTAACAAAGCAATGCTGAAAACGTGCCTCTGTCGCAGAGTCCCGTAGCTCCGTGCGGTGTGCACCAGCGTCAACGACAAGCGTTGGCGGCGGCGTCGCCTGACGGATCGCCAGGGGTTGTCGGAAGAAATTTTTAACATTTTACTTAACTCGAAACTCCGCTTAACTCGAAATTTTTCTCAGATTTTACAACTTCGAGTTAACGAGGGTTTATTGTACAATAAATAAGATTTATGTAGAGGTCTCTGGACTAACCAAAAGTACATTCAAAATGGCATTCTTGCAATGATGATAACTATCCTAATGATGCTATTGTAGAAAATGTCGCAGCAGTTTCTGCAGAGTTAATCCATAAAATTTAGTACAGTTAAACCTTATGTAGCGAATTTCTTGATACTACGAAGTTTTTCAATTTCCCAATACCGCCCCATTGAAGTGAATGTATTTGAAAACTCCATGTAATGAACATGTCACGGCGGTTGACCTTGGCATAACGAACTCACGCCACCAATTGTCTCTTAGCTAGTGCCGAGTTAGTGGAAATTTCACAGAACCTCGCAAGTTTCAGGACGATAAAACACAAACTGAAGTGAGAGGAATGCTTGCTGTAGCAAAGAGTAACCGCATGCAGCTGATACAACGCATCGTATTTCAGTGCCGACGGCACATCTTTGTGGCAGACGCAGCAGTCTCTGCTGCTTTTGCTGTCGGAACATGGCACTACAATAGTTCATGCTTAAACGGTGCAAAAAATAACAGAAAAGAAAAGACATGGGGCGAGCAATGCGTGTCCATCGCTGCCATGCGACGCGGTTGCTCGCGGCAGCACGTCAGTAGCGGGAACAACGGAGAGCACTGACGACCGGGGCAACGACGCCAACGCGTGCTCTCTCCCCCAGACTGATTCTCCTCGTTCCCCGCTTCCTCGTAGACGCATCGCGCGAGCCGCAGAGGAGGTGGAGGCTGCCGCTGTAGTCGCGTAGCGTTATCAGCGCAATCGCAAAACATCCGCCTCTATCACTTCAGATAATTCTGATTTACTGTAAAAACTTTCAAGGTGGTTTCCCTTACATCAATTCTTAATCTGGTTTTCCTCCTAAATTGTCATTTTGGGTCTTTATGTGAAAACTGCATGTAACGAAAAATTGCAGAATTTTCAATTTCGTTATAACCAGGTTTAACTCTGTTAGCCAATACGTGATGCGAGTAAATGTGGTGTAGTATTCACAACTGTTTCTGTATAAAGTTCAAATATAATGCAGGATGTGACTTTCCATTTTCTATGAAATAAAATGTTATGTTCAAATAAATCTAAGTACGAGCAGAGAAAATCCTTGCAGGTCAGCTAATGCAGCAGTCACCAGAGCGTAGCAGTCACAACCACTCACCGAAGTCGTCCCTGCGGTAACCGGACCGGGTGGTGCTCTTGCCCTTCTTGCGGGAGGGCGCTGAAGCCGTGCCTCGCCGGCGCCGCCTTGAACCGGCCCGCCAGTCCGAACCCGAGGATGGGGGGCCTTCACTGACCACCGTCGATGCGCTCGCTTCCGACTGGCTGGCACTGCAGCACACAGGTGGCATTGGCAGGTACGTAAGCATTGTGACCAGTCTGATTCTCTGTACAGACAGCTTGACTAGCTGGTTCAACGTATCAACAGGAAACAGCCCAACACATAATGGAGTATGGGATCAAACGCTACCCTATGGCACATTGTATGTATGTGTGTGTGTGTGTGTATGTATGTACGACACATTGTAGGAGAAGCACCATTTAAAGTGGTGCATTGCACCATCCATATTTACAACCAAAAACTCTAGACGTGCACTTAAGCCTGCTTGACTGCAATAAAGCGAAAGCATCGAGAGTTCTGTAACGTCGCCTGGTGGATACACCAGGCGCTATAAGCTAGTGTACCTCGGCCACGCTTGGTCAGAGGGCTTATGTGTATGGCATATTTGCACAAGTTAAATAAAGAAGCGACACGGATGAAATTTCGTGGATACAACGATGCTCACTGCACAGCAAGAGTGTGTACTGCAATTGGAAGTTGATAAAAACGACGATGTTTACTGCACAGCACACGAGTGCGTGGCAGTTTTAAACGAGGTGTGGCCAGGGAAGCTGATTTGTTCATTTGGATGCAAGTTCGAAATCCACTCGCAGCATTGTTTTTTTGCTCTATTCAAAGTTAGTGTGGACATGCTCAGTTCGCAATTCCTATCGACGCAACTAATAAGAAAAGAAATGTTTTTGCACTAATATTTCAGACCCTGCAGAGCCCCGAGATCAACTCTTTAGCCTAAAGTTTGTGGGGCCCTGCGCCACATATCTGTAAGGCCCGTGGCGCGACGCGCATTCGAAGGCTGCGCCACTTCCCAATGCTCCCTGCGCGGTGCCTGTTTCCCTCTCCCCGCTCGTTCGAGGATAACCGGTCTCGCGCGAGGGGGCTATAAAGGAAGCCACACGCCGCCCTCTCGCTCTCTCTTCGCTCCTGCTTCTTTGCTCCTGGCGCTTCTCCATAGAGACGACCCCCTGCCCTCCCGGACGACGACCCCGCACCGCCTTGGACGACCCCCTGTGAGATTAAAGATGTTTGTTACACGGCCCGCTGTGTATTTGTCGTGCGCATCCCTCGGGCAGAGGAATCGCCCACAACTGGCACCCAACTGGGCTGAATTAGCACCCATGTGGATGATTTCTCTGCCAACGTGGCAGCGCACGGCAACACGACGGGCCGATTCTTTGTATGTTAGGCGCGACGCCATTTTGAGTTTAGGGCTATCGTGTGTGCAGATGATGCGGAGTGTAGTATAGTAGTGTTTGTAGTGTTTTAATTGTGTTTTGGGTTATGTGTGTGTTTTTTAGTGTCGGGCAGTTTGTGTTTTAATTTTTTTTGTGCATATGTTAGTTTTATGAAGTGTTTAGCCTTTGTGAATAGCCTCCTGACGCGGGCTAGGTGGTAGTCGTGCGCGTGCAGCAGTTCTGCGGCTCCCGGCCGGCCTTAATTGTTCAGTGCAATGCCTCCGAGAAAAGACGTGCCAGATAGGGCTGCCGTTTCGAACGGCAGTGCGTCCGGAAGTAAGGTGAGGGACGCGGTAGAGTCTGCGCAGGTTACTGATGCGGCCGCCCTGATGAGGCAGATGAACGAAATGTTGTCGGTGTTCACCCGTCAGCTCGGTTCGGTGGCTAGCGCCAACCAAGCCACAGCTGCAGCGACAGTCTCGTGTCCGCGGATAAATGTAGAGGTTCCCTCCTTTTCCGGCTACACGGACGTGAAGTCAGTCCACGAGTTCTTGCAAGAACTCGAGGATTATCAGACAGCACTGGGTTCCCCAGACGACGTGGTGCTAGCGCAGGTAATCCCCGTGGCACTTGTTGAGAGTGCAGCGCGATGGAAACGCTGCCAGCCGGCCTTCCAGTTGATGGCAGACTTCACAGATCGCTTCCGCACCGAGTTCTTGCCGCCCGATTACGAGCGCCGGATGCTTGAGGAGCTAGTGTTGCGCACACAGCACCCAGAGGAGAGCCTCCTCGAGTATGCACGCGCAATGCAGGAGCTCTACAAAAGGGCAGATCCTACGGCAACCGATCTTGAACAGGTCGCACGCGTGATCAGGCAATGCCATCCACGCTTCAAGCCATATTTGCAGGGACGTGGTTTTGCAAACCTCAAGGCCCTAGCACAGGAAGCAAAGGTAGTACAGGCGGATTTACTCGCTGAATTGCGCTACCAGCCACCCCCCAGGCCAGCCGAATCGTTAGAGCCGCGATGCGCCTGGGCCGGAGGCCAAGACTCCGCGCTGCGCGCCAGAGGCGCAGACGTAATGACGGATGGGCAGGAAAGGCCAGCGGAAGGCTCCGCTATTCTTCGCGCTCTTGACCCGTACGTGTTCAAGCAGCGGCGTCGAGCTGGGCTCGCCAGCAACGTCCGCATAGGCGCGGAGAGAGGGGAAAGACATCCCCAACCGCTTCGTGGAACGCGGCATCCCACTACCGCGCGGCAGGTGAACGATCGACTTTGCTGGAATTGCAACCAGCCGGGCCATGTGGTACGAGAGTGTACCACATGGCGTATGCAAGGCGTATGCAGGAAAGTGCAGGCCGGCGGCGGCCATAATTGGTAACACCAGCCTGTCGCCATGTACTCCCACGCCGCGTCACCGGGGGCGCACAGGTTTTTGTCCCCCTCGCCTGTAGAGCGCAAGGAATGTTGTCGCGCTCGAGCCCTTTTATGCTACAGTAGAATCTCGATGATACGAATTGCAAGGGAGCACGCAAAATATTCGTATCATCCCGAATTCGTATGATTCAAAACAAGTCAACATCCACGTGGGAATGAACTGAAAATGAACCAAAGTTTATTATGGCGAACTACTTGCGGCCGAAAAAGTCCGTAATGCTCGTCTGCACTTTTTTGCTGTTGATGTCGCGGACAAGCTCCGCCTGAAAGGCATAAAACCGTGCCGCGGTTTCGTCGCTCACGCTGCTGACACTTACGGTGCGGCGCAGAACGTCCAAAGCGTGAAGAGTATCTGCCTTTGACGGTGGCTGATCACACTCGTCATCAGCGTCACCATCGCTGTCAGGCTCACTTTCGCAATCATTCGCTTCATTGACCAAGTCTTCAATAGACCTCAGCCCACAGGTCGCGACATTGTCGTCCGCGGTAACGAAGTCCCGAACCGAAGCTTCAGTTTCCATATTGTCCCAGCCATCAATCGTGAGGTCTTCGTCTGGCTCTTGACAATCTCCTGCCGAAGCCGCAGCAAGTCCGATGGCAAATCCGCACTTTCTAAAACAGTTCGAGATTGTGTCTGAAGTTACACTATCCCACGACATGGCTAGAAAGTGCAAAGCATCTAAGAGACTGATCCGCAAGTTTGCTTCTTTACGGTCAATTTTTGCCAGCAGACGCCTCACTAGAAGTCCTTTGAAATGATGTTTCACATTTCTAATTATCCCAGCGTCCAGTGGCTGAAGATGGTTGGTAGTGTTCGCCGGCAGGAACCTGACTTTCACGTTATTGAATGTCATTTCCTTTGGGTGGGCAGAGCACTGGTCCACGAAAAGCAAACTTTTCCGGTTTCTTGACGCCATTTTCTGATCAAGGCTTGTCAAGAACTCGCGGAAAAAATCTCCAGTCATCCACGTCTTTCGGTTGCCTTTGTAAAAGACAGGCAAACGCTCCGCCGATCGGAAACACCTCGGTTTCTTCGACTTACCGATGACGGTAAGCTGGAGTTTCTCTGATCCATCCGAGTTGCAGCAAAAGAGTACTGTTACTCTCTCCTTGCTTTTCTGGCCGCCCTGGCATGCCTGGCCTTTTACGCACAAACTTCTTTCTAGTTGAAGGTTGAAAAAGAGGCCCGCCTCGTCGGCATTAAATATGTCACGTGGCGCGTACTCCGAAATCAGCGCCAGCAGCGTGTTCAGCCACTCATCTACAGCTGACTGATCCACTTTCTTGACTTCACCTGAGGCGACCCGGCAGACAAGTCCGCGCCGCTCCTTAAACCGGTGCAGCCATCCCCCAGACGCTTGGAAATTTTCAAGTCCAAGCGAAAGCGCGACGGTGTCGGCTTTTTCACGTAGCACCTTGCTGTCCACGTTGACGCCGGCCGCTGTCACTTCGCGGAACCAAGTCAGCAGAACCTCTTCCAGCTTGACATGGGTCGCTGTTTTAGCCTGCTTCACGTTCGCACCGAAGTGCTGCACATTCTTCAAGATGACATCTCGCTACCCAACAATGGTGCAGAGTGTTGACGGTGCCAACCCTAGCTCTTTTGCTAAGTCGACACTCTTCTTCTTTTCGTCGACCCTCTTCAGCACTTCAAGCTTTTCCTTAAAAGAAAGGGCTTTACGCTTCCGCGACATTTCGGCAGCAGCGAACGCTTGCGTCTTTCTAACGTTTGGGCAGTTCACGTCACAGCGAACGACAGAAAGAAGCGGCGAACGGAGAACCGGAGAACTACTGTAGCGGCAGCCAGCGTCACAGTCCTCCTGGGAACAGCCGGCGAGACAACTTTTCAATAGACCAATGAGCTGCCAGCGAATGAGTGACGTACACGACTGGGCACGTGCTTCGCCTTGGCCGTCCTTGTCTAGTGCTCGTCGGTTTGCTACGAAAGGGAGGGGGGAGGAGGGTGGCTAGTGGGGTGAGAGGCGTTGGAGAGGAGAGGCAGCGGCTGCGGTGGGTACCCTCTCCCCCTGTGAGCTCTTGCGCTGAGCTGCTCGGTGGCTTTGTGCGTTTGTAGAACGTTCGTTCCTATAATTCGCGGCGGGGGGAGGGGGGGGGGGAGTTGGCGGCGGCCGCGTTGGTTATGTTGCCCTCTTGAGGCCAGCCGCGCCGGCCCGCTCGCATGCACGACTGGTTTGCACGTTCGTATCAACCGCGGCAGGTTCAGAAACTCTTCGTATCACCCCGAATCTTAACGTATTCTATACAATGTAGTCCGTTCAAAGCATTCTTAAAATTCGTATCATCCCGAAATTCGTACCAGCCGTAATCGTATCATCGAGATTCTACTGTAGTGCGGTTAGCTGGTCAAAGCTACTCGGCACTCGTTGACACAGGCTCAACTCTGTCACTGGTCGGTGATGATGTGTTCGAGGCCTGCCGTAGATGTAACATCCGTGTCAGGCCAGCCGAAACCCCTTTGAGCTTGGCAGCAGGGACGGCAAAAGCGGAGGGGGCGGTACGTCTGGTCCTGCGTTTTGACAGCAGGAAGCGGAGACATCGCTTCGTCTATCTGCCCGGCTTAGCCATACCAGTTATTCTGGGAAGAGATTTTCTTTCGAGCGAAGGCATTGTGCTTGACATGGGGGAGAATGGCTATCGCTACAGCCCCTTCACCCCCCTCATTCCTATTGTTAGCGCACCCAAACAGGAAATCGTCGCCCAGCGGGCGAGCGTCCACGCTTGTGTGGCAGACGGCTCCTCCGCGACACTGAATGCTAGCCCATTAGAAGCAATTATCGCGTCCTTCTCAGGAACCGGTTGTCAGCACCGAAGGCTAGTGGAAACTTTACTCCCGTTTTCGATTGCTTCAGAGAGAAACCAAGCAGCACCGACTTGTTTCAGCAAGAGATCTAAACGGGTGATGTGCGCCCTTTCAGATGTAACCCGCGACCGTTAAGCGCGCATAAGAGACAGTTTCTCGACAGCGCCCTTGACGAGATGATTGATACCGGCGCAGTGAGACCCTCACAAAGTCCCTGGGCGTCCCCAGTGGTTCTAGCACCAAAGAAAGATGGTTCGGTCAGGCTGTGTGTTGATTATTGAAAGCTCAACTCACTGACGCCTACGGTTGCGTACCCTTTCCAGTCGATCGAGGCTGTGATGTACGCGTTAGGAAACGCAAGGTTCTTCACAGTCCTGGATGCAAGCAGAGGGTACCTGCAGATTGAGGTGGCGGAAGGTGACATTCAGAAAACCGCATTCACCTGTCACCACAGGCTCTTCGAATTTACTCGACTCCCGTTTGGTTTGTCTAATGCACCGAGCACGTTCATGTGACTGATGGACATCGTGCTGGGCGATGCAAGGTTCAACTACGCAATGGCGTACCTCGACGACGTCGTGATATTCTCAGTCATTCGAAAAGCATCTCATTCACCTGAATTCCGTTCTTGAAAGAATGAGACGTGCGGGTATAACGATCAACCTAAAGAAAGTGCAGTTGGCATCAAAGAGAGTGAACCTCTTGGGATTTGTGGTTGATGATGGCACTTTGAGACCGAACGATGACAAACTGCAGGCAATTCTGAACTACCCCTGCCCGACGAAAGTGAAAAGCTTGCAGAGGTTTTTGGGAATGGTTGCCTTCTACAGACAATTCATCCCTAGTTGTTCAGAGCTCGCTAGGCTGTTGAACCAGCTGTTGCGGAAAGGCTCGAAGTGGGTCTGGGCAAGGAACAGAACGACGCTTTTGTTGCCTTGGCTCGCGCGATAGCGAACACCGCTAGTTTGCGCCTCCCCGACTTGAACAAGCCGTTTGTCTTTCAGACAGATGCTAGTGATGCCGGTGTAGGAGCGGTTTTGTTGCAGGAACACGAGGGCAAGCTGCGCCGTCGCGTTCGCTAGCCGCACGCTCACATCGGCGGAGCGGAATTACTCCGTGACCGAAAAGGAATGCCTGGCGATAATGTTCGCATTGTCAAAGTTCAACATGTACCTAGACGGAGCGGTTTTCACCGTGCAGACAGATCACCAGGCACTTTCGTGGTTAAAAAGGCTGAAAAACCCCGCAGGCAGACTCGCGAGATGGGCGCTGACGTTGCAACGTTACGCGTACGCCATTGAGTACTGCCGCGGAAGCATGAATAAGGTGGCCGATGCTTTATCGCGCGCACCGTTGAAGGCTGGCAGAAGCGCAGAAGAGGCGCAGACCAGCACTGCTGAAAGCAGCGTCGCCGCTAGTGGAGAGGAGGGCGGACGCGAGAGTCGCGCCCTGCGTAGTTAAAGAGAGAAAGGAGGTGGACATAGCTGCCGCGCTGTGCTATGAGAAAGAGAAGGCGCAGCAGCTGGTGGCGGCGACTACTCGTACTGCCAAGAAGCGAAGCAGAGAGAAATCTGTCTTGGGGAGTAGCGGTCAGTAGGGAAGAGCTAAATGAGGCCCAGAAAGCAAATGGTTTATGCCAGCAGGTGCTGACAGAGCTTGCGAGTAGTGTAGCTTGCACCGGAAACGCTGAGAGCAAGTACGACGCGTATCTGCTGGGCGATGATGGCATACTGCTCCGCTACATCCCCCAACTTGACGAGGAAGAGGTGATTGCATCCCCCTTCCGAGTCGTGGTCCCGAGGAAGTTGCGGAAACGATTTCTCCGGTACTTTCATGACTCAGCGCTGGCAGGCCATGGCAGCGGCAGTAAGACTTATGACAAGCTATGCCGTGTCGCGACCTGGCCAGGTATGAGAAAGGATGTGCTGGGTTACGCCCGTACATGTCCTGTTTGCCAGGTAGCTAAGCCTCGGGCGGGGAAACCCGCTGGCATAATGAAGCCGGTAGTTAGCAACTATCCGTGGCAAGTGGTCGCGTGCGATATCATGGGACCCCTCCCTCACTCCGCGCGCAGACACCAATATATCCTGGTAATAACGGACCACTATTCCAAGTGGGTTGAGGTATTCCCCTTTAGGAAGCTTGTGTCAGAACAGATTTGGGAGAAACTGTTGGAGACATTCACTCGTTTCGGTTTCCCTTGCGACCTGATTACAGACAATGCTTCATATTTCACAAGCAAAGTCTTTGTTGATTCCTGTTGGGTGCTTCAAATCCGCCACAGGAAAAAGAGTCCCTACAACGCTATGAGCAACATAACCGAGAGAGTGAATCGAAATGTTAA
This sequence comes from Amblyomma maculatum, assembly GCF_055883805.1. NCBI lineage: Eukaryota > Metazoa > Arthropoda > Arachnida > Ixodida > Ixodidae > Amblyomma > Amblyomma maculatum. The sequence continues at coordinate 149,116,010 of NC_139345.1, read as the reverse complement.
GAGTATGCTGGTCGTGACGACCGAGCAGCACAGAGATAGGAACGCATGGCTGTCCGAACTGGCTTTCGCCACTAGAACAACACCGTGAACAGGTCGGTGAGTATGACACCTGCTTACTTGAATTTTGGGAAAGAGATCGCTTTTCCGCTAGAGAACGCCCTACTTGACGCGGCGGGGCCCGCGCCCCCTCCGCTTACGCAGTACGCGGCAAAGCTCCGCGAGTGCCTTGAGGCAGTGCAGCGTGCGGCTCGTGAAAACCTCGATGTCGCGCGCATGGAGCAAGCAGATCAGTACAACAAAGGTCGTCGTCACATCGTTTTCAACACGGGCGACTTGGTACTGAAAAGAACGCATACGCTTAGTAACGCAACGCGTGGTTTTGCCGCGTCGCTAGCGCACAAGTGGGTTGGACCGTTCGAAGTTATGGCATGGGCTACGCCACTCACCTACCAGAAGCGGTTGTTGACGAGCGGTGAAACCGCTGGTCCGGTGCATGTTGCAGACCTGAACGCTTACCACCTTCGCAAGGATGATAACTGCGAAGCGGGGAAGCTCAAAGCGATGCAGCGATCTCCTCCAAAGTAAGACGTACAGGTAACAACCCGGTTCGCAACCGACGCTGTAACCTAAGGCCAAGCTAGTGCACTACTTTTTCTAACGTCTTTGCTTCTTTCAGATTGCATTCTGATGAGATTTTGCAGCAGCCAGATGAATCACCGTCACTGGGGCGGGAAACCGCACCCAGCGCAGGGTTCAAGGAGGGGCCACTTAAACAGGGGGTACCCCTCTAGTTTGTCGTGGTTTGTGGCCCATCATTGTGACCAGCACGGCCATGCTGGCCGTCTTTAACGAGTCTGGATTGGAGCCCGCTGCCCAGGCCTGGAGTACGGGCCTCAGGAAGCCAGGTGTGCCCGGGGCGGAAACACCTGCTGCAAAGGCGTCCCAGTGCATCCAGCACGGCGTATCCCTGGCCGAGCCCAGCTGCCACTTCCCAATGCTCCCTGCGCGGTGCCTGTTTCCCTCTCCCCGCTCGTTCGAGGATAACCGGTCCCGCGCGAGGGGGCTATAAAGGAAGGCATGCGCCGCCGTCTCGCTCTCTCTTCGCTCCTGCTCTCCGTTCCTGCTTCTTCGCTCCTGGCGCTTCTCCACGGAGACAACCCCCTGCCCTCCCGGACAACGACCCCGCACCGCCTTGGACGACCCCCTGTGAGATTAAAGATGTTTGTTATACGGCCCGCTGTGTATTTGTCGTGCGCATCCCCCGGGCAGAGGAATCGCCCACAAGTTGAAGTGAATCATGGCAGCCAAGGAATGCGCCATGAATTGAAGGGTGAACGGATTGGCTCAGACAAGCACAGAAACTTCTGCGGCTCGTTGTGCACACTGTTGCTTATGAGGACCTGCGAGCCATAGCCACACCAAGCGAGTGCAGCGCAAGAAACACAGCTTCCAAAGATAAGTGTACGACTGCAGCACTGATGACACAGCAGTTGGGACGGTTTCCGTTTAGACAATGCTGCCTACAGTGCAACAGGGAGCAAAGGCACAGTGGATTGTAGCTGTAAACTTCTTTCATGCTTCCCATCTCAGTCTATGCAGCCAGTAACCCTGGAAATGGAAGCCGCCCTCGAATCAAGCAGCGAAGACCATGCATGTTAGCATACAAAGTTGCTCGTCTGTTCCTGGTATGGCTCGCAGCAAGATCAGCAAATCACGAAACCGGTACTGGCCGATATTACCAACAATATTCTTCAGGCTTATTTAAACTCAGAAAAGAGATTTTATTTTAGGAAATTGATTTTTTCTATGTTCATAGACTGCTTCAACCAACTGTTTGAACCACTTTTTTTCGCACCTGCTTAGTCTGAAAAGTTAGTCAGCAACTGCAACCCATCGATCACGACAAACTAGATACGCTGGAAGAGGCCAAAAGACCATCCACAAGAATTCAAAATAAGTAGAAAGACTTGGTGCAATGGGCGCACGAAGGCACAAATGTGTGGGCACAAATGTGTGGCCTTGTTGCAAGATCTCAGAAAGCAGCGCTACAAATGGATGCACATAGAACGCCCACCTGGAGCCCTGGTACTCGTCAGTGTCATCGTCCCCTTCCTCCTCAGAGGTGAATTCGAGGCTGGTCAGCTTGCGGGACCGCTTACGCTTCTTCCCACCGGCCTCATCCAGAGCCTCCTGCTGGTCTTCTTCTTCCTCCTCTTCCTCATCTCCCTTCTCCTCTTCTTCCTCCTCGTCATCTGGGCCCAACAGGTTGGACATGTCCTTGCCTCGACTCACTCCCGGAGCTCGTGCCGCTGCAACACAGGCAAAAGCTCAACGAACAGGCCTAGACAAAATAAAATGAAATGGGAAGGCTTCAGAGATGCATGATATTAGAACACTCAGTTGGGTGAGCTGGTATAGGTTTATGGCAGGAAAAGAACGGTGCACAAAAGACTAGGAAACAAAAGAAAGACAGACATAGGTCGAGTGCTCGTCCTGAGTCTGTCTTTCTTCTGATCCCTAGTCTTTTGTGCACCGTTATTTTCAAACCACAAACGATATTGTTTGTTCCACTGAAAGATAAAACCTCGATGCAACAAAGGTTTGCAATATAACAATGTTTTTTACAAAAAGTATGACTTCGTTATATTGGGGCAATGCCTCTTGTACTACATGCCTGCAACGTGAGCCAAAAACTTCCTGGCAACCCCTATCAGCGGTTGCGAGCACCATCATGTTACAGTGAAAGCTGGTTATTCCGAACCTCAATAATAATCCGTAACTTGAATTTTCGGATAATTCGAACTACATTACTAGGTCCGGCCAAGCTACATAGACGTGTGTGTACAAAAAAGCCCGTCAATTCGAACGTGACTCGGTTCTGCTACGGATAATTACAACTACGTGCCGCCGCGTCTAGGCGGCTTGGAGAAAAGCACAATGAAAAAAAAAAAATTAAAGAAAGAGTGGCACTGTTAGAGGCTGCGCACGTCCAAAACGGAGATAGAAGACGACTTAATTGCTAAGCTAGTTGGTTGTCGGACATAATTGCAGAGTATTCAGCGCAACGCAAGACAAGAAAGACGAAACCAGGCAAAAGCATGGAAGAGTGGATAAAGCCTAAATGGCGCCATGACCAGCGCGGCGGCGTCGAAGGGTAGGGATTGGCGGCCGCGGCTCCAGCTACCTGCTCTCTCTTCTGCGCAACCTCCCAAACTTGCAACTAAGTTTAATTCAAGCCCCGTTAATTCTGAAATACGGATAAGCACTGTCGGTGCGGTCCCAGCCACCCAGCCGACGCCCATAAAAGGCTGACTTCGGATGGGCACTACAAATCACGCTGGAAAAGGCTTTTTTTTTCTTTTTTTTTTTTTTTTGCGAGAGTTGTTCATCTGTCTACCCATCAGCAGTCAACGAGAGCAAGTGGTGAGCCGCTATCATGACGTCGACTTTTAGCATCGTTCGCTTCAAAATGAGTAGCTGGAGCTGCTATCGCGCGCTCCAATAATCCGCCTTTTTCACAAAATATGGCACCCTCTAGGAATGGTTAAAAATTCGTCTGCTACTGCTTGAAAATGCACTTGGGAGATGCAGCCGCAGCAAAATGATGGTGTGTGTTCTTGACAGCTACCACCATCTATCGCATACGCCTGTCACTAATATATTAATTACACATGGCCTCCGAGATCGGCTACGGCTGCACCGATCACGGAGGCCAAGAACTGCGCATGCGCAGCTGAGGTTGGTGGTTTGTTTTCAACCAGGGGAGAGGCACACATGCGCACAGCAGCTTTGTGAAAAAGGTGAATTGAGTGGAAGTAGACAGCGCCCGTCCCAATCGCTCATGGCATGATAAAGCGAACGTACTGAAAACGAGGCTTGCACAACAAGTACTGGCACACTGCCAAATTTGCCCCCCCCCCCCCCCCCCCTTCTATCAAAAAAATAAAGAAGAGCTAACGTCAAAAGGTAAACAAACACACCCTGATAATAGCGTTGCGCAACATCTTGGCGCAGTGCCAAGAAATACATTGTGGACCGTGATGGCAGCGCCAAACGGAAGGACATGCACGACTGACACCTTCCTTTTTTTTCTTTGATTCTTCGGCACAAATCCGTAGAACCCTAAAGCACATTACGTGGCCTCCACGTAACGTGCTTTTAGGGTTTCACCGTTTATAACAAGATGGCGCGCACAACCGCTGATAGGGGTTGGCAGGAAGCTTTTGGCTCACATCGCAAGCATGTAGTACTGGAGCCACTGATTGGGGTTTAACTGCATTCACTCACAAGATTTATAGACAAAAGGTTTTAAATTCACAACAGTAATGACGACAAATACTGGACTCTTATTTGACTTCTCAAACCTCTGTATGCCTTCAAACTGGCAAACTCAATGCAAGAAATGAAGCTGGTAGTTGCAGCAAGGCAATGTCTCTCCTCTTCTGTCTTGCAGCGAGTGCAATACGAGAGCCTCCCGGGCCCTTTCAGCCTAACGCATACACTCGCGTGTCCCAGGAACCAAGCGTGCAAACATAGATTGGGGGAAGGCTGTGGAACCAGCAGTACCGGGAAGTGCTCTCACCCTTGGCACTCTGCGCGGCGGCCACAATGTCTGGCTGCACAGCCTGGAAGATCATCTCGTCGTACTCCTTGAACTGGTAGCTGATGGCCTTGCGCTTGCGTGACGACCGCTTGCTCAGCAGCAGGTGGTGCCGGCTGTCTTCCTCTTCTTCTTCCTCCTCCTCTTCTTCCTCCTCAGGCCCAGACACCTCTTCCTGCTTCTTCTCCTGAAAGCGACAACCAGGGACATGCACATGCAATGTCCTGTCCGCTGACAGACTCCCACAACAACAGCTGCAGAAGAGACGCTGCGTCGAAGCCTTAACGAAGGTGATTGGCATTGTGTTAATCCTCAAATGTGTTACCTTGTTATTAGTTTACCACTAGACAGTAACCTCCCCTTAGAAAATGAATACACTTACACACATTTGATTTTTGCAAAGCTTTTACAGCGCCTCCGACGCTGAAAGTCGCGAGTCATACGCGTAATGTGGCGCGCCAAACCATCAGGTAAGCCGTCACAAATGCTGGACCTTAGTGATAATTTAACATAAGACCATGTAACAATTGTTAGTATAGTAATACAGTGATTAAGCAGCCGCTAGCAACCTGTTTTATTCCATGTCGTTTAACTCGCACCGATTGTGCAGATCAACCGCACTTTTATATATTCGAAGAATTCGTCGCAGTTGCAGTAATTCACCACAAAAATATGTGTCACCACATAAAAAAAAGACGTGTAATTGGGGCTGTGTTGCTCTAAGAAGATTTTAACAAAAATACCGCTCCAGAGGAAAAAAAATTTGGAGGACGCTTAAGCTTCGCCTTCAAGAGTGGAACGCGATAGCATTATTGCACCTCGTCGAGAAAACTTATTACACGCAAGGGTATTGGGGCATCCTCGCACCGGTACCCGCGCGGCCCGAAGGGGAGAAGCGGGTGAGCGAAGATAGTGATCTAAAGAAAGACGCTTGATTTTACAACCCGTGAGGGTGCACGGCGAAACGTGGCGCGCCACGTGTCGGGGCAGCGCCGCACATTGCGAGGAGGGGTTTTTCTGTGTTTGCCGCAAGATGGCTCTGCATGTGCGCAGAGCGCAGAAGAAATGTAGCGGAAACGTACTTCGCTACTCGTGTAACTGCGACTTCTTAAGTAACATGCTCGTAATTACCGATATAAACCGCAGTATAACGTTCTACGGCACGTTTCTAAGGCAACACCGCATTCACTAGAAGCGCTTTTGTACCGCTTTCAAGCATCGAACTCGTGGCTGAGTGGTAGCGTCTCCGTCTCACACTCCGGAGACCCTGGTTCGATTCCCACCCAGCCCATCTTGGAAGTTGCTTTTTATTTATGAAGTGCATGCCGGGATTTATCGCTCACTGCCAACGACGCCGACGACACCGGCTGTTCTGCGACACGAGCTCCTTAACGCTACCGCGTTAAAAATGCGCCGCCCTTGCACAAGTACATACGGTATATGTGTTTAGATTAGCATAACTGTTTTGCCCTTGTGCAGCATGTCAGCCCTGACAAATTTTTCAGCGCATTAAATTTGTTGCAACTCCCGTGCAAAGTAAACAAAAGACGTCAGTGCAAGTAATGGTCGCATGCATTCAGGTGCAGATGCCAGAGATTTACCCATCCCATCAGAAGCACCAAGGGTTCTTTTTAGTCGTATCGTTGCGGCACCCACTGAGCAGCAAAGAAGCTAGCATGGGGCGAACCGCCCGCTGCCGAATGAAGTGAAGATGGCAACACTGAGATTATCACAATACTCAAGACGGCTACTCAACTCCACGGTTTAGCTCCCAGCTTAATAACACCGATAAATGGCGAAGATTAGTGAAATTAAACTGCAGCGTCTAGCGTACGGTCCTGCCGAGCGTTAAAGTGTCGCCCACCATTACCCAGCCATGCATCTTGCTTGTACGATCTAGTTTGCCGAGCCCAGGTAGAGATTTAGAGCGAGAGGGCAGTTTCAGTACACTTTCCCTCGAGGCTCCTGCACTGGAATGAAGTGCCCATGATACAGACTTCAAAACTGTGACACGGATTCCACTACTGCCTTCAATGCCCATTAAAAATTTCCATTCCACTTCCACTCGCTTTTAATCATAACACTGAAGGTATTGTGGAAAAGTAACCATAAACTAAACTATACATTTGAGTTTCTTTTTTCCTAAAAAAAGAAAAGAGAAAAGTTTTAGCTCTATGTAGGGTCAAAACCGATTCAATAGGCACTACTTTGCAAACAAGCTGCACACAATAGTGGAAGGTATTCATGTTATCCACAACTGTGTTTCAAATGTGAACCTTTATATTAGAAATGGACAAAGATGAGCATACTCACCGGCTTCAGTACATTGTCCAAGCTGATGCCCACATATGCCAGCCGTTGTTTCCTGCACAGATAGCGCCAGCAAGGAGTTCTGAAGCACTAATTTAACTGAGAACTGCTTTGTTTGAAAACTGCGTTTGTGTGTACACTAAAGAAGCAGTGCACACACTAAAGCGCCCATAACGGAGCAAATGCAGCCCCACTTGCTCACCTGAGTTCCTCTCGGTCCCGTTTCTTGGAAAGTTGGTCATAAAGCTTGAGCTCCTCCATGAGCTTTTCGCACAGCTTCCTCTGCACAGAGAATGATACAATGGCAGGAGCAAGAGCGGACTGTGTGCCCAGAATGCTCACATGCAAGATCAGATCTCCTGCTCACACACAGACCTGTCCCACAGCATACATTTTTGTGCCTCTAATACCACACTCGACAACGTACGTTTCTCTCTACTTCTTGCATCCGCTTCTGTACTCTGCATTGAAAACTGTTCTGATAATCCTGCGTGCTGGGCTTGGTTCAAGGACGACATCGGGCCGGCTCCATCGGATCTGAGATGCGGACGCAAAAATAGCGGCCAAGAAATGACTCTGGCCGAGCACAACCAAGGAAGACTCATACTGAACGGATTCCTCCGAAGCCTGCACAGCCGCAAACTTCCGGAAATAAGCCACCCACACGAAGGCGTCCATCCATTTGTGACGCGGTTTCCACAAAAAAGTGCTGCAAAGTTAGCGAAGTCGGTCACAACTTGGAGAAATGCGAGAAAAAGGCCCCACTCTTAAGCCCTGCAAAGGGACAATAACACCGCGTGTAGGACAACTTCACAGTGCTCGCGGCAGCAAACGAAGTTGATGCACAACCACAGTGTGCGCAATGACAGTTTTGCTTGTGTTGAAAGCTCTGCTCTCTGGCCCCTTCCAGTCGAAGCCCTTTCCCCTGTTGCTTTTCAATGATGGAAAACAATCCGCATAGATGCAGGCGATGCAGCAGTGAAAAGGGGATACAAAAGACTTAACTTTAAATGCATGCTGCATATTTGGCAGTAAAAATTCATTTGTTGAAATGGTTGCAATTAACAAAGTGTTTTGCCTCCATAATTATAAAGGCAGAGGAAGGAAATGCCAATGTGTGTCTGCAAGAAAACCTGCCCCACTGCTCTCCAATATCAGGCTTTTGTAGAGCAGAACCCAGTACAGACTTCTTTTTCTCATAAAAATGCTTTCCAACTTTGGCAACTCGAAACCTGACACAACAATGTGAATGCTTTAGATACTGCTTGCATTCCTGGCTAGCTCTAGGGACTCCTGCACCTAAAAAGTGGAGCAGGGCTCAAAAGACAGCGAGAAAGTTTCTTCAGTATGCTATCACGGGAGTCCACACACTTCCAACTCAGGCAGGTCACAGACGCTTTTCTACAGCAGTGTCGTACGATTAGTACACACACCATGGAATGGCAATTTTTCCACTTGCATATCTCTATTTCTGGGTATACGCTAGCTATCAAAACTTTGTGGTGCCTTACCCAACATGACGCTTAAGAACCGCCTTCTTTTCAAGAGTCCGTGGAGGAGAGCTACATCGAGCAACGCCTAGTGTAGTTGGCAGCGCCATACAAATTGTCGCAACTATACTTTCTCAGGAACGGAGAGAAGAAATCGCTGCTGAAGGGCGCCCTTGACCAAGGTACAGATGTTGAGTGGGAGAGAGAACACATAAGCTCACATGGTCGCACGGTGGGCAGAACCAGTCTCCGTCAGGAATGATCATCAGGGCGGGCTTCAGGCAGGATGTGTGATAGCCGGCGTCACAAACGTCACACAGGAGGATCTGCACACAAACATCGATTAGAAGCTGCAGCATCTGGCACATAAAAGCCGCCTCTGCCAAAAAATTAAGCAACACATGTCCTCCATCCACCAGCTTCATACATAGGGCCTGCAAACAATATTTCGATTCCTCTTCAAGTAGCTCCTGAACAGCTCTATCAAGAATACCTCAGAGTAGATTTTAAAATAGACGAGCTATTTTCTGTCAATGTGGAAATGAAGCTGAAAAGAATTTCCAGAACTCAAATGATTTCAATCCTTAAGTTTCTGCAAAATTTAAGTACCAAAATGAAACTGCTCTTTTCATGTTTCACTAGACAATATCAGCCTGAGCACATTGGCATTAAATGCCCATCATCGTAAACTCGGATCTTTTTTTTTTTTTTTGTTTGGCTCAGAGCTGCTGCAACATAAAAGATGTTCCCTTAGCAGTAGTGACGCAGCACTGTTTAATGCACCTCATGGGCCCTAAATGACCGAAACGTCTCGCCCAATTGCCCGCTGCCTAAAAACCACAATGAGGCCCACCTGTGCTATCCACCCCGCTGTCACGTGCTGGCAGGCACGCTTCATATTAAAGCCATGACAGAGGGTGCTTCGGTTCCACCCCCACAAAAAGTCTAATCGTGCTACCAGTTTACCAACACAATCATCTCGCATTAGAACGAAGGCACGACAGATTTCTGTGACAGCTTCAGCATGAGTCACGAATAAGAAGGTGCGTATGTGACAGCCACCTCACAACAAACACCGCGTGGAAAGCTGCTCAGAATAGCCAGCCAAACTGCCACTGTGGTCACCAGACTGTTCAATGTCATTAATGTATCTGTACAGTCCTGCCTAATTAATATGAATGCTGGAGTCTCCTGTAATAAACAATGGCAAAGAAAGATTTAAAAAAAAAAAAACACGCTTTGGTTAAATTCTGCTTTTTTGCATAGTGGTGGCCAGTTAAAATTTGAAATTCAATAATTTTGGGACCTACAAGCCCATTTTTTCCCAAATGCCATTATGACTGAAATAACGTGGTGTAATGTGACGCATCTAGTCGTCTGTGCTACCTTAAATGTGTACCACGGATATAAATAATTTAACTTCTGCAACTGCTCTCATACATAACATAAGGCCACAGTCAGCTGATAGCGGCTGAATTTAGCTTTCTATGTACTTTGCACAAACTGCACAAAGAATATTTTATACATCCAATACAGGAAATGGTAGGGTACTTAGGTTCAGAAACTATGCACTGCAAAGCACGGAAGCACAGAAGGAAAGGGTCATCACTTAAGTCATTGATACTTTCTAATTGCATTCCCCAACCGGCCTGGAGAAAACGAAACCTCTGGACGGGCCGTAGGGATTTCATTACTGTCCATATTAACGAAACAAAAATACACAGGCACCGATGGGCTTTGTTCATATCCCCCTTGCCCCCTGCTTGAAAAGTGAGTTTCCATATTGATTCCTCGAGGGGTAGGAGCAAATAAACTTTGGCCCTCAGAAAAGCTGCCTATATTTCAAGTTGTGAATGTTAACAGGAGTTGTATAGTGAGGCATGACAGTACTCGCTCCAATGCATTGCACTGTTCAGTGACATGGTTAGTCTTCTTTCCCTCTTCCAACTCACCCATTCAGGGTGGTCACCCTTCCCGCACTTGGCACAGGGCTTTTCATCTTGCTCCGGTTCACTCTCCTCGCTGGTACTGCTGCCGCTGCTGCCTTGCTCCTCTTTGGTGCGCTCTGCATGCATCCACACAAACAAAACGTGAAAATTAGCCCCAAAGGAGGGGTGTAAACACTCCCCCCCGCCCCCCTCCCCTGCCCTCCTCCCAGCATGAAATCAGCAGCACGCTCATTTTGGACAGCTAGGAGCTGGTCCTGCCCTGGCGGCACTTGCAGGTAGGGACTACATTTTTTAATGCCACACCTGTGCTCACATCTGTAGCAGGGCTGATATTTTTAGGCACGAAAGAATCATCATCATCAGCCTGACTATACCCACTGCAGGACGAAGGCATCTCCCATATTTCTCCACTTAACCCGGTTCTGTGCTAGCTGCATCCACTTGACCCCTGCGAACTTCTTAATCTTATCTGCCCACCTAACTTTATGCCGCCCCTTGCTACGCTTTCCTTCCCTTGGAATCCAGTTTGTTACCCTAAGCGACCATCGGTTATCCTCTCTTCGCACTACATGTCCTGCCCATGTCCATTTCTTCTTCTTAATTTCCACTAGAATGTCGGTAACTTGAGTTATTTCTCTGACCAACTCTGCACGCTTCCTATCTCTTAATAGTACCCCTACCATTTTTCGTTCCATAGCCCTCTGGGTTGTCCTCAACGTAAGTAGAACTCTCTTGGTTAGCCTCCACGTTTCAGCACCATGGGTGAGTACAGGTAAGATGCAACTGTTATATACTTTCCTCTTTAGCGATACCGGTAAGCTGCTAGTCATAATCTTCGAGTGCTTGCCAAATGCGCTCCATCCTAATCTTATTCTTCTTGTTATTTCCTTTTCATGGTCCAGATCTGCAGTTACTACCTGTCCTAAGTAGATATATTCGCCTACTACTTCCAGTACTTCGCTACCTAATGTAAACTGCTGTTCCTTCCCGAGGCTGTTGAACATTACCTTAGTCTTCTGCATATTGATTTTCAAACCTACCTTTCTACTTTTCCTGTCTAGGTCATCAATCATTATTTGCAGTTCATCCCCTGAGTTGCTTAGCAAGGCAATGTCATCAGCATATCTCAGATTACTGAGGTATTCTCCATCTACCTTTATCTCTAACTGCTCCCATTCCAAGTCTCTGAATACTTCCTCTAAGCAAGCTGTGAATAGTACTGGGGAGATTGTGTCTCCTTGCCTAACAACTTTCTTTATGGGAATTTTGTAACTTTCTTTATGCAGAACTATGGTTGCTGCGCAGCCACTATATATATCTTCAAGCACTTTCACGTACGGCTCGTCTACCCCCTGATTTCGCAATGCCTGCATCACCGCCAAGGTTTCAACTGAGTCAAATGCTTTTTCGTAATCAATGAATGCTATGTATAAGGGCTGGTTATATTCCGAGCATTTTTCTATCACCTGATTTATGGTATGGATATGAACGATAGTAGAGTACCGTTTCCGAAACCCTGCTTGATCCTTTGCTTGATTGAAGTCTAAGGTTGTCCTGATTCTTTTAGCGATTACCTTAGTAAATATCTTACACGTAACAAACAGTAAGCTGATTGGTCTGTAATTTTTAAGGTCCTTAGAGTCTCCTTAAAAATTACAGACCAATCAGCTTACTGTCTGTTACGAAAGAATGCCCAGTTCATACTGCAGACAGTTATCGACTCAGCCCTGCTCCTCTGCTGCCTCTCTAACGTATACTCCGTTTCATACATCAAGTGCAACACTACCAAAGCTACAGCTCTTGTTTGCGCTCTCCGCATCCGCGATAAAAAATAGTGCCTGCTCTTGACGAGAGAAATAATAGTTGCTTTGTCTGCAAGCTTAATACATTTTACATTTGCCATCAACTTCATAAAAAGCACTTTTTTTAGGAATAAAAGGTCGGATTCGGCTAATTTGTATGTTTTTTTATGTCGTTTTTGTTCGTGCCGCGTTTTGCTGCCCCGCAACCTTGCCAGCTGTGCCACCAGATGGCGCTTGCTGTGCCCTCCGCGCTGCGCATCTCTTTGAGAAAATGGTTCTTTGGTGCGCATTTTTTCTATAAGATCCGCTCTGTGAAGATGTCTAAGGATGCGAAGCATGTTATTGCAAACGTGTATGCTCGGAATAGAGCCTGTTTTGGCAGGAACCACTCGCCGACAGAACGAGCGCGTAGTGATACTCCTCCTGTTTTTTTTTCTTGCGGACTACTTGCGTAGCTTTCGCTGCGTTGCACCTGATGTATGAAACGGAGTATAGCTGCGCTCGCATGCTCTCTTCTGTGGTTGACTTCCTGTACACGGAAGAGAAGTGGAATTATGGCGGCCCCACCACAGCTGGTGTCAATTAATGGCGCCCTGCCCGACTGCTTGCAAGATGCCTTATCGCAGCATACAGCTAAGCGATAAAGGAAAACTTTTTTTTTTTTTTTTTCAAGTGCTGTTTGCAAGCCTGAAAGCCATTAAAAAAAGGTCAATCATTCCTAAGTGCCTGCTTTGCTGGTGTGTCATCGCCTTAAGTTTGTCAACAGTGTCAACAAACACTGTTGACAAATGCTGTTTGCATTTAGTTTTTGTTTTCCAAGCCTGTTATAGTGAAGCAACACCCCAACAACATGTCATGTTTCTCAGCACAGCATGACAAGCTGTTGGGAAACAAGTTTCCGGCTTGTTGACGAATATGTTTTGTTCTCGTCGCCACTGTGCTCCCGTAGGGTGACTTGGCCTATAGTGGCACCCGCTGCTTGTCCCCAAATGCAACATCAGAGATGCAAGGGCAACATACTGAAATTCCCAGTGAACACTCGAAGGACGGCCTGCGTTCATTTTTTTTCTCTAGAAGCCGGCTATAAGCACTTGACATATCCAATCCCGCATCCCCATCCATTGCACAGTTGCCTGAACAGGCTGCAAGTTTCATCTTCCACCTCCACAAAAGGCGTGGATAAAAACATTCTATCTCGCATTGAAGTGATAGTTACTGTTGAAGAAATATTATAGTATGCGGTCTTCACTAGAAGGGCTCACTTTTGTGGGAAACCGCGATGTGAAAGGCAAGCGTGCTTGCTTTCTCTTGCTCTCCCCTACTTTGCTACCCAGCTACGGATGCTTAAGTACACACGGTTTGCCCACAGAGGCTGCAACGAAGGTAAGCAATGATAGCTGTACCATACTAACAAGTCCACCATGTGCCCATGATGACACGAATACACTTCTGAGCAAACTGCTTCCCCAAGCACTTGAAAGAAGACACTCCCACAACAGTATCCCTTACCACACTAAAAGAAAAGGAAGCACAGAAAACACTGCACGAATAAGGCAGCAACTCACCCTTCTTGACTGTGCGTGCTCTCTTGACCACGACCACCTCTGCATTGGGATCCACCTCCTCGCAGGCAAACTCATCCTCGTTGTCATCAAAGTGCAGTTCCTCGTCCTCCTCATAGGCTTCCTCCTCGTAGGGCTCTTCCTCATCCTCTGACTGCGAGGATGAGTCCGAGTCCGACGAGGCCTCCCAGGGGTTGTGGTGCGACCGCCGCCGGTACGTGCCGTTCACCCCCGAGCCGCCTCCACCGTGCTTCCCACGACGCCGCCTCTTTTTCTTCTTCTTCTTGGGGGACTTGCGGCTCTTGCCTCCTTCTTCCTCCTCTTCCTCCTCCTCCTTTCCACCACGGCCAGCCTTGCTGCTTCGCTTGGTCGAGCTCTTGTCACCCTGGTGGGCCTCGCCCTTCTGCGAGCACAGCCCCCAACAACGCACACGAGCAGTGTCAGCGTTAAGGTGCACTAACACAAGTTAATGCGTGACACTTTCAGTTGCACAATCCCAATCGAGTGACACAAATCTGACCCACCATGATGACTCAATAGTTCGGATGCCTCCTGGCTACTGAGCCAGTGGACCAAGGTTCAATTTCGGCCGCAGCAGCTGCATCATTTCAATGAAGGCGAAGTGGAAACGGAGCCTGTGTCCCATGTGATGCCGGTGCACATTAAAGGGGCTCTGAAACACTTTGTGAGCGCAGTATTTAAAGTGGCTGGATCTTTTGCCTGTGCCGCGATGAACATCTGAGGCAAATACAGTCGAACCCACTTATAATAATACAGGTTTTAACAATATATCGGTTACAACAATCAAAAGTTGCTGCACTGTCCACTTTTGTATGTTTTCTATGGTAAATTAATCCGCTTACTACAATGCCCCCATGCTGCATTATTGGTTATAACAATGAAGTCTGTCTCCTGAGTGCTCGTGCTAAAATGTAGTAGAATGCGAAATCATTGAAAAGAAAAAAAAAAGAAAATGCCAAACGCTGCACCCTTCCCGCCGCGTGCTCATACAATAGAGCCTGTTTTCTGGCTTTCTCCGCATCGCCAGCATCGCGCGCCTCTCGCCCGCCACCCTTCCACCGCTCCGAACACAAATGGGCTGTGCCCACAGTCTACGCCACGTCACCATCCGAAACACGAATGGACCTCGCTAACGCGCTGATCTGCTCGCTCGCCATTCATTCTGCACAGTTCTGTCAACGGATTTGGTTGTTTGTGTTAGTTGATTATGTAGAAGTCGTTCCTGGCCACGTGGTTTCTCCATCTCGTTTGAATCGCTGCCGAAACAGAAGATGGCTGATCCGCCCGCTGATTATATCAGACGATGTTGCCAGTGAAAAGAAAGTGTACGGCTATCGATTTTGATTCAAAGTGCAGTATCATGAAGGACTGCAAAGCTGATAAGAAAATGAGTCGATGATCATCCGCTTTGCTGAGAAGTTCGACAAAGAAAAGTGCTCACTTGAAAATGTACCCAAACAGGTTCGACAAGGTGCCTATAAGGAGGTGAAGGAGGCCCTCTACGAGTGGTTTCTTGGTGCCCATGCCCAGAACTTGTCTATCACTGGGCCGATTCTGGCCACAAAGTCAAAGCAGTGTGCCCTGCTGATTAACAATGTCGACTTCCAGCCAGGTGGCGGCTGGATACAGTGCCTCAAAGAGACACACGGTATTGTCTACACAAGGGAGCTTCGCTTTACGTGGAGAAGAAGGAGAAGTGGCTGCAAGAAGCATTGCCCCGCATCCTCGACAACTATGTTGATGCTGACGTATACAATGGCGACGAAATGGGCCTTTTATAGACGTTGACCTCCAAGATGCATGTACTGAAGGAGACACGTGCAAGAGCGGCAAAAACAGCAAGCTGCGCCTCACTGTGTTTTTGTGCGCCAACATGAATGGGAGCAACAAGTGCTCCACTTTTGTCATTGGGAAGTCAAAAATTCCCTGCTGCTTCTGCGGTGCTGCCCGGATACCAGTAAGCAACTGTAACAATCCCAAGGCATGGATGACACGGGAACTTTTTTGCGAGTGGCTGTTGGAGTTTCATCAGTTCTTCGGGCGATTGAAGAGGAAGGTGGCGCTTGTCCTGGATAATTGTAGTGTTCATCATTCCATGTCCAAGCTCTCAAACATGGAAGTTTTTTTCCTGCCTCCGAACACGACGGCAGGCTTACAACCCATGGATGCCGGCGTGATCTCTCATTTTAAGGTGATGTATCACGTCCTGAGCAAGTTAGTCTTGTTGATGGACATGGCCGTGTGGACAAGAAATAGGGAGCAACCAGACTTGAAAATCAATCTGCTGATGGCTGTGCAGTTTATATTTGGTGGTCCGAAGTTGGCGTTTCTACGGTGTGGAACTGCTTTAGGAAAGCGTGCTTTGTCCGAGGCAGGAGTGACTTAGACGAAGCCTACAAAGTTCCCATCGACGAAGTGATGCCAGAACTTTGGTCTGCAGTCGATGAGGACCTTCAAGACTCGAAAGAGTTTCTGCATTCGGATGATGCACTAGTAACATTAGAACTTCTCACCCATGAGGTGATCGTCGCGAACGTGCTTGAATCGGACAGTGACGACGACACTGACGGCGACGACGGCAGCGATAACGAGGCTGCCTCAATGTTGTCCTCGCAGGAGGCCTTGCAGTTGATTCAGTCCCTCTGGGGCTTCGTTATCGCGAGGGACCTTCGGCTGCACTACGTGGTGTACCTGGATGCCAGGGAAAAGGATGTCGGCAAGCTTCCTGTGAGGCAAGAAAGGCCGACAGAAATGGGGCTTCTCGTGTAAGCTAGTGAGAAGTATGGGGAGAAATGCTTGTGGCGATTTCACCCCGGTGTTTCTTCAGGATTTCTCAAGCTGAGAGGTGGCAGTGGCAACCTTCTCATATTTTTTACAAGGCCCCTTTCAGGGCCACCAAAATGATGCCTTGGCGGGGCTCGCATGTCACTTGCCGTCTGTGACCCCTCTTTGCAGTTATGCTTTTTTTTGTGCAACCCATTTACAACAGTTATCGGTTATAACAATGAAATTTTCGTGGCACTTGAATATTGCTATAAGTGGACTTGACTGTAATGCGCTTCTACATGCGCCACAGACCCGACAGTTGTGCTCAAATGTTCGACAGCCCTTTGAATTTTTCGAACTTGTGCCCTTCTGTATACCACGTGCTTACGTATGTCAGTCAAAAAATTCCTACCAGTTACATTCCTTTAAACGTCACACAGCTGCCATAGTATCGTGGCCAGTCAGCTGTGTCAATCTGGCATATCGGAAGGCCGGTGTAGAAGCTCCAGACTTTGTGAGCCCAAACAATGACGAGAGAAGGGAGAAAAGCACGAAGACCAGCTGGGATATAGCCCTTCTGTCACTTCGTGACATTAAGCCCCCCCCCCCCCCCCCCCCCCCCATTTTTAATTTTTTATTTTTTTTTACAGCCTTGCGTGTGAATCAAGACTACGTTATTTACGCTGAACTCAAAGTTGGAAGGCACACTTAGGACTAGTGAAAACGCGAAAAGCCGCAGACACTTTTGCATGTCTGAGTTCTTTCAGCAAACTTTTTTTCTGAGAAATGGTTCATGCGCGCATTTTGTTGTATGCGGCTACTGGCATACGCTAGGAACTTTGAGCTGTACAGCAATGAGAGGAGATGATCCATCAGATGAAGTCACTAAGCGCAAGCCGCTTTTCCCCCTCACCTGCCGGCCTCCCACAAGAGCCGCAGCCGAAAGTGGGTTTGCCCACGTGCCAAGTCAGTGCCATGACATCATCCCATTTGCATGCAGCACCTATCAGCACAACACGTGTGCCTCATTGGAGTGATGACATGGTCATTTAGGGACTATGTCTTGGCACAACAACGATCACTGACAGAACTTCTTCACCTGACAGGGCTAGTAATGCTTTTGGGTTAACAAGCTGCAGTCGGTGGTAAGCATGTTTGAGTACGGCAGCTATGACTGACAGCTTAACTGCAGCCAGAACCCCCATGTAACAGAGGATGTAACAAACTACAAATTCCCATAACATGTCCCTCCGGGCCGGGCCCTTCAACTTTGAGATGCTCACTTGTGTGCACAGAAAACCAAATAGAGAAGCATGCATTATTCACACAGGAATTGAAGAATGGTCTATTTATCTTCAACCTCTCACCATCCTTTGTGGCACCAGCAGCGAGGGCAAAAAATAAAAGCCTCCAGGAAGTAAGAGGCGTCATCATAGAAGTTGCATCCCTAAATAAAGGCACTCCAGGGACATTATGGTTCAAAACAATTTGAACCTCACTTAATTTAATTTGACTTTTTCAAACTGTACTACGTGGCCCAGCCAAAGTGTCACAGAAGTCAACATTTAAAAAGCACGTCAATTCAAATGCGAGCCAGTTCTGCAACGGGCGATTTGAACTCCGGGAGTGACATTCGAAGCATTTCTCTCACTTCTCTTTATCTCCCTCTCTACCCCAAACACACAAATGCGCTGCGGAAAAAAACACACACACCGTGTGCTTAAAATTTGAGTCGTCTGTAGTAACGAGTTGTGAAGGGAGAAACATTCACAAAAAAAAGATAAAAATGCCATGACTTATGTCTGCCTTCGTGCCCAGTGGAGGCCAGTGAAGCTGAAACTGGGCAGAATTCTTATAGCTACAGGCCCACTACCTTTGCCACATTTGACATAATGTGGTGCAACTTGATGTGCTGCGTGATGTGGTCAATGGCACCTCAAGGATAAATGACTTAACTTGTACAACATTTTATACCGTATGAATTGCTGCTATGTATTAGTATTCAGTTGGCTGAATGCTGCCAAATTCCGCTTATGTGGCACGAGCTGCACACAGAGCTTTCTTCAAGTGCAATACACAAAGTTGTAAGGTGCATCGACTAGGCAACTGAGCACTGTGAACATGAAAAAAAAGAAAAAAAGAAGAAGAAAAGGAAATCGCTCAGTTATTCGCATTTCTTAATCGGTTCCTCTTGTGTAATGAAAAAAAAAAAATGCAGAGACGGAAATATCTGACTCAGTACCGATTTTGCTCTCGACACCATCTGTGTATTATAGCACCAAAAATACAAAGGCCTTAATCGGCTGCGCATATTCCCTTTGCCCATTGGCCAGACAGTGAAATTCCATAATTAACAAAGTGTAAACACATTGAAAATGTTTGGTCCTTAGAAAGCTGTTCCTAATATTAGCCACTCATATTAGCAGGACTCTCTTACCAAGGCACAACTGTACATGCAATGACTACAGGCTCTGTGATGATGCTAAGAATAGTGTGGGTGGCAACACACACACAAAGAAATAAAAACTATAGAGAGAGGACACCTAATTTTCACCATTAAAGCACTAACTACATGAGGCAACAATTCACAGCGACACGCTGCACGATGCTGTTGCACGGTGGGCTGAGGGCCACCAAAGCATTGCCACTCGTCGCGTCACTCAGGATTTGGGCTTTTAGAAAATTTTGCCTGTCGCTCGGAAGCAGTTTGCGAGGCAGCCAATCGCAGAAGGCTTTGGGGTACACAATTTTTGCTTTGGCTGCTTTTTTTTTTTTTGTGAGAGAAGCTTGTTTTTCTACTCCGGCTTGAGCGATCAAAGAAGCTGCAGATGCTCACTTCGTCTGATCCGTGCACATATATGAGTGCATCGAGAAAGTTCAGTAAAGGATTGGCAGGGCAATAAAGGAAAACGGAAGGCTAGTGCAGCAATACTTTGTCGAAAGGAGCAGGAGAGCCAGTCTGCATCGCAGTGTAGCGGCACACCACTGCTCAGTGTCCCTTAGAAACGCGATGTGTTACAAGAATGTTACACAAAAGGAGTTGCCCAAGTTGCCAGCTCAACTTGACCACACCGTCTGCATGCGATGATTTCCCGCTATGGTCGACCATGCTGTTCTTGAAGGGAGCGCCAGTGGTCTAGTGACTTCATACAACTCTCCAATCAATTGGCACCCGGCGAAGTCACTGGCCAACTGCAACCTGCCAGAGGCATCTTCATGATTTTTTTGAGGCTCCGAGGTTTCAAACAGTTGACACTGCTGACGCCGACGCTAACGCCGCTGGACAATTTTAGGGAAAACACACTATTTCACAAGGGTAAATCGAAAAAATGGGATATCTGTAAGTTTTGACCTTTGATCTTTGGATGCGTGCAGATTTGCAGGTGCTGCCAACCAATCTTTCACCACTGAGATGGGAGGGCGACATTGGAAGACATTCTTTCAGAAGTGTTGGATCTCGGTCTATATAGGTACGTTGACCCTAGACCATACATGTACGTTTGTATGGTTTCATTGAAGTAGGGCTTTATATCTACGTCGGGCTGTCTTTCATATAATGCAGTATCTTACAATTGTACGCTACTGTATAATAACAGAGACACAAATTTTTATAAAAGACTAGTAGCAAAAACCATTTATGTGAATGAGGATCTGCTAAAGGAGCCGGCAAATGGGAACCATTAATGGTATCGCGTGATACCCTTAACAGCAAAGCTTAGTAATGTCCACTTTAGACAGCGTGAACAATGACAGACAAGAAGACAGTGGCAACACAACCTACATCTACCAAAATAAACTAAGCCAAACTAGTGCTTTCAAATGTTATATGTTTCGGAAGCCCGATGTTCCAAACCTGCCTGATTATTTAGACCCTGCCACGGCAGCATCATGTGCTCCATAGGGTCGATGCATGACACTGACCAAAATTTCAGATTGAAACCTCTCTACATCCAATTTTCCGGACATTTAGTGCGTAGCACTATTAGCCACAATCACTAATTTCGCCGATGTCTGTCCGAAGCCGCTCACTCTTCTTTCGTGAAAAGAAGGCGGCAACGCGAGCGTTGCGCGGTTCAGCATTGAGGAGGCGGAGCGGCTGCACAGCTGCAGCAGAAGCCTCTCTCTCTGTCCGTTTGTCTGTCCGTGAAGTTGAAGAGGAGGAAGGGAAAGTGGCGACGTCCGCATCACGCGACTTAACACTGAGGGGGCGGAGCGGCCGCATAGATGCACCTAGTGAGAGAATAAGACAGTGAGAGAGGGGCGTGTCTGTTGCGGGCATGGCGGCAGTCACTGGGTAGCGTTGCACAAGCGTGTGCTACTCCGGAGTGAGCAGTCGTGTATTGCTCACGCGTGCTCAACTTCGGTATCTCTCCCCTTGCATCAGTCACTCTGCAGCCTTCACAGACAGCAGACGTTCATGCGCGCCGCTCCCTGGATCTCGGCTCCGAGCTGCTCGTCGCGTCGTGAAGCAGCTTGTGCTCACCTCCGCACCTTGCGCTCGCCTTCAAGAGCGTTTTCCTCTCTCTTTTCTCTTCCCCTATGATCCCATTCCAGACCTTTCGACCGAAAAGCAGTGCATTGTAAAAGGGTACATTGTGCCTGTTTTCGCTCATTTCTGAAGATCGTGTAAGGAAAGCTGAGGAGGCGGCTGCGCCGCGCGTTTGCTTCGCGTCGCAATATAGATAAAGCCGGGCCGTCTGGCACTTCGGCGCAGGTTCGACGTGCTGAAGTACAACGGTTACGTAGGCAGCGGCATCGCGCGTCTACTGATTCTGATGCTGTAGCTAAACAGTGCAAGAATCTAGAAGCACAAAGAACGAGGAAACACGCCAAGCGTGCTCGGGAAACTGCTTAAGACATTGAGCGTCGTCATAAAACGGATGCCGAAGCGAAGAGAAACAAACGTGCGATAGAAACTCCAGGAGAACGGGCTGCGCGACTGCAAGCGATGGATAAGTATAGCAGGGATAAGCAGTGCTACACACCTACTTCACATTTGATTAACTATGCAAATCGGCAGTAATTTTTTTCTCTCAATCGCAAGTAAAACTGCAAAAAGCTACCAAAACATCACTGCCATTTTGTTTTTCTGCAACCTCGAGTCCACGATGCATGCATCCTGCATACCCACTATACTCTTGATAAGAGTCGCGACTAGCTGTAGCAAGTCAATCAACCCGTTACTCCTTGAAATTGGGCAACCTGCGTCGTGGTGGTCATGGGCCCCTGCTCCATGGTTCCATCGAGTGGCAGTGACGGAGCTCCACCGCACGAAGGACGGGCCAGTAAGTGCAAGCGTGGTCCTATCACATGACCATACATCCCGACTTGCGTGTAGCTGTGAGCGAGAGAGCCAGGGGAGTGGGTTGCCGCAGCGACACGAGTGCGCTTGCATACTTTGATGCGCGAGCTCAGAGGGAGGAAAAAAAAACATTGTGTGTCTGCCTAGTGCCCCGAAAAGCGCCTGCTGGCAACTGACAACAGGTACCAGTTTTACTTCATTCTGCAATACAGCGGGTGTCCCAACTAAACATGACCTCCAAGGAAGCTCACACAAGACGTCACTTTTCTTTTTTTGAAGCCAACGTGTGCAGCACACGACTTCCACAGCCCCCGCAGAGACAGCCATCACCACCACATTTTCTTTTTTCATGCGGGAGAAAAAATTTATCTATGGTTTAACTTGTCGTTATATACCTGGAGTCACACAAGAGCTATCTGCATGGCTACACCTAGGTTCGGCTTCAAAGTAAAGGCATGGCTTTTGCACATAGTAGTAGTTTACTCTATGGTTTCAGCTTTACTTATGCCATAAGGGGCACTTTTGACCCCTACAGTGCGATGAGGCAAAAGCGTCTGTTGCAGAGTAGTCCACTAACCTCCACTACCACACCTCTTTCTTTCTTGTTTTCACTCCCACCTTTGCGGTTACGCTATCGTAATCTACCAACCTACATATAAAGCCCCACTTTAACTCAGCCATATGTACGTGCCTGCGTGGCCTAGGTATAACGTGAATGCAAGGGTTTCGGCAGGCTGATTGTGATATCACCCTTCCATATTGAAGGAGAGACCAGAGTTGGCAGCTCCTGCCAAAACCAGTCCTGCTTATGTCCAGTTAGTGCTAAGCCATGTCAGCTGCCAGCTACCGCCTCCCACGACCTCCTCCTTTCTTTTTCTTCTAGCGGTCGCTAGGCAACGGCTCAAGGTCAGTGCGACCACGACGAAAGTGTAATCACGGTGAAGTGGCTAGCGTAGTGTAGCTCTCGCTACAAAAGAAAAGAAAGAGCGCTAACGTTGAGTCACATGGAAGTAGTGATGCTCCAGCTGAACATTTGACAGTGTCCCGTGAACATTACGCCGCTGCGACTGTCAGAGGTTTTTCCCGCGATCGCCGCCGCGCCGGACAGGAGACCGGCTGTGAGAAAGAGGAAAAGCTGCTCAGTAAATAAAGTGATGTTTATGCTGAAGCCTTTTTTTTTTGGACTGCCTGGTTTTTTGGATGCTTTTTTGGCCCCTTCAGGGTCCGAAAAATCGGTCGGCAACTGTATCGCGTTTACCCACGTTAAACATCTCAGACTTTTTTTTTTTCTTTTTTCTTTTTTTCTGTGCGGGGGTAATAATTCCTTTGTGTTAAAAGGCCTCCGCACAGCACCTTTCCTTGGGTGGTGACTACGGTGACAAGTACAGCATTTGCGCATTTAGAGCCACTTTAGAGGCATTTACCTTCCATCATCATCCAATCTCTGGTTCCCTGTTCACATGTGAGTTATGCCATCTGCAATTAAGTGAGGCACAACTAGAGCACAAATTATCCAGCTTCCAGAATTAAAGGGGGTTGAAATAAAGAGGTTTTCCTGCATTTCGCAGTTCTGCTCTTGAGTAACGTGTCTTTGTGGTTACCACAGAACTAGGATGCGCTTCATTGAAAAATGCCGCGACTCTGTATCAAGGCGCCAGCCTTGATGAAAGTATGCTTTTCCTTGTTGTTCATGAATGCTAGTAAAATGATCAACGAGACGCTGAATCCTTACAGCAAAACTGGGCCTTGCAGATGTTAGCCCAACCCATATGCAAATACACCTCTAGGCGCTCTCACCTTCGACCTTCGCTTGTTCTTCAACACAGGAACATAATCCTTGTCAGCTTGATGACTTCGTTTCTGAAAAAAGAATGCCAGCACGGGTCAGTCTGCGGTGCTGTATGAGCGTGCAGAATCAACGGAGCACCATTACACTCTGGTTCTGATGAATGGTGCAACGGAACATGCAAATGAGAGCAATGCCAAAGTCCTAAGGTGGGGGCGAATGGAATGCAGCAACTGTATGATGCGCTGTACATGCTGTATATGTGAGTGTGTGTATGTGCAGGGTGTCTAGCAAACCACTATTTTCAAAATCCCTGACTTTTCCAGGTTTTCCCTGATTACTTCAGGTTGAATTCCCTGACAAGTGAAGAGGCTAAAAAATGTAGCTGCTGATAACAAGCATAGACGAATAACTCCCCACAAAAGGCTATTTATTAATCACATTCTGCAGTTTACAATAGTGAAAGGCTGTTATTAGTGTTAATGACAGGGAAAAATGTTGTAAGTTTACTGAAAATTAAAAGCGCACTGATGCCAGCCTCAGCAGAGCTCTTTGATACTATACCGGTTGAGAAATTTCGTATAGGCCCCATGTATAAAAAAAAAACGGCGGTTTTGATTGGTCAAAATTTGGCTGTATATAGGGTGCCTCAATGCGAGGAACCCTAGCTCACGACCGGTTTCAAAGGAGAGCGCGGTCCTCTTAGCGCGCGCTTAGCGAAAAAATGGTCAAAAATCGATTTTGAGAAAGAAACTCATTTTCAGAACATTTATCCATTCGAGCACCTGCAATCAAATTATAACGCTGAATTCGGTCAGGAATTGTGATAAAATCAGCTTTCAAAATGTCACGGCAGCCACAAAATGCCTCCCGAAATTGGAAATTGTGCTCGAAACTCCCGCATGCGCCACGGGCGTTGCATCCGGCCGATCGCCGCCATCTTGGACTCTGTTTAAAGCTGCTTTCTATGAGCGCAATTTGTGCCATTTCAAATTGGCTTCGCTCAAGTGGATTGGCTGCGCGCCAGTTTTGCAAACGCCATTTATGATCTCTGATTGGCTCTTATGTGGCGCGCTTCAAAAGTGCGCTGTTCTACATCTCCCATTGGCTGGCGTGATCGGCGTGTCATTTTTTTTCTTTCTGCTTTGTGTTCGTCGCCGTGGCCGCCGCTTCATGCGAATCTCTGTTTGCGCTCGTGTTTCTCGATGCACTGCTCTGTTGCTGGAAAACAGTATAGACTGTAATTGTGCATGCAATGGAAAGCCGTAAAAAAACGGGCGAGGAACAAAAACCAGAAGACATCGGCCACAAGCGTGCCGTCGGGACAGTTGAGTTGCAGCCGGTACCAGACTTGTTAGATGTGCAGAGACTATCAACCACGCTGCTCGATGACGACACCGTGGGTTCAAATTACAGCGCGAATTGCATCCCGGATTAGGATACACTCTGAGTTGACGCCGCTGCGTACTACTCTATGGTGGGAGCCGGCGCAAAGTTCATTCTGTTGGGGAAAGTCCACGACCAAACGCGAGTTTCACCTTGGCGTTAGCACCGAAAACGACGCTGGTACCGAGTTCGTGATTATGGACATGAAAGTGGTAAGCAATTTTATCGTGCACACGAAGCGCGGAACCTGCGGTGAGATCGTAAAGATGTGAGCGGTCAACCGCTGAGTGTCACAACGGACCTCAGCTGTAGCTCAGCTCGCCGATCGCTTTAGCGCTGGCCGCTGCTGGTGCAATTATTCCTGCTTTTTGTTGCGTACTACTTCCCCGCAGCGCTTCCGCATATTTTATTGGGTACCCAACTGACATGCATATTGGTTCTCCTATTGTGGCAGCTCAACCATGCACCGGCATCAAACTAATATATCACGTGTCGGCCCCCACCGTGGCCGCGCGCTCAGCCCAAAATAGAAAAAACAAATCTGAATGAATCCCAAGCTTGCTGTGCGCCAACTTAAGATGAAAATGCCCTGCAGAATATATTGTGCCATTTTCCCTGACTTGGCGAAATTTTGGTGGTTTCCCTGACATTTGCCTGATTTTTCCCGGTGCATGAAATTTCCCTGACAATAGACCTCTCCTCGGGTACGTCACGCAATGCGAGTGACGTCACAGTGGTGACGTTTCCGGTTTGCGCCGCAGACGCCGATGGGCAAAACAGTCGCCTGAATGCATGCGCTCGCATAGAGATTCGCTGCGTGAGCAACAATAATCTTCATTGCGGGCATTGGGACCTTTGCCTCGACCTTGAATCGTAATGCCTACGAGCTGCTGTGCACTGGG
This sequence comes from Amblyomma maculatum, assembly GCF_055883805.1. NCBI lineage: Eukaryota > Metazoa > Arthropoda > Arachnida > Ixodida > Ixodidae > Amblyomma > Amblyomma maculatum. The sequence goes on along the minus strand of NC_139345.1, from coordinate 149,090,134 downwards.
ATGCACCAACCGCGCCAAGAAAGGCTTTGGTATACGCTTTTTTCGTTTTCCACGGGACGAAAATCTGAAAGTGTGTGTGCACGAACTGCGCCGAGATAAATGGAAGCGCACAGACTGGATCTGCGGAACTTGCCCATGCTGATTTGTTCTAGAGTTCAGCTAGTTTATCATTCACTGGACTTATTACACTATCTGGTGATCTACATAAAACTGTTTGACTGCAGGTTGTTTTGTACCCATAGAAGTAGGGGCTTTGAGAAGGCAAGCCGTACCTCATTATTTACCTTCTTCGTTAACATTTTTTCATGTTTCCTCAAAAAGGGTGCTCAACTCAACCTCTGTTGGGCTCATATATATGCAGCTCATCTCAATGGTAAGTAGCAATTAAAAAGGTATGTTGTCAGAGAGCTTAACCTATAACTAAGGTAATAAAAGATCAAGTAGTTAGCGAGAATAAAAAAATTGTTATGTACACTTTCATGGAACTGGTTGTTCCACTCACAAAGCTGTGAACTAGTGGACTGAATGAGTCCAGATGAAACGACCATTTCCACTTTGAAGAGTAAATAAGCTACATGCGTGGCTAAACTAAAAGATAAATGTTTATTACTGTTAAATGTCAAGCATTACAAGAGCGCGCACACTTTGAAACTTGTAGATTACCATTCGAGCTATTACAGCAACTAAAGTGCCAGAACCTCTAGAAAACGTTCAGTGTGCACAGGGATGGTAGAAGGTAATAAACATTTTAATTGTAACAAACTGGTAGCATAGTACGACTTACAAGTGTAAAGGCTAGACTTGCAAGCGTAAAGGCTAGATAGGCAGGGTCTGAAGTGCTCAGGCGGCACATGGGTTGTGAGGCACGTCGCATAACACGGATCCGGAGCATTTTGGCCACCTAAGACTTGACACTGCACGACACAAGAGCACGCTTTCAACTTTGGCCCCATCGATAAGTTGCCGCCGCTGCAACCGCAGCCGGGATCGAACCAGCGACGTCGAAAACCTTATAACACGATAACAAAATACGAGATCCTATGCTCTGCGTATCGCAGGCTGATTTCATGCGTGAAGGATATATTCTGGCGGGACGATGTACTGCACTTCCAATCTGCCACATGCATTCATATTCCTGCCTATCAAAGTAACCTGTTAAAACGCTATTGCTCGACGTCACACCGAACACAGCTTACCCGGCCATGCATGTGCAGTGAGCTGCCTGTACGACTCCGTCCTTGTGCAAAAGCGTCCAGGCTTCATATAGCTCGCCGGTGGTTCTCTGCGACGGCGCCACTTTAGCTTTTAAAAAGCCGCACGGCACTTTAAGGCAGCGTCGGCAATGAAAACTTGCCGCACATGCCTTTCCGCTGCAAGAACGTAAGCCTTCAACGAGCGATAGGACTTCAAGCTATCCCTGGCGTAGCTAGGGCCGGGCGTCTGAACAAGATACAAGCATATGTCACCAAAACGAACATTCGGCCACAATTTGGGGTTATTTTTCCAGTCCTTCAAAAGGAAGGGGTCGGAGTATTGGTCCCCGTCAACTACTGACTTTTCAAAATACCGCCGGCGAGCGATTTCAGGCAATAACGTCGCATACTAAGGCAGCTCCATCGGTTTGGAATACACAGGAACGCATTGGAGGCTAGTCGAGACAAGGAATGGGCCTTGGTCGAGACCACGGCGTAAGAAATAATCGAGCCACAAGTGCGCGCCGCTGCATTCAGTACGGCCGCGGCCGAGAAACACGACGGATTTTGGCCATCGCCGCTGCATCGAAGAGCGCTGCAGTCGCCGCACGTGCGTTCCATGACGTCACGTTGTTTACTCGAGGGAGAGGTCTATTCCCGGTTTTCCCGGTTGCTAGACACCCTGGTGTGTGTGTACGTGCATGCATGTGTGTGTGTACACATGCTGAACAAGTGATTCACTAGTGGGGGGTCCTGGCTAGGGGTAAAATACAAGGGGCCCAATTTCAAAGCACATTTCAAGATGTAAAACCTCGTTACAAGAGACACTCAAGGGACCTGAAAAAAGATGTCCCTTGTAAGCAAGGTCCCTTGTAATCAAAAATTATAAAAGCACTGTGTTGATCAGTTTACTGCACATCAGCACACAAATGCATTCACACGCATTAACAGGAAATTGTTCAGGAAAGCTTAAAGAAGTTATTCATACTATAATATCTATTTTTGTGAGTGCAGAGTGTATTCCTTCCCAAATTCTGGAGGTAAAGAACTTCATTTTGCTAGCCTTCCTGTAGCTCTAATATCTTTGAATCACTCTTACATGCTCGTCATCCTCAGATGCTGTTACTTTTCCTCTGAAATGTCCCCGTAGTCACCCTCTATGGCACATGTGCCATTTATTTGCCCGACAATTGCACAGTCTGAAAGCTCTTCGGGAGCCCACAAGATTCACATCTGCAGATACGAATTCCTCAAAACATTATGGTACCTCTGCAGTCTCTTGTATGCGCGCCCATGCTTCATCTTCAAGGAAGCTTTCTACAGTATCCATATATGGGCCCTCTTACATCATGTCACCACATTTAAAGCCTGCTTGTCTGAAACAGTTTTTCACGGCTTTACTTCTCAGGCCATTCCAGACACCTGAAATCACCTGAACCGCAAACTTCGCATCAATTACTATTGTACAGTCTTGCTGCCTGTCGAGCTACAGGTGTTCTACCAACCTTGTTTTGTACAACAACTTGAGAGAGTGCATAATGCCTTTGTTTTTGGTTAAAGGTAGGGTGTGGAGTTTGGAGGGAAAAAGCTTTGGTGGCTTTGAGCACGAGAACTTTGTGCTGCAAGAAGCATTGTCCACAAAGAGAAAGACAACAGAATTCTGAGCTTTCATCTTGTGACCAAATTTTAACAGTGAGGAGTTAAAAATGTTGGATGTCATTCATGCATTTTGATTAGTTTCGTAGGTGACAGTAATGTGATGCCAGTGGCTGAAACAACGGGGTCGTTTTGATCTTCCAATAATGGGGAAGCACTCCTTCTCAGTTTCTGACATACACAACAAAAAGGATGCCGATATGGAACAGAATTTAGCCGAGGGAATCTGAAGTGCATCATGTACGAGTTGGTATGTTTCAGCTGCATTGCATGAGCACACCTGGGTTGTGTCTCTTCTAAATAGTGAAGATTTTACTCCAGGGACCTGAAAAAGTTGTCCTTAGTAACCGAGTGTCTCTTGTAGCCATGTCTCTTGTATGCAATGTTGTTAACATGGCAGACATAGGAAAACCAACCAAACCATTTTTAACTGTCTCTTATAACTAAGTGTCTCTAGCAACAGTGTCTCTTATAATGAGATTTATTTGTAGCTGTCAACCCACAATGTTTTTGTTTTGACAGTGGCTTTAACAACTTTTGCATCTTTCACCCTGCTGAAGAATACCCTCTCATTAAACAATAATCAGTTAAGTGCAATTAGCAACCGCTTATACGACTGGCATAAACTGGGGTAAGCCAAACAATATAAATTTCCTCCAGTTTGTGAATGGAAGTTGGTAGATGATTTGATTCCCAATGCACTTTCGCAATTTCAAGTATTCGAACTTTTCAAACACTCGGAAATTATGACACTCTTATTAGTCTGAGTTCATGGCAAAACATTGCAGTGTAATGGGCCAGTGCTTGCTAGTTTGAGTAACTTGCAATAATTAGTTAAGATAACTTGCTATTTCCTCATGAGATCTGCAGCCAGCACACAGTAACTGCAAAGCTTGTTCAAAACCATTGCACTGACTGCTCGCAGCTTCTGCGATGCAGCTTCTCACGGTCTGTGGGTTGAAAAACGAAGTGCTGCATTGGTCACAAACATGCCGGTTATCCATGCAAATGGATGCCAAGGATGCTCTTATTTTCAACCATTACACTAACAGACACAGTGCACAAGGAAGCAGAACTTGCAGTGCAAAGCAGGACAGACGAAGCAGCGTGCCGCGCTGCTGGGGTTGTTTCGTGGCAACCGCTGTCATTGTTTACGACTTCAATAAATTAGAGGCTGCGAACTTTGGGCCACAGAGAAGAAGAAAGATTATGCGAGAAATAAGTTAAACCTCGATATTATTGAATATATCGAACTCTTCGGAAATATTTTTGTCAAACACATGTATTTTTATTTTCCCATTGCGAACGCGGTTCTACATAAAACGGATATAACCAACTTCGCGATGCCAAGTACTACCGCACTTTAATAGCAGGAGGCAGGCTTCGTTGCACAACAAGTGTGTTGTGCGGCGCAGCAAACGTTCAGGACTACCTCGCAGGTGCTGACAGCGCCACAGATGCCATGTTGGCGTTGAGAGTTGACAGCCAAAGAAATCGTTCGCATCTCACAATCGCTGACAGCGCCACTTCAGCGGCAGCGGCAGCAGCACGATCGATTGTTGCTTTTGCCTTTCTGCATTTTAGTGTTAGCAGCGGCGAAGCCATCATTTCGGTGGAGGCTGCGTCAGTGGTCGTGTCTGACGCGCCGTCGGCAAACCTTGTCATGACCACGTGATCACAACATCACCGGCGGGCTATAAAAGGAGCTGCCTGAATAAATTTTTTGTTCTTGTTGCGTCATTCCTGCATGATGCTATATAACAGTGGCGACGAGATAGCGTGCTGGCGCTAGGCGAATTTACCTGCGCAAAAACGAGTGCCGGGCAGCCCCCGGAATTCACAGAGGCAGAAGGCACATGGCCTACGCACTGTGTTCGGCTAGAGGCTTACTTCGAAGCCCATAGCATCAAGGAACCAACAAAGAAGCGAGCACTGCTCATAGCTTCGCTCACGGACAGTGCGGTGCTAGTGTTGCAGGGGCGTTGTCGTCCAAAAAAAGTGAATGAGCTGAGTTACGAAGAAGTCGTCCGGCATTTGGAAGACCACTACGCTCCACAAGTTAACGAGATCGCTGCAAGTTATGCTTTCTTCATGCGCTCGCAAAAAGACGGGGAATCTGCCCATGACTTCACTGCGGAAATTAGATGACTAGCGGAGAAGTGCAACTTTGGAACGTCACTGGAGCGCATATTAAAGGACAGAATTGTGTGTGGTGTGCAAGATGAAGACGTCCGGCGAGATTTACTGGCTCAACGGAAGCTTACACTAGAAGAGGCGGAAGACTACAGGTGTATTCCATTATGTTCATCGTGGGGGAAAACGAAATGTTCAATATATTTGCTTTCTTTACACGGATGCCATTCTAAATACTGTTTGCTTTTAGCTCAAACTAGCTGTACAGAAATTCGAAACTATTTGAAAGTAACCTGGAATTCAAAATTAGTTGAGAATATTCTACTCAACTTACACTATGCTTTTACAATTCATATTCGCTGCTCCTCTCGAAATGTGATATTTTCTTAACTCAGGTAAGCAAAAAGGGCAACTCTGGAGGTATTTCGACAATCGCATATTCTGGTAGAAACTTTACTGAGAGTTTTCCTCTCCGCTGACACATTCTACCAAATTTGGATGCCGTGCAATAATTTATTCACGCGCAACTCTATTTAAAAATATGCAGTTTTTGTGGCCTCAGTTCAGACGGTTTCTGTGAACAACACTGCGTCTATGATGTCACAAACATTATACCCCACTTACTGCGCCCTGCCCACTTGATAATGAAATTTCGAGGCCTGTATTAGGCTATGTCAGGCTCTTATGTACTGCGTCACGATTCCCAGATTTTATTTCCACCGTTTAATGTGCGTGCGAGTTTTTCCAATACTGTATGTGATGTCCCAGTTTCGTCAAGCGAACGGCGTTTCTGGCTATTAAACCAGTTTCGATTTCGATTTGCTGTTCTTTCATTTCAAAAATAGTTCTACTCAGAATTTCAAAAAAAGGAATGTACTGCAATCAATAGCTCAAAATGACGAAAAAAACCACCGGAGTTGCCTTATCAACAAACAAGCTCTTGCATATCTACTTTAGCTGACCTTGCCAAAGAATAGCCATTATGTTGAGCTGGGCTTTGCTTTGTACACGATGTTGTCTTAAAAAATAGCATGAGTGTGTGCGTTGTGCACCTGTATTTGAACGCCTCGGCGGAATGTATGAAATATGAGAGTTGCCAGTGAAGAAATACCTACTGCTAACTTGATTAACAGAGAACTATGTGCAGTGCTTCAACGCCAATCAAGTACCGTAAAAACCCACGTATGATATGAGGCTTTTTTTTTCCCGATTTTATCATGTAAGATTTTTGTTTGGTATTTTAAGCAGATCCAAAAAAAATTGCAGCCTAAATTCACAATTCAGCCCTCATTATTAATCACTGCCATTAGCATCAGGCTTCCAGCGAGAGGAGGCGTTGTCTAGCGATGGCGTTAGCTGGCTGTTTCTATGAATTCAGTTTCACCGTGCTGACGCCGCGATGCGCATGCGGTCAGAAGCGTGCGAGTACACCTCACATGATCTCTAATATCTTGCACGGGTCTCTCACGGACCTCTCCAGCCACGCTGAGTTGCCCTATGACCGAATCGCTGACACTTGAACAGCATTTCCAAGGAGCATGTTGCTCGCATTTACGAGGACTGCGTGATATTGAAAGCGTTTAGAGATACCGAAAAAGATTTTATGCAGAAAGCTGTCTCTAGCAAGGGACTCTCGGCAGACGATACACGTACTGGACGAGGACTATTGCAAAAACTCTGAATCTGAGAACACTTCTGGGGCGCACATATTGCGCGCCTCCGTGTGGTACTAGATGCAAACAGGCGCATGATGGCCGGCTGCTCCTGCGCTGCCGAAGCGACCTACTGGTTTTAGAACAGCTGGAGGTGAACGTGAGGTGCCCTTCTCATCACGGTGCGTGAAATTCTCGTAACACGTGTGTACACGTAAGAAGGGGAGCGATACAGCAGCGGCACACAAAGGTTCGCGGCACCATTGATGCCTGGTGTGGGATTGTGTTGGACGCAAAAATGCCTACATTTCGCAGGAAATCGCGAAATTCAGTGTAAATAAATACTTCTGCTGACTTTTCCTCGCTTGCATTATATGCAGATGAAAACTTTGTTTTTCCCATTTTTGCTATTCCGAAATTACACAGCATATTATATGCGGGTTTTTACAGTACATCTTGATGGTGTGAGGTTAAGAGTAAATGAATATCGAAATCATCTAACAAAAATTAAAGATCTGCTGAGAATTAAAAAAATTTTAGGAAAATATAAATAGTAGGGGTGTGTGAAATTCGAAATTTCGAACAGTTTTCGAACTGCCTTTGCTATTCCGACTCGATCTTCACAGCCCTTTCAATATTTGGACCTCCTAAACATTCAAGAATGACAAATTTCATGTTCATCTAAACTGACAGCAAAATACTGTGACATGTCCAAAAGAGCAGTAGCACTTCTCAAACGACTTAACTTCCTCTTTCCTCATGAACACGACTGACAGCATCCAACAAAAGCTTGCAAGCAGAGGGGTTTGTCACGGCATTTTCAGTTCAACAGAACCAATATGTAGGAGCTGTGAAACCTACTCGCAATCATGAAGGCTGCATTTTGAGTGACATTCTCCAGATGCCACAATGCAGTGTGTAATGGACGTTCCCGCTGGCATTTTTACTAAGGTTGCTGCTCGTCTGTCTGTTTCGCCTTGTCTCGCCGTCAATGGAGTGCTGATGTTACTTCTCCAGTAAGGAGGTATTCATCTAGCAAGGATTCATGACAGCATTCAGTAAAAGCTCCCTTTTCCATGTGAACAGCTTTTTACAAGGACAGCAATTGTTTTCAAATGACTGCAGGGAACGTATTAGCCAATAAAATGCACTTTATAGAAATTACCATGTGATTACTCTTTCCTTGCAAATAAAACAAATTGTGCTGATGGTTGGCAAGAACAAAATTCTTTTGCAATACATCTGCATTGTGGAAAATTGTTTCTCTTTATTTTTAACTACCTGCACCAATTTTAGAAACTATTAAAAAATATTTTATCTGTGAACAATTTTTATTATTCATATTTGCTTCGCATTGAAAATTTATTAATCGCACAACTCAGACGTATTTGCCTTTTAATAATTTGCAGATTTAACCCACTAATTACCTTGGCAGTGCTCAAAAAAATGTTCAATTCGAAATCCGTGTTTAATATTCAAATTCACTTTGGACCCGAAATTCCGTAATTGGCACAGTTCTAATAAAGAGGCAAATAATGTCTCATTTTTTCTTTTTCAAGAAATTTAATGAATGAGGGCATACCTTGGGGCTCTTGACCTTTCCTTTGGCCACCTCCTCCTGCAGGATGGTCTCCTCCAGCTGCTGCTCCAGAGCCATCTGCTGGGTAAGCTCCGAGAGCCGTTTCTGCTGCTCATGCTGGATGCGGGAGCTCCGCCGACGGCCCTGACTGTCCTCATCTGCCGGGAGTCCATCGGATGGCGCCAGAAGGCAGGCCGCAGCTGCACCCAGCTCCCTTACCAGGCCCCGACACCTGCCGCGACCTCCTCGTCCCCTGCCCCTGCTGCCTCGCGGCCTGCCCCTGCCCCTGACCGCCTCCGGGGCGGAGGCAGGCTCGCTGTCACCGTGCACCGCTGCACTGTCACCAGCGGCTAGATCTCCACCGTGTCCTTCCTCCTCACGGGGTCTCTTGGGAGAAGGTGCCCCCGAAACAGTGTGAGCGCGCTTCTTGATATGGCTCCAACGACCTCGACCCCGGCTTCGACCCCTGCCCCGTCCTCCGCGACCCCTCATCCCACCGCGTTTGCGGACTCCCGCTGCAGCATCTGAAACAGGTGTTTTGGGGGCACCTACGGCATCAACTACCTCCTTGTTGTCCTCGTCGGCCACACTCATGGCCCCGTCACAGCCTGGTGCCAAAGTTGGTTCGGCCTCATGGTTGACGGTAGGAAGTAAAGGGACTTCAGCCGCGCCACCCGCTTTCTCCTTCAAGGCCTCATGGCTGTCCTCCGCTTCAGTAGCAGGAGCACTCTCTTTGCTCCCTCTTTTCCCTCTCTCTCCCCGTAGTCTTGTTGAGCTTCGAGAGTTGGCTTGAGCCTTTGGTTTACTCTTGAGGTCGTCCTTTATATCAGACCTGGTCTGTTCATCAGTACTGCCTGTGTCCTTGCGACTGATTTCTACATCTGAGCCAGCTTCACCTTTGCTTCGTGTTTTCTCGCTGCCCTCAGTTTCAGTTTCTGCTCTGGCATCACATTCATTCTGTTTATTGAGGTCCTCAGCTATGGTTTCATTCTGACCTTCTTTTGCATCAGGATCCTTAGTGGGCACAGCTGAACGCTCATTGCTCCCTGATGACACCCTGTCAACGGAAGTCTCACACGTATCCACTTTTTCTATGCCACTTGAAGGCAAAACAATGTCGCTTTTCTTTTGTTCATGCGCCGTTTCCTCACTACCTTGAGGAGCATCAGGCCCCTGCCTGCTTTTCCTTGGTCTTCTGCCTTTCTTCACTTCAATATCTGGCACTGAATCAGTCTTACCCCTCTTCTTCTTCTTTGCCATAGGGCACTCTTCTTTCTTTCTTGGTGCCAACGCTTCACCTGCTTCTTCCTCACAAACAGGTACTTTCGGCAGGGGCTCTTCAAGTGGACTCTGCCTGGTCGCTGCATGTGCTGCTGATGTTTCACTGGGCTGAGATTGATGTTGATCATCCTCGACGAGCAGGGTTTTATCCTCAGTCCCACACCTGACTTCCTCTGTTTCTCCCTTAGGTTGGGCATCCTTGCACAAGTCCGCGCACAAATTCTCACTTGCATCAACGCCTTTTGCCTGTCTGATCGTTTCCTGTTCAACATCTTCAGTTTTTTTCTTAGTGCTTTCTTGTCCACTGTTTATATCCTCTGTAACTGCCACTCCAATGACGTCGGCGTCTGCTTCCAGGACAGCATCTTGCTCCTGTTGACTTGATGGTGAACGAAGACAGCCCTGCATTTCTGTGACAACGCTGCTGTCCTCTTGCTTTCCATCGCCCTTACTAGATGGCACAAGTTTAGCCCTAGATGACTTCATAGGTTCGTCACTCATTTCCCTGATGGGACCAGATTTACTGCTATCAGAGGCCTTGCTCCTCACTTTGACCGCCTCCGTTCTTGCCATTTTTGTTGAGCCCAGAATGGTGCCACTCTTTTCATCCTTATTTTCTTTATCAGGGTGCAACTGTTTGTCCACAGAAACTGTCTCATCCCTCTCAGGCTTCAACTTCCTATGCTTGTTACTTGCTGTGTTTGTTTCGCTAACTTCAACATCAGGCTCTGCCCTTTGTTGCTCGTCCTCAACTCCTTTCACCGGACATTCATCAGCATCAACCCCTTTTGGCTTCTCACTGTCTTGTGGCTTTAATGACTCTAAAGAGGATTCACAGGAGCTACCAACATTCTGCAGAGCTTGAGGCAATGATGGAGCTCTGTCAAGACCGGACTTTTCGAGGCAAGGTTTTGAAAGGTGTTTAATTGCTTTTTCGAGACGCTCCCGTTGTTTGCATCGGGTTGCGCTTTCAACCACCGCTGGAGAATTTCCCTCACCCACAAGGGGAAGATGCGGTTTCATAGCTGTCTTCGTTGATTTCTCCAAGTTTCCATGAGCATTTGAGTGAGCATTTGCATCGGCACTTGGTACAGCTGCTTTTGATTGAGCTGTGCTCGAAGAATGTGCACCAGAGTCCTCTACCACTTTTACTTTTTCGCCTGTACTAACATGAAGCGCCCTGCTCTTTGTACATGTTGTTGCAGCTAGGGAGCTGCTGTTTTCAGCACCTGCACCAACATCACTTTTAGCGCTTGTAATGTCTTCTTTTTCATTGCGTGAAAGCTTGTCAGCAACAGACTCTGCCTCCAGAGGTGACACCGAGACACCAGCACAACTCTTCTCGTTAAGACTAATTGATCCCTCATTATCGGATACAGCGGCTGCTTTGAGGCGCGCTTTTCTGTCAGTTACGCTTTCTGCGCCGCTCTTTACTGCTTGGCTGCGGTCAGAGTGGCCCGCTTCTGAAGGTGGAGACCGACTTTCAGGCTGTTCCGAGCTGTCAACAGCAGATTTCTTCGTACCACCTGTCGGCTCTCGAGCTGCAGAGGCACGTTCACGTTCCTCTTTCATTTCTGCTGCTGTAGCTGGGACCGATTTAGACTGGCCGTCGGAGGGCTCCTGGCCATCACTCACAGTCACTTCACTGCCTGTCCTCGTCACACTGGCCACTGAACTCTCTGCGCTCGTCTTGGACAACGCAGGCGTAGCTGCTTTTTCCACATCAGCTGCAACCGTGATGTCACCAGATGCGAGGGCAGATGACGAAGTGCTTGCTCCACCAGTGTCGAGGGAAGGATCCCTGAAGGCACGTGGTAAAGTTGAGCCCTTGCCTTCCGCAGGGAGCGAAGGCAGTCTAGAGAGCTTGGAAGAAGGAGTATCACTGGAAGTGGCAGGTTTCCTAGGTGTGGCCGTGCAGTTATCTTGGGAGGGCAGCCTGCCAGCAGGCAACACAGCTAGTGCTGCCACGTTGCTCACCGGCGCCTCCGGAGGGGCCCGCGTGAGATCCAAAGCCAGCGACTGTTGCTCCGTCGCAGCAACGCACTGACTCGCACCAGTTGTTGTTGAAGACACCACTGGAGGATGCGTCACAGTGCCCTCGTGAGCGTGTGGAATGCTGCCTGGTGACTCGGGCCGACCATTCTCTTCACACACACGGACTTCCTCAGGCTTCTCACCAGTTCGCAGATCCTCAGCACCGACATCGACGACTCGGCGGACTTCTGCAGGCTGCGAGATCTCCGCGGATGCTTGTGGCTCGTCCAAGAGCGCACTAGTTTCATCGCGGTGCACAACAGAGAGGTCGCAGGGAAGGGATTCAAACCGCACTGTACCATTCCCATTGGCGGTTCCAAATCCATGCGTGGCAGTCGGCCTGTCGGAAAACGGTAGCCCCGCTCGGCTTGGTGGAGCATGTGCCTGTGGTCGCGGTGGTGAGGACCTGGCAGCATGTGCTCTCGAGTCGCCACTGTCACTCGTGACCCGCATGCACAGGTCCTCCGCATTACTTTGCTCGGTAACTGAACCTTTCTCAACTTTGCAGCTTGTGTCTGCTGTTTTCACTTCTACATTGTTCTCAACGGGTTGATCAGGTTCTACCGATCCTCCCTGTGATCCTTCTTTATTTGGGCACTTTGAGTCCTTGTCTCGAAGAAGCTCTGCATTCTGAGACTTGTTTTGGTGAATCTCATTTTCCACTGCCGCCACGTTTTGATCCAATTTTGTGTTATCTTCTAATACTGTGTCCTCTTCTAGTGGCTCTTGTTTGATCACAGTGGTCCTGGCGATGGCGTGCTCTGCGCTTCTAGAGGTAGAAAGGGTGATAGAGAGCGTTTCTTCGTGATGCGTTTCTATCTTGTTCAAGGACTGCAGCTGGCCCGTGTCTGTTATTGCAGGCTTTTCGCCATCCATCAGCACTGACCCCGGCTTTTCTGCATGTGGATGCATCAACATGAAATTAGAGGGATCACTGAGATGTGCAAACTAAACTGTGTGCCAAAGAGAAACTACAGCAGGCAAGTAGACAATAAATAACTTCCAAAGATGCACAGGTAACCCTCAATGCACCTTCACATACACCCTGGTGGTTAAATAATTCACAGTTTTACACCCTCCGAAATCTCGCTTTTCATTCTCAATCTCCCCGTTCTGGACTGTCTTCGGAGGCGTGCACCGATCCCGTGGCCGGAGAGGGTAGAAGAACGGCCTTAGCAATTCGATCTACGCCTCCCCCTCACCTACCAAAGATGCACAGGTAACCCTCAATGCACCTTCACATACACCCTGGTGGTTAAATAATTCACAGTTTTACAAGCATATATGATGCTAATCGGGCACTGAACTCATCTGTGCTTTCTCGGGCCACATCCCTAGAGTTTAGCAGATTTTGTGACAAGTTATCTAGCCCGTACTCACACTGAAATTATTAATGTTCCACATAGTTACGGTTGATTATGTTAATTTTTCACATTGATATAGCTACTTGTGCCGTTTTGCTGTATACAGGGGTTTCAGTGAACGCTTTTGAAAACTGCAAAGAAAAAAAAAGGAGTACTAATGCAAAAATTGCAAAAATAGTTGCTCTGACAGACCTTGGGATTCAGAGGGACTCCAAGTGAAAGTGCAGTGGTCTATTTCCATCACAGACAATGTCACTAAGCTGCTTCACTGTGCTACCAGTGCTCCTCCAAGATGTGGATGATTCGAGTGAGCTGTTATGAGGGAAGCTCCGCTAAGTGTCATTGGGCGTTTCAGAACACCAACCAACTATGAAGGCCGTTAAAACACATCGAGCCGGCTTTGACCGCATAGCTTTCAGAGGAGCATCCCTTTAGCAGATTTTCTCAATCTTGACGGCGAACCAGCTTGCACTCAGCCATCCTCGGTTAAATGTGCTTACCATAAACCAAGAAATGTCCGAAAACATAAGAATTGTAAGCTGTGCTATGAACAGAAGCAGACCGAACTGAGAACAAATGTTTTTTTAACAATTTACAAATGTTGTCATGAGAATGACACCCCTTCACGATCAAGTTCACCACATAGCATATTAAGCTACTGGTGCTCTGGCTTTACAGCAGTTTACCAGTGCAGTTAAGAGCGGTATGTCAGAGTCAAAGAAAACTTCCGCAGGAACTGGGCGGTGACCACTTGTGCTTAGGTATACTAAATAAAAAAGAAACTTGCACATGGGTGTGCTGAAGCTTCACAGGTGAGAAAATTTTTATTTGGCTGTTTTGGTTTATAGGGTTTAATGTCACAAAGCAACTCAGTCTCTAAGAGACACTGTAGTGGAGGGCTCCAAAAACTTCAGCCACCTGAGGTTCTTTAACGTGCACTGACATCGCATAGCACATGGACGCCTTGCTCTTTGCCTCCGTCGAAAAGCAGCTGCTATGATTGGGGCTCGATTTCACATCCTTGTGTACAGTAGTCGAGCACCCTAATCACTTCACCACCACGGTGGGGCAAATACAGTCAAACCCCGCAATAGCGAAATCGCTGGGGAAGGAAAACTCTTTCGTTCTCGCGAAAAAGGCCAAGTAAGCACACGTATTACTTTCCCGAACGAAAATTTAATTAAAGTCGCTTACTTTGCTCTGCTTCACACTGCTATGCAGGAGCTTCACGACTTGGGCTTCGCAGTTAGATCAGCTATGCATAGCTTTGTCGTCCTCGTGGTTGCCGAGGAAAGTGCGGATACCATCAAAGGTATCAAGCACATCACGCGAGCTTACTTGCTTTCCTTGTGCTTTGTTCTTGCCATCCTCGTTGTTTGCCCACACTGTCGATAATAGCGCTGTCACTGAATTTTTCGTGCACGATCAAGTCGGCGTCTGCACACAAGAAGTCATCCAACTGAACAGCATCTGGCACCATTGCATCAACACTGCGAAGCGCGTCCCATGCTTCAATTAGTGGCTGCAGATCATCACTGCTTGCAGGAACACTCGCTTCCAGTTCTGCTAAGGCATGCTGACCAGCCACGAAACCGACGTGGATAAGGGTGGCCGAAGTAGCAGTCCATGCCACGGCAAGCATCTCCAGCACAATAAAAAGATCAATCTCCGTCAGTCGTTTCATTTCGTTTAACAACATCCGCCAGATGAGTCTCCCACGGTACGCAGATTTGACACTCTTAGTAAAACCCCTTGGTCAAGAGTTTGGATAATGGACATGTAGTTCGGAGGAAAAAACATCAAGCGCACGCTCATCAGGACAACGTTTTCGATGTGGTGGGCACTGCAGTTATCCAAAAAAAGGCAGACGGATCTGCCCTGCTTTTGCATATCCGCATCAAAGGCTTTCAGCCAGCTCGAAAAATATTGCATGCGTCATCCAAGCTTTCTGGTTAGCAGTGTACTTGACCAAAAGCCTTCGGTTACCTTTAAAGCACCATGACGTCTTGCTCCAGACGATCCGAGGAGAGTACGCTTGTCGAATCCGTCCATGTTTGAGCAAAAAAGTATTGTCACCATCTTTTTGCTCAGCTTGCCTCCCTGGCATTTTTGTCCCTTCAGGTTGAGCATTTTCGATGGCAACATTTCGTAAAAAGAACCAGTTTCATTCGCCTTATAAGTTTAGGAGGGCTCATACTTATCCATTATGCTTTCATAACTCTCGTGCATTCAGGACGATGCTGCTTAATCATCGACGCCCGCAAACTCCCCCAACAACACCTTGGCGACGATGCAGTGCTGTGCTTTAAATTGCCTTAGCCATCCACTGCTCGCCTTGTTGTCATGCCCTAGAATGCACGCAAAGTCACCTTCTGCAGCAGGAGGCTTCCAGATAAAGGCATTTTGTTCACTCTCTTGTCAAGAAACCACTAAATATACTGCTTTGTTGATATCTTCGTAAACTGGCATTGACACAGTCTTGTTCTGCGCTCGCGCCAATCTGAAGTGCCGCCATGATGTTGTTCTTGACTTTCAGAATCGTAGAAAGTAAGCTGTCCAAGATACTGAATTCCTCCGCAATGTCCGGCTTCTTTATGCCTTTTGCAGCTTCGGCGATTGTAGACTTTTAGTGCCAAAAACTTCCGCTTTTTCACAGAAGGCGGCATGTTTCCAACAGGCCAGAAAAAAAAAACACTGAACACATGCAAGTCACGGACGAAACTGGCGTGCACGAAGCGGATGGCGAAATAACGTGGTCGGTGTGGAAGCAAAGAGAAAAGGAAGGGTTCATTGCTCTGGTGGTGGTGTCATCAAAAGACATCACATGCATGCGTAGTTGCCAACAGATAGGTTAGCAAAAACCCTCTTTCACTGCACACGCGCACACACACACACACACACACACACACACACACACACACACACACACACACACACACACACACACAAAAGAACACTCGCTATCATCATCATCATTACCAAACCGACAAAAAGTAAACAGCAATGGCCGCGCCTGTGCTTGTTGACAGAAATGAACGGGCCTGACTGTCGGATGAGTGTACTGCTGCACTTTTGCCACTTCTGTGTTCCCAACTGGCTGACATGCCGAAAAAATGTTGCAGATCACTACCTCAAACTTTCGTTGATGCGGGACTGCTTTTTAAAAACTCTTTGCTGTTGATAGGGGGAAAATGCATTGAACTCTATGGAAGTTTGCTGGGGCCGCAAGAATTTTTCGTTGCCGCGAGAATTTCATTCTTGAGAGCTTTCGTTATTGATGGGTTCAACTGTATTCTAATTTGCAGTTTCTACTGATGCTGATGCATTTTCCAACCTTTAGTGCTTTCTTGCAAGCAAGTTTGTAAAGATATTTTTTTATGTAATGCATAATATTCAAACAAAACATTCTACATGTGCTTGAAGTACTGTCTAAGTAGTTATGTTTTTGTATACACTACAGAGAAACCGTTAAAAAAGTTAATTTATTAAAACTTCTTTCCCAACACTCATCAGATATGAATGTTTTTTCCACTGTCCTGAGAGAGTTAATGTCAACAAAGAAACATAGACATGCAAGCCAGGTATTTAAAGATAAGAAAAGTCATTGTACTCACATTTCATATATTCCGAGCTTTTTTTGTGTGGGTTCCTATAATAATATTTAAGCTTTTTCAAATGTTTTGCAGATTTGGTCCTAAAAGTTTGCACTAATAGCATTATCTTCACATCATGTAAAATGCTTAAATGAAGCAATATTTAAGTGTATGAAAGACCCTTCAAATAGTTATAATATATTGGCATACGTTACATCAGGGTTAATCAAATACTTTATTCAGTAATAATTTTGTCAAAGACCACTTAAGAATACCTGTATTTTCATGGTTACGAAAGAGTTTATGCCAGAGGTCAAAAGTTCATTCAGCCATTACAATCAAGCAATATGGGACTGCACAACTAGCTACAATGCTGCAACCTTTGACCCGCCATGGTGGCTCAGTGGTTACGGCGCTCGACTGCTGTGCCCAAGGACGCGGGATTGAACCCCGGCCTCAGCAGCAGCTTTTCGATGGAGGCAAAAAGCAAGGCGCTCGTGTGCTGTGCGATGTTAGTGCAAGAACCTCAGATGGTCAAAATTTCCGGAGCCCTTCACTATAGCGTGGGATGTTATACCCCATAAACCAAACCAAACCTTCAGTTATGTCCGTACGAAACCCTCCCCGCCGAATCCAGCAGGACTTGCACAGTGTACTCACCCTCTGCTCGGCCGGCGTCTGGCTCGGTGAGGTTGCTCTCTCCCGTCTCACTGTCCATGGAGGAGCTCTCCTCCTTCTTGACCACCGAACAGCCACCCTCCAGGTCGGCGATGAGCTTGGCCAGTTCGTCACGCGTCCTGTGCACAGCAACGCCAAAGTTACACCAAGGAGAAGGAGGAGGAGGAAAACACTGAAATTTCAGTTCTCACACCTTTTGCACGGGTAGCAATGCAAAATTTCTTGCCACATACACCAGTGTACTTACTACACCAGCAGTCCCACGTTTACCAGTTCTGCAGCGTTGTTGGCGCAGCGCGAAGCAGAAAGCAAGGGGCAGCTGTGCATATAAGCAGTTTCAGCAAGCGCCATATAATGCATCCGTGGCATTCTCTATGTCGCGTGGTACAAACCGGTGCTTGCGCCATTCGTGCATGGTGCAGTCCACACCATAAGTGATTCCATTGTAACCTTCCGCTGCAGGGGCTCTCTCAAAATGTGTAATGAGGAAGCACAGAATTCCTTGAAGTGCTTTTGTGCCTTTTTTTGGGTTCCCCAAGCACATCATCTATATGCTCACTGCACACTTTTTTCACAGCGGAGTCAGCCACTCTCAACCCTTTTAGCGTCATCACCGCATCCATACGTAATTTGTTCCACGCTAAAAAATGTACACCAGAATGGAAAAGCAGAACTCTTGGGATGGTGCGTCAATTTCGCCATCTGTGGCATACTTCTAGAAGGCTGTATTATCATCTCTCAGCTGGGCTGCCAGTTCAAAATCATTCACAGGGTCTCTATAATTTCCTGCCACCCTACTCTGCCCCCTGTAGTCATGTTTGAAACTTGACGAAACTTGGAATTTGTACAGAAAATACATGCCATATTTACTCGAAGAACCTGCGGACTGTTTATGAGCATCACCTGAGCATATATTTTCCCGCAGGGCACGCAGACTGGACTTAGATCCAGCTGCTGTAGGAAATAGCAGGACACACAACATGCTCCCTCAAAAATCAGAATGCGCATTCGTGAACAAATAATTTTCTCGAGCGGTTATTTTCTTGGCTAATTATACCTAGTGCAGGATGACTGGCTATGTGTGAGAGAGATTGGTCTTGTGCCTAACCTGTTCGCAAATTGTTACCGTAAATAAATTGCCAATCATCTAATAGCTTTAAGAATTAACCAGCAAGGCTGCTTGAAGCTCGCCTCAGACGGTGCATCTGCAGAAACAGAGATATTATGTCTTATACGCTGACCTGAAGTAAAGCAAATAATGTTTATTAGTCCAAACATTGTCATAATGCATGTAGCAAAATCTTTTCTACATGGAAGTGCCTGTAGGAAATGGCATCCTTACTGAACTGGCTCAAAATTAAAGTTTTAACATGTTCAAATAATCTAGATGTATTTACATTTATGCAGATTATTCACATTTACAGAAAGTGTTTTTGATTTGCAAAAAATATCACATTTAAAACTGAAGGAAGCACTTAAGCATTCATCGCACACCTTTGTAGTTAAAGTTATATACTCGACTAGTGGAAGCAAGTTTCGACAAAACTGCGCATGCGCCGTAACAATGGCAACAAGCTGCGCCGGTCCACAGGTGTTCCGCCACTCCTAGAAATTTGAAGTGATTCAGATCAGTAGATAGCTTTAAAATGAATTTTTATTATTAATATTGAAGTCAGCTTTCTGCTCTGGTAACCATTAGCCGCTGATATCACAACGAGATCTTATCCCCATGTCCTTTGCTACTTGCGGTGTCGGCTGCACTCTTGCATGCACGCCGTGGGCGGTGGTCACCGAGGACTTTTGTTTTTCTTCAGCAAAAATATTTTATTCGCATATTCTTTTTTCTTTTACAAGCCTTCACTGTAATCTGCGATCTTAGTGACGCTAGGGCTTGTTTTGGGCTTCGTCTAGAGATTACCAAGAAGGCCGAAATCGATGGCCTCATATGCTGTATTATTTAAGCATACAATCAGAAGCATATTATACTTACATATGAGAGTTAGCTTGTTTAGCAACGAAACGCTCCCGCATATAAAAAGGCGCATATCCAACGTTTTCTTTCGCCGAGTGCGCGGCGAAAGGGGGAGGGGTTAGTGCTGTATTGCTGATTGCTGAGCTATTGCCCGTTGCTCTTCCGGTCCAAAACTAAGACGAAGTCCCAAACAAGCATACGTTTACGCAAGAGCATATTTTACGACATTAAAGAAGCAGACAAAACTTTTCAACAAAGCAGTACGCCTTGACAGGCTGTTATATGCGTGTGTTAGTCAAGCTTAATTATTCTCGGCTGGTAATAATTTTTTCTGCAAAACTATGTTCAGAGTGGCCAAGGCCAGCACACGAAAGCATGTGCCACCACCGCAGTTTCAGTCCCAGCATCGAAAAACCCAACACGATTTGAATGCGCTTCATTATCCGCACGGAACAAGAGCCTTTCATCTGCTGCCATCTCCGCGTCTCGCCTCCCCAGCAGCCACGCGCGCGACTGCCATCGACTCTTGAGCCAAGTGACGTCTTGCGAGTGCTTCAACATAAACACAGTAAACATACACCATTTAGTATTTAGTGTGTGAGCCCTAAACTCCCGCAGGAATGCGCCGATTAGAGGATTACGCCTGCGCCCCCGGAGTGTTTGTCTACCCACCAGTAGCGCCGACAGCTGCCGGCTAGCGCTCGCCAGAGAGGGTAACATCGATGTTTCCCGCTCAATGTGCACATGCTTTCTGATGTAAGCAGTTGTCAACTTGGGGTCACTACTGTTAGCACTACACTCCATGGCCACATACAACCGCTAAAGCTAGTGAATGCGCGCTTCGTAATCGCTGAAACTCTAGACCTGAACTCTGCATACTTGCGCTAGGCCTACTCGTCGCGGAACAGGCTAATAGTCTGGCGCCGACTAAAATTTCTGACCTCGGTCATTGCTGATGAGAAGGGGGAACATATAAAGTGTGGCCGCTTGCTTTCCTTTTTCCAACACAGTTAAGTTACAGACAAGCGTAGCCGTTCAAGCCGTTCACTCATCATCATCATCATCAGCCTGACTATGCCCACTGCAGGGCGAAGGCCTCAACCATATTTCTCCAATTAGCCCTGTTCTTTGCTAGCTGCATCCACTTGACCCCTGCGAAATTCTTAACCTCATCCACCCACCTAACTATCTGCCTCCCCCTGCTACGCTTTCCTTCCCTTGGAATCCAGTTGGTTACCCTAAGCGACCATCGGTTAACCTCTCTTCGCACTACATGTCCTGCCCATGCCCATTTCTTCTTCTTAATTTCCACTAGAATGTCAGTAACTTGAGTTATTTCTCTGACCCACTCTGCACGCTTCCTATCTCTTAATGTTACCCCTACCATTTTTCGTTCCATAGCCCTCTGGGTTGTCCTCAACTTAAGTAGAACTCTCTTGGTTAGCCTCCACATTTTAGCCCCATAGGTGAGTACAGGTAAGATGCAACTGTTGTATACTTTCCTCTTGAGCGATACCGGTAAGCTGCTAGTCATAATCTGCGAGTGCTTGCCAAATGCGTTCCATCCCAATCTTATTCTTCTTGTTAATTCCTTTTCATGGTCCGGATCTGCGGTTACTACCTGTCCTAAGTAGACATATTCGCCTACTACTACCAGTACTTCGCTGCCTAATGTAAACTGCTGTTCCTTCCCGAGGCTGTTGAACATTACCTTAGTCTTTTGCATATTGATTTTTAAGCCTACCTTTCTACTTTTCCTGTCTAGGTCATCCATCATTATTTGCAGTTCATCCCTCGTGTTGCTTAGCAAGGCAATGTCATCAGCAAGTCGCAGATTACTGAGGTATTTTCCATTACCCTTATCCCTAACTGCTCCCATTCCAAGTCTCTGAATACTTCCTCTTAGCAAGCTGTGAATAGTACTGGGGAGATTGTGTCTCCTTGCCTAACACCTTTCTTTATGGGAATTTTGTTACTTTATGCAGAACTATGGTTGCTGTGCAGTCCCTATATATATCTTCCAGCACTTTCACGTACGGCTCGTCTACCTCCTGATTTCGCAATGCCTGCATCACCGCCGAGGTTTCAACTGAGTCAAATGCTTTTTCGTAATCAATGAATGCTATGTATAAGGGCTGGTTATATTCCGAGCATTTTTCTATCACCTGGTTGATGGTATAACCTGGCCGTTCACTCATCGGGTGTCAAGTTTTCGTTTGGCCTCCGATCGAGGTCCGACCAAATAGAAATAGTTCCATCAGCATCGCGGGGCCGAAAGCCCTACACTACGGTGATAGGCGACCGTTGGTCGTGATGGCATCGCTTCTGGTGTAATGCGACAGATCATACGTCGTTAAGCTACGGAACCTAACCGTGCAGCTCACTGACTGTGACTGTGCCTTATGCTGAAGAAAACATGCCTTACTCTACATCGCTTTTGTGCATTAACATCTTCATCAAGCACATCTGTATGAGGGATGACCACTGTGGCAATCGTCTACAAAAAGAGAGAGACATGTCATTTGATATTGCAACCTGCATTGCAGACAACACTCTGCTGGCTCCGCCACATATACTCTGTGACGCCACACGAGCAATTTTAAAATGGCGGTCGCTTCTCGATTCCGATTTCTATCGCGTTTTTTTTTTTTTAATATGCGTCGATCACTAGGCGCTAAAACTGCATGTAGAATCGCAGACCAGTACATTATACAAAACAGGAGCACATAGACCGACCCTGTCATCGCCCTTTTAAATACCCTAGAATCACAAATGAGTGCAATAAAGCATAAATGAGCATTCTAGGATGATTTGGAAGAAAGTTGTGGCTTATCAAAACTTGCCAAAAAAAATGCTCATTTTGGTGAATGGGACAAATGATATATTTTGATAATTTTGTCAAACAAACAGTGGTAAAAAAGCAGTATTACTGCAGAACTTATATTTTATCTTTCTAGAAAATAAAGAATTATAGCGATAGCTGCTACAGAAGCTGAGATATCGCTCCTCCAAAATGGTGACTGTGTCCAAAATTCACTTTTGAGAAATTGGCGAAAGATGTTTTCGGCATATTTTTGAATTACTAAGGCTAAGAGAAACTCGATAAAATGGGTTATGACTGGTTTTTGGTATGGATGCACCGTTCCCCATCGAGAAAATTGCCCCTGCAACTCAGAAGGAAATTTATTTCGACAAGATTTGCGATTCCGCATGACGCCGTTTCATGATTGCCGCTGCCGCCGCGCCCATGAAAATTGCTTAGGTATCAATTTTTCATCTGCACTATTATGGTTACGATGCTTGTACACAGCAGATGCGGCAGAAATCGCCTCGAGTAAATCGATCGCGCTCTTATCTGTCATGCCGAGCACCACCGGCTACGCCCTTATCGGCCCATCGCGGAGCGTTGGCACTTCATCGCTCATTGCGAATAACAGGATGCCGCATTGCCGCGTCACCTTTGCCGCGTCATCTCTACCTTTGTATGTTTTTGAGGCTACTATGACGCTCGAACCGAAATTTTCCGCGTCTTACGTTATGGTTGTAACAACGAAAAGTCACTGAACCAGTTAGGCCTAACTATGCGACCTTTTCAAAATGGCGCCAGGTCACAAGCAGTCGACGCCGGCAGCCAACCAGAAGTGGTCATTTGGCTCACATGCTTTCGGAGCCCAACAGCAGCGCGTGTTTCGCGCAATTTTGTCCCTTTGTTTTCCGCTTTGGGTGTTCGCTCACGGACGACAATCGTGACATGGAAATAGCCGGAACCAAATGGTACTGGTGGAGTGCTTATTTCTCGATCTGCGGCCAATCAAAACTCAGCGAGATATGACCTCAATTTAAAGGGCCAAGTGTTCAGATTCGGAACTTTGAAACAATTTAATGTGCGAAATAGATGGCATTTTTCAACCAAAATTTGCTGATAGTTGCGAAAACGTCTAAGGACCGCAAAAATGAAGAAATAAAAAATACAATTTTTAGACCGATTTTCAGTTGGAAAGACCCATGTCCCGCCTTAAGACCACAAAAAAATTTTGGAAGCCCTACCCTGAAAATTCCAGTTAGCTCAATGCAAGAACAAAATGTGAACATGGTTGGAGCACCTGACACTGTCTAGTACCCTGTCCAAAAGGTAGCTGCATTACATCTGCTATGGTGTTTCCATTGTAGAGCCTGATGTAGCCAGCGGTTAAATGGTGACACACCTTCTGGTCATGAAGCATAGTTGAATAAATAAAACTCACAAAGTCACCAATCAGTTCCATTACAACACTCATTGTGAACAAGACAACAGTAGCGGTCCTGAAAGGTTATTTTTTCTTATGGAACTCATCATCGGCCAGTGACTTTGACCTACGTGAAACTCAAACTGACAGTTACTGAATAAGTAGAGGATAAAAAATTCTTGCTCTAGTTCAATTTATCCCCAAGTACCATGGCAGCATACAGTGAAATCTCGTTACTACGAATACCACATTAACAAACTTTTCAAATTAACGAATTTTTTAAGAATCCCCGGCAGATTTGCCATGTTTTCAATGTAAAACTATTTCAGAATTACGAATTTCAAAATAGCGTATATTTCAGAATAACGAACGTATTTTATTTCTTGTTCTATAATTTTGGAACATCAGTATTACGAATTTGGCTAAAATTAACAGCACCGCAGCTTGCAACTCTCGCGTAAAACGAAACAGAAACCGCCGTTTCTGTGTGTAGGGTCCGTGGGCTGTAGCTATCATCATCAGGACATCTTGGACCAGCTCCTAGCGCCACCATGAAGCTATGGTTTATTACGCAGTAGCCAGCAGGCCTAGCTGCCTGCGTTTTTTTTCTTCCTGTGTTGTGTGCCGTACGCGATTCGGTCGTTCGTGCGTTTGCGCGTGTGGGACGGTATTTTTTTTCTTTTTTTGCCGTTGATTATCTTATTGCAAAGTTTGTGCGAGATTGGCGATGATATTAGGCAGCGAAGTGCCAAGAAGATATGAACGCAGCTGCTTTCACTGCAAGAAATCGATGCAGGGAAAAAGCGATTCGGCCTCTACAGACAGCTAGCATTGCCCCACCGACTGCCGCGATCATTATGAAAGACCGAGACAAGATTCTTAAAGCTCAGGGAGCACTGAAGATAGGGTCATAAAAAACTCCAATTTTTTTTCTTTTTTTTTTTATTTTTTGCACACGGACAAAATCTGTACTTTCATCGCTCGGTGCAATCACGCACGCGATGAGGTGTTCCGGAAAGCGGAAGGTGTATGTGCTGTAGTGGTGTAATGTAGTGCGCGGTCGTGTTTGCTGCACGCGGCAGAAGAAAATAATGGATTTCTTCAAATAAATCAGCTTTGGAGTTAGTGCAACCTTTTCACTTGAGGTTTTGCTTGTCTACACATGTGCCTACTGCCAAGGTACGTCATTTTCATACCTAGGTTTGACCACTGGCTTATAATTGCAGATTTTTTCATTACAACGATATTTCAAAATGAATGATTTTTCGCGGTTCCACGGGATTCGTTATATCGAGATTTGACTGTACTCAGAAATATAATACTCGGTGCGAGCAAGAAGCAACAGTTCCTTCAGTGCATGACATCTACGGTTAAATCAAAACCTGATGTTGCGCCTCTAAACTTCCACAAAGGATCTTCAAGAGGCTCTCTCAGCAGCTGACGTAGAGAACAATTCAAAATACTGGCACTCTATATGGCAGGCTTGAATGAATAGCAGGTCATATGTTTGCATCTATAGCCGGTTTTCTGTACAGCTGAACTATTGGATGTTTAACTTCAGTTCCTTTGGCGAAGAACAGACAACCCTGACAATGTGCTGATGTTGAGCTTTACAATGACATTCGACATAGTAGCTGAATTTACGTCTCAACACTTGTGGCGCACCTGCTTACCCCTCTGCTAAAGCTATCCAAATATACAGGTCAGCCATAAATGCAAGTCAGACCCCCAAGTTAAGCGTCACAGAGTCACATGAGAGAGCATAAGAAATACTCAAGCGTAAGATAAGTTCCCAATTTTGAGCAAACAGGCTGAAATTTGAGGCCTTTACTGATGTCATGTTAATACGCTGCAGGAAAACTTAGTTAAGTTAAATTGGTTCACAAGAAAGGAAAGGCTCAGCATCTGTTGCACTTTTTCTGTGGACACCTGAACCATGCCTTAAGTAAGGGAAGGAAGGAGGGTGGGAGTGAAAGAAAAAAAGAGCTCTAGTGGAAACTTAGTGCACAGCTCAGAAAAAACAAAGTGCAAAAAAAAAAAAAAAAGAGGCAGGGCATAAAAGACAAAAGAATGATGGGACATTACACTATGTGTTCTCCAATCAGTGTCTGAAGTCGCGTGCACATCCAAGGCGAAGATGGCAGAATCACACCGTGGAAACAGTTCATAAACTTCGCTCATCAACATTATGCTAGTGTAGCGTGGCAAGCCTATCATACTGCGTCAGCACAAACTCTGTCATGTTTGTTTATTCTGGCAACGTGTGGCTGCTGCTGCAGCAGGAGCTTAGTTGATGTTTTCAATCTCGATTCTCAAGACACCAAAACAAGTAACTCGTGTTCGTCAGCAAAAACCAACTCTGTCGAAATCTCTTCAAATGATCTGATCTAATGCTGCTGATACTTTGTCCGACAAGAATTGCATTTCTTCAACCACTGCAATAGCTCATGTTCTTAACTGGAAATGAGAGCGATATGTTTGCATGAGCAGCTTGCACATTTTTCTACCAGCACCCATGCAGACTGGTCACTGGCTGTCACACCTAGCTCCACAAGGAACCCAGCCAGTACTGGTCAAACTACGAAAGATGAGGCAGATGCTATAGAAATGTGAAATCGATGAGACATACTGGAAAATAAAGGCGCCTTTGGTAGGCCAAGCTTTTCAGAAGTGTACACCAATTTGAGCACAAGAAGAGGATGAGGATTGGAGGAGAAAATGCCTCTCCATAGCGGCCACAACTAGCTGCTAGTATTGAAGGCTGCCTGCAATGCACCGCTGCACAGCGGACGAAGTGACAAAAGGAAACATCTTGCAAACCATATCTGCAAGCTCGAAAGCAGTAAATCACCGCAAAGTGCCTGCTATGACTGGCACTGGAAAATTTGCCCGGCAAGCGAACAGGCCAAATCGCATTGATGAATGCCGTTTGCCTTTAGTTCTCAGTCATAATGAGGCAACATCGCAGCCACCTGTCTTGCTCATCCACCGTTGGTGCAGTGTAAGAAGCTGCTGGGGAACAAGTTGGTTCGACAACTTGTTGAGGGGTTAGTGGCAAACATTTTGCTGATGTCGCGGCTGTGTTTCAAAGTGTGACTTGGCCTCTAGCAGCATGCTCAATGACTAGGCTTGGGCTATAAGATGGTGACTCGTCAGATCAACACGATTTATGCCATCTTAATTTCGCCTGCTTTATGGGGTTTAACACCACAAAGGAGCTTAGGCTATCAGGGATGGATGCCTAGTAGAGAGTGGATAATTTTGACCACCTGCATAGTCAGATTCTAATGCAGTAAATCTGTAAAGGTTGTCTTTTTGAGTGTTCAAGTCAAATATAAAAGCTCTGAACGGACTCAATAATTTACAAATATTTTTTTAAAGATTGTTCCACACAACAGCTCCCAAGTGATAAAGGCATTCTTTGAAACCACTATCCACTGACGTTAAATACGCTATCTGTGCGATTGACAAAGGCGAGTGACGCCTGGCGGGGCGTACTAAGGTGTCGTCAGCATGAGTTGTGTTGAGTTGAAAAGGAAGAGGGGAAGCATTACTCTTTATCGCCAGCATCTTCAATGTTAGTGAAAATAGGTTATATACTTTTTGCATCACGGAGACGAGTGATGGAATACCGAGTGTTTGTGCATGTTTTCAAGTCAACAGATATCTTTTCAATACCGCATTTACTCGAACGTAACGAGAGTTTCTTTCATGATTTTTGGATCTCAGAGTCTACCCTCGCGTTATAATCGAATACTGCGATTTAGATGGCCCAAAGCAGCAGCGGGGTGCAGCCATATTGAACCAGTCACCACTCGGTTTTGGTTTCCGCCATTTTACAATGTTATGTTGGCAACATGGGTACCAGGAAAGCCAAATCAGCCAAATCCCAATCCATCCAAAGTCAAAACGCAGTGCTTTTTGCTTGTAGGCTCAGAATCATGTTGTCACCTTGATCGCCCCCTTGTCGCATCTTTCGCAGTGGATTAGCGCGGTCACTTACGTTGTTATCGCATTTCACACGATGGCAACGTACTGTGCACATTACGACGCTTGCCTCTAAAAAGCTAATCTGAAAGCAGGAGAAATCAGAGACCCTGCAGCACCTATATGGCTAGACGTTACTAATCTACCTTACGTGGGTAGCGGATGCAGCGAGAGGCAATTTTTAAATGTGAGCCTGACTGCAAAGGCTTCCGACGACATCGTCTGGGAGGACGAGAGTGAAAAGGAAGATTTAGTTTTTGAGAACTCTGCCTCTGACGACGACGACGAATGAGCATTTTCGATTAAACTGCAACGGCGATAATGTCTATTAAAAGTACTTTTTCAAGCATTTATCTAGCGTTACACTTGAAGGTTTTATTTTTTTTACTCGGCAATATACAAAGTCGCCCCTCGCGTTACATTCGAGTAAATATGGTACCCCTCTAACGTGCACCGGCATTGGACACAGCATGGGCCCCTTCTGTTTCACCTCAGTAGTTGAGTACCTAAAGCCCTAAGCCACTGCGGCAGGACCATTTTTATATCTGCCCCATCATGCTTTTGCCTGAAGCGACAACGGGTTTGCCTCAATGACAAACAGCAAATGAAGGGCATGGCTTCGCCTCAAAACATGACAGAGTACAAATACTACTACACAACTAGAATAGCACTGATCTCACAATTGTTTTATTACCCTTTTCCTGATAGATAGAAGACTATACTTGGTCATAAAACTGCCTACATCTTATCTGTGCAAGTCCTAGTTAGCTGAAGAGGATTACAGGTAGACTCTGGTCACAACATGAACCCTTGCCCTGGCCGTGTCTTACATGGTATTTCTGAGGGAAAAAACAAAAGGACAGGCCTGCGACGACGTGTTCACCCACCGGGAGATGAGTATCCAGGAACGCTCGTCGTCGGGGTGCTCGCGGTAGAGGCGCAAGTTGAGCTGGGCATCGCGGTGCAGCCAGTAGAGGTGGCCGCGCACATCGCGCCCCAAGGGCTGCAACCGCAGCATGTCTGCCTCGCGCTTGTTGAGCTCTGCTTTGAACTTGCCATTGTCGTCAAACTGCAGCTCCAGCAGCCGCTTGAGTACTGCCAGCTTGACGGACAGCTTGGCCTTGCGGTAGCCAAACCGCTCCAGCTCCCAGCCGTCCACATTGGAGCCCTGGTGGCAGAACTGCAAGGGGAGGAAGAGAACTATATCCTCCTCTTTCTATTCCAGCCAGATTCTCTGACACACTCAGAGCAGATTTCCTGTAATGCTCACAGTTATGCTTCCATGCATAGAATTTACTGTTTTCTTTTTTCTTTTTCTGAGATGATAACGTGTGGGATATCCTGTGCCTTTTTAGTTGTCTCCGATGAGTCCGTGCACAACAATTTGAAAAGCAGAGCACCTATGAAGAGCAAATAATGTGTCAAGAAACACGGCCCCTGTGTGCGCATCATGGTGCCCGCTATCTTGTATGAAGCTTAGCAAGGTGTGAAGTCACGAGAATTAGCCTGCTCACAACCCATATGAACATCACTTGTGCAATTAAACAAACAATAGGCACCATAAAGACAACTAAGTGATTTTTTTATCAATCTCTGAGAGAAGAAAAATTGGTAAGCAATGCAAGGGAAGAATTTGGATCTTGCAAAGCAAGAAACTTCATTTGATGACTTTTTAACCCCCTCCCCCCCCCCCCCCCCAAAAAAAAAATGGGGTGCACCCAACACCCGCCTTAAACGATATGATGCTATATTGTTAGTGATCCCCGTCTACCGGCTTCCCTAGGCGATTCTCATAGACGTACACATTCTGCTACCCATATATCCCTAATCTTTTGTGCTAGTATTACCTACACATCGTACAGCCACAAGACACCACATTATATAAAACATCCCCTGACATGGACATTACACCCCCTTATATTTAACCATAGGCCCGCCGGCCTAGGAGCAGTGTGTCTAAATAGGGATCCAAGGGTCCCGGGATAGCGATAAGTTGCCCCGACACACTGACAAGAGTGGCACTGAGTTTTTGAGATAGCTACATTCCTTCCAAGAAGAGCAGTGCGCTGGAGCCTCCTGTGAACTGGGGCGGCACAAAGCTCTGGTCGCCAACAAACAGGCCCAAGTTATGGCATCGCACCAGTGTGCATAGCAGTTCAGCGATGCAGCTCAAATTGTATGTCAAAAGGGGGCTTGTTAGTGTGCCACATCGCCAGTCGCAAGATTTGCATGCTCTAACAGCTGTTGGCGTTTGTTCTGCTTCAGTCCTCCTCTCGGCACAGTTATTCAGCCGCCCTTTGGTGCAGACATGGTGAAAGAGTACAGAAACACTGCGCTTTTGCCTTACCACACTGTGGAATTTGCAGTCCAATGCGGTTTTCCCAAACCGGTGCAGGAGTCTCACCATTGCTAAGTTCAAATGCGAGGGCATTACAGTAAAAATTGTAATGGGAAGCGCAACCAGAAAAACAAATCATGTTGCCTAGTAACATTATGTAAGGCTGGCGGCTCATCAGGTACCAGGCGCTGATGCAAGCTCTTGACCTTCTACATACATTCGTTCTACTTGATCAGAAACTTGACGCAATGCCTTCAACAGAGCATCGCTAAAGGCTACACATGCAGCCTTTTACTTACATGACGTATCCGAGGCAGATATGCCCCTTTCTACACTGCCTCTTTTTGTGCTCAATTCTCGATATTCAGTAACCCAGCAGTTCGTGGGTGATGACAGAGGTGGGAAGAAGGAAGGGCAGGGAATCTGTTGCTGAACAAGAAATGCCTGCTGCCACGTTTTGCAAACAAGGCTGTTGTGACACATTTTTTTTTTACGGTGAAGACAGCTGTATGAAGCACAGCAACAGACAAGCCTCACATCATCCCATATCCAATTTGCACAGCTGGCAATGTGGGTTAGTGGACCGTACACAAGATGGCGCTGTGGACAAAACGCCGTCACAGCTGGGTGAGACCAAGTGTCATTGCCAACTGCAAGCTGCCACTAGGCATGAACACCCAAGCAGGTGCAGAAAGCTTTGCTGGAGGCTTCGGCTTTAGTGTTATGAAAAAAAAAAAAAAAAGAAAGACAGCCAGCAGCAGCACAAGCAAGAGCGTTTGCCAACTTCAATATGTTCAGCAATATTTTTTTTTTTTTTTGTGACGCAACGAACGATATGAAACACATGAAGCCTTAAAAAAAGAGAGAAATGGCTATTAAATAATAGCAAAAACAATGATTAGAGAGATCTGAATGACAGAATAGTGTGAAGCAGCTCTGTGCAAGTTATCCAATACCCCCTGTCAGAAGGGCAATCATAATGTCACATTCACGGAGTGCTCATTGCTTTGTGAAGTGAATTTGTGCTGACAGAGCACGTGGATAAACGGTGATGCAAGCTAACAGGAAGCGGACACCTCAGATTCTAAATACGCACAAATCCACAGGAGAATCAGCTTTTGCAGCAATTTTTTCGAAAGAAATTAAACAAAACGATGCGCAGAAATTCCGAGGAAATTTCCACTGTATGTGAGAGCAATGTTGCTGTGGCTCCATAGTCTGAGCAATTGTTGCCGTCCTGCAACCAGATGTGCCGCAACATCTCACAGGAGCAGTTGGGGTCATGTGATATGTTGCTGGTTGTCACATAGTATGAATCAACAATTTTTGCAATCAAGTATATAATAATTAGGCAGTAATTACATGTCAACTTAGCAAGAATTAAGTAAGTACTGAATGCTTGTATTTGTGTTATTATTGTATCTTCCATAATTAATATTCTTGTGACATTTATGCAAATGCAAAAATTGTGTTATGCATTCTGTTACAGACAGATTTGCTATGAGAGTCACCTAAAAATGCTACACATTAAAAGAAAAATTCACCTCAACCGATTTATTATAGGTCAGGTCAAGCAAGATCTGACAGTACAGACAACCAAAATGGCCGAATGCATGGCTTATAATAACTTGCAGCCAGCTTGTTGCAAACTTAATAACTTTTAGGTAGCATAAATTTGATCCCTTAATTAATTTAAATATACACTAATCCTTTTCAACTGTAACATTTTACAATTAAAAACTGGTATCAAGGCACTGAATGAGTTGAGAGAGTTTATCACACACTTTACAACAAGTGTTAGTGTGACAAGCACAAACTCCGGCTTGACTCGCAGTGCTAACTTCAATTGTGAAGCGACGCTTCGAGCTCATGTTATATGTCAGTGTTGTAGTACGCACCTTGGCATGCTAATCCTTGGACTGTCTAAATTGAAAATGTGAGATAAATGCTCTACTCTCCCAGTACTTGGATGATTCTGCGCAGAACAAGTCTGGGGAATGAAATTATCCGATAAATGAATGCCAGCACATCGAACAAATTCAGGAACACGCATAACATTAGAAAATTAATGTGGCAAGTACTCCAGCAACGAACCAAAATCAAATACCAAACCTTTTCAGCCAGCTGTTGACTAGGCAGGGTGCACCCCCCCCACCCCCCCCCACCCACCAAAAAGAAAAATTTCAAGCCCTTCTACCAACAAGTTACGTAGCTTAGACTACAAATATGCTACTACTGCTACTACGCTCAAAAATCATTAGGGAAAAATGACCAGGCTATCATTCCGAAGGCATGTTTATTTTATTTTGTCACGTGAGAAAAGGAAAGTAAGCATCATTAATTCACACTACCAATCAACACACAGAGAGTAAAGAGATAATTCTTGCACCATCACGTTGCTCAATCATTTCCAATGGGACACTTCTACAGCTCTAACTCACTAGTTCAGAGCTCTAAACAAGCAGTAATAAAAGACGTCTGGCCTCATTATAAGCAGGTTTCAGAACACAATACTTTCACCACCTGATACGTGCAAACCACTTTGCAATTTTGGATGCCATCCCATCCAAAATATAGCCAACAAGGTTTCAAAAGTTTGGCCTCAGGTATGCATAGCCACTGAACAACTGTGGCCCATGATACCAGCTTGAAATTGGCTTCACACAGCTACATCCAAGGGAGGCTTGAATGTAAAATTAGATGGGGCACAGTCCCATTAGAGTCAAGGATAATACTTCAAAGAAATGTGCAACACTGGGTAACCTGCTGTGCCTCATACTAAAATATGGTGAGGACAAGACCGGACAGGCAGACCTTGATGAGAGCTTTCTCCCAGCGGTCACGCTGCACCCTCCGGTTGGCCTTCCGCAGAAGATGTACATGCAGGTCAATTAGGGTTTGGTCCACTGCACATAGAAAAGCGGAAGAAAAGTGAGGAACGCTGACACTAACCACAACTACACTCTCATATGATTATTTTAAGAGATACAATGGGAATGTCGACGATAGCCTGCACATCACTGCACATGCATCTGCTAGTGGCTGTCAGCGAGTGCTTCATGCTTTGGCAAGTGGCCTGTCAGACTTCGGTCACCCTTGTGGTCAAGATAGCGCATGAGAAAGGTTCAGCTCAGGCTCTCGTGTCCAACTTGACAGCGCAGAGCATGCAACCGCCACTCAGAAATCCTCTGTTCTAGAGAGTACCATGCTGATGCCAGGCATGCACAAGTTTCTGACACTCTTACACTTTGTAACTGAACATGTCACAACTGTGCACGTGGTTTATTGCAGAGCAACATAACAATGCTCTTGCGAATTATATTATGCGGGACCAAGCTGCTTTTTCTTTTTTTTTTTTTCTCAGAAAATTTTTTGAACGTGTCAATGCTTCACGTCATCGTCATGAGCAGAAGCCTGACTACAACCACCACAAGACAAAGGCCTCTCCCACACTCTTCCAATTAACCTGGTCCTGTGCCAGCTGGGCCCACCTAACGCCCACAAACTTCCAATCCCATGCGCCCACCTAACTTGCTGTTGATCAACTTCAGCCTCGCCCAGCTGTCTGCTAGCATTCCTGGTTAGCTTGGCAGAGCAACTGCCCCGATGAGCGGTAGTCCGGGGTTTCAACCCCAGATCAGAACGAATTGTTCTTAAACATGTGAAGTTCTGCGAAGGCTTCCTTTGTGGCTGTATGCCTGCGCCTACCCGGATGCTAACAGGTAACTGCTTTCATGTTTATAAAGTTGAAGACTAACCCTAAAAACATTTCATCCTCACCACTAAATGCTAAATAATATCTGTGACGCTGTTCATGAACAAGAGGAGGAAGCTGCAAAAAAATCAAGACCAGAATAAAAGCACAAAAGATTGCATCTCAACTGCCTGTCCTATGTGCCTGCATAAATGTTGGCCATGTTTTTCCTGTTACGGGGCTTTGAGCTGTTGAAGTATGTTTTGTGGCTCTTTAAACGATGTTTCTCATGTGCTTACTGCATGGTACTGTCAAAGAGAAATGCGTGGACATGGTAATGTAACGGGTGCCTCTTTTCATTTCATTAGTGGCGCACGGACAAAAGTCTCGCAGTTACAGAAGCACAATACAAGCCCAGTGCCACCTGTCGAAATATCGAACTGCAACATTTACAGTGGTAAACACTGAGGCAGAAGTATGAAGACAAAACTGTATGCACATGGGCTATGCTTGTTTAAAAGGGATAGTGTCCGATGAAGGGTACGTTATTATTCCACTAGCGATTTCAAAGACTGTGCATCATCAGTAACGAATAAATAAAGCATAAAGAGCAGAGATATGTCATACCAGTGTCGTACCGTTCTATCCCTATTAAAAAAATAACTGAAAAGCTTTCAGGCATAACAAAATAAGTGAACAGCTGCAGTTCCCCAACGGTTTCAATTTGGTTAGCGGAAAGAGCAATTTGGGCTTGGTTCTGCAACGATGTCAACAGAAAAGAAAGCAGGGAAAGGCAGGGAGACGCACACGAGTCTCCATTTTCAATAATGTTTGCTTTAATGGCGCAATGGACCTATATACACTTTCTGAATAGGAGCAAATTGAGAACAACCAACACAATACGCATTTATGCGAAGAAACCTTTAAAAAACATTTTGCTTTTTTTGTATTGCATATGTGCTAAAGGAACACCGATGATATAGAGAAGTTTGGCTGTGCCAATAGGTCGCTGCGTCCGATTCACCAAAGAGAACACTTTCAAAAAAAAAAAAAAAAGAGCCTTTATAAGCTAGAAAAGGAACAGCTGCTGCCCTCTCCTGCCCATTTCTCAAGTGAAATGGGTGAGTTGACACCAACTTATGGGGGGGAGATCCCGAAGGCTACATTGGACCACATCAAAAGTCACTCCAAAACAGTGGTAAGCTGTCCGTTTCAGCAAGGTTGTCAGGAGTTTGAATTGATTGGTGAGAAGGCATTCAAGCTTGATTTTCTTGGCTTCCATCTTTTGCTGCCAGGCAAATCTCTACACTGCTGGAAAGAGCCAGAGAATAAGTTTTAGGGAGTGAGCTCTGAGCTATTAGCTCGTTCCTCAGTTCCACGCCGACCACAGAAATGTCGGCATCACACCTCACGTACACAAAAGGAGGCTGGCTGAAATGGAAAAAGAAAGTCGTGACGAGGGGGTGGAGGCATGTGCAATTCGAGGGTCATTCCACGAGAGGCTGAAAGGCGACCATGATAGAGGGAAGTTATGATGAGAGCCGAAGAATGCACCCCTGGATGTTGGACGACACAGGCAGAACCAGGAAAATGACTACCATGGAAAAAGCAGGTTATGGCGAGGGTGGAAGAATGTGCAACCAGACAGTGGTCTGCTACGGGTGTGACCGCAGAGATTGGTTGTCGTGAGAAGAACCAGGAAAATACCTAGCATGGAGTTAGGAAACTATAGCAAGGATGCAGGAATATGCAAATGAAGAGTGCATCAAGCCGCATGTGACGTAGCTTTAAGATGCATGTGAAATGGGCTTGCTGCTTAGGAGGCATGGACGTGCAGCGCAGGCCCCCAAAGAGAGCGCTCACTCAGGTGGTACATACATTTTTACCCTCCCTGGCATTCTACTAGTATTTAACCAACACTCCATGCTATGCTCCCCTGCAAACAAGGCATTCTGTGGTTCTCAAATTGTGGGGCATAACACACTGAAGTGGGGTATATGAGAAACACATTAGTATGAAGGGGAGGGGGGGGAGCTTTTAAAGTGGTATTTACACGAGAGAGAACCCCAGAGCTCTTCAGTACTACCAGTTGCGAAACTTCCCATAGGGCCCATGTATCAAAAAACAGCGGTTTTGATAGGTCAAAATTCGGGTGTTTACGAATGGTAGCGGCACCTGCGGCCATTAAAGAAAACTGCGTCTAAATTCCAAACTTTCCGATTGTGTATAAATGCACAATAATTATGAAAAATAAAATTAGTTGAAGACTTGCAACGGTAAAAATTATTAGGATAACAGCCATATAGTTCGTTAAGAAGGAAAAGAGGAGAGAAAATTTTGGTTTCCAAAAGGCAATGCCGGCAATAGCAAAGAGCTTGCATTGCGCGCTTCCAGACGGCGCGACAATTCATAGACACCCCAAAAATGCGTACCAAATTCGATCACTTTTTGAAGTGGAGTTTTGCAACTGGTATGATCCAAGAGCTCTGGGAGAACCCCACCCCTCCTCACCGGGATGTTGTGAAAATGAGCCGCTTTCAACTGCCGGAACAGGTTTCCCGGGGGCCCCCTTAGTGGTGGGAGGCTTTTTGTCTGCTGGCACTAAAGCTACCCTGGGAAAAGAGATGTCAGTGGCCTTCGCTCGACTGGCAATTTCGCGGGTCACGCGCTGCGGGAAGTGCGACTGTAGTTGGTATTGGGCGGTTGCTGGAGGTAGCGGAGTTAGCGTGACTGGGCCGAATGCGCGACCAGCAAAGAGTCAACTGTGACTAATAATATTTATTTCACTCACAGAAAGACAAGAAAAACAGCCAGATAGAAAATGCTACAGGCGACACTGTAAAGGTTAGCTGTCTATGCCGGTCTTGGTTGCGCGACAAGTTGGGAGCCAGCGACTTCCAGGCAATGTTGCAAATTCATTCCCACTTTGTCCGAACGCCTGCGGAAGGGTTGACGAACGATGCGCTGGAATGCGGGGGCGATATTATGACAACGGCTGCACAGGTGCACAGAAAGGGCCCTAGATGACCAGGATGACACGGAAACCTGACGGTGGAGCAGAGGTGCGAGAGACACTTGTGGAGGCCGAGAAGACACTGAAAGAATTGCCTACCAAAGAATTAATCGTCCTTTGTCAAAGCATTCGATCCTCTTCAAATGCCATTTTGGCTTGTGACAAAGAGATCAGATGAATTAAATGCATTCTATGACTAACAGATGTGTCTTGTAATTTACAGATTTTTCAAAAGCGTCTAAATTGTTCAACCATGGCCTTTTTAATGCAGAAACTTGGCTGCTTTGGCGTTAGAGGCAATAGTCTATCATTACGCTCATACTTTGTTGCATCGCTAAGACATCGAAGCGCGGGCCAGCACTGTAGCCTGTCCGGTGAAGAAACACTTAGTATATGTCTGGCATGCCACATGGATGCATTTTATGCACTCGCCTGTTCCTCTCATATATTGATGATTTAAGGTATACACTCCTTCTAGTGCGTTTCGTAGCGCTTGCTGATGACCTTACTGCGCCCATAGCAAGAGACGCGGTAAAAATGAAATGTTACATCAGGATCAGTTTTTGGAATGCTTGAGTCAGTGGACGCAAATGAAATTTATAAACGTTAATATAAAGAAAACAAAAGCTGTACTATCCTTAACTCAAAACATATAGCCATTTGTAATAACCCCAGATTGATGCTGGGAAACAACGTGATAGACATATATCCAACAGGGTGTCGTATTCTCAGAAAGTGTAGATGTGTGTGCCACTTGGTTTATTTTGTGCTCTGGTGCCTACCATGTTTTTAAGCCCTTATTTTTGCGCTGAACATGACAATCATGTGAATTTGGGTACAAAGTTCCCAGGCAACTTTATTGTAACCCGTCTCCGCCTTCCTCATTCATAATCCGGCGCGACTACGCTACCTGCAAGGCCGACTGATTGAACCCGGCTGCAGTGAAGCGGCAAGGCAGGCCGCGCAGACCCACTCTCCTAGGTGCGCGCCGAGCCTCCGTCGTCTGGCAACGGTGACACCCCTCTCGTACTCCGCCGCCCTTGTGAGTGTAGAAGCAAGGGAGGGGGCTGCGCCGGCCGGCGGTGCCCCCACATCCCCTCCCCGAAAAGCTCCCTTGTGTGAACACTGCTTAAGGGGGGACACGGGGCTAAAATCCAAATTTTGCCTAAAGGCCGTGCCTTTAAATTTTGGTTGTTTTGGATTGTGCACATATTAAGGAAACTTCACACCGAGTTCGCTTGTCAGCTGCGCAGTAGAAAAATGAAAATGATTTTTTTTGCGAGATAGGTTGCACTCATTGAAAGCATTTATGAAAGCTGATTTCAAGATGCAATGGAACAGGAAGAAAAGGCAAATTTTGAGCTGTGCTAACAGCGGATAGGCTGGTAAGCCAAAATAGACGCTTGGAATGACTAAAACGCAGCACGTAACCTTCGAACGCTGCTTTCGTACCAGTGGGAGCCTGGCTAAACTTTGCTCAACAAACTAGAGATAGAATATGGAGCCTAGAAGAAGAGACACACACCAGAGCACTGGACATCTGTAAAGCTGAGAACCGGCAAATCGAGGCAATCGCTACAGTCCAGTGTCATGTTGAAAAGGATGGAGCAAGGTATGCACCAGGCCACTTTGATTTATTAATTCAGGACATAGATTTGAATAGCATGTTCTGAAATCTTTGAAATCACTTTTCTCATTCTGCCCTTTTTGCAAGAGCACACCCGTTAGGAAAACTACCAGTTCCAAACTCGTCCACCAAGAGCTGCTTTCCAGGTGGTTTCAAGACTAGATAAAGTACTTTTTGGATTCCTAATTATTCTCTGAGAAGGAAAAAGTACCAAATATGTGGTATATAATAACAGAAAAATTAAGTTCGTTTCTACAAGTGGTCAGACTTTTACAAAAATGTCATAAATAATCTGCAATTGGCCTTATCCCGCACCTAGAAGTTATCTAAGCACCAATGGTTAGTACATCTGCATGATCTTTGAAATGAGTTTTCCTAAGCTGACACACTTAATTACTCTTTATTAGAGCTACAACGTGTTTCTATTTTTGCTAAGGTGATTAAACTTAGGATATGCAGTATTAAGAGGAAGATAAGCCATCTCTGAAAATGTTATCGAAATTGATACAACAGATCAAAAGTTTCCCTTTTAGCTTCGCATCCCCACTTCACCCATTTAACTGATATCGCACAACCCATATACATTTTCTTATTTTGCCTCCATCGAAATATGGGAGCCACAGCCTGGATCAACTCCAAGCCTTGGCACCAGCATTTAAACATGATGTGGTCTCCATGTACTGCCTTCTCAACTTAGGTAGTATTAAGTGGCATTTGTATTTAAATGACAATGCAGCAGCTGCAACAGAGACTAAAGGAGCAGTGACATCTGCAGCACTGTTGGCACTTGATCGAGCAGCTGGTAGATGACGTGAATGCTTGCGCTACGAATGCTTGCGCTACCTACATGTTTGAACCCTGAAGGAAGGGTGGATGGGAAGCCACATATTATCTGCAAAATTCCCAGCCAAAGCAGCAAAGAGTGAACTGCTTCCAGTGACTGCAAAACGAGGGAGACCGATACATTGTTGTCCTGTAGAGCTTGCAGTCATAATTGCAGAATGCACCTAGGAGATTGATTTGACAGTACTACATGCTGCCTTCTTTAGTGATGCCTAAAACCATCGGATAGAAACAGTCACATAGCGCGTAAATATTCCGGACAGCAAAGGGTAAATGTGGTGCCACACAGGCTTCTGTATCTTATTTCAATCAAACTACCATTGCCACAGCAGGGATTGAACCTGAAACCATGAAATCGGCAGATAAAGCCACTGAGCAACTGCGGAGGGTAGATAATGCGTCGTAGATTGCAGAAAAACATGTATGCTAAATAAAATACTCGCCAGGATATTACGCAATGCCTTGACGACAATTATTAATCTCAAATACTATTAGCGGAAATAAAGTAAGGACAAGTCCTTTATCCGGCGCTGCCATGACGAGCGGGGATGGATGCGTGAGTAGAAACACAAAAGCGTTTCGGGCTTTTTGATTTGCCCGCGCATCAGGAAGCCGAGACCGCGCAAGCGCGTTTCATTGGCGCATAGGCCACGACGTTTCCACACCTCGGCACCCACGGACACTAGTTTTCTTATCCGGCCCACAAAAGTGGACGGTCTTTCAGTGAACAAAAAAAAAAGAAAAAAAAGAAAAAGAACGCGAAAACTGCAACGCAAACGAAACGTTCGCGCTATGACGGCGAAGCGCACAAGAGGAGGTGCGGCGCCGGTATGGTGCCAAGCGCCGGTGCAGACGACGCTGGTGTACGCAGACGAGCGCCGTTAGGGTCACCGATGTCGTTACTCAATCCGTTTCAAGAGGCCCGCAGTTCGAGCAGCGCGCGATCTTGAGGCTGTAGCGGCGATCACGTACCGCGGCGATAAACACCGTGGATTCCTGGAGCTTCTGTCTAGCTGGCGGCAGCGCCCGTCCAACTCTTGCCAGCGGGAGGCGCTTCCGCTTATTTTTCTTCTTTCAGCCACACACCCCGGTGTTCCGGTCAGCTTCCAACAAACAGGTCTGCCGATTGGCAATTCCAACGCGCGATGCGCATTTAATGCAACGGCTGACGCCGCAACGGACCTAACGGCGATCCACTGCTACCACGCACGGGAAATTTTCCAAGACAAACTCGCGAAGCGAGGCCACTAATCGCGCTGTCAGCACGAATCGCGCGGCGTGCAGCGGCGGCCGCCGATGGACGGCAGCCGCGCTTCTTCACCGACATCGTAAACCTGCGCGAGTCAACTGGTAATGTTTAACGCACACGCGTTGCGCTGCCGATCGGCACCCTAATCGAAGCGAGAAAGAGCGTACGGCTGAGAACATTCGAAATTGTACGAGCGCCGTAGACCCGACACGATCGGCACGGCAGGAGCCGCAGCCGTCGCTGAGCCATGGAGGTCGCGATCGCGAGCGCTGCCGATCGCAGGAACGACGCTGTGCAACACTGCTTGCGGGACCAACTATTCGCAATGCACACACATGCGATGAGGTTTCGCGATCTACGTATGCCTGTCGGCACTGAGCCGTTAAGCCGCAAAACAATATGACGCTAACGGGCCGTAATTTCGAGAAGGGGGAAAGGGGGACTATCGGCGGCATTGGAAGACTGCAGGAAACCACGTACCGTTCTTGGTATCCTCGAGCATGGACTGCAGCTCGGAGATGGAGATGTTGACCCCGCATAATTCTCCGAAATTTAAGATGAACGAGCAGATCACCGCAAAGTTGGGGTCATCGTGACAGTTTTCATCTGCTCCCGTCGCCATTTTCCAAACGCTCTTCGACAAAGGTTGTGTCCATCAATGTTGACAGCTTCGAAGATAAATCTACCAAGAAAACAGTGGTTGCGTGGAACAATCTTTAGGTTTTATAGCAAAACGCTTGCTCAGGCATGTTTGCCGCAAAACACTGATAATTACCTAGCCACAAAGGTTCATTATGAATTGACAACAACAATGTAACCAAGGTTTAAAACTCAACACAAAACAAAATTTGTGAACTGCTTTATTTTACCATATATCTATCAAAATTAGCCTTTTAATTATTATTATATTGTTTTATTGTTTCATTAGAAGGGTACTGAGAGAAGAAAAACGTTTTGCAGTCTTGCAACCATGTCAAATAGTTAATTGATAGATAGTATGTATAGAACCAAAGCTCTATGGCTCTATGATCAAAATGAATTTCTGAAGCCGTTTTGAAACCTCTAGAGTTCAAGAAGGTTGCTTGTGTACCACTTTTAGAATACAATAAAGTTTATTTATAGCTTCAAATTATACGTAGAGATTGAAAAACGAGTACAATTTTTTCTGCGTAAAGATCAAGCGGAGAGTTGCACACACCGTGGTTTCGCATTTGCCTTGTATACGTCTGTTATCTCACTACGCTTTTTGCATCTACAGAAGGTCGTCGCCGTGGTGGTGGGGTAGTTGAGATTTCGTGGCGGTAATCGTTCGTCATGGGCACTATAATGAAGCAGGTATTGCAGGCTTTTTTTCCGGGAAAATGCTACGAAGAGATCATAGTGCAACACAACTTCGCAAACGGTGAGTCTGTGGCTCAGACAGCTGTCGAGTTTTCTGGCCACATTGCGCG
This sequence comes from Amblyomma maculatum, assembly GCF_055883805.1. Taxonomy (NCBI): domain Eukaryota; kingdom Metazoa; phylum Arthropoda; class Arachnida; order Ixodida; family Ixodidae; genus Amblyomma; species Amblyomma maculatum. The sequence continues at coordinate 149,048,571 of NC_139345.1, read as the reverse complement.
GTTCCCGTGGGGTCGTCTGCTGTGTCGGATGTTCTGCGAGAGCGTTAGAGGAAATAATGAAGGCAAAAAGTCCTCGGGAGAAAACGCCTGCGCATGCTTAGATTCAAATCGTCCGTGTTTCTTCCTGTTGACTTCGCGAACGGTTCTACGGGTCTGAACTACCGGCTGCCTATTTCGAGATGGGGAAACTGATGGAGGATTGACACATATAGATATATTGCAGCGTGTTGTTTTTTTCTGGAGCGACTTTCCTTTCGCGAAGAACCTGTGCGCCTGCACAAGTGTGCATTTTGCGAGTTCCCAACGCGAGTGGTGGCTCATCGTGTTCGAGCGATAACACGCCCGGGTGAAAGCATAAAAAATAAACAGACCGTTCTATATCTGTCATTATCTTTAGAGCGATAATGCATTGTTTCCACGCGCTTCTGCTGTTCTGCGAAGATGTAGTGCGTCTTCCTAAATGCCCTATCTTTCCTTCTTGCAGTGGACTGTCTGAAGCTAGCGCTGAGCAAATGTCTAGGCTATGGCATCATAGTGGGATCCACGCTGGGTGAGTGAATTGCAGTGGCTGCACAGGATTTAAAAACGTTGGTCCGGAGCCTGCCAAGCCAGGTGCAACACATCTGCTCGCTCGCTTTTTTTTTTTCTTTTTCATGCGAGAAACACAGATTAGCCGAAAAAAAAAAAGAATGAATGCTGGTGTGGAAAGGAGCACATGTCTGATCCTTTTTCCAGCATATGTTGCACACAGCAGCTTTAGCGATCACCGTCGGACACTGCTCTATCACCGACCGAATTCAGCCGTGTCTGTTCTTTTTTTTTTTCTCGCAGTATACTACCTGTGTTAATCCCATTAAATCGACAGTGGTCTCAGTTTTTTTCTGTCTGTCTAAAAATTCGAATTGTTTTCTTTCCAATTTTATCACATACTGTGGCTTATTGTTGGACTTAACATGCCAAAGAAACACACTGCACCACGGGGTGTGGTATAGCTTAGCTTGCATGAAGCGATGCATGCTGGGTACTCCGCCATGATGTTGTTGTTGGCAGCATATGAAGCAGCTTGGCACTGGCACATAGCCTCGTCTACATGGTCGCATAGTGTGCGCAGACGATGCTGGCGGGATCGGACAGGCCGACTGCGGGTTCTTCACGATTCCAAAAAATATGTCTGCACGAGAGCGAGAAAGCAAGGAATTCTTCTAGCGACGCTGAAGCGAATGGCTCCCACGGGCCAACGCACGCGAGATCGACGCTTATCCGGGCGAGTATCAAACTACTTCCCTGAACTAGAAATCATGAATGGCAGCGATGTCGTCGGGCGGCCAGGTCAAGACGCATAGTGCTGTCAGTCGTTCTTGCATAGCTTGAACAGCTAGGTGCGCGTCACACTGCTTTGCATTTCACAGTGCGCCCGATTTTTCGGACACAGCATCGATCGACGCGTACGTTCCTCAGGAATCTGCCGACAATTGCACGCACCTAAGGTCAGCACACGAAAAGCCGCGTATATGCTCGGTGGACCGTCGAAAACGACAAGACAGTTGCTTAATTCAGCCTGGCTGCACTGCCCGTCATCTGCTTCCAGCGACATCATTAAGGCGAATTAACCAGCATGCATCGCTTCACGCAAGCTACCTATAGACACCTGTTCTGGATTAGTTAGACATGCCTGGTGTTGTTTATCTTCCCCCACAAACCTTTTCTTTTTAAATATTGCATCGAAATAGATATTTCATTTTTACACCAAGAAACTGTACTATGTTTGATTTAAATCGCAGAAAGGAAAGGGTTTCTTTCTGTCTATAGTGACGCAGCGAGCATTAAAATTTTGATACTGTAATTTGTTGTGAGTGTGCTAGTGCACAAAGCTGGAAACTGCACACTGTGCTTTCAGACACCAGGTTATGTTTCCTTCCAGTCATGCTTCTCATTATTGTCCCTCTTCAGACAGCATCCATCTTCTTTATCCTCTGATGCACTTTTAAAGTTATGGCTAGTCACTGTAGTCATCACTATCATATTCTTTACTCTAGCACAAGGCATCAGAACGTTCATAATCACTGTTACTGAATAACGCAGTGTCACGCCCCTCATGTTCTACCATGTTTGTGGATGCTGGAAAGTTTTTTAAGTTCTGATAAAACTTTAAAAAAAGTTATTTTGCCGACTCTTATACTGTTGGTTGGTAAAACTAAAAAAACTCTACACAGGACGAGCCCTACTTGCCTGTATTATACACTGAGTACCAGAAAACAAATGACAAGCTAGACTCAGCGTATTTTCCTTAAATCGGACAGACTACCAAGAAGCATGTGGCAGTTGGACTCAATGTCGTTGCCTTAAAAAGAAAAAAGTACCATAATTAAGCCTGAAATGACTGCTTGCGACAACTGTGCCTCACCAACGTTCTTTGCTTGGGTCATTAACATGCACTGCAATAACGGTGAATAGGAGTTCTTGCATTTCGCCTACATTGAATAAACCCCGTCGAGGTGGTGCAGTGTTTAGGGCACTTAACTGCTGTGTCCAAAGATGTGCGATCGAATCCCGGCCTTGGCAGCTGCTCTTCTGCAGAGGCGAAAAGGTAGGCGCCTGTGTGCTGTGCGATGTCAGTGCATGTTAAAGAACCCCAGGGGATAGAAATTTTTGGAGTCCTCCACTGTAGCGTCTCTCATAGCCTGAGTCGCTTTGGGACGTTAAACCCCTCAAGCCAAACCAAACCTACATTGAATATGGCTATGAGAGTCGAGATTGCAAACTCGGGATCATCAGCCAAATCATGTGCAGACTGGATCATCATGGCATGCTATCAAAGCCTCTATAGGACATAATCAGTCTGACTGTGGTGCACCAGATACTAAATGTAGAATAGAAATAGTGCATACCATTGTAGTATTGCCGGACACCCACCGGTAAAAATGGTTACAAGCGTCCCCTGGCCTGGCGCCCGGCTCTCACAGGGGTGTGCGCTTTGAACAGGCTCCGCAAACCCCGCTGCGCTCCTTCTGGGGCAAAATAGTTTCGAACACTTCAGCCTGCAAAGGTGGTTCGAGTTACCATGTTTCACGGGGTTCAAAACTGAAAACGAGTTGTGTCCTGCACACGCGAAAACTCAGAATAAAGCCTTGAAGTTTCAAGTGCAAAACACTCTAAGCCAGCCTGTCGAAAGACATAAAGGTTCACCGTCACTGATGTAGTTCACTTCTCGGAGATCACTGCAGTCCTGGGCAAGTCCGGATTTCCTGCTATCTGACTTTGCTCTTGTGTGTGCATGCCTATGCTATTCACCGTAGGGTAATGGCTAACCAATTTCAACCATGAAATTGTGCAAAATCATTCTTGCTGTTTTTGAAAGTCAACTGAATAGATGACCCATTCTATGTTGTCTGACAGCAGTTTGCATCCGTTTCGTTTAAAAAATTCTTTATTTTTGGGGGCACTTTTTGGTGTAGACAATATTTTCATTGCATGCCACGAGTGCCAAAATGTGACCTTCAGGCACGTCTCTTGTTTTACAAGCTTCTCCCTTATACCAGCCATGCAAGTTCAGTCTTGAAAGACTTCAGGTTCAGAGTTTTGTTCGACCTCTGGGGTGCTGTAGTCTCTTGGTGGTGCCTTTTGCTTGTACTATGGCTGAAGGTGTACTCACGAGTCACAACTGAGCATTGCATTATAGTGGGGCACTTTTTACGTTAGCCTCGGATTTGTGTCACCTGTTGAAAGGCAGGGAGTAAATCCTTATCATGCAAAAGCAAGCAGCGAGCTTGCAGTTTGAAGAATGTCATAAAATAGTGACAATTTTTGCATAAGCATGCTGGTCTAACTAAAGCTCTGACTGCTTGTTAATTTTTCAATCTTCAAGGTTAAAAGGGCCAATAAATTGGTTCAAAGGTTGCTGGTAAATATCTTGAGTGTTTAGAATGAACGCTTTTGGCCATTTACTGAAATTAAACTCTTTGGAATATAGCCAGCAATTTGTTATTAATTTTCTAAGCCGTTTTTTTTTCTTATTATTTTTTCAAAGTACATGGCCCAGTTGGCCGCTACTTAGTGGCGAATTATGAAGCTGTTCTTCATCAAGGTATTCAAGGTATACGTCACGAGTAGTCATGACTTTAATAATGCCATGGTGAGTGACAGGCCACCGGAGGCTGCCAATCGCTGCAGCTCCAACGGCCGCACTTCCGGTAGATGCGAAAGTCGTCTGCTCGTGTGCCTGCCTGTTTGAAGCAAATCGCCATCGTGCACACGGTCCCGATTTACCGCGCCGTCACATCTTTCTGTCGGTGGAAGTCGTGCCTCGAGCAAATTGACCATTAATGCAGACCAGAACGAAGAGGAACTCATTGACTGTTCAATATGTCATAGGAAAAAAACTCACGTGGAGGAAAACGGGTGCGACGACCGGAAGTCGGCAAACCAAATCTTTTTTTCTTTTTTTTTTTTAGGCGAAAGCCTTTATAGCCTTATTGTTGTCGCCAACAAGTGTCGCGATTTTGCGGCGGCTCTGATTGGTCGAGACGGGATGACGTCATGTACGTCTCGACCAATCACAGAGCAGCACCACAATATGCGCGAATGCGTGCCTTATATGGCCTATGTCAATCAATTATCAATTACTGATTGATGACTAATTACTATGTGTTAATTAATCACTCATTTATGTCGCGCACCTGGTAAAATCGACCACAGAACAGTAAACGTAGAACTGCGAAGATACAAGGAACGCGATCTCGTCGCTGCCAAGCAGAATTCACTGAATAAATGCACTCGCAAAATGTGAAAACGTAATTGCTCGCTTTACTAGTAGCAGCATTCATCGCTACGTGCACAACAGTCGCGTAGCAGAATGCAGCACTCAGGCTTTCGCCTTCCATCACTTTAGTCGCCAAAGTGTCCACGAATTTCATTTTTTTTTTTTGCGTTTTGGAGGATACGAGTTGGGGTGGAGAGGAGGAGCGTCATTTTTAATCGCCCATATCTCCAATAACGCTAGCTCAAAAATTATTGGGGTGGAGTGATGGGATACCTATCGCTCGTTCGCTTTACTTAGCCTAGCTAAATGACATTCTTGATCCCTTTCACCGGTATTAGAATTTTGGTGGTGGTGGTTTGTGGGGTTTAACATCCCAAAGCGACTCAGGCTATGAGAGACACCATGGACTCCGGAAATTTCGACCACCTGGGATTCTTTTACGTGCACTGACATCGCACAGTACACGGGCGCCTTGTTTTTCGCCTCCAGCGAAAAAGATTCGATCCCGCATCCTTGGGAACAGTAGTCGAGCGCCGTAACCCATTGCGCCACCCCGGCGAGGTTAGAATTTTGGATGAAGTTTAGATATGTTTCCACCAGAGATTTCGATGCAGAAAAGATCAAAGTAATGAACTAGCGTGTAACCACTGCACGTTAAATAGTAAAAAAAAAAGCAGCTTTCTCCTACTCCCCGCTTCCTTTTCACTATGCCTGATGGCAAACCTCTCGAATAATAATTAAAAAATAAACTGTATCAAGCGGTCATGGTTAAGGCTCCTGGGTACCCGCGATTCTGCAAGAAATGGTGAATTTATTTATTTTTGAGCTATTCTGCGTTGCAGCGTACGTTGTCATTTTTTTATATACTACTTTCGTTACCGATAGGAACTACAAAACGATCGGGAAAATGGCTATTTTACTTTGTTAGCTTTAATGTGGTTATAAAGCAACCTGAAGGTTTTCAGACCAACCATAGCCCTAGAGAAACAGACGGCGCGCTACAATGCGCAATCAACGGATATGTTGACATTACTTAAAAACTGTGCTTCATATGTGCGTCACAACCAAGCGAAGCAAAACTCTTTCAGTGCTTTCGCTTTATCATTGAACCATCCAGCTTTTTTTCACGTCTGTAGCCACCATCTTCCCGCTCGACTGTCGCGCAATGGCGCTAGATACCAACTAGCCCAGCTTTCTACGTTTAGTTAAAAACTGGAAAGCTGGCTTCTCCTCGCTGCTTGTAAACTCGGTGGCAAAGGGTCCCTTGCTGCCACGAAAAGCTTCGGGAAGTAGTGTCAACCCTATATGCGTAACGTAGCCTCGATTGTAATGCGAGGAGCGTTCTGAAGCATTCTTTGGTGTTCCCCTCGGAAGATTGCATACCATTTATTCTAATTTCGCAAAATGTAAAATTTACCGCGCAGAAGAGTCACGGTACAGGGAATGGGGCAGCGGACTGCGGTATGTGACCTTTCAGTAGGTACAGAAATGCCCGACGTGAGCTTTCCAAGGAACCAAATTGTTCTGCTAAATTTCAGTTCGCTATGTTTTTTTGCTTGTTTGTTTGTTTTGGAAAGGGGGGGGGGGTTCTTTTGGCTACTACGACATTCTGCCGGATATATCCTTTCTTGATTGTGGTTCCACTCATCACTCTGTCAGCTACTTTTAAAGCAATTATGGTGAGGCACATGCTGCCAGTAGGGTTCGAATCGTACAAAAAAGGCACGCACCAACACTGTACGATATGCTTGGTAAGTGGTTACGTGGTTCTATTCTCGTAAACACAGGACTCGGAAATACCAACGGCTACCATGGAGTGTGCGTACACCGTAGAGTTTTTGTGCATTAGCATATAATTACTTTATTGCTTTGTATTGCACCATTGACGTCTTCGCAGCATATAATTACTTTATTACTTTGTATTGCACCATTAACGTCTTCGATCCGCCGGGGTGGCGCAGTGGTGACGGCGCTCGACTACTGTTCCCAAGGATGCGGGATCGAATCCCGGCCTCGGCGGCCGCTTTTCGATGGAGGCGAAAAGCAAGGCGCCCGTGTGCTGTGCGATGTCAGTGCACGTGAAAGAACACCAGATGGTCCAAATTTCCGGAATCCTCCACTACGGCGCGTCTCTACCCCACAAACCAAACCAACCATTAACGTCTTCGCAGTAAGCATGCGAGGTGGACAGTCATGCGTGCAGGCATCTCTGGCGACATTAGGACATGACTTCATCTTGCCCGATTAAGTATGCGTTCTTCAGCGCTGTCTGTTAAGGCGAAGGTTCCCGGGCTATGCACGTCGTCGTCAGAAAGCGCGTCCGCGACGCACACGCGATGGAGCGGAAGGGAAAGGAGAATAGGAAACGCGAGGGCAGGGGAAGGTGAGAACGGGCGCAATAGTAGCGGGCAGCCTGGAGCAGCGCAGTAGAATTTCTGATGTTCGTTTCCCTAGACGGAAGGTCATATATATATATATATATATATATATATATATATATATATATATATATATATATATATATATATATATATATATATATATATAGAGAGAGAGAGAGAGAGAGAGAGAGAGATACTATAAGTAGAAATGAATTTCCAGAAAGAACATCTACGCGCTACTTTGCCCATCGAGCTGATTAGAGGTTAAATAGAACCATGTTATATGGCTACGTTTGGAGCCTCAGGTCATACTCGACTCTCTTCAATCACATGCCTTTTTACACACAATGGACAAATAGGAGCGGTAGTCATCAGCGGCTGGCCCCGCGCGTCAGTTGTCAAACGAAGACATGGCATGCACGCAAGATGGGCACTACCGCGTGGCTTGTGCTCAGCCCCGAAGACGACACCGCTAACAATGCAAATTATTACGAGCGATTTTAGGAAAGTAGTGAAAGGCGAAAGCTTGAGTGCCGCATTCTGCTACGCAACTTGTACTAATTAGTAATCAAATAACTTAGTCAATAATTAATTAATTGCTTAATAAGTCATTCATTTGTAATTCATAATCATTCATTCGTAATTGATCATTAATTGGCATATGGACATATGATCGAGGTATGCATTCGCGCATACTGTGGTGGTACTCTGTATTTGTTCGAGACCTCTATGACGTCATCCCGCCTCAATCAGAGCCGCCGCAAAAGCGGGACACATTTTGTCGACAGAATGAGCCATTAAAAGCTTTCGAGCCCTTTCCCGTCGGGAGGCTCTTCCATTTTACCTTTATACACAGCGATACCCCATCTACACTCACGTTGCTTGGCAAGCTGTTTACACTGATGCGCTCCCAAGCGTCATCCATGCCTTACTTTTCTCAGCAACATGAAAAGGCAAAGGCCTACCTAACAGCTGCTGAAAGCGATCTGGGTCCCGGTGCAGGAGAAGAGGGAAGCGTCTGGCTCCGACGCTCTCTCCTAATTGTCATCTCGGGCGCTCTTTGTCGCATTAGCGGACAAGATGAGACCTCGTTTCCCGCGGCACTATAGGTACTGCGCGGCGCATGATGCGCTGCAACATGTATGCTCCCTAAGTGGCGATTGGGCATAAAACCTCTGGTTGGTCGCTTTAATTTGGCGGCTGGTGACGTCGTCCCGCCTCGACCAATCAGAGCCGTCGCAAAAGCGGGACACATTTTGTCCACGACAACGATGAGGCATTAAAGGCTTTCGCCTTAATAAATTGGTTTACTGGAAAGGAAAGACGCTGTGTATTTCACACTTGTTTTTGTGGAACTGCGCTTTAAGGGAAGGGAGAAGGCGGGAGTGAATGTGTAAAGAGAGAAAGAGCCGTAGTGGAGGGTTGCGTAGTAATTTCGACCACCTGTGGATCTATATGTGCACTGACATCGCGCACCACAGGGACGGGGCAGTCGAATTTTAAGGGTGAGGAGTCTTTAATGGCTCATACTGTCGTATAGACAGAAGCTTTCCACGCGAGCGGCGCACCTGATTGGTCGACAGAGAAGTGTCGTCACCAGGCGCCAAATTCGAAGCGGACAACCCAATCTTATTTGAATCGTTACTCAAAAAATAAATTAATAAATCTTGTCTTCCACCGGGGAATCGAACCTCCATTCCTTGTATTCCCAGCCCAGCCCCGGATCGTGAAACGCTTTTCATAATTCCCCACGTCTACGGGGAGAATGATAGCGGGATTCAGTGAGGGACAGATACTGCACCTTTTCTTTCCTGTAGACCCATTATAGAGCGCAGGTGAACCTTAATCGTTCAATGAAATGCTGGTTGTGATCAAGGGGCGCGCGATGCACCGTCACGACAGGTCATGACGTCACAAGGGTTACCTGCCAGCCTCAAATCCACGGGCGTATGACTCCCTGTCTTCCCCGGCTCACGTGCCTGGAGCGGGGAGAGGACACCCATTTCCGATGGAAATAAGTTGTTCAACCAACCATGCATATACGAAGCTCACCCCACCGGGTGCCGATCCAGGCGTCCGTGCTCCCTTTCATTTGCCGCTTCCTCCGCCGCACCACACAGGAAACAGAAGCACATCCAGATGTCTAGGAGGCGTTAGTACAGCAGACGTTTGAAATTGATTTACGGGATAGAAAAGGCGCAGTACCTGTCATAATTCTTCGTTGACACATGTACCATGCCGTAAAGGAAGGGAGGAATGTGAAACAGTAGTCAACCTCTTTACTCGAAGAATCATTCACCGCCACATTCTCAATAAATGCGTAACAGAATGGGGCACTCAGGCTTTCGCCTTTCACCACTTAAGGCGCCAAAGTGTGTCGCAATATTTAATTTCACAGAATATGTGACGTAACATGCTTTTTTTTTTTTGGTGGAAAACAATCGGGGTAGTCGTTGAATTTGTTTTGCATAATACCTAACATAACGTGCTTTTATTTTGGTGGTAAGATTGTCGTTTCATCTTCTTATACCAGTTTTCTTGCTCGAGTAATGTAATTAAGGAAGATTTCTATGGGAGGACGTGGGTCCTCCAGCAAAAATCACTGGAACTAGTTCCTCTGACTTGAACATTGGCTAAGGAGCCTACCTGTAGTGCCGCGGCGCAGCATGTCGGCTCCCTAACTTCACCGCGATGCGCTCGCCCCACTCTATGGAATGGGGAGACCTCACGGGAGACGACGCCCGGTCTCGAGGAGAGCGCTTGCTTGCGCTGTCCCCTTGTGACGCGCGCCTGCTGCGAAGCTGCTCTTGCGAATATTGTATTCATTATTTCTATTTATTGGCGGCATTTTGTGATCACTCATGAACTGCTGCCCTGCAGTCTGCAATAGCACGCACTCTGCTGTTATTATTTTTGCGACTGTATATGAAGAAGGAAAAGAAAATGCATGGGCTTCTACTGTCTCTGTAGCTGAGCCACCTCCGCTTCCTCGTGCGGACAGACGAGAAAAATAGAGGAAAAAAATGGCTGGTGGCTTAGCTAAGGGTAAGCCTGAACATGCGTAGAGGAAAGCGAGGTGAAATTAAACGTTCCGCCACAAAGCGGGAGGCATATAAGAAAAAGAAAATGCACGGAAAGAACAACTTACTGGAGTCAAGTCTCTCAAGTGCCATAGTCTCTCACACATCTACTCCGCCGGGGTGGTGCAGTGGTTACGGCGCTCGACTACTGCTCCCAAGCGCGCGGCATCGAATCCCGGCCTCGGCGGCCGCTTTTAATGGCGGCAAAAAGCAAGGCGCCCGTGTGCTGTGCCTTGTCAGCGCACGTTAAAAAACCCCAAGTAGTCGAAATTTCCGGAGTCCTCCACTACGGCGTCTCTCATCGCCTGAGTCGCTTTGGGACGTTAAACCCCACAAACCAACAAAGCAATCTCACAGACATCACAGGCTGTCCGACATGGACATTCTGGACGCAGACACATCACAAACCACAAACATGGCCGTCACACGTAGACACTCTGGACGCACTGCTTTCACTGAGTCTTTATAGACCCTATTCATTATCAGGTTTAGCTGGCGGCAGTTGTGGCAACCTTGTACTGCGGAGACGCCTCAGCGGTGGGTGGTTCGAAACTAAAAGCAAGCGAAATAATTTTTTTGACGCGCCGGCGCCGATCTACCGGTTTGCTTCCTGCTGCGCGCCGCTCATTTGTCGGACGCTTGAGACGCCATTTCGAACGCCGTCCAACCAGAGCTCGGATTTCACCGACGCCGTTTCATGATTCGCTGTAGGCCCTCTCTCTCTTTCCCCCTCTCCGATGTTGCGTTGTGCGTGCCATGGTTGCCAGTAATGCTGCAATGACGTCACATGAATAAGCGGTTAGAATCCTCCATGTTTTCCTCCTTCTGCTGCTCCTCCTCCTCACTTTGTTGACTACCACTGGCCACAGCGGTGACCGTAGCTCATCGTTCGGCTTCTTGGCGACGTCTTTTCGCGAGGCGTTCCTCGCGTTGTTCCGGGGTTTCAGGTGCACGTTTCGCCTTGGCTCGATCTTTCCTCCGTCGTTCGGCGGCCAGCTTCCAGGCGACTATACCACTGGATCGGAAGGACTCAATTTCTCCGCTCTTCTTCGTTGTTTAGCAGCAGCCGCACTCTCCTTGGCTTCTAGGTCGAACGCGCCCTCCAGTTGTGGCTGTAGGAAGAAGAAAAAGAAAATGCACGGGCCTGCTACTGGTTCTGTAGCTGGGCCACCTCCGCTGCCTCGTGCAGACAGAAAAGAAAATAGAGAAGAAAGAAAAAGATGGAGAGAAAGTTGTGCGCCGCAACAGCCGTCGTCCACCACCGAAGTGGTGGCGGGTGCAATGACGGCCTACAACAAATAAAAATTCGGTGGCAGGCTAACCCCCGCAGCAAGCGGTGGTGACCTGTTCCAGCCCCATCAGGACCAGGATCAGCCACCCTTCAGCCGCCCTGCAGTTGTTGTGGCTGTAGGAAGAAGGAAAAGAAAATGCAGGGGCCTGCTACTGGCTTTGTAGCTGAGCCACCTCCGCTGCCTCGTGCGGACAGAAGAGAGAAAGTAGAGAAGAAAGAAATAAAGAGCACTGCAAAATCTGCATTAGAATAATGCGAAAGCACGGATACTGCCGTTGGTTGCTTCTAGTTGCTTAATTCACGTTTTGTTTGCCCATTTTAGTCTTTGGTACTTTCGAATTGCGCGCAAATTCCTTCCTATGCCCTTTTCCCGGCTCTACTTCCGGTTGCGTGATGTCACATCCTTGACGTCATATCCACTACAGCACCCTTTTGTCTCTTTCCGCATTCACTCCCAGCTTCCTCCCTTCCCTTACACGCGGCTCAGGTGTCCACAGAACGTGTGGCGGATACTGCACCTTGCCTTTCCTGGGACCCAGTTATTCTAATTAATTACCTAATTAACTTATTGGTCTAGTTATATCTTTTTGTAACAACATTAAGGCACCCTGTATCGATCGACACCACTCATTAACCGTTACCACTTCTCAATTACTCACAACTTCTGCGGACACGATTTTGCGGACATGATCTGCGGACACGGTCTGCGGGCAGAAATTTGTGAACATAGCGAAGTAATGCTTTCGCATTAAAAGAGGGAGAGAAAGACGCACGCTGCAACAGCCGTCGTCCACCACCGAAGCGGTGGCGGGTGCAATGATGGCCTACAATGGGTAACGATTCGGTAGCAGGCTAGCCCCCGCCGCAAGCGGCAGGGACCTACATGTCCCAGCCCCATCAGGGCCAGGATCAGCCATCCTCCGTCCGCTAACCCCCCGCCCTCCAGTTCTCCGTCAAGCGCATTATATACACGCCGCGCACCGTCGTCCTGCCTACACCGCCCCGCCGGGGTGGTGCAGTGGTAAGACGTCCGACTACTGTGCCGGAGTACCCGGGTTCGAACCCGACATCGGCGGCTGCGTTTCGATGGAAGTGAAACGAAGAGGCGGTCGTGTGCTGTGTGATGTCAGCGCACGTTAAAGATCCCCAGGTGGTCGAAATTACTCCGTAGCCCTCCACTACGGCTTCTCTTTCTCTCTTTCTACTTTCACTCGCACCTTCCTCCCTTTCCTTACGGCGCGGTTGAGGTGTCCACAGAAAACAAGTGAGACAGTTACCTCGCCTTTCCCTTCCTATAAATCCTGCCTACACCCTCTTGTCTACGTCACTTGGTTTTTGCTCATGCTCCCGCACACGCCAAACGTGGCTCTGACCCGCGTAGTGTAGCTTTTCCCTACAAAATAGGGAGAACGGTGTGCGTCGCAACAGCCGTCGTCCGCCACCGTAGCGGTGGCAGGTGCAATAACGGCATACAGCGGGTACAACCTCCGGTGTGAGGATAGCCCCCACTGCAAACTGCGGAGGCCTACTATTTCCAGCCTGGTAGGGCCAGCAGAAGCCACCGCACCCCCCCCCCCCCCCAACTTCCTCTGCTGCTCGAATGTTTTAAGGCGAAGGCGTTTCTAGGCTCATGAAACTAAATACCATGCGCGAGATGGGTTCTTGTCTAGCATTTCTGTTATCTGCAATCCCATACTTGAACGCGCGCCAAGGAACGTACGTAACGCGACAGGAGTGATGTATCATCCAAACTCACACTTGCCGGAGAAAGTGGGATATATACTGCGCCTTTCCTTTCCTGTAAACCAATTATAGTTATATGTAGCACTGCAACGAACGCCGATAAGAGGCAACCGATGAAAGTCAAATGATAAGTGAGGAAGGGTAGGCTTTCGCCATATGAAGATACATAAGAGACCTTCTAATCTTTTTTTTTTACTTTTTTTTGTCCGGCGGTCGCAAGAATTACGAATGCCGCAAATTCTAGCGCATCTTCATTTTAGAACGACGCCTTGCAGGGAGTCCTGACTCGATATGGCAAGATAAATCATGCCAGGATTCCTGACATGATTGCCGGCTCATCGCCCGGCAAAATGAGAACAATGTTCGCGGCGCCCTCCTTCGTACAGCTTGCTTAGGGACGCTGTTTTATTGCGAAAGCAATACTGCTAGCACTTCGAGCCTTTGGCGTGTCGTGGCGCCTCCATACATGACCTTTCACGTGACCATGAGAGACGAGGCCCCAGCTCGCGCCATCGGATGGTGGCGGTGAGTCCTTACAGGAGCCGCTCCGGTGACGTCACGCCATTATCACGTGACCGTCTGACATCACGCCAGATCGAGAGACAGAAATCTGTGAACATAGCTCGCGCCATCGGATGGTGGCGGCGAGTCCATACACGGCGCTGTATTGCAGCCGAGAGAGGGCGCTCGCTGTTTGTGACGTCACGCTAGGAGGATAAATGGGGCTGTTCAGCAAAAAGCCGTCCGCCTGGCGGCTGAGGCCGCGAATAACCAATGTATATTCGCCAGTCCTTAGTCGCGGAGGTCCCAGCCCCCGTTTCTCAGGCCTGCGCGCTAGGAGCGGGGAGTAGGGGGCCTACTAAATCGGTGGAAATTAAAGTTTTAATCAATCAATCATAAATGGGGCTGTGGCTCGGCTCCTCGCAGTAGTCGGGGCGCAGCCGCCGAACAATACGCAGCCAAGGGTATTGTTTTCGCAATCTTGCAGGCTTAACCAAGCTAAGCCTTCAGCCAATTTTTTTGAATTTGCTCGGTCGCAAATTCATGCTTATTTTGTGCTGCTAATTAGAATGCCCTTCAAGTAGACAGCGCATGTACTAAATGCGTCTGGGGGCGCTTGCAGACGCACTTGGTCGGTTATATAAAACCCTTAATAACGTTCCCTTGTCTGTATTCGCCAAACCGGTCACTCCACGATAGCACATGCGAACACCAGCACAACGCAGACAGGGATAGTTGCGTGAATTTATCTTGCAGTTTTATGGCGAAAGCCTTTCTAGGCTCATGGAGTGAAATACCGCTCGCGAGATCTGTCATATTCCGCGAGATCCCACGAGACTAGGTCTTGTGTAGCTTCCTGCCATCTGCAATGCCACACGAACGCGCGCTAAGGAATGCCACGCGACAGGAGCGATGGTGTACCGTCCAAACTCAACTTTACCGGAGAAAGTGTGACAGATTTTTCACCTTTCCTTTCCTGTAAACTAATTAAATTATATGTAGCACTGCAACGAATACCGATGAGAGGCAAATCATAGGAGAGGAAGGGTGTAGGCTTTCGTCATTCAATCTTTTCTTAAGAAACATCTAAGAGACTAATTTGTTTTTTATTCTGGTAGCAATACTGCGCCAGGGGCCAGATCCCGCGACGGTTCCGTTCGGGAACTGGTTCCTTTCGCCGCTCCTAATTGGTTGCTGCGTCACGTCCGGCGTGACCCCCAAAACTTCCGAAGGCGGCTCCACGTTTTTCGCCTACGTCACGGGGCAGCACGGGGCGGGGCCACCGCTCCGAAAGGAACCTTTTTGCCGGCCGGCGCAGGAACCGCGACGAGTTGGTCTGCTTCGAGATGGAACCGCCCTGCGCTCGCTGTGGCGCCTCATGGCCGTAGTCGAGCGACGGCGCGCGCCGCGCAGCTGCTTGACTACGGCCGTGGTATCCTTTTTTTTTTCTGTGTGTGTGTTTATTTTTTGGGGAGCGCTTTGCGGGTTTAGTAAACTGACGCAGTAAAAAAAAAAAAAAAGGAAAGGCGAGACAACGCCTTCTACATGTCTCAGGAGGTTTTGCGGCAACACTGGCTAAGGCTGCGTGCCGATCGCGAAGCGAAGTGGGGACGAAGGGGTATGCCGGGCTGCCGTCAGAAGCAAAGGTGCTCTACGCGCTTCGATCGCTACTTTGCGATCGGGAGCTCTCGGCCAACAGCAGTGCGACCATTTGAATCCGGCAGTCGTAGAGACAAATAATTCGCGTCCGTAAGTGCGGGCTGAGTTTTCCCTCCTTCTACATCAGCGGAAGGGGAGCAGACGGTGGCTAACTGGGTCGAGTGCAGTCGGATTCCATGTGTCATCGGCTGCGTCCTGCATTGACAGCTATTCACAGAAATGTCGCGCATACTCACGACGCTTGAGCGGCCGATAAGGCTACGGACGCTGCCCCGCTACATAGGCAGGCGCGGACGCGCCGGCGCGGTGCCGGTATCAAGCAGCTCGTTCGTACTCGCAACGGCGGCAGCAACTCCTCCGTCAAAGAGCTAGCGTGATTCGGACTGCATACTACGGGCGTTGTAGACATCGTTCTTAGGATATTTGCCACTCTGTGCGAAAGGCAGAACTTACAAAAACTTCACAGCGAGCGTGGAAGCAGACGACGCCGCCGCGCGCGCGACACCATCTAGCGGCGAAGAAAGGTACTCATGAGCCAAGATAATTGCTTGGCAGTTGTTAACAGGATGCTTCTAAGAATATTTCAGTCTATTATTCACTAGTTTGCATTACTATGTAATTATTAGATTTATTTCGTGCTTAACACCACTTTGGTACAAGTATTTGGTACCAGAAAAAGCCACATGCTCGTGATGGACACGCCTACGATCTGGGGCCATCGCTGATTGGCCGCTGTATTTCCCGTCTTCGCCGTGAGGTAACGCCCGCTGCCTTGCTGACGTCAAATTGACGTCATCTTGAAAGAGAACGGTTCCCGAAAGGAACCTCCGCTGGATACGGCCCCAGGTTTCGAGCCGTCGCGTAGCTTACGGCCGGTAGCCACGGTTGACCTTGAACATCCGCGAATAAGAGGAGGGGGGGTCAGAAGAAGGAGATGAAAAGGAGGAAGAAGCAGGAGAAAAAAATTACTAGGGACTTTAGCGACTAAAGTATTGGAAGGCGAAAGCCTGAGAAGCCTCATCTTGTTTAGCGTTCTTGCCATCTGCAATCTCACACTTGAACGCGCGCCAAGGAACGCCACGCGACAGCCGCCGCAAAAGCGGGACACTGCCCACGGCAGTATGAGCCATTTAAGGCTTTCGCCTTAAAATTAGAGGCTGTTTGAAAGCGTACCCTTCCTAGCATATAATTTTCCTCCCATGGTTAGCCTCTTGTTCGCATTTGTTGCAGTGCTACATATAATTATAATTGGTTTACAGGAAAGGAGAGGCGCAGTATCTACCACACTTTCTCCGGCAAGTGTGTGTGTGGACAGTACACCATCGCTCCTGTCGGGTGGCGTTCCTTGGGGCTCGTTCAAGTGTGGTATTGCAGATGGCAGGGACGCATCCCGCCTCGGCCAATCAGACTGCCGCAAAAGCGGGACGCATTTTGTCCACGACAGCATGAGCCATTAAAGGCTTTCGCCTCAAAACGGGGAGAAGAAGGAGGAGAAAGCTCGGTCACCGGCAGCTAGTGCTTTCGCTCCTCATTCGGTTCTGCAGTATTGAACCGTTTTTATTTATATGTGGGCTGGTAGCTTGCGCTCTCGCGTCATACTCTTAAAGGATGAGCTTAAGCGTCCCCAATAATGTAGCACCTCCCCATCCATGGCCATGAGCCTTCCCATTCAATAAAGGACATTCAATCAATCAATGTAGCACCTAGCTTACACTGATAGGGCGTGATAGGGGAATAATGTAGCCGGCAAAGGAAGCTTCCGCCGCTGCTATCGCAATTCAACTAGGGTTAACCAAAGTTAAACCAGAAGTAATTTTTTCGTACTTTCTTTCATTCCTTTTCCTCCTTATCCGCTTCTTCTCTGCCTTCTCCCATGCCTTCTCCGACCCCCCCAACTGTACCGCCACTTCTCTTTGAGGGGTTTTACATCTCTCCACTCCCAACCTGCTGCCATTTTTTTCTCTCGTCCTTCGATCGCTGTTCCAAAGTCACAGAGATGACAGAAACCGAAAAACTGTCTAGGTCGGGGAAACAACAGTCGCAAGCTATAGCCGAGCAAATCGGTCAGAGTACGATCGAGCAAAGTTACAAGCAATTAGAAGCGGAGGCAAAGATTGAGAGTGCAAATATGTTATATAAAACAGGGAGGGAAAGTGTGGGCGGACTGCTTATAGGAAGGGAAGAGCCATTTCAGTTTATCGACGCTTTCGAGGCTGTCTTTGTGTGGAGTTCTACTGTATGAGTACAAGGGTTTCCGCCGGGAATCCTCTGTACTTTTGCTCTCTTTTCCATCGTACTTTCTTATACCCTCCCCGTCGCTTAGGTCTTTTGTTTTACTTAGTGTTTTTCCACACTGTGCTGCTTTCGTTGTCTCCTCCTCTGTTTCTCGTGCTTTGCTGTCGGGAAATAATTTGCCAGAAGGTAGCCGAACTCTTTTGCGTCTGTGCCTCGTGTCGTACGTTGTTTCCGCACTGTTTTATATCGCGTTCTGTCACTCCGCCGAGCCCAAAGCGCAACCACCTCGCTGCACCAACCCGGAAAACTGTTTTTCGTTGTACTGTCGTGTGCGCTCCGTGCTGGAAGCGGAACCGATTTCCAATCAAGTAGGTTATAAAAAAAAAAAAAAATATGACCTCCTCATTTCCGATGCCCCAGAGCAGGAGTTTCGGCAACTTCTTCGCCCGATGCGAAGGTTGATTAGATGCTAATTTGGCTGAGCAGTATAGCACCAGAAGAGGGAATGCGGTGCCTGGCAGCATTTGAAACGTTTGTAAATATACGCAGCCCACGTCGCCTCCACTCACTGCGCCCGTCTCCTTTATTCTCATAGCCTGAGTCGCTTTGGGACGTTATACCCCACAAAACAAACCAAATCAAACCTTTATTCTTACTGAATATTCGCCAATAGGCCTAGCTACAAGCACTGGTCAATTATATTTATTCTCCATGGGGCTCTCTGTTCTCGGCCTTCGTGCGCCGTTCTCTAATTTCCTCGGTTATCATTCTCTGCGCTTCTGTATCTTTCCTGAGTTTGAGGTTGAGTTGAAATTTCTTTAATACTGTCACATGCTAAGGATTGGAAGCGAAGCAAAGGAGGAGGTTGAAAAGAAGCAGAAGCTGGTAGTTCTAGAGACTGTTTCGCCTCTTCACATTGATATTGTTTTGAAATTAATGTCTTTTTGTCTGAATAGTAGGGCCTCTTTTCTATCGTATATTGCATATTTATATGTATTATCGCATTTTTTAAATCTCATATCGAACAACGTGATGCCAATTTCTACTGGATTCATGTGTGGCTAATCCACCTCGTTCGTATATGTTCCATTATCTGAGGACACAACAACAGCTCTCGATTCCTCCCCCTCTACCCCTGCCTCTTCCCCAGTGCAAAGTAGCAAGCCAGATTTTAATCATTCCGGCCAACCTTTCTGCCTTTCCTTTCAATAAACTCATTTATCTGTCTCTGTACCCACAACTAAAAATAAACGCCTTGTTACGTACTCAGTAAGCAACGGTTTGGTGGAGCAAGTGAGGCCGCCCAAGACGGATCCTTCTGACCTTCAACGCAGCCGCCGATTCGCTGGATGCTTGCTGGCTTACCACCGTTGCCCTTGAATATGGCTGAAAAGGGCAACGCTCAGCGAACGCCGCTAGCGGTGAGCAACTGGCAGCAGCATCGCGAGCCGCGGGCGTTCATTGATATTTCTATGACTGGGAAGTCTAAGGAAGACATTGTTGAGTGGTACAATGGATGGGACCCCACTGTAAAGCTAGCGAATGTTGTATTCTTTTTGGAAGCCACTGCGCTAATTTGTTTTGACAACCACGGAGATACACTTACTAGCTGAGACCGTTTCACGGAGGAGATCAAGAAGTTCTTCGGCGATGGGGCTGCAAAGAAAAAGCGCTCTGAGCAAACGTTGCTTCAGTGAGTCCAGATAACTGATGAGCCTTGCACCGCATACATCGAGGAAATTTTAAAGCTTTCCAAAGTAGTGAACTCACGAATGTCTGAAGAAGATAAAGTCGGGCATTTGCTGAAAGGCTATAGCTGAAGATGTATATACATTCCTTATCAGCAAATATCGTTGGAACTCCACCGCTGACGTGGTCAGCCACTGCCGCACCTTGGAAACCTTTAAGTTTCGTCGTATCGCCCTTAAATTTGACCGACTGGCCAATGTCACTTCCGTGGTAAGTGTAGATGCTGGTGCTCCCGATTCGATGGCTGAACTGATACGCCGGATCGTCCGAGCAGAACTGCTTCGAAACCAAGATTGTCTCTTCCGAGATGAAGACCAATAGGGATGTTGCGTGCCCTCTCTCCTTCTTGGACTCCAGCTAGCATTGCACCCAGTTTCGACAGACACTATGCTACAGTCTTTTCCCAGCAGCGTTTGGAACGAAGGGCCACCGACACAGGCGGAGTCGTTCGCCAGCAACACTACGATTCCCGCCCTTATCAAACTTGTACGCACATTCCCGCTGACTGGTGGCGCCCGCCACCTGCGTGCTACAGCTGTGGAATTGATTAAAATTCTAACGGTGGAATGATCGGACATATCTCTCGCTACTGCCGTCGACGGAGCATGCGGCGGCAAGACTACCGCCCCTGGCCCAACGCTTTTCATCGGCTCGACATTGAAATCAGTCGCCCAGTGGCTTCATCGACTTGGGATCGATACCAAACGGCACAGCTGCGCAACGCCTCGCCTGCTTCTGACCGCAGTATGACGCCTACACAAAGACGAATCACCTACACAAAGATGAATTTCTTGATTCCCCGTTGCATTGTTTCAGTGACTAGAGGTCACACCTCGCTGTGGACAGTTAACTATTCGGAAGAGCCAGCCATGTTACCTCGTGGCATGAAACTAGCCAATTTTGAGTTAGGTTTGTCGGTTTAGGTTGCTGCACTAAGTACCAGTGCTCATGAATAGAAGGCACACACCAGTGCAGAGACCGCAACCGAGCGCCAAATTTTAATTGGTCTAATTCTCAAGCATGGGTCCGTTTTCGATTTCTCCCGGAAGCACCCGCTAGCGATTCCAACTTATCGTATTAATCAGGTGACTGACACTGTATGCGCCCGCCCGATCAGACAGTAGCCGTGTCACCAACCGAACGTCAGCTAATCGACGAACAAGTTCGTGACATGCTTCAGCGCGGCGTCACCCAGGAATCTTCAACTCCCTGGGCGGATCCTGTTTTCCTGGTTAAAAAGAAATACCAAACGTAGCGGTTCTGTGTTGATCAACTTAGTGCCTTGACAAAACAAAACAAAAAAATTTATCCCCTTCCACGCATAGAGGATGCCATCGACTGCCTTCACGCAGCTAAATACTTCTCGGTTGATTTGAGATCAGGCTACTGGCAGGTACCAATGCACCCAACCGACGAAGAAAACATAGCATTTGTGGCACCCGATGGTCTTTATGAGTTCAGCGTAATGACATTTGGATTATGCGATGCGCCGGCGACATTTTAGCGTTTCATGGACACCGTTCTGCGCGCACTAAAGTGGCAAATTTGTTTATGCTATCCGGATGACGTTTTGATATTCGGGAAGACATTTCACGAGCATAACAGCCGCCTCACCATCGTTCTTGATTGCATTGAAAGAGCCGACCTTGTACTCAACTCTATAAAATGCCATTTCGGCGAACGCCAGACATTTGTTCTCGGTCACTTGGTCGATAAGGATTTTGTCCGACCGGATTTCCAGAAGATTGAGGGTGTAACCAGCTTCACAGCACCGAAATCAGTGAACGAACTCCGGAGCGTTTTAGGACTATGTTCCTATTTTTGCCGTTTATCCCCAGGTTCGCATAACATCGCCTGTCATCTTACGTGCCTCTGCTCAAGGATACACTATTCAGCTGGACTGCTGATCGAATGTGACTCTGCCTTACGCCATCTGAAATTCTTTCTGACTTGGGGCCTCGTACTGCGCCACTTCTGCTACCATCGAAGTTCACACCGACGCTAGTTGTATCGGCGTTGGCGCAGTACAACCGGGTTAAGTGGAGAAATATGGGAGAGGCCTTCGCCCTGCAGTGGGTATAGTCAGGCTGATGATGATGATGATGATGATGGTGGTGGTGGCGCAGTGCTTATACAGCGCCACGGCGACGCTCAGAATGTAATATCTTATGCCAGTCGTTCGCTGAGCAATTCGAAAAACAATTACACAGTGACTGAACAAGAGCGCCTTGCGGTTGTTTTTGCCGTGCGGATTTTTCGTTCCTACGACTATTGAAATTATTTTACTATCTTCACTGACTGTCATTCACTGGGTTGATTTGTATACCTCCGTGATCCCTACGGCCGTCTCGCGCTATGGGCTTTGCGCCTACAAAAGCAACTTCATTGTGATATACTTACAAGAACGGCCGTCAACTTGGCGACGCTGACTGCCTCTCGTGCTTTCCGCTCTTTACTGGTTGCGATGACGACAGCTTTGAAGACTACCTCGCGCTTATATCACATCCGGTTCCTGACCTTCACCACTTCCGGAATGAACAACGTAACGACATGACTTTGGGAGCGCTCGTAATTCATCGAATGCCCGTTTTTGGGTTCGCGATGGCTTACTTTACGAGCGGAATTTCATCCCCGTAGGTGCACGTTTTCTTCTCGTCGTTCCAGAAAATTTTCAAATTCCTGTTCGTGAAACGATGCACGACGACGCCACTTCTGGTCACTTGTGTTTTGCCCGGACCCTTCAGCTCCCACGGGAAAGATTTTACTGAATAAAAATGCATCAAGCCATTCAACGCTGTCTACCCAGTTGTGTGCAACGCCAGCGTTACAGCTGCCTACATCACGCCTGCCAGGGCTGCTGCAACCTGTCGTACCTCCGACCGCATTTTAGAGCAAGTGGGCCCTCTGTTGGGCCTTCTCCCGCGGTCTTCCAACGGTAACCGATGGACCAATGTGCGTTTCGACCACCTCCCCCGATACTCTAAGCTAGCTGCAGTACCGTCAGCCACTGCTTCCAATGTGTCCAAATTTCCAAATTTCTTCTGAGGTTTATCATTTTTCAAAACCATCCGCCTCGTTCTGATCAGTGACCATGGACAACAGTTTACTGCTGATGTTAGTGAAGAACTTATGTGCATGTAATTTCGTCATTCAACGCCGTACCAGCCCCAAACGAACGGCCTCTTTGAACGCACCAACTGTACTCTCACCACTATGCTGTCAATGTAGTGCGTCGATTCCCATCATAAGAACTGGGATGGCGTCCTCCCTTTTGTTACTACGCATATAATGCAGCGCAGCATGAGACTACTGGCTACATTCCATTCTACCTTCTCTACGCTCGCGTTCCCCGCCGCTCTCTTGATATCCTCCTACTCTTCACCTTCCACGACGACCCTTCTATCGCCGCTACTCCCGAGCTGAAGAAGCTCGCCGCCTTGCTCGTATCAGCATTACTGGCACACAGGCTCGCTCCAAGGAACGTTACGACAGCCGACGCCCGCGTGTCTGCTATGCAACTGGCGATTTAGTGTGGCTGTGGACACTGCTGCGCAAGCGTGGCTTATCCCAGAAACTCCCGTGCCACTATCTTGGAGCGTCTGAGTGAGTTGAGCTATCTTATATCACGCCGTACTGAAAGCGGCCGATGCTCACGGACGACGCAAATGGTCCATGTCGTTCAGCTCAAAACGTTTAATCCCAGGCAGTCTGTTTAACTCGCAAAAGGGAATATTGTTGGGCTAGTTGGTTCATGACTTAGAACAAAACAGCGCGAAACCACGGGACGACAGGAAAGAAGCACAGACGCGAGCGCCGACTTTCAACTGAGTGCATTTCGGGCAAAAATGCAAATACGAAAGGCAAGCAGAAAAAATCACAGAATTACAAAATATCACAAAATTACCGCTGATATCATTTGTAATTATCTACAAAGGCTATTTCTTTCCTCGATAAGGGAGGAGATGGTTCGCTCAGACACTAGGGAAGTGCCTGACGGAAGAGAACTTCAGTTCCTCGACACAAGGCTCTTGTTTGATGAGTTGCATTTCACGGAAAGGGTTATTGCCCTATTCATCAGCACACTCCAAAGTGGTGAAACGTGGAGTAGCTGTGAGTGCTTTCAGGAATGCTCTCGGCAGGTCGTGCCACCACTGCATCTTCGAAAGTGTCGAGGCGCAAGCTCAAAGGCTGCTGGCTACCCTATGGACGTCTATAACAGCTTATGCTTCCAGCTTTTGAATGAAAAGGGAACCTCTTGGAGGGAAAGGGAACCTCCAAACCTTTTTAACGAAGTTCGGTGGAGACAGCTTCGGTCCCCTCCTCTTTCCAGCCCCCAACAAACAGCTCGCGTTGTGCGAAAAGTGAATTGGGAAAAGCGAAAACAAGTTGAATGCACTACTAAGCACATGACGCAGTTTGTAGAATGTAAAAGCAAGGTGATTTATGAAATCCCTCTGTCTTGCAGTGCCACATACGTCGGCCGGACCGGGCGATGCATAAGTGACAGATTAAGAGAGCGAACGAATGACGGGAGGACTAGCAGAGCTATCACTCTTGCAAAACACGTGTCTACATGTTGGTGCATTCCTTAGTTCGGGAAGTTCAAAGTGCTGGGCGCGTATAATAGCCAGCTAGAACGGGAGCTTTACGAAGCCTTTGTTATCCATGACAGGGGGGAAAATTGTCTGAGCGAATCATCTCTTCACTTATCCAGGAAAGGAAAGAAAAAACCTTTTTCGATAATGACTAATGATATGATAATGACTAATGAGCAGAACCTGAACAGCATAGCCTCCTGGTGCCAAACCTGGCAACTTGGCCTGAACACCAACAAATGTTACCAGGTAACATTTACTAAGTCTAAGATTCCTAATGAACCTACCTACAAACTAGGTGATACCACACTCAGCACGGCAAATGAAGTAAAATATCTAGGAGTCCTACTAACTGCTGATCTGTCCTTTTCAAATCATTGATATGAGCGTCAAAAAAAAGCTGGGAAAATGCTCAACCTACTCATACGGACCCTTGGAACTGCTCCTCAGATCCTTAAAAGTACTGCCTACAAGTCACTGGTAAGGCCTCAACTGGAATATGCGTCTGCAGTATGGGATCCGCATCAGCGGTACCTGATTGATAAATTAGAAGCTACACAAAACCGCGCAGCCAGATTTATATCAAGGCAGTATTCCAGACATGCCAGCATAGCACAGATAAAGAAACACATAGAACTCGAACCGCTACAGATAAGGCGCCAGAAGCAAAGGCTCAAACTTCTGCACTCAATATACACCGACACAACAGGCATCGATAAGGAAAAGTACCTAAAAACAGCCCACTATATTTCTAACAGGACAGACCACAGTTTTAAAGTACGGAAAATGGCGTGTAAAACGAACTACAAAAAGTACTCATTTTTCCCACGTACTATTTCTGAATGGAACAAGTTGCCAGCTGATGTGAATGTAGACCGAGATGTATTTTTACGGCTAATCAATGATTTGTGATTTTACTGTTCCTTCAAACTATTATTGTTGACCGAATGCACTGTTGTTCCCCTTGTATTTTTCTTAATTCATTACTCCTTTGTCTACCCCCCCCCCCCCCCCGCCCCCCTTTTTTTGTTCGTTCTCTCGTGTGATTTTTTTTTTTTTTTTTTATCTGCTCGTCACTTTAATGTTGTACCCACTCCCTTGCTATAATGCTTCGGCGCTGCAGGGTGTACTGAATATAAATAAACAAATAGATATCAGCAGTAATTTTGCGATATTTTGCAATTCTGTGATTTTTGTGATTTATTCTACTTGCCTTCCGTATTTGCAATCTTGCACGAAATACACTCAGTTGTAAGTCAGCGTTCGCGTTTGTGCTTCTTTCCTGTCGTCCCGTGGTTTCGCGCTGTAACTCGCCCTCGGGGCTTCGTCTGCGAGGGTCCGGGAAGTCGGAAGCGAAGAGAAGAAAGAAGACCTTGAAGAGATGAAGGAGAAGCTAATGGACATTCGGGCTCTCGGTTCCTCCAACTAAAAATAAACGCATTGTTACGTACTCAGTGCGTATCAATATATAAGATGAATCTTGGTCATATGGAATGGATAACCGGGAACTGACAGACTCTTCAGTGTTTGCAGGGATCGCCAGTCATCTCGCATTGCTCTGATCAGGCCGCCCAGGGAGCCACACTTGGCAAATAATATTTGCATGTAAGTCCGTTGCTAGGGCAATGGTAGCTCAGGCGGTAGGGTTCGATTTCGAAGCGTCCAGTAGACAAGAAGTTACGCGTGACGTGTAAGCTGCATGGGCGAGGAGCTTTATTCAAGAACACCTCGTGACAGGATATGAGATCTGAATGCGATACTGACTGACGAAGACATATGGGAAAGAGACGGGGCGTATTCCTCGCCCCATGTTGAGCTAGAATGAAGCGTTCGGAAAAGGGGGTTGGGGAGGGGGGGGGGGGGGGGGGGTAGATTTGGACACCCACTTGCCAAGGCAGCCTCGGCGCTTGCCGCCGCGTTGCCAAGCGAGGAGTTCCCGGAGAATGACAAAATCACGGTGTATAGGTTGGTGATGGTGGCATGTGACTGGAATGGGATTGTGGCGTTGTTCGACGCCCTTGGACAGTGGTTTCTAGCCGTATTCGATTATGATTATGCGTTTGGGAATCGGAAATGATGCAGGATATACCGATAATAGTGCGTAGTGTTGCGTGATGAAGGCGTTCAACGTTAGCGAAATCTGTCTTTGATACTTGGAGCACAGATATGGCGTGGAGGATTATATAACTTTATTTGGCAGAAAAACGGCCGCTATCTTTCTGATGTCAAATAATATTTGAATACTGCGGGGAACAGTGTTTCGTTTGATTTATCCAGCTAATAACAGTACTTGAAAACGGTCTGTTTAGGCTTTTTAATACAGCAGCCTATAATTTTCTGTTACTGTAAACGTGATTATGAGCAACAGTCGGTAAAGCGAGTCGGGGGTGCTGTCGTCAAGGGTGACTCTGGATGATTTTTAAACAGTTTAATTTAACGATCGCTTTATATTTCTTGGAGCTCCCTCCCCCTTTGTGGTAAAAAAAAAAAAAAGAAGAAAGAAATGTGGCAAAAAATTTAGGGGTGATGAATTTAGGGGTCAAGTGGATGCAGCTAGCACAGAACCGGGTTAAGTGGAGAAATATGGGAGAGGCCTTCGCCCTGCAGTGGGTATAATCAGGCTGATGATGATGAGGAATTTGATTGATTTGGAGGAATCGTGATAGTTTTTCTTTCGCTCGCCACTCTATCCAAATTCTGGTTCTAATCCAGTTCTGATTCCATTTTCTTTCACTGACCAATCATTTCACTTCCGATTCTGTTGTTATTGCATTTCTACCCTTAATCGCTCGTTCCGTTCAATTGAGCATACACATTTTTAATTTTTTTTTCTTTTTTTTTTTTTGCGCTGAGTTGCCACCTGACGCTGTTCGCAGGTGGCGGCTTCGTAGAGACTCACATGCCGAATTTCGTAGTTCCCCATAATGGTATGGTTTAAAGTGCGCACTTGAATGGGCTAGAAAAGCGCTGATTGCTAGGGCAGTGAGCGCCGTACCATGCCATGGTATTAAAACAATGAAATAGTGTCATTCGAGACTAAACAACGAGGGTAAAACAAGGAGGGTAGATAAAACCGCTGACACAGGAAGGAGCGCGAACGATGCAGCGGGTTAACCGCAAGGCTATTGCTTGGTTAATTGAAGATGGTACAGAAAGCATAAAGCGAGATTAAAACAGAGTCTGAGTTGCGAAGACAATTAAGGAGTTCGAGAGAATGGGAAGAAGTGGTGGCTTATCTGCGTAGTGGTAAGGTCCGCGGTCGACGGGGGCGCCGGGCTGCAGATTCCCGCTGTGGGGCCGAGGTAGCTTTGAGGATGAACTTGGGCCGCGCGTCTTCTGGGGTGTCAACACCGCGCCTAGATGTATCCGACTGCAGCCGAGGCTCGCTTGCCGGTCACATCCCTGGCTGACCTCACGCACGTCTGCACGTACCGACTTCCACCGAGCAAACTCCTCTGTTCCCCTTCTTCCGACTGCCGCCTCTTCGTAGCAAACAAAGGGAGGTCTCAGGGAAGGGCGCGCAAACGACAAGAAAGTAGGTGTGTGTTTTCTCTGCGCAGTTATTTTTTTTTCTCTTTTTTTTTTTTTCTCTTGAGGTTATCGCTTTAAGCGAGCTTTGCAATACCTTTGCCGGCAGTTCAGAGCGCTTGTCTCTTAATTCAACGAACTCTTACTATGGCATTTGGTTGACCTTTAAACCAGGTTGTCACTTTTAGCAGTGTCAAGATCGCTAGCGTTCACTTTCCGGACCTTGTCTCCAACGGGTTCGAGACTGTTCGACAGTCTTAGTTCTGGCCTCGGGTCGTTGGTATATATTTCCATATTGGTACAAGAGGGTTGATCGAACTAAGCAAACTTTGGGAGAATGAGGTAATTGCTTTAAAAATTAGGCGTTTTGCTAACAGCAAGCTCGGCAGCCTCGTTAACTGTGGACTCGAATTTGTGATTCATGAAATATGTTGACCTGGTAACGTGATCTCTTTCCTCCTCAAGTATTTTGCTTACACCTGAACCGGTATTGCTTGCGTCTAGTTTCATAGTATTCCGCGGTTGAAAGAAATCCTTTTTTCTCTGGTCAACTAATTCATTTCAACTCCTTGGGATCTTTCTAAGGAGAAGCAGCGGTTGGAGTCTTAACAGGACAGCAGAGTCAGCGATCTCAGATCTGTAGTATACACACTGGCGAGAAAGCACAAATAAGGCTTTATTCGTCTACAACAGGAAGGGTGGTGGATATCTGGCAGGATTCTGGGTTCCCTGTAGTCTCATCACAACCACGAAGACATTGGCTGCGGAGGTAGTGTGTCTTGTCACCAAAGCTACTTCAGGACGAGGATTTCGGGGCTATGTGTTCCGTTCAGGCGATACGTTTGTTGCATCCGGGTGTTAGGCCACGCCGTTGTTTTTTTCTTTTTTTGTGTGTATTTCTGGAGTTTTTGGAAACATTTAGAGGATATTCAAGATTCGATCATGTAGGTAATTTATTTTAAGGTATGGGCCCCGAATTTGACACCGAGAAGTGTTTTTCGTGGTTTGGCTTGGTTTGTGGGGTCCCAGAGCAATTCAGGCAATGGGAGACGCCATGGTGGAGGACTGCAGAAAGTTCGACCACCTGGGGTTATTTAAAGTTCTCTGACATCACTGAGCCACGGCCGCCGCTGCCAAGATTCGATCCATCATTCGTTGGCACAGCATTCGAGCGCCCCAACCACTGCACCACCGTTTAGGGTGTTTAACGCTTTAACTTTAAAGGCCTTTTTCCATGGAGAATCCGGTTTCGACGTCGCCGGCTTTGTGAGCGAAAATTCACGGGCAACAACGCTAGCATGCAGATGGCATTTGACCAGTAACGCCGTACAATTATTACGTCACTGGGTTGTGTGACGTTAGGCGACAGCATGGCGTAGCCGACTTGGCAGGTGCTGCCAACACGGACTTAGCCTTTGAAATTGAAGGAAACAACTTAAATGCAGCCTAACAGAGCCCTTCGGGGCCTTCAAGGTGAATGCCCTGAATTTTCGATGCAACGATGTCCTCATCTTTCGCCAGCAGTTAGATTTTTTTTTTTTTTTCATTTTTAGCCTTTCGTGGGCGCTTCTCACTGAGTCATTTCTTTTGTGTTTATATATAGTGTAGGGGTGTGTTTATTAAGTCAACCCAGATGGACCCAGCCGCTCAGTGAACTCGCAGCGGAGCGTCAGGCGTAGCGAAGCGCCAAGACAGCGACCAACTTCATCGGCGAAATTTTCCGATGGCCCGAATAATGGCCAAAGATTCTCTTTCTGTTACTGAATAGTTAGACTCTCCTTTCGTCAAAGTTCGGCTGGCGTATGCCACAACGTACATGCTCGCTGAAACCAGGCTTATGTTAAGTAAGGATGGCACCAAGTATACGTTTGATTGTCCCGAGATACAAAGTCGCAACCGAGTAGAGTTCTCGGCGAAGACTGGTCGGTGTCGTACGAGTAGTTCCAGAGGTCAGGCCGAGAAGGTTTCGGAAGGCGTCGGCGACAAAGGCGTGCAACATGGCCCGGCAGCCCGCAAGAGTAGCAGATTCGTCGGATGTCCGCAGTACGTCAAGGATCCGTAGGGCGTTAGCGTACCCTTGGAACAGGGACGTGAAATGCAGACCCAGGCAAAGGCGAAAGATGGTTGGAAGGGGCGGCCTGGTAGGAAACAGAAGAGATTGGCATTAGCGGCCTGGCCGCAACTTGGGCGTACGTCAGTGGTGCCGTTACTTGCGCCTGCACAGGGCTGGGCGGCAGTACAGGGCTTGACGGGAGCACGGGGCTGGGCGGGAGCACGGGACTGGACGGGAGGACATAAGCGATATGGACTTGCACGACACGCCGTATGGTAGGGGCCAAAAATGGAGCAATGTCAGGAACAAGGCGGCCAGTATCTTGTAATTGAGGGACCGGGGATAGCTGGCGGGCGGCTTCTTCTCGAACGAAGGCTTTGATCTGTTGAATCAAAGGGCTGTCCTCTGATAGAGTAGAACCGCCCAGTGCTATAGTGTAGAGATGGTGTCGTCTCTAACACCGGACCGCCGGGTAGAAGTGCGCTGCTTACGAAGCACGTCGTAGCTCTGGCAAAGTTAATCACGTCACTGACGGTGGTAGGATTTTCACCCAGAGCATCTCACGCGTCCTCTGAGATACCTTTCAGGATGTTTCCGATGTTAGCCGCTTCGGACATTAGGGGGTCGACGTGTTTGCACAGGTCAAAGATGTCTTCTATATAACTACTGAATGACTCGTCGGCATGCTGAGTGCGCTCACGCAAGCGTTGTTCTGCTCGTAGCTTCTCGATGCTGCTGCAGGACGGCCGAACACCTCCGCAAAATTCTTAAATGCAGACCAAGATGGCAGGTCTGCCTCATGGTTGCGAAAGCAGAGGTTCGCCTCGTCGGTCAGGTAAAAGATTACGTTGCTTAGATTGATAGTGTCGTCCCATCTGTTGTTACTGCTGACACGCCCATACGCCGAAAACCAATCGTCGACGTCTTGGTCGGCCGCGCCACTGAAGAGGCATGGATCACGTTGCCGTGGAACGCCAGAACACAGGACCGTGGTTGGGATATTGGCGGCGATGTCGAGGTGGTCTCTTCCGGCATGGTGGAAGCAGAGGGCAATGTGTGGCTTCTTAGTTCCAAGGTGGATGGGAACGCACCCACCACCTCCACCAATTGTAGGGGTGTGTTTATTAAGTCAACCCAGATGGATCCAGCCGCTCAGGATGAACTCGATGTGAAGCGTTCGGCGTAGCGTCAGGCGGAGCGAAGCACCATGACAGCGGCCAACTTGTTCGTCCTCGAGTCCGCCAGCACGCGATTCATGTCAGTGGTTATGATGACGAAGATTACCACACTACAATAGTTATTAATTTTCTCTCATTTTCAAGTGGCGTATTCTGCGAGTGCATGTATTACTACACATCTTCGTAGCCACTTGGCGGCGTGCAAAACGCAGTTAACATTTCCGAACCCGTTCAAATGGCAGTTCTCCGCGGTCACAGGTCTAGGAAGAAACATTCAGATTGCACTGCATTTTAAAGTAGCTCTGTCAGCATCTTCGCGCGATATAGGGAAGATTTGGTTGTGCCACCTTCGCCAAAGCGCTCCTAATCGGCAACATAAGTTTTGTGGATGTCATTTTACGCACGAACTTAAGGAACTCTCGGCTCTCTGTTATTGACATGTGCGAAGTTTTTTTTGCCGCAACATCAGGCTTTATATGCGGTGGCTCCATGTACCATGGAACGTCGATCATGTGCCATGTACTGAGCTATACGACACGGGTCCAGCTCAATACTTGCACATATAATGAGAATTGAGCTTTCGGGATTATATATCAAATGAACATCTGGTGTGGATACGTGAACAGTGAAAAAGAGTAATTCTCTAGTACAAATCGAAGTTATTTTGAGAATGATCAGGTTCGTTGTAAACTCACTTTTCATTATACCTCCTTATCAACTGTCCGCCTTAAACATAGAGCATGGGACATAACGGCACGGATCTGATTCTCCGCTCGCGAAGCTGATCTGTACCGATTTCAAGGTATCACAAGCAAGGAGGTTTATCAGGGGAAAATGTTGGAGGTCACACGGTCTTAATGAGACAAGGATATGGACTTGTATATGTGTTTCAACAGAACAACGACCCGTAGTACTTTTCTACATTTGTATAAAACTGGTAGGAGAGGATCGGGGCTGGCTGCTTCATAGTGCGACACATGCCATCATGAAAGGACAAAGTAGGAGGTACGAGCGCTGGTCCTGCCTACTTTTTTTTTTTTTTTTTTTTTGAGGGGGGGGGGGGGGGGGGCGTTGGGCTATCCTTTGAAGCAAGGGGATATTCTGATCTAATTGCATTTTGTTTTTCCAATAGACGTTATGGCCACGCTTGCGGCTCTGCGTGGCTATAGTCTTTTTCTTTTTTGTACGAGGTAAAAATTACTTTAATGTTGAAAAGACTCGAAAGAACTGTACACAAGCACTTCCTTTTCCTTCAGGAAACAAATTTAGTCATGCATGTGTTGTCACGAGGAAACAGCAGCCGGCTAAAAATATAGTTTGCAAAGTTTCCTTATGTAGCTGTATTCTCGTATGGAGCAAAACTCTCGACCACATTAGTGCGCTCTAAATTGGAGTACGCCTCTTTAATTTGGAACCCTCATCAAGCATACCTAGTAACAAAATTGGAGTCTCTGCAAAATAAAGCCGCCCGTTTCATATCTAAAAACTATTCGCGATCAGCAAGTATAACTGAAATAAAAACAGCCCTCAACTTACCTCTTCTTGAAAGACTGAGAATGTTTTCCTTACTGTCCTTTTTCTTCAAATTATATTATAGTAATTCTTCCTTTGCGTTGTATCATATCACGTTGCTCATCACGTGTTCCCACGCATTGATCACCAACTGAAAGTGCAACCCATCTTTGCTCGAACCAATCTGTTCTTTCACTCGCCTCTCCTCCTCGCCATCCGTCAATGGAATCTGCTGCCTGCCACCATTGCATCTTCCAGTGATTATGAAACGTTTGTAACCGGACTAAAAAATCACTTCGAGCTGTAACCTTCATCTTTGCATTTCTTTTTTTTTTTTTATGTTCGTATTAAAGCGCTGCTCTTCGAAAAACGTGAATGTTAGGTGCCATCTGTATCTTTATTTGAGTGTTTGAAGCATTAGCTTTTCAACATTTTGCGCCTGGCTATATTGTTAACCACTGTATACTTATCGCAATTTTGGATGCATTGTTTGTACTGTTGTCCCTCTTTCCGCCCCCCCCCCCCCTATGTAATGCCCGCCCGGGCCTTTAGGGTATTTGAATAAATAAATAAATAATATTTTAGGCCTTTTTTTTCTTTTTTTTTTTTGTTAACCAATGAAAATGTAAGTAAGATGTAACGGTTCAACGCCGAATTATTTTGGAACTTAAACGAAAAACCAAAGTAGGAGATTACTTTCGCGTTTTTTTTTTTAATTTTTTTTTTTTAGGCTGCCGTTTGTCACAGTTTATATGTTTAATGTTCACTGGAATAATTGCTCAGTACTTAACATACAGCTTCAATAGACCATGTCGGTTTTGTGTTTTTTTTTTCTTTTTTCATCCCTTTAGTGTAAGAAAAAAAAATT
This sequence comes from Amblyomma maculatum, assembly GCF_055883805.1. NCBI lineage: Eukaryota > Metazoa > Arthropoda > Arachnida > Ixodida > Ixodidae > Amblyomma > Amblyomma maculatum. The sequence goes on along the minus strand of NC_139345.1, from coordinate 149,015,439 downwards.
TTTTTCCTCTTCTTCCCCGAGCTCTACGGTATTTGACAGGAACGGATGTAAGGCAGCATCGTTGCACTATTCCGGCATGAGTGACGTGTTTTAGCTGGCATATGGTTGCAGGTTCGGTGAGGACTGAAGTCTATAGCAATGGTCACGCGCTTGAAAACGATCACATGCTTGCATGGTATATATATCGGTAGTTCAGGACGTCGTTTTCGGCGTAGGATTTTGGAAACCAAACCATAATCAGGTATGGTCTCCGTCACTTACGTTCATACCGTTACTCTGCATTCCGCATTGATCGTACTGTGACGCCAACTCTCGTTAGCTTTCGCGTTACTCCAGAAGCAGAATGCGTCGTTGTTGCTTGTTGCGAAGGTCATCAGCCCGATATGTGACCCTATTCACGCCCCCTTTTGATGCACTACTATTTTCAACAACAAATAGTTTGGATTCGTCGTGACGGTTGTTTTCGGTACGAGATTGCATCTGTTCGCGTAAATATCATCGAATGGTTGCCCTAATTAGAACCAGCCGTTTGAGAAAAAAAATATAGGCATCGACAAAATGAAAACGTAGGCAGCCGTGTTGCGTAAGCTGAGACATTTAAATGTATTGCATGTTTGGGTAATAAAGACAGCCTGTAACGATTTCTAAGAACTGATTTCAGGGCCTCCTTAGAGATTTGAATGATTCTACAGCATTTTCAAAAGCAACCGATTCACCTGCTTTTGTTTGTGTTTTAGTTTATTTTGCTGGCTATAAATTAAATTTTCGTCTGTATTTTAGTTTATTTTGCTGGCAATAAATTAAATATTCGTCTTGCGCAAAGAAAAAAAAAACGAAAAAAAAAAAAAAACGTGTTTCACGGGATGGCGTGGCCTGACTTCACTGGGTATGTCAGGCCAACTGTTCCCACTCCTTATCCGTATGGCTCACTCTTAATTTATTTGGAACCTTCTAAAAAAAGGGGTGTTGAGCAGTTCAGAGGCAGGTAGCACGTTGTGGTCTTCAGTGTCCGCAGTGGTGTCCTTCCCGCTCGTATTTATTTTGTCGTTATTACGAAATATACGTTGGTGTTCGATGACATTTCCGTTTCTTTTTCTGCAGTTGTTCTGTCGTTTTTTGTTGTTTTTTTTTTTTTGTAATTGCACGGGGAGTTATGAACAAAACAATTTTCAAAATATGGCGGTGTTCAAGTTGATACCATGTTTAGTATCAAAACGAGGCTTAGCGAATATGAGTGCGTTTGTTAATTTGATAAGAACAACACGATCGAGTAGCCAGCCTCGATAAGGAAGCGATTGGGCAGCCGTTATAGACGCGTAAGATTAGCACGAGCACATTCGTACATTTTTACCAGTTGGACCGTCTCTTTGCTCACCGTGTGCGCTTTCCTCCTCTCTCCTCTTTTCTTTGTGTGCAGTGAAGGTGCCCCAGATCGTGAAGATCGTGCAAACGCAGAGCGGTGAAGGGATCAGCGTCACCTCTGTGCTCATGGAGCTGATGGGCATGACGGCGACAGCCGCCTACAGTTACGCCCAACGATATCCTTTCAGGTGCGTACGTCCCCACCTTTCTCCCATACACGCGGCTCAGGCCACGTGACTGCGCTCGGAGGATGAAGATGGCTCGCGCGGACGCGTTACGAAACGGCGGAAAGATGTCAGGACAACTGAATCCCTGGTGAAACAATCTGTATTGGCAAAGCGTACAGTATGGTGGGAATGCGGAGTCTATTGATATAGCAAAAATATATTGAAATCCGTGTGCTGTGTATATTTTTTACGTGTGATTTCCATACGCCTGCCGCGTCGTTTCCGCATAATTTCCTTATGCTTTTCTTGCAGTTCTTACACGAATTTTTGTACATTCGTAGTTTCCATATGATTTTCCTGTGAGTTCTGATTTCGTACGGGTTCCGTGTGAATTGTTTTTGAGGTTGTCTTATTCATTGCCAGTGTAAAGTCGCGAGTTCCCAATGGTTTTCATATAAGCCGTACGGAGAACATATGGGTTGATGAGTGATGGATTATGAAGGTCGATGTTAAAACGCAGGAGTTCTGCCCAACCTGTCCCAGAAATTTACGAGTGAAAATAATTCTGAGTTGTAGCCCTCCCCTTGCACTGTAACAGCAACGCATCACACCGTTCCACCTCCCACCCGATTCACGCCACCTGACGTTTCAGACCCTTGAGGGTGGCCAGAACCTCCCTGACTGCACAACGCTACAAGAGAGGTGGCAGCTAGCGCCTGCAGGCGCAACAATACGCACAGAGGCACGTTTCAGGTTACCCGCTAACAACCAACAAAGTCATATGCTGGCGGAGGGTTGAGGTTAAGTTGAAGACAGCGCAGAGAGCTATGGGAAGGAAAATGTCAGGGTTAACGTGAAGAGATATCAAGCGACTTTAGTGGTTCAAAGAACAAATGCGAGTTCATGGCATTATCGTCGAAACCAAGAAGAAATGGGCATACGCAGGACATAGTGCGAAGACAGTGTAACGGATGCATTCAAAGAGAAAATAAGCGTAGAAAATGCGAGTTCATGGCATTATCGTCGAAACCAAGAAGAAATGGGCATACGCAGGACATAGTGCGAAGACAGTGTAACGGATGGATTCAAAGAGAAAATAAGCGTAGAAAATAAGCGTGGCAGGGGGCGGCAGAGAGTCTGCTGAGACATATTTTAATTGCATTGAAAACAAAAATCATTGTTCTCTAGTGGGCATAGTTAATGTGGGTGCAGATGTCACAGCAACACCGCGGACCCAACTCGATGTGAAGAGATATGTTTCGAGAATCGTTCCAAATTTCCGCGCCTTTCTTGTGTGCGATTCGAAAAAGCGCTGTTTAGCTCAGCGTCCGAGAGATGGCGCAGCGTCCCCACGAGCGAGTAGGGTGCCTCGATGGTCCCCTCTCGCGCGGAAGGCGGATTCGCGCTTTTGAAGCAGTGTAGGAAAACCGGAAAACCATCTCCCCGACAATGCGTTGATCGTGCTTGAATGGTGCAGCTTCAGTAAAGGACTTTGGGGAGGTGCTGGTAGAGCATATAGACAAGAAAAAACTCATTCTTTATTCGCGTACGCGTAATTTTTTTGTTGTTGAAAATGATGCAAAGTGTATAAAATTTATTCCAGTTTTGACATTCGCATTAATTATTACTATAATTTTTTCCGAGTGGGGACTTTTGTAGCATTACAGTTACAGTTTCGAATTCCTTTCCCGGCGTGTTGTCGCTTTTGAAACCTCCGCGTTATTGTGCATCATCTTGGCGCTAGAAACTGCGAAACGCGCGAGGAAGCAAAAATACCACGGAAACCAACTCCTGGTGGCAAAAGCAAGCGAGGAGAAAGTCATGTGCTGTGCCCTATGGGAGCGTCATCATTGTATGGATACAGCTGCAACCTCTGTAAAACAACTTTGGGGCATACTGCTGTAAAACAGCATCCTATATCTTGCGTTGTGGAGCTAATTAGGGTTTGGGGCCTAGTTGTGGCATGTATTGTGAGGAAAAAGTGTCGTTACGGTAGGACGCAGAACACCAGCGATTTGCTTTTGAACCAGGTGTATAGTGGGAAATAATAATAATAATAAATAATAATAATAAATAATAATAATAATAATAATAATAATAATAATAATAATAATAATAATAATAATAATAATAATAATAACAATAATAATAAAATAATAATAATTAATAATAATAATAATAATAATAATAATCGGTTTACAGGAAGGGAAAGTCACAGTATCTGTCACACTTGTTTCTGTGGACACCTGAACCGCGCCGTAGGGGAAGGGAGGAAGGTGGGATTTAAAGTGGAAAAAGATAAAGAGGAGCTGTAGTGGAGGGCTGCGGAGAAATTTCGACCACCTGGGGATCTTTAACGTGCGCTGACATCGCACAGCACGCGGACGCCTCTTCGTATCGCCTCCATCGAAACGCAGCTGCCGCGGTCGGGATCTAACCCGCAGGTACTCCGGCACAGTAGCCGGGCGTCTTACCACTGCACCACCCCGGCGGAGCTGTGCGAAATTGCTCGTAACCAGTTTGATAAGAAGCATGCTGAGACCGCTACACCTCGTAACGTGCTAGGAATATCAAGACCTGTATTTTCTTAAAGCATTTGTTATACTCCTAAAATAAATTCTGGAGTAAAAGTTCGCTGTTAATGTTCATGATGAAGTGTGGGCATATATTTTTTTTTTCTCCGTGCTGTGCAAGTAAACATTTTTTAAGTATGACTCAAGCCGCTATTTAATGGAATTCTCGTGTAGAATGTAAAGGGCGTACTTTTTGTTGTTGTTGTTGTTACGGAGAAACGGTGGTATATTCGATCTAGTGACCCGGCAAATTTTTTTTGTCTTCCGTAGTCAAAGGGCCACAAAACAAAAAGGGAGGGGGGGGGGGGGGGGGGGGGCATCGCTGAGAAACAAATTACATGGCAGCAATGGAACACGCATTACTAATCAACGCAAAAAAATTACACATTAAAAAGCGGAGTGGTTGAGATGTACAGCTAAAATTAATATGGCCCATTCGCCAACCATATACCCAAAAGTGTTATATAACTCTTTGCAGGTAACTGAAAGTAGGAATTGTGACACATAATTTGGGCACAACCGTTCTAAGCTGAATGAGGCAGATGCTACTGTAGAAAAATTTTGGGAACGGAGACTTCTAAAACTTTTATCATATTTTAACAATCTGTACAGTTGTGAGGATTCTAAGCTGAATGAGGCAGATGCTACTGTAGAAAAATTTTGGGAACGGAGACTTCTAAAACTTTTATCATATTTTAACAATCTGTACAGTTGTGAGGATCCTAAGCAAAGTGCAGCCTGTGACAGGACGGGACGCGTTACCTTTTGGCTGCCGCTGATACAGGTGCTGCTGTTTGTAAGTGATAGGGTTTCTACGTTCAGATAATGACAGCAGTTGGAGTCTAGCGCCCATTTTTGTTTAGTTAAATTTGGCGCTGGTTAAGAGTTGCACTTCGTGTTTAGCCCGATACATTTTCACTGGCCATCAGACTGATCGTCGTGTCTTGAGGAGGTTTGGTAGATCCGGTACATTTTAAGAGCGCTATCTCTTCTCACGTTTCTCGACTTGGTGCCCGTAGGCACAGCGAGTCGATCGGCGTGGAAATCTCCCCAAGTCCAAAGGTAACCGAAGGGGAGGAGCTGGCCGTTGCTCTTGCGGTGGTAGCCGGGTATCCAAGCAACACGTCCCTTACTATTCTTACAGATTCGAGAGAAGCGTGCCGTAACTACATGAACGGCCGCATAGGTCGCGCCGCGCTCAGGCTCCTCCAGAGCGCGACCCCATCAAAAGTCAAACACAACATCTACTGGGTGCCAGGACACACCGACATAGCCGGGAACGAACGCGCCGATCAGGTAGCTCGAGGGTACACGAGCCGAGCTTCCTCCCAATCGGACGGTCTACCCGAGCGAGTCGGCCCTACGTACTCAGACATAAGGGGGCACGGATCCGCTATCCGCCGCCTCATCGGGATCTAAAACAACAAGAGGCAGTGTACTGGCGAAGACTGCAGACAGGAACATTCCCAAACCTACATATCCTTAACAAGATTTACCCGTCGCAATATCGGGACACCTGCCCGTGGTGTGGTAGCAAACCTTCGTTATACCACATCACTTGGGAATGTATAAGTAACGATAGCTTTCGTAAAGACCCGAGTGCGGAACAGTGGGAGATTCGGCTCTCCAGCGGCGATCTAGGTTGCCAACTAGGTCTTATCCAGCACGTCCAGCGAGCAGCGAAGCTCAGCGGAGCCCTGGAATAGGGGCACCGACCTTGTGAGAAGACGGAAGATGGACCTCTTCTGCTAGCACAAGACCTTCCTAGGGAAACTAACGTATTTCCTATCCTATCCTATCCAAAGGATTTAAGATGGCGGTCCAATTCGAGTGCCGATGATGACGTCATAGGCTAATATGGCGACTGGAAGGGGGACCACCTGTCTGTGACGTCACGGACCGAAATGGCGGCATATGTTCGAAATCCCAAATCTATGATGGCGGCTCTCGGCGCGACGTAATAGCTAATATTGCGGCCTCTGAGATCAGTTGTGCCCATGCACCTCACCTTGCCACCAAATGGGGCTAATTAAAGTTTTCACGATTTCTGCCCGGAATGGTGAGATAAGCGTTCGGTTCGCGTGTAGTTCGTGTGAGCCAGCAATGAACTGTTAGTGCTTGGAGAATTGGAATTACTATAGCCGAGAAAAAAAAAAGATTATAAAAAACAATGTAGTGCTAGTTAGCTGCGTGCCCGACGTAGACCGCTCCGCCTCGCCACTTTGAGGCCTAATTGCGAGGGAAATGAGAGCGTGCATTGGGTATACCGACGCAGTGGCAATCTTTGTGGCCGCGGCCGAAGCGAAATTCACGACGAACTGCCACGCGCCCGTCTCCCAGACGATGGCAGCAGAGTGATGAAACCTCTGGGTGGAGCGATCTACGTCACATTGGCGCGCTGGCCCTCTGTTATGAGTACTTCAATTTTTGAAAGGGTTTTTACTTGAGCATACAGTTTACAGGACGAGCCTTAATTCTGAAAAAAATATATATATATATAAAATAAAATAAATAGACATACCCCGGCCGCTTTTGAGAAATCCTGTATCAGTTTCATACCGTATTCGGTACGCCGGTTTACTGTATACAGACGAAAGCGCTGCGCGCAACCGGACAGAGCTGTGCTTCCGCAACTTCCTGCGTTCCGCAAGCGCCTGTGCGTCTTACATGTTCCTCCGTCTTTGTCCTTGTCCGGCTACGCGCTGCAAAAACTAAAGAAAAAGCGGCAGCCCCGGGCGGGGGAAATGTGCAGAGCTGTAAAACAATAGATTTCAAAAAAAAAAAAAAAAAAAAAAAACAAACAAACAAAAACAACAACATTGCGCACACGCCAGGATTCGAACCACGATTCTTCCGCACCACATAACCAATAACCAGTACTCCACGGTGAGCTTTTTTTTTTTTTGTTTTTGTTTCTCTCCTTTATTGCGTATGAAAGCTTCCGAGGAAGAGAACTTCAAACAGCTCATGCCTCAAGTCACCGTGTCGCATTATGCAATCCCGCTAAAACCCGGCAATTTGCTCCCATCACAATCGTCGGAATTCCGGGATCCACACAAAAGCATCGAGATGCGGAACAGCCATGGAGCTAGCTCGGCTCTTCCAGGGCAGCATATACTCGGAATTAATACATCGATGATAGTGGAGATTTGGCGTGATGGTCCATCACATCACACGGCTCTTCCACAAACTGTATAGACCCATAAACATGACTAAATCATAATTTCCGAGCAGGCAAAAGGCGAATAGTACTCTATGGCGTAATTTCACTGCAATGTGTTTCAAAAATTCGTTCGTACGGGCTATGCACGCAGTCATGCGCGGATGTAGCACAAGACGGGCTTGGCAACGTCTCCGCTGTGTTCCACGTGTTCTGTGTGCGGGCATAGAACATTACTATATGTGCTGCCCATCGCAGCACATAAGTTGTTCTTCAGGACTCCGATCTGGATTCCAGGTGGCGACAGAAGTCGTGATAATTAACTGTTATGTGCGATTGTGTATATGTGCTTGATTTGTGCACATTAATTAGCTTTTACGTGTCGTTACGGTGAAGCAATTACCGTCAGAACCCACAGGGCTAACCCCACCTGTGGCCAGCAACAACCTCAACTCCAAGAAAAACATAGTATCGGGGCACTGAATAAAGCAATCTTCTTGCAGTGCTCATATTAATCTTAATCTAGCGTAACGTTGCTGTTTAGCACTTTGTATATATTTTTTTTATTGACGGTGCAGAAATTGTGGTCGTGGTTCTCCGATCGCCCTTTAAACGCGCTGAATATTTTTTCCCTGGCTATAGCGAGGGGTCAACAATGTCCCATGTCTTTACAACGCATCGGTCTCTTCCAAGCAAATCTCAGAATATGCTAATTTATTAGTGGTAGAGGTTTTGTCATCGTCTTAGAACGCATGTTTTTTTCTTTTCTCATACAGTGATATCTGGCGCAATAATGCGTGTCATATTGCGTATTTTAGTTTATCATGTTGGCAGCGAAGCGGCGACGCCGATTAATACAATTCGGACTGCAAGTTTTGCATGTGTAAACACTCAAGGAAACGTCGCCTGGTATGTGGCTATCTGTACGTTATTTAATGGTTAGCGACTTGCTTCAGGCATGCTCAAGCATACTTTTGTTGTCGATAGCGAAACGCTACGTTTTTCCTTACTCTGTCGCATTGAAGGGTTTACAGTCGCAGATATGAAGGTACAATTACACAAGTTCGGACGCGAGCTGCAGCGATTGTTGCTTGCATACACTTGCGGAGAAGATGGCGCAAAGTAATACGATGTGCGTATGCACTTGCTAGGGTACATTTCGATGACTTCATAGCTTCTATATACTTGTGGAGAAAAAAAATTGAAAACGCGTGCCCCAGATGTACGAAAAAGTTATTATGTATATTGTATGTTTTCATGCTTATTTAGCGCGCTGGCATGATCCGGCATAGTCATTCTGGTTGAGCTATCGGTGCGGTTTGAGTTGAGAAACTGCAATATTAATTTGTCCGGTATCAGTTCCATTAAGGACTGATTCGGACATTGTCTGTCTGGCATATGAGGGCCATACCGGATAGATCCGTCCGGTTACAGATCTATACCGGACTTGCTCGTCTGGTTTTAGATACCTACAAGATACCGTAAATAGTCTGTCCAGTATAAGCTCCATTGTTGTCTGTCCGGTTCGAGCGTTATTTCGGTTCGGTATAACCTGTTTACACTTATGCAGGACGGGTCACACCGATATTAGATTTGTACTGGGCCGTGCAGGCCTGTTAAAAACCGGTGTTTTGACACTGACGTTAAATAAGAATAAAAAATTAATTAAACTTAGATGGTTGGTGAACTAATTAATTAAACCACTCTGCCTCTTACCTGCTGGCTGCCGTATCACCCATATAGCAACATTGCTAAAATAAATATAAAGCCAGTTACCGTTTTTTTTTTTATAGGTCCTGCTAAAACAGTCTTCCTCAATTGATGGTTCCGCGAAGCCCACGCCCACACACAGAGAAAGGTCACGCAATAGCTCTGCTAGATTCAGTTTCGCAGCGTAAAAGCGCGGAGTTCCAGCGAAGACTTAAGTTTCTCAAAATAAAAGAAACGCGAGAGGAGTTTCGAAACAAAGAACGCGCGTGAGTGAGAGGGAGAAAGAGAGCGTTTGTTGGTGCCGGCATCGCTGAAATTCGAGGTCTGGCTGCACTCCCTGCTCTACGGAGCTGCACTGCGAGGCGTCTCGGGTGTTCGAAGAGTGAGTGGCGCGGTGTTGTGAGGATTCGGATCCCGTCCGTATGCATACCGGCGCCAACGCGTCGCCCCTTCCCCGCGTCCTCCGCAGGCCGTGGGGCGCTGGTTTATCAAGTGCGCTTTTTTTAGAGACCCCTTTTTAGCCTTGGCTCAGTATCAATTTCGCCACCTGCTCCTATACTGCGGGAGCAGTCCGCGTAAGATCGCCGCAAAAGCCCCCCCCCCCCCCCCCCCCTCTATTGTCTGTGGGGTTCCTCGCCACTTAATTCCACTGGCCCTCAAGGGGTCCATACACATCGATGGCTTGGCTAAGAACCACTGTTCTAAAATAACTCTCTATACAATAAGAGGTGGAAAACGCCGCTTTTACGATTTCGGAAATTTGAAATTTGGTGCCGGGCACAAGAACACAAAATTTCATCAGCTGTCAATCTATTATTTCCGCGTGTTAGATGCATACATTCCATTTAATTCAATGAGGGGGGGGGGGAAGGGGGGGGAATAAGCACGCAAAACTTGTTCGCAAAACGAACGTTTCAGAATAACATTATTGGATTGGATGAGGTGGCTTGAGATTTTGACGCTGAAACTTTTCTTGCGCATTCTTCGGTCTTTATGATTGCCGCCAGAAAAGTTTCGTACTTCTTGACGGGCAACCGTTTTTTTTTTTTTTATTTGTGCTTTGAAATTATAAAAAAACGGCTAATTTTGACTCGCGGAAGCGTCCATTAATACGAAAAGCAGCGTGTGTCAATGAGAGAACTGCTGGGTATATTTTAACAGATAAAGAGTTTCACTAGCTCAGACAGGAAAACTTTGTAGAGGAGATTCAAAAGTCATATAAACAACAAATGGCGCATATATATTGCCACACCGCTGACCATCTTCTGGCGCCACCAAGTGGCCGAATGGCTTGGCACGTGGCTAAGCTTCATCCTCGTCTCTCTCGAGTTTTCGCTTGATTAAAAAGGGCCAGCTCGGTTGTCGTGCTGCTTGCTACGTGTGTTGGTGACATTTGGTGGAGGTGCTGGGTAAGATCCCATGTACGTTGCCCCCGAAGACGTCAGTGACGCTGCTCATCAACGCGTGGACGCGACTCCTGTCCATAAAGCCAGCCGTCGCCTGCGAGGCCTACAACCTGAGTTTGAACCGCTGTCCACCCCGCTACGAACCATGACATCCACGACGAGCAGCCAGACAAGCCAGCCTTCCAGCAACGCCCCACCGTTCGTCCTTCTCGCACCGCGATCACCGCCATCATTTCATGGTGACCGGTTAGAGGATGTGGAAGACTGGTTGGCCAGTTTTGACCGTGTGGCTGCATTTAACCAATGGGACGACGAGCGGAAGCTAATGAATGTGTACTTCGCGCTGCAAGACTCGGCCAAGACGTGGTTCGAGAACCACGAGGCATCCTTTGTCAACTGGGCAGCCTTTCGCCGTGAGTTACTTACAACATTCAGCTCGAGTGCACGCAAAGAAAATGCAGAGATTGCAATTCGTGCAAGGTCTCAACAGTCAAATGAGAGTGTGGCCATGTTTGTCGAGGACATGATGCGGCTTTTCAATAGGGCCGACCCTACCATGCCTGAGGCAACGAAGGTACGGCACCTCATGCGCGGGGTGAAGGAGCAGTTGTTCGCTGGCCTCATTCGCGACCCCCCAAGAACTGTCGCAGATTTCGCGAGAGAAGCTACCAGCATGGAACGTTCCCTGCAGGAACGGAGTACCCAATACGGCCGCCAGGCAAGCGTAGCGGCCACACCCTGCTGTGCGTCCGTGCCAGCAGCCAGCGACGAGGCATTGCGGGAGCTTGTGAGGAGCATTGTCCGCGAAGAGCTAAAAAACCTCCACTTGAATGCTCCCTCTGCAAATAATTATTCTACCGTGGACGTCATCCGTGATGAAATTCGGCGAGCGGTGCAGCCACCACCACCACCAGCACCACAACCGGAGCCATGCATCATGACTTATAGTGATGTCTTACGTCGACCTGCTCCCGAGCCAAATCCATTCCGTCCCGTTGTCGGACCACCGCCTCGCTACATGCGCCCCGTCGAGCAGCAACAAGATCTGCGCCCCGTCGGGCCACAGCAATACCAGCGTCCCGCTATCAGCAAGGCGCACTTGTGGCGCACGCCCAACAGACGACCGCTCTGTTATCACTGCGGCGAACCTGGTCACATTCTTCGCAATTGCCCATACCGGAGAATAGGCTTGAGAGGATTTCCACCAAACGCGCCTCGACCCCGCTATGGCGAAAGACCACAGGAGATTGAGGAGTACCTGGCTGCTAACGAGATGCAGCCAACGTCACCACAACGGCGGTCGCGATCGACATCTCCGAAGCGTTTTGCTTCGCCCAGTCGGTACTCTTCCTCTGGGCAATTCAGAGGCACGTCCCCTCACCGGGAAAACTAAACACGGCGACCTCCGGGGGTGGGGCCGCCGCTACGTTTCAGATTAAGCAGCCTCCACCCGACGATTTGGCGCGACGGCCCGAGCGGCGACGACCCGATCCGATGAACTTACCGACGTGCTGCGAACGCATTGTTTCCGGGGAAATTTTTGTAACCGCCGACAGTTGTGATGTGACCGCACTTGTGGATACCGGCGCCGATTTCTCCGTCATGAGCAGCCAGCTAGCCACGGCACTCCGTAAGGTTCTGACGCCTTGGTCTGGGCCAATGATGCGTACCGCCGGTGGTCATGTAATGACGCCGATTGGCATGTGCACTTGCCGCATAGAGATCTGCGGTTTTACTTTCACTGGCACATTTGCCGTATTACAAGAGTGCTGCAAAGATCTGATTCTCGGCATGGATTTTCTTCAAGAGTATGGTGCGGTTATAGACCTTCGGAAGCAGCTCATGGTATCGTTTTCAACGAAGCGAGCCGTTGATAGCAACACGGACTTCCGGAAAACGATGTTGCGTGTCTGTGACGACCACATAACGATCCCTCCGCGTGCGAGCAAGTTCGTCACAGTCGAATGTGATCATAGCACTGGCACGAGTGGCATTGCTGAAGCTAACATGTCACTGCTTCTAACTCGACAAGTTTGTGTAGCTCGGGGCCTTGTCGAACTTGTCCGTGGCCAAGCCAACGTGCTAGTGACAAACTTCACATGTGAACCCCAACATTTGACGGCGAACACGGCGGTCGCTTATTTTGAAGAACTTGGAGAATGTACAGGCCAGTACGCTTTAACCAACACGTCAGACCCCGACAATGCGACGCCTACAGCCATTCAGACTGATGTGAACCCGCACCTCTCGCCCAGTGAGAAACGCTGCATAGATAATCTTGTCAATTCGTTCCGCAATTGTTTTGCATCAACCTCAAAGGTCCGACAGACGCCACTAACGAAGCACCGAATTATAGTTGCCGATGACCAACGTCCACTATGTCAGCGTCCTTACCGGGTGTCTTCAAAAGAACGTAATGCGATCCGCCGCCAAGTAACAGAAATGCTCCAGGACGACGTTATCCAACCGTCGACGAGCCCCTGGTCTTCGCCTGTTGTCCTCGTGGCAAAGAAGGATGGAACCTTGAGGTTTTGCGTGGATTACAGACGCCTCAACAACGTCACGAAAAAGGATGTGTACCCCCTGCCACGCTTAGACGATTCCCTCGATCGCCTTCGCCATGCCACTTACTTTTCGTCCCTTGACCTCCGCAGTGGATATTGGCAAATAGAGGTTGACGAGCGAGACCGTGAGAAGACCGCTTTTATTACGCCAGACGGTTTGTATGAATTTAAAGTGCTCCCGTTTGGCCTGTGTTCGGCCCCTGCCACATTTCAGCGAATGATGGACACTGTACTCTCTGGTCTGAAGTGGCAGTCATGCCTCGTATATCTCGACGACGTTGTGATTTTCTCGGACACGTTCGACGAGCACCTGAAACGTTTGCGCGCTGTCTTCGAGGCCATCCGATCTGCCGGTCTCTCTCTAAAACCCGAAAAATGCCACTTTGCTTTTAACGAGTTGAAATTTCTCGGCCACATTGTCAGTGCTCGAGGTGTTAGCCCAGACCCAGAGAAGACTGCCGCTGTCTCTTCATTCCCCAGACCAGCGGATAAACGAAGCTTGCGTCGATTTCTCGGCCTCTGCGCGTACTATCGTCGGTTTGTTAACAATTTCTCCAAGATCGCTGAGCCTCTGACCCGCCTGACAAAAGACGCCGAGCCGTTCTTTTGGGGCCCCGACCAGGAAAACGCTTTCACGGAACTCAAGTCCCGTCTCCAATGTACGCCAATACTTGGCCACTTCGACGAAGAGGCCGACACGGAACTGCACACGGATGCCAGTAACGTTAGCCTCGGTGCGGTCCTTGTTCAGTGGCAGGACGGTGCAGAACGTGTCATCGCTTACGCCAGTCGAACTTTGTCCCGTTCCGAAGTTAATTATTCAACTACCGAAAAGGAGTGCCTCGCTGTTGTGTGGGCAGTCATGAAATTTCGTCCGTATTTGTACGGTCGTCCGTTTCGTGTCGTGAGCGACCATCACTCTCTGTGTTGGCTGGCAAACCTGAAAGATCCATCGGGTCGGCTTGCTCGATGGAGCCTTCGGTTGCAAGAATTTGACATTACAATCGTGCACAAGTCCGGCAAAAAACACGGTGATGCTGACTGTCTGTCCCGCGCCCCTACTCCCTGCCACGCGGACGGCTCCGACGACGATTCCGTTTTCCTTGGTGTTATCGCGACGTCCACCTTATCCCGAAAGCAGCGGGCTGACTCTGAACTTTTACCCCTAATTGAATACCTCGAACCGTGTCATCTCCTCCTCAGCTCTTCAGGCGCGGACTGTCGTCATTTTGCCTGCGTGATGGTGTGCTCTACAAGAAGAACTACGGTCCAACAGAAACTGCTTATCTGCTTGTAGTACCCACAACGCTACATGACGAAGTTCTTCGTGCGTGCCACGATGACCTTTCTTCCGGCCATCTCGGGTTTTCTCGCACATTGGCACGGATACGCCGAAAGTACTACTGGCCCAGGCTAGCTGCCATTGTGCACCGCTACGTCCGTACCTGCCGTGAGTGCCAGCGGCGGAAAACACCACCCATTAAACCAGCTGGGCTCTTACAGCCTATCGATCCCCCGAAATTCCCATTTCAACAGGTCGGCATGGAATTTCTGGGCCCATTTCCGAAGTCCTCCATGGGTAACAGGTATATAGCGGTTGCCACTGACTACCTTAGCCGCTACTGTGAGACCAAGGCCATTCCACGTGGTACCGCAGATGAAGGTGCGCATTTCTTCATTCACAGCATTGTACTCCGTCATGGTGCGCCATCAGTCGTCTTAACTGACAGAGGAACCTCGTTTACGTCGGCACTCACGAGTGAGGTACTTCGACTCAGTGGCACCACCCACCGCAAGACAACAGCCTATCATCCTCAAACTAATGGACTGACTGAGCGGCTTAACAAGACAATTGCCGATATGATTTCTATGTATGTAGACGATGATCATGGGAACTGGGACCGGATTCTGCCGTACATCACGTTCGCATACAACACTGCACTCCAGGAAACAACACGCTTCACTCCATTTCATTTGGTTCATGGACGCGAACCCTTGACTATGCTGGATGCCATGCTTCTTCCAGATTCTGCTCCCTCCACTGTCGTGGGTGCTGACCAATTTATTCGTGACGCAGAAGCTGCACGCCAGCTTGCCCGACAGCGAATTCGGCACCAACAAGTACACGACGCCCAGCGCTACAACCTGCGACACCGAGAGGTGAATTACACGCCCGGCGACCAAGTCTGGGTATGGAGCCCAATACGGTTGCGAGGGCGCTCTGAAAAGCTTCTACGGCGATACTTTGGACCTTACGAGTTGCTCCGCCGCCTCAGCGCGGTGAACTACGAGGTGCTACCACAAGGCACTGTACGCTCCTCTCGGCAGCCGAAATCTGAAATAGTTCACGTTGCCAGAATGAAGCCCTATTACAATCGGTAAACCAATTCAGGATCCAAACCAGAGCCAGAGACTTTCCCGTATTACTTGCCCCGCTTTTCGACTATTCCCCTACGCTTGCGGCATCGGGTCGATGCCCCTTGGAAGGGGGGCAATGCCACACCGCTGACCATCTTCTGGCGCCACCAAGTGGCCGAATGGCTTGGCACGTGGCTAAGCTTCATCCTCGTCTCTCTCGAGTTTTCGCTTGATTAAAAAGGGCCAGCTCGGTTGTCGTGCTGCTTGCTACGTGTGTTGGTGACAATATTAACATCATCAAACATTAAAAAAAAAAAGAAAACTAGAAGAAGACGTTGAAACATTCATGCTTGAATGACTAGAATATTTTCGCGCTTCCATTCGCCACAGTTGGAAAGATAACGCAAAATGGTGTACTCGTACAGAATAAAAAGAGTTAATAAGCAAATCAAGATACTTTGTTGGGCGAGTTGGTAAACATCCATTGTTAATAAAAAATAAAATCAAAACAGCGCAGGCAGTAAGACAGGACAAGATAAATGGAAGCTACATGACATACACGGGACAGGTTACGTTTTCTTTTTTCTTTTTTTTTTTTCTTTTTCTTTTTTTTGTCTGCGCCTCGGATTAAAGGCTGAGGCTGAGTTGTGAGTCAGCGCTTGTCCTGTAGCTTCCTTTTATCCAGTCCTATGGCTTCCTGTTTGAGCTGTTTTTATAAGCAATTAATAAGCTAAATAATGTTGCATGATGATTTTCTGGGAATTGGGGGGTTGTATATATACTTGCAATACAACGAAACGCGGGGACTACAAGGTTGCGATTGTCATTACACTATTTAGCACACAATAGCCTTTCATGGTAAGCGAACGAAATTTGCTCTGCGTTAAATATACAGTTCCCTTTGTAGTTAACAAAACGACACGCTTTACTGGGCTTTTAAGTTACCATATGTTGCAGTGTTTTCAAGACATTTGAAAGAAAATCATCAGCGGGGTTGTTCTATTTCGAATCAGATCGAATTAGTCACTTTTGCAGTTTGTGAGTTCAGAGAGCTTATCGACAATTAGCTAAAGAAAAAAATACATCTGCCTAGAAATTCGAATCTTCCGTGATGGTACTGTATGCAGAGATGAATACTGTCGAAAATTTTAAGCGTCGTGTTGTTGCTGTATCTTGTACCATTACCGACACGAAAAGTGGTCTTTCTGGCGCGAGGCACGACTTTCTTAAAACATGGAATTTCCTGCTAAATCAGGCAAATAAAAAAAATTGTTTCGGCGTTTTCAACATAATTTTCTCATATGAGAAGAAAAAAAAAAAAGAAAAGAAGAAAGGTTCAAGAAGTTCTGGTTTCGTTATCCGCGGATCTTAACTGTGAAAGGGTGAAACCACAAATGGTATAAAGTTCTTCGTTTCAAAAAGTGATGGTGGTGTCGTGTTGCTCAAGACTTTAAACACCCCATTGGCACTAATCGCACAGCTGCAATAATTAGAAAACTAATCAGTGGAGTTTAGGTAATTAAAATAGGTTTACAGCAGATTGTGTCCACTGCGCCTGACAGTTTGTTGCTGCAAATATATATATATATATATATATATATATATATATATATATATATATATATATATATACATATATATATATATATATATATATATATATATATGTATATATATATATATATATATATATATATATATATATATATATATATATATATATATATATATATATATATATATATATATATATATATATATATATATATATATATATATATATATATATATATATATATATATATTTATTTATTTATTTATTTATTTATTTAGAACTTACTATATTTTGGAACTTTTTTAAGGGGTCGATGATGAAACATCCGTTATAACTTATAACTTTCACTTCGGAATAAATTAGAGATTGTGCAATTACGCTAATTAAAGTGGAACCGAGTGCAGTCAAGTACAAAGTCCACCAATGACCTTTGTTCTTTTCAGCAGAAAAATGTGATAAATGTGGTAATGCATAGCGAACGAATGCTTGTGCATTCTATTTCGTTAAGCAGTAGATATCGTCAAGAGATAAGAAGCAGGCAGAGTGGGTCAGAGAAATAATTCGAGTTGATGGAAATCAAGAAGAAATTGGAGAGGGCAGGGCGTGTAGTGCGAAGAGAGGATAGCCGATGATCGCTAAGGATAACAAATTGGATTCCAAGGGAAAGAAAGCCTAGCAGGGGGCGCAGGGAGTTAGGTGGGCGGATAAGCTTAAGAAGGTCGCAGGGGTCAAGTGGATACGGCTAGTGTAGGACCGGGTTAATTGGAGGAATATGGGAGAGGCATTCGCCCGGCAATGTGTATAGTACAGCTGATGATGACGATGATGAAGATGAGGAGGTGCTGAAAGAAAGATTCTATTTATGGGAGTTAATGTCAGAAAGCGTCTCAAGCTATGATGGGTGCCGTACTGGAGGGCTCTGTATAATTTGGACCACTTGGGTTTCTTCAGAGTGCACTGACATTGCACAGTACGCGGACGCCTGCGTTACCCCTCATCCTGAAGAAAATGAGAATAGAAACGATAATCGTTCTTTATTTCTCTGCCAGCGTTGCCAGCTTCCGAAGGTCTTTGAGGGAAAAGTTCGCAAATCGACAATGCTATACTTTTTAATGCTACTAAAAGATGGCAGTTTTTCATTTTTTTTTTTTTTTTGCAATTTCAAAGTTTCTGAGGATTTCAAGACGCAAATAAAGAGAATTCGCTAGTTAGGTGTGCGAATGTTTACTTGTGGTAGTCAAAAGACCGAAAGATACTGAGGAATTTCTCAATCTATCTTATGCGATGATCGGTCAGAACGTTTTTAAATGCGCAGTTTTTGTAAAATGATTAACATTTTTTTATCGAATTGTGTCTTCTGGAGAGATTTTATATATATTTACGAGATTTCAAGAAGAAAATTTGCATACTGATAAACGATTGAGACTCTAAAGGACTTTTATCTTCCGTTCTACCTAGCTTGAAACTTAGTTTTGAAAAATCGTAAACGCGACCTTTCTTACCTCTCACGAGGTAGTTCTTGTTTTTGCTAAAAAAAAAGAAAGATGTAGAACTTATTGCAAAACTGCGAATGTTGTTCATTTGCGAGCCATCATACATAAATATTTCATTGAAAAAGGAAAATGGCCGTTGGTCCTCGGTTGTTGGCCCGCGGCATCCCTCTACTGCAGTGTTCGCAGCCTGTTGTATTAGCACGGCAAGTTTGGCGAGTTGGAATACGTTCATTCTGAAGAGGTCACAGCGAGCAATGGAACTAATGTTTCATAGTCCTGTGTGCAAACTGATAACTCCAGCGTTCCGCCTCATCTGTCATTCAGATATTACTGCCGCATTGAAGCTTGCGCACTTGTTAAACGGAGAGGCGATCACGAAAATGCTTTCCGCGGATAATCTGTACTAATGGCATGGCTATAGACTTGCCCTTCGCGAACAGAGCCCTGGCTTTCACTTACTTAATTCACGCTCTATGAGAACCAGTGCTATTTTCCCTACAGCCTCGTCGCAAACGTATTGATAGTGTGATGTGTTTACGGTGACATTTCGTTGATGTTTTCCAACATTTCCTTCCGTTTACCGAGAATGTTTTCGCTTGAGGCGGAACGTCGTTCATTTAGGAAAAGCCCGTTTTCCCCTCACCTTCACTGTTTGGAAATAGATGTACGAAAAACGGGACTGAAGCTCCCGAAAATTTCTCTTCATTTAGCGTCATAGTAATGCTGTTTCGTAGACTCTCTCTGTTCAAACTTGTTCGCTGCGTTCGCTGAATGATGTGCGTGGAGGACGTTTGCTGAGACACACATGGCTTTCGTCTTTGCAATCAACGCCGAAAGAATGTTGAGAAATATGCTGGTCACGAGGGACTGCAGCTCTGCCGCCGCATATGCAAACGGAAAGTAGAACCATGCTCTAACTACATAGGGCATGCGCAGTTATGTCATGCGGCTGATGATGGTAGTGATGTAGGTATTTCTTGGATTTGCGGCATTCCATGTTTCACGTCTGGGTGTGCACAGTATAGGTCTGATGCGCTTGAAGGCGTGGCGTATGATCGCGATTTTGCGCATACGGAACTTGAACTTGTGTGCCTCCCCGCCGTGGTGGTCCAGTGGTTAGGGCGCTCGACTCCTGGGCTCAAGGATGCGGGATCAAATCCCGGCCGTGGCTGCTGCTTTTCGATGAGGCGAAAAGCAAGGCCTCCGTGTGCTTTGGGATGTATGCGCACTTAAACGTCCCCGGTGATCGAAACCTTCGAGGCCCTCCTCAGGGCGTCTCTCATAGCTTGAGATGGTTAGGGACGTTAAACCCCACAAACCATGCATAAACCAACTTTTCTGAGAGTACCTTTCTCTTCGAGATTCAACAGGATAGATGGTTTATTTTTTCATACCTTTTTTTTTGTGTGTGTGAGTCGGTTTCGTCTTGCGACTTGCTTGCTTTAGATTTTCGGCATAAATTTGTTTCCTGGAAAACCACAATGTCCGACGTTATGTCACGGCCGAGTCCGTTTGCCCTCCAATCCACAGGATGCTTTTTCTTGAGGTTCTCGTTCTTTCCGGGGGTATCCTCGATTGCAGAGCTCGCTTCAGCCGTACCCATTTAGTAAATAAAAACCGACTCTGTCGCAGCACTGCTACCGCACAGTGCTATCTGAACCGCTCCGTGTAGGAGAATAAATTTACTATCGCGATGAAAATAAATTCGAAGGAGCGCGCTTATGCGCGCTCCGCTGTTGGAATTTCTTGTAGCGCTTGTATTTAGATGTTAGAAAACACCTCACAGTTGCCTTTTATTGCCTTATAGGAACGACTGGAGCTTGTTTTGTTACAACTCAGGCACAAGCGCGACAAGAAATTCAAACTACAAGGCGCGTAGGTGCCGCCCTGTTCGGATTTCCTTTCATCGCTTCTGCCAGGTGCTATCAGTTCAGTTCAGTTCAGTCGTTCAGTCGTCTCCGACTCTTCGTGACACTATAGACCATATGACGCCAATCTGTCCGGTCGCCCACTATACGAATTCGAATATCTCACAGGTTCAGCAGCAGTGCCTCGAGGATGCCATCCAACCATCGCGTTCACTGCCTACCCCTACCCCTTCTCCAGTCTCCCTTTCCCAGCATCAAGGTTGGCTCCACTGACTCCTCTCTTCGCAAGAGATGACTAAAGTAGCGGAGCTTTAACTTTAAAATTTCACTTTCCGATCAGTAGTCAGGGTTTGTGGACGCTAAGTATTGACAGATTTCATCTTCTGTCATATCAGAAGGGGCTATAGCGAGTAGAAAAAAACAAAAAAACAATGCGCTTAAGTCCACATAAGAGCGGAAATGGCGAAAACCAATTTTGCAGGAGTAATTTCACTAACTGCATCGTCATTGTCACTATCATCATTATACCTTACTAAAAAATGATGTGAGGCAATATATTACCTAACACATTTTTTTTTTTACACAACCTCATATCGCATACAAATTTCACTGAATCCTACACATTACCATAAATTACTGAAGATATCTTATTATCTTATTATAATGATGATACGTTATGAAATTTGTTATCCGATTTGTTTGAGAGTTCTTGTGTGAGCTTATTGCCTTACAGAACTTTTTTCAGTAGGGCATCACTACTTTAAATGCACCGTCATTGTCATCGCTACTATTATCCTTACGCTCACCATCACCATCATATCATCAGCCCATCAAGAGGGCTGGAAGTGCTGCTCCATTTGCTCCATTCTACTCCAAACCTTTTTTCCTGCTCCTTCCTGCTCCAGAACGCAATATAGCTGCAAGCCTGCTCCAAGTTGGCTGCCTCGATGTTTTGCCATCAAATTTAGTGCAACGTGGTTTTCTGCACTGTGGCCCATAATAGCATTGCCCACAAACATTCGATCAATTTTAATAAGCGACTTTTAGAAGTGCAGGGCGATGGCATGTTGAGAGTTGCGTGTGCGCGGTGTAGGAGCTGCCGTAGTAAAAACGATGGCATGTACACCGGTTGCAGCGGTGTACATCTTACGCACTTTATCCCATTCGTTTGAATCGTCAGTGGTCAGGGAAGCGAGAGCAGCGATTCGAGCAGACACCGCAAACTACCAGGAGCCATTAAATAACTTGGCTGCAAATGATACACGAGTTGTTCTAATGGTTCTGCTGGGAAAACAAGCTGGTACTTCACCACTGAGACTGCCATGCCTACGTCAGACAAAAGCATACTTGGACTGTTATGGGAGTGATGCCACTTAAGTACTAATCACAAGTGTTCTCAAGAGTTTTGGAAAGCCTTACTTACAGGGCCTATTGCAAGCGTGTTGAAATTAAGGAACGCCGAGCGTCAGCCACTGGCAGAAGTTCGTCAAGCAAAGAATCTGAAGGAGGAACAAGCTACCCTTTAGTGCTGTCTTTCCTCCCTGAAGACACTTTAGATGAGTCAAGCAAAGAATCTGAAGGAGGAACAAGCTACCCTTTAGTGCTGTCTTTCCTCCCTGAAGACACTTTAGATGAGTGTCCAGAGATTTATATGTCCAGGTGTAAGATAAAAAAATGACATGCACAAGACAGGGAGTGGAAATGGGCTGCTCATGGCAGGCTCCACCTTTGAACCTATGAAGTCAAAATATATATCACAAGTTATGTTGATGTTCACTTAGGAGGTACAAAAGCAAGCATTCCATTCGCTGCTAATCTGTCCCAAATTATGGTTCAGGTCAGTTGTTTTACTCTAAGGATCCGTATATGGTTTGGCTGTTCGTCGTGTCTTCTCAGAGGTGCGTGCATATTCAGCAAAGCATTGAACATGAATAAAAAGTTGAATTATATTTACAAGTCAGGGTGCGTAAACTGCCATTAATAAAAGCGTTTGAGCCAAGCAACAGGCTTAAAAGCATATTCGAGTGCTCCAAATATCTCATTTTATTGCAGCACAAGTGCTCCAAAATGGCTTTTATTGCTGCTCCCTGAGCTGCCCCAAAATGCTTGATCCTGCTTCCGCCCCTGGAATTAGGTTCTGTTTTTCACGAGCCCGGAATGGAGTAGTGGCCTGCTCTCTCGGCTGGGAATGGGACGGATCGCGGCTCGATGCTTCTTGAAGACGGATTTTTTTTTTTTTTTTTTTTTCAATAATGTGAGCTCGCGTGGACATTTGTGCCGACTCATTTGGCCGACACGTCTGTCCACACCACCTATGAGCTTTTCGCCTTAAAAATTCGGTTCGGTTTAATTTATTTTATGGGGTTTAACGTCCCAAAGCGACTCAAACTATGAGAGACGTCGTACTGGAGGACATAGGAAATTTCGACCACCTGGGGTTCTTTAACGTGCACTGACATAGCACAGCACACGGACGCCTTGCTTTTCGTCTACATCGAAAAGTGGCCGCCGAGGCCAAGATTCGATCCCGCATCCTTAGGCACAGTTGTCGACTTAAAAATTCGTAGGACCGCTTAAGCTCGACATTTAAGGGTATGTATATATGACGCGACAGCATTGACAGATGGTTTTGTTTGCACTCATGCACTGTGCCACTCGCTTAATTATGCTAATCACTTAATTTGGGTCTTTTCTATCTCATAGTACCCTTTAGCATAATGTCGTAAGCGACCATGTTACGCGAGAGACCACCTGACATCGATATACAGTAGCGCCTCGTTTAATAGTACGATGCCCGTTAATACGGACGACTTGTGCTATGGACAATTTTTGTAGGGACCAAACTTTACCATTGTATTTACGCCACGCTTATATAGTAGAAACTCGCTCTCCGGAGAGTGCGGAGAGCCGACTGAAGCCCAGAAACGTTTGTTTCGTTAATATGGACAATGACGAAAACAAACTATCTGCTTCCTTAAAAGATGTTTCATTTGCGGAGAGCCGACTGAAACCCAGAAATGTTTGTTTCCTTAATATGGACAATGACGAGAACAAAATATCTGCTTCCTTAAAAGATGTTTCATTTTCTGCATACCGAGTGTTGGACGCCTTATGAATGGAGCGGAATAGTACAGGGTGGTTTTTTACATAGGCGGTTTCGTGTCGTACAGCACAAAGTTGCCATTTAGACGCCCCTTATATACTATTTACAATATTGCATTAATGGCTTCCAAGAAAATTCTCTCTGCAGTTTGTGCTTCGTAGAAAGCCTATAATTCTACAGTTTAACGGGTCGTGTGATTGTGTAAAGTGATCAGCCGTAACGGGATTAGGAGGTGCAGCCACGAGACGCCGTCAAGTGTATCAAAGATGAACCATGCGCGTGATGCGTCACCGTGTTCTTTCAAGTATAATGGCAAACACAATAACTGCTAGAATGTTGTGCAATTCCAACTTTGTTGACCACCACTATACGCAGAAGCAAGTCCGAATCAAGGCCCGACCTGTTTCTTTAGTATATATTTTTCTTCGCGATTCTTTGTTTACGGACGACTCGATGTGCGGACAAATCTGCTTAGGAATAAAAGTGTCCATATGGCACGACTGTAAAACCCCGATGAATTATGCTGAACGGGTGTATAGGGATATATAGTATGCCTGACTCAGAATGTCAGGGAGGGGCCTGGAGGGCTCACTTTTCTCTCTGAATTGATAGGCCCGAGCTGCCAACTCCTGTCAACTAGGCGCTGTCACGTGGGTGACTTGACGTCACTCAACCCTACGACCAATCAGTGCCGCGCGCCATGTTGTCTGCCAGCTACCACTTTCCAGAGCCGTGCCTCTGATTCTTACCTCACAACGTTTATATCCAGATTTTCTGGGGAACTGGGTCTTAAGCATTCATGTTACAACTGCGATCGCTGCTGAAATCTCGCTCCTAACAGGGGGCGACATCCACGGTGACTTGCCGCAGAGAGTGTGTAACGGAGAAAATGGCTTCGAGAAGGCGGTTCATAGGAAAAAAACGTACTCAAGCCGAAAATCGGCCCTAAAAATGTATCGTTCTAGATCTCGCTCCGCAAAAAGATTGTGTTCCAGTTCCATAGTCCTTTAAGCAATTAGTAAGATAGGTCTCATCAGCTGCGTAATATTACTAATTAAGAAACTTACAATCGCCTGGTCGAACTGGTAGTTTTCGGGAACCAGCCACGGCAGAAGGCGTCATCTAGAACAACCCCGCATATTTTCTTGTGATTTGCGTTAACCATTTCGACGGTGTAGAGCTCTTGCCGCACTTCCAGTGATGGAGAGGCTGTATTAGAGAAGGCAGGCCCAGCCTTAGCTGGTCGTTGACTATGGCCACCTTGAAGCACTGTCCGCAGCGTCAGACCTACTAAAGCCAGTGGTTAGAGAATCTTTTCTTGCACAAAACGAAAGGGCCCGCGCTGCTGACAAGGCGGCTGTTTGAGTACCAGATCAAACCACGATGAGGCAGCGCCAGTCATCTCATTAAACATCACACTACAAAACACTTCGACCACTAATGTAGCGGAAGCGCAGAATGATCCTCAGAGGCTATTGCCCTGAGCTTTTATTTTTCTGCTACCGTCATTATTTTTGTTTATAACGCCCCACATCAGTTTGATATTTGCCCACTTTGAACCCGACGGATGAAAGCCCTGTAGCACACAACATTGCAGCACGTCACGGGGAAACGCAATCTGCGCCTTATAGCACAGCGGATGTGGAATTGTAAAGGGAAAAAAATTGAACGGCGGGAGCAAAATACAAACAAGGTTTTAGCTAAGACTGAAATAAGTTGAGCAAAATCAGTGAAAGTCGGGGACGGTAAAAGCGAATTACCACTGATAAGCCGGGCATCAAAAGAGGCGAAGCTTCACATTATAGTGCGTTTGATTTCACACGTTTGAGGAAATTTTTTTTTTTCCTACTTTGCAAATGGGGATTTTTCTACCAGGGCGATTTTTTCTTTTCGAAGTCGTTTGTTTATTGCGGGGGATTTTTTACTGGAACCCGGAGGAGAGATATATGAGGTCGCAGCGTCCTTAAAAGTCAGGAAGTAAATCAGCTTAAGTGGGTGCCTTGGTGTGCTGCAAACATTTTAGTGTGATTTTTACAAGCCTGAATTAACACTAAATTCCTGAATTCGAAATTAGTTTTGCATAATTAATATTTACGGAATAATTACTGAACTGGAGAATGGAGAAAGATAAGGAACTATCATTTGCGCGACTCTCAGCATCCTTCAATTGGCTACATGATGCTAGGACACTCCATAATTTTAAAAGCTTGCTTACCTTTAGCTGGGACATGTAGTATATATGCAGTTAAACACACTAGACATTTTTACACCTTGGATGCAAAAAGGATGCTCGAGTGTCCCCGGGCTGACACCCTACGTGAAAAATGACAAGGCAAGGGATGGCCCTTAACAATCGGGTTTCCGGTTGGCTACCCTCCGTTGTGTAAAGTGGACGAAAGGCATACAAGAAAAAGTGAAAGAGATAAATGTGGTCTGAAAGCCAAAAACCTCTGCAGCAGTGTCCCGAGCACTGTGGCGGCTGCCACGCACTGCGTCCTGAACAGAACTCAACAGAACGTAGCATCCGCTTTTCTACGCCAAAGCACATTTGCACGATGACAGTGAAGCAGTGCTGCTCTTCTCATAGGTTGTTAGCCCGGTGTAAGCGTGTACCTGTAAGGCTGTAAAAAGGTTTTGTGTGTTGTTTGCTTCTGGCAAAGAATGTGTCACGCGTACATTTCGCAATGTGATTTAGGTGGTCTTGACAGTTGGCGCCATTGTGAAAGACAGCCATTGCGAATTATTGGGGCTCTGGGAATAAGCGATGCGCCGAAGCGCGACCAGAAGGCCACAGCTGTAGGTCTGGCTGAGGCGACGACTGCTTCCGCTCACTCGGCTTGCTCCTCGCCGAGTGTGCGAGTCCAGCGATCATTCCAAAGTGGATTCGGTCCCTGTGGTCGAAGCTCTTCTGAGACCGGGTTTCGCCGTGTGGCCACCGGAGCAGCGTCCGATAAGATCGGCCTAAACATTTGTCCGTTCCTGCTGAGCTTTCGCGAAGTTGTTTTTCCCCTTCTCTACTTGTGAGGACGTAGCAACTTTCGTCAAAAGCACAGTTTCCTCGTCGGATTAGCGTTCCTTCTTTTTTCTTCACGGCATATAGACTTACTGAAGCTTTAACTTGAGGGCAGCCCTAGCGCAACCTATCGTACGCCGTCGTCCCTATTCTTTCCACATCGGTGCTCTTCGGTCGGAGCGCATCGTCACCGTGGCGAGAAGGAGACGCGCGGATGACTGAAAAAAAGCACTGAGAAAGGCTGACAAGAATTTTCCAAACCCTTTATTTGAGATGTCTGTGCGCTTTCGATGATGGATTCGGCGGACACGTGTGGTTATGTTGCGCTAGAAATTTCTTTGTAGATTCCTTCACGGCATGTACACGCATTTCGCGGCGCGTTGTTGAGGCTCGCCCAGCGGTAGATTCGTTCCCAACTTCCCAGTTTCGCCGTCTGCGGTAGCTGCTGAGACTCGCACGTACGTGTAGGGACCAAGTGCACTATCTTCACTGTGTAGAGAGGAAAAAACCACGTGTGCGTGCGACACTTCCAAAACGCGGGCAGCAACGGGGACAGCTCCGAACTCGCCGCCGCATGCCCCCGCGTCAGCCTGCAGCCCGACCTCGAGGGAAGCCGCGACGTCCCGCCGTCATCGGGCACGCGTGACCGCTCTTACGCAAACAGTGAGTCGGCGCCGCCGCCATTCCCTTAACCCCATAACAAATTGTCGCTCCTCTTCTTCCCCCCTCCCTCTCCTGCCACCACTGCCAGCTTTGGGTTGCGGTGTGCGGCTGCGTGATGTCGCCGTGGGGCCGGCGGCCGAGATATCCATCAAACGGAGGCAGCGCGCATATATCTTCACACGCAGTGCATAACATAAAAAATAAGAAAGAAATAAGGATGAAGAGTAGGCTATATATACGCTTCCCTTTTTTAGGGTTGAGCTGCGTCGCGCTCACTGACGCGCTCCCGATTCGGGACTCGAAAAAAAACGGAGGGGGAGGAATGAGCGAAACCACAAGAACAATGGCCGTGTGGCCAACGACGCGCGAGCGCGGGTGTTGAGTGCGTGTGTGTGTCTATGCTGAACGATGGCAGTGGGGAGATTGGGAAGGGCAAAGAGAAAAAGCGCGGGGAAAGGGCAAGAGTTTATGCCGTAGTAGCGGAAGCGCGGAGGCGGCAGTCGCCGCACGATACCCATTACTGGTAGGGAAAGGGCATCGGGCGCGCTTTATGTAAGGGAATCCATTAGCGTGGGGAGCGCAAGAGAAAAACGGGGAAAGAACCCCTTTCTGGGCGCCGCGCGCGCCACCCTTGTCTAACCCTCTCCAGCTCGGTTGTAGGGTGCGCTTCCGAGCGGGTTGCGACGACTTCGCGGAGTGCCTTTATTCTCCTTCCCGGGCATCTAGTCTCTAGGCGGACGGGGAAAGGGACAGGCTGAGATGGGGAGCGCCTTTTTCTCGCATCCCTAATTGCATTTCCAGAGCCACGGCTCATTTGCCGCGCGTCTCGCGCGGCGGCGGCGTAGTCAGCGAGCGCCATCTACGGCGGAGACCGGTTCTCCTTTTTTCCTGTTCCCCTCGAGGCGCACGTGCGGCCACCGAGAGTGTACTAATTACGCTCAGACAGAGGGAAAGACAGAGCGAGGGTTGCCTAAGTGTAGCCGCACGTAATAGGGACGGGTCCACGCGCCCGCTGCCACGTGACGCAGCCGAGGCCCTGGGGTTCCGCCCCGGCCGCTCCCTTTGATGTGCGCGCTTCGATCTCGCTTTCCTCCAATCACGGCGCCCCGTGTGCGCGCGGTGGGCAGTCGCGGTGCCGCGCGCCTCGTCTCCTCATCCGTGGACGCACGGTGGTTGAGCTCCGATCGACCCGGCTAAGGGTTGCCCGTTGCCCCTCTCTCCAGGATGTCATCACCTCTCTCCGCTGACCGCTGGCCTCTAGTTTCCCTCGGCGGTTGGAACCCGCCGGTTGTATAGCGAAGATTTACGCGTGGTACGGTCAAGGGTAGCGTGCGTTGACAACGCCTTTCACAGGTCGAGTGCATTCGACCTAGACGAATGCTATATAGAAAATTGAGCTGAAGTTTGAGTTTTTGAATGATAGTGTGATAAAAATCGCGTGTGTTATGCGCAATTTAAAGGACCACGATGACACCTAATTGTCTATATCTTCGAACATTGAGTACCTCCCTCTTTCTGGCCGTGCTTACGGTTTTCTTGAAAAAAAAAAAAAGACGAATTTTGAATGAGTGAATTGGATTTAATTATCTCGCCTGCCACGTCAAACTCGTGACGCCAATCGCCAAAAAAGAGCGCATTGTCGCCGTTTTGGAGCGATTGGTGACGCAGTGTAGTATCCGGGATCCACGCCAAAAAATCGCTGTCGACACCGCTATTTAGTTTCTTGGATTTTTGCTGCCTATAAGAGTGTAGTTTTCTGTAATGGCGCACGCTATGACTAGAACGTGGCATCTTATCGACATGCATGGCAAAATTACTTTTGAAAAGGAATTAAATTACATTACTAATTACTTTGCTGAAATTGCATAAATGTAATTAAATTACATTACTAATTACTACTCCGAAAAAGTAATGTAATTACATTACAATTCCTCTTGTTGAGTAATTCGACTACTGTTAAATTATTGCTAGTTGTCATCTATGGCAAAAATATTAGAAGGGTTCGACGCTGCTGAACCGAATATGTAACGAAAGCATTAGCTGCGGGTGACCGAGCATTCTTCTTCTTCTTCTTCTTGTTCTCCTTCCTGTTCTCTTTCTTCTTCTTTTCTTCTTCGTCTCCTTCGCAATTAGACGCGACTATCGCGCAGGCGCATAACGGGCGGGGCACACTCACGCGAAACTCTGCTCTGACCCGTGTAGTGTATACCTTTACGCTGCAAAACTGTGCAAGCCGAGTCAACAAAAAACTTCTCTCCAGACGCGACACACACATTTTTTCACCTTCCCACCAAATCCTGTCTCAAACAACTATTCCCTCCCTCTTTTCCTACCACGACGTGTCACTAGAAAAATAAGACAACAACAAAACAAGAGCAGAAGCATGGTCGAATGTCGCCGGCCCAAAGCTGTCTCCGCCGTTTGAAGTCCTCGAAGAAGCTAGGTTATTCACTTTTTCCGTGGTCCCAAGAACAGACATCAGCACCTTGTGCCCAGTAATGCTCACACCATGGGCCCTTCCGCCTGCACCCCCCACCCCAATCCTTCCT
Organism: Amblyomma maculatum; assembly: GCF_055883805.1. Taxonomy (NCBI): domain Eukaryota; kingdom Metazoa; phylum Arthropoda; class Arachnida; order Ixodida; family Ixodidae; genus Amblyomma; species Amblyomma maculatum. Next base: position 148,985,895 of record NC_139345.1, on the reverse strand, counting down.
CGCCTCGTGGCGACGAGTGTAACCAGGCACTACTGTGCCCTAACCCATGCAAGAGGTGTGCCGCTGCAGGCTTCTAACTAGTTTTGAACTCCGACTGTCTTGCACCATCTGCCCTTCGGCAATCTTTTGACGCCTTACCTCCTGCTGCTTGGGGAGTTTTGAACTCCAACTGTCTTGCACCATCTGCCCTTCGGCAATCTTTTGACGCCTTACCTCCTGCTGCTTGGGGAATGGCTCCAACTACCCGTAGGATAGCCGCACTAAGTGGCCCGGCTACACAGGATGCATGAGGTCTCAGACACGGTGTTCTGCGTCTCCTTCATCTGTTCTGTCTCCTTTTGCCGATCCATTACGCTGGCTCAGGCTTGCCGCACGTCGTTCTGGCTTTCCCGCCACTCTACAGTGTCGTCTATTCGAAGATAAGTGGTGCCATTTGTAAAAGTAATTTCGAAAGGAATTAATTACTCTTGTTGCGAAATTACTGTCAAAAATAATTCATTACATTACTAAATTACTAGACTAGAAAAGTAAAGTAGAAAAGAAAAGTAAGGGGCTTTGCAAATAGCTCAGGAAAGGAGGATGGCAAAAGTTATGGGGGAAAGAAAAAGATGGTTCTCAAATCGGATTTTCAGAGAATAGCTAGGAGAGATAAGAATGCCTTCCTGAACACACAATGCCTAGCAGTTGAGGACAACAGCCAATTGAGAAACACAAAAGCTCTGTATAAGACAACCAAAGATATCAAAGGAAGCCTGTGTGCTGAGCTGGTCGTGATAAAGGACAAACGAGGCAGGGACCTCACGGAAGCGTCAGTAATAAAAGAAGAGGTGGCGAGAATACACAGAAGAACTGTACAAGAAGGACCCGGATGTGCAAACCCAACATAAGACGTTGTGATCACTGATCTCAAGCCGGGCATCCTGAAGAGTGAACTTGATTGGGCCTTAGCCAGCCTAGCTAAGAACAAAGCTAGCGGAATTCATGGCATTCCAGCTGAGTTGCTTCAAAACATTAACGATGACGCTGTTAACGTTCTGTTTAACTTATGTCAGAAGATTTGGACAACCCTGCAGTGGCCACAGGATTGGAGGAGGTCAGTTTACATCCCCATTCCAAAGAAAGGCAGTGCCAAAGATTGTTCCAACTACCGCACGATCGCGCTTATTCCGCATGCTAACAAGGTAATGTTGAAAATCCTCCAAGGCAGGCTGCGGCAGTATGTGAATCAGGAGCTTCCGGACGTGCAAGCTGGGTTTCGCAAGGGAAGAGGAACTAGAGACCAGATTGCCAACCTTCGCTGGATCATGGAAAAAGCAAGCGGGTTCCAGAAACCGATCTGCTTCTGCTTTATTGATTATGCGAAAGCGTTAAACTGCGTAGATCACAGCAGATTGTGGCAAGCTCTCCAAGAGATGGGAGTTCCAACTCACCTCATCTGTCTCCTCAGGAACCTGTATGAAGGACAAGAGGCCACATTCAGAACTGAGCATGGTCTTACTGATTGGCTCCCGATTTACAAAGGAGTGAGACAAGGCTGCGTACTGTCGCCCTGCCTATTTAGCCTATATGCTGAGTGCATCATGAGGAAGGCTGGTCTGGACGAGTCTTCCGCTGGAGTGGAGATTGCTGGGAAACGTATCAACAACCTTAAATATGCGGATGATACCACTTTAACGGCAGAAAGTGAAATGGAACTCAAGAGTCTTCTGATGCGCGTACAAGAAGAGAGTGAGAAGTTTGGGCTTAAACTGAACATTAATAAGACAAAGATCATGGCGTCTTGCCCTATCAAGTCCTGGAGCTTCAAGGGATAAGAAATGGAAGCTGTGACAGATTTTCTCTTCCTGGGCTCCGAGATTACCCCGGAAGGTGACTGTAGCCATGAAATTAGGAGACGCCTGCTTTTGGGAAAGAGAGTCATGGCTAGCCTTGACCACCTAGTAAAGAGCAGAGACATCACTGCCAATCAAGATCCGTATAACTCGTGCTATGGTCTTTCCAGTTGTGATGTATGGATGCGAGAGTTGAACTGTGAAGAAGGCTGACCGCCGAAGAATTGACGCGTTTGAATTGTGGTGCTGGACTGCCAGAAGGTGAAATTAGTCGATATTGTCGACCATAAACCCTGACTGCTCATTGGAGGGTAAAATTCTAAAGTTAAAGCTTAGCTACTTTGGTCATCTGATGAGAAGAGAGGAGTCGCTGGAGAAAGCTTTGATGTTAGGAAAGGTTGAAGGTTACCGGAGAAGGGGTAGGAAGCGAACGCATCCTGGCATCCTGGAGGCGCTGCAGATGAAGTTATGTGATGTTAGGAAGATAGTGACAGACCGGGAAGCGTGGCGTGATATGGTCCATAGGGTCACGAAGAGTCGGACACTAATGAACTGAACTGAATTAAATTACGCTAACTTTATTACTGTAATTCAATTACTATCATGTATGCTTATCGATAGAATGCAGGTTGTTTTTCCCTGGTGTCTATTTACGTTTTACGGGTACACGCGCTTTTAGCCTGTGTCCACATCTACGGCTTCCGTGTCCAAGATTTGATTCCGCCATTTTGTGTCCAGGCTCTGACGTCATAACCACAGAACTGCAATGCGTGAAAGGCGGGAAAAAATCTGAGCAGCTTTAAATCTGCTGCCATGTCCATAGTAATTGAAGTATTCCGTCGTGTTGGGCTTACCCTCGAAGCGCTGGGTCATGCAGTGAAGCGAGCTTGCTGTTGCCGGTCTGTGCTGTAGTCGCGTGCGGATCGAGGCCTCTTGATTTGGATAAGACGACAGAAGCCGCGAAACAGCATGTTTTCTATTTACCACCCTTGGCTTCTGCGCTGCTTTTTACTGGAAGTAAGCAAAGAGCTGCTGTTAAATATTTCTGTCGGGAGGGACGTTCGGTTGATGATGTCTACATCTGACTTCCCATGCAGGTCTGATTGGGTTCACTGCATGGGCGTAGCAGTGTTGACAGTGCTGGTTCTCTGAAGCCATCGAATCTTCGGCGCAGGTTTATTGACGAGCTAGCTTATGGTTTTCTTTCGTTTTGTTTGTGCACATACATGCTGTTTATCCGAAACAAACAGGAGCATGGTTTGGTTTGGCTCCAGTAGGCGCCTGAAAGAGGTACATATTGTTACGGGGCGGCAAGCCGATGAACACAGAGAACAGAAGATGATGTTCGTTGACCGTGAGGTGATTATTAATGAATCGCTGCAGGCCTATCGCGAGCGCTCCTGTCATCGCCACAGCCCACTTATTCCTCGTCCGTTACATAACCCGGGGCCACCGAGAGACCATCCCGATCGTGGACGAGGACGTTTTTTGATGTCGATTAGATCCTTGGCATGACAATAGGCCTGTATGGATGGTTGAAGATAGGGGGAGGAGGAAGACAAGTCTTGCCGCCACGATGATTTCCAGATGACGTCTGGTCCAGGACGCTTTCAGGCCACATGTCGCCAAGACACCAGACCGAGACTAAAGCGCGCACCGCATGGCATGGGCAGGGGGATGTCGTATGTAGCCGCGTCTTGGGTAGTTGGTCGGCACATCGAGTCATTTGGGTCATATGGTGTTCGGCTCTCTCGTAGCTTATTGTGGTCGTGTGAGTGACACCTTGGGTCAGTCTCTTCTTCGCGTGTCTTGTGGTCGGGGCGGGCGAACGGGCCGGTGGAACGGCGAAGTCGCGCTGGGTCCGGTAGGCTGGGCAACAGCCAGACGATGCGCTCTCTGGAACCCGCTGCCGACGGCGCAAGCAGTGCGCTGAAGCTCCGGGTCAGGATGACGAATGATATAACGTACCGACCACCTCCAGCCAAAATGTTACGGAAGATGGTGTTCGATGACCGTGAGATGATTTTTAATATCGCTGCGGGCCTAGCGCGAGCGCTCCTGCCCTCGCCACTGCCCGCTTCTTCCTCGTCCGTAACAATATGGCACACGAATTAAATGACATCGATATTTGCTTCGGTATCGGATTTCTTCCTGCTTAGAGAAGCGTTGTACCAGATTTGTATGTTTCAGTATATGGCTTTCCAAGAAATGATATCCGTGGTTTTGCAGGGCTTTTGGGATGTGACGAATGGGTAGTGATGGGAACTCCGCGGCAACCTGCGCCATTGCATTAAACTCAATGCAAGCTGCTACAAACGGATGGCTTTTGGTGGCATTGCACCTGGGCTCCGCCAAAATAATATTCCAGCAGCCTAGTGTCGAAGTGTTTCTGATAAGGCGCAGTGTTTCTGATCAGGAGCAACGGCTGCGGCTGCCGCGTTCTGGCTGGACGGCGGCTCTGCATGTTGTCGGGGGTGCGCAGGAAAATAAGCGCTGGAAGAGCGCTAAAGACACGATGAAAGCGAAACGGTGCGTATCGCCCTGCGCTATAGAATGGTATGGGCGACGCCGAAAGTGGGTGATGTGCCTTTTCGCTCTTGTCCTCGACTTGTGCGTACGCCGTCGGGCGTAGCGCGATGCTTGTTTGGAGCATCATCGCTGATGTGCGTGTATCCGAAAAGGGCCCCTTAATTCCAGTGATCGGCCTTCTCGAAGCTGAAAGCAGTAGTAGCATGCGGATATCCCTCGACTCTTGCCGAAAGGCCTTCCTCCCCATATCTTGAGGCGACTGCGTTGGTCGAATGTCCTTGACTGTGCTTTGCGGTTTCTGGCATATGCACCTGGGCGTAGTTTCTCTCTCATCTTTTGGTTCTCCACTCTTGTTTCCGCCGTTCCATGTTATCCCGTGTTAAAAATAATAATAACGGAGCGCAACCTCCGCATGAACTTTCTGTTGCTTAATCCTTTCTTTTTGTTTTTAATCTCTACAACTGCCTGTGATTTCTTCGTATGCCGCTAGTTTGCTCCTGCTTATATTTTTAGCACGGAAATGGTATCTTCAGCTCTACTGTGCGTAATGACACGTCCACCGCTCACCAGGCGCTAGATATCTAAACCCGCCGTCGTCTTGGAAATCCGATAAAATGAAGACGCTCAGGCACTCAATGTCAATTTCTTCGGAATGTGCGATCCATGTCTCTGGTCTCGCAGGTTCTCTCGTTTCGCTGCCGATGGCGATGCCAGTTTCGCTCAGACGTTTCGGACTCGCCTTTTAGTCGACCACTTTTGCCGGGTGCACTGAACAGCTTCCTTATGGCACTCTACGAACGACAATTACCGATGGCGTTACTTCTCGGAGATGACGTCAAGGTGCAGCCTCCACGCCATAAGAAACGGCCATTGTTTTGAGGGGGGGGGGGGGGGGGGGTCGTTCTTTATTGAAGTGCTCAGCAGCCTTGATAACTCTCCGCCTCATCCGCGCAGTTCGTGGGGTGAGGGCCTGTTCCTGATGCTGGAGACGGCGCTGATCGCGGCGCTGGTGATGCGGTACCGAGGCCGAGGCGGTCAAATGGTGGCCTTCACCGCCTCCTACGCTTGCCTGCTGGCCCTGCTCATGGGCAAAGTGGTGCCCGTGCCCGTGCTCTGGTCGGCGCAGCTCGTCAGTCTGCCCGTCATCATCTGCGGAAAGGTGGGGTACACGATTTCATGCGCACCTTTGCGCCGCTGTCTTGCGTTCCACGCTGTGTACAGTGTGGGGCTGGCGCCGCGCGCTGCTGTAAAACTCTATAGATGCGCTCAAGTGAGATCTTCAGCGATATGCGCGCGCATGCGTCGCCACTGCTGCTTGTAGACAGTGAAAACGGTCGCGCGTTTTGCTTTTGCTCCTTCCAGTGCTACTAGGTGCTTCTCCGTCCCACCGTTTGCTTTGTTTATTTTTTTTGTTCCCTGACGATGTTGTTCCGATTCCGCATGCAACGACCTTCGCGTTTCAGCCGATGGAGCCGCGCGGGTGGCCTCCGCCGTGACGTGCGGCAGCGGTGCATGGTCGTGCGGCTGCGCTGATTGCCGCCGCGAAGGCGCATGAAGGTAGGGGCACCGTTCGAAATTCCGCAGCCGTCTCATTTGGCGAACGTCGGCTGCGCCTCTCGGCTGAAAGAAGGGCTTAGGCGCACGGAGAAACGAATCGCGCTGCCTCCTCCTCCTTCTCGGTCGCGTGGCAGAGCTCGGGGGTTCCGGCGCCGAGAGTTGCGCCCACCTTTTCCAGCATATGCGGAATGCGGCACTCAACTCGCGCGTCTGCGCGTGCGTGCTTGTCAGCTTGCGAACGCCGTACGGGCAGCACTTAGCTCAGATCTAGCTTCATTTTACGGCGGAAAGCTGTAGCCCCCCACGTTATGCGTCGGCAGTTAACGGATGCACGGGCGGCAAAGTAACGCCCGTCATCGCCTCGGTGGCACGCGGTTGCCATGGTGACAGGCGCACGCGCCGAAACGCCCTCGCGGTAGTGGAGGCAGAGGAGAGGGAAAGGCTAGCTCGATGTTTGAACGAGAGGGGGAGGACTGCCGCTAGAAGTAGTTATGAGTAGGGCGTGCTCGTTCTCCTAACTACATCACTGTACAGCAGAAAAGCCGATCCTCCAGGCAACACGACTGCTATGCAATGAAGCCTTCAATGTTCTGTGGCGAAGCCCGCCTTTAGAGTCTACCGTTCTTGAAGGTTATTAATTGGCGATCATGCCCACTTTATAAGAAACGAACCTCGTTTTTGCTCACACCTGTCCTGAATGGGTGCCGTTCTCATGGTTTTGTAAAATTCGGTAGAGAGTTACCCTTTTCGCGACGCAGGCCGGTTAGCTGACGTGCGCCAGGCACGGCTAGGACAGAGTGCGGATAATCGTGCCGATTAGCGAAATCAGGAGGCGTAAAAAGAAAAGACTCTTGTTCCTCTCGCTAGGCTGTGCGTTGGGGAGCTTAAATCGACGCGGCAAATTTCATTCCAAATTTTCTGTATCGTCGGCTGCTGCGCAAATGAGATTTCAGTTGGCAACAGGTTCAGTAATTTTTTCAGCCGGGCCATGTATACCTCCATTAGCAGTCTCAACTGCCACAAAGCACTGTAATTTAATTGCCACAAGCTATTTGGGCGCGCCAAGCTCCAGGATCACACATTGGTGCAACGTAGCCACTTTATGGCGCGAGCGGCGACTTGAGCAGAAGTTTAAGGCGACAGAAATAATGATTGCTTCCCAGCTGATACAGAAAGGTTCCAAAGGAATTCTTTCTAGCCCGCGCAGCAAGGACTAAGAAAGCAAAACACCTTGTTAGTTTCATCATTTGGTCAATTGCAGGCTGTTGAGGATAGTCCCTTAATATATTTCCCGATCGAATACGTTTATAAGGCTGTTACCAATCTGAAATGCTATTCGCGTAGTAGCCGATGATTTAGGTAACCTGCAGTGAAGTTTGTCGTCTCCATCACAGTGCCCTAACGCACAGTCTAGCGAGTGGGTTATGAAATTTATCGATCACCCGCAGTGCTTCTCCAAGCCGCCTGTCTTTGCTTGGCGTTATTAGCATTCACATTCTGTCGAAACCACGCGATTGTGGCCTACGTCAAAAAATTGGAGGATGCGCTTTAAGCCGCGTTCAGACTGCAGTCGCATCCGTCGTAATTAGTGTCGTAAGTATCGCAGTACGCATAGCTGCTTTAATACCCGTTTACGTAGCTTTGCAACCGCTCATGTTCACACCGGGCCATTCGGTAAGATACGTTCTTTACGACTGGCCAATCACCGCTCTGGACCAACTGGGTCTCGAATTTCTCAACATGACGCTGGTTAGCAAGAGGCTGCTAGCGGAGCTCGAGACTCTTGAAGCTCAAAATGAGCTTCAAGCTCTTAGCGATACGTACGTAGCGCACATAGTCTGAACGCGGCTTTACACATGCATTACAGCTGCACCTTATCAAGAGGGCTTAACCACAAAGCAGGTTAAGTTTTTTGGGCCAGTGGAAGTTGGCTTCACCGCAAGTTATTGTTGACGATGGCACACATTTAAACGGACTTTACCACACAACAGCTCTGTTGCTCTGACAGTTGGCTTTTCTGCAGTACGCTGGTGTAGTTAGGAAAAGGAGCACGACATACTCGCAACTACCTCGCTAGACACAGCACTGGAAGCATGGGTGAAACGCTGCGTATTCACGTGTTTGACATGTTATCACACGCCTGCAGATGCCATTTGCAGCTGACGGGACGGAGCGCCGGTGGTCTACTTACTTGTTTACCATATTGTCGTGGTCGGTCTATCGGTGTTTCGGTTCTGGTGTGAATCATTTTTGCACAAGATAACGAACGAAACCGAAAAAAAAAAAAACGAACAAGGTTGACTATACATATGAGAGCAGAGAGGCTAAACGGGCCTACGAGATGCCCAGCTAGGCAGATAGATGCCTCTGAAACGCCAGAACGGGCTTTCTACTTCATCAGCCTTCACTGATTAATACACTAAGCCGGTAAGCTTAGCTGTACTTATGTTTTCTGCTTGAAAATTGCATTAATTTCTTGCACGGAAGTTCGGGAGTGTTCCCGTTATAAGGGACAGCACTGCTCACGAGTGTCCTTAAGGAGACTCCGAGGAGAACTGCATCCTGTTTTTGTTTCGTATTCACGTGTTTGACATGATATCACACGCCTGCAGATGCCATTTGCAGCTGACGGGACGGAGCGCCGGTGGTCTACTTACTTGTGTACCATATTGTCGTGCTCGGTCTATCGGTGTTTCGGTTCTGGTGTGAATCATTTTTGCACAAGATAACGAACGAAACCGAAAAAAAAAAACGAACAAGGTTGACTATACATATGAGAGCAGAGAGGCTAAACGTGCCTACGAGATGCCCAGCTAGGCAGATAGATGCCTCTGAAACGCCAGAACGGGCTTTCTACTTCAGCCCTCTTGGCCGATAATGCCAATCAGCCTTCACTGATTAATACACTAAGCCGGTAAGCTTAGCTGTACTTATGTTTTCTGCTTGAAAACTGCATTAATTTCTTGCACGGGAGTTCGGGAGTGTTCCCGTTATAAGGGACAGCGGAAGGGAAGGGGATGCGGAATGGACTCAACCTCTGCAGCAATGGATTTAAATGCGCTATGGACAGAAGCGCAGTGTGCGCGTTGGCCGTTGCCCTAGAGCTTATATGCACGCAAAGCGTCCACCGCACCCGAAGTCGCGCGAGGCAAGTGACGGGCTGAAGGAACGCTAGCTCCAGAACACGGCTGCGTGTCGAAAGGACCGGGTGGAGTGAGTTATTTACGTGTGTTGAGGCCGTGCCAGATGCCACGTTGCTTTTTTTTTATCCTGCTCCTGTCTGTACACTCTCCCTAACAACGCCGAATTCTTTGGTAGGCGGTGTAACTAAACACTTCCGCAGTTCCACGCTGGTCGGCGTCATCTCGATGAGCCTTACTGTCCATCCGCGGGGTGGGAGCCCGAGCCCTCTACCTCGTGGCCCTGAAATTAAAGGCGTTAGGGGTAGTGAGGTATATAGGCCAGCCTACGAGCAATTTTCGCCGCACTGAAAGGTTACGGGCTTAACTGCGTGCTGCTTTATTGCGTCTGAAATCTGCTTCCTCCGGTTCTTCACGCCTTGACCACAGAAATCGGTACTGCGGTATGCTTGTCATCAGGGACTTATGCAAGAAGGCGAGTTTGTACGATATATTCATTAGCAAAGAATATGTGTGGTCCAGCTGCTTTTGGTGGATGGAAGCTCGTCCACGGCCGGTCTCGAGGGAGAGCGCGCGCTCTTTCGCTCTCTCCCTCGAGACCGGCCGTGGCTCGTCTTGCTTAGTGTACGACTCCAGGAGCTGTGTTTGAGAAGCATTTCCCTTTGTGTGTGTGTGTGTGTGTGTGTGTGTGTGTGTGTGTGTGTGTGTGTGTGTGTGTGTGTGTGTGTGTGTGTGTGTGTGTGTGTGTGTGTGTGTGTGTGTGTGTGTGTGTGTGTGTGTGTGTGTGTGTGTGTGTGTGTGTGTGTGTGTGTGTGTGTGTGTGTGTGTGTGTGTGTGTGTGTGTGTGTGTGTGTGTGTGTGTGTGCGTGCGTGCGCGCGCGCGCCCCGCCGTCAGAGGAGTGGTAGTGAGTAAATCTTCCTCGTTGTCTCAATTTCTATTTTTGTTGTTGTTGGTATTGTTTGCAAGGTAAATGCCGCTGGCAGCGTGAGCTCTTCGGCATCAGTCTCTTGTTATGGCCCGTGGCCATCGGGACTGTTTCGTTCTTATATATGTTGAAGCCACGACAATGCTTAAGCCGACCAAGACCAAGCCGCAGTGCACGAGGTCCTATCTGGTGCGCCGCCGCGTTGTTGTGGCTAGCGCTCAGGCATCCACATTTTTTTATATTGCAAAAGCAATACTACGCGCATTTCCAAGCCCTTCGCGTAACACGGCGGTGGACACGTTTGTCTTTAAGCGAAGTGACGTCATACCAGCTGCAGAGAAAAGGGGCCCCAGCTCGGCTCGTCGGGGAACACGGCGGTGCACACGCGCCGCGCTTAGCGCGCCGCTCACCAGTGGCGCTACTGTCGGTGTGACGTCATACCAATTGCAGAGAAAAGGGACCCCAGCTCGACTCGTCGGAGAACACGGCGGTGGACATGCGCTGCGCTTGGCCATGCCATCAACTATAGTAAGCAGAAAGAGAAGACTGCTCGCCAATGCGAGGCCAGGAAGAGACGAAGGGCTGCGGAAGCTGCTGGAAGAACGGAAACAACGGCTTTCTAAACGCCAGGCACAAGATGCACCTCGTCAAACGCGTTCTAGCTCTGGGGAGTCTGAAATCAGTTTAATGAGTGCACTTAATTAACGCTAGTGAGGACTCAAGTATTTCCGGTGCTGAACGTTGGAAGGAAACTAAGTGGTTACGACGCGCTCAAGAAACTTCAAAAGAACGAGAGAAACGTCTCGAAAAGGAGCGCGTACATTGGACCAAGAGGAGCAATTCCCCGGTCTTAACCAAGTTGAGCCACAGCAAATTTTTTTCCAAGCGTGTGGCATGTCCACCGGGCCATCAGAGCTCCACATGCGAGTGTTCGTCCTCCCGAACACTGATGCCTGTTGACACTCGGCGGACTATCGACAGCCATGCATTGACCGCCAGCGTTGGGATTTTCGTGCGAAGGGGCGACGTGCGTCTACAAGGGTCGCCCTGTGCTTGGCCGAGGAGGGGCCCGAAGGAGGCAATTAAGCGCCCCTCCATTAATTACGCCATCGGACGGGACGGCCGTGGGGCGTGTTCCGGGCCCGAAATTAGCCGCGTTGCTGTGATCTATGGCTGCGTCGACTGCCCCGGCCGCTTGCACCGCTTGCCCCTCGGGGAGCTCGGCCGGCGTTGCTCTTTTCGTGCTTTCGAGGTCCTTCTCCTTCGTGTATACGATCTGGATGCAGGCTATTTGGATTGTAGCAAATATGGCATTCGTTTACGGGCTCGTTTTAGTTCAGGTTGTTAGGCGCTTCAGGTGAAACTTCGTTGTCGCCATGCATCATATATATACAGGGTGTCTAAGCTAACTTTAGCCAAGGGTTAAAAAATGAAACATTTGGGATAGGGCCAGAGAAATTACCTCTGTACAGCTGCCAGCCATCTGGCGTACCATAGGAATTTTTTTTTGTTTTGCAATCAGCCAATTAGTAATTAAGATAATGTTTCTAATTTACTAACTATTGCCTTTGGACAACACATGTGATTTGCGGGGTTGGAGTGCGTCTTCTAAAACCCCCATTTCATCTATTTCCGATAAAAAAAAGCGTCACGTGATATTTTTTGTATTTCGCGGGCTTTCTTCAAGGCATGGAAAAACGATACACGTGAGGCTTTCTTTATCGGAAATAGGTTGAAGGGGGGTTTTAGAAGATGCTCTCCAACTCTGGAAATCAGATTTGTTGTCTAAAGGCAATAGTTAGTAAATTAGAAAACTTATCGTAATAATTAGTTAATTGCAAAACGAGAGAGTGCCTGTGCTGCACAAGATGGCTGGCAGCTGTATGCAAGTGGTTTCTCTGGCTTATCTTATATATATATATATATATATAATATACAGGTTACTTAAAATGAAACAATACCCTTCATTTTTACATGGGCAGTCTGAATTTTATTTTAATCTGTGGTAGAAATCTCGCTATGGGCCATTGTAATCTCGCGCGCACTTTCTACCCATAAGAGAGGAGGAAAAAGCGTCGTTTCCCAAGTGTAGGTAAACAAGGAAATGTGTCGTTTTGCGCTCTAAATTGAGACTGCGTTGATTCCTTGACAAGTTCATTTTTATTCGGTAGTCAGTACGACAGCCACGGGGATGGACTGTCGAGAGTAAAGAAGTCCACCCCGGCATTTGTTGTGCGCCGTGTCCCTTCGCTATACGCTCCTCTTCGCCTCTTGGTGGACTTTGCGACCACCAAGGGCGAATGTTGCAGCGATGGTAGCAGTGAATATGACAGAAAATCGCTCGCTGATGTGTGGCAGATTCGCCGCTACGAGCTAGTCGATATTAATTAGCTTCAGTTTGTGTGCAGCGTACTTGCTTCGTTTTCGTACAGCATTGTGGCACCGTAATTGTGCGGCTCGTATTTGATGACTAGTTTTCAAGGGAAGAGTGTAGATGAAACGGGCGGAAGCAGACGTCAAAGGCACACTCGAGACGGAAGGGACGCTGACTAACACCGTTTTAATCTCCCACAAACCACAGCCAATATAGCACTGTATGATAATCAGGCAACCTGCTGCACATTGTAAAAGCACCACTTCAGTTTCTGCCAGACTAAAAAAGGAACTATAGAAAAGAGGTAATGCGAGAAACGCACATCGCTGCACACGCAAGCAAGGCTAACCATCTAAGCCAAAGCACAGGTTAGACTTGCGCCTGGTCCGTGTGAACTCGAAAACGCTATGATGACAGCGGAGGTTGCGAAGAAAAAATGACGTCACCCTGCGATAAAAAAGGGGACAAATAGAGGGAGTGGTAGAATTTTACACTAACATTGCTGCTTTCCTCGCGTTCAGGCTAGCTGGTGCTTGTCGGAGTGCACGGATGCAGCAGAGTACTGAAGGTTTTGCAGGTTAGTAATTTATTAGCGTGAATACGTCGCAACACCCGGTATATCGAATCGGCGTCAGGTAGCCGATCTTGCGCGATGATCTGCAAATACCCATGATCTCGGTACTGATCAAATTCTGGTGAGACGAGCTGCACGTCAGACGCACCTCTCGCTGCCCTCTTCCCTCTGTTACTTTCTTTTTCGCCGCGTTTTCTCTGGCGAATGTTGGAATTCCCTACAAGGTCCCCAGAAATACATAGCCGCACCCCACTGGAGGGAGTCATTCCACGCGTGGCACGAGGCCGCGGCGGCGTCTGAAAGCGCATCAGCGCCGTATGTCTCTGAGGCCGCAGAATAATCGCCAGCGAAAGTGGCGGCCACCGGCCCCGATGCGCCTGTCGCGCGACCGCGCCCTCACTTATTTGTCCTTCCTTTTAATATTTTCCATTATTTTTAGTTTTTCATCGTCGGTTCCCGCGACAGCGGCAATCCTGCTTCACCTACGGTGCATGGGCGACGCCGTGACGAATCCCGGTAAAACCTGTCGCAGCGGCCTCGTTAGGCCTAGCGAGAGAAGTCGCGCTGTGGCGTTGCCGGCGGCGGCGGTATACGATGCTTGTCGTGGCACGGCCGGTCTCGAGGGAGAGCGCGCTCTCTCCCTCGAGACCGGCCGTGGTCGTGGGCGGGTGACGAGCCGCCGTCGGCTGGCAAACACTGCCGCCGGAGGAGGAGGAGGAGGAGGGATGACGCACTGGGGGATCGGCAGGGCTCGCGCGACCTTGACGCGTGACACCGGGCCTGCTACGTGACATGGGCAACTGCGGTGGCATCGGCGGCGGACACCAAAAGGGACACCGCGACTGAGAGGTCAGAGTTCGCGGGGCGCGCGAGCTGCTTGTCTCCTTCGGCTGGGCCAACCTGGAGACGAAACGTCGGAAGAAGGGGCGCGCTGAACCCGTTCCACCGCCGCGGTGGCGGCGGCCAGATCACTCTCGGACGTGGGATTAAGCGCGCGCGGACGACCGCGCCGCTCTCCGCGCCTTGTCAATCAGAAGGCGCGGCGGCCCTCTTCGTTGGCGTGGCGGCGGCACGTGCTGGACAGCGGCTCGCGTCTGGCGCTCGACTGGGCTTCCCTGCGGCTGCGCGGGATTAGCCGGCTGATGTGACGCGCCCGGGCGCCCCTCCGGGGGCTCGGAAGGGTCGAGCCGATTAACGGTGTTCGACGTGAGCCCTCCCCACCGCGATGTTGGGAAGAAGATCGTGGCCATCGGCTTTGGGTCGTTCGCGCCTCGTGTCTCGCTCAGAGCAGATCGCTTCGCGCTCGGACGCACATACGCGACCACGACTAGCTGTCGCAACGCCGGACGACGGCGCTTTGTTTTTAGGCTTTATGCTCGACGTTTGATCTGTCGTCCTCATCACCACTGTCGGTTTCCGCCGATTTCGACGAGACATTCAACAGACTGAGGGTGTAAGGAGCCTCTCATCTGATTCCATGTAATTGTCTCGAAAGTGCCCATTTTTTTACGCTTTGTTTGCGGGCGTTGGTATACCTTTGTGAAAGCAAAGCGATTAGACTTTGTTGTTTCGGAATTGTACTGAGTGCCTATTACAATCACGCTTTTTCCCAGGGCTGGAATAACACTTCGGGCTCCACTGAAGCGCCTATGGGCGTCCGCATTCTCGAGGTGTCGTCAGCGCCCGACGCGGCTTTCCAGGAGTGAGAAGCAACCGTCGTGGTGCTTTCCTTCGCTTGTGGCGCTGCACACCTTGTTCTAGACGGAGCGGAAGTTGCGCGAGGCGTTTGCTTCCGGTCCTGTGTGGTCTATAAGCAGCAAATCTGTGGAAGCTGCAGCGCCTTCCATCCGTCGCGAGGAAGTTGCGCAGAGGAGGTTTATTATAGTTGACACTGTAATAAGTTGACAGGGTGGAATGGGCCGATTGCTGAGCCGTCGTCGTCGCACAGAAAGGGTGGCTGTCTGTCGAGTTTGGCGGAAGGCGATGGGGGTGCCTCGCCGTCTCCCGTAGTCTCGTTGCCAGCCGCCGTGTGCCTAATGAGGCCCGACGACGACATGCCATGGCCTCCTCCTCCCTTCGTCGCTCCAGCAGAGGCGGCTCAGCTGATCCGATTGTGCGGGGCCGCCGCCGCGGGGCCATCCATCAGGGCTCGTTTTGAATGCGCGGCTGGCGCGTGCCGCGCTCTCTCCTCGGCGGGGCCCAAAACACGCGCCGAGCGTGTCTGGCTGCGTCAGCGCAACCGTGCGTCTGTTGGTCGCCGTGCTTGGCTTTGCGAACTCCTTTTCAGTACGTCGCTTGCCTTCTAGGGACCCCGCCGCCTCGAGCTGTGTATCTGTGTGCGGCTATGTGGCAGCGGTCCCGTCGGCGTCGCCGTCTTCCTGGGCCCTTTGAGCACTCCGCGCGCGAGTGCCAGGTTCGCATTTGACCTCTGCCAGCGTGGTTTGGCTCTTCTCGCTCTTCGCAATCTCTCGCTTGTTTCGAGTCGTCAGGGTGACGGCACTGTCGACCCTTGAAGCGCCGGCGAACGGACTCGCACGTCGACGATTTCACCGGCAAGCGCCGGTGCATTTGCGCACTCAAAACACTGCAGGCCTGTGGGTGCCGCACGCGGATTGCTTTTGACCTAGACAGACTGTGCCGAAAAATTCGCAGATGGTTCAATGAGATATATGCGTCATACACGCAAGAGTGTATACTTTTCTACAGCAACGTTGATAGAGTCAATAAGAGGCTCATGCGTATTCTAAAGACTGACTACCATTTTTATCATTTCGTTACATAAGCGATTAATAGCAGAACCATGCAGGATCCTGCATGGTTCTGCTATTAATCGTTTATGTAAAGAAATGATAGAGACATAGCACGCTAACTTCTGAATTATTTATTGTGCAGTATCAACTTTATTAAAGGTGTTTAGGTGACTTAGACCACATGGGATGTCCTGTAACCGTCGACACTTCTTTCATTTGAAGTTTTTCGGTTTCAATGGCATCATCAAAGCCTTGTGGTCAAAAAAAAAAAAAGGACACTCCCATGCCATCATGCTTGTGATTTTTCGAGTTTCGGTGCTCCAGTGAACACCGGCGGAACTTTTTTTTTTTTTTTTGAACGTGGGTGTACTAACGCTGTCTGAATAAAGCAGTAGTCTACCGTTAGCTTGACTTATAAATTTTGGTCTCTATTATTACATACATTCTTTGCAGTGTAGTGGGCGCTGCTGCGAGTGAGAGGCGATGACTGCTGGAAGTGTGCAGTTGGTTGGTCAGCACGATGGAGACAGCTCTGCGAGCTGCTTTTTCGAGCTCTTGGCTTGTAAAAAAATGCATTGCTTATGAGGGAAAGTGGCGCACCAACTGTCTCTCGCTCGTTGTACGCCGCAATCGCACGCGGCCAGGGAATGGATTCGAAGGAGAGAGCGAATGAAGGAGGAGAGAAAGAAAGAGGGGCCATCGATGGAGACTTCCGGATGAATTTCGGCCACCTGTGGTTCCTCGGCGTTCATTCCCATCGCCCAGCACACGGGGCTGTATCGAGATGAGGATGCTTTTCGATAAGGAGCAGTCGGCTCTATTCGTTGGGCTCTTCAACCGTGAAGAACGCCCAACTGCGCGGCGGCATTTGCAAACGACGAAGGCAGGAGCGAGACGCCTGGCAAGGGCTTCCGTGCGCGAAAAATTGTTTCGTTGCATTGAGCGACGAATTCGAACAGTGTTCCATTAGCAACCGATTCGTATGATTATAATGATTGGTCATTTATTAATACTTCAAAAACTCAAATAAGGTTAAGATTCCACCATCGGAAGTGTCGGAGCGGACCCATGTGAAGCTTTCTGGAAGTGGACTTCAAGGCTTTTGACGTTCCTCCGGAGAACTCCCGAACCAGCGTGGCGCGACTCGGCATTTTTGCTGTGTTCGATGGTTCTTCGCCACGTGTGGTCCCCCTGCCGCGCGGAGCGTTCCGCGGTGTCTGTATCGCACGTTGTCCCTTAAGTGTCCAGTAACCCTCTGCGATATACTTGGTCCGAGGTCGGCGCCCGACCTTCTTGCCTTTGCAAAGCTCCGCGGCGTTTGAGTCGTTTACCGGCGCGGCCAAATGGCGTTCCCTACTGCGGCCAAAAAAAAAAAAAAAAAAGGTAAAAAGGAATGTTTTGGGTCGTCTTCGTGGTCGTCATTTTGGGCGGGTGGGCCCCGCTTTATAATAGCGTCCGTCCTAGTGGTTCTTCGTGGATACGTTTACGGCGGCGGCAAGATTGAGACGTCGTCCGGTCTTCGTTGTGGCGGCGTTGCGGGCTGTTTGTTGCCCCTCGCTCATGCGCCATCCGGCCGTACGCACAGTTCCGTGCTGCGGAGCTGCTCTCCGACGACAGCACTTGTACACGAACGTTTTCCTCAATAGCTTGAGTTCTCTCGGCGGCGCTTTCTGCATCCGCCCGGGTCTGATGTGCTCTTATATGTCCCACGCTTGCCGAGTTTCTCAGGGTGGCAGTGAGCCCGAGGAACCACTACCGTGATGTCGCTTTGCTCATATACGAGCAGGCGGGCCGCGTGGTTTTATCTTCTGCGGCCGTTGTGCACGGAACGAAAGATACGCGGAGTGTGTGTAGTTTTCTTCTTCTCGGTGCTTTTTTTTTTTTTCTTTTTCTTTGCAGCTTCATGCTGCACCGGTGACGGCCTCGGAAAACACGATAGCGTCGTCGGGAAATCGGTGGGCGGGAGAACGACGCGTCAGCAGCAGCCCAGAATGCCGCGTTGTCGCCACTTGCTGCGGGTGGTCGCGATTTGACTTTCGCCTATTAGCCGCGAAGCAGCTGTGTACGAGCGTGCACTGCTACCGCGGCATGCACCTTCGTCGTTGCGAATCGCATGAGCGACGTGCCAATCAATGTCTGGAACGCTTGGTTCTTAGCTGTTGTCGCTGCCAAAACAAAACAAATACTTCCATGTCTCCCGCTCTTTTTCCCGGGCTGAAATGAAAACTTCAGTTGCACGCGCACTCTGAGTTACTTTTCTCCAGCAAAACTGCGTACTCGGGACTGTGCCCAGGATGAAAGAGCCACTGCTGCTAAATTGTACAATTATTTTTGCTTTTCGATAAAAAAATACCAGAAGAATAACATTATCTGCCTAAATTCTGCACCACGCCCAATTCTCCTCCAGCACCATGCCCTGTTCAGCCGCTTATTGCGACCGACGAAGACATTTATTGCTTTGTCGGGTCCCCCCCCCCCCCCCCCCTTCAGAAGGGAAAGCAAATAAAATGGCTCAGATGATATCCCAAAATAGTCTGTAAAGTGTGTGACTTTGATTGCATTCATCATCAAAATTACTCATACAAGCTAGCAAAGCTCGGCATCGGCATGTTCCTAAATCAGGAATATAACTCAAACTGTTATCAATTTATTATCAAGTTATTGTCAAGATTATACTCGGCTTAGGTAGGCAGCTTCCTCTGTCCAGGAACCATAGACCCAAGCCATCTCATGAGCGCGGTCGACCAGACCATGCTGGTCACGCAGACTGGCTTTGTCTCCCACTGCAATCTGTTATGTCTATTGTAGTGATTAGGCCATGCTATCCCTTGCATCCTCACACCATATATTGTAGGGTGTTTGGGAATTTAGAGAATGTGCATTTATAGCTGTAGGGGATGGGCGAGATATTGTGTAATATAGGGCCTGTACTTGCCTGTGTCTCGTACGTGACTGTTGGTTTGGATTTTTTGAAGGATGATTGCTTCTTCTCTGGTTAGTTTATAGTGGAGTAGGGGAATGTTTTCTTCTGGAAAGCCTGCAATGCAGGAGAATGGCGGTATATTCCTTGGCCACGTCTGGGTTCTCCAAAATCCCTCTGGCAGTGGTGCCTCCTTAGCGTATCCTCGCTCTGAGATGTTGGCGGTCTTACTTTTTAACGTCGATTAATTGGAGGTATATGAGAAAACGCCTTGCGTTGGGTGCAAAGCCAGCTGGTGATGATGATTTTGGACACTATGCTCCGGGATCGCGGGGTAGTCCATCCAGTTCCCGCAGACGGAGTGCAAGGAGGAATAAAGGCAGGAAGGGAATGTGCATAAAAGAAGGTGTGAATTCCCCCCCTCCCCTCCCAACATCCCATCTCCCCTTCCCCCCGGACACCAAGAGTGCCGCCGCGAATTAAGGCCGGCATAACCCGTGTCCGGTATCCCCCCCCCCTCCCCCCCCGAGAATAACCCAAAGACCCCAACCAACCAAGGTGTGAATTGATCGTTATCACGGCCGGACTAGACGAGAGCGCGTCCCACCACCGCGTCTAGACCAGCCGCGTCGAAATGTGCAATGAGAGGAGCAAACATGCACTGCAGCTGCTGTGGTGCGCGAGAGTCACGTCGTGTTACGGGTCGAAACGAGCAGGTTGGTATTGGAAGCATCATTCGATCTTTTGACCTGACGTGATGGAAAGGGATACAATAATTGCCACTCTCATAATTTCAGTCACGCTCTAGGGTCACTGGGATGAATTGATAGCAATGTATGCTGCTCTACATGTGGGCCCTATCAATTACGTCGAGGCGGTGTCTGTCCCGAATGCAGAGCAGCATGGACGAACGATGTTCTGCACTCATTTTACTCATTAATTGGATCCCATCTTTTGTTTGAGATCAGTATCAGGTTGATAGGACGACCGCAGCAGTCCACATTCACCATGACCATTCATTCGGTTGACTTCGGCTCTTGAGCGGTCGTTGAAATTCGCGTTCTTATTTACGACCGTCCTGCGAGGACTTTCCAATCACGCTGTTGTCAGTTTGGTTTATTTCGCCCTGTTCAGAACAGTTTCTGATGCGTCGAGAGTTCCTCAGGGTTCTGTCGTCTGACAGCTGATGCTGTATTACCCAGCTAATCACATGACTAATGACATTGACTGTAATATCGAAGACTTAAGCCGATATCTGCATCGTTTGCAGGGCGGTTAGCAGGCACAGCGGTCATGTGCCGCCAAGTAGCTCACTTCAGAAACCGACGGTATTCTGCAAAAGAATGAATGCACTGCTGCTCTTGCTCTGCACAGTATGCACAGCACACGACGAGGTCGATATTCAAGACAAAGGTACTTCGTAAATAACTGAACCAAATACTCTCGCTGCTTCTGTGTATCGCTGTGCGGATCTAGTTGGCTTCGCTTTGTGCTGGAAAGGCTACGCTATGTATGTCTGACGTTTGCCGTTTCCTGCTGCGCTTTACAGCTGATGCAGGTGTGGAGCAACTACCGACAGGGTCACACGGGCCAGCTGTCCGTCATCACGTCCGCGTTGCTCTTCCTGGGCGGCCTGGCACGCATCTTCACCTCCCTCACCGAGACGGGAGACTCTCTTATCGTACTCACCTTCAGCCTCGCCACGGCCGCCAACGCGCTCATCTTCGGACAGGTGGGCACTGCCAGAATTGCACAGGCTCGGGTAACGTGGCAGCCTGCGCGCACGCTTCGGGACGCGCGTACCTGCGAAAACTTGATGTCGTGGTGCTTTAGTGGGTACTTAAGTGTGCACCCTTAACTATATAGAGGGTGCTTCACGTGCCTAACTTGAACCAAGGATTTAAAAGAAGCTTTAAAACTAAGCTTGGTGAAGCCAACGGCATGTCGTTTACGTTCTTCTAGCGCTCCTCATAGTATTTATACATTCTGCTAAATCAGTTAATTAACTAAGATGAATGCTGATGAATCTATTCAGTTTTGGCCAAGTAGGTTTCACCAAGTTGCAGAAGGGTTCGGAAAAAACCTATCCAGTTTTTCCACCTATGTACCGCCGACGTTTTTTTTTTTTTCTCCCGCGGTTTGAGGAAGGCCCACGAAATATGAAAAAAAAAAAATTACGCGGCTGCGTTCGTGCGTTATATATTACAGTGCTTCCAAGAACGCTTGGACGTGAGCGGCCGCCGTTCGTTCGACGGGCTGCTGCATGACAAAAATAAAGAAAACAGAACTTGCCTTGAGTGAAGTTACCTCAGTGGTTTTTTTCTTCTTTTTTGTTTTGTGAGCGTGATAGCTCAATAAAAGCTTTTGTCGATGGCCTGCCCATTGCTTGTCGCTGAATGTGGCTCAAGCCTTCCATGTTGCGGCAGAATCTGCTGACATAGTCTTGAGACTATGCCAACAATGGCATGGGCCACTCATTTTAAGACGGTGAGCATGCATGCTGCGTTGATTCAAAGCACGCTACTACAATATGGTGGCACAAGACCGTAGCCACGGGTTGTCTTTTCATATTGCGCAGTCTTTCTTTAAATGCTGGAAAAAGCGACCGTGTAGGAGGTCGTTAATAGGAAAAAGAAATGGGTCGGTTGTATCTGAACCTGCTCTGCAACCTAATGATGGGCACCTGGTTCTAAACAGAATTATTTGAATAATTCACCTTAGTTAATTAACTAATTACATGAAATGTAAAATATGCTCAAAGGAAGACGGCATGATGGCAAATTATAGGTTATTTGTTTCAGCCAGCTGTGCCCCGCTTTTTTCAAATCCTTGAATCAAGTTACATAAACATCTTGTATGGAGTGCTGGAGTGTACATTGGTGACTGCACTGGTGCGGTGCGTGTTTATTATTCGCAGGTGCTGTACTACTGGGAGGTCACCAACCAGCGGCTGAAAAAGAAGGTCAAGTAGTCTTCTAGAAAGAAAGGCGGGCGGGATTTCAGAGCCTCAGCACCGAGACTGGGAAAGCTAGAAAGCATGGGCAGACAGCGACGAGAGGACATGGTGCCTGATTACATCAATTCGCCTTAAGAGCACGGAGTGACTGCATCTTCTAGGCGCTGTTGGGAAGCCTGTCTGTTCTCTGAGGTCAAGACAGATCCCCAAGTTGGCGCCCAATGTGGAGTGGTACGGCAGTGCCAGCAAGCACTAAAGTCGTGAAAACCCCCACGAAAGAAGCTGCATTTGAAGAGACAGCGAAGCTGCCCGTCGTGTTCCGTCTAAAGGGTGTTGCCTTGTTTTCCTTGTTATCGATTGCTAGGTTTTTTTCGCTTCGCTTAATTAGATATTGTTG
Organism: Amblyomma maculatum; assembly: GCF_055883805.1. Classification (NCBI taxonomy): domain Eukaryota; kingdom Metazoa; phylum Arthropoda; class Arachnida; order Ixodida; family Ixodidae; genus Amblyomma; species Amblyomma maculatum. The sequence continues at coordinate 148,963,940 of NC_139345.1, read as the reverse complement.
CCTTATTTACCTTAATATCTTTTTATCTTTGCTGAACACTTGTAGCTATGCTTCATGCAACTGTTTCCGCCATGCTGTATTTTCTTATGCACAAGACGCCATACACCTGGGAGTCGCGAGCTGTGCAGCTATTAAATTTAACCTCTCCTCTTTGCACCTCGAACTCTCTCTTCCCTGCCCCGTGCCAAAGCTTCAGCTATGTGCTAAGCAGTGGCCAGTAGTGTAAACATTCTCTTCACTGCAAACCCTTTGTAAAATAGGTAGTTGACAGATGCTAGAATGACTGCCATTCTGCACGACTGAGGCCTATGCTAGGCCTGATGCAAAATGCAGAGCATGAACGAGGCCCGTAGCTGTTCTGCTTGCTCGTCACAGTACCTCATCTTGGATGGTGCCTGTAAGGTGTCCAAGTTCATATTCCAAAGTGTAGTGATAATGTACCTCACCAAGCAGCATCTCTTTGCACAGTAGTTTATGTTGCCTTGTACTGTTTTGTTTGGTTTGTCAGCCTGCTTTTACCATCTGCTTGAAATAGCTTTGTGAGAATGCTCATGAAAGCATGCCTAACACAGCACGCAGGAGAAGTGCACTTTTGCTTCATATTTTATTTTTATTTTGCTGTTATGTTATCGGTGGCCTCCTCCTCTTATCTTTATTTTTTTATTCTGCTCCTCATTTAGTACATGACAGTGATGTGGGAAAGCCTGTGCACTAGTTATTTCGAGAACACAACTTGTTAGGTGACGTTGTAATGGCATTCCATAACTATACAACACACTTGACACAGTAAGGGAGGATGTGTAGCTCTGTGATTTGTTCTCCCTTACTGTTTCTCATGAATTGTGCTATAGTGATGGTTTCTTCTTGATCGGCCGTCAGTCATGCCTTCACACTAAATGCATTTGCAGTGATAGTAATTTAATGGGTGCCTGAAGAGTTACAATGTGACATTCAGTGTCTATACAGGCAATTTACCATTAAAGTTGAGTCACCGAAAATGTGCAATGGGCAGGTTTAATATTCTCTACTGTGACGGCGTTCACTAGCATGTTTTTTTTGTTTTCGGAAGTCTCTGCTGCAGCTGCTGTGAACATTAGGATTCTCTGTGGGCAACACTAAAATTCACGCATATTTTTAAGTCTCCTTTCTCTCCTGGACCACTGGCACAAAACAGCTTCAATTTGATTTTTGTTTTTTTTTAGGGGGGGGGGGGGGGGAAGCAGCATTTTTATGAATCGTATAAGGAAAGACGAGTGGCATAATTGAGATCAACAATAGAGCAGAAGGAATATGCACAAAAGTATTTCTGTTTCTGCTTGGCCCAGCTTCTCACCTACGTCAAGAAATAACTGAAAGCTGAGAAAGGCATACGAGAGATGAGGGCAGCCTCATAGCAACGTTCTACATGTTGCAAGGTGCTCGGATAAAGTGAATCGCTGCAGGAGTTAGGCAAAGTGTTTCTCTCAGTAGTATGCCAGATACAGTACAGCTGTGTAACCAAGTACAAAAAATTATTGTCTGGACCCTCATATATTTAATGCAATCCATTCTCAGCATCTATCTGTACCACTGAGTGCTGTTTGCCTGCATTGTAGTTTTTTACGGAATAGAACACTTGTCTAAAAAGATGTAGGCACACTGTTGGTCAAGCCCACTATGTATGGAATAAAAAAAAGCCTCGAGGAAGCTGAACCAGCCCAACAGACCAGAGCGGTAGCTTCATACCGAGAGAAGCAGCAGCTTTTGGGTGTGCAGTCAGAAATTAAATATTAGAAGCTATGTTGAACAGTGGAAGCATTTGGCATTAAGAGGCTGGGGCATAAAAGTGAACACAATCAGTGTTGAATGTACCTTGTTGCTTTGTATCTCATGCTTGCTTTATTTCTCTCTTTCATTGTGTCTGTGCGTGCGTGTGTATGTCGACCAATTTTGGGACTAATAATATTTTCAGATTGTTGTAATGTTTTTTCAGTCTGCTTATTGAGATCATTAGCCCTTTTTACACTCAAGGAAAGAGGCACGTCAAGCTTTTGTTCTGGACGTTTTCTTTAGAATGATGTGCAGGAGATTACAAAATATGAACATTATCTTAGATTCTGTGAAAAAGGGATAAATAATTTAATTTTTTTTCTCTTTAGGATATTTATAATTGGTTCCAGCCGCCAAACAGTTACATCACGATGCATCGTCCTCACATCGGGCACACGTAAACTATAGTATAATCACTGCTTTGTTCCTTTTAATTTGCAACAACTCTTATCCAAGCCTGGACAAGAATCATAATCACAAAAAATAAGTACACACTGATTATATCACAGATTTTTTCTGACTTGTCACTGGAACTCGGGTGTAACATCCCAGCTTTCATTCAGCAGTTGAAGCCAAAACCTAGAATAGAAAAAATCCAGTTACAGTTTATATTGCTGCTCTAGGTGAGTTCTATTTCTTGCTTCATGATTGTCTTGTGCAATGTTTGTTTTGTGTAAAAACACATCCAAAGGTTTGGAATATCTGTTTATTATGAAAAACCTATCAGAAAGATACATATGTGAATTCAGTTCAGTTCAGTCGTTTAATCGTGTCCGACTCTTCGTGACCCTATGGACCATATCACACCACGCCTTCCGGTCTCTCACTATCTTCCTAACATCACATAACTTCATCTGCAGCGCTTGCTGCCTACCCCTTCTCCGGTAACCCTCAACCTTTCCCAACATCAAAGCTTTCTCCAGCAACTCCTCTCTTCTCATCAGATGACCAAAGTAGCTGAGCTTTAACTTTAGAATTTGACCTTCTATTGAGCAGTCAAGGTTTATGGTTGACGATATCGACTGATTTGATCTTCTGGCAGTCCAAGGAAATCTCAAGAGAGCGTCAATTCTTCGGCGGTCAGCCTTCTTCACAGTCCACAATCCATACATCACAACTGGAAAGACCATAGCACGAGTTTTATGGATCTTGGTTGGCAGTCTGATGCTTCTGCTCTTACTAGGCAGTCAAGGCTAGCCATGGCTATCTTTCCCAGAAGCAGACGTCTCCTAATTTCATGGCTGCAGTCACCTTGGGTATGCAGTCACAGAAATTAAATATTGCAAGTTATGCTGAACAGTGGAAGCATTTGGCATTAAGAGGCTGGGGCTGGGGGTGTCGTCCTTGCAACTAAAACCCATATAAAATACCATATAAAATACAGGGCACTGCATGTAGTGTGATCGTACACTATAAGGCAAAAAATGAAATCCATGAATTGATGTGTGTCTGGAAAAGGAAAACAAAAAATGGGAGGACGCTTAAGCTTTGCCTTTAAGAGTTAACTTGATAGCGCTTAAACCCCAATGCTTAGGATATGATGGATGGTTGTTTAATGCTTTGAATTGTGTGGCAGCTCGTGCCATCTATTGTGGCAGCGCCGCATGATCAAATGAATTTTCCTGTGAGCGCAGGTAAGCAAAGCAGACAGGTTCTTTGCTCCTCGCTTAACTGTTGCTAACGTAATTAATTTCTAAGGAAGCACTTAAACATTAGCTGACAGTCATAAGGTAGGTCGACCTTTATTTGGAGAGGAGCAATGCGGTTCTGTGGCGGAGTGGTCGTGTGTTCACCTCACACTGCGAAGGAACCATGTTGAACTCCGCGAGTTTAGGCAAACCTTTTATCGTTTCTTTCTGGTTATTTTCGCACTACAACCACAACGCCGACACCAGCTTTTCTGTGACACAGGGTCCTTAACGAAACTGTTGCATTAAAAGGTTTAATATTAATACACAAAAAAAAAAGCTTCAAAAAGCTAAAATAGTGTCGAAATATTTTTAAGGTTGATTTAGGAGCATCCCCCAACCTGCTGATAATGCAGAATTTCAGTAAACTTTGTGAAGGAGACTTCATCTTCCAGAAAAGGAAAACCCTTTTTACGAACACGGACTTTCCCCGTTGCTGGGAGAACAACGTGGACTTTTGTAAAGGGAACGAAGAGAAAAAAAGAAACAGCTATCTGCCACTCTGCATCCAAAAACGGCATTGTTCTTTTTTTTTTTTTTTTTTTTGCACCGGTGCTACGGATGTCATGTTTAGGAGCCTTGCACAGATAACCGTCTTTTTGCTGCAGAAAGAAATCGCCAGATGTGATGGCGAGCTACACTGTAGTACACTCGAGCATTCCATATTTTGCGTTTTTGGTTATTTTTAATGAAAAGGAAGCATTTCGTAAATGAGGTAATACTATGCAGCCATATTTAATTAGTTCTTTAGGAGTCGGCTCTTTCTCCTTTATATAATCGCACAATATAATGTTAAGCAGTCATCAGAATTTAAGATTTCAGAGGCATATATGGGATTTGTAATTGCTGCAGTCACTGCTTTCTTGCTTTCTCACATGCATAATTCACACCTAAACTGAATATTCAACTAGCAATGAGTAATTGAAACTGGAGACATTTTAGGAAGGAACCCTTTTTTACTTTACAAAGCATGCTTCACACTAAAGTGACTAATTAATATTTGACATAATTATTTCTCTAATTGACTAATTTGTGTTTAAAGATAATGTGAGGAGCACCGCTAGGCTGGCATCAATGTGTCACAGGTTGCATCCAACTTTGGGCACTCCCTTTATTTTGTTATTGCTGGCTCAAGTTGTGAGAAACACCCTGCTAAGATACACGTCCTATATTGTCACCATTCTGAACAGCTGTTTAGTGCAGGTCAGAATATCACAGCTTAGTCCAACTTAGTGATGTAGTCCACAATATCTACCACTTTCGCATTTAATAAAAAGATACTTGCCTTCTGTGTGGGGTAAGTACGCCTGCTGTTGGGGTAACCACATAACCAGGGAGCTGATGGAATTTAAATGCTGCTGTGGCAGAATGCTTGCATAGCTTCAAGAATGGGCAGCTTATGTAATCGGCCAATTTTCGATTAATTAAATTAAATTAGCAGAACATGATCCAAGTTGCATTAGGCATCTCGTTCTCGAATCAAACTACAGATTTTTGGGCATAAGAATGGTATTTGGAAATAGTGATGAGGTATTGCTGTTAAAGCGAAAGCCTTTAATGCAGCGTCGTTGTCGACAGAAGGTTCAGCAGATGTGTCATGCTTTCGAGAGCGATAGTTAAAAATAAATTAATAAACCTTGTCTCCATCGGAAATCGAACCTCCGGATCCCCAGCCCAGCGCTTTACCAACGGCGCCACGCCCGGATCGTGAAACGGTCTTCACAATTCCCCTTGTCTACGGTGAGGATAGCGGGATTCCGCGAGTGAAAGATGCTGCTCTTTTCCTTTCATGTAAACGAATTATAGAACGCCGGTGAAACTTTGATGCATTCAATGAAATGCTGGTTGTGATCGAAAAGGGGCACGCGATATACCGCCGAGTCACGACAGGTCATAACATCACCAGGCGGTTCATGCATATACGTAACTTTCTCATTTCTTCATGACCTCTCCGTTATGGCCGTGAGATTGGATGCACATCCCCAGAATCCTGTTTGGTAAGACGCTCGACTACTGTGCCGGAGTTCCCGGGTTCGAACCCGACCTCGGCGGCTGCGTTTCGATGGAGGCGAAACAAAGTGGCGTCCGTGTGCTGTGCGATGTCAGCGCACGTTAAAGATCCCCAGGTGGTCGAAATCACTCCGTAGCCTTCACTACGGCTCCCCTTTCTCTCTTTCCACTTTCACTCCCACCTTCCTCCCTTCCCTTACGGCGCGGTTCAGGTGTCCACAGAGAAAGTGTGACAGATACTGCGCCTTTCCCTTCCTGTGAACCAACCAACCAACCAACTGGTTTGCCCTCTACCTGAATATGAAACTCCCCGCTATTCTTGCAGCGGAGGTACTTTGGATTATATACGATGGTTGGTTGGTTCAGAGGAAGGGAAAGGCGCAGTATATGTCACACTTGCTCTGTGGACACCTGAACCGCGCCGTAAGGGAAGGGAGGAAAGCGGGAGAGAAAATGGAAAGAGAGAAATGGGAGCCGTAGTGGAGGGCTACGGAGTAATTTCGACCACCTAGGGATCCTTAACGTGAGCTGACATCGCACAGCACACGGACGCCACTTCGTTTCGCCTTTATCGAAACGCAGCCGCCGTGGTCGGGTTCGAACCCGGAAACTCCGGCACAGTAGTCGGGCGTCGTACCACTGCGCCACCCCTGCGGGGCGAACAACTCCGATTTTCGCGGGGAGGAGGAGGAGGAAAAACTTTATTTAGCCCTATATTATTTGGCGGTTTTTGGACGTCTTCAGAGATGTCTGCTTGTTGTATCCACAAGAGTCTTCTCCGTCGACTTCGTCCACTTTTTCACAATGGTCGGTTGCCCTCAGTCCAGGGCTCCGCTGGCTGCTGCCGCCCGTCGGGCTCGCTGTACCAGACCTTGCTGGTCTTCGCAGCGGTCGCTGGACAACAGAGTCTCCCATTGCTCCGCACTCGGGTTTCGAGTTTTGGGGACCACATCTATGTTTTGACATGCCCATGTGATGGTGATATAGTGTTGGTTTTTCATCGCACCACGGACATCTGTCAGCGTATATGGTAGAGCATGAAAGTCCTCTTTCAGCAGATGTTTGAGCAAGAATCACGAGTTCTTGCATCCTAACTGCCCATTGAGGCGGTCGCAGAGCTGATGCCATTGCTCTTGACTTAAATGGGTTGAATATGCCTCGATCTCGCGTTCAAGGCGGACAAGACGGAGCTTGAGTTTACTGTTATGCTTACGGCGAAGCAAACGGGCATGGATGCTATGCTGAGCTGCCCACATGTGCATTAGTTTGGCGTCGCGTGGAGCCGTCCTCCTCCTGAGTGGCCTTGGAGGTGGTGTTGGTAGTGTCCTGAAGCAAAGAGTGTGTCCGTGCAGCTGTCATCGATAGGGGTTGGGGTGCGTTGAGCTCGCACATACCGAAACTCGTCCCAGTTGACGTGTGTAATCGTGCGGCGGGCGGGGGACCTTACAATGTGTAGCTGTAAAAGTGATGTTCAGAATATAATGGTCGCTACCAAAGTTCAAACCAAGGTTCTCCCAGCGGGCGTTCGGGATGTTACGAGCGAATGTGAGATCTGGGCAAGTGTCTTCCGTTACGCTGTTGCCGAAATGGGTGGGTTGATCGGGGTCGAGGAGTAGAGTGAGGCCCAGCATTTGAGCCCTCTCCCAGACCTTGGCTCCCTTACGGCTACAAGCCTTTCTGCACCCCCATTCTGCGTGCGGTGCGTTAAACCAATTGCGACTGTGCAGTAACGGCCACATTGGCACACACACGGAACACACCCTTTAGGGATGTAGGGGAAGACCACCCTCTCGTACTTTACTGCCAGCTCCCTCCGAGGAGAGCTGGGACCAACTTCTTACGCGCTCAGGCAAGACGCAGCTGGCGCTTGTCTCGTGGGCCCAGAGCGTCGACCCCACCTGGGGGCCACGCCAGGCCGACATGCCTTAATGATTACTCTTTTGGCATTAAAAGTTGTTTCTCTCTCTTCCCCTTTCAGCCGCGTAATCGACAATGATGTCGGTCGCTGCCTGCAGGCGTCCCTCCGTACTCGCATCGCTCCCCTTGTTAATCCAGAGGTTGATATCGTCTGCACATACATGCTAAAATTTGAAAGTTACGCGATGCGAACCCTCGGGCTCTTGAGGAGGGTCGCCACTAAAGGAAGAGGCCTCAAGGAGAGAAATTTACTCAAACTAACCCAGGCGTACGTAATAAACAATCAGTTACGCCACCCCCTACCTCGACATCAAGGTCGGAGGAAAAGAGAAATCAGACAGCCTTATCCGAAGATGCGTTAAGAAGGCGCTAGGATTGCCCGTGGGTACCTCGAGCGAGCGATTGCTCGAACTCTGGGTGCATAACACGTGGGCAGAATTGGCGGAGGCAGTGCGTCTCCCAGTTAGACTAAGCACGACCGAGACGGGCAGGGTAATCCTTGCAAAAGTAGGACTCAACAACCCAGACAGAGGAATTCAACAAGAAGTCAAAATTAGTAGGGAAAGCAGGAAGTCTTGGTAGTCCCCTGCCCCCCCCCCCCCCCCCTTTCCTAGAAACATGCATCCAGAGTTTAATGTCGAAAGAAGGGCCAAACGAGCCGAATATACAGAGCGATGGTTCAAGAACACGATTGATTTATAGGAAGGGAAGGGCGCGGTAACTGTGTCACTTGTTTTCTGTGGACACCTCAACCGCGCCGTAAGGGAAAGGAGGAAGGTGGGAGTGATGAGAGCGAAAGAAGTATATGTTGACGCGGCAAGTGGCAGAACAGGTGCGTCGGTAGCCTTGGTAGTCGATGGCCGAGGGGCGCCGATATTCGCGGCAGCCATCAGAGGCCGCAACATGGAGACTGCGGAGGAAGTTGCGATAGCGTTAGCTTGCGTAGGAACGGAAGCCAAGTTCATAATTAGCGACTGCAAAACTGCCATCAAAAATTTTGGAAATGGGAGTATATCGCTGGAGGCAGCCAAAATCCTCACCCAAAGAACGCTGAATAGGAAAATTCAGTTAATTTGGACATCCGCTCACGCTGCCGTCCCTGGTAACGAGACGGCTCACGAGCTATAGCCCGAGCTCTCTACTTCCGGGTAGCCATCTAGCCCCCCGAACATAGGGCATACGACGAGCGTCTGCAAAATATCGGGGAAATAATCGACCATTACAAATTCGGACGTAGACTGGTACACCCGCCAGATTTTAGCCTACAGAATAGAGAAGCTGTCGCGTGGAAGCGGCTGCAAACTAAAAAAATACGAGGGACTTTAGCGACGAAAGTAGTGAAAGGCGAAAGCTTGAGGTCTCTTCTTTAGCGTTCCTGCCATCTGCAATCCCACACTTGCACGCGCGCCAAGGAACGCCACGCGACAGCCGCCGCAAAAGCGGGACAGACTTTGTCCACGACAGTATGGGCCATTATTGGCTTTCGCCTTAAAATTGAAGTCAGGGGCAGAATCCACGAGAGAGCATAGAGTTCCTTACACTAACTAGAGGGAAAGCTGAGGGCGCTGCACTTCAGCCACCATGGGCGCGCTAAGAATCATGGGCCGGTGTGCTACTTGTTGCGGGACAGTCGGTTTTTCTCGGGTACGTGGAGTGGCGTTACTGCGATGTTTCTTTTTCGTCATCATCATCATTTGAAAGTGCGTACATAGACCGCGAAAGCCATAGTAGCGAAGGCTCAAAAGCAGACGTCGCCAATAAATGGTTTCCGTTTCCCGAAATGCCACTAAAAACTTCCTGCAGTGATTGCGCAACCATAAATATTTTTATAACGTTTTTTTATTTCAAAGTTTGCATATTAAGTGCGAAATATTGGTATTTGTGCTGCTCAAAACTAAGCCAATAGGAGAAAGAGCCATCGCTTATATTTGATAAATATCACACTGACATGCTGTTTCTCTCTCTCTTTACAATTTATAGTCACAATATTCAATCTTAGGGCATTATTTACGGTAGAACAACGTTTATATTTGCATTAGTTTTGGCCAAAAGTTGTAGTTCTGCACTCGGTAGCTCACCGGCCCATGATGCTTTGAGCGCCCATGGTGGCTGTACTGGCCGTCTGGAAACTCCATGTAAACGCCCATAGACGGCAGCACAGCTTTCCCTCTAGGTAAGAGTAAGAAACTCTATGCGAGAGAGTTCGCTTTGGAACGCGTTCGCTTTCTCTCTCGCCGCTTCGCTCCATTGGTCGCGTGTCGCCACCGCTGGCGGTGACGCCATTTCACGAAGGCGGGACCACATATTTTGTTGACGTCACGAGACATGTCAATCAAATGAAAGCGAACGCGTTCGGTCGCTTGTGTGGAACGCGGTAAGTGGCGTTGGCTTCAGCGCGAGAATCATGCCGTACGTGCCCCCGTCGCCGCGCTGTTGTTCGAAGTGCTCGGCGAATGTGATCGGTGGCTTCGGCGGTCGCGCGCACATGACGATCCTTTCGACATGCCTGACGATGCCTTCCGAAGGCACTTTAGACTGAAGCCCGTTATACTATGTGGCACGGGCAGAGGCTCTTTATTTTTCTTTCCTTTTCATGCCTCAACATAATATATGTCGGAGGGGCTTGTACGCCGGCTATGCGAATAGCTCAAACCCAACCTTGGCCCAACAAGTACTCGGTGCGCTGCGGTTCTTCACTACCGGAGGCTTCCAGGCGGCAGTCGGCAGCGAGGCAACTATACGGCTCCCGCAGTCGTCGGTGAGCTGGACAAATCTGGCCGTCGCTCAGGCAATCGTGCGTGTCGGCACGGAGAAAACTGGGTGTCGTTTCCTCCGACTCCCGAGGAGAAGGCCCGCGCCAAGGCAGAGCAACCGAGATGGGACCGCCCAGCAAAGCTGATTGGCTGTTCTCTGCCCCCAGCGTTCATCCCACCCTTCTCCCCCAATGCTACGTCAAATTGACGTCACGGCAAAGCGAACGCGTTCCAAAGCGAACACTGTCGTGGATTCGGCCCCAGATGTCTCTTAAGAGGAGAACGGCGAAAGCCTGCCCTTCCTATCCTATAATTTGGCTCCAATCGTTAGCCTCTTGTCTGCATTCGTTGCAGTGCTACATATAATTATAATTGGTTCACGGGAAATTAAAGGCGCAGTATCTATCACACTTTCTCAGGCAAGTGTGTTTGGACGGTACACCATCGCTCCTGTCGCGTGGCGTTCCTTGGCTCGCGTTCAAGTGTAGTATTGCATATGGCAGGAACGCATCTCGCCTCGGCCAATCAGAACGCTGCAAAAGCGGGACCCACTTTGTCCACGACAGCATGAACCATTAAAGGCTTTGGCATTAATACCTTCATGAACCCGGTCTGTGTGTTTCACGCGCTACCAGACCTTAGGGACAGTGATCAATACAAACACTGTGGGGTGAGAGGGACTCTCGACCACGTAATTGGGAGTGCCCACAATCTCCAGGGATAGGACTAAAAAAATTACGAGGAACTTCAGCGACTGAAGTAGTGAAAGGCGCAAGCCTGAGAAGTCTCATCTTGTCTAGCGTTCCTGCCATCTGCAATCTCACACTAGAACTTGAACGCGCGCCAAGGAACGCCAAGTGAGGAGCGATGGCGTACCATCCAAACGCACACTTGCCGGAGAAAGTGTGACAGATACTGCGCCTTTCCTCCAGAAGTCTCATATTGTCTAGCGTTGCTGCCATCTGCAGTCCCACACTTGAACGCGCGCCAAGGAACGCCACGCAACAGCCGCCGCAAAAGCGAGACACACTTTGTCCACGACAGTATGAGCCATTGAAGGCTTTCACCTTAATATAACAAGTAGAGAAGCCTGGGATACCCTGCTGCGAAGTACGGACCCTGCCATCCAGCACCACATTGTCCATCTGGCGGAAGAGGCCGCAACAAGCCAAGGGCTACCTGCCAGCCTCTAATCCGCGGGCACACGATTCCCCGTCTTCCCCGGCACGCGAGCTGGTGGCGGGGAAGGGGACGCTCATTTCCGATGGAAAAAGAAAATAAAGAGCACTGCAGAATCTGTATTGGTCAGTTCAGTTCAGTCGTTCAGTCGTGTCAGACTCTTCGTGACCCTATGGACCATGTCACGCCACGCTTTTCGGTCTCTCACTATCTTCCTATCACATAACTTCATCTGCAGTGCCTCGAGGATGCCATCTAACCATCGCGTTCGCTGCCTACCTCTTCTCCGGCGACCCTCAACCTTTCCCAACACCAAATCTTTCTCCAGCGACTCCTCTCTTCTCATCAGATGACCAAAGTAGCTGAGCTTTAACTTTACAATTTGACCCTCCAATGAGCAGTCAGGGTTTATGGTTGACAATATCGACTGATTTGATCGTCTGGCAGTCCAAGGAACTCTCAAGAGTCTTAGCAAGCACAGTTCAAACGCGTCAATTCTTCGGCGGTCAGCCTTTTTCACAGTCCAAATCTCGCATCCATACATCACAACTGGAAAGACCATAGCACGAGTTATACGGATCTTGGTTGGCAGACTAATGTATCTGCTGTTTACTAGGCGGTTAAGGCTAACCATTGCTTTCTTTCCCACAAGCAGGCGTCTCCTAATTTCATGGCTGCAGTCTCCTTCCAAGGTAATCTTGGAGCCCAAGAAGAGAAAATCTGTCACAGCTTCCACCTCTTGTCCATTGATGCTCCAGGACTTGATAGGGCAAGACGCCATGATCTTTGTCTTTTTAATGTTCAGTTTAAGCCCAAACTTCTCACTCTCTTCTTGTACGCGCATCAGAAGTCTCTTGAGTTCCATTTCACTTTCTGCCATTAAAGTGGTATCATCCGCATATCTAAGGTTGTTGATACGTTTTCCAGCAATCTTCACTCCAGCTGAAGACTCGTCCAGACCGACTTTCCTCATGATGCACTCTGCATATAGGTTAAATAGGCAGGGCGACAGTATGCAGCCTTGCCTCACTTCTTTCTCGATCGGAAACCAATCAGTGAGACCATGCCCAGTTCTGACTGTGGCCTCTTGCCCTTCATACAGGTTCCTGAGGAGACAGATGAGGTGAATTGAAACTCCCATCTCTTGGAGAGCTTGCCACAATCTGCTGTGATCTACGCAGTCAAACGCTTTCGCATAATCAACAAAGCAGAAGTAGATGGATTTCTGGAACTCTCTTGCTTTTTCCATGATCCAGCGAAGGTTAGCAATTTGGTCTCTAGTTCGTCTGCCCTTGCGAAACCCAGCTTGCACGTCCGGAAGCTCACGATCCACATACTGCAGCAGCCTACCTTGGAGGATTTTCAACATCACCTTGCTAGCATGCGAAATAAGCGCGATCGTGCGGTAGTTGGAACATTCTTTGGCACTGCCTTTCTTTGAAATGGGGATGTAAACTGATCTCCTCCAATCCTGTGGCCACTGCAGGGTTGTCCAAATCTTCTGACATAATGTATGCAGAAAGTTAACAGCGTCATGGTTGAGGTTTTGAAGCAACTCAGCTGGAATGCCATCAATTCCGCTATCTTTGTTCTTAGCAAGGCTGGCTAAGGCCCATTCAACTTCACTCTTCATGATGCCCGGCTCGAGATCAGTAATCACAATCGTCTTATGTTGGGTTTGCACATTAGGGTCCTTCTTGTACAGTTCTTCTGTGTATTCCTGCCACCTCTTCTTTATCTCTGAGGCTTCAGTGAGGTCCTTGCCTTGTTTGTCCTTTATCACGCCCAGCTTAGCACAGAAGCTTCCTTTGATATCTTTGGTTGCCTTATACAGAGCTCTTGTGTTCCTTAATTGGCTGTTGTCCTCAACTGCTTGGCACTGTATGTTCAGGAAGGCATTCTTATCTCTCCTTGCTATTTTCTGAAAATCCGCATTGAGAACCTTGTATCTTCCTCTTTCCCCCATAACGTTTGCCATCCTCCTTTCCTCAGCTATTTGCAAAGCCTCTTCAGATAACCAGTTTGCTTTCTTGCATTTCTTTTGCTTTGGAACTACCTTCGTAGTAACTTCTTGTTTTATATCACGAACATCAGTCCACATTTCTTCGGGCTCTTTGTCTTCTAGATCTAATTCTTGAAATCGATTCCTCACTTCCACAGCATATTCTAATGGAATTTGATCCAGATCATACCTGAAAGGCCTTCTAGTTTTCTGCGTTTTCCTCAATCGAAGCTTAATTTTGGCAACAAGAAGCTGATGATCAGTGCCACAATCGGCCCCAGGCCTTGTTTTTACTGCTTGTATAGCGCTTCTCCATCTCTGCCGGCAAAGCATATAATCGATATGATTCCTGTACAGACCGTCCGGTGAAGTCCACGTGTACAGGCGCCTCTTGTGCTGTTGAAAATGAGTATTCGCTATGGTCAGGTTGTTTTCTTGACAAAACTCTACTAGCCTCTGCCCAGCTTCATTTGGCTCGCCAAGACCGAACTTGTCTATAATTCCGGATATTTCTTGACTCCCGACCTTAGCATTCCAGTCTCCTATGAGAAAAACGACGTCTGATGATGGGGTGCGGTCTAAAAGGCAGTGTAGGTCCGCATAAAATCTCTCAACGTCAGCTTCTTCAGCAGTAGTGGTCGGTGCATAGACTTGGATAACTGTTATGTTGAAAGGGTGACCTTGGATCCGAAGTGAAATCATTCGGTCGTTTTTGGGGTTATACCCTTGCACTGCTTTGCCCATTCTTCTGTTTACTATGAGGGCGACCCCATTCCTTCTCTTGGATTCGTGCCCACAATAAAAGACATAATGGTCGCTGGAGTTAAATTCTGCCATTCCGGTCCACTTGAGCTCGCTGATACCCAAGATATCAATGTTCACTCTGTCCATTTCTCGCTTGACGACATCCAGTTACCTTGCGTCATAGATCTTACATTCCATGTTGCTATGTGATATATCTCCTTGCAACATCGGACTTTCCGGTCGCTTCCCGACACATCCACAACTGAGCGTCCTTTTGGCTTTAGCCCAGCCGCTTCATTCGTCCTGGAGCTACTAGGAATCGCCCTTTGTTCATCCCCAGTAACATGTGGGACGCCTTTCAACCTGGGGGGCTCATCTTCCGGCGCCATATCATTAATGGAATTGTGACTGGCCATAGGGTTTTCTTGGCAGGAGATACTGGAGTGGGTTGTCATTACCTTCTGCAGTGAATCATATTTTGTCAGAACTCTCTGCCGTGACCTGTCTATCTTGGGTGGCCCTACACAGCAAAGCTCACGACTTCATCGAGTTTCGCAAGCCCCTCCGCCACGACAAGGCAGTGATCCATGAATGGGTCTGTATTGGTACTTCAATACAAAAGCACGGATGCGGCTGTTGGTTGCTTCTGATTGCTTCTAGTTGCTTAATTCACTTCTTGATTGCTCATTTTAGTCTTTGGTGCTTTCAATTTGCGCGTCAATCCCTTCCTATGCCTTTTTTCGGCTCTACTTTCGGTTGCGTAACATCACATCTTTGACGTATACGTCATATCCACTACAGCATCGCTTCCTCTCTTTCCGCTTTCACCCCCACCTTCTTCCCTTCCCTTACGGCGCAGTTCAAGTGTCCACAGAACAAGTGTGGCAGATACTGCGCCTTTTCTTTCCTGTGAACCAGTTATTCTATTTATTTACCTAATTACCTATCTTTCTAATTATTTTTTCGGACACATTACGTCACCCTCTATCGATTGACACCACTCATTAACTTCTACACGTTTCAATTACAGCTGCAGCGGACACAATTTTGAGGACGCGTTCTGCGGACGCGGTCTGCGGACAGAAATTTGTGAACATAGCGAAGTAATGCTTTCGCATTAATAAAAGTGCAACGGACCAACCATGCATATACGAAGCTGACCACGCCGGCCGTCCGATCCAGGCGTCCGTGCGGCGCCTTTCATGATGAAATGGAGAGCAGCATGAGCCTTTTCAAAACGTGAAGCCTGCTACATATCATCTTGATCGTGACAGTTCGAAAACGCAATCAACACAACAATAGCAAAGGCAAGACACGCTTTCGAGAGGACGGACGCAGAACTAATAAATAAACTAGAAGATACATATGTCGGCGAAACAAAATCCCTCCCTCTTACGCAATACGCGGGCCCTCCGAACGAGGCCCTCGACGCGCCCATCACAGAGGCGGAGGTTAGAGCCAAAATACTGAGCTTCAAGACGCGATGAGCCCCTGGCCCCGATGGGACAACAAACAAAATGCCAAGAAACCTAGACGACGTCCCCATAACGGCACTCACCAACTACATGTAAGAAGTATGGAGTAGCGGTCGTCTTCCCCATCAGTGGAAAAAACTGCAAACGTGCTTATTCCAAAACCTGGCAAACCACCGAAATTGGAAAACCTCAGATACATTTCTCTAACCTCATGCATTGGAAACCTCATAGAATGCGTAATCCAAACAAGGCTAGTGAACTTCATGGAGCAAAACGACCTGTGGCCGATCAACACATCATTGACTCGAAATCCAGAGATGCGAAGGTAATTTTAGCACCAGATCTAACAAAAGCATTTGACAACGAAAAACACCAGGCAATTCTCGCGGGACTGCAGGAATTTGAAGATGGTGAGAGGGCATATAATTACATAATGGATTTTCTGACAAACATGACATAAACTAAAGTTTCAGGACCTAGAATCCCCCACTGCCCACCTGGGAAGTAAAGGCAAACCGCAAGGCTCGGTGCTCTCCCCCTTCCTCTTTAACGTGGTGATGAGAGGCCTTCCCGCCGCACTTAATTAAGGTCATAAAAGATCTAAAGTTCAGCATGTACGCAGATGACGTTAATGTATGGATGAACAATCGCAGCGACGGCAGCATAGAGGAACGCCTATAGGCGGCGGCGGACACCCTTGTGTCCTACGCGGCCAAAATGAGTCTCGCGAGCTCCCCGCAAAAATCCAACCTTTTCACATATAACCCAAACTCAATGAAATACAAGTCCGACTTTAACTTCGAAATTAAGGTCGACGGCAAAACCGTACCAAAAGTCCAGCAGATCAGAATCCACGAACTTTTTATTCAAGAGGATGGATATACTGACGAAACGATAAAAAAAAAAAAAAAAACTCACTACATACGCGATGCAAGTAACAGAGATATTTAATTTAGGAGGATTGCACTTAAAGGCAGAGGCCTCAAAGAAAGAAGCCTCTTGAGAGTGATGGAGGCGTAAATAATAAGCCGAATATGTTATGTCACACCGTTCCTCAACATCAGGACCAATGAAAAGCACAGGGTAGACGCGTTCATCAGACGGTGCGTCAAGAGGGCGCTGGGTCTACCCATCTCCTCTACGGAACGCCTGCTAGAAATGGGAGTGCATAATAGCTGCACGGAACTTGCTGAAGTGGTGAAAATCGCCCGAACATGAGAGATTAAGTAGGTCAAGCACGGGTCGAACAATCTTAGAATGGGTGGGTCGAAAAACAGATAGGGGCACAGCCGACAAGGTTGCCCTACCGCCACAATGTCGCGAGAACATCACTGTCCCTCCTATCCCACGCAGTATGCGCCCAGAATACCACGAAGAGAGAAGGGAAAAGAGAGCAAAGGCACTGGTTAAAAGAGCAAAAGAATTCGGAGGAAAAAGTCGCCTATGTACAAGCTTCGAGCGCCCGATCGGGGGCGGCAGTCGCCACGGTAGTCGATGGTAGCGGCGCACCAATTTTTTCCGCCACCATCCGGAGCAGAAACATAGACACGGCTGAAGAGGTCGCAATAGCGCTCGCTTGCGTCGGAACGAAGGCTAGAACAATCCTTAGCGACAGCAATACTGCTATCTGGAATATCGGAAAAGGCAGGGTCTAGCAAGAAGCCGCCCGAATTCTATCAGCTGCAGCTAAAATCGATCGCGAAATCACCCTCATTTGGGTCCCAGCAGACTCGTCCGCCCCCGGCAACGAGGCGGCCCATGATTTAGCCCGAGTTCTCTACTTCCGGGAAAACACGGAGCCGCCCGACTGCCAGGAGATGGACGAACGTTTGCAAACCTATAAAGAGATCATCGGAAATTATAGATTAGACAGACTTCTGATGCCGCTACCGGATCTTAGCCTAAATAATAAAGAAACCATAAGCCTGGTGGCGATTAGATTACAAGCCGGAAATTTCACAAACCCTGTCTAGTTTCACACCCAGATAGATGAGGCAAAAAATGATAAATGTAAAGCCTGCGAAGCGAGGGGGACCCTCGACCATATATACTTTGGGGATGCCCTGTCTCCGGGCGCTAGGGACAATATTAAAGTTACGAGGGACTCTATCGACTAAAGTAGTGAAAGGCGAAAGCCTGAGAAGTCTCATCTTGTCTAGCGTTCCTGCCATCTGCAATGCTACACTTGAACGCCAGCCAAGGAACGCCACGCGGCAGCCGCCGCAAAAGCGGGACCCACTTTGCCCACGACAGTATGAGCCTTTAAAGGCTTTCGTCTTAAAAGTAGAGAAGCCTGGGAGACCCTGCTGTGAAGCGACGTCCCCGCTGACCAGCAAAGAGCCGTCCGCCTGGCGGCTGAGGCCGCGAATAACCAATGTATATTCGCCAGTCCTTTATAGTCACGGAGGTTCCCCCGTTCCTCAGGCCTGCGTACCAGAAGCGGGCAGTAGGGTGCCTCCTAAATCGGTGGAAAATAAAGTTTTAATCATCATCGTCATCAATGACTCGCCGGCGGTGGTATAGTGCTCTTGAATTTTGGGCGGCTGCGCTGGTGTCAATAGGCGTACTCCTCTGATGGGGCTGGGGCAGGTAGGTCACCGCCGCATGCGGCGGGGGCTAGCCTGCCACCAAATTTTTATCTGTTGTAGGCCGTCATTGCACCCGCCACCGCTTCGGTGGTGGACGACGGCTGTTGTTGCGGCGCGCGTCTTTCTTTCTCTCTTCCTTTTCTTTCTCTCTATTTTCTCTTTGTCTGCACGAGGCAGCGGAGGTTGCTCAGCCACAGAGCTAGTAGCAGGACCGTGCCTTTTCATTTCCTTCTTCCTACAGCCACAACAACAACAGTCCGAATTATTAAGGCGAAAGCCTTTAATGGCTCATGCTGTCGTGGACAAAGTGTGTCCCGCTTTTGCGGCGTTCTGATTGGCCGAGGCGGGATGCGTCCCTGCCATCTGCAATGCCACATTTGAACGCGCGCCAAGGAACGCCACGCGATAGGAGCAATGGTGTACCGTCCAAACACACTTGCCTGAGAAAGTGTGATAGATACTGCACCTTTAATTTCCCGTAAACTAATTATTATTATATGTAACACTGCAGCGAATGCCGATAAGAGGCTAACGATGGGAGGCAAATTATAGGATAGGAAGTGTAGGCTTTCGCCATTCTCCTCTTAAGAGATATCTAAGAGACCCTCTAATTTTTTAGCTTTGTGTAGACCCTATTACCTATCAGGTTTAGCAGGCGGCAGTTGTGACAACCCTGTATTGTGGAGACGCCGAAAAGCGCACAAAAAATTTAACGACGCGTCGGCGCAACACCAAAGTCGAGAAGGTGTTGGTCGGCACCGGTCTACCGGAATCCTTCCTGCTGCGCGGTGTTCATTTGTTGGACACTTGAGACGCCGTTTGCAACGCCGTCCAACCAGAGCTCGGATTTCACCGACGCAGTGTCATGATTCGCCGTATGCCCTTTCTCTCTTTATTTCCCCCTTTTCGACGTTGCCAGTAAAGCTGCAATGACGTAAAGTGTTCCGCCGGGGTGGTGCAGTGGTAAGACGCCCGACTACTGTGCCGGAGTACCCGGGTTCGAGCCCGACTTCGGCGGCTGCGTTTCGATGGAGGCGAAACGAAGAGGCGTCGTGTGCTGTGCGATGTCAGCGCACGTTAAAGATCCCCAGGTGGTCGAAATTACTCCGTAGCCCTCCACTACGGCTCCTCTTTCTCTCTTTCCACTTTCACTCCCACCTTCCTCCCTTCCCTTACGGTGCGGTTGCGGTGTCCACAGAAAACAAGTGAGACAGTTACCGCGCCTTTCCCTTCCTATAAAATAAACCAGTTTTTTTTTTTAAATCAGACGTAAAGTGAATAAGCTCTATAGCGTAACTTCATTTTATTACTTTAGATATTCTTATCAAAGAGTGAAATTGCCACCTCTGTTACATAATGCCGACCCGCCGCGGTGGTGTAGTGGTCAAGATTCGCGACTGCTGTGTCACAGTTCCAGGGTTT
This sequence comes from Amblyomma maculatum, assembly GCF_055883805.1. Lineage (NCBI taxonomy): Eukaryota > Metazoa > Arthropoda > Arachnida > Ixodida > Ixodidae > Amblyomma > Amblyomma maculatum. Next base: position 148,944,353 of record NC_139345.1, on the reverse strand, counting down.
GATCCCGACCACCGGCGGCTGCGTTTCAGTGGAGGCGAAACAGAGAGGCGTCCGTCTGCTGAGCGATTGATTGATTGAATGTCCTTTATTGAATGGGAAGGCTCATGGCCATGGATGGGGATAAAGGGGAGTAGACAGAATATTCATTGTTTAGGTCGTCACTCAAATCACATTGCTCTAACCAGGCCACTAAGTGAATCATACTTGCAAATATCATCTGTGTGCTAGCATCAGTTTCTAGAAGGGAACGGTAGTTCAGGCGGTAGAGTTTGATCTCGGAGCGTCCAGTAGAAAAATCAGGGCAATCCCAGAGTAGATGAGATATGCCGCCGCGAGTTAGAGTCGTACAGTAGGGGCACGTAATCATTTCTCTGTATACTGACGCCAGCGGGCCATAATACGTGGCGTGTAAGCCGCATGGGCAATGAACTTATTCAAAAAGACTTCTTGACTTCGGGTGAGGTGGGTCTGGTGTGGCCACCTGCATGCGATGCTGACTGAGGCTACGAAGACTGGTCCGAGTATAGTGCATAAGGGCAAGAGAAAGGGTGAGTTGCCCGCCCAAGGTCGAGTAAGGATGAAGCAAGGGCGGTGGGGAAATGTGGACATCCCACCTGCCAAGGCAGCCGCAGCGTGTGCCGCCGCATTGCCCCCTGATTCGTCCGAGTGACCTGGGGTCCAGTGAATAGCGACAGTTCTGGTCGCGAGTTGGTGGCGTTTAAGGAGGCGCTGTATGGCCGTAGTTGTTGCATCTTGTGAACCTCGAGTAGCGATTTTCTTGTAAGCTTTATAGGAATCAGTAAGAATACGTATTGAACCAGTTCCGGTGCAAAGCACTCCTGACAAAGCTCCCCAAATCGCGAGGAGTTCAGCATGAAGAGGGGTACCTTGAGGTAGGTGGCAGGCATAAGCGCCTGAAAGGGAAGGGTTGTCATCGCATACCCAGCCCATAGATGCAAATTCGCTTGTAATCGATGCGTCGGTGTATATATCAGTCGTATCGGGGATTCGCTCTTGTCGGTGATGGGCAGCGAGGAGCTTTCGGGGAACGACAAAATCGCGATTTATAGGTCGGCGATGGAGGCGTGTGACTACTGGCATCTCCCAAGGGGGAAGAGATGCATATAGGGCTGGTGTTTTGTCGTTACGTTGTTCATCCCAGGCCAGCAGGCGACGCCCTTGGACAGTGTTCTCTAGACGTATTCGACGACGCGTCTGTGACTATGTCGGTGCACGATAAAGATTCCCAGGAGGTCGAAATGACTCCACAGCCCTCCACTACCGCTCCTCTTTCTTTCTTGCCACTTTCACTGTAACCTTCATCCTTTCCTTTACTGCGTGGTTCAGGTGTCAAATATATATATATATATATATATATATATATATATATATATATATATATATATATATCGGTATACACCGGGTGTCGCAGCTAGCTTGCATCAATGTTCAGAGTCGCCTAAGCTAACGTACAGTAATTTTTGGTTCACTACAGTTGACTAAAAAGTAAACATTAATTAACTATATTTTAATTATTGGCTTGAGAGAAAAAGTGCCAATGCAAAAGTTGTATATCTCGAAAAATGAATAGCTACGTTGTTTCCATCAAGCTACGACCTACGCCGCCTTATTCATAGGTGTTTTTATAGGCCTATAATAAAAAATAAAAATTTATAGGCGGTAGTTTCTGTCCACACTGTTTTGCATCATGAACAAGTCGCAAACATTCTGTGAAGAGACTGGCGTATGTTACAAAGCTGCTAATAGATGCCAGTCCTTTCACAAAATGTTGATGGCTTATCCATGAAGTAAAACAACGTGGACAGAGAAGACCGAATTAAAACAAAGTGAAAATACGATGCTACAGAACTATCAGAAAGTCTTTTTGTTCTGAGCAGTGTCGTTTTCCTTTGTCTTCGTGTAGTCGTCTGTGCTTGCCCCATTTCGGTTCGTAAGGACGGTAGTGGACTCAGGTGCGATGGTACGATAGATAATTGGTTCACAGGAAGGAAAAGGCGCAGTATCTGTTACACTTGCGTCTGTGGACACCTGAACCGTGCCGTGAGGGAAGGGAGGAAGGTGGGATTTAAAGTGGAAAGAGAGAAAGATGAGCCGTAGTGGAAGGCTACGGGGTAATTTCGACCACCTGGTGATCTTTACGTGCGCTGACATCGCACAGCACACGGACGCCTCTTCGTTTCGCCTCCATCAAAACGCAGCCGCCGAGGCCGGGTTCGAACCCGGGAATTCCGGACAGGCGTCTTACCATTGCACCACCCCGGATTCCCGCATCTAAAGGCCCGTGTACATTATCCGAGCTGCCTTTTATTTATACTACTCGTGCTTAATCTTTCTGCGGTGCATATCTCCTGTGAACTCTATAGCTATGCATAGTAGGAATATAACTATTCAGCACCTAGTTCGCATGAGACATGGCAGGAAGATTAAGTACGTGTAGTTGAGAAAGCTAACCCTTTCAAAATACAGTGCTTTTAGCCGGGACAGTTCATCTCCCTTGAATGTATACTTAAGCTTTTGAGATCACGTGTGCATGCACGGCCACGTGTAGCGTATACACTGGATGTATGAGCCCAGCTCGCCTGAGCAGCTATGTCTTTAAGGCGTAAGCCTTTATTGGTTTATGAATGTCCGTCCGTGCGTCCGCGTGTCAGACTTCGCGGATACGTACCGCGGGGCTGTAACGTCATCACCTGATGACGTCATCGATCATTATAATGTCACGTCCGGTCGTCTAATAACCTGAACTGTCGTCATCATGACGTCATGTCCGGTCACCGATGACTTCACCAGGCGATTCACCCATATACGAAGCTAACCCCGCCGGTTGTCCTATCCAGGCGTCCGTGCTTCGCCTTTCATTTGACCCTTCAACGCCGCACCACACAGTATACAGAAGAAACAGTAAAGCAGAAATCAGCGGCGTTTCAAATTGGTTTAAAGGAAAGAGAATTAGTAGGATGCATAAGCTCCGCCTTTAAGAGTTGTAGGCGATAGCCTTACCGGATCCCTATCGCATTACGCGTTCTCATTCGCTTCTCCTGCTATTAAGCCGCATAGCGGCCTACTACTCATGAGATCATGACACAGCACTGTTATTTGCCCATAGTACGAGTTGGCTGTGACACGTAATTGTGCACTTCACTTCTCCTGCCCGGATCTCGGCATTTTCGCGCCACCTAACTCGCATCGCCTCTGCTCGCATAGCCGTCGCCTCCGCATTCTCGGCTTCAGACTTGCTTCTTGGCTGACCCCGCCGCCGAGAACCAGAAGTACATGCACCGCGTCCGCACTAGTAGAAGGCTCCCGAGCAGGAGCAGGTATAGATACATTATCCGCGCTTGTAGAAGACGACTTATACGAATGTCTGGCACTATTAGTCGGCAGGCACGTATCCATCACGCATGTAGTACAGGAACGCGTCCGCTCCGCGTCCATTAAAATTTACACAGCCAGCATACAACGCGGCCGCTTGGTTGGCTGGCCGCTGATAGTGTGAGCTGGTGGCGCCAGAGTGCGAGAAGAGTGCGGTGGCGCCGCCTACCCTAAAGAAGTCGCACTAGGTCGAGTTCTCGTTGCTGCCGGCATGATATCGCCACCAAATTGCATGTCAACAAAGCGCAAAATTTACAGAAATGTACTGTGTTACTCGCTTAATTTCTTTTAGTTCCGTAATAGTTCCTTTCTGATGACATAGCGTACGGCAAAGCTTACACAAGACGCCCCTTTACTCGAACGAAACAGTGTGAAACTTTGGTGTATCGGCATTCTAATTCCGGCCGAGCAAGCAAAATAACATGCTCCGTCGGAGTGGCGACAGCGACCGTTGCTAGCCGCGGAAACATGGTGACTGATATCCGCAGAAACAGGGTAACTGATATTAAAAATAGCGAGTACCAGATAATTCTACCAATTGGGCCCACTGGACGTGCTGCTACTTACACGTTTTTTTTCTTCTTTTCCTTTTTTTGCACGGTGACGTGAGTGCGAGGCGCTTTCGGGTCGAAGATTTCCGGGACACCCTGTCCTGTACTGGTGCTCTCCCCAACGTTGTTGCGTTGGAGATGCACCAGATTAACCATGTCTGGGCGGTCACTTAGACAGCTCGGAAGCAGCGAAGTTGTTGGCGGCCCTCAAGGAGCTGCAGGTGAAGGGGAGGCGCAGCATTATCATCCATCCAAAGGACCAGCACGTCTAGCTGCGGTTGCACTGAATTTACACGATAATTCCGACGACGACATCTCTCTGCTTCTCCATCCCACATGTAGTACAGTATGCATGCCTCTAGCTGCTTACGGCAAAGTGATAAAGTGACGCGAGAGTGCTGACGTGTGCAAGGCGTCAACGAAATTGGTCCACAACAAGATCAATACTGCTGAAATTGAAGTCAGGAAGCGAGTTGGATGACTTGCGCCACCAACTTCAAATTTCTAGTGAATTAGCCCTTGTCGTAGTGCCTGGCCGGCAGATGAAGTGTCTTCGCTGCCGCGGCCCGGAGCATGTGCGGCGTTTATGGTACCCCGCTGCTCCAAATGTAAGCGGCACGGCCACAAGGACACCGACTGCGTTCGCACATATATGTCGGCTATATGGGCCCGGGTGTAAGTGAGGACTCGACAGAGCACTTCATGAACGCCGTCGAAGCCGAAGAGGCTGCTGAAGGGATGAAAGGGGTGAGGTCGGCAGCGACGCCGTGTTCTAGGAGGACTCCTTTTAACGATGCCAGTACCTCATGCACTACAGTGAGTGAACCTGAAAACATCGCCATCGCGGGAAAAGAGGCGACGTCGACTCTTGTCACCCAAGTTTAAAAAGGCATCGATCTCAGAGGAGCGCCTGGACAGCACTGGTGCGTGCACACCTAGCGTCGGTGGCCCAGCCAAGCTACCGCATGTTCAGAGCAGCGGCGATGCGACAAAGTGACCACCGCCGGCATCGAGGAGCCGCCAGCGAAAATGTCGTAGGCAAGGTTAGTGCGACTGAAGAAAGAAGGAAAAGAAAATGCACGGGCCTGCTACTGGCTCTGTCGCTGAGCCACCTCCGCTGTATTGTGCGGACAGTAGAGAAAATATAGAAGAAAGAAAAAAATTGGAGGCTTATCAAGGTTAAGACCAGTGGATGCGAAGCATGTTAAGCAGCTGCCTCAGTGTGGATGGGGCTAAGTAACGGAGACGTAGTTTTAGGTTAATCGTCGTACTTTATTCTTTGCAGCCCGACAAACACACCCTTACGGTCCGTAAATGCATGACTCTTGGTTTGCATGTCACTTACGCATACACGCCCGGCGCAAAGACGCTGGCGCGGTTGCGGGCACAGAGACTGACGCGACGGCGGGCGCGTGCCGCTTCATCCCTGGCGTGACGTCACATAGCACGTGATGCAGCGATGGTGGCGCCGCTGCCGCGTCGCGCGCGACGGCGCGAACCGAAGCGTGGAGGCCTCCGCCGGGCGACGTCCGACGGCGCGATATGAGGCCCCATCTGCAGCCAGTGTGACGTCATCACGTGACGTCACATCATGTGATCTCACTTCAAGGTCAATGGTGGCCACCGCCGGGAGGCGACCGACGGCGCGATATGAGGCCCCATCTGCAGCCGGTGTGACATCATCACGTGACGTCATGTCACGTGACCCAACTTCAGGGTCAATGATGGCCACCGCCGGGCGTCGCGCGAAGGCCCGAAACCTACGTTAATATGCTTCGCATAAAAGAAGAGGGAGAGAAAGACGCGCGTCGCAACAGCCGTCGTCCACCACCGAAACGGTAGCGGGTGCAATGACGGCCTAGATAAAATTATGGTGGCAGGCTAGCCGCCGCCGCAAGCGGCAGTGACCTACCAGTCCCAGCCCCGTAGGGTCAGCAGCAGCCAGCCGTTGCGTTATCTCTCTAGGCAAGGTGGTCTACACTGCACGGCCAAATTCAACCGTTACCCAGGAAAGACGGCTGGAAAAAAAAAGAACCACCACTCAAAGGCCCGGCACCGGACGGGTACGGCAGTGAGGATAGCGGCGCCTAGCCACGAACGTGGCCCGAGGGGCATACGCACTATGTTCTCGGTGTCCTCACTCGTTAAAATGGCTCCTGTATCCTGCTTGAAAGCCGGCAAACTTAATGTGAGGGGTTTTATCGAAGCAGAGCCAGGTGCACCGTCTGGTAACTGAGCACGGTATCATCGATATCCTGGTTCTGCAAAAAGCTGAAGTTGAAGGGGAGAACTAGACCGATAGCATGATGCAGCGTTTCACGGATAGGTTCTTTATGGGTGTTAGCCATGCGATAGGCACATCCACCGGATGCCTCCTCCTTCAACAAGGTTGACGACAGGGCAAGTTAGTAAGGGTTCATATTTAACCAAAGGACGAGACGTCCTTTGGCTGGTTAAATATGAAGCCTCTTCCTTGTTAAAAGGCTGTCTGGCCCAAGCGTTCAAGCCCATTCATCATATCCATCAGGGCTTATAGTAATCATTGATGTAGCATACCGTGATGCCGGTGCCACTTTTTGTTTCTCTATGCTCCCAACGCAGTAGATCAAATGGCGACCTTTTTCGAGAGCCTTCTTAACTACTTCACAACACAATAAAATTGTACTCATAAGAGATTTCAACTGCATCTTCAGCGATCAAGACGACTAGCCCGTGATCTCTGAGAGACAAAAAGTACCAATGTTTTGACGAGACTAACACAAGAGTGGAACTGGGAAGATGTCACCGAATGTTTGGAAAGTGGGAGGACTGTTCAGTACACTCATCTCCATGCAGCGCTCAAGTCAAGCGCGTCCTGACAGAATGTATGCATCATTGAATTTTATTTCAAAATGTAACGAGTACGAAGTAGTTCCAGTCTCCTTCTCCGATCGCTGCCTGGTATAAAATGTTCGTTCGGCAGGAAAATTCGAAGCAATGCTTTTACTTATAACAAGCTCCTTGGTTACGACACTTTCACTCAGGCAATGATAAAAGAAATAGCCGCTGTGCATCCAGGTGCACCACTGATAATCTGGCAGCAGTGGGAGCTGGCAAAGGAGCAGATTAAAATTACAGCAATAGAAAGCGCCTGTTCTCTAAAGTACGCGGAAAGGGTTAAGAAGACTATTTGGGTACTTTTCTTAAGATACTACTTGAGCAGAAAGGCAAAATACCGGACAGATACTTTGAATACATTATGAAGTTAAAGCGAAAATTAGAACTGCTTAAACAAAAAAGTATCACGGAGCTCTGGTGTGAGTTAGGGCCGAAAACATAACGAAAGGGGAAACGCCTTTGAAACATGCGTTTGCATTTAAAAAGCATACGCTCAGCGGAACCATATAAATGTGATAGAATGGGGCGGGGTTCTTTCTGCAGATAACGATCCCATTCAGAAAGCCTTCTTCGAATATTACGGAGACCTATTCGTGGCACACGACGTAGACCTAATTAAGCTTAAGGAGAAGTTTCTGGCTGATTTACCAAGTGTGCAGGAAGGAAAGCTACGCTTAGAGTTGCTAATAGCTAGAGATGAAGTCGAAATTGCCATTTATAATTTCAGTTTAGGTTTTTCGCCCGGATCTGACGGCATAAGCGCTGCTTTTTATAAATCATTCAAAGAAGCAATCATCCTACTCTTATTTTATCTTTGCCCCGCCGGGATGGTATGTAGGAAACCTGAAACAGTTGAGCACGGGTTCCTGGATTGCTGGGATGCGGTGTTTTACTGGGATGTGTTACAAAGGACACTTAAAAAAAACCTGCCATTGACGCCACGTGGAATTTGGTACTTGACAACTGTTAATGATGAGTTTCAATATGACCTCATCATGCTATTGGGCCTTCACAGTATTTGGAGGAGTAGGATGGCCTATAGACACTGTGATGTCGATGCACGATCTGTATGTGATTATTTTGTTGAACAAGTGTATAAACTACAAGAAATTTTGAAGCAGCAAGACGCTGCGGAGGAGGTCTAGAGTCTGATGGGCGAACTTGTGGTAATGAAAGTCCATTAGACACGGTTGTCAGCCAAGGGGCATGGCAACCACGGTCTTTTACTGATGTATTTGTACCAATTCATGCAATAAAGAAAAAAAAAGCCGGGATGGTGCAGTGGTAAGACGCCTGACTACTGCGGAGTACCCGGGTTCGAACCCGACCTCGGCGGCTGCGTTTCGATGGAGGCGAAACGAAGAGGCGTCCGTGTGCTGAGCGATGTCAGCGCACGTTAAAGAACCCCAGGTGGTCGAAATTTCCGGAGACCTCCACTAAGGCATCTCTCATAGCCTTAGTCGCTTTGGGACGTTAAACCCCACAAACCAAACCAAACCTTATTTCATCTTTAACGAAGCCTTTGATTTAAAGCAGTTGCTACCATCTTATGCATCATCACACAGGATATTTATTCCTAAAACTAAGGAAGCAGACAAGTTGCAACAAGTTATAGCATACCGGCCCATTTCACTTACAAATATATACTATAAGATAGTTATGAAGGTGTTAGCGCGAAGACTTCAATCAGTATTACACAAAATTGTTGGGCCGCATCAAACTTATAGGTCAAAGGATGCACTGTGCCTTCAAACATTCATATCGCAAGCACGGTGCTTGAGCGTTGTGACCTAACAAATGAACAAGCCGGCATCCTACGGATTGATCTGGAAAAAGATGTCGGCTGTGTACCACATGAAAACTTGTTTTGCATTCTGGAACACGCGAATGTAGGCTCCGTTATACGAGAGGAGGTAACGAGAGGAGGTAACTTAGGCGTACCAGAACTGCAGCACCAAGTTAATAGTAAACACAAGTTTAAAGGCTCCAATTGTGTGCAATCTTTTATTTTGCATGTATATAGAAGCGCTCTGCCTAAACATAAAAAAAGTAAAAAAGTGAGTCTGCTAAAGGTTTTAAGCTACAGGCGACGCAGGTGAAGTTGTTCGCATACGCAGGTGACGGGGCCGTCCCTACTAGAAATCGTGAAAATATAGTCGAAATTGTGTGTTGCGTCAGACTGTTCAGCGAAACCACCAGCAGTAAAGTGAACTGGACAAAGTGTCTCGGTCTATGGCATGGTGGGTGGTCTTCTCTCCTAAATACTTCGCAAACATTCCCTGGGTAACGGCCCCGGGGAAGTATTTAGGGGTGCCTTTAGATTGTCATCGTGATAGTGACCCATATTAGAAAGGGCAAGCGTAAGGAACCCGCGAAAAGGCCGAAAATGGAAAGATGCATACTTGCTTGTATCCGCCACAGCAACGGTTCGCAACTTGTTCATGATAGGCAGGCTGTCATATATGATGCAAGTGCTGCATTGTTCGAGAGTTAATTAATGTGCAAAAGTTTCACCGCATCTTTGCTGTGTTTGTATGGTCATCAATTTGGAAGCGGCGTAGCCGCACGAATTCGTTCAGGTCTGTGAGGGATGGTGGCATTTGTTTATGACACCTGCTTCTACGTCAGCTATAGTAAGCAGGTTTTTCTTTTTTCGCTTGGTCAGTGACCTTTTTTTGCGCACCATGTGCCAATTAAGGTTGTGTCGCACGTTGCATGAGTACGTTGTGGGAATGAAAAACGTATCCGGAAGACTGCGCGGTTTTTTGGAAATAAGTTGCTGACAGTGTTGAACTTTCATTTGTACAATTCTCCAGAGATTACTTGCATGACGTGAAGAAAAACATAATGATTAGAACATAATAAAACATAATGGCCTTTCCAGTCCCTTTCTAGAGGTCCTTGTACAGTGGAGGCCCCGGAGATGATGTACTAAAGAGGGTTAAAAGAATGAGAGTACAGCCTGCAGCAAAGACCTTCTTTAAGCGGCACACATGAACTTTGCCTGTAAAAACATTTTTAGAGGGGAAGGGAATTCTAGTTATATGGGGTTCGCACTTTCTGATCTGTAAACTGCCTGGAATCATAGACTACGTATTTATTCATTGTTGGGAGGCAGTTTATTTTTGGCATGTACTACAAAGGACTATCAAAAACGATTTTCCATTGAGCCTCCACGGTATATGGCGGTCGAGAATGGCAGGATATTACTGCGACCCGATGCGTGGATTATTGCGTGCACGTATTTTCGAGAATGGGTACAGCTAGTTTCTGGAGGAATTGAATATGCAATTGTGCATGCCAGATTTGGTTCCACGGCCTTAACCGTTGACAACGTTTAGGGAAATTTAATGTCACAAAGCCTTCGCCAAGTGGTCGGTACGGGCTTGCGAATGCTTTCCTGTGTTTTCTGTTGAATTTGTCAAGAATTCGCAATAAATAGAAAAAGGGAACTTTGATGTATCGGTAGCGTGCTCGTCTCGTAATCAAAAGACCAGGAGATCAAGTCCTGACATGCTCCAAGTAATTTCATTTACTTTTATTTCTTTGATTCATTGTGAATTTTCGTGTTACAACGGGCAATGACAGCAATAGCACTGACGCCGGCTTTTCTGCTACACGAGGCTCCTACGCTATCGCGCAAAAGGCGTAGTATCTGTCACACTTCTCCGCGGACACCTGACCCATGCCGTAAGAAAAGGGAGGAAGATAGAAATGAAAGAGAAAAGAGAGAAATAGAAGGCGTATAGTGGAGGGCTACGGTCCACCGCACTGTAAAGGATTTCTCCTCATCGCACTTTAGGGGTCCAAATGGTCCCCTAGAATTTTTGTAATCACAGGCACGGTGACTGTATGTACCGCCTTTGCCGAAACTAACCAGGCGGCATGCTTTGCACCTCGCTTGTATTCTAAAGCCCCCTCCCCCCCCCCCTCCCCCCTTCGTGGATTCCCAAAGAATCACAACTTTTCAAGTGAGGACAGGAGCTCGCCCTTAATTGGACAGATTTGTAGCCTCATGAATGGCACGAATTCTGTACTACCCGACTGAGAAGTAGAACACTCAGCCCGGTTACTTTAGGCAAGGCGGGTACCCTTCATGCAGGACCGTGCGTGGCGAAGGTTATGTTGCTCATGTAAACCAAATGAGCGTGGGTGAAGATGAAGATTGCACGGGGCAGTATTGTTTCAAGCCTGGCTTTCAAGCTTCCTCCGTCGTCAATCCAGCGAGAGCTATAGACTCAACTGAGAGCGCGAGTTTCATCCCTTTATTTAGAAGGGGGTGGGATGGTCTGCATCAAACCTTGCCCAATCCCTCACTATGTGTATGAGCCATTTTACTACGATCCAAAAACAGCCTTGATTGCAGCTTCTCTGATTTACGCGCGACGGAAAAACATGCTTCCACATGCTGCAGGTCGTCCAAGTGTTATCGAAATAGCGTGTAAGCCTGCCCGATCCTTTCTATACAGAATCATACATTCCCCTGCATGCCCAAATTGCCCAGAACACTATGCAAACTTGGAGCATTGCATCTTTTCATGCCCTGTCGCCCTCCAATCTCCTCACTTTCCACACCCTCCTCCCCCAACGTGGCGGGCTTGGTTAGCCTCTGACCAGCTGCAAGATCAGTTGGCCTTGGTGACCCTGGCCCAGGACATTCTTAACGCTTAATGCAATGCGTTAAATAAAGTTGTTTCCTCCTCCTCCATTACTTTCATTGTTTTCTTCTAGTTTACTGGTGATGGAATTTTGGTGGTAGGCCCTTAATGACGCATGTGTAAATGACGTGTGCCAGCGAAACGTACGGGCCTAGTGTCAGCACAGCTTTTATAGGCGTGCCATGTGAATATTGTTTCCATTTGAGCTGCTATAAAAAGAGTCTTCATTTCTCGTTCTTACAATGTATTTCATCATCTTTTTATTTTACTGCATGTTGTGATAATATTAGTGGAGAAGGTTAGTTTGCCCACATACAATGTTTTCCCCAAATTGCGTGCAGGCACCTCAGTTTAGGATGTAGAAGTAGAGTTACATGGTTGTTCGTCTGTCGTTATGGGGTTTCGTATTGTGCCGTACACGTAAGTATACTAGCGCAGCATTGTGAAAACATACAGCTGCAGCTTGTTTTCGCTCGGGGCATGAAGCATGTGCATTATTCCTATACCTGGTTCCCGCATTGCACCAACCAGTCGACTGCGGGGAAACAAACAGCAGAGCGAAATTACGGCGCAGCAGCTAGGATTGCGCCAATCATCTGAGAGGCCATGATTGCGTTTCTCGCGCCCGCGTGCAATATGATGGCCGGTGCGCAATCTCCGCCCGTAATGGCGGCGCGAAGCACGTTCGCAATATATGCCGGTGAGGTCGGGGGCATATAGATCCACAGATGAAGGGCGCGGTGAGCCCCGCCGTAGACGGTGCCGCGCCGGATTTTTGACACTCGTGTAGTACACACTCGTGCTCGCGTAGTTGCTCCAAGGAAGATCCGTGCCAGTGCGCCGAGGGCCGTCGCGTTAGCGGTGATTAAGCGAGCCCAGCTGCAATTAGAGTCGTGCGCGCAACGCGGGGAGCTCGCCGAGAATGTTAATGGCTAGGCGCGCCGCTTGGCTCCCCTAATGAAGCGAGTCTCCGCCGCCTGATGGGTCTATTAGGAACGGGAACGCGCTCCTCCATCTCATTCCGAGTCGCCGCGCGCGCCCGCCGCTTCTGGGTGTACGTGTGCGCCGTGACCGGCGACGACAGTCACATGAGTGTATCTGTGCATCGCGTTGGGGTACTTAGTCATGCGGCCGCTCGCTTTCCTTATCGTATTAAGCTACAATGGACACTGTTCTTGAGACGACGCCTCGTTTACCGCAAGGCCGAAGTGGGGAGCGCGCCTCGACAAGACGGAGCAGCAGTCGTGTTAGTGACTTCAGGAGCGGAAAGCAAAGCGTAAGAGGTAGCCCTGCAGCTGGCGTTAAGTACTATGCGACTCTGTGACGCCCGTTTTTCATGCGAACATAGAGTGCGGCTACCAAGGCATTACAGTTGCAGATGGTCGCAGGCGCTCTGAAATGCGTCGACAGATTGTGAAAGTGACTTCCTCTGAAGTAAACACAGTTTAGTTCTACTGTAATCAAAAACTCGATTGGTTCAAGGCTGCGAGGCATACTTCAAGCACTAACCTTTGTCAAGGAGTCGTTGAGGAGAGTGTGCTGACGTGGACGTATATGGTCCAACCGAGTGAGTACAGTGAGGCTTAAAATAACAAGAAAAATACCTCTGCCTCTTTCGTGGGCTGATTGGCTGATTGAAAATGATTAGACGTTTATCTAGCAGAGTAGAAAACTTGCAGAATTGGTGACTGGTAATCGTTATTTCAGAACGCCAGTGGGGGGCTAGGTTTGTTTTGACTTTCCAGATTATAGCTCGACTGTTATGCCTCCTGCTGCATTGAACGATGCGTGTGGTGCACCATGAGATGTGGATCAGTGTTGAGCGGCTACGGCACAAGAAGCATATGTATGGCTTCTGAATAAATAGAAGCAGACTGTGTATATTGCTACGATGCGGCAAGCCGGTGAACACAGGAGAACAGAGAGATGATGCTCGATTGATTGATTGATTGATTGATTGATTGATTGATTGATTGATTGATTGATTGATTGATTGAGTAAAACTTTATTTTCCACCGATTTAGGAGGCCCCCTACTCCCCGTTCCTAGCACGCAGGCCTGAGGAACGGGGGCTGGAACCTCCGCGACTGAGGACTGGCGAATATACATTGGTTATTCGCGGCCTCAGCCGCTAGGCGGACGGCTCTTTGCTGGTCAGCGGACACGTCAGTTCACAGCAAGTCAGGCTTCTCTAACATTAAAAGTAGAGAAGCTTAGGTGATGATGCTTGATGGCCGTGAGATGACGTTTAATGAAAATGTTAGCGGGCCTAGCGCAAGCGCTCCTGCCCGCGCCACTGCCCGCTTTTTCTTCATTGCTCGTCCGTGACATGACCCGGGGCCACCGAGCGATCGTCCGGCAGTTTACCGACGTTTACGATTCCAGTTTCGATGGAGGCGAAACGAAGTGGCGTCCGTGTGCTGTGCGATGTCAGCGCACGTTAAAGATCCCCAGGTGGTCGAAATTACTCCGTAGCCCTCCACTACGGCTCCTCTTTCTCTCTTTCCACTTTCATTCCCACCTCCCTCCCTTCCCTTACGGCGTGGTTCGGGTGTCCACAGAGCAAGTGTGACAGTTACTGCGCCTTTCCCTTCCTGTGAACCAATTTATATTATATATAATGATGGGTGTGTCTGGATGCTTGAAGAAGAGGAAGAAGGAAGAATAGAACAGCTTGCCGGCACCATGATTCCCGATGAACCTTGGCCCAGATCACTCTCGGGCCACACGTTTCCACGACTCGATGGTGGAGGCCAAGGCACGCACCGCATGGCATAGACAGGGGAGGATGTCTTTAATTGTAGTGATATCTTGGGTCGTGGGGTCTTTGGTCGGCAAATCTGGGCCCGTATTCCGAGTTTGCGTCGTTATCGAAAGTGTCGCTATCTCCCCGACCTCGGGTCGTCTGACTGGTGGAAACGCCGGAACATGATGCTGCCACCTCTTCCGGATCTGTAGTGGCAACACCCGGTTCCGGCGTTCCGACCAATCAGACTCAAGGTCACGTGAGATAGCGACACTTCGATAACGACGCAAACTCGGAATACGGGTCCTGGTCAGTGAGGTTGCATATGGTCCTTCGGGTCTCTTCTCGTGTCTTGTGGCCATGTGTGGCGTCTCGGGTCAGTCTCTCCTTTGTCGTGTCTCGTGGTCGTGGCGGGGGGGGGGGGGGGGACGGGGCGGAGGAACGGCGAGGTCTTGCTGGGTCCGGCAGGCTTGGGAGCAGCCACGCGATGCCTCTTAACATTCAGCCGATGGCGCAAGAAGTCGCAGGGCGCCGAAGCTCCGGACCAGGATGAGGGTCGATAATAAAGAACCCCGCACCTCCACCAAATATTACGATGCGGCAAGCCGGTGAACACAGAACAGGGAGATGATGTTCGATGGTCGTGAGATGAAGGTAGAGAGAGAGAGAGAGAGAGAGAGAGAGAGAGAAGAAACCTTTATTTAGCCGGATAGTTATATAGGGCCGAGTTATATTGCCCTACTAGATGGCCAGCAGGTCAAGCCTGTTAGCGACCTCGTAGGCGCGCTTGAGGATCCGGTCTTGTATGCACGAGTCCGAGCTGCGCAGCAGGGTCTCCCAGTCATCTGGATGCAGGATTTCTCCTAATTCTGGAGGTGGGGGGTCCTCCTTGCATCCCCAGAGTATATGGTTGAGGGTAGCTCTTTCATCGCACAGTGTGCAGTCAGGAGAAAATTGGCTGGGGAAAATATCTGAGGGAACTACCGAGTTTGGAAAGGAGTTTGTTTGGAGTCTCCTCCAGGTAATTTCGTGTTCTTTGCTTAGACGCTTGTGCGGGGGCGGAAACTTCCTTCGTTCAAGGCGGAAGTGGTGGGTTAAATCATGAAATGATATAAGATTATCCTTGGCTGTCCCAAGAGCGGAGGTGGTCACCGCCCGGCCGACTAAACCTCGGGCTGTATGGTGAGCCGCCTCGTTTCCAGGGTTGCCAGAATGTGCCGGTACCCAAATCAATTCAATGTCCCTATCTGGGAAGGGAATCTTATTAAGAATATTTAGAATAGATTGTGCAATTCTACCTCGGGCGAAATTGTGTATGGCAGTCTTGGAGTCGCTGATGATAATATCTGCCTCTGAATTTGTAATGGCTAAAGCGATGGCTGCCTCCTCAGCCATTGCGGATGTGCGTACACGGACGGAGGCCGAGAAGGCTGTGGCGTTTGTTCCCGTAACCCCTGCCACTGCAAATGCTCTTTTTGGAACTGCATACTCAGCCGCATCAACGTAGATAACACCCGGTTGGTGCTTATGAGTCTTATGAAGAGCCAGGGCCCTGGTCATCCTCCTACCCTCGTGGTGTATAGGATGCATGTTTTTGGGCAGAGGCTTAATGGTGAGCCGCTTCCTGATTGGTGTGGGAAGATCTCTCGGTTCATCTATTTCTGGCTCTGAAGGTAAATGAAAATGTTAGCGGGCCTAGCGCGACCGCTCCTGCCCTCGCCACTGCGCGCTTTTTCTTCATTGCTGGTACGTGACAATATGTACAGGTTCGGATAGGAGTTCGTGTGTATCTGTCGCCAAGAAATGTGGCTTCTTACGTGCTGCGGTCCGAGGGTTTCTAGGCAGTCTTCGTAATACTGGGGAGGGGGGGGGGGGGGGGGGGGGTATGAGGCGTAGGATGTGGTCTGCGCGGTTGTTTAGTTTTCTGACTAAACAGTTCGTGGCCACATTAACAAACACCGCAACGACAAGTTTCACTGTTACGCGAGAATAACGCAGCAAGAATCAAGTGCTTTCAGGTCAAAGCACTAGCATCACTTTCCAGATGAGTATTGCCATGGCCTCCTCGTGGACAGATGTGACCACATTAATCTTTATACGCAGTGCTATAGGCGTGGTTCGCATCTGCACAACGCATCAGCAGCTCGAAACCCAGGGAGGAAAAAAAACAGTTACATTCGAGGAAAATTGACCATTTCACCTGCAACATCGGGAAGTGCTACAGACGTGTGTGGCGCCCTTAGAGAAAGATGCGCGACCTTCAGATTCAGTTCTTTATTCAGTTACTGGTTTCCGAAGTTACCCTCATATACATTCTTCTTCAGTTCTGCATCCCCGCTACGCCATTACGGATCACCAGGATATTGCAAATCACTTTACAGTTATCATTTGCTCGAAGCACCGCGATTTACATTGCTCGATTATTCCCAACAGAAGAGTTAAGTTTCTGAGTATTAGTATTCGTCTTTTTACGTTTCAGTGCCTTTAATAAATTTGTGCTGTCCCAGTAATTAGTGTGTTTTTTTCGCACATTTTTTTCTAGATTGTCTGTGCTTATCTTATTTTTCCACCCGCCGTGGTGGTGCAGGGGTTATTATTATTATTATTATTATTATTATTATTATTATTATTATTATTATTATTATTATTATTATTATTATTATTATTATTATTATTATTATTATTATTATTATTATTATTATTAATTGGTTCATAGGAAGAGAAAGGCGCAGTATCTGTCACACACTCTTTGTGGGCACCTGAACCGCGCCGTAAGGGAAGAAATGAAGGTGGGCGCAAAAGTGAATAGAGAGAAAGGGGAGTCGTAGTGGAGGGCTACAGAGTAATTTCGGCCACCTTGGGATGGTGGTGGTAATAAATTTATTAAAACAGAGGAGTTTGGGGCATGCATGCCCCTGGGCCCCCGCCCGGCCCCACTGCACTCAAATGTTCCTGTTCCTACGTCGGCAGCCCAGTCTGTGGCGATCTTCTGCCGAACCGGGTCCTCAAAGTGCAGCAAGGTCTCCCAGTCCTCCCAGGTGGTAAGGTGCTCTAGACCCCGCGGGGGAGGTACTGCCGGGCATTGGAACAGAATGTGGGGGATGGTGACGATGGGTTTGTTGTAAAGGGTGCAGGAGGGATCGGTGAGGGTGTGGTGGTAGCGAGACGCACTATGAGGGGACGGGAGTGTGCGCGTTTGTAGTTGTCGCCAAAGCGTCTGGTGGTAGTTGCCTAATGATGGGTGAGGTGAAGGGTAGAGTAGTCGCTCGACCCGATATGTCGGCGTTAGTTCACTAAAGGCGTGCATGCGATCACGCGTGAATCCCGGATCGGAGGCCACCGGCGCCCGGTTTAAAGAACCTCGGGCTAACGCATTGGCGGCCTCGTTACCGGGATTCCCGGAGTGCGCAGGCACCCATATCAGTTCCACATAGCGGGGTGGGTTAGTGGCGAGCGAGCTCAGTATACTGAACGCAGAAATGAGAACTCTACTACGCGCAAAATTTAGTATCGCAGTTTTCGAGTCGGAAATTATGTAGCGTGCTTCCGTGTGTGCAAGCGCGTAGGCGATTGCTGCTTCCTCGGCTGCCTCCGAGGAGGTGACCGAGGGGAGGGGACAGTAGCAACAGGCTGCAGGAAGGAATTGGTGACGGCCAATACCGCTCCCTCATTCGTACATGCGGCCTCCACCTATACGGCGTCCGTTTCGGAGCCGTAGTATTTGTGGAGCGCCGCTGCTCGGGCTCGGCGGCGTTGCTCGTGATATTGGGGGTGCATGTTGCGAAGGAGAGGCTTGATGAGAAGGTCTTGGTGGTTGGGGCGAGGTATGGGAAGGAGGGTAGGGTCATTCGCTGGGACGCGAATGTCTGAAGTCTCCAGAATATGGCGACCGGTGGAGGTCTTGGTGACATACAAGTATTGGGCTTGGCGATGGGCCTCCACAAGCTCCCCAATTGTGTTGTGGAGGCCGAGCTGTAGAAGGCGTTCTGTGGAAGTATTGATTGGGAGATGTAAGGCCGTCTTGAACGTCGTGCGCAACATGACGTCCAAAGCGTTTGTTTCCTGCCTGTTGAGTCGGAGATAGGGGACTGTGTATAAGAAACGGCTGAGGACGAAGGCGTGAATTAGACGACATAGTCGACCACCTGGGGATCTTTAACGTGCGCTGACATCGCACAGCATACGGACGCCACTTCGTCTCGCCTCCATCGAAGCGCAGCAGCCACGGTCGGGTTCGAACCCGGGTACTCCGGCACAGTAGTCGGGCGTCTTACCACTGCACCACCCCGGCGGGACCAGTGGTTAAGCGCTCGGCTACTTCTGTGTCCAATGTGGGATGGAAGCCGGGGCGCTCTCCGATGAAGGCGAAGTGCAAAGGCGACCGTGTGCTGTGAGATGTCAACGCACCTTAAAGAACCCTAGGTTGTCGAAATTACTCCGTGGCCCTCCACTACGGCGTCTCTCATAGCCAGAGTCGCTTCGTGACGTTAAACTCTATAAACCATAAACTTTGTTTTTTTTTTCGTATTTTATCTCTATTTTCTTTTGTGCAAAAGTTCGTACTTTCTTGTATTAAAATAATCCCAGTATTTCGTTTTCCCCAAAGAGAAGGAGTATACACTGTATCGATAGTTTCGGTTTTGGTTGTTGTTTAGTAGTGGTTCTCGTACCTGTTTGTGTGCTTGTTTGTGCTTAAACCCTTGTAATTACGGCTCTTCGATGCGCGTTCTATCTCTTCCTCGTTACGCCTAAGACATTACTGCACGTGGGTCATCCGGTCGCATTCGTCTAAGACCGGTAAATGATTTATAATTGATATGTTTTTTGCGTCACTTGTCTCGGTTTTAACAGCTGATCGATGGCTAAGACTTCAAAGCTGTACATGTAGATCCTGTGAGGGATGAAAACAAAAACGATTTATTTACTCCCTCATCGTTTTCATTCACTAGAATGCTAAAGCTAGTCTGACTGATTGATTTATAGGAAGGGAAAGGCGCGGTAACTGTCTCACTTGCATTCTGTGGACAACTCAACCGCGCCGTAAGGGAAGGGAGGCAGGTGGGAGTGAAAGTGAAAAGGGAGAACGAGGAGCCGAAGCGGAGGGCTGCGGAGGAATTTCGACCACCTGGGGATCTTTAACGTGCGCTGACATCGCACACCACACGGACGCCTCTTCGTTTCGCCTCCATCGAAACGCAACCGCCGAGGTCGGGTTCGAACCCGGGTACTCTGACCACTGTGCCGGAGTACCCGGGCTGCGAAGTGAACTCAAATTGTGAAGTTAAGGTCGCGCGCTTGGCCTCTAAGCAATTATTAAATTCTGAGATTAAATCACAGCCAAAAGTAAAAATGCATTTCTCTATAGCCATAATAGCTGAGAAAACAGAAAAATGCCCTTTGCGGACGTTTAGCGCTACTCTCAGAGCCTGGTTCTCGCATGGGCGCTGGAATCCCTAAGCGAAGGTGACTGTGCTCGCGTCATGCCTTCTAGAGGATGTTGTGTGAGGAATGAACTGGAGTAGCGATTACATCTAAACTCTCCCGCGTGTACCCTGGGCTAAGCGGATGTCTTTCGGCTGACACCTTCCTCAGTGCTTCGAGAATTAGTTTCCACTAAAGGCACCTCCTAGTACGCAGTCAAGAGTTTGCAAGCCAAGAAAGAAAAAACAATTTAAAATCTAAATTCTATTTTCGGATCCAAAGAATTTAATAACTGCAAAATAATAACATGCACAGCTTATAATGCCCGAGAAGTATATGAGCATCAATGTGACATCACACTAATTTAATCTGTTACTATTTCACATAACCGTGTTACTGCGGTAAGCGTATAAAGCTAGTGCTCAGCGTAGCACATATTCATGTTTGTGAAATCTTCGTGGCATATATTATGCAGCAGCTTTGTTTCCTTAATGTCATTTGCATCGTATACACATAAACATGGCGCGTGTCGTGTGCTAACAGTTCAACCCTAATTGTCCTGGCGTTTGCTCGGACATACAAATTTCTAGGACAAGGCTACGCATCGCAGATTTCCGGGAGTCCCTTGATCAACACCCGGTTAAATCGCACTTAACAGCAGCTAGAAAGTGACAGAAGGGTCAAGGCGTCAGAACGGGCGGGGTGTCTTCTTCCGTAGCCGCTGTTGAGTTGTAATCGTCGTTGTCGATATCCCGCCCCAGATATCGGCTGGCCATTATTCCTGCCCGCTGCTTCCTATCGCCGTTCGAGCCATATTTGACTCGTTTTTTGCGCAGCTCTCGTACTGCGACGGCTACGTCATCCTCGGGAGGCACAGTCATGGATTCTCCGATCCCAGCGTCGCCTACCAGGCCGGATAAGTCAACGCCGGTGCTGTCGTCCCCCTTCATTGCATGCAGCGCCCACACACAGAGCAGGGATGCCACCGTGAGCATCACGAACATGGGCACGGTGCTGATGCAGTTAGAAGCCGCTGATGGCCGCTCCAAGGCCTCGTTACACGGGTCGTCCTGCGCCGCCATTTTGGCGGCGTTCGTCTCTCTTACCGCTACTCTGACTAAGGAGTAGTCCGTATGCCCTTTATTTCCGGTGGACGCCTCTTCCAGCAGATGCATCGAGTTTGGTTGAGCGGCAGTGCAGGCGACTCCTCCACTCGTGCTCTCTCGGAAGGAACAGCTGGCAGTAGTTTCCACTGCGTCAGCCTCTTGGCTGACACAGTGCAGATTTGGCTCGTTGTTCCATTTGGAAGGTATCGTAATCACTGGAGTAGCCATAACTTCCGGTGCGGCTTGAGCGAAAATATCCAGTCTCGCGTCATTCTCCTGTCCGGGCCCAGCTTTAAGTCGAGTGCGATCCGCATTGCTCTTGCAGATACCCTCAGTTGTCCGTTTAGCGTTACTCAGCAGCAGCTGCGGCTCGGGCAACAAAGCAGGCAGCAAGACATCGCGACCTCCCGTATCCTCCAGCGTGGAACGGGAAGGCAACGACAGCGGTATACTTATCGGTATGCGCCTCCTGGCCAACTGCACCGGCGTCCGTGACTGGTGGGACGTAATGTCCTGCGACAGCGTGGCTCCTGCTGAGGAAGCAGTGAAGTGGACTACGGAGCCAACTTGTCTCAGTCGGTTCGGAAGCCGCGTGTTCGTGATTTCCGGTATCGTTAGACGAAGGCTGGGGAGTGAGAGAAAGCGCCCACATTGCAGTTGTATTCCGAGAGGTGGTGACCAAAGCCCTGGCGATGTTTCGTAAACCGGAAAGTCAAAGCGGCGGCGGCCGGCCATTTTCGATAGCTGCGCTGGACTTCCTTTTTTTTTTCTACTGCTCCGTTATCGCGCGAGCAGGCGCCTCAACTTCGTTGCTTCAATTTCCACCTACGACGACGATGATGATGATGATGATGATGAAAACATTTATTGACATTGGCTTAGATTAAGGGAAGGCTGGTCCGGTTAATGGTCCGGGACACCGTTGGTAAAAGCCGCTGCCCGTGCTCTTTCGACGAGGGCGCGTTGTTTTTCGAGGTCCGAGCTGGACAGGGCCGCCTCCTAGCCTTCCCACGTTGGCTGATTTATTATATCAATACTGGTATTTTGTTGACAAGCCCATACCTAATGGCATAAGTTTGCCTTCTGGCCACAAAATTTGCACTGCGCCGAGAAGGATTCGGGCTCAATGGCGTGAAGTGTTGCTGAATTATTAAATGACATAGGTTTGCCTCCTGGCCACAAAATTTGCACTGCGCCGAAAAGGATTCCGGCTCAATGGCGTGAAGTGTTGCTGGATTATTAAATGACATAGTTTGTAACCTTCGAAGGTGACACTCTTCTTATTTACCAAGACCCTTAGCGGGCTTCGGGAATGTCTGCCTTTCAAGACGCAGATGCTGTAATATCTCTGAATATGTTATTTAACGGAGAGGGGGAGCCTAAATCCACCTGCGAAAAAAAAACAGTTCTTTCACTTGTTCGCATGTGTACTTTAACATGAGTGAGAACCATGTTTTTGCAAAATGAAGCTTTATTAATGATCCCAGGCAAAATCTTGCATAGGCCACTGTGATTTGGGTAAAAGGGCAGCTATCCTAAGGGAAAATGGAGGAGACGTTTTTCTACATCGGAACCGCCACGCATCTGCAGGCATGTAACCTTAAAGATGACCTCATAACCTGGACAGCTAAGGAAAATGTAACATGTTGCCACTAATAGAGTTCTGCAGTCCATCGACTGCCTGAGCCTGAGCATGCCAATATCAGCTACAGTATGCTCAGGGCCCAGTGGCCAGCTTGGCATACAGCATAAGCGCACAAGACTCGCAGGCCATAATTGCGCGCTTCAATGTGGAATGAAACGCTGTAGGTTATAAAAATAATATAAAGAAAATAAAAGAAATAATAAGCAATCTGAGGAAGAATTATCAATGCAATCCATTTAAATCTGCAACGGAGAGCATTCTTCCAAGTCAAGCAGTGACTGATGACCGAGGCCATTCATATAAATAATGTTACCGGTAGAAGAATTATTTCGTGTAACCTTAGCACATATATCCGGTCATAAAAATGAGCTTTTCAGAAATTTAGAATGCCACAAGAGAGAGCTAAATATTGCCGGTCAAGCACTTCCACAGAGCGCCGTATCGAGGAACTTAAAAAAAGCTTCAAGTAAATTTTATTACGATTGTAGCTGTAGACGGAAAATGGCGGATTTAAAGTTAACAAAAAATGGAGCAGCGCGCATTAAGGACTAAACTAGAAATACTGTCCTATCAGAAAGCAAAAGGAAGAAATGCAGTTGAGCGAGGCGTATGCGAAGAAAAGATAGCCTATCTGCTCGGGCAGCAGAGTGGACTTGATGGAAAAGAACTCGCATTCGGAGACGGCAGAAAACGGTTTCGAGATTAGACTAGGAGATCTCTTCGGATAACGCAACTGCTGCTGACGCAGGCCTAAACTACCTGACGATCGATGGAAGAGGTATCTATGCTACAGAGAAAGCATTCATGTTGATGACAACAGTAGCCAAGTTCAAGATGGTAACCTGAAACAGGTGTTCCCAACAACAGATACTCTGCAGATATAGTACAACGGGAGCCTCGATGTGCGGTACTGCGCATGCGCAGGCTGCCTTTAGGTCACCAGGTGGCGTCCCCAAAGGCGGCGTGCACGCCGCCCAACACCGTTACCGCGAGGTTCCGTCCACGGTAGCGGGACCCCGATCGCATCATCATCATAATCGTCATCAGTAGGACTACAGGCTCAAATTGAAATGAGGAAAGCGTTGAGAGCTATGGAACGAAAATGATAGGTGCAATGTTAAAAGAGGTGTAATGTTAAGAGAACAAATCGGAGAGACTGACATCGAAACCGAGAATAAATGGGCATGGGAAGATCATGTAATGCGAATGCAAAATAACCGGGGGTCGTAATGGTAACATATTGGATTTCAAGAACAAGCAAGCTTAGCACGCGGCGGCAGGAATTTAGGGGAGGGGGGGGGGGTGAGATTAGTAAATTTGTGGGGATTTTGTAGATGCAGCTGGCATAGGACATGATTAATTGGGGGATATGGGAGATAAATTTTGGCTGTGCTTAAAGTATGCGCAGACAAACGCTATTTCCAACCGGGTGGACATGTAAGCTTTAATTGTTCGTTCACAAAACCTTAATTCTTTAGGCAAGGAATTTATGCGGAGAGAAAGGGGCAATAACCTTAAGAAATATGTCTTGAGGTTTGGCTGACGAGAAGGTAGATGAGGTCCCTTATTGCAAAAAATCCAGTGGTCCCAGCTGCCTAACAGGCATATAGTTGATCAGCATTAGCTGATCTTCCAAGAATGCGCCAGTCAGTTAAGCCTTCTACCTCTCATATGACACATGTGCAATATTTAAAGGTTCAGGCTTGAGTAATACTCGAGTAAGTGGATGAACCTACCGGCCTATCAGAAACGTATGCGCAGATATTTGCAGTCTTTTATCCGATATATGTCTCCGCTTGAACTTCGCGATTGCTCCGTGTTCTGGAAAAATGTAAACGCCGATGATCCCGTAAAAAACGTCTTCGGGTAAAAAAAACGAAGTCCCCATTTGCAGAGTGGAAAAACATGTTCCTAATTGATTGTATACCGTAACGTAGCGCAATGTCAAGATTTAGCTTCGCATGGGGCCTAGCTCATCAACGGGGAATTGCGCTTACAGCGACCGACTTTTACTGATCTTACATTGACATTCTTTTATGGTTTCATCCTAAACCTTATTTGTACTTCCTTTTCCACCATCTTACGCTTTCCGCGTGCTGCATTTTTTCACTGTGCTACAAAGACAAGGATGCATATCTTCGCGGCGAGGTGCAATAATGCATTCTGTAGCACTTCCACCTGCCGGCTCAATAGTGACCAAACACTGCATTGAACTAATGCTAGGCGTTCGAAACAAGCAAAACATTGTGATGCCAGTGGAAAACGTGGCCGAGGGTATGTTCATCTCTAGATCATTCTGCGCTTCAACATCGTCCCTACTTGAAGTAGTTTGTACTAATATTGTTGTTGTTGTGCCCTTTTTCGTGGCCTGACCTGCGATTCACGACTGTGGTGTGATCCGGTACACGACCCCGTCGACAGCGGCTTAATTCGTCTTCGCTTTGTTTGCGGTAAAAATGGTGCGCTGGCCATCGGCTCTGTAGGATCTTTCACCATGGTTTTTTGTCATGCCTTCTACAGTGCGTGTAAATATGCCCAACACCCAGAGGGCCCAGATCTCATGCAATACCTGTTCACAAGGCCAAAGAAGAATCTAACACAATGTGCAATTTTACGTTTTTTTTTTAATTTTTATTTTTCCCATTTAGGGTGTGCATCCTCAAGAACGATTTTTTCCGAGTATGCTTTCTTACGGGAACGCATTTTCCGGGGCCGTAATTTCTGTGGACGTTTTGTCCTATACATCCGATAAGACAATCGTTGGAAAGCGACTCTAAACATGGAGAAATTGGAAATAATCGGTCTGCCACGTAATACGAAAGCTGCTAAGGTAAATTGACTAATTCCAAAAGAAAGCAAGCGTAACAAGGGGTGGCAGGAAATCCGGAGAGAGAATGAGATTAGGAAGTTTGTGATGATCAAGTGGCCGCAGCTTAACAAAATAGGGGCATTTGAATGTATATGGAGATGCTTCAGGGCTACAATAAATTTAGTAAGGTTATGATGATCACAGCGTTGAAAACCAAGTATTCACTTGCTCATGCATTTTTGCTTACCTTGACATAGGTGAGTTGCTACGGGCTCTGTAATGATGACACACTGCAGCTGGTTTCGGACAAATACGTGTGGTCCTCTGAAGTAAAATATTCGGAAATGGCATTGTTTTTGCGTCATTGCATGTGCACCAAATGCTATGGTTAGCCCTTTAAAGGCCAGCCGTCCCTCGAAGCTTTGATATTAATCCTGGAAATGTACCGAGTACTGAAGCATACGTGTCTCGCTTTTGTAGCGTCTTCGCGACATCAGGAACCGATGACACGTTCTGCGGCAACTACAGCGGGCGTAGAGGCAGCAGCGAGCCTCTAGTCCCAACAGCATCGATTCATCACCGGTACCAGTGCGAAGGGTGTGCGGTACATTTACTGCGAAATCAGAGCAATTTCGTAGGCAAGTGGCGTCAGCGATTCAATCCAGTTATTTGGAGATAAGGTGGCTGCATCATGAGGAGGTCGCACGGGTGATGGAGAGCACATTTTTGGACTATCAGTTCTCACGTGCACGACTAACGCCTTGTTAAAGGGTGTGCACTTGGGTGTCACTTGGGTGTGCATCCACGTTGGCATTTTGAGAATGGCCGACGTCATCAGTCATCTCGCTGACGCTGGCGTTTTGTCCCGACAGAGTTGTGGCGATGATGTCATCTCGCTCGAGCCGTTCTTGTTGGTCCTGTGCAGTACGTCTTTCGTGGAGCCTTCGGGGAATCGGTTTGAGGTCGTCCTCGGGAGGCACGGTCAGCGAATCTCCGACGCCGCCATCAGACTTACGCTCTTTGCCACCGAGGACCGAGTAGGCGACGCCAAAGTTTCTGTTGGCTGTCAATGCATGGAGCCCCCACAAGCCGAGCAGGCAAAGGACCGCAAACAGAAGGAAGAGAGGCACAGTGTCGATACAGGTCGACGCTGGCGTCTTCTGTTTCTCCGCTTTGTCGTCGGCTCCTTCGTAGAGCGAAGATTTCGTAAAGCTGCTCTGGCTTTCATCGTTGGCTTCGGTGAAAACGTCTCTTTGTTCTTCCTTATTACCGACGGACGTCTTCCTCCAGACTTTCAGCGGGTTACGGAGGACTACGGCATGCGTGGGAGAGACGACAGGTCCTCTGTCTATCCAGCAGACGTCAATCGATCGCGGTGACTCAGAGCCGCCTTGTTTTCGCCGGTAGGAACCAATAAGCACCTTCTTTGCTGCCTTGAAATCTTCACCACCAGAATGACGTGAATACGCTCCGCCGCGTTCTTTCGCCACAGCTACAATGACAGGGGTGGAAACTGCTTGCGGCACCAGACGGAGGGAGGCCTCCAGGTTCACGGTCTTCACCTCCGTAGACCAGGCCTTGGGTCGCGTGACGTCCGTCAGCTCGAAGGCATTTGTGTCTACTGGCTTCTGTGTCCACTCCTGTGGCTCCGCCGACAAGGCACATGAGGGTGACCTGCATGCGATCCTTGCACCCCTCTCCTTCAAGCATATGGGCAAAGAGACGGGCGCTCGTGTAGCTCTATGCTGGCTGGCGATCTGGGGAAGTGGTCGTAGCCGCTGCGATGTCCCTTCTTGCGAGTCACTAGTCCGGACCGATGCAAGCCGCTGCTTCCGCGTGGTGGTGATTGGGGCTGCTGCATCATCGGGGATCGGTGAACTCTGCTCCAGGCATTCCCAAGGCTTTGGACGAACTGCGGGAAGCGAGTGGAACCAATTGGCACCCTGCTGCTTCCCGAACCTCGATGTTTCCAGGCGTCCCGATGTGCCGGGAATTGGAAGGGCAGGACTGCTACTGGCGGCCATTTTGTTTGCAGCGCTTCGGTTCTTCTCCGTGTGCGGCGCGTGACGAAATGCGTGCTGTCGTCCGCCGCCTGTCGTCTTTTACCTCGTCGACGGTGATTTGTAGCATAGACTTTGTGATTACTGTTATAGATTAGAGCTGCTTCCTTGTTCGACTAAACAAAACGAAAATAGCTAGCAAAGAAAGAATAGCGTCTGACTCTAGATATTCCATTTCACCCGAATATGCTTTTGAGCTCTTCATTCACAATGAGATTTCGCTGAAAGAACCAGTTGGAGAGCACGTCAATAGAGTTGAAGACGACAGAGAAGGCATATGAAAACGAAGAAGAGACGGAAAGGAGTTGTTTTGGAGCAAAATTCCGGGCTTAAATTTATATCTATCCAGATGTGGGTGGACACCAACAAACATATGTGCATCACGCGGAGAAGTGGAATCCCTAAAACATTTTTTCCTCTCATGCCGGCGGTTCACACTTCAGAGAAGGGCATACCTGGAGATTCCCCTCTCTAGGTTAGGAATCCCCCTGCCACTACCCGTTTTACTGTCGTTCGGTGCTTGTGCCAGGGGAGTTGCGCTGGACACTATTTGTGGAATTATGCACAAATATATTATAGCAACTGGTAGGTTAACCTGCTAACCCTTTTCGAACTTGTTTCAGGTTTTATTAATGAAAATTATGATTGTTAGTTTTTATATCCACAATTCTTATAGCTATATTCTTATAATTCTTTACAATCTCAATTTGCGACAAGCTTGTCCCTGCAATTGAGCTTGTGGACAGCACCACACCTTGGCCAATCCCCATGGTGGGTAAGTACGTGTCATTCTTCAAGAGGCCAATAACAACAAAGAGTTTTCGTGTATATGACACTACACCTTGGTCAATCCACCCATGTGGTTATGTGTCATATTTGAAAAGACTGACAAGGAGGAAACCGGAGGTCCGAAAGGACAAGAAGAAGGAGTTGCCTGAGCAGGTAGTGAAGAAGAGTTATATTTCAGAAGCAGGTACTCTGTGTAAACGCAATCAGTATAGTTTGTACAAACGCAATAGTGTTAAGAGCACCGTTCTTCAGAAAGTCTGTCGTCGGAGTCCCATGAGGAAAAGCACGGGTATGGCAGCGGCATTTTGTAGCTGACAGGTGACATGGTCGTACACTGGTACGTGGTCCTTGTTGGGTCGTGCGACGTTACGAGACCACATGACATAGCCGAGCTGACAGGCGCTGCTGTCTCGGGCTTCGGTTTTGAGATGGGCGGGTGAGATCGGAACCCAATCTTAAAGCCCCCAAGAGTCTTTGATCGCCACTTATACACGCCACCTTTAGAAGCCTTGCAGCCACCTTAGTACGGCTTTGTTAAAGAGCGAATCGATATTGTTACTTGGTGGCAAGCAATGGCACACGTCGACATGATAGACAGAGCGATATGATGCCATGATGATGAAGTATGATTTAATGGCCGGCGGGCCTGGCACAAGGGCTCCGCCCAGCGTCACTGCCCGGTTCGTCGCCTTCGTATTGGTAGCATGACCCGGGGCCACCGAGCGATCGTCCCGATCGATTGCTTGAAATGAAATGCATGAAGTGACGATGAGGACAGACAGAAAGAATAGAAGTTTAGATTATTGCTATCGCGATGAACAGGGGGATGTGATGAATGCTTGTCCACGAAGCTTCTAGGCCAGTTGGCGATTTGCCTGAGGCCGACGCCCATTGAAATGCCATCCGGCTTGGATGGTGGTGCTGACTTGGCTCTAGTGGTCGTGGGGTCATTCGTAGGGTCGGTCGGTTTGGATCTGAGTCTGGCCGTCATGAATTATGTTTAGCGCTGGGGAGCGGCTCGTCAGGTCGGGTCATCTTGGGCTGGGGTAAAGCCGGCCGACAGTGTCCAAGTAGCCGCGGGCGACGACCATGACCAGCGGAAAACTTAGCTCCATAGGCAGAATAAGAAGGTTGTGCACCCCACACCTCCACCAGGGTGTTACGTGTTAGCAAAGCAATACGCCAGTTAGTAATCCTTAATAAACAGACCTGACATGAAGGCCTATTCACGGGAGAGAGGGAGTAGGGACAGGGAGATCACATTTGTACCCTGTATGGCTTACGTGCAAGCTCCCAGTGGGATAGCAGCGTGGACGGGCCCGAGCGTCCTCGTTGCTTCGTGCAGTGTGAGCACTCAATGTGAACCTGGAAGGTATTTTTTCTGATTTTGTGGTATCCAAGGCAGTCCTACAACATGTGCAGCACCGTTGGGCTGACGTCCGTGTTGTATTTTGTGCATGTAACTCGGGGCCCCATATTCGTCGTATTCTTACTGATTGTTTGGCTCAGCTGCTAGAAGGTCATGGTGACTGGGTGTCTTACTCGACAGCCATTGGGCAATCACGCCTTCTGTGAGAGCGTAGCCCGTACGGGCCCTATTTATGAGTACTTGGCCATCACGGGGAAGCCCAGGTAGTAGAGAATTAACAGAAGTCTTCGCCTCGAGGGCACGCCGTCTTTTTTGCCTGACTACATTGACACACTCGGTTGGGTCGTGGTTTTCGGTGCATGCCGGGCACGGTAGAACACGGCGACATGATGGAGACAGAACAGTGGGATGTCATGATGATGAGATATGCTTTAATGGCCAGCAAGCCGGGCGCTAGCGCTCCGCCAACAAACACTGCCCATTTCGTTGCCTTCGTTTTCATAGCGATATCTACAAAAATGATTCATAAAGCGCGTATTATAGGTACCACAACCTTAAAAAAGGCGCCCACAAGGTACATAAAAATGAATGCACCCCTATCTAATTTTAGCGGAATATAAAAACTGTGTTTTATATAGCACCAAATAATGTCCTTATGGCATCAACATAATTATGGCAACATCACCGAAAAATTGGAAGCACTCGCAGTGATCCGCTCTCTGTATTTGAAGGGCCGTCATTTAAAGGAGATGCATGCGGAGCTAGTAATGGCGGTGCATAGCGATAATGTTCAATTCTCTAAAAAGGTCGTTAAATGATGCGGAAGATTTTAGGTCTCTGAAATAAGCCTGGGCGACAAACGATGGTGTTGTCGACCGTCTCTGGCTGGCGTGCTAGAAATCGCAACGAGAACGGAGGGGTCCTATAGACCCCGGTTGTATAAGTTCGCATATACCGACTCGCCAGCGTTTCCTTTACCTTAACACATCGATATTGGCCATCCCTGTAGCTATTCGTAAGCAGCGATCGACGAAGCCGGTTTCTTGTGCACGCTTCTTTATTTATCGGAAATACCAACCGCACTGTGTGCAGCCGGTAAAAAAAAAAAAAAAAGTCGCAGTCTGTTTGGCTGGACACATTGCAGCAGTTCATCTGCATGAGTGGCGTCGCACTAATCTGAACGGTCTTGCAGACGACGCTCACTCCAGTAGGAAGAATTGTGGGCGTGCCGTTGCCATCCCATGCTTTTAGAGCGCAGCTCTTTGGCGCCCGTTCCTGGATTTCGCGTCGGCGTCGGCCTCGTAACCAGCACCGCCCCCCTTTCAGCCCCCAGCTCAGCCCCCTTCTTCCTGCGTGGCGCCGACTGCGCGGGTTATCCGATTTCTGCGCGCGCTACCTCGTTCGCAGCATGCTCTCGGGTTTCCGAAACACCGGCTCGCTATCAGCGGATCACGGTGTGTGCATCCCAAACCGAAACGCAGGGTTACGTTCTCTTCACTCGCTAGCGGTGTCAGCGGCATCAGTCAGTCGCTGCTATCTATTCGTCGCGCAACGTTCCTATGGGTCCACGCCAATCTCCCGATAACCTAATTGCTCTCTTCATTTTTCCGACCACAAAGCTTCTTTCATGACAGCCAAGAACTGCTAGTGGAGTGCTCCTTGAAGGAATACTTGTGAAAAATTAAAAAAGGCTATCTGTAATTGTACATACGTGTCTTGCGCGAAATTTTTTCCTTAATCTATCAAAAAGGTGAAACAGCTCATGAGCAGCGCTCAAATTTCGCATTAGAAATTAACATAATCATCGGTAATTTTTTTCCTTTCCTTTGTCTTCCGGCGCAGTAGTGGCGTCCAATCGCGGCTCACCCGATGCTTTTAAAAAAAGGAGCCGACTGTACAGAGGCATTTCTGCTTTATACTCAAGACATAAAACTACACAGGAGACAGGACACAGAAACGACACAGGACGATATAGGACAAAGGAAG
The DNA here is from genome assembly GCF_055883805.1 of Amblyomma maculatum. Classification (NCBI taxonomy): domain Eukaryota; kingdom Metazoa; phylum Arthropoda; class Arachnida; order Ixodida; family Ixodidae; genus Amblyomma; species Amblyomma maculatum. Next base: position 148,912,943 of record NC_139345.1, on the reverse strand, counting down.
AGCGTCCTGTCGGCAGGACGCTCGTCCTGTCTGCCTCTCTTCTGTGCCTTGTGTCCTGCCTCATGCGTAGTTTTATGTCTTCAATAATGCCTTACCAACTAGCCCCTCATCACACACTCCTTGAATGCATTTCTGCTGTTTTAGCACAGGTCCTAAATATGCTACGCTGTCTTGCTATCTGTATAAGCGGGAGCATCAGTGACAATATTGTAGTATGCCGATTCACTCAGCATACTCACAGCACTGTACTCCATAAATGTACTCATACTGTAAATAGTAGTTTATGATAAGACCCATTATATAGCCAGAGCCAGGACTGAAGAAAACAGCATACAACTATGCTGGGTCCCAAGTAACCTAGGAACCATATCGTCGAGGTGGCTCGAGTACTTCACGTATTAGATATAGCGATTGTGCTGACCAGCAGGATTCTTTCTTTTCTTTCGCTTATTTTTTATTCAAACACTACAACCAACTCATTGGACAGCTGCCAACAAGAAAATCAAGAAAATGAGCATGCGTCATTCATCGCACGACGACAGTACGCTCTAAACTAAGGCAGCTCACAGGAAATAATCAAGTCAGTAATAATGCCCCTGGTAAACCAATCTTACCAGAGTGGAAGTCATGACCACATCAAGGACGTTTCATTGAAGTGATATTACGCCTTCGACTTGAATACACGCACCTTGCGTGCAATTTTATCCTGAAAAAGGAATAAAAAATTCACGTCAACTCCGCGAAGAATGGTTACAACAAACCACATTTTATGTTCATGAACGAAACTCGACAGACTTATGATTAAGCATCTGCCACTGTTTTGCGGTCGTTTTATGGTGATCATATCCGTCGGCACCCACAGAAAAAGCGCTCTTAGCATTACCTCTAACTTTCTAAATTTAAAGAAAGCGAAACTTCTGAACAAATTCTTAGAGGTTAAATTGTTTTCATTCTCGCCCACAGTGCACACCCTGTAATCTCATATTTAACTCATGGCGACTTTAATTGCCTATATACCACCCAAATCAAGGGAGCACGCCACACAAAATTGCCGTAGGCTTAGCCACGGTTAAACCTAGCTTAACTCAATAGCTTCTTTCGCGTGCCTCTCCTCGGGCTCCATGCCTCAGCAATGGCGTGGCGCGCTGCGCACTCCTCTTTATATACTGAGTCACGATGTGACGCCAATAATCACGTGACACGGAACCATATGTCCACGTCACTGTTCATCACTTTGACATTTGACCTTGACCTTAACCTTTGTGACAATGGGGTGCGACACCACAAATGTTTCGTGGTTTGACCTCTGGCTCACTTGAAGGTCATACTCATGTGCATGGAGACCTTGTCTTTACATCGCGTAGTGAAGCATCGTTTCAATCCTTTGCTTTGAGCGTATATATTGTGCTTCGGTCTTATTGGGCTTCCTGCTAGTGCGTAGCTTATATGAAAAACCAAAATGAGTATGGAAGAACGATTCGTATTTACATCCAAGGAAACTAAAAGCGTGCTTTTCTTGGGCTGACTTCTGTCTTTCTGGGATGTCTATTGTTCAAATTAGTGTTTTCCAGGTGCAACAATCTTCTAGTGGAATTTTAGAGGCCACCATTTTAAGTGGACATAAAACCCTTTCTTGAACTTTTGTGATCACTGTCACCGGAAGACGCTTTACCAGTGTAGTAGCGGCGGCAGCCGAGCTGGCCGTATTCGAAGAAACAGCCCAGACCAGGTGCCGGATAAGGAATGACTTTTATTCGTTCTTTGACGCGCTTATATAGCCAGCGCGGTTACTTATCCGCTGCTGCTATCAGTTAGCAAGTGGCGCGTCATGAACACGCGCTATCACATTCTTCCTTCCCCCCAAGATCATTGTCTTTAATACTTGGTTTCAATGACGGAAATCATGAGAAGTGTACCGGTCAGGTGGTTTTCGGGTGCGCTGACTTCTGCGCAGAGGTGTTCGAGAGTCTGAATGAGTTTCGGCTTGTGTCCGAGGATCCCCGATGTCAGCAGCTGGAGGTAGCGCTTCCTGCTCTTCCAGTGGTGGTGGGTTCCGATTTGTAGCATCTTCGAGAAGGGGAGGTGCAGGCGTGCCCACCTCAGGATGCACCTGCTGGCGTGCGGTGAAGCCATCTTCATCCGTGCTGGGTATCCCCAGGGCAGGCATGTCCACCTCATGATGCGCCTGTTGGGGTTCAGCGAAGGCCTCCTGATGGCGTGCGGAGTCCTTGGTCCTGGGTAATCTAGGACCCATCGCCTCGGTCTTCAACCCTGCATGTCGGAAACAACTTCGCGAACGCAAATGATCAATATGAACATGCCGGACGACGTTCTGCGTTTCTACAAGGTAGGTCACAGGGCTGATTTGCCGTACTATACGCCCTTCCGTCCATGACACCTCTTTCTTGACTGTTTTCACGTATACGAAGTCGCCCTCCCTAAACGAACGGAAAATCGATCTTCGTTGATCAAGCTGCCTTTTTACTACTTCTTGCTTTTTCTCCATGTCATCACGAAACGACGGCTTTAGTAATGAAAGCTTTGTGCGCGGCGTTCGCTTCAGGAACAGTTCTGCGGGACTTGCCTGTGACCGTGTTAGGTGTTGTCCGATACGCCAGCAAGAAGTGATCCAGTCTCTCCCGCAGCGATCTGCTGTTAACTCCCTTGCTGTCGTGGAGGAGCTGCTTGCGAAGGCTCTTCTTGACCGTTTGAACTGCCCTTTCGGCTGCCCCGTTGGACTCCGGATGGTATGGCGGGCTGTACGTGCGTCGGATGCCACATGTATCGAGGAAGTCCTGGAATTCCTGCGATGAAAACTGTGGGCCATTATCAGAAACCAGTTGTTCAGGGAATCCGTAAGCAGCAAACAGACTTCGCAAGCACTCGATGGTCTTTGCGGCGGTAGTGGAGGACATAGGGAACACTTCGAGCCACTTTGAAAACGAGTCGACACACAGGAGAAATGTCGTTTTTCAAACTAAAAAAAATCTACATCTACTCGCTGCCAGCAGCGGGCTGGAAACGGCCATGGCTCGAGTGGAGCACGGGCAACAGTATTTTGCATTGCTTGGCAAATGCTGCAGCGTTTTACAGTTTTTTCGATGTCAGAGTCTAACCCTGGCCACCATAGCAGGCTGCGTGCGAGCATCTTCATGCGTGACGCCCCAGGGTGTTCCTCGTGCAACAGTCCTAACACAGAGTCCTGCAACTTTGTGGGCACAATAACTCTGTTCCCCCACGTGATGCAACCTGCTTCGAGAGATAACTCCGAGCGTTTGCTATAGTACGGCACAAGTTCGGCATCTTGCACTTGTGCTGGCCATCCTTCTAGTGTATATCGGTATACCTTGCTGAGCGTACGGTCATACTTCCTCGCTTTGGCAATATCTTTGGCCGTCAGTGGCATAGTTTGGAAAACGGCTAGTGTATATGTCTGATCTACATTGGTTCCCCCTGCAACAGGCAGTCTGGAGAGCGCATCTGCGACTTGCATTTGAGATCCTTTCCGATATCTCAAGTCGTAACGATAAGAAGCCAAGATCAAAGCCCATCTCTGCATTCGAGCCGCCGCCAAAGATGGAACAGGCTTCTGCGAACCCAAGATGCCTAGCAATGGTTGATCCGTGAACAACGCGAATGTTCGCCCATAAAGATAGCGATGAAACTTTTTGAGGCCAAAGATTATCGCTAGCGCTTCTCGCTCGATGTGGGCATAGCCCCTTTCCGCTTGTGATAACGTCCTGGATGCAAAAGCAAGAGGTTTTTCCATGCCATTTGGAAGTATGTGAAAAATAACTGCGCCGAGCCCATACTGTGACGCGTCGCAGCTCATAGCCAAGGGTTGCTTTGGATCGTAGTAAGATAGTACCGGACTGTCCATGAGCAAGTTTTTTGTTTTTTGAAATGCTTGAACACACATGTCTGTCCATTCCCAACGTTTTACTTTCTTCAGAAGCTCGTACAGCGGGGCAGCAACTGTTGCCAAGTTTGGCAGGAACTTTGAGTAAAAGGTTATCATTCCAAGGAATGATTTCAGCTCAGTACTATTTGTGGGCTCAGGTGCGTCAGTTATTGCCCTTACTTTGGACCGCAGTGGCTTTATTCCTTCCGCTGAAATTTTGTGACCCAGGTAGCGGACTTCACTGCAAAAGAACTTGCATTTTTTCATGCGCAGTGTCACATTGTGATCCTGTAATCGTCTCAACACTTGTTCTAGCTTTTGGCGACATTCAGTGATACTCGAACCGCCAAATGATGACATCATCAATGTAACATCCTACTTGGGGAATATCTTTGAGAATACAGTCCATGAGCGACTGGAATATGGCAGGAGCACTTGCGATGCCGTAGGGCAGTCGCTGAAATTGATAAAGACATTGGTGTGTGTTTACAGTTAAAACAGCCTTCGAGTCTTCGTCAGGTTCCACTTGCTGGTAAGCGGCAGCCAGGTCTAGCACGCAGAATACCCTTGAGCCTGCCAACGTTGCGAACAAATCCTCTGGCACGGGAAGAGGGTAATGTTCACTCAACAGTACGGGGTTTACTGTGACCTTGTAGTCACCACAGAGCCGTACTTTTACTCCTCCATCCTTTGGTACTACTACCAAAGGTCTCGCCCAATCGCTTCTAGTGACCCGTTTTAATACGCCAGTCCGTTCCAAGAAGTCAAGTTCCTCGGACACAGCTTGTCTCAAAGCAAAAGGCACTGGACGGGCCTTACAAAACACTGGTTTACTGTTCGGCTTCAAAAGGACTTGTGCCCTGTAGACCGTTATCAGCCCCATTTGCCGCGAAAACACGGGTTCGAATTTCTTTTTTATCTCAAGTACGGCATCATCTTGCTGTAAAGCTTTAACTTCTTGCCAGTTCAATTTAAGCTTACTCAGCCAATTGAGACGCAGTAGACACGGCAACTCTTTTCCACCATCATCTACTATCAGCACCGGCATAATCTCAGTTTGATTACCGTACTCGACTTGCACGTTTGCCGATCCCACGACCGGCACCAGTTCCCCTGTGTACGTCCTTAAAGGAACGGTAGCTTCCTCCACTGCCAAATGCGGAAACTCGCGCCGAAAAACAGATTTTGGCATGACTGTGACTGACGCGCCCCTGTGTCAATTTGCATTCTTACGGCCCGTCCTTCCATCTTAACAGTGACATAGTATGCAGAAGTACTCGTTGACATGCTGTAGATTTGTTGCTCGTCCTCAGACTTATTTGCGGGACTATCGATTACGTTCAGTGCCTTCGTTTTGACCGCCTGCTGTCTGCACATTATTTTCAAGTGACCTTGCTCGTCGCAGATATGGCACTTGTACTTGCGATACCGGCACCTTTCGGCTGCATGCCTTTTCGCGCAACGGAAGCATTCCAGGGGTTCCGCTTTGTGTCTATCGTGTTTCTTTACCCGGCGCCCTTAGTCCAGCTGATCAACTTCTAGCCTCGGTTGCGTTTGCAATATACTTTGGTGCTGTTCTAACTTTATTTGTTGAGTCTGGGCGGAGGCTAGCTCACGATTTAGAGCGATTTTACACGCCTCTTCGAATGTCAGTTTTTCAGCTGCAAACAACTCACGCTGAGTGTCAACGCAGCGTAGCCCGGCGACTAGCCTGTCTCTGAGCGCTTCGTCCAGGAATTCGCCGAACTCACAGCTTCTGGCCAGGTTTTTTAGCTGAACCATAAATTCAGCTACCGTATCCTGCTCGAGTTGTACTCTACGGTTAAATATGCACCTTTCCGCTATCACGGCCTTTCGGGGACTGTAGTGGCTCTTTAGCAGGGTAGTGACCTCGTCATACGTTTTGCTGGCTGGAGAGCGGGGTATCAAAAGGTTCTTCAAGACCTCATACACTCGAGGGCCCACGACCGTCAGAAACACAGCTAGTTTCTTGCCTTCAGCCACATCGTTTGCCTCCACGTAAAGCTCAAATCGTTCCAGGTAGAACTCGCTTTCGCTTCCTTCGTCAAAGAAATCAATTTTTCCCACCTTCGACATTGCAGCGCCGGCCAGGAAATCGCAGTCTTCAGTAGCAGTTGCCGAAACAAGTGGACAGCCGCGCAGATCCCATCCTCGTCGCCAGTAGTAAATGTAGTAGCGGCGGCAGCCGAGCTGGCCGCATTCGAAGAAACAGCCCAGACCAGGTGTCGGATAAGGAATGACTTTTATTCGTTCTTTGACGCGCTTATATAGCCAGCGCGGTTACTTATCCGCTGCTGCTATCAGTTAGCAAGTGGCGCGTCATGCACACGCGCTATCACAACCAGGAGTAATTTTAACATCCTATAACTGTGGTTCAATCGGTGTCCTCTACCAGCACGAAGTTTGGCACATTACTCTGCTTGTTGTAAAGTAGCGCACAATGAAGACACCTGCAGACAGTTTCCTCTCTGACGCTTTTTAATCATCAACGATGTCTCCAATGTCATTTGTTGACGCAATCATGCCTACGCCAGTAATATAAGCGAGAATGCGACAAAGTGTACAATTCAGGGTATGTAAGGAGCAGAGATAACTTATAAGCACTATAATAAATTTATTTGCACATTGATAAAAAATCACCGTGCAAAGAGAAAAATATATGTATATTTTTTGTTCCCGTGCTTCCTCAGTGCATGCAGTGATCTACAGGGAGACGAACTTTTTTCATTAGTGGATAAATATTTTACTGCAAGGGCGGCACCAGCAAAGCAGGAATGATCGATAAACATTGAATTACTAAACAACTACGTTTATCAATGAGGAAAAATTGCTGAAGAGTCAAGATCACATCACAGCGCATGTCACCAAGAATTAAAACTAAGCTCTTGAAGCACAAATTAAGACGGTTGAACGAATGTACAAGGGCCGGCAGAAGTTTTCGAAACACGGACGCCACGAAAACACTTCAGTTCTTGTCAGTTTGAGCGTCCAGCCGTACGCACAATGTGAAGAATGGGACTGTATTGCGAGACGTGCACAGTTTTTCCTTAAAGGCTGATACGTCCCTCGAGGCAGTGAGCAAATACAAGCAGGGAGCGAGACTAATGAAAAAAAAAAGAAACCCGCGCTTAAAATTTGTAGCTACACTACATGGAAAAGTCAAGATCCCGGTAGAAACGACCGCGGAAAAATGTCCCCGGAAAAAAAAAAAAAAAAAAAAAAAATGTCCCTTTTTGCTAAGTAGTAAAAAATGTCCCCAAACGAGACAAGTCAAATGTATCCAAATGTCAGTTTTTCACCTGGCCTGGGGCCTTCGAAAAAAGAAGGTGTTTGGCCTAACATAGTGGAGAAAACGGCCGTATTGAGATTGTACACGATGAATTAGCAAGGGGACACTAACAATCTCGCGCCCCTTGTCTGCTTATTTGACCTTGCATCTCATTTTACGCTTTTAGCTTGAACAAAATTTGAATGTTGTTTTGTTTCTCGACGTGTTTTCTCGTTCCACATGCTGTAGCTCCTCAATGTACAATAAAGGCGTAGACTAAGATTTTACATGGCGAGTTGCAATGATGCAGGCTCGTGCGGGGCGTTCACAACAACAACGAAAAGAGGGTGGCAGCGGAACAGAGTGGCCAACGGCAAGCGCGCATCTGGATCTGCGTATCTGCGCTTCGCCGGTGACACTGATCGAGGTGTCGATTTGTAGTAGTAGTGTGCTCTTTCATGGCATGACCTGCACTGCATGATCGTGGCATGACCAGTACTCCGACAGCGGCCTCGCTCCCATTCGTCTTGCTTGCGCGCTGACCACCGGCTTCGGCAATGGACGCTGGGAATGGTGCTTCAGGATGCCATCTTAATTTCACTGTCATCACCGGTAATGCAGACCGTGGTCACCGGAACGGCTGACCCTCGTCACTGAAAGATCTGCGAGGAGGTTTAAGTAGCGCTTTCTCTTAATAGCAGTTACTCAAAGCTACTAATAACGCATCCAGAGGGTACATCTATTATCAAAGTCGGCACAGACTGCAATGAACTGTTTATTTATTTATTTTTTTTAATTTATTTTTTGTGCCAAGTGAGTTTTGGAAGGTTATAGTCTCTGGGCAAACTTTTGCCTTGGGGACCTTTTCTCCAAGGGCCGCTTCATTAGGGGCCTTTTCTTCCGGGGACCCTTTTTCCGGGGCCGAATCTTCCTGGGACGTCTTTACCTACACCCGGGGGAGTCAACTGGGGAGGGAGAGACAAAAAGAAGAATCCAGGAAAGGGCGAATTCGTAGAAAAAAAAAAAAACAAGACAAAAGTCTACGGCTACTGCATTGAATGCGTGTAACGAACAAATATGAAGTGAAATGGCTTCAAAGTGCACTGCATAGACATTGCACAATTATGCTTATCGTGGCGTTTCGGTAGCAAGTTCATCTAAACAGGCAGATAGGTTCATTGTGTGTCTCTGCTGCCTATACAAGCGCCCTTACACGCAGTCCACTGGTTGGAGACAGTGAGATGAGTGACTTCCCAAAGCGTTTACTGTACGTCGGCATAAGCTGGCCATTAAAAGAAAAAAAAAATTCTCTGCGGTTTGATAGAATCGCAGTTGTCTCTGTGCCAATTTATCACGTGTACTAAACGACACTGCAAGCGCTTTGTGAACCTAGCTTCTGTACAAAGTACACGGTAAACAGTTGCCATATGGCGAGATAGTCAGGGAGGAAGTAGAGATCTGAGATGTACGCCTGTGGGATAAAGAAAGGAATAAACATGTGCCGAAAAGCTCCAGAACCGTTAGTCCGATCGAAGCGGCGGCCTATACAGTAGGGCATCCGCGCCGTATTTGGGAGAGTCTGGGTTTTTTCTGTCACCCTCATGAATAATGGACATGCATTTGGTAACGACTGTTGTTCTCCTTGCACTAAGCGGTGAAGCAACGTCAAATGCATGCATTTGAATGCTCTTCGAGTTAGCTTTTCGACATTGCACTTTCATAAAGTGGCGCTTATAGCATTTCTTTTGCATCAAATGTAGATGGTGGTTGTGTATTTGATAATGTTGAAAAATTCGATATGATTTTGGTGGGACTAACTCACATAATGACATCATTACACCATTACACCATTACGCTGTGCGAGGAAGCCAACTCAACGAGCTTTCAAATGCGTATTTTTAACTTTCGTTACCTCCAGCCACAGAGCCGACTAACAAAAAAACAAAACCATTGAAGACGGGACTTGCCTTGGTGTTAACATACTCCAGCTTCGCAAGTAACAACAGAAGCGCTCTAAAAGCAAAAATTAAAAAGTTGAGGAAATATTTTTTCTGTAATTCTCTAATCACCAATATCTATCTCGAAAATAACGCCAGTCTTGCAGTGAAAACCATGATCACAGACTCCACAGACGTATCTCTATAGTTTTTACAATACAGCTTTGAAAACGTTAGAAAGAAACAACCGGCATAAATTACAGAATTCACTGGAAATCGACATAAATTAAAGAATGCACTAGAACTCGGTTCATGGTAGCTTGGGGGAATATGTGACTTCGAAGCTAAAATTTCAAAATAAAGGTTTATTTTTTGGACGGTAGTCACTGTTCCCATTAGAAATAACTGCATTTAAATTTTATTCACCCCCAGGAGCAATAATGGGGTCGTTATCACATAACACAGCATCATTATCATCTTAGGAAATGCGACCATTCTAGAATAAATAGCTTCATTCTAAAGTAGTTTAAAGCTAATTAGTTTTTAATTTTTTTTTTGCGCCAACACCTAAAGAATGAAATCTGCTACCCAGAGCGGCACTTTATCAGCCGATGTATAAAGAATAATAAGTGTGAAGTCACAGGTTTGCTGCACAGTTTTTGTTTCTCCAAGGAATTTTTGTGGGCTTGGATGATTCGCGCTTTTTGGTGAACATGGCTTCTACGTTTCACCAATTTTTAGTCTGTGTAACAGAGTTGTTTGTATTTTAATTCTATTAGTAAGCTTGTACCATAGCGGATCTCTTTCAGTTTGGCGTATAAAGTTTGCTACCTATTATGATATTCAATAGACGCTGTAGACATTACTAATAAATAAATACTGCACGCGCTACTGATGCCTCATGACACAGCAGTATTTTGTTGAAGACGGACATCAGAGTAGACACTGAGTACCGCAAAAAAAGTGCGTGTCCACTTTGATAGGTATACTCTTTTACAATGGCCATGCAGTAAGTTCCCGCCATGCTACCACTTTGCCCCGCAGCAATCAGCTTCGTGTTGACCCATGGTCATGGTCCAAGAGACCGCTGTATAGCGCCATACATACACTGATCGAAGGGAAATTTGTGTACTTTTCGGAGCAGGGTGTGGGAACGGCTCGCGGTCAGGTACACGACGTGTGTGATCTCATTCGTCGCGACCTCTTTCGTGCTCCCATCTCGAGTGGGCTGCCATTCACAAAGCCGCGGGTCATGTGCGTGCTTGGTCGATATCGGATCGTGATTACTGGTGCGTGCTCTTTCTCTCTCCCTCTCTCCGACTGCACTGCGCACCGTCATGCTTCCGGCGGTAGTACACGTGTTTGGAATTCGTGGTGCTGCACAGCAGCCCTTTAATAAGGTTTCGCGCAACGCTTGCACGAGCTCAACCTTGCACTCCGCGGTGTATGTGCCGTATAGAAATAGCGCATCTTACTTAACTTTCGCAACTCAACACAGCCACACAATTTAGGCGTCCGATTGTCTGTTACGCCGTTATTGGCAAAACTATACATAAGGTCCCTTTTTAGTGCTTAAACGCAGACCCACGGAGTTCAAAACAGACGCTAGTTGCCGGATAGGTTCCTATGGATCAAATGCAAGTAAAAAAGGCAGAACTATTTAATAGCCTCTAAATACGTGTTCAGAAGAAGAGAACGATTATTAATGGGCAAACAGTACCAGAATTTGGTTCACGCGGGAGGAAATTGCAGTTAAATGTGCCCGATTATGACCGGGCAAAATATACCAGAATTCAGCTACAAGGAAATTGCATTTAAAAGTACTCGTGCGGGCAAAATAACACGTGAGAGTAATACGAGGCTGCGGCAATTTCTAGTTTCAGATGGTATCGCAACAATTGGGTAATCATTTGGGATGTCCGGCAAAAGGAGTTAATAATGGAAGGCTTAAACTTAGAAAATCAGTCCTTCGGCTAACCAAGAGTGGTTGCAAACCTAGTGATTAAAGACCTCCGGAAGACAAAAACTCCCAATCTAGTTCATTTTAGTAGGTTTGTGTCAAAACAACCAGCTTTATAAATAAACCTTAAAAAAAAAAAAAGATAATACCATATGCTAAACGAGCATTTAAAATTTGACATACACGCTGAATCATTATGCAAAAATGTCGTTTCTGGTATCGGATGCTTCTTCAAACTTGTCATTTATTTCAGCAACATACTCTTCGAGCACATTATTTTGCTTTTATGCAAAGTCATTAACGTACTGCATATCTTCTTGGGGAAAAAAAAAAACACATATCACGCATATCTCAAGCATCCGCCATTTAGAAAATCGTGCAGTCCAAATACTTACTTTTTCCCTATCTACCGCCTCAGCTGCCCCCTTATACGGAAACCTTAACATATCCTTCCCTTATTGAGCCTGCTCCTCCTAAAGTTAGCTGCTCACATCCACAGTACTCGTAATGGAGACATTGCAAGTACTGCAGTTCCTTCATCTTAAGCAAGGGTTTTTCTTGGACTAGTTGGTGGATGGTTTGGTTTGGTTTGTGGGGTTTAACGTCCCAAAGCAACTCAGGCTATGAGAGACGCCGTAGTGGAGGACTCCGGAAATTTCGACCACCTGGGGTTCTTTAACGTGCACTGACATCGCACAGCACACTGGCGCCTTGTTTATCGCCTCGATCGAAAAGCTGCCGCCGAGGCTGGATTCGATCCCGCGTCCTTGGGAACAGTAGTCGAGCGCCGTAACCACTGCGCCAACGGTGGAGTTTGCTCACTTTGGCGAAGCCTGTAGAGCAAAAAAGAGAGAGGGACTTGAGAGAGAGACCGGACATCCCTGTCTCTTTCTTTTTTTTTTTTTTTTTTGTCTTCGGGTTTCGCCAATGAGCATCTTTCATTTTGCCTCATAAACAGTAATTAACTAGGCTTTCTTACAATGAAAACTCGCTACTTCCCACAGTCCTCACTAATGGTGGCAAGCAAACCATTTTGCTTTCAGCTATACCACTGTGTAATTCACTGCCTTCATACAGTCCCGTTAAAACAGTTTTCAATAATATAGCCTCAAAACATTTTTAATAGCAAAGTTATAACTACACTTTCGGGCTTTTTCTTTTTTATTTTAAGGATGCATCGTTGCGGCTGTTGTTCATAGATTTGAACATAAAGTTGTATTTCTGTCATTTTGTGTATTCGTATTAAATTTTATTATAGAAAGTTCTCTGACAGCTTCGCTTTGGGTCTTGCTTCTGTACCAATTCTACCGTCACTAATTTTTGTACGTTTCTGTGAATAAAAAAGAAAATCTTGTAACCAAGTAGCATATGAAACGAATAGCTTTCTTCTGGACTGCCTCGATTTGCTTAATATTAGTTGTTATATGTTTGTTACAAGCGGGTTACAGTAGCGGACGGATTAGTGATGCATAACAGGTTCGCATCTCTAAGTGCTGCCGCATTTGTGAGACGCAGGTGTCCTAAATAATTAAATTATTTGTAGGTTGTTAAATCTATATTTTTGGAACATGGCATACAGGGTGTGAAAAAGTACTTGTACTCCCTGACGCTGTGGATAGGATACTGCCGACTTTATAATATATATATATACGCGTAGAAGTAAACACGGAACGTGCCTCTCATTGGAGAAAAATGTAACAATAGTTTACCGGACGTTAATTGTCATTTGCCATGTAGCACAGCAAGAGTTAAATTGAGAGAACAAATTTCGAGCTTAAATGGCCTTCAAAGCTGGAAATCTTATATAATACTCAGGAGTCAGCGCATGCCTAGAAACGTATTTTAGATGTGACGTTACAAGCCAAGTTATTTATAAAAACCAGAAAAGGCAACGGACCAAACAAAGAACACTGTGGAAGGAACTCCTAAATGCCCTTCTGTTAACATCAAATCAGCTCCGCTAAAAGACACATAAGATTAAAAATCGATTTCAAAAGGCGGGGATTGTTCAGGATAACGTAAAGTCTTTACATCAGTGCTAAGTGAATCACCTTATCGAATTCTTCACACACACACAGAAAAAAATAATCAGTGATTATCGCATGTACTTGATTGCCTACAACGAGGTTATAGCACTCGTCATTTGCGAATAAGCTGTGCCAAAGTGTTCCGCATCTGAAGCCGCGCTGAACATTACTAGTAAATTATATGACTCAAGGTACTTCCGTAATATGTTCAATAATAATGTGCGTTAGAATTTTGCATGCATGAGGAGTTGCAGAGAATGATCTCCAGTTGAATATATTTTGCTTGTAATCGGCCCGGAATAAAGGGACTGGAGCCGCTTTCTAGGATGAGGAAACTATGCAGGAATCAAGAAGCGCGCGAAATGTGACAGCGATGTGGCGACAGTCACGTAATTAGGAGCGTACCAAAAACGAGTTTGGGATACCGTCAGTCCCGGCAGACATACCAGTGTCACGTTTTAACACTAGTTCAAAATGCCGTCTTGACTAATGTTAATGGGGTACGGTAATACGAGTAGTGGAGTCTGGGTGGCTGATGTCACCACAAGAAAATATGGAGCGGAAGTACGCGCTAACTGCATTAGATATATGATATCGATCATAAGTGCGCTCATTGTTCATCACCACCGTAGTAGTTTCGTACCACATGGTATAACAGGTGAAAAAAATTATGCGGTTATTCTTTAGTAAACATATAACTTCACTCGGAAAAAACCTAAGAGGAGCTAATTTTCAATCGAATTAAGCTCTTCGTTTTGCTGAAATGTGCTATGGATGCCTGATTGTTTGAGCGCAATTCGTATGCCTAAGTTTGAGCACGCGCTGTAGAAATAATGTATCTCGCGTCATCCAGCGAATATTTATATCTTACTTCGTTATTCTGAGATGAATAAACACGTATATCTATTTTTGAGCTACAAATTCCAAATGGCTCACCAATGCGTCAACATCGCATGAAAACTTTGTACGAAAAATTAATCATGGAGAGTATCAGTTAGGGAAATGCCGCGACTCACCAGTCTGATTAAAATCGGGAAATGCAGAAAACGATACAAGATTCTCGAAAAATTTGAGGAGAAAAAAAAAACGCCCTTATGGTCAGAGGTTCCCGCAGTGACGTCATATTCGTAGGCCTCTGCAGCAACCTTAGAGCTAACGAAAATGAAATCTAGGGGAGTGCCGCATCTTGTTACTTTATTAATACACACTGCCAAACCAAATCGTTCTATAAGTGAGTCCCATGATAATTAGCGGTAGCGAACGACAAGCAGGAACAGCGACGATGGATCCATTAACAACTCTAGGCGGAGCCTAAACGTCTCCCAAGTTTTTGATGCATTTCTTTCTATCTGTCGTGCAAAAAATATCGTGGGACTCATTAATGATTAATCATTGTGCGTAGTCGTGAGCTTTCGGGCAGCTTCTGTTAGGCTTGACACTCGATACTGAAAATAAGGGTAGAAAACGATGCCAGGCAACGTGCATATTTGTAATCGGACAGCGCTGCATTTAACTCCCGTACTGAGCGCGCGAATAACCTCAGTCGAGCTCCTATAGTCGGTTGAGCTGTAATGCTCGCCTTCGAGCCAGTTTCATGCAGTCGGGGAGCCAACCGCGCACGGTTCTTTTCCTCGCAAGGTCGCGCGTGAGCCGTTGTCGGCGGCGGTCGTGACCAGCGCGGGTGCACGCTAGGGGCCTGCCTACCCCGGGAACGTAAGCGTGAGAGCACGCGTGCTGCGTGAGTTGAATGGCGACGGCGACTGCGGTGGGACCCCGCACACATCGTGAGTGGCTTCGAAATCGTTTCGTTCGCCGGTTACGCAGTTTTTCTCTCCCTCGCCGGTTGTATTTGACTCGTACGCGCTTTGTGTCTTTTATGTCTTTTATTTCACCTTACTTGTTTTCCTCTTCCTGTCCCGGCCACCCCCTTCCACACATTTCCTCATGTTTTTGTACGTGTGTGCTAACAGCGGGCGCTCGTTGAACCTACGCTTCCCGGGAACGCTGGCCCGAAAGACTGCGGCTGCACCGCGTAGTCATTCATGTACGAGTCAACCTCTTCTATCCCGACGAAATCTGTCGGCGTCTAAACAGTGCAAGCGTTAGTGCAAGTCCCCTCGATTCGGCAGAGGGGTACGGTAAGAGAATAGTACGTCGAACCTCCCCTCTTCGAACTTGGGCGGCGTTTGTTACAGGCCGCCAACAGCGTACAGCTATATACTGCCCTTTCATTTTGCTTCCCTTCCCCTCCTCCCCTCATATCCCCCCCCCCCCCCCCCCCGCACACACACTTACTGCATGCATTGGGCTCTCAACGCAGGGGGGAATGCATGGTGTTTCTGAAATGGTTGGGCGGTGTTTCGATAGAGGTACAACTTCGACCATTATTCATTCGTGCGAGGGAGGACGCCGGTTCTGATGCTGCTCTCCCGGCAATGTCATCACCGCATCACTCAAATCTGACTCGTCTCCATGGTATTAATTTGTGTGCCAGCATCTTCTTTAACACGCCGCCTATAGAGACGACGAGAATACAGTTCCATAGTGAACAACAGCTGAACCACATCTGTCTCTTCTCCGTTCGTTACCCGTATAGCTCAGAAAATATAGGATGTGGTCGTTCTATACTCTATATTGGTTTCGTTGCTGCCACGCTGAGCTTCATTTCTTTTAGGAGATATACATAGACGCAATCCTGTAGTGTATTGGTAACGTTTGTCTGTCGTGACAACAGGAAAAAGTAAACTGTCCCTCTTCCCCATCATTTAGGAATTGCATTTGAGCTCAAACTGCCAAACCTTTTATTGATGTGTTTTGTTGCTAGTGTACAAATTGTTAATTAAGCACAAAATACGAAATAACACCAAAATCTTTGTCAGCTGTACCGCTGCTCCATGCAATTGAATTAAGCCGATAGGGGAATGGTTTGGTTTAGTGACTAATGTGCCTAAAATATACGTATACTTTCTCTCCTACTCTTGACTACCCCGCCGGGGTGGCACAGTGGTTACGGCGCTCCACTACTGTTCCCAAGGACGCTGGATCGAATCCCGGCCTTGGCGGCCGCTTTTCGATGGAGGCGAAAAGCAAAGTGCTCGTGTGCTGTGCGATGTCGGTGTACGTTAAAGAACCCCAGGTGGTCGAAATTTCTGGAGTCCTCTACTACGGCGTCTCTCATAGCCTGAGTAGCTTTGGGACGTTAAACCCCACAAACCAATCCTACTCTTGACTTGGGACCTTTTCAAGTTACTCAACCGCCACAATCTTTCTTTTTTTTTTTTTTTGGTGGGTGTAAAATTACGGCATCCTCATTAAGGGCTGTAAAAAGCAATTCGCGCGGGGATACGAGAATGTCACACATATTTATTCGACGCTATTGTTATGGCGGCCATTTGAGGCAGCCAATGAAACTCCACGATTGTAATTTTAGTTATTGCGCAGCGGCTTACTATCATGCAACTTCGGCCAAAGTTTGGCAGCGCCATTTTACAGGCCAGCGTTGGGAAGGTTATACGGATGTGCACTTCTATGCTCAAATGAAGATATTCCTAACATTTCATTTGTTCTCTTTGCGATGACGGCAAGCGATGGAGATAAACGATTAAGTAGAATCAATATTCTTGTGAAACAACCCGAGCGTCCGCATACAGTACATAGACCATGTGAAATTCAGTTACAAATACAAAATCTGGTATGTAACTAGTGTGAATCACGTACTAAGCATCTGATGATCAGGTAAAAAAGTCTGAAAAAGCCTGTTCAAAAAAAAGAAAAAAAACGCAGTTATTGCTGCGCCACGAATGTAAAACTTCCAGAGCATTATGGATCATCAACACAAATGAAAAGAACTGAACTTTAGGCGATCAAAAAACAAACAGTGAATTCACAAAAATATCTAATGTTAGAGACGTGAGATCTTGTTGAAAACATCTCAGCTGCTGATTCTAACTGGAATTTATTTGGGCAGTAGGCAACACAGATCCCCAATGAAGTTAGATATGGTTTTGCTACCCTTACTAGCAATATTTACATATTTTAAACTGTGGCACTAAACACAGTGTGTAGAGCTGTCAATGTTGAATTCTCCGCGAAAATATGCAAAGAGGGCACAGCGTGATTAAATAAGAAATAATATTCATTAATTCTGACTCTTGCTTCTTGTGTGATGTTTCTTTGTGCAGTGTAATCACTACTGACTCCCAGCAAGCACTCTTAGCCATCTGAGCGTGAAATTTAAACACAATGTGACCTGAAAGAAAGGTTTTCAGCACAGAGCTTGATTGTGGCTGCGATTTTATGTGCACGTAGTGGGGAACATGTGCACACACAGCACTCATCCCTTTTTTTGCATAGTTTGCTTTCAGCTTAGTCTTGGCGCCCTAAAACAAACATAGATCAACGACCAATACTCTTCAATCTTCATGCCTTAGCAATATATGCCGTGACGCCCAGAAAAGGATACTTAAACATTTCTGGGACACTAAAGTTCTGCCTTCAACGGTATCATATGAGCTTTCGGAACATTGAAGTTCTGCATGCCTTTATTGGTATAATGCGAGTTTTTAGGACACTATAAAGATCTGCATTTAAGGGCAGGATTCCAGTTTTCGGGACACTAAAGTTCTGCCTTTAAGGATATTGATGCGACAGCGTCAATGTGCCGACCACGGTTTCCCATATGGATACTCTTGGGCATCCACTGTGCTACTCATTTAACCACGGGTTCTTTAATTTGCGTCTTTGTACTCTCAAGAATACTCCTTAGCATGAAGTCGTGATATACCAAATTGCGTGAAAGCCCACTCGACATAAACCCTCGCCTCGTGAAACCCTACAAAAGTTTCTGCGTCGCCTAATAGTGTAGTGTGTCTTACTCAGGATCCAATGGTCTCGGTGGCTTCGATTACCATTGCACCCTCTCATCTCAAAGCAGCTACCCCAAATGGAAGCTCCTGACTCGGCCGCGTCATGCATGTGCTCTCGTGACGTCATACAACCGGCCAATCAATCACACCCAGCCCTGCTACGTTCCAGAGGCATGTTCGCGATTTTTTTGTTGACAACGTCGACGCCAAATACTATCGATATTCTGAAGAAGGCGTCTTTACAGCTTTCGCGTTAAAATACAAGATTCCATAAGCATTCCTGTAATAAAATTCTGCCTTTAGCGTCAGCTGCAGCGTCGTCAGTCACGACCGCCAAGGTGTTATCGATTTTTGCGCATGCATACTCCTTCCAAACACCGCCGCGCATGCGTGTGATGCTGTTCCGCTCGCCCCCGTTAATTATGGAAACAGCACAGCGTGAAGGGGTCACAGCAAACTTTATCCGTTCGCGTGGTGCAAAAGCCGCACAGCCTTGTACGCGGCCCGGGCGCCTCTTTCCGCGACGTCAGAAAGGAAGGGGAAGCGTCGGTGTGGGTCTTTCGCAGAGACATCTTGCGCCTGCCTTTGCAGGTCGAGCCAGGGCCAGACTGGAGCCAGACAAACTAATTGAGTTGGCTTCGAGAGTCCATAGAGGGGGATCGGCGTCACGCTGTGGGACAAATAACCGACTACTCCCTCCCGATCCCCAAAACTGCGTGTTTCACAGACACTGCCTGGCCACCTTGCATCACAAAAGCGCGGGAAAAGCTCGCCTGGGCGTCGCTAATGCGATTATTAGAAACCGCAGCTGTGGCGGGGGTCTATTGTGATTCGAGCAGAGCGGCTGTTGCTGCCGGGATCTCGCGGACAAAGGCGCTCGGGATCGCTCTTGACTTTTTTTGTTTGTTTATTGTTTCTTCTTGTTTCTATGTGTATTTCGTTCCCATTCACTGTCAAGCCGCATACATTGGCTTTGGTTGGATGAACCATTTTTTTGGCGACCGTTTTGTCGGTAATCTGTAGCCGCTATCGGGTGTAGTTCTGCGTTTGGCGTCTCGGCAGCGTTTGGTTTGGTCGCATCCGTCGGCGCGCGCGCGTCCGTGGCTTCGCTTCTCCGCTCATCCCCATCGCGCGTCGTCATCTTGGCGTTTGTCATGCTAAGAGCGCCCCCTCTCCTTGCAGAGCTTATTGCGAGAACGGCGACACCAAGGATTAACGCGGCGGCGTCAGCTGCGAAGGATTCCAGCCCGCCGTGGCGCCACGTGGCGGGACTTAATTAAAATCTCGGCGAGAACAACTTTTCCGGCCGAAGCTTGAACGCGGTGGAAGTCACGTTACGACGGGAGGTAAAACTTATAGGTGCGTGGCTTCTCGCGGAATTCTTTGAAAATTTGGACGCAAGTCTTTTGCTGAAGCCGCGGTGCAGCTGGGACAGAAACTGCGCCATAGTACAGCGGTTCTTGCCTGCTCATATTTGATGAAGTATGTAAGAAACAGGCCCAGGTGTGTTGGTGCTGGTCAGCAGTGTGAGACAATATTTTGGCCGGTTGGTTTGTTGCTCAATGACAGCGTTGCGCTTGACATCAGGCGTGGAAGAATCCTGCTGGGGCACCTTCCTGCTGACGTTGGCCGGCAGTGCTTGAAGTCTTTGGGAATTCTTAATGGCATCATGTGAAAGACTGAACGCGCTCGCTGGTGAGCGCCAACGTCCAGCATTTCGAGAAACACACTGTCGCGCGTGGAGCACGCTTAACAAACTTCGGCTCTTTTCAACGGACCAGTTGAAGTTCTCTACTACTAGCCTTCAGATAGGTGGTGCAGTCTGTCGTCGCTGCTCCAAATAAAAACGGAGATCAGTGATGTGTCTAGATTTTCGCAGAGCTGAAAATTTTGATAGGTAAAATGAAAATATAATTCATTCGCCTCAAAGTTTCAATTTGACAAAGCTCCTTCGAGCACAGGAAAATATTTATTTTTGTTATTGTCGAATTGTTAAATATGACAGAGGGTGGAGGGGTGAGATACATGTCAATATTTCAATGTAATCAGCTTCTGTAACAGACCCCGTCTCCTGTCAATGAGCAACATGCTAAGACCCTTCTCAAGCTCCAGCTGACTGCCGCTCACTTCTCCGGAGAGCTGCATGGAAGTGCGCGCTCTGTCGAACGTCCGTAAGGCCCGATACATCGGATACCAGACGTAAACTACGTTCTACGCGAATGTGCGTGCACGATAGTTGCTCTATGGGAATTCAGGACAACACTCGTGTTGTTTCTTATTTTTAAAACTATACGACGCATTAGAAGAAACTTGTAGCTGCATTCCATAAAAAAGAAAAAGCATACACGATGTAGCAAATCATTATATGAGAAGTTCTTTCTCTATGTGGCTTTACGTTCGGCTCGACTTGCGCATACGTGCGTAGGAGCGGACAGCCTTACAGCATGAACTATGCCACTATGGTAACCGTTTTGTGGAAAATGTCAATTTTAGACGAGTTTTCTGTTTGGTTCTACAAACATGTTGTTTATTACGCGTAAGCCCAATCTTTGCTCTATGCTTGGCCAATGGGAAAAAGCACCAAGAACTGCAGAATCTTAAAAACTTGGGCGGTTTTGTCTCTCCAAAACGAGTCTAATCCTTTATCGTTTTCAGAAACGCCCGCTGTTTAAAACCTTCATGGTTCGGGCAAACCCGTTAGGTAAGGCACCTAAGCGCAGCTGCCTTTAAATTGAATGGATGGTCACCTAGAGCCAACATCGTGCGGATGAAACACAGTCCCTTATCTGCTGTGATTAGGTGCGGTACAGAAACGTAAACCCCGCCGCGGTGATTCAGGTTAAGATGCCCGACCTGTGTGCCAACGCTTGATCCCTACCGCCGGCAGCTGCGTTTCCATAGATGCTAAACGGAGTGGCGTCCGTGTGCTGTGCGATGTCACTACACGTCAAAGAACCACAGGTGGTCGAATACGGCAGTCTTTCATAGGCTGAGTCGATTTGGGATCTTAAACCCTGCATAACCAAAGCCAACAAAAACGTAACTTTTCCAGGGCAAGCGCCCTTGTAGGTGATAAGTTACATACCCCTCAACAACATGCTTTTGGTAACATAGAGCACAAAAAAATGACTTTTGCTGAACAGTATGAAACTGTTGAAAAATATTAGGGAACTTTGATAAACGATTCTAGAGTTTGGAGAGAAGCCATAAAAAACTATGCTGACATTTCTTTTAGCTTTGCTTTCTTTTCATTCCACATACTCATTCTGTACAATCGCGCTTTTTCAACGATACATTATCAATGAATGTGGTTGTCTCGCATATCTCGAGACTGCTCAATAGCAATCTATATATCAGGCAAATTATCCTTGGAATTTACATTTTCTGTCATTCATTGCCAAAATAGCAACGCATTGGTTTCCTAAGTCTGTCATTACAAAGGACGAGCTGAAGAAAAACTGTAAGAACATTTTTGCTATGCGTCTTGTCCCTTATTCCCTAAGCTGAAAAGGATTCCATTTTGAAAACAGATATGTCTATAACAGTATCTCATGACATTCGACACTTGTACCGCAAATGTTGTCGAATGTACACTTATTTGGGTCTTTTCCCAATCGAAAAAACCTACAGAACCGTGTCAAAAATACGACAAAATTTTCTGTACTTCCGTCATAAACGTCAGATTTTTCTGTAGTTCTGTAGTGCTTTCTGTAATTCTGTAGTTTTTCTTTAGTATATTTCTGCTGTCTGTAGTTCTGTAGCACTTTTCTGTTGTAACTCCAGAAATGTCTGATGTTACTACAGAACGTTCTGTTGTCACAAGTTTCCTTTCAAAAACCGCACAAATTCTGTCGTAACAACAAAAACTTTTATGTAGTTCTTTCTGACTGGGATTATGACAGTGTAAACTACTCGGTGCGAGGGCGCAGGAGAAATATTAAAAGCGAGATTGTGTTAAGAGTTGCAATGTTGAATTCCCAGTGTTCATACCAGTAGCTTACAATACCACACATAGTTGCCCCATAGTTAAATGGGATGTCCAAGAATGCCGGATGTAGGCATTTTCCTGCACAACCCATCTAAGGGGGAAGGGGGGGAGGGGGGCAGTTGCACACCCCTTATTTTTCTGAAGGCCTAATTTGCAATTAATGTTTTTTGCACATAAGGAAACTTGGTTCATTAGAGCCAGAAGACGTGTACGTGTGTGAAGGGACACTCTATACTGCAAGTGTGAGCGGGTTTTACAGCGTTTTCCACCTATGTGTTATGCGAGCTGTATTAAACAGCAATTTTTTCTTATAAAGTTTATTGCTAGAATGAACTGCGCAAAGCTTCTGGACAGATTTTATGCTGTCCTAGTTCCTTACTTTCATTTTTTTTCTGTTTATAAATACAAACTTTGTCATCGTGTAAAGTCAGTAATTGTTCGCAATATGTGTCATGAATCTCAGAATTTATAGTTCTTCTCTACCATTTCCCCCCCCCCCCCCTTCTATTGATTTCAATTACAGAACTTCTGGCCATATGGAAAAGAGCCATCTCATGAAATTTATCCATTTTTAAGAACACCCTACCCTCCGCCCCTCAAGTTCTCTACGTACAGTGCTTTTGTTGGTTCCCGGCCCCCTCGCCCCGTTGCCCGCGTCTGCCTTAAGAACCTCCGAAAAAAAAAAAAATCTTAGCTTCGCACCTTCTTCAACTTCCACCTAAATGGGTCTCCTGGTCAACAGGCATTCGTTTCCTATAGAAACAGGCGCCCAGGTGTAGAACGCCTGCTATTAAGAGACGCATGCAGTTGGGCGTTGGAAGAGATATCGCGGTATGTCTATGATATTAGCGAACTTTTTTTTGCGTAACTAAATGGCTATCCACCATATATTTCTTTAGCCTAGTAACTCGGCAACCACAGTCCCACCATTCATTTATATTGACTGATATGCTTCTCTTATTCGCAGCTACAAATATTAACGACGTTGCAGTAAGTGTGCACACAGCGCGCGCACACACGCACGCACGCACGCACACACACACACACACACACACACACACACACACACACACACACACACACACACACACACACACACACACACACACACACACACACACACACACACACACACACACACACACACACACACACACACACACACACACACACACACACACGCGCGCGCGCGCGCGCGCGCGCACACAGGCAGAAAGACGGAACGCCCAGTTGCGCATACTGAACAAGAAAGCATAAAAGGAAGATCTCAAAATTTGCCAAACCGCATAATTAGCAAAGTTAACGACAGCCACAGTTTTCATCTTGGCGTATATAACTGATGGCGCTTGGTAGGCCTGTTGCGTCGTTGTTAAGGCGTTGAAGGCGTCGTCAGCGTTACTCTCTGATGTTCAAAGGACCGCGTCGAAAGGGCTCCGTGGTGTTTTAAGCATGCAGGCTTCAGAAAGCTATAACAAGTATAATAACAGCAAACGAACAAACGGAGATCGGGGAGGGGGCAGGTGGGACGCAATGAGGCTTTGCGATGCTCCTGAGAGAACGCAAAAAATATGGCAGTGGTTCCCCTTTTATGCCTACCTGCATGGCGGTGAAGTCGTTTTGGAAAATGTGTCGCGTCAAAGAGCACTCGTGAGCGTCGCGCGCGTCCACTCCTTCATTCTCGGTTTTCTCGTCCCCTCAGCTGCTTCCCTTTCCAAGGTGACATCAAGGCAAGTGCCGCCCCTCGTTTGCATGGAGCACGACTTTGCTATACACGCATATATAGGCCGTAAAAGTCTTCTGCTGCAAGCAGTATTCCCCGCATCTAATAAAGACAAAGCGCAGTACACAAATAAGGAGGAGTCAGCGCTTTGAAGCACCGCGACAAGTGCAGAAAGGATGCAGATGCAGGAATATGCCGTTGAGGCTGTAGCTTTCATGGGGTGATTTACTGACTAATAAATTTTCTTGCCCAAAGGAACGCTAATAACAACACTGAGCAAGAAAATAATGAAGAGTCGGTGGTTATATTACAAGTTATATTACTTAATGGCACCCGGCAAGCTTTGAAGAGCTCCAGAGAATTGTTCTTGGCGGTCTTACAAAGCAGCATTTTTGAGCTCATGTCTCCTGAAAAGGGATTCTAAGGTGCGACAAAAAGGATAACGTATATACTGCTCTTGTGCGGTGATTTTTAGGTCACAGGTCCTCAGACATTTTTGTTCTCGCAAGGGCGTGGCGATATCAAGGAGTCCCACACGACACATGCTTCTACTTTTTGAAACGTCTGACGGCTGTTAGCATCTATTTTGCTAGTGAAGGGCTGTTCATCTATCTATAATAATGATCTGCGCGGTAGTAGGATTCATCATCATCATCAGCCTGACTATACCCACTGCAGGGCGAAGGCCTCTCCCCTATTTCTCCACTTAACCCGGTTCTGTGCTAGCTGCATCCACTTGACCCCTGCGAACTTCTTAACCTCATCCGCCCACCTAACTTTCTGCCGCCCCCTGCTACGCTTTCCTTCCCTTGGAATCCAGTTTGTTACCCTAAGCGACCATCGGTTATCCTATCTTCGCACTACATGTCCTGCCCATGTCCATTTTTTTCTTCTTAAAGTAGGATTACCAGCTGTTAATTTAATGCTCATATTATATATTCGTACGCTGTCTTTGGATATATACTACGATGCCCATAACTCATACGCCCGTATATTTGTTTTTGTTTTTTCTGGAATGAAAGTTTAGCAAATGCGCAGAAAATGCAGCCGCATATCTGCCGTTCCTCAATAGAGAATTAACGCCACCTGATTGTCATCCTTGTGCTTCGTGGATCCAGATTTCAGAACTGTACTGGAGCGTCGCTCGCTAAATGAGTACATATGGCTGCACTAGACAAATCAAGGAATGCTGGCACAAAGATGGAGTGGATGTTTTGGTTCGTCGCATGCTGCCTGCGCTACCCGCCTTACTGTTATCGCTGAAGGAAGGTGATTGAGAGGGAGCCTTATATCAGCAATTTTACGCTGGCGATTGAATACACTGACTCGCTTACACTCCCACCCGAGCAGCAGTTGTCAGCGCTAGCGATCGCAGCGCCCCTGGTCGGCATCGATCGCAGTCCGGTCGTCAGCGCAGATGCGCGCTCACTTTTGACAAACGTAGTGCCCATCGACAATGTAAATCCTCCACATATATGCCACTGCCTAGTTTATGAAAGGGCACTGAACAAGGGTTGAGAGGGAGCCTCAATTCCCAAGTCGAGGCAACGTTTCGACAAAAGAAGGACTTGGCCTCGTCTGGGCAGCGCGGTAATCACTGGCTGTGGTTTAAATATGCCTGTGCTTCCGAAGAAGAAAAGCCAAAGAGAGAGAGGAAGATGAAGGTGGGAGAAATAAACAGGGCAAGGATACCTAGTTTAGTTATTTATATCATGGCGAACTTCTCGCTGAAAGAAAAAACGGCAACATCTCACTACATTTAAGGACCGCAAACAGTGAAGCAGCCGAAAACACTTTTCCCTAAAACTTTTTCTCAGGCTAGTTGATAGATTTTACTCATTTTTGGCGGAGCCTGAAGCGCAAAAAAGACGGGGACGTCAGAGACACGCAGGATACAGCGCTAACTTGCAACTACAATTTATGTACTGTCTTTTGTATGATACAGAAGACAGTGCATCAAAAACGGCGCAGAAGCATACGTATGTACAGAAGACAGTGCTTCAAAAAACACAGAATGCACGGTCTTCTGTGTATATGTATGCTTCTAGTTTGGTTGGTTTGTAGGGTTTAACGTAGTAGAGGACTCCAAAAATTTCGACCACCTGGGGTTCTTTAACGTACACTGACATCGCGCAGCACACGTACGCCACTCAGTTTCGCCTCCATCGAAACGCAGCCGCCGAGGAAGGGATTCGAT
Source organism: Amblyomma maculatum (assembly GCF_055883805.1). Taxonomy (NCBI): domain Eukaryota; kingdom Metazoa; phylum Arthropoda; class Arachnida; order Ixodida; family Ixodidae; genus Amblyomma; species Amblyomma maculatum. The sequence continues at coordinate 148,887,059 of NC_139345.1, read as the reverse complement.
CCCGCTTCCTTGGGAACAGTAGTCGAACGCCGTAACCACTACGCCACCGCGGCGGGGTGTATGTATGCTTCTGCGCCGTCAATAAAATGTAGTTGCAAATTAGCGCTGTGTCCTGTGTGTCTCTCATGTCCCTGTCTTTTTTGCGCTTCAGGCTTCACCAAAAATGAAAACGTTTCCCGGGGTGTCATATGCCAGCAGTAAAAAACAACAACAAAAAACAAAAAATAAAAATAAAGGCTGAAAGCATGGGGAGGGGAGAGAGAGGGATGCATCACTCACTCAAAGACGTTTGAGCCTCTAAATAGAGCTGTTTTGAAGCAACAAGATGCCAAAATGTGCCTCTCAGTGTCTATGCCAATGGTGTTCCATAACTGCAACTTTAGCTTCGGGAAGAAGATGTGGTAGTATAGACGGACTACAGTAAGACATATTCATGTGACGTCATGAACATGGGCGCTATTTTGTGGTGCAGAGCACAGCTTCAGTAGTGCAAACCGGAACACCAATAAGCCGATTAGATATGACAGCCATATGTATGTAGCCGATTAGATATGCACCGCTAAATGGGTACCACTGTTACGTATGCGTATATATTGCCTATAGAATGTCGATGCAAAAACCAGGCAAGTTTTTTTTTTTTTTTTTTTTTTCGCAATCCTCGAAGGTGAAGGAAAACGATATGCGGTGCAGTAAATTTAGAAGCAAGAAGGTTCAGTTGATCTTTTTTGTTTTTTAGGCTCTTGGACTGTTTGTTTTTTCGCCACAGCATTTTTTTTTCTCTTGCTGTTCTCGTAACATTACGCTAGCATTTTTTTTCTTACTGTGCCGATGAGAATGTGCTGCAGTAATGGCGAGTGCAGCCTTCAGTGCGTGCTGAGTGACTGGAATAAAGATAGCTCTGTCCGCGACTAATTGTGTATATGACGTAATTTTAGTTACTGACATTATGGCTAGGTTTATTGTGACAATCTTCGGTTAGAGGCTAACGAGCATTGAAAATCTTTCAAAACAGCATCATTTGACCGAATTCGCAGATTTCAGCGACCACCTTAGCAACGCTATAATGAATACTGACTAGAAATAACGTGCGGATAATTAAAAGGCAGACACATTTTGAGCAATTATATAGACAGGCGGGAGTACTTTAACGAAAGCAAACGAATTAATGTTTCATTGTCTGACTACCTGCTGAAACAAAAAAGAGCAATGTCATTCAGCGCAGCGCCACCCATCCCGCTGTTCCACAAGCACCAAATGCACGTAAAAGTGAGCTGCGGCCTGTCGCTGCAACCATGGAAAATGAACGGGCCAGCTGATCAGTGCCAGAGTGTCTGCTATGTGCACTGCGTCTAGGAGATACATGGAACACGTTCGCAGCATATAAGGTTTTGCGAACGGCAAAAAATGCAGAACAAATCCAGACGGAAAAAAACTACAGAAAATTTTCTGTTGTTACGACAAAATTTCTGTACGGCTTTTGACGGGAAACCTGTTGTGACAACAGAACATTCTGTAATAACATCAGAAATGTCTGTAGTTACAACAGAAAAGTGCTACAGAACTACAGACAACAGAAATATACTACAGAAAAAGTACAGAACTACAGAAAAGTACTACAGAACTACAGAAAAGTCTGATGGTTACGACAGAACTACAGAATATTTTGTCGTATTTTTGACTCGGTTCTATAGCTTTTTCGACTGGGAACTGTGAGCTGCCTGAAACCGAAAGGAAAAAAAAAAATGAAGAGTACAACGTAACCTTAAAAGAAGCACATATTTTATGATCAGCTGTACCATAAAAATAATGATCAGACACGAAATTTAGAAACATCATCTCTCTTGAAACAGATATACCATGCATTACAACATGCCAAGATAGCCTTATAATGCAGCGCCATCCACAGTACAAATATTGCAAGCCGAAAAAAAATTTCATAGAGGGCAGTCGTTTCCGGATCGATCGGTAGCCTGGTATATGAAGGATCTGGGTCCAAAATTTTATTTCGTCTACTTCAAAAGAATTCTCACAGATAATGTCATTAACATATACGCACCAGCTCTACCTCTATCTTGCGTACTAAACATGATAAAATTAACAATAATAGATGTCACATAGGCGTGACAGTAGTCCGGTAGTAAGGTTGTTGCAAAGGCACCGAAAAATTTCTAAATGAAATTATTGCGAGGACCTGAGCCCTCAAACAACAGTACAACCCGGCGGCCAGGAACAGGGCTCGGCGGTGTGCAGAACGCAAGCTGTTCTCGGCCGCACTCAACTACAACACTCTGGAATAAAATGGAAGCAGTTACTCGCGGCTGCGATCATTCTCGATAATGATATATAGACGCATCTTACTTTACAAAGAAACATAAAGCCGCATCCCGACGTTCTTTGAGCGTGAACAAACAGTGCAAAGCATCGCTGAATTATAATGTTTGATTTAACTACCATGCAGTACGTGATGGCTGTCTAAGCTCAAATTGGGACAGCTGGCTACAGAAACACCGAAGAGGTTTCAAAAATTTAGCGTCTGGTCCTACTGATACAGGGACTTAAATGACTCTTAAGTCGGCGCCGGCAACTGCAAACGAAAAGGTTACAAAATAATAAACTAAATAACTTCAAGGTAACCTGTTCCGAGATTTCACTATCCTATGCCGAACTCAGCTCATGATCTGAAAGGCAGGCTTGACTGGACATTTTGGCCTCAACGGCAACAATGCAACCCAACTTGCTCTTGGCATAGGAGGCACACTATCATGAGCTAGTAAAAAACGATTTCTCAAGGCTTCGTCTTTAGCGAAGCTTGGACATTTCTTTTTATTATGAATTATTCGCTGAGGACGGCTCGCGTTCATCTCTTTCAATCATAAGCTTATTAATCTTGTATTTTTCTTTGTTTCACGCATGACACGCATGGGTGCACGCCGCGAAGCGTGTCCACGCAGCGTGCTATGCATTCGTGTTTATTTCTCTCGAAGGCCGTATTAGAAGTTTCCTGCTTGTGTGCACTGCGTCTGCCTTCACTCTCCTTCTCCACTCCTCTCCCCCGCACCCATCTGTTTTTCTCCTCCTTTTCCTCGGCCCATACGTAATCCCCGCAAAACGGAGATTATATATGGCCACTGGTCATATATGAAAGCCGAGTTGTGGGGGCAAATCCAGACGAGACGATGTGCACAGGAGCAGTGTGCTCGAGAGTGGCCGCCAGCCGTCGACCTGAGCGCCCCTCGCGCGTCTTATGCGAGCGAAATGACCGCCGCCGTCTCCTTTTAATCCTGATGAAACGGAAAGGAATCACGCTCCACTTATTCGGATCTGCCTTCTTCGGCTGCCTCCGCTTTGAGCTACGCGCACCCGTACCACGCGGTCGGGGCCAGTTCCACAGAGACGGAATGCTGCGGAGCGGGAGAAGAGAACGGAAAACACGAAACCAACATAAAAGAAGCCCTGCTGCAGCGATAGCGTAGAGACTAGCTGAGACAGCGAGGAAATTGAGATATAGACTTAAGTATGCCTGCTGAAGTGCGTCTTAAGAGACGTGCAGACGCGCAGCCTACCTGAGCATAGCATTGCAAAGGAAAACAATTTGTGCTGAAATTTTAGTGTAACAATAGTTGTGTTTTTCTCACATGCAGCGTTATGTCTCCAGGTTTGACGTTGCGCTTCTGTGCATGAATATACCCGATTATTTGCTGCACCTGATATTACGGGAGATGGTTACAAGGAAAAACAAACAAATAATCGTGTGCGCTTGCCCTATGGGGACCAATGTGTACTGTATTACCAACGGCAAATATACAAGGCAGGCGTACGCTATAGAATAGTGGAATAAATGTGGAGTAACCGGTCCTTTGTACACTCATCTTTAACGACAATGTGCAATGGATTCATATTCCCAACACAAAAATTAGTAACCGGATGCAGATAACTACTTAATGGGCCTTTTAAATGCTACATCCAACTTCCTGAGGTTAATAACTGAGAAGATCGAAACCACGGTAAAAACCTCGGTAACTGTGAGAACTTTGCATACGTGGAGGGTGGAATTATTGAATTTGGTGCAAACCTTTATTTCATATTTTTAGCGCTGGAGTTCGCCTCAGGATTTGGGCAGCATGCCCTACTTCTAAAAAGGAGTACGCTAGAGTACAGCTCCCTCTCTTTTTACTCCCTTATTGGTCATTTGTATTTACAGTACAGCAACTCTCGTATCAAGGTACATGAAATGTCTAGTGCCGGCACTGCAACAACAACAACAACAAAAACAATTCAGGACACTTAAGCTCACCTTATAACAGTACGACGCGATAGCCGTAAACGGGTTCAGCTTGGGGACCACTGGCGCACCCTTGAGCAGACATCCACACGCTGCTTGCCATCACGTATAGCTTTTTAATCGAACTGTATATGAATGTGTCTTTCTGGTGTAAAGTGCGCTTGAGTCAGCAGTCAGAACTGTATGGATAGGTTCTGTTCCGTCGCATCACCCCAAATGTCCTTTGCCCGTAATTATATATCTGTGCCTAATTGCACGTTATAATGATGTAAGTCAAGGTATCACTTCATAACGTTAAAATGCACCAAGTTTTAAATGATACTTAACGCTGCGACTCCACTATTCAAGATTTTCCAGGCAATCCGAAGCCGGATGTTCCGCCGGTCAGCACTTTTAACGTGCTGCAACTAATAAAGATTGAGCTGCCTGTAATCTTAAAAAGCATGCTGTGTCGCCATTATACAGAAGTGGATACCGGGCAACCCGACAGGTTTATGTTGTACACAGTTCAAGGAACATACAGCGTATACAGCACGCTTAACGCGAATGCTCGAGCGCTTGACCTGGATGGCCATTTGCATCACTCAGCGCCAACTGCTATAGGCCCGAGATCATGCTCCACGATGTTACTGGGGCCAGAAAAAATTGTGTGCGCCCTTCAGCCATGCTATAGCAGGATGCGGGGCCCATCTTCCAGTGCTGAGCGCCGCTTATGTTCGTCGAGCCCACTCGCTCGAACGTTTGTGAAGACGTTGAGTGGTTGTGCAGCACACACCATACATAATTTTCTGCGGAAATATTACGTTGGGCGCCAACCATAGCTTTTTTTCCCAATGTCCTTGGATAAACAAAATAGAAGAGGAGAGCTGCTGGACTAAACTACACCTCTTTCCTCTTGTATAATCATTATTATGCGTTTTTTCGTGTCACCTTGCTTTTCATGCAAGAAGGAAAATAACAATCCACAAAATTTCCTGTTGTCTAGAGGGCAGCGAGCAATATGTCGACGGTAGCTTTTAACACTAGAGGTTTTCTATACTTTCAAGGATGAAAGCATTGACACGTTTTTATTCAGAAGCGTTAGGAAGCAATGTTATCACTGCGCACGATTACTGCGCAGGCAGTAGCTTCGTTAATTGGACTATGGTTAAGCAAGAAATATGGTTTAGCTGGCATTGTCTGCCACCTTGAGGTGACATTGAGTCATCGCAGAGCCAACATCCGGGCACCGATTTCGCGCCATCTTGGCCCTGGCTTCATGTCATCCAGGAGCCGAAACGGAATAATCCGCCCACCGAAAAAGATTTAACGGCGAGTCCTCTAATTCCTAAGCCCTCGTACAGAACCGCCACACAAACGTATGTGCATGTCGTCCAAACGAGTTAATCGTTTTCAATCTCTTCTCAATATTTGTTGATATATTACTGAATGTGTAAAATAGCCTGAGCCTTGCCGTGAAAAAGGCAGATACATGACACCACGCACTTTATTACCACTCTTTCACTGTCAGGGGCCTTTCAGAGATGGTCACTCCAGGATGAGGGGAGAGCTCGAGTGAAAGGGCGTTGCGTGAAACAGTGACTGCCGCGCCGTTCCCGAGTATGGCGCCATGTCCCACGCACTCACGCATGTAGACGACCGCCAGGCGTCAGTGGTCGAGGTGACAACAATTTGAAGCGCATACGGGCATTCGGAATCAAGTCCACTGCTGCGTCAGCTCACGCCGATTCCCCCTTTGGCAGGTGGCGGATGCATGCGCACTCGGGGAGCACTCGAACGCTTCTGCATCATTCTACATTTTAATGCTGCCGCCGTCACAGCTGCTCAAGCCAAGAAATGGAGCATTGTGGTGTGCTGAGCTGTGCTGTGCGCTAGACCCAATTCAAAATTGTCGATAGTACCATCTACGAGTAATGTGCTGTGCCCTTAACCATTTCATACTTATCATCTATTCTCGATTACGGGAAAGGGAATTTTTTTTTTTTTTCACTGGAACTATCTTAATTTATAAGACCCGAGCTGAACTGCTTCATGTTCAGAAAACGCCTGATACTATACTATTCTTAGCCATTTTCAAGTAGTCATGTCATGTTTATAATCGCTTTACTGGTTTCCACATGGTTGCTGACCGCGTTAAGGGCTCCCATCGTCAGTCACAACAGAAGCATAGCTGGCGCCCACTCCCCACCAGAATCGCAGAAAGTGTTTCCTTTTCTCTATTTTTTTAAAGAAAACAGGCGAAATTATTACGAGCAACAGGTCCACACAACTCACGGGAAAAAAAAAACGAAAAAGAAAACATCAAAGTGCCCCTGATACTTTTGCACAATGCAAAAACTTGCCTGCATCGTGCAGTCGACGAAGATGCAGAACAGAAACCCGGAGCAGCCACTGAGAGCAACTAGTTTATTTTTTTTTTAATCATTCTGCTCCAGAAAGACACAGTTATACAGATATTCAAAAGGGTAGTAGTCTATGTTTAACAATTTTGAGGTGCTCCTGTTCTATGTCCTTCTTTTCTAAATAAACGCTACTGATATCAAGAAAAATAAACAACCCACTCGCCCAACTTTCAGTGTTGGTATAAGCAAAAGTACCATTATTGATGGTAACAAGGCATCTGAACATGGCGGACCAGTTTGCGTGAATGGCAGCATGATTACCACACGGAAGCAGCGATATTGAGAGACAAAATATTGTGAATTCATTGAAACAACAAAGGAAACATATATGCACCTTTCGAATCAATAATTAATATTGTAATTAATTTTAACGTGTGCGATAAATTGTGCCATCCTGCACATTGCACTTCAAGTGTTTAATTCCTTTAGGTTCATTCCTACCGGTTTAGTTATTACTAACCGTAAGCAATTGGAAAACTGAAAGCGACATCATGGACCCATTTTTAAAATCTGAATTAAAGGTTCTTTATGCATAGTTGATGTTACAGTGTATATTCGGCACTGAGAAAAAAGTATCGACACTTTAAGGCTGTGGATGACTTCTTATGAGTACTACCAAAATTATTTAAATTGAATGACGCGAATCGCAGTGTCAAAAACCATGGGAAAAAAATGTACACTGTGTATACCAGACAAAACAAATTGACTACAATGCCATTCAAATTATTTCGACAGAGAAAAAAAGAGCGCAATTTGTATTTAAACAAGCATAGAGAAACTGGGTTCCTTTGTGAGCAAAGAAAAGCGAAACTTCTGTTGTGAAATTCGATAAATAAAATACCAAACAAATGCTCAATTAGATCAGGATTGATAATTTCTTAATGTGGTGCGTAATGGCGATGCAGAAGATATATATATATATATATATATATATATATATATATATATATATATATATATTGTAACGTAACGTAACACAGAAGGCGTTCTGGCACTCTGACACCGAAGGACACCAACAGCCAGTCAGGGCAGCACGAAAGCGGAGCACTGTTTCGCTTCGTCGTCTTCTCCGAATCGCCGGTTCAAATCTTCGTCGCCTATGAATGGCATGTGTCATTGCCCCCCTTCTTGGCAGCACCGCCTCGATGCTGCAAATGCTGCTTGATGCGATGAGCTGACAGATGTTATGCTAGGTTGGTGTGGGATACCACAACACAAAACGGGGCACCATCAGTCTCAAGAATAGTCAGCGGGGCGATCGTGGTAGGGTTTCATCCGGACGACGTGTACAACATCAGTGAACTTGCGTCGTCTGCGGCTTGAGGGATCTTGGGTCGCGGATTCAACTTCGTAAGTAACGTCGCTGAGGCGGCGGAGGACACGATATGGGCCGAAGTACCGGCGCAGCAATTTTTCAGACAGCCCACGATGACGAACGGGCGTCCAAATCCAGACATATAGTCTCCAGGCTCGTAGGCAGCGAAGCGCCGTCCCTTGTAACGGTCAGCGTCTAGTTGCTGTTGTAGGTATATGCGCTGCCTTGCCAGCTGCCGTGCTTCTTCCGCACGCTGGGTAAAACTAGCGATGTTCAGGTCAAGCTCATCTTCGTCGTCGGTGTATACGGGCAGCATTGTATCCAGTGGAGTGGTCACTCGACGGCCGAAGACAAGCTCGAAGGGTGTGAGCCGCGTCGTCTCCTGAAGTGCCGTATTATATGCGAACGTGGCATATGGGAGGATTTTATCCCAGGTCTTATGCTCTATATCCACGTACATAGACAGCATGTCAGCCAGAGTTCTGTTTAGCCTTTCCACCAAGCCATTAGTTTGTGGGTGGTATGCCGTGGCCCGTCTATGGCTAGTGTGTGTAAGGTTCAGTACAGCCTTAGTCAGGCGGGCCGTAAAAGCTGCCCCGCGATCGGTAATGATAACAGCCGGAGCGCCGTGACGCAACACAATGTCGTGGACAAAAAACTCTGCGACTTCGGCGGCAGTTCCATTTGTGAGCGACGCGGTCTCAGCATATCGGGTCAAGTAGTCCGTCGCGACAACAATCCAACGCTTTCCATTACTTGACTTCGGGAAAGGACCAAGAAGATCCATCCCCACTTGTTGGAAAGGAGTTTTCGGTGGAGCGATCGGCTGAAGAAATCCAGCTGGTTTCACGGGTGGAGTCTTTCGGCGTTGACAATCACGGCAGGTTTTTACGTAAGATCGCACTGAAGGTAATAATTTCGGCCAATAGTATTTCTCCCGAATTCTTGCAAGCGTACGACTAACTCCCAAGTGGCCGGAGGACGGTTCGTCGTGACAAGCGCTTAAGATGTCAGGCCGTAGGTGCGTAGGCACTACGAGTAGAAATGTCTCTTTGGATCTTTCAAAATTGCGCTTGTAGAGAACTCCACTTCGTAAAGCGTATGACTGCAAGCCACGACGAAAAACAAGCGGTACTCTACCACCGTGTCCTTCCAGATAATCGATGAGCGGCGCCAGCTCCGGGTCCTTGCGTTGAAGGTCAGCCATATGTGATTGGGTAATGGCCCCAATAAAGGGAAAATCGTCGGCGTTTTCCACTGCAGTGGAGTCCAATGGCGAGCGTGACAAACAATCCGCATCTTGGTGTTTATGTCCCGACTTATACACAACAGTGACGTCATACTCTTGAAGACGGAGGCTCCAACGAGCTAAGCGTCCAGACGGGTCTTTAAGGCTTGCCAGCCAGCACAAGGAATGATGGTCGCTGACAATACGGAAGGGTCGTCCATACAAACATGGTCGAAACTTGCTGATGGCCCAGATTACCGCAAGGCACTCCTTCTCTGTTGTCGAATAGTTCGTCTCTGATCGTGAGAGTGTTCGGCTCGCGTAGGCGATAACCCGTTCTATTCCGCCTTGCCACTGAATGAGTATCGCGCCGAGGCCAACGTTGCTGGCATCAGTATGTACGTCGGTTGCGGCGTCTTCATCGAAATGGGCGAGTATTGGGGGTCTGTGTAGGCGGCTTCTAAGCTCCTGGAAGGCTTGTTCTTGATCGTCTCCCCACAGGAAGGGTATGTCTTCTCTGGTTAGTGCTGTCAGTGATTCAGCTATCTTAGAAAAATCTTGGACGAAGCGTCGGTAGTATGAACAAAGACCTAGAAATCGTCGAAGTGCCTTTTTGTCGGTGGGGCGTGGAAAATTTGACACTGCGGTAGTCTTTTCGGGATCAGGGAGAACGCCCTGTGCACTGACAACATGGCCGAGAAAGCGTAGTTCCTTGAAAGCAAAGTGGCATTTCTCAGGCTTGATCGTTAGTTGCGCGCCTTTGAGTGCTTGAAGCACGATGCGCAACCGGTCCAAGTGTTGCTCGAAAGTAGGCGAGAAAATAACGACATCATCTAAGTACACCAAGCACGACTGCCACTTCAGACCTGATAAAACCGTGTCCATCATACGTTGGGACGTGGCCGGTGCAGAGCAAAGACCAAACGGAAGCACCTTAAACTCGTATAGGCCGTCGGGCGTCACAAATGCAGTCTTCTCTCGGTCTCTCTGATCCACCTCAATTTGCCAGTATCCGCTTTTGAGGTCTAATGAGGAGAAGTACCTGGCGTCGCGTAGTCGGTCGAGGGCATCATCAATCCTGGGCAGCGGATAGACGTCCTTTTTAGTCAGGTTATTTAACTTTCGGTAATCGACACAGAATCTCAAGGTGCCATCTTTCTTTTTGACAAGGACCACTGGCGATGCCCATGGGCTCGTCGAAGGCTGGATCACGTCGTCCGCAAGCATTTCATCCACTTGCATTTTAATAGCGTCACGTTCTTTAGGAGAAACCCGGTACGGGCGCTGGCATACCGGTAACGTGGTCTCATCGGTGATGATTCGGTGCCTGGCGACAGGAGTACGACCAACCTTAGAGCCTGTGGCGAAGCAGTCTGCGAAATCGCTCAGAAGAGCCGAAAGAAGATTCCTCTGATCGGGCCTCAAGTCGGGGTTAATTTCAACGGTCTGCAGAGCATGACAAGGTGCGGCCTCCTCTTTAGGGTTCGCTCCGGGGGTGCATAAATGAGGCAAGGCCGTAACATCGTGAAGGACGGCAACAGCCGTGTCCTTGGCGAGATGCCGCATCTCCTTAGCAAAATTTGTCAGGAGGACAGTAGCACAACTGTTCTGGAGTTGTACGAGTCCTCGAGCAACGGCTAATTCCTTCTCGAGTAGTAGCGGAAGGTGCCCATCCGCGATGCCCTCGTAATCGTGGAATAAGTCATGCTTTACAAGAACCAACACACTAGAACGTGCCGGAACCCTCACGTCATCGTCGACTATACGCAAAACGTTCAGACCCGGATCTTCGTTTTCAATGCGCGCCACGGCTCGTTTCGTCGAAAAGGAAACACGCGCTTCTTTCAGGTCAATGACAGCGCCGTTGGTCTGCAGGAAGTCTAGACCGAGGATCAAGTCTTTCGAACACTCAGGAAGCACGATAAATTCTCCGACATACACAAAACCACGGATGCCGACCCGCGCTGTGCACTTGCCTGCAGGTTCGATCAAGTGACTTCCCGCCGTGCGAATTTTCGGGCCGGACCAATGTGTCAAAACTTTCTTCAATTCTCGGGCGAGACCACGGCTCATTACTGAATAATCGGCACCAGTGTCGAGTAACGCGGTGACATCCACTCCATCAATCGTTACACATAAATCGGAGGTAGTATGCCGGATGCTGTCGCTACCTGACACAAGCGAAATCTCGTCGGGTCGGCCTGACGATGACGGAGGATCTTCACATTTCCCGACGTCAGCGACCCTGCCTCCGAAGGCCGCTGGTATTAGTTTTCCCGGCTAGGGCTGGGAGAGGAGCGGCGTCGGGAAGTATGGGGACTTGTAGAGCGGTAGCTCGTCGGGGACGTAGACCGACGCTCTTGGTAACCGGACGTTACGGGATACTGTCGCGCTGCAAGGTCGCTTGCAATCTCAGTAGGCCGTTCGTCATTCCGAGGGTGGAGTTCCTCCGAGGCGAAACCCCGCATGTTGACGCGGCGGTACGGGCACGCCCGGTAAAGGTGACTGGCTTCCCCGCAATGATAGCACAGGGGGCGACGGTCCCGGGGCCGCCATACTTGACGGGGTCGCTGGTAGATTGGCGGAGGGGAGTAGTGAGGCCCCATGCGGCTCCATGCGAGTCCCTCCATGCGAGGACCCTGCGGCTCTGTAGCGTTCGGTCCCTGGCCGGACGCCGAGCGCGGCCGGGCAGCGAGCAGGAAGGAACTGAGACTTGCCCCGATCCCGGCACGATAACAACAACCCTTTATTTCACGCGAACAGCATCTTATATAGCAAGCACACATGTGACCAGTGACGTCACGGACAGACAATGTTTCAGACGCGGCACAGGCGCTATCAGCACATCTCCCCTTTTCTCTGAAAAGGTACACTGGCATTTGCAACAAACTTAGCACTGCCACCAACAAAGGATGAACACTTTTTAACGGATGCAACCAATGCTCAAAACAAAATAACAGTCAGTCATTGAACCCATATCGGTCTGGCGGTCGGACATGACGGCCAAATCGTGTTCTATATCCAGGAGGGCTAGTTTGTGGCAAGGGGGTATGGGATGGATCGGCAGGTGCCTTCGGTTTAGATGGATTAGTTTCCTGTTCCATTTCTACCCGACTATCATATGCCTGCGGAAACTCATAGCTACCTCCTCCTTCCTCGCAGTCATTCTGCTGGGAAACAAAGCGAACCAGGAATTTCCTGTTTCTTTCTAGAACTACACCCGTAGAAGTTCTAACTACATACGACCTCGGACGTTGTGCAGGACGTAAGACTCGCGCTTTCACTTTGCAGTCTGTCACCCATACTTCCGCTCCTGGTTTGAGGACTGGCAGCGGATGAGCCCTATGACGACTATTGAAGTACCTACGCTGCCGCTGTCGGATGGTTACATCGCGATCTCTGAACTTTTTCAGGCTCACCTTCTGGGGCAGAAGGCTCTTGGGAGGGACAGGGACTGTTGTGCGTAGCCGCCTGCCCATCAGAAGCTCTGCAGGGCTTTTTCCCAGTGGCCCTGGGGTGTCCCTGTACGCTAGCAGCGAAAGATAGGGGTCCTTAGCTTTTATAATCAGCCGTTTAATTGTTTGGACCATCCTTTCTACTTCCCCATTTGCCTGAGGGTATCTGGGGCTCGTCGTCACAGTGCGGAAGCCATAGTCACGAGCAAAAGACTGGAATTCCTGAGATACAAATTGTGTTCCATTATCCGAGATGACAACCTATGGTATGCCATGTCTTGCAAAGAAACTTTTGAGGTGCATAATGACAGTGACACTTTTTGTCGAAGATAGCAAGGCTACCTCTGGGTATCTAGAAAAATAATCTACTACCACCAAATACCATTTTCCCTCAATATGGCAGAGATCAGCACCTAGCTTTTGCCAAGGACGCTGTGGAGTGGCTGTCAGAATCATTGGTTCCGACTTTTGTTGCCTGTGTTCCGCGCACACTGGGCAATCAGTTACCAACGCTCTCAGCTGGCAACTCAACCCAGGCCACCATACGGACTCTTTGGCTCGAGCTCTGCATTTCTCGATTCCTTGGTGACTCTCGTGCAAGCGCCTCAAGACCTCTGCGCGTAATTTTTGTGGAATCACCAGCCGCACACCTTTGAGTAGCACGCCTTCAGCGACTGTCAGCGTTGCTCTTTCCTGCCAGTATGGACGCAACACCATCGACAGCGATGAGAACTTGGGCCAGCCTTCCAGGCTGAATTTTGTGAGAGCTTGACAGACTTCATCGGCTGCTTGCTCAGCTTTGACTCGTTCAAAAAGGCTAGCTTCGACGGCATTTGTCAAACAGCCCGAAACGAATTTCGCGACTTCGCCAACACTCAGCGCATGAGCATCAATTTGGTTTCCCTGAATCGGGGCTCTAGACAATACATCTGCAGTAACGAGGCTCTTACCCGGAACATGCCCAACCGTAAAGCTGAACCGCATAAGTCTCATGCGAAAGCGCTGAATACGAGGAGGCAAAACATCTAAAGGTGATTTTCCCAACAACGTTACAAGTGGTTTGTGGTCGGTTTTAAACACAATTTCAAGACCTTTGATGTACCCTTCGAATCGTTCTGCCGCCCAAGTCATTGCCAACGCTTCCTTCTCAATCTGAGAGTATCTGGTTTCGGCAGGCGTCAACGAGCGTGACGCAAATGCAACAGGTCTTTTTTCATTGTTTGGTTGAACTTGTATCAATACGGCCCCCAAACCGAATGATGACGCGTCAGCGGAAAGAATCGTAGGGTACTTTACATCATAGTTAGCCATGACGCGCTTCGAAGAGATAACGTCTTTGACGTACGACAGCTCTTGCTCTTGGGCTGGTCCCCACGTCCATTCGGAACCCTTCAAAAGCAAGTGACGTAAAGGCGCCGTTTTCGAAGCCAAATCTGGTATGAATCTTGCCAGATGATTAGCCATACCGAGCAGCCGTCGAACGTCAGACACGTTAGCTGGCGTCGCCAGTTCTTTGATAGCACGAACTTTTTCAGGATCCGGCTTGATGCCATCTTTACTAAGCACACAGCCAAGAAATTTTATCTCAGTTACCCCAAAGGCACACTTTTCTTTGTTTAGCGTAACACCGGCACTGGCGAGACGATCTAAAGTTAGACGCAGGCGTTCGTCATGTTGAGCCTTGTCGTTACCAAAAATGAGCACATCATACATCAGGTTTATCACGTCTGGGATTCCTTCAAGTATCTGCGACATTTTCCTCTGAAAGATCTCGGGTGCCGACGTTATTCCAAACGGCAGTCTTTGAAAACAGTATCGCCCAACTGGCGTTATGAACGTAGTTAACAACTGGCATTCGGGCGACAACTTAATCTGAAAGAAGCCAGAGTTGGCGTTCAACTTCGAAAACACAGACGCACCACCTAAAAGACCGAAGCTATCATCCACAGTCGGCATGACATAGCGTTCGCGAAGTACACTTTTGTTTAATTGAGTCAAGTCAACGCAAATACGAACCGCTCCAGATGGTTTGAGTACTGGCACAATTCCTGCACACCATTCTGTTGGTTCTTCTACTTTGCGGATCACGCCATCTCGCTCCATACGCTCGAGCTCTTGCTTAACTCGGTCACGCAAGGGTAAGGCTATGCGACGCGCAACATGAATTGCAAAAGGTGTCGAGTTCGGCTTTAGTCTAATTTTGTATTCTCCTTTTATCGCTCCTAGACCACTGAAAAGCTGCGGGTAGGAAGCTTCGACGGCTGTTGCGCTACTGACCGAGTCCGCAAATTTAATAACTTCCAGAGCCTCAAGCGCTGGGAGACCCAAAAGTACGGAGCGTAATGGTGAGACCACGTACACAATTTGCTGTACAGTGTTTTGTTTCCACTGGATAGTGGCATGAAACTTTCCCAAAACATTCAGTGGCTCATTCGACGGGCCTGTTAGGATTAGGTCGCACTTTTCTAGCCTGGTAGGTAAACCGGGAAACGTCGAGGGCACAACAGAAACTTCGGCACCGGAATCAACTTTAGCGAACGCCGGAGTGCCGTTAATGACGACCTGTACATACCGAGAATTAGAGTACTCCCCGTTCACTACGCCAACGAAGAACGCCGCCTTGTCCATATGGAGAGAAGAAAGCTGTACCTTCTTTCCATCACGTGCAGCCTTTTTTCGGCATACAGCTGCGAAGTGCCCGGAAGAACCGCAGTAGTTGCATTTGGCTGCTTTTGCCGGGCACGAGGCTCTGGGGTGCGTTCCTTGACCGCAGTTGGGGCATGACCCGGGGGTGCCCGGTCGGTAGGACTTGACTCTGGGACGCGGACCTTGTATTCCAGATGAATAGTTCTTTGACGAGCTGTCCGAGTGCTGTCCTGAAGAATACTTTCTGGGCTGCCCTTGGTTGCTGACCGCGTCAAGATTGCCGGTCGCCGTTACCAAGGGTTCGTCGCCGGTTTCTCGCAGTTGCAGCTGCTGTCGTTGGACGGTCTCCTTTAAACGCGCTTTTGCCAAAGCGCTGGTGAGAGTCAAATTCGCATCCATTTGAAGCGACTCAGAGAGCTTAGCGTCCCTGAGGCCGACCACGAACCTGTCGCGAATCATGCGTTCCTTTTCCTTGTAGTCGCACCGGTCCGCCATCGTGTGCAACGCGGTAACGAATTGGTCGACGGACTCTCCAGGTTCTTGAGTGCGACGGTGAAAGCACGCGCTCTCATAAACAAGGTTCCGTGCGGCGACGAAGTGCTCGTCGAACTTCTTTTTGACGACTTCGTATTGCTTCTGTTCTTCTTCAGGTAATGAAAAAGTAGAGAAGATTTCTCTTGCTTGCCTGCCCATCGTATAAAGTAGCGTCCGGACCTGCGCTTCTTCATTTCGCTCATTTAGGCCCGAGGCGAAGCGGTAGTCATCAAAGAGTTGGATCCAAGAAGGCCATTCGGACGTCCGGTCGAAGTCAAACCTTGGCGGAGCTGGAACCGCGAACATTCCGTGGGAGAGCTTGGCTGCGTTGTCCTCTGACATGGCGCCCGTTGACGAAGTTAATGCAACGCCTCTCAAACGCCAGAGGACCCCACTCCTGACACCATGTAGCGTTCGGTCCCTGGCCGGACGCCGAGCGCGGCCGGGCAGCGGGCAGGAAGGAACTGAGACTTGCCCCGATCCCGGCACGATAACAACAACCCTTTATTTCACGCGAACAGCATCTTATATAGCAAGCACACATGTGACCAGTGACGTCACGGACAGACAATGTTTCAGACGCGGCACAGGCGCTATCAGCACAGGCTCCATTGCTGGAGCTGCGGCGTTGATACTATGATCCGGCGGGGGAGCCCTACGTAATACGGACGCGTAGGTGGGCCTCGCGTCGATCGTCTGGTGGGGAACACGCTGCTGGGGAACGTCAGCAACTTGCTGAGCTGCCATACGCACCTCGTCCTGGACGACTTCAGCCAGTGAAGGAAAAGCTGTTGTGTTGCAAGGCATCCGGAGCGCTTGCAGTTCCTCCCGCATCAGGTGACGCAGTTTCTTATCTTCAGGCATTTGTGGGTCTGCACGCTTGAAAAGGCGTGTCATGTCCTCAAAGAACATACGCACGCTCTCGTTCGGGCGCTGATTGCGCGAGTATAGCGCAGCTTCTGCTCGCTCCCGGCGGTCGGCGCTAGGAAAGGTGGCTTTGAAATCACGACAGAAGGCTGCCCAGGATGGGAAGGCAGCCTCATGGTTTTCAAACCATGTCCGTGCAGACTCTTCAAGGGCGAAGTACACGTTGTGGAGCTTGCGCTCATCAGTCTGCCCGTTGTAACGAGCAACTCGCTCGTAGTTCTCAAGCCAGTCCTCGGCGTCCTCGAACACGTCGCCATGAAAGGAGGGGGGTGTTCGCGGCTGATGACACAGGATGTGGGTGGGAAGCCTGCTCTCAGATGTCATTGCAGCAGGTTCGACGGCCCTCTGAGGATGCGTCGTTCTGGTAGCAGCCGGAAGGGGTCCGAATTCAGGGGGCTCTCCACGTAGGCGGCGGCCGAGGCGTTGATGTACGGGGGTAAGCTCCGTATTGGCAGGTTGATTCTGCAGGACTGGATCGATACCTGGCGATTCCTCCACCAGATTTGTAACGTAACGTTACACAGAAGGCGTTCTGGCACTCTGACACCGAAGGACACCAACAGCCAGTCAGGGCAGCACGAAAGCGGAGCACTGTTTCGCTTCGTCGTCTTCTCCGAATCGCCGGTTCAAATCTTCGTCGCCTATGAATGGCATGTGTCAATATATATATATATATATATATATATATATATATATATATATATATATATATATATATATATATATATATATATATATATATATATATATATATATATATATATATATATATATATATATATATATATATATATATATATATATATATATATATATGTATATATATATATATATATATATAGGTGATTATTCACGCAACTTGGTTCTGAACGCTTAATTGGGACTGAGGATGTTGGCCGACGGCTGTATGACAGTATAGAATGATGTAAACAGATGGGCGAATAGGGATCTGCTTAATGCGAGACGAAAAAAAAAGAACGAAGATTGATTTCAATGCACTAATGCGACGCAAATTCACGCGACACCAGACACTAATTCTAGATGAGGCATCATTCAGGTTATCAATTAAAGAATGTAAACGTTAATCAGAGCACACAATCGCGGTGCCGTCAACCAATAACGTACATGATAAAGTGTAAAATCACTAGCAGTGTCATTATTTATAAGAGAGAAAACAACCAAGATCGAAAATGAAACCCTAGAGAACAACGATAATAATCACTTAGCGGAGGAGAAACATCAGAAGTTTATGCAAACGTTTCCCTACTGCTAAATAATTACGAATTAAGCGAAGCGGAGGACCTGTAACATCGACAGGTTATAATTTATTACTTAATATGGCGTTCGGTTACTTGAATCCAGAGCGTTAAAAAATAGCGGTCCGGCTAATTTCTAACGAAGAAAATTTTCTAAGTTGACATCCGCTCGAAGTTTAAATTGAATCAGAGACACAGAGTGCTTTGAAGCAATTTATTGATGATCATGCGAGCTATTTTAACTACACAGGGTTAAAAATCTGGTTTTCCAAAAAATAATGCGTTGGTGTTGTCAGTGAAGAAGCAATGGCATGCCTGTGCCAGATGAGAGTTGGCACGAACGAACTGGTCATCGGGTTGTGTGTGACTCGGAACCCTCCTTTCAGACGAGCAGGTGAGGTGAGACTGCATTCTGACCTCACCCTTCGGCCAAGTTTTTTTAACAAATGCAATCCGCAGCCCAGTGAAACCAAATGAGAGCTGTTCAGAGTCGCCTGTGCTAATGTCCATTAATTGTTTGAATGCTTTTAGCGCGAAGCAAGTATGAAACGGACGAGGACAGAACACAAGACACGAAAGTGAATGATGGTTTGGTTTGTGCGGTTTAACGTCCCAAAGCGACTCAGGCTATGAGAGACGCCGTAGTGAAGGACGCCGGAAATTACGACCACCTCGGGTTCTTTAAAGTACAATTGCACAACACACGGGCACCTTGCTTTTCGCCTCCACCGAAAAGTGGCCGTCGAGGCCGGGATTCGATCCCACATCCTTGGGCACAGTAGTCGAGCGCCATAACCACTGCGCTACCACGAGGGGGGGGGGGGGGGGGGGGGTATTAATTAGCAACTTACTAAATAATTAATTTTTGTTGTCAATACAAAATACAGAGAAAATGTGTCAATACAAAAGTCATCCATCTCGAAAAACGGCTTGTTAAGACGATGCTCGCGACTTTCGGGCGACGGGCCGCCACCTCCTCAGGGGAAAACGGGGGTCCTTTTGTGGTGGTTCTTGAAAGAACTTTAGTCGGGAAGAAGAAACATAGCCGCACCCAGCTTGGAACCAATTACCATCGTCAAAAAAAAAAAAAAAACACACACACAAGCGGCAAACTTTTTTGCCGTTGTGCTCATTGCGTTTTCAGTTCGGTTGCGCTAAGCGATTATTTCATCGAGTGCGCTTCATCGATGCCGCACTCAGCAGTGCGCGACGACTTAGTGAAAGAGTGAACTTCGGAATGAAACGGCGTATGGCTGGTCCTCGCGGATACGGCACTACATTTCAGCCGCACATGTAAGCGACTTTATACATGTTTTCCCTTGCTATTTAACTTGGGCTGAACTCAGTAATGTTTAGTTATTGCTCCCGTCCGCCAAGTCTCTTCTTACTGCTGCTTTATCTGAACCGACCTCTGAGCGCCACGTCTTGGGTCCTAATTGGAGCACACCACTCCCTCAGTTGAGACGGCACGATCGGCGCAACCCAAAATCGTCAGATGGTCACGGCCTTTTAGCAGGTTGTTTATGGTGCGTTTCCAGTCGTCGGCGGCACGTGCGTGCGTATCAGCGGTCGAAAATATTTGCGTCGACGAGATCTGTTAATCATTTTGCTGTCGTCTAGATGGTACTCCCTCTCTGCCGTATAATAGGGGTGCGGCACCCTTGCTTGTCTTTGCTAGACTGCATTCTTGCGCTGTGGTACCCTGATTGCTTATGAACAGCATGTTAGTCTGGTTCGCATTTAGCTCCAATTTGATTGGGACAGCCATTTCTTTTTTTGCATATGAAAACTTCTGCACTAGTACTGAAAATTTCGATGGGTATCATATGGTCCCTACGGAAACTAAACAAAGAGGGAAGGGCATTTCATTAATCTTTCTGGAGTAACGAGGATTAGTTGAATAATGACAATGCGTTCTCTTTCATGCTGGAGCTACTTTAGACCGCTGTGCGTAGGAATACACGGCGCCCGCTTGAACCTGATGTCATCGTGTGCGGTTACATAGTCCGAAGCAAACAACGTGCGCAAATCCAGTCCAAGGTGATACGCCTGGGCGTTGTGTGTTCACATGCTGCGTTGTTCTACTCGCACTCCACAGTCGAATTGGATCGTCTGTTGTTGCTTCTTTACGGGAATGTTATAAATGAGTTTTAAATGAAGTGGAAGAATGTTTCGACTGCGTAACGTTGACAACCTTCAACGCCAGAATGAGCAGCAGCACACATTCATCGGCGACTCGCGCGATATATTTCGAGAGCAGCAGTTTTTACGTACCACCTTTACTATTGGTCTGTTGCCGCTGACATCATGCCTAGACCTGTGGGTAAGCATGCAGGAGGATGGGATGGGTTCACGGCTTTTTCGTCGGCAACGCGTACGTTCGGAGGCAGCGGCCGTGAGTTCAGGGGAGGCGGCGAGCATATAGGGACGCCTTGTTTTCTCGTTTTGAGCTGGTCGCATCCAGGCCGGAGTTGAGACCGAGCCGATTCGGGTACAAAGTCGTTTTGGCGCAAAGAGCAAGAAAAAAAACCTTTTTCGGGAATTTTTATCGCTGAAGGTTCAAATATTTTGTCTCGTCTGTCGTTGACTGTCGTTTTTTCAAGGCATTTGCACCTGGTCACGACCATCCATTCTGGTAAGCACAAAACACTGTTTCGTTTCATAAAGGGGCGTTTACATTGGTACGCGCGCTTTTGTGGAACATATTGCGGAATACTGTCATCTGTCTCAATCAATACTGCATGCGATTCTCGTCGGACAATATTTATGCCTTGTGCCACGTGTGTTTCGTTGCGCGTTGCCCTTTTCGCTCATTGAAAGACTTATCGTGCCTTGAATTTCGCTGTGTTTGAGGACGTGTGCGAGTGAATAGTAGAGTTGTTACTCGGGATAAATGATCAAATGACTATAAGATAGTGCAGTCTCAGGAAAATATTAACACTATAGGCAATAAGGTAATACCATGAAAGACCAGATACATTGTTTCTTGGGAGGTGGCTCAGATATAGTGACTATATAGAAGGGATGAGACCACTGAGATGGTCAGGTGTGAAAGCAAACTAAAATGTTTGGGTGATAGAATGGAAACCAGTAAACAACAAAGGCAAAGGTTAAGATGGAAAAACAAAGTTAACCATAAAAGCAAATGAAAAAATGGAGAACCATATGAAAGAATAGAGAGACGGGTTTGTTAAATCACATCTTTTGCCTTTATTGGGTAGCTTCTTTATCAATATGTCTTCGTTCACATTTCTTGAAACCCTCCTGGTCGTCCAACATCTGTGACGCCTGTAGCTGGATCCTGCTCCTAACAAGAATGTGTCTCATTGTATATTGTCTTATTGAACATATTGTGAATTTTTTCTTGAGATTTCATTGTACTAATTATCTACGCATGCGTTAGTGTCACAGGTATAGCTCAGATTTGGACAATGGTCATTCATCTATATATTGTCCCTATACAGTGACTGACTCCGGGACCTCCTTCTGTATGTATAAGCTGGAATGTACTGAACGGATATAATAAAATTTAATTGAATTGATTGTGTGAGTTGACTTCTCATTCTATAACACTTATAGTAGCCTGCACTGGTGTACTATTTCCATGGGTTTTCCTTTTTACCTGCCTTTTGTGCATTGTTATTTTTATCCGTGAATTAGCTACCCCATAAGTATGTTCTGTGAGACTTTCTTTGTGAAGTACCAATCACAAGTTCTCTTTTCTGTGCGGTTATATACGTGGTGTATTCCTGCCCTGACTGTGTGGAGAAGTATATCAAATCCGTTGCTGCAACTTGGTATAGTCTGAGGTGAAGTAAATAGAACGGTATGTTATTTTAACTGACGTTTCTGTGAATTCTTTGAATTCATTCTGCAACAGAACTTACTGCTTGAACACAACATGACACAGCCCACCTTACCTGAAACAATGTGCACTGTAACACTCCAGATGGCATAAAAATATTGCAACGTTTCAACATTAACATTGCTTCCAGAAAACCTGGAAACATATTGGTCAGCTTTATTGCTTCCAAGGAGTAAATTTACAATGCAGATTGGTAATAGTAGTCTCGCATGCACAACATATGTATGACACTAGATGATGCATAGATACCTTGTGTAATATGGCATTACTTTAAAATACTTGGAGGGCAACATTATCCTTCTACTGGGGCTATAAGCTTGCACCATAAAAGTGCAAAACTTTAATCTCTTTGTCGTAGTGTAAATTTATATTCTAAAATGGTAGCTTTGCACCTGTACATACAGAATAAATTTACGTTCTTAAGGTGCAAACTTTCATCTTTGATGGAAGAGTATATTTATGCCCTCTACAGAGTAAAATATAAGCCTTTATAAAAGGTATAACGTTACACCTAGGTAGCTTACAGCTTCACTGCTTGTGAGGGTGCAAGATTAGGCTACCAGAAGCATAATGCTGCACTACATATGCAATGGTGCAAATACTTAGTCTCCGAGGATCAGCGTAACCTTACCCCCAACAAGGTGTCCGCTCAAAGACGGGCTATTTACCCTCAAAGAAACTAAGGTCACATCTTTTTTTTTTTTTTAGATTGCGGGTTCGATCCTGACCGCTGGAGGATCTGTTCCCTTGGAGGCGAAGCGAAGAGAGGTCAGCGTGCTGTGCGATGTCATCCTTACAAAAATGAGCAAAGAGTTGAAAGACTCTAGAGAAGTTGTGGAGTCAACAACGTTCACGCAGGTTGTTGGCTGGGGTCAGCAAGTGTAAAAGAAATGGATATTTACCTTTAGTGAACAGCGTAGTTGTTGACAAACATTTTTGTAAAGTTTGTTAACTATAGGGGTTGACTGGCTGAAACATATACAGATGATCTTCAAAAATTCTCAGGGAGACCTCAGCTCACAGCTTGACTCTGTCAGCATTTTGTCTAGCTAGTGATTTTCCTCTGGCTTCCTTTAGTGCTTTTTGTCTGCTGATGAGTCTGCTTCCATTTTTATTTCATTTTACCTTCTGGCACAATAAAAAAAAAAAAAAAAAAACCAAAAGCGCGTTGCAAATGTTAACAGATATTTGCGTTTTCTTGCATTTTACTTACGCAAAAATAATAAATCAGTTTTATTTCGATAGCCTGTTAGTAAGCAATTATCGTTTATTATGCTCAGAAAAACGTTGAGCTCCCGAAGAGATGGCTCTATATACTCATGCATACGCCGTCTTGCGGAGAAATTACGATCATGTGAATGACATATACGCTGTATTATTTTCGATAGATCTCATCATTGCAAATCATTTGCTACCACTGACGTTTGGCTACGGCTACCAGTTACAGAGTTATGCCCCCCTTAATAAACATCCGAAATCAAAATCGGGTTCGTTTGAGGGGTTTCGGCGGTCCAGGATTCGGTCACTAATTCGATATGTTTTCATTTTAACTCGTAATTCGAATTATTCAATGTGACAGCTTTTATTTATATGTAGTTTTATTTGTATACCGCAAAACATAGGGTTATATTTTCAAACCAAATTCGGTCTTCAACTGTTCCGGGTAATGTGTCTCGTGTGGTTGGAGTCAGGCTGCTGCACCCGAGAAAGGATGCGGCACCTGAAAATCTTTCTGGGCGGGGGAGGTGGTGAAGAGTGGTTGATCATGGCCCTGATGGGGCTGGGACAGGTAGGTCACCGCCGCTTGCAGCGGGGGCTAGCCTGCTACCGAATTTTATCTGTTGTAGGCCGGCATTGCACCCGCCACTGCTTCGATGGTGGACGACGACTGTTGTTGCGGCGCGCGTCTTTCTCTCTCTCTTCTTTTTCTTTCTTCTCTATTTTCTCTTCTGTCCGCACGAGGCAGCGGAGGTGGCTCAGCTACAGAGCCAGTAGCAGGCCCGTCCATTTTCTTGTCCTTCTTTCTGCAGCCAAAGCCACAGCAACAACAACAACAATCTTTCTTAATTTCCTTCTTTGTGAGGCGGCGGAGGTGGCTCAGCTACAGAGCCAGTAGCAGGCACGTGCATTTTCTTTTTCATCTTCCTACTTTTTGTCCTTTGACGACTTTCAGTCGAAATAATGGCATACTGGTCCAGTGAATTTTCTTTGAAATAAAAAAAAGATAAGTGATTGAACCTGTCTCATATGAACTGAATCATTTGCAAATATGTCACGATATTGTCACTTCGTCCCTACTGCTAATAGCTGACATAAGCAGCCAACAACTTGGGTGCTTGTACAGCAAGGTTGAAATTTAGTGTGCCGTCAACATCTATGATAAAACTTGTAAACTCCACAACAGCTGCACACTCAGTCAACAACTCGGATGTTAATCGCAGAATTAGTGCTGTGTCGACAATCTGTGCAAAGTCAACAACTTCAATACAAATCGACAGTCAATAGCATCAGCGCACCCATGCAGTCAACAATTCGGAGTGCCACTATTTGATAGGTATGGACTGGATATCGACAATATTTGTGTGTCCTTTTTGTGAGACCTTTATTGACTGACTTTACGTAAGTAAACAACTGGAACACATGATTTACACACTCATTTTTGTAAGTACAGCGCACGTTAAACAACCACAGGTGGTCGAAATTACTCCAGAGCCTTCACTACCGCTCCTCTTTCTCCCTTTCCACTTACATTCCCACCTTCCTTCCCTTTCCTTACGATTCAGGTGACCACAGAAAGAAGTGTAACAAGTACAGCGCCTTTGCCTTCTTGTGAACCGATTATTATTATTATTATTATTATTATTATTATTATTATTATTATTATTATTATTATTATTATTATTATTATTATTATTATTATTATTATTATTATTATTATTATTATTATTATTATTATTATTATTATTATTATTATTATTATTATTATAAATAAGTAAATTACAAATGCAATTAGTATGTTTGTGTCATTATGGTATCTGATTCCGATCCTACATTGGGTTTTAAGGCATTATAGTAGAAGGCTCCGAATAACAAAATTACAGCACTGCGTCTAAGTCTGCTGAAGAGCGGAAATGTTCAAAGCCACTTTTAAAGACAGTTTTCATTAATTACATCGTCATTGTCATGGCTACTATCATCAGCATAATAACTATCACTACCATCATCATTATCATCATCTAAATGCACCATCATTATCATCGCTACTGGCATGAGTTAATAACTGCATCATCATTATCATCCTTACTATCATAAGCATTGCTATCGCTGCTATCGTCATTATCATTACTAACTATACTGCATCGCCATTGTCATCGCTACTATCATCTATGACGCTAGACAAGGGGAATTACGATCCGTTCCTAACAAGCCCGGCATGGAGTTGGTTTGGCGCTCGGCTGGAGATCGGATGGATATTGGTTCAATTCCCTGATGGAGACATAGTTTAGAGCGCTCGATCTAAACTATGTCTCCATCAGGGAATTGTATTAAGAAATGTGGCGCAACAAACACAAACACAAGAGAAGAGACACAACACAGGCGCACATTCTCTTCGGTCCTTGTGTTTGTGTTTGTTGCGCCACATTTCTGAATACTATGTAGCACCAACTAGCCCCTCAAGCCGTTATTATCAGGGAACTGAACCAATATCCATCCGATCTCCAGCCGAGCGCCAAATCAATTCCCTGATGGAGACATAGTTTAGAGCGCTCGCTCTAATGCTCGCATCTCTCAATGTATAGCGCCCGCAATGCGGGGAACACCCGCTTTACCATATTCCATGGGTCTGCCAGAAAACATAGACAACGCCAATAAACACCACGCCAACACCAAAGTAATGGAAGGCCGCGCTGTTCTGCTCGCTCGACGACTGATCCATGCAGCTGATGGACAGAGCGCAAGACGACAAAGCCCAAGGGCCCTGGCCCGCTCGGAAAAATTCTTTTTGCCAAATTAACGTTTTTTACTAATAGGCTGCTACTCCGGTGCAAAACTGTGCCGGAGAGTGCGGAATACGATGTTCCCCGCACAAGTTGAAGCTCCTCGTCTTGCGCGGGAAGGGTGATATTGCACCGCTAGAAATCTCGGTCCACGATACATATATATTCTCGAGGTGCAGACGATACGGGTTTCGGGGCTGCTTAATATAACAAGGGCGTATCATCATGCTCCGACCGGTGTGCGAGCAAGTTATTTGTATGATGTCTCGGATCACAACCAAGAATTGTATGCAAGAAGAGGTTACCCTTAGGTTAATACAGGCCTTCATCGTCTGCAGGATAGTATACGTGGTGCCGTGCCTTCGTATGAGGAAGACCGATCTAAATCACCTGGATGTTATCATTCGAACGGCTTAAGGCGCTCTTACTACCCATGAAAGCACCTGCATAGGGGTACACAATACAGCAAGCAAGGTATAATGCAACTGGCCACAACCAAGACAGGTCGCAAGGTCTTGTAAGATTTAAACATTTACATTCCGCAACTGGGAGACAAAATAAACATAAAGAAAGGAAGAGCAAATTTCTTGCGCTTGCGCTTCCCAAAAATATGCACCCGGAGCATCATCATGCTTGTCGAGTGGCGAGGAGCAAGAAGATGAATGATATTTATTCAATAGAAGAAGGAGCAGTCTTCATGGATGCTGCAGGTCCTGTGGAGGGGATACCAATTTAGTGGTGCAGCAAATGCAGGTCGTGGACGGGCTTTCAGTTCGTAACGGGGAAACGCTGGCTCTGGAAGAAGTGGTGATAGCTTTAGCCACGACGCACTCCGTATTGATATACTTTGTTACAGATTTTCAGGCGGCTTATAGAAACTATATGCGTGACAGAATCACGCCTCTAGCCTGCAAATTTTTCAGTCAATGTAGGATTTCAGCTGTACAGAAGGAACTGATATGGGTACCAGGGAGTTGAAGGAAACGAGCGCGCACATGCTTCGGCCCGAGCTTTTCTTCCCCGGGTTCCTTCTATACGTCCTCTCAGGCTGATTTAGGCTCCTCCTCTCCATTAACAACATATACAGATATGCTGCAGCATTTGCGCCTTGAAAACCATGACACTGTCGAGGCCAGCTATGGGTCTTAAAAAATCAGAAGAGTGTCACCTTCGAAGGCTACAGACCATGCCATTTAATAATCCAGCCACACTTCACGCTATTGAGCCCGAGTCCTTTTCATCTGAGAAAATTTTGTGGCCAGAAGGCAAACTTAGACCATTTCATGACCCCTGCAGAGACTGTTTTGACTGGGCTGTTAAAGGGGTCAGTCGTCAACACTGTTCTGTGCTACGAGAGCAGCCCAGCTCCCCAATATCGCAGCACCGTCGGCTTGACAGCAAAACAACATTCTTGACAAAATAAATCAGCCAACGTGGAAGGGCAAGGGGGCGGCCCTGTCCAGCTCGGACGTCGAGGAACAACGAGCCCTCGTCGAAAGAGCACAATCGAACGGCACGGTTTTTACCAACCGTGTCCCTGACTAGGGATCCGATCAGCCTTCTGCTAACAAGTCCTTGCTGCACTCAATAAACGCTTTCACATCATCATCACTCACTTACTCACTCAAGGTCGCCTTATTCTGATACAACAGGGGCCCTTGGGTGCCAATGCAGCTTATCATTTTCCTTCCGCTGTATATCCTCCGGTTTGTGAACCATCGAGGTCGAACCACTTAGCACCACCATTGTATAAAATATTTCGGACCACCCGTTTGACGCAGAGGGTTCGGAGTAATATCAAGCGATTCAGCGTGTAACGGAGCACTAAATTACTAGTTGACGGTTGTACGCTAAGTACCAACAACCTTTGTTACCCCAAATCACATATCCCATGAACCTTCGTACGCCGCGGGCCACCTGCATTACAGAGGAAGAGTGGAGACGGTAGTACAGGAAGCCTCCACACGAACACCTTTCTTAGAATATAGTGCAAATAAGGCGCAGTCAGTATCTGTCACACTTCTGAGTGGACACCTGACTCACGCTACAGGGAAGAAAGCACTTATTTAATTCACTCCGAAGGGAGATAAAAGGAGCTGTCATAGCGCAGGGCTCCGCATTGACCAAAATTTAGTTATTTCTGTTAAATCCGGCCGGGGAGTTTACCAAGCACGGAAGCGAGCCAAGAACGAAGCGGCAGCTAGACGCTCGTAAAAGGTGATTCAAGTATACTTGAACCTATACAATTTTCTTCACGCGCAAAGTCGATGGACACTTTCTGATCGCAATTTGCGGATTCTAAGCCCGAGCCAAGAAAAGCTTTCGGCTTATAACTGTGCTACCTCGAATTTTATAACGCACACTGACATACAACGAATTGTGGCAGCCGCAGCTTGGAAATGGAATTGCTGTATGAACTCGTTATAATATGCAGGGCATTGTTCAGTGACGATCAGTTACGCTATGTACAACGATAATTAAACCCACAGGAGAACTAAGTTGGCGCGTTCTCAGAGGCAGGGTCCGAGAGGAGAAAAGAACAGAGAAGGAGTGTAAGGCGCCTTCAGGAGCCAGACTGCCGAGCGGCCCCAAGGACACATGCATATTGGCTGCATTCCTTCAGGGTGCCGCACACCATCACTCAAGCGACGAACTCATATCTGCGGCATGTCATCTGGAAGGCAAGCGAGCGTACCCTGTGATGCGCCATATACGCATATATATAAACAACACTCCTCGAAGGCATGCTGCGCAAGAGAACGGATATACGGACTGAGTTCAACGCGTATACATTCTGTGCACCTTGCTGTTATACCTCAGAAATACACGGAGACACGGAGAACGGCAGGCACTCTGAATTGAAGAGCCCACGGGCTAAACAGAACATGCAATTTAAGGGTATAAATTCAGGCACTCACCTTGCTAATTTTTTATCACTGTATGATGGTTCTGTCTATGTATGCGCCTTAATTATGTTTTTCCATCTACTATCCTTCAAATGCCGAATATCATTTGCGTCCTGCAGGAAGAAACGTGTCGAACGTATATGTAGATTGTGAGTCTGAAATAGGTACTATACATTGTTTTCCTTCGAAACTTTCTTATTTACCTGAAGCTCGAGCGGCACACAACTCTTTTTATTGTTCTCTTTACCCGCATTATTTTAAATGTCATGCGGCTCCTGCTCACTGTTGGTATACATTTATTAAACCTCTGCTGTTTCACTCACCATAACTTATATTCGATACTCATTTGCTGCTCCAAGTTAGGACATTCTTTTAATTGTAAAACTATATTCCAATCATAATCAGCAGGTGCACAGGTTGAGCCCACTGCGTGCAGGGCTCATACTTTAGTTAGTCGGCCGTGGGCAACGCACCTTCACCTCGATTTTCTATCTTTTCTATTTTGACCATGCGCCATGCACCAACTCTGGCGACTACTCTGCATGTTCCCCTCTCACCTTTGCAGCTCGTAAATAGCACGCAGCTACGAAGCGATGTCTGAGCTCTTGCGGCTTCAGATATAATCTGTGGCACTGATATCAGACTTTGGTATACGGTTGGAAAACCTGCCCCTGCAGCTTTTGGCATGACTGCTCGGCTCCATCTTTCTCGCGTACAGTATATACTGAAGAAAAAACGCACAGGTCAGTCGTTGTGGGATGCACCTGCCCTCACACAACAGGACATTCAGTGCGCCTCCTTAGTATTATTGCATGCAAATACAGCAGGAAATGGGTATCGGCACACTGGTAGTGACTATATAAGCGCTAAGTTCGTCCGGGGTCTGCTGACGGTTACTGACTACACTGGATCCCGGATATATCGAATCCGGATATATTGAATTACTGCTAGTATCGAACTCTCAGATTATCAAAATCCCATGCAAACGTATACAAGTTGTGTTATCTTCTATATCGAACTCCTGTTCAACGAAGCATTCAATATATCGCACTGCTTGCCGTACCTCTCCAGGGGGCGCTTCTCCTAATGGCACCCCCGCGATCACTCTTCGCACGCGGAGCCGGGTCGGCTGCACAGGCTGCTGCTGGCAGCGCTGTAATACCGCTTGACGATGCGAACGTCGAGCCAGCTTCAGTCTGATGCGCTTGTTTTGAACGCCAAACTGTTACCATTCGAGGAGGCCAACGTCAGGCGCATTGGCTGCAGTGCAGTGAAGCCAGCAATGCTGACCTGCGTGGCTAGTGGGCCAACGCGGGTACTTGATCACCTTGCGCTCTTAATTTGCTGACGGAGGAGACGTATATAAAAGACAAGGGCACCGAATTTTAAATGAGGCGCTATTGCGTTTACTATGTGCCAGTAAAACAATTAGACCTCTTGTGATCAGCAGTGGCTTTTCTCAGAGCACCGTGCGCAGCAGCTATCATGCGAACCCCAACCCCAACGGAAGTTGCGCTAAGCGGAGCAGGACGCAATATGTGAGCATCACGAGCTCAGGCGTCCCGGTCTGCCCTTATCAAATAACCGCAGCGCGCTGGCTTCCACGAAGAGGCACGGTTGAGTTCAACACACAGTGCGCCCCTCTTGGACGCCTGGCGTGCACGAGATGACTCTCGGCGAACAGGTGTGCATGCTTACGCTTCGCGGGTACCCGCCGTACCACACGCTTGCGGGCAGCCCATCACTGCAGGATTCTTGCCGCTTGTATATTCCATATTCACGCTTCTGAGATACCGAGGAGACCATCTCTTTGCATGTTATATCCAATTGTTGATATATCGAAGTATTGCGCAGTCCGCACATAATTACGGGCGCTTTTTTGGTAAGCCGAGGAAATCGGCCCGCTCGCTCACGACTACCAAGTGTACAGTCTTTTTGTGGATGACATGCTATAGCTTGAACCCTTATGGAAGTCACATAAGCGCATTGGAGGTATTTATTTATTACTTCGCACAGCTTATGACAGATATGTATAGGTTCGTGTACTGAAAACTATGCCAAAAAGTGTCATCCTTGCGCATAGTATGTTGGCATGACTGCTGTATATATATTAGCCAGCGAAAGGCAATGCGAACACATTAAACATTCTTCAATACTTAGTACTTGGATGGCACTGTTTTATGAACACTGGTGTATTGCGAACTTGTGCGCAATGAATGCATACTCCAACATGCAGTTCGGAAACCACGGAGTGTTTGTTATCTTCTTTCTTGTCATACATAACAATGACGGATAAAGAGTATAGCGAGACCTGCACTGCAAGAAACTTTTGTTGAAAAATACATAAATTTTCTGGCAACTATTCTGCCAAAAATTTCCTGTTCTTATATTTTTCTGTTTTTAATTTTTTATTTCACAGTTTTTTGTTCACAATTAACAGGATATTTCGTTAATTAACACAAATTATTTATTGTACTAAGTTTTCTGTATGTTTTACTATTCAGTCAGTTCACAGGTTTTTCGGTTGCAGCTGAGAGAAAATGCCCAAAATGTGTATTTCTCTTTTCATTATTGTTTGGTTTCACGCGTATTTCAGCCTCTAAAAAAAGTACGTAAAACTCCACTATATCATTAAATAGCAACTTTAAGGGGAAAGCCTTACTAGCTCATTATGCGAAAATCTGTCTGTCGGCATAACCATAAATTTGGCTTCACAACAGCTGTTGTCTCTCCACCGGAAGGCGAGTGGAATGACGACATACATATATAGGTTCATGGGCACCACTAACAGACCTCAATGTGAAGCCACTATTTATCCTATTTCATATTAGAATTGTTACGCAACTGTTTTTCGAACAGCGATTCAGTGAGCGCACGTTTCGCTTCGAGTTTAGCATGCTTCTCTATTCAAGTAAGGATCAATTTGCGATAAGAAATTTAACTGGCGGTATATATGGGGCCGTCAAAAGTTCCCAGGCCATAGGGTCTTCTCAGCAATATAATCAGGCAGCTATGACGACCCCAAGTCTCAAAATATCTGTGGAGGATAGAAGAAGCATTGTTCTTACCTCTGATATAATTGATATCGTTAATGGGATCGTAAGTGCCAGAGTATGCCGGCCAGAAGGAGACCCTGTGGCTTGGGAACTTCTGACCCACCTGTACCTCCAATTGTTTGCCTTCCAACCAAGGTTTCAGCTGGAAAACAAAAAATTACCGTTTTTTTTTTGTTTGTTTTTGTTATTTTTTTTTTGTGGACAGGTTTTGGTGAAAGGCCCACAGATGTTCTCTGTACAGTAACAAAATGTTTCTTTAAATATGCCTATAATTTTAAACATATTTCTTACAGTCTGGGGAAAGAAGTGCGAGCATCTTTAACGCCGTCCACAACATGTATAGTTGCCGTGTGAACTGCATTTTGCTGGCCTCAGAAGTTGTGCCTAAATTTCAACCGATTCGTGAATACGGTAAACTAACGA
Organism: Amblyomma maculatum; assembly: GCF_055883805.1. Taxonomy (NCBI): domain Eukaryota; kingdom Metazoa; phylum Arthropoda; class Arachnida; order Ixodida; family Ixodidae; genus Amblyomma; species Amblyomma maculatum. Next base: position 148,854,766 of record NC_139345.1, on the reverse strand, counting down.
ATTGTACATCGAATCACTGGGGGGAAGCCGTTACATAAAGGGCCGGAATGACATTAACTGCATGGTGTTCAACGTGAGAGATAATTTGAACAGACTTTGGAAGATCTAAAGCTCAGCTCCCTGTACAGGGTCGATACTCATGCAAAATCGCAACATGGCCATAGCTCCGGAAGGGTATCTGTTGTGGCGTCATCTACATCTATACGGTGCAACACGCCTCTCATTGTTCTCGACGATTATGCTGCTTGAAACATTATATGTTTAGTTGCTCAAAGCAGTGTTACAGGCTGGGGATTTAGTTCAAGTGCTTGGTATAACGGCAGCAAATACGGCCCCCTAACACTGCAGGAATAACACTTAGTGGGTGCTCTATAGACGCCTGTGTATCAGTCGTGTTACTCCATGAAGGTAAAAATAAAGCATGCACTTAAAGTCCTCTAACAACACTGCCAATCGCACCATTGCGCCTGCATGGCTGGCCGATGGCTGGCATTTCATTCATCTGCTATCGCTAGCGACAAAAGCGTCACCTCGTTTGTTTACAAATACAATAAAACTCTAAACGGCTAAGAGACTACTTAAGGACCCCATCGATATAATTTCTACTAGGACATGCGCTCTTATCTCAGAGCACATGAAGTGTGGTTAGTTACCGGCCCCACAAAAAAAAAAAAAAAAAATGGGGTTCTGGCTGTAGGCCGAGGTTTCATTTCGCCACATCCAGCTCTAGTCATCGTGGCGAATCGCGCTTGACGGTGCACTGCTGGGCTAATGATGACGCAGCCAAGCACGGCACCTTTGCGAGAAAATGATGGGACCGAAATACGATCGCGCATGCGCGATTCAGGCCTCTAGGAGCGGCTAACCGTACTCCGCGTTTTGTTAGCTTACGATGACGCCGCTGAACGAACTGTGGCGAGCTCAGCGCCCCACATCTTCGAACGGGGAGCTCACAGGCAGCGGCGGCGTCGCTCATATATCCTGCCCTTCCAGCCGCCGAGCTTCGTTGGCGTCTTTCGTTTATTTTTTATTTCTTGAAATTGCCGCTCGGGAACTCATTAGGACGTTATAACGTTCGGCTCGCGTTAGCACCTCCTCATTGTTGTCGGCGCATCGGGCCGACTTATCTCTCGTTCGGCGCCGAGAGGGCCCAGAAAGAGAAGATCGCCGCGCGATGGAAGTAAATAACTCCAAGCGTAGAGAGAGGGAGGAGTAATGGCCCGCTAATAGGCCGCTCCCCTCAGATCTGCCGCCTCAATCTCGAATACATGGTCGTGTGCGCCCCGGCCCGACCGTATAACGTAAACCCACCCCCCTCGACGCCGTCCCTCTTGCGCCGCCGTCGCGAAAGCACACAACCGCTAGCACGAACACACTCCGTCGGTGCATGCTCTCTCCTTTCCCTCGCCGCCCCCTAAATGAAGGGAAAGGGCAAAGTGCTCCGGTTTCGATTGCACTGAGCTTCTTTACTTATTTGCTTCTTGCTCTTTTGCACTCCGGTTGAGAGAGAGTGAAGGGGGCCTCGTCGGCGGACATTACACGGGCGCAGACAACGCGTGGAGAGGAGACGCCCTTTATGGCGTAATCGTCGTCGCGGCCAAGTCGTCTGGCATCGCTCCCCCGGCCGCCGCTAAGTCGCCGGACCGTGCCTCTAGCGCATTTCGAGTCCGCTTTTCTCCTTCTCACTCCTCCGCATGTTGGAACGCCGCTCCTCTGATGCGGTTTCCGTGTTGCGTCGAGTTCATCGCCAAAGCCTGCGCGAGCGGCCAGTCTCGACCCTCACCCTCTCCTTCTCTCGTTCGTTCTCCAGTATTCTCTTCCCCCTCATCTTTCATTCTTTCTTCGGGCGGTGAGATAATATTGGAAATTCATTAGTGAGAGCCCTGCACCTTCTTTCTCTTCGACTACCTTAGCCACCAGTGTTATCCCAAAGGATGAGGAGGCATGTGGAATGAGGAAGAGAGAGGGTGGCGCTGGTGAGAGAAAGAGAGAGCTGTCTTGCATCCCTCACCGGAAATCTCTGGCTGCTTGCTCCGCCGTGGCCGTTCGGTGGGCCTCCTCTTCCTTCGGCGGGTCCTCGCTCGGCCAGGTCCGAGCGTGCCTGCCAGACCCGTTCAGAGGAGGGCGTGTCTGACGCGGCTGCTTGGAGGCGTGGTCGTCAGGTAACGCCCCCTATTTCTCTTCTCTCACCAGGCTCCTAAGCCAGACCGCGCTGCTTCAGTATGGTGCCAGCGGTGTTCCTTTCATTCCTTGTTTAATATTCAGCACATCGTTGTTTTGTTCTTGGTAGTTGCTGTTCTGTTTCCCTGCTGTCGAGTTGCGCCGCGAGGGACGTATCGGTAAGTTGGAGTCGTAATGTTTTTTTTCTCCTTGCTGAAGTTTTCTTTTTTTTGTTCTCGTTTGCAAGGGCACGGATGGGGGGTGGGGGGGGGGGGGGTGAGGGGAGAACAGAAGACAAGGGGACATAGGGTCAGGTTGTGAAACTGGAGCGCATCGCTCTGTTTCCTACACCGGTTTTCCTTTCCCCGCTGTGTCCTCTCCCCCCACCTCCTTTTTTTCACCCTGCCGCCCTCTACCCCGTTCTCAAGCAAGAAGCGGTCACTCGCATCAAATGTATGCATACGCTTTGTGCCATCTGTCTGGATCTTCCAATAGGCGTGAGAGTGCGGCTTCCAGAGACAAGAGCACGCATTTTGATGCAAAAAAATAAATAAATAAATAAATAAAAGGATGTCAGAAGCTTCAGTAACCAGCGTCGGTATGCTTCGCTGCCTCAGTTCAGTCGTTCAGTCGTGTCCGACTCTTCGTGACCCTATTGACCATGTCACGCCACGCTTTCCGGTCTCTCACTCTCTTCCTAACATCACATAATTTCATCTGCAGTGCCTCGAGGATGCCATCTAACCATCGCGTTCGCTGCCTACCCCTTCTCCGGCGACCCTCAACCTTTCCCAACATCAAATCTTTCTCCAGCGACTCCTCTCTTCTCATCAGATGACCAAAGTAGCTGAGCTTTAACTTTAGAATTTGACCCTCCAATGAGCAGTCAGGGTTTATGGTCGACAATATTGACTGATTTGATCTTCTGGCAGTCCAAGGAACTCTCAAGAGTCTTCGCCAGCACCACAATTCAAACGCGTCAATTCTTCGGCGGTCAGCCTTTTTCACAGTCCAACTCTCGCATCCATACATCACAACTGGAAAGACCATAGCACGAGTTATACGGATCTTGGTTGGCAGACTAATGTCTCTGCTCTTTACTAGGCGGTCAAGGCTAACCATTGCTCTCTTTCCCAGAAGCAGGAGTCTCCTAATTTCATGGCTGCAGTCTCCTTCCGAGGTAATCTTGGAGCCCAAGAAGAGAAAATCTGTCACAGCTTCCACTCCTTGTCCCTTGATGCTCCAGGACTTGATAGGGCAAGACGCCATGATCTTTGTCTTTTTAATGTTCAGTTTAAGCCCAAACTTCTCACTCTCTTCTTGTACGCGCATCAGAAGTCTCTTGAGTTCCGCTTCACTTTCTGCCATTAAAGTGGTATCATCCGCATATCTAAGGTTGTTGATACGTTTTCCAGCAATCTTCACTCCAGCTGAAGACTCGTCCAGACCAGCCTTCCTCATGATGCACTCTGCATATAGGTTAAATAGGCAGGGCGACAGTATGCAGCCTTGCCTCACTCCTTTCTCAATCGGAAACCAATCAGTAAGACCATGCCCAGTTCTGACTGTGGCCTCTTGCCCTTCATACAGGTTCCTGAGGAGACAGATGAGGTGAATTGGAACTCCCATCTCTTGGAGAGCTTGCCACAATCTGCTGTGATCTACCCAGTCAAACGCTTTCGCATAGTCAATAAAGCAGAAGTAGATGGGTTTCTGGAACTCTCTTGCTTTTTCCATGATCCAGCGAAGGTTGGCAACTTGGTCTCTAGTTCCTCTGCCCTTGCGAAACCCAGCTTGCACGTCCGGAAGCTCCCGATCCACATACTGCTGCAGCCTACCTTGGAGGATTTTCAACATCACCTTGCTAGCATGTGAAATAAGCGCGATCGTGCGGTAGTTGGAACAATACTTGGCACTGCCTTTCTTTGGAATGGGGATGTAAACTGACCTCCTCCAATCCTGTGGCCACTGCAGGGTTGTCCAAATCTTCTGACATAATGTATGCAGAATGTTAACAGCGTCATGGTTGAGGTTTTGAAGCAACTCAGCTGGAATTGTATCAATTCCGCTAGCTTTGTTCTTAGCAACGCTGGCTAAGGCCCATTCAACTTCACTCTTCAGGATGCCCGGCTCGAGATCAGTGACCACAACCGTCTTATGTTGGGTTTGCACATTCGGGTCCTTCTTTTACAGTTCTTCTGTGTATTCCTGCCACCTCTTCTTTATTTCTGCGGCTTCAGTGAGGTCCTTGCCTCGTTTGTCCTTTATCACGCCCATCTTAGCACAGAAGCTTCCTTTGATATCTTTGATTGTCTTATAAGCTCTTGTGTTTCTTAATTGGCTGTTGTCCTCAACTGCTTGGCACTGTATGTTCAGGAAGGCATTCTTATCTCTCCTTGCTATTTTCTGAAAATCCGCATTGAGAACCTTGTATCTTTCTCTTTCCCCCATAACTTTTGCCATCCTCCTTTCCTCAGCTATTTGCAAAGCCTCTTCAGATAACCATTTTGCTTTCTTGCATTTCTTTTGCTTTGGAACTACCTTAGTAGCAACTTCTTGTATTATATCACGAACATCAGTCCACATCTCTTCGGGCCCTTTGTCTTCTAGATCTAATTCTTGAAATCGATTCCTCACTTCCACAGCATATTCTAATGGAACTTGATCCAGATTATACCTGAAAGGCCTTCTAGTTTTCTGCGTTTTTCTCAATCGAAGCTTAATCTTGGCAACAAGAAGCTGATGATCGGTGCCACAATCGGCCCCAGGCCTTGTTTTTACTGCTTGTATAGCGCTTCTCCATCTCTGTCGGCAAATAATATAATCGATCTGATTCCTGTACAGACCGTCCGGCGAAGTCCATGTGTACAGGCGCCTCTTGTGCTGTTGAAAATGAGTATTCGCTATGGTCAGGTTGTTTTCTTGACAAAACTCTACTAGCCTCTGCCCAGCTTCATTTGGCTCACCAGGACCGAACTTGCCTGTAATTCCGGATATTTCTTCACTCCCTACCTTAGCATTCCAGTCTCCTATGAGAAAAACGACGTCTGATGATGGGGTGCGGTCTAAAAGGCATTGTAGGTCCGCATAAAATCTCTCAACGTCAGCTTCTTCAGCAGTAGTGGTCGGTGCATAGACTTGGATAACTGTTATGTTGAAAGGGTGACCTTGGATCCGAAGTGAAACCATTCGGTCGTTTTTGGGGTTGTACCCTAGCACTGCTTTGCCCATTCTTCTGTTTACTATGAGAGCGACCCCATTCCTTCTCTTGGATTCGTGCCCACAATAAAAGACATAATGGTCGCCGGAGTTAAATTCTCCCATTCCGATCCACTTCAGCTCGCTGATACCCAAGATATCAATGTTCAATCTGTCCATTTCTCGCTTGACGATATCCAGTTTACCTTGCGTCATAGATCTTACATTCCATGTTGCTATGTGATACATCTCCTTGCAACATCGGACTTTCCGGTCGCTTCCCGACACATCCACAACTGAGCGTCCTTTTGGCTTTAGCCCAGCCGCTTCATTCGTCCTGGAGCTACTAGGAATCGCCCTTTGTTCTTTGTTCATCCCTGCCTACTTTACCGTGAACAACCATTTTTGAACGGCATTCGACTGCTCTTCATTTTGAGATTATGAAGCGCGTACCAGCGTCTAACAGGCACGTAACTTGCACGCTACCGAAAGCAGTTTGATAATCAATCTTCTGGTTCGTATAGTGTTTAGGTATACACAGCACCTGCAGCAGTACGGAAACGGTCAAAACATGGCAGCGGTTTAAAGTAGGCGGTAACTTGGTCACTCGTTTGAATCCACTGGTATATCCCGCAGAGTATATGCTGCGTTATTTTTCTCTTCAGCCACGCGCCCGCCGAAAAAGCTGGGGGAAAATGCAGTCTCTTCCATGGTAGAGTAAAAATAGACCAAACACTTTGCAATATCAGGTGTACAGCACTGGTTAAGTTAGAGATTGAGCTCCCGATTTAAACCAATAAACACCGGTAAGAATATGCGGGATTATTTTTTCTTTAGTTTCGGATAATCGACCAAAAAATAACAGTATTTTTATCATGCATACACAGGCGTAGCCAACTGCATGATTAACACGAGTTTATTTCCCTTAACCTAATTTGAAAAAGAACAAATCCAGAGGTGTGCTGGTAGGGTCATATTATTCGGGATGCAATGCAGGTGTGCAGTTTGAGCTGGTTTTGCATTAGTTAATTCGCTCCTGCAGGCAGCAATGCACCGTCGTCTCGCCGCCTAAAATATATGCAATGTTTGGTCACTGCTATCGCAAACTCAGCGCAGTTAGTCTGTTGATTATCAACCTCGTTTATATAGAACGCTGGCTAAAAACTCTGCATGAGTGTTAGAAAAAAGTACCAGATGGCCGCACTGCGAAAGTCGAACGGAATATATATGTTTGGTATGTTATCGTTGCCGGCAACATGCAGCTCACGTAAGCCCTCGCTCTTCCGCGACTCAGGATGACAACCGAACGATGAGATGTGAGCCTGGGTCTTATAGAAGAAAACTTTCTCTGCGATTATTGTGAAACTACTCATCCAGCCGTAATAAAATTGTAGTCGCAGCAGTGTCTCCTGGCATGTGCGATCGGCACACAAAAAGGAAGGGGGGGGGGGGGGGGGGGGAATGTGTTAAAACCCAAGAATTTCGCAAGGTAAACGTGTATACGGAAAGTCGTTGCAGTCGCAACAATCGATTACCTACAGCGTGGTAAACTGCAGTACACTATCACACTATGCATTGTAAGTCGCCATCTGCCTAATTTAAACTTCCGGAAATCTGCGCACAAAATGTTCTCACTTCCTTCATTGTGTAACAATATAGTTTAAAACCCTACAATTGTTTGGTCTGCTGGCTGTTTCACATAACAGAGTTAGTTTTTAATTAGTATACAAATTCCGTATACAGGCTCAGCTCCAGTATTGCGGTTAGCTCGTTAATTACCTACAGATGTTGCTTTTTGACTGAGAAAATTCTAAATGACTTTTCACCTCACAAGCATACCGCCTTAAATCGCACGCACATACACAAAAAAAAAAAAAAAACTACCTCATTCGTCGGAAATGATTATCGCTGGAATAAAATAAGAAAGCAGCGAATATTGAGTTCTGCTAGCTATGAACACCGAAAAGTGTCCGCCAGGTATTAATTGTCTAGATGATGCATGATTGCATTATTGAATAAGCACTTTCTCACGACCTCGTCTATACCGGATTCCTGAAAAGACTAACCTTGTCTTATTCTCTCAAGGACTATAATACGTGAAAGACTAAAATTTAAAAAACCGGTCAGCTTTCTGCTGGTTGCTTGTATACAAGCTATTTACTATGACAAACAAATTTAAAGCAAACGTACAGACTCAAGTCAATAAAAGATAATTGCGGGTAATCATAATTGCGGTCCCGTGTTGCTCTGTCTCTGCAGGTCGCTCCTACAAACTACCGATATTTTTATCCGCTGCAGAATAAGCATTTCCTAACCGCGTTAAGGCATGCGGACAGTTTGGACTAATCCTAAGGAACGCAAGAGAGGGGTTTATTGCCCGGATTATGAATAGCGCATATACAAGCATGAAAATGTATAAAAAAATAACAAGAAAACCTCGAACTTAGTGCTGCGTTTTCCTTGCTGTGTCAGCACGTGCGTGCAATGTAAACTCAAAACCACCCAAAGAGGAGTAAATGGCCTGGGACCTAGCGCACTCCCAAAAAGGTGTTTTTTTTTTTTTTTACTTATCAGAAGGAGTATCTGCTTTACTCTCGTCTATGGAGAGGTATTTAAGGTGTTAAAAGGAGTAACGTTTTTCTTCTCTCAGGACAGGTTTTTTTTTTTTATATCATGGCAGCTAATAGCAATGTTAAATACTCCTTTGAGGAGTATTTTTGCTCCTTCCTTTGAAGTAGTTTGAACAGGTAATTTTAGGAGTAATTTTGCTGCCGTAATGGGGCATTCAGGACGCCAAAGGAGTATTGTTCAGCTCATTAGGAAGCTCACTTTAAATGCAGCACTTCCACACAAGTCAAATTTTAGAGCTTTGAGTCCTAAAGTGAATACATCAACGTAATTACAAACACTGTCTTGAATTAATGTTTTTATCGCTGCAGAACATTTCAGTCAAGTATTTGACTTTGGGACTTTGCAGAGAACCAAAGGTGGTATGACTTGACCTGCGCTCTTTTTGGGTACCAGTCTGAAATTTATGGCACACACACACACACAAAAAAAAAAAAGACATGGCACACTTTAATCGTGGAGGACACCTTTTGAGTCACTACTTGTCGACATTCAGGCATATCTTGTTATTGCTGCTAACAAGAGATGCCGACAAAGAGGCTCATTTTTAAAGAAAGAAAGAAAGAAAGAAAGAAAGAAAGAAAGAAAGAAAGAAAGAAAGAAAGAAAGAAGAAAAGAAAGAAAGAAAGAAAGAGAGAGAGAAAGAAAGAAAGAAAGAAAAAAAGAAAGAAAGAAAGAAAGAAAGAAAGAAAGAAAGAAAGAAAGAAAGAAAGAAAGAAAGAAAGAAAGAAAGAAAGAAAGAAAGAAAGAAAGAAAGAAAGAAAGAAAGAAAGAAAACACTAAAGGAGTTGCACACATATAAACTTGCATAATATTAGACGGTTGTAGTTCAGTTTCAGTAAAGTGGAAATAAACAGACTCATGATATAGTTCTATTTTATTTTATTTATTTATTTCCTCAAAGGTCTCGGTTGAGACATTACATGAGGGAGTGGACGGTATCTGGCAAACAATGGTAAAAAATGATAAGATGTTAAGTTATACTGAAATCGGCCATTTTTTAATTTTTTTACGATGAGCGATTAGCGCCAGTGCCACTTACCTGTAATAATAACTAATCTACTAACATCTTACGCGTTCCTAGTCGACTGAGAGCTTGTGAACACGTTTTTCGGGAAAGTAAAGCTGCAAAGTCTTTTTCATGGCCATTGATGCGATGCGGCGAATTGAAATAGCGTCACTTGCTGGCCTTTTACTTTTTAAGAAGGAAATGAAAAAAAAAAAAATGTTATAGACGCATGTTAATTCCGCATTGCTTTTGGCTGTTTTACTACAGAAAGGAGCAGTGTGACTGTTTTTGCGCTGTAGTTTATTCCAACTAATGAGTTCCTCAGGCGTACGTCTACATTTTTAACTGCAATTATACAATGCGAACTGAATTGACCAGCGTGTTGACCACATGCAGTAGAAGATGGGATAACCCGTAGCGGCACATTATTAGGGCATTGTTGTTCCGAGTATGCGTCGCGGGGTTAAACGTATGAGCTTGAAGGTTCGTTGTACATTGCAATCCATTTCGTGTCATCATATATAAAAAGACTAGCGCAAATAACATGGACACAGACATAGGAGAAGACAGGACGAGCGCTAATTGTTGATCGTTGGTTTTGACTAGAGTGCGCATGTGCCACCAAGTGCTTTTATGTTCCCCTTTATTGCAAGTAAATCCTCAGTTGATGTTTAGTGCTCGTCGTGTCTTCTCCTATGTCCGTGTCTATGTTATTTGCGCTAGTCTGTTTATTTATGATGACACACCAACTAGCCCAGCTTTCTGCTTTGACTGCATTTCGTGTCCACATCATATCCATTCCACGCTTCCATTCCGCACTTGCCCAATAGCATTCGGGGCCGCGGAGTCTGTCGACTAGGGATCGTATCTTTTTCTTTGTTGCCTTCTCGGTATTGGCAGTTTAAACGGCAGCACGAAAGACCTCGCAAAGGGGAAACGAAGAAACGAAGCGAAATTCGCTAATTTTTGCACTTTTCCTATGCAAGAAGCGTATACAACGCTCAAAGCTGACACATTTTTGAACATGCAGGATGCCCAACCAACCAAAGAGCTATAGGGGGCAGCTTTTCCACCCCATGTCCGATGTCGAAAATACACGCTGCGTTTCGACAACACCTAACAGGAAGGAACGCTTTCATAGCCTGAGATTCAAGTCACCCATAGGCGGGTAACCCATATGTTTCCTCGGTGCCGATGGCCCCACGTTCGTTGGCTGCTACTTTATATACAGGGGCCGAGATAACCAGTGCAACCAGCAATTTCACTGACTGACAAGTAATGAAAATCCTCATTATGCTGGCTATGCCACTGACACATATGCAATTATGTCAGTTCTTATTCACTGTGCAGTATGTCCGGTTGTAAGACTGTTCTCCTGGGAAGCAAACTTCCTCACTGTTATTTATGCCCTTATGACACGTATAACGCTGTCCAGGCTATGATCGCGGTAAAATTTCTGGAACCTATATCGGGCCTCGTGTATTTTGATAAAGTTGTGAACATCAATAAGGAAAGTATTAACTATATTGATGAGTGGTTTCCTCTGTGTTTTTTTAAGACCCAGAGATACAACCGAAACGTGTCATGTTTATTATTTGTATTCGTAACATGATAAATGCCGACGTCCTAAAGAAGGGAAGCAGTGGTTGGGGCGCTCGATTTCTGTATCCAGAAATACGGCACGGCATCTAAAGCCCGACAGCGGCGGCCGCGTTTCGATGGAAGCGAAAACTTAAGGCGGCTGCAGGTGGGATGGCAGGGCACATTGAATAACCGCAGGTGGTAGAGATTTCCGGAGGACCATGGAGTCCCTCATAGCAAGAATTGCCTGTGGTCTTAAACCCTATAAACTAAACCTTAAAAAAAAAAAACACTTATAAAAAAGAAGTTAATTGCTCCTCCCATCTCTCCTGAAAGATAATCCCAATAAAGTTTCGACTGAAAGATAACCCCAAAACATTTTGGACTGCAGTAAGCGGTAAAACAACCGAATACATTATGTTTTTCAGATGATAACAACGCACTGAATATAGAGTGACTGCTGAAAAATAGTATGGAGACGCGGCTAACCTGGGTGGCCCATTTTGCGCAGGTTTTTGCTGAATGCAATGAGCCGGTTACATTTCAAGAATTCCGCTTCGGTAACCCATCGCCCATTTACAAGCTTCATCCACAAGTAAAAGTTGCATCGCTTGATGACAGTGATAGCTTGCGGACTGGAAGAAATGCCTCGAACTTCAGACATTTTTCTGTTCTGCAAAGGCATCGGAGCAACATCGTCATCACCCGAGCCGACCGGCCCCGCGCCCATCAAGCTCTTTTCATCAGTGAGCAAGGGGCCAGCCAAAGTATGCAGACGCGGCTAACCTGGGTCGCCCTTTTTTGCGCAGGTTAGTAGAAAATCTAGTTGTCACGAGTTTAAAAGCGATTCCTTGTGTCTGGTTGTATAGTCCCTTTCCCAGGGTTGTTGTGTGAATGTGTCGCGAGTTGTTTTGACTCTGTGCTATATTGTTCTTTAATAAAAGTGGTAATATAGAAATGAACCCTGGTCCTGGTTTCTGAACAACTGGCAGCTATACTTGATAACCAACAGGAAGCCGCAAATTAGCTTACGTCTATACGGGAAAGATTGGAATGTCATGTTACTGAAACTAACAGGAGGCTGGCTTCAATTCAGCAGAAATTGCTGTCATTTTCAGAGACCGTACAAAGGGTAGAAGAGTGTGAGCGTCTTGTTTCGAAGTTCAGTGAAGAAACTAACTTTGTCATTAAAAAAAAAAAAGATGACCTTGCGAATAGAAATCGACGCAATAACTTGATTGTTTATGGATGATCGCTGAATCCGCAACCGAAACAGTGGTATCGATCAGGGATGTTGTCTTGACAGAAATATTTGAAAAGACATTGGGAATAAAAGTAAACAGCCTTGACCGCATACACCGATTGGGAAGAAAGGGACCAAACATAACGCGGCCAGTAATAATGCGCTTTTTTTAAATTTCGACGAGAAAATGCAACTTCCGAGAAATGCAGAGAAATTGAAGGATACTGATTATTCGATGTCGGAGGAGTATTTGCCCAGAATTCAAAAAATAAGGAAGCAGCTATGGTCGACCGTTAAAGACAGCCTCTTGCTTGATGATAAAGTGCATCTGAAGTACGATAAGCTGGTTCTCAACAAGGTGACGTACGTGTGGGATGAGCACAAGAACGAAAGACGAATACTTATGGGTCCGGCACAGATTCAGACACCAGCACAAGATAATGAAAACCAGGCTGCACCTCAGAATAATAGAATGAGAACCCGGCGGATGGCAGCAAGCGGGACATCCATGCAGTTGACAAGAAAATAACACTTTTCTACGGTTACTTTCTTTAAATGTGCGAAGTATCGTGAATAAAACTGCCGAATTTGAAGGGCTGCTTTATGGCCTCGACCCACACGTCACGCTGCTGACGGAGACCATGGTTGCACGCAGGAGTACCGGATAAAGAAATAATCCCCGCATCGTACAAAATATTCAGATGTGATAGACAATCTCGAGGGGGTGGAGTTGCTCTGTAGTTAAGGAAAACATTACTGTGATAATTTTGCCAACCATTCCTAATCACGAAAGCGTCTTTTGTAAAATTGATTTTTGCGGTAATTTAATTGCCCTCGGAGTTGTATACCGCCCTCCTACAGCACATCTCGCATTTCTTGATCAACTCTACGATTATGTACAGCGTTTCCGGGGTGAGTGCGTGAAGTTTGTCTTAGCCGGGGACTTTAATTTATCGATTGGTCAACCATGAATACGATAGGCATGAACGCTAGGCACTCGGAGATTCTTTTAAATATTGCATTTTCATGTGATCTTTAGCTCAGATTGTTACTGACCATACCAGAGCCACTGCAACTGCTTGATATATCCTTGATTTGTTGTTTATAAGTTCCGCCATCAAATGTGACACGGTTACTTTCTTTAAATGTGCGAAGTATCGTGAATAAAACTGCCGAATTTGAAGGGCTGCTTTATGGGCTCTCTGATCACAACTTAGTATTGGCACATTTTCCTTTGAGAGGTGTTCTGGCAAAAACAAGTCTGTGATTGTTGTGAAGGCTTTCAACAGGGCACATGACGAGAAATGAATTTGGACGGTTTTAATGCTGACGAAAATGTGAATGTTTTGTGGTGTAAATTCAAACAAATTTTTATTCATTGTATTGCCATGTTTGTTCCTGATAGGGTTAAGAAAAAGAAACAGAACCCATGGATTACGAGACAGATAATCCACATGAAAAGAAAGCTTAAGAGAATGAGACGCTCAGGCAGGCCTCGAGACCCTGCTATCAACACTCTAAGCGCAGAGCTGAAAACTGAGGTGCCAGTACGTCCAAGTTGACAAGTATACTGCTCGGAGACACTGTAGGTAACATCAGGGGTACCGCAAGGATCGGTTCTAACTTCTGGGACCAATTTTATTTCTTACTTATGTTAATGATATCGTGAAAGTCATACACGGTGATGTTAAGATAAAGCTTTTCGCAGACGACTGCGTTCTTTATCTCAGTTAAATGTGTAGCTGACCAAATTAAACTTAACAAAGCCCTCGCTGATGTTTCATGCTGGTGCACAAATTGGAACATGTTTTTAAATGCTGACACGTGCTTAGTCCTCCGTATATCTAGGAAAAAAAAAAACGTTTTAAAACATTATTATTCTGTGGATGGCATCGCACTTAAGGAATCGCTTGCTGTTAAATACCTCGGAGTTACTATTACGCACAATCTGAATTGGGATATTTATATTAATGAACACCAAACCCTTTAAATCTCTCTGGTTTATTCGACGCAAGCTTTCAAAAGCACCCATACACGTGAAGCTAGCAGCATATAAAGCGTTAGTCCGGCCATGTCTGGAGTATTTCTCGTGTCTATGTGACCCTTATACGGCGAAAAATAGTCACAAAGTAGAAAGAGTTCGAAGAACATCGTCCCCAGATTCATTCGCAACAAATATAAACGCACTGATAGCGTGACAGAAATGCTTGATTATGTTGGTTTCGATACACTTCGGGCGAGGCGTTCTGAATTCAGGTTAAAATACTTGTATTTAATATATAAGAACATAATACAAATCAACAATCACAATTTTATTGCCCCCTCACAGTCTGCGCACAAGCTCGCGTTTTGATAACGGGAAAACGATTGAGGAATATACGCCCCTGGACAATACTTTCAAGTATCCATTTTTTCCTGGAACCATACACGCTTGGAATAAATTACCTAGGAATATTGTGGACAGTCCCAGTGCCGAACAGTTCGTCACAAATTTGAAAATGCTTGGGTGAAGTTGTAGTTGCATTCGTGCATCGTTTTTTTTTTCTTTGTTTTTTGTTGGATATGTTTCATGCTTTGACTTTCTGTAATTGATTGTGATTGCGTTTGTTGATGTATTCTTGTGATGTAGTTTTTATTTGTGTCCGCCCCTGCTTGCATTCAACGACTCTGCAGTATTTCTAAATAACTGATCAATGAACTTTGAAGGAATTTTTTGCCTCACCCTTTACGTCAGCTTCGCCGCATTTTTACCTGATATTTGAACACTTGAATTTTTACCTATGAAACAAATAACCATTGATTACGTTTCATATTCGTCGCTTGTGGACGGAATAACAACACATTTCTTGAAAACTACAGCTGCATGCTCAGCAGGTATTCCCGCTGAAACCACTATACACAGTCACTCCAAAGATGCTTCATTTGGAATTCGGATTCTTTACGTAATTCTAGTAACACTTTTTCAGGCCTTAACCAGAGATCTATTTCTTTAACCAGCGTATACCCTGCAAACTTCCTAACTCATATAATATTACTCTCACCTTGTTAATTTCCTCGAATATAATAGCCTTTTCAATTCTTATCTACATATGTCTTCCAAAGATCACACAAAACGTAAGCCCTCTCTTTCACTGGCGATTCGTTTTGAGCTTTGGATGCTAACTTGCGTTGCTATTGACTGTATTATTTTGTGTTTTGCTAATGCGTTTGACACTGCTTCTCATGACTTAATTAGATTGGGTGGTGTTAATATTGGTGGTCAGGTATCAGGCTGTAATAAGTTATTTTTCCAGCCGAAGACTCAGTTAATGATAATTACTCGGCTTTTATTTCCATAACTTCCGAAGCACCCCGAGGTTCCTTGTTAGCTCCTCTCTTGTTAGTAAATTATATTATTTATCTCCCCAATGATGTTTTTCCGGATATAAAAGTTTTGCAGATGATTGTGGGCTACATCGTTTGATTGCTAATTCATGTCACGAAGCATGTTTGCAGTCTCACTTAGAAACAATTCCATGCACGGTGCTGCGCGAACGAGTTGTGGCGTTACGCTACACGCAATGTATTTGTAACCAAACTCAAGATTACATCATTGGTTATCTTCTTAATGACTCCGTTATCGCCTGCTTCATATAATCACATATCACAAACTGGTTTTGTGTTTAGCGCCGCGGAGGAATAAATGCCACGATATACTATACTTAGCAAGTATGGTTTTTAAAGTTGTATCCATCAAATAACTTTAACACATTACAGTTTGTCCGAAGTTACGCCGCCCCATTTATGTCTTCAGATAACTAAATAATAGCAAGCCTATATATCCGCCATACAATAAATCCCGAGTATTGCAGTTCGTTCTCTGCGAAGTAAATATTTTTGTCTATGCATGCTTTCCTAGCGGATTAGATCGGTTACATGCTTCCTCCATCTTATATATATTTTCACGCACTGATGACGATGACGGATTCAAGGAATCCGGAACTGCCGAACTAACTTTTTCCTGTATTCATTTATTCTTTGAACTGCAGATGACTAAATACCTGCCTTCGCCAGTGCCAACGGCATCACCGACATCTAAAGTTTCAAGACAAGATACCACTGATTGTTATGCCCCCGCTCTTTGTAATGCTCTCTGCCCTGGAAGAATATTGAAACTAAACAAATAAGCAAACAGCTAGCTTTGGCATGTTGTGTGTGTGTGCGTGCGTGTGTGTGTGTGTGCGTGCGTGTGTGTTTGTGTTTGTGTGCATGCGTGCGTGTGCGTGTGTTTGTGTGCCTGTCTGTCTGCACTGCCCACCATCCTTATGCATGCTCTCATGTTTTCCATTCTATATTTTCTTTTTCACATCTCAATAAACAGATGGTATAACTCTTGCCAATCGTCACATGCTTGCGTATTTTCTTTGTCCTTGTCTAAATATTTGCGCTAACTGCTACTGCTATCCAATACTACAGCTAGCCCAACAGCATGCCTTTCTAAAAGGTTTCAGTGTCAGCATACTCCTGAAAATTGCAATAAAGTCCGAACTCAGAAAGATACCAGTTGCAGAAAAGCACAAAATTTCCACCTCAAGTGCGTTCCCTAGACGAATTGATGGATTTAAATTTAGAACAGTTGCGTATAAATTTCCATGGAAAATAAGTATCGAACTGATGTTTTACTAAAAACATCGTGTACTATATACTCGAAAAAGGGATTGCAAAACGTGGTCGAGCACCCAATGAGATGCAAACAGAGGACGCTTGTAAAAATTAATACGCGTAAATCTCCAACAAAATGCCTCGGAATAATTTCGATCCCCTGGGGATATTTAACGTGCGCTGACATCGCTCAGCACACGGACGCCTCTTCGTTTCGCCTCCATCGAAACGCAGCCGCCGCGGTCGGAATGGAACCTGCAGTGGGTACTTCGGCACAGTAGGGCTGGCTGCTCCTGGCCCTACGGGTTGGGACAGGTAGGTCTCCGCTGCTTGCGGCGGGCCTGCCATCGAATTTTTATTTGTTTTTGGCCGCCATTGCACCCGCCACCGCTTAGGTGGTGGACAACGGCTGTTGCGGGGTACGCCTTTCTCTCCTTCTTCTTTTTCTTTCTTCTTTATTTTCTCTTCAAACGAAGAGGCGTCGTGTGCTGTGCGATGTCAGCACACGTTAAAGATCCCCAGATGGTCGAAATTACACCATAGCCCTCCACTACGGCTTCTCTTTCTCTCTTTCCACTTTCATTCCCACCTTTCTCCCTTGCCTTACGACGCGGTCGAGGTGTCCACAGAAAAGAAGTGATACAGTTACCGCGCCTTTCCCTTCCTATAAACGAATCAACGAATCAATCAGGCAGCGAAGGAGGCGAAACGAAGAGGCGTCCGTGTGCTGTGCGATATCAGCGCACGTTAAAGATCCCCAGATGGTGAAATAACTCCGTAGCCCTCCACTACGGCTCCTATTTCTCTCTTTCCACTTTCACTCCCACCGTCCACAGAAAACCAGTGAGACAGTTACCGCGCCTTTCCATTTTTATAGCAATCACTCAGGCAGCGGAGGTGGCTCAGCTACAAAGCCAGTAGCAGTCCCGTGCATTTTCTTTTCCTTCTTCCTACTGCCACAACAACTCCGGCACAGTAGTCGGGCGTCTTACCACTGCACAACCACGGCGGTGCTGGAATATATGAACGAAGCTATAAATGGGAAAAGCAGTGTTCAAAATGCACGGAATGTAAAGCCAATGATTGATCTATCAATTAACTGAAGTAAATAAAAAATGAAAATGAGAAAACAGGGGCTCAAGTGTCAAATTGCTCAGAATGAAAGACATTACAACGCTTGATGAGGCTAATTAGAAAAAATTTCGAGAGCATAATTGATCAATTAGGTAATTGAAACAATTGACAAAAATGAAAATTACTAAATGGTGTTTTAAATGTGCCAAAAACCTCAGAGTGAAAAACGGATGCTTGGAGTTGCTCATTAAATAGCATAAAATGTGTAATTGATCAATTAATTCAACTAATTAGAAAATGAAAACTTGGAAAAGGGGGATTCAGTCATAACTCGTGACTCGCAGTCATAATGCGAGGTAGCATGACTGAGGTTTTTGCATAGGAACATATACTACAGGTGTGCAGTCTGAAAAGCCATTACCTGTAATCATGACTGGTAGTCATAATCATAATTCATGACTCATAGTAACATGCAATATAGCATATGACACAGCACTCAAGAAAGTAGCATACTGTATAACGAGTGGAGTCTAAATAATTGTGCAATCACAACTTACTCATAAGCATGGCAAATGACTCGCATTAAGGCGAAAGCCTTTAAAATGGGTCATACTATAGTGCATAGTCATACTGTCGTCGACAAAAGCTGTCCGCGCAAGCGGCGCGCCTGATTGGTCGACAGAGAAGTGACGTCACCAGCCGCAAATCCGAAGCTACAAACCAGTCTCACCTTGTCGTGTTCGTGCTATCTGCAATCCCACACTTGAACCCGCGCCAAGGAACGCCACGCGACAGGAACTTATGGTGTACTCTCCAAGCGCTCACTTATCAGAGAAATTGTGATAGATACAGCGCCTTTAGTTTTCTGTAAACCAATTATAATTACATGAAGCACTGCAACGAACGCCGATAAAAGAAGTCTCGTCTTTTCTTGCGTTCCTGCCATCTGCAATCCCACACTTGAAAGCGCGCAAAGGTACGACGCTACAGGAGCGATGGTGTACCGTCCAAACGCACACTCGAGTGTGACAGATACTGTGCCTTCCCTTTCTCGTAAACCAATTATACGTATATGTAGCACTGTAACGAACGTCGATAAACGGCAATGAGAGGCTATGATAAGAGAGGGAGGGTATGCTTTCGTCATCTCCTCTCAAGAGACATCTGAGACCCTCTATTTTCTGTTAACGACGATTAGCTGACTGGCAGTTATAAACAAAGGCTGACAATGAGTGTACTGCAATCGTACTCGATATTTATCCCATGATATGACTGATGCAGCCTAGTTTCAATGATGTTCACAATTAATTAATTAACGGCTATTAAGTGACCACCAACTTGCGGACTGGAATCGTACTGGACATAAGCCATCCTGTGATATGATTTACCATTGGTGCCTGAAGTTCAATAGTTGGTCATAACTAATTAACGGCTATTAATTAGCACTAGTGACTAGGGTATTGCGATCACACTGGATATATGCTGTACCATGATATACGACTTAAATTTGTAGCCTAAAGTTAAAATTTTAATTTTAAATCACTAATTAACTTATATTAGTTATGACCGGTAATTAGTACAGTGGTATTGTCTTCAACATAAGCTGCCTCGTGATATATGGCTTGACATTGTCTAAAGTTCACTAATTAACAATTGTTAACAATATGTGACAATTAGTTTACTGCAATCGTACCCGATATAAGGTATCCTTTGATATATGACTTTACATTGTAGATTAAAGTTTAATTCTTCATCACAATTAACCAACTAATGGTTATTAACTAAAGCCGCAATTAGTGCAGTGCAATCATACTCGGTATAAGCTATCCAATGATATGTGACTGACGCTATAGCCTGAAGTTCAATTTTTAATCACAGTTAAATAACGGCAAAAATTAAAGAGAACTGCAGAATCTGCATTGGAGTAGTGAGAAAGCACGGATGCTGTTGTTGGTCGCTTCTAGTTGCTTAATTCATTTCTTGTTTGAGTGCGTTATACACCGACATGAACTTCGGGGCAGGGGCTCAGCCAGGGGGAGGGTCTCCTTGCCGGCTCTTCTGCGCCGTGGCCGCAGAGAAGGTCTTGGAGTAGGCCTCCTCCGCCAGGCGTAGGACGATCTTTTGTTCATCTGCATTTGGGCTGCGGATGTAGGACTCCCAGATAATTTAATCAAGGGGATCAGTTTCTTTAGCTCCCGGAGAATCGGTGCATTGCCAGATCAGATGATTTTGACTCAGAGGTGCGCTGCAGAGATTGCAAGCCTCTGGGTCCCCTGTCAACTCATTATGCAGAGTAACATAAGGAAAGAAACGACTGACCTAAAGCTTTCGCCAGGCTCTGCATTCTGAGAGTATTAGGGACCTATCTGGTGGTGGATAGATCCGTCTGTTTAGTCTGGGAATCTCAGAGAGCTCCTTGTAGGTGATAAGGGGGTCTTTGTCTCCGGGTAGCGGGGTCTCTATGGCCGCTCGGGTGTATACATCTCGATCGAGGCGATGGGCAGCCTCATTGCCTGGTAGAACCTCGTGAGCTGAAACCCAGATGACTGAAACCTCCCGGTTTAGCGGGTGCTTTCTCAGCAGACTGGCCGCTTGCTTGAAGATTAGGCTTTTGCCGAAGTTCCTAACAGCCGCCTTATTATCTGAAAGGATAGTTCTGGCGTTAGTGCCTGTGCATGCTAGCGCTATTACAGCCTCTACAGCTATTAAAGCGTTACGCGTATTAATGGATTCAATTTTTTCTGGGAGGGGATCCCATCTACCACTGCTATGACCGCGGCCCCTTCTAGCCCGCAGACAGCATCGCAATAGGCTGATTCCTCAGGAGGGCCGCTTATTAGTTTGCTTTGAATAAATTTTGCTCTATGCTGTCTTTGTTCCTTGTCATGAATAGGGTGCATATTCTTAGGGATCGGTGCAATTTTGAATAGTTTCCGCGTCTCAAGCTCGAGGACTTCAGCGACCGTCTCCTCTTGGGAAGCTGCTCTTTCTAGCTTACACCTGCAAGATCAGCAACGGCTGATCGAGCGGGCGCGCGGCATAGCAGCGGCTGCCGGCATCCTGTACTGAGGAGGCCGCCTGAAGAGGACACGACCACCTAATCACCAGTGCCTAGTTATTGGGTTTAAATAAATGTTTTCTCCTCCTCCTTCTCTGTCGCCGAATTGGGGGGGATACTTATAAAGCCCTTTTGAATGACATTCTGATCATTTTCTCTAACTTCTCTACGTCACCAAGATTGAAATAAGAAAGGGGTGGCATAAACTATCCTGCTGATTACAAAGGCACGAAGCAAGATTCGCCTGAATATCCCCGTTACCTGGTCGACATACGTCTGAAGCTTTTTCAGGATGGTGGTGTTTTTCCAATTCTGCTGTAGGAAATACCCCAGGATCCTAATGGTGCTGATTCTCGGTACCTTGCTCCC
This sequence comes from Amblyomma maculatum, assembly GCF_055883805.1. Classification (NCBI taxonomy): domain Eukaryota; kingdom Metazoa; phylum Arthropoda; class Arachnida; order Ixodida; family Ixodidae; genus Amblyomma; species Amblyomma maculatum. The sequence continues at coordinate 148,833,805 of NC_139345.1, read as the reverse complement.
TCCCACGTATACCTCCACTGGTTTGTGTAAGTGTGGTAGGTGGGGATTCTCTGGTTAGCTGTGCTTACAGGTGCACATTGAGAAAAGTTAAGATTTGTGAGGAGAGCAAGATAGTCCTCTATCTAGGGCGTAGCTTTTAACTATATGCGCCGCTTCCTGCAGCCTATGAGATATATCGGCGCTGGAGCCTCCATAGGTCCAGATTGTTATATCTTTTATATGTATTTTATGTTATCTTTTATATCCCCTTTATCTTATTAAGATGGGATGAGAGATCTTATTGCAAAATTGAAGAGTACCGGGGAGAGGACAGATCCCTGGGGCGCTCCTCTGCCCCGGTACTGAAGGGCTCGGACCTAATTCCCACGAAGCTAACTTCACTTTTCCTGCAGGTGAGGAAATCTTTGACATAGTTGAAGCATTTGCTTCCCACTCCAGCCGAGTTGAAGCCTTCGAGAACCGCTCTGTGCTCAACATTATCAAATGCCTTAGTGAGATCAAGTCCCAAGATGGCTTTATATGATGCATCGTCCACGGGAGCGTCTATGATATCGTGCTTTAATCTGAGCATGACATCCTGTGCGCTTAATCCCGGCCTGTACCCTATCATCTCCTCTGGCCAGAGTTCCTTGGTTTCCATATACCTAGGGATTCTGATTTGGACCCCTTTTTCCATGAGCTTTCCCAGACAAGAGGGGAGAGATATGGACCTCATGTTGGATTGTTCAAGTTTCTTGCGCGGTTTAGGAATAAGGACCAATATGGAGATTCTCCACTCCTCTGGGATTTCGGCCCCTTCCCAAATTTTATTAATTACTTCACAAATGAAGTGTAAAGAGTCTTCGTCCAGATTTTTAAGCATAGTGTTCGTGATATTGTCTGGTCCTGGAGCGGATCTCTTTTTGAGATCCTGCAGGACTGCCCTAATTTTTGTCAATTCAATTGGAGAATCTATAGCCTTATTCTCGAGCCTGGTATAGCAAGGAAGAGGGAGGCCGGGATCCTGACATGTATATGTTGTTCTGATTGCATCTAGCAGCTCCACGTTTCCCCCTTAGAACTTATGCTTGATCCTAATCTGGCCTAGTCTGGACCGTCTCTTAGTGTTATTGGGATCGATGAGGCAGCGGAGGATAGCCCAGGTCTTGGGAAGTCTCATTTTGAAGTACATCTCATCACACACCTCGGCCCAGTTCCTTTCGGAAAGGTTGGCTGCATATCGCTCAATTTCCTTATTGAGGTTGGCAACCCGTCTTCTGAAATTTCTGTTCCATTTTTTTTTCGTTTTCCACCTACCTCCAATTCTCTCTTGGATTTAAGGAGATGTAGGAGGTGTTTGTCTAATTTTGGGACTTAGAGATTCGTCGCCTGTTCTTCCGTGGCCTCCTTTATATGCCGATCAAATTCTTGTTGCCACTCAGTCAGAGAAGACCAGGATTTATTACCTGCAGCCCCTCTGATTGACCTAAATTTATCCCAATCTATTATTTTGGCTCGTAACACGGTATCCTGATGATTGAATCTGACACGAATTTCTATGTCCATATGATCGCTGCCGTAGCTTTTTCCCGTGTTGCACCATTCAACTGGGCCGCACCTGTGAGTTAGTGTCCATTTTAGTCTTTGATACTTTCAAATTGCGCGCTAATCCCTTCCTATGCCCTTTTTTCTGCTCTACTTCTGGTTTCTTTTTTCTTTCTTTTTTTCCGCTTTCACTCCCAACTTCCTCCCTGCCCTTATGCACGGTTCAGGTGTCCACAGAACAAGTGTAGACTGGGCCTTCCCTTTCCTGTGAACCAGTTATTTTAGTTAATTACCTAATTAACTTATTTGCCTAATTATGCTTCAGCAATAACATTACGTCACCCTCCTTCGATTGACACCACTCATTAACCTCTACCACTTCTCAGTTACAACTGCTGCGGTTGTTGTTGTGGCTGTAGGAAAAAAAGAGAAAATGCACGAGCCTGCTACTGAAAATGTAGAAGAAAAAGAAGGAGAGAAAGAAGCGCGCCGCAACAACAGCTGTCGTCCACCACCGAAGCTGTGGCGGGTGCAATGACGGCCTACAGCAGATAAAATTCGGTGGCAGGCTAGCCCCCGCCGCAAGCGGTGGTGACCTACCTGTCAGACCCATCAGGGCCAGGATCAGCCACCCTTCACCACCTCCCCCAACTGCTGCGGACACGATTTAGAGGACATGGCCTGCGGACACGGCCTGCGGACACGGTCTGCGGACAGAAATCTGTGAACATAGCGAAGTAATGCTTTCGCATCAATAATTAGGACTTGAGAATAGTCAAGCGCAAATGCACTCGACAAGCTATCCGATCTAAGCTAAATTATCGATCCTGCAATCCAATCGTGTTGAACAGGAGGACGCTCTTGAAAGCTGCTTTGTCGATATTCCTCAAGCAGGCAAAGCATACGCTGAGGACCAAGATCATCATCATCATCATCATCATCATCATCATCATCATCATCATCATCATCATCATCATCATCATCATCAGCCTGACTATACCCACTGCAGGGTGAAGGCCTCTCCCATATTCCTCCACTTAACCCGGTTCTGTGCTAGCTGCATCCACTTGATCCCCGCGAACCAAGATGGGGCCCGTCAAGTTTGCCAGCCGTCACAGCCGCCGTTAGGCAACTTAGGACCCAGCTGTCACCACTCTAAAAGACAGACAGACATGTAGTCTCTGTACACAATAGGGGTCCAAAGTGCCCTCTAGAATTTTGTAGGGTTACCTATAGCTACACTGGGCGAGATTGAGCATTCTTGCGTGGCTCATGAATAGCCGTGCTGCGCAAGCGCGAGAAGCAGTGACGTCACACGGCACGCCGCTGGCGCGCCGGAGCTGCGCGCTCCGCCACCGCCGTGCGAGCGCTTCGCCGGCCTAGCCGCGGCATACGCACTGGCGCCGGCGCGTGCCCAGCTGTGCGCCTTCGTTGCGTGGTAGCAAATTTTAATGCCATAGTCCTTAAATTAACTTGCGCTTCTGAGAAAACAATTATGTGCACCAGGAGGTAGGAAATATTACAGGCTAATGCGGATGATACCTGCACGGATCAGCTGAAAAGCCTAAATGAAAATTGCAAACTAAGCCGGTGTGATTGCGTGGCTTTTGAACGTCAAATTGAGGCATAGTGTACAACTGGACATTGTCGCTTTTACCAATAATTTACCTTTTCGCCCTGCACTTTTGATGTGACTTTTTCAACACTTTTGAGTAATTACCGCGATCCACACTTTTTGAAGCGTTAGCTAGACTGGCCGAGGTTGAGCAGTTTCGCTTGGCTCTTGTAGAGCCGGACTGCGCATGCGCGGGGAGCAGTGACGTCACACGGCACGCAGCTGGCGCGCCGGAGCTGCGCGCCTCGCCGGTGTGCGCATTCCAGCGCCGGCGCTTGGCCAGCTGTACCCTTCCGTTGCGTAGTAGCAAAGTCTGATGCTGCGCTGGAGCCGCTTGATAGCGCCGCGCATGCGCAGAGATATCAGATGGGGTATATATACAGCGGGGCGTTTGCCAATGTGAGAAGGAGAGCGGAGAGAGAGAGAATAAACATTTGTTTCATCTATAGGTTAGATGTCTACCATTTTCCGTAGCGGTGGTCGTCCGCCCTTATTCCAGGGCCCCGCAGGATGCCGCCGCCCGTTGGGCCCGTCGGATTAGACCTTCTTGGTCTTCCCGCCGGTCGTTGGAGAGCATTCCCTCCCACTGCTCCACACTTGGGTTTGTTATGATATGCGCCACTGGAATTCCCTGACATTCCCACGTCGTGTGATATAGCGTGGGTGTCTCTAAGCACCATGGGCGGAGCGAAATTGCTGCTCAGCGGTGCAGAAGAGCGGAGAAGCTTAACTCTTCAGATCCCCAAGTAGTTGCCTGGCAACTGGCGGTTGAGCGTATACGAAGAGCGCGCATAAGAAGGCTAAACGTGCTGGGAAAGCTAAGAATAACCAGGTGAATCTTAGCTGACGCCACGTATATCCTGACATTACCGACCTAAGCCACTGCCAATTTTTATTGCGACAGCAATACTGCGCCAGGTCTCGAACCGTCGCGTAGTCCCGGCGAAGGCCATGCTTGACCTTGAACAGCCGAGGAGGAGGAGGAGCAGAAGAAGAAGGAGGCTGGTAACTTATGCTCTCGGGTCATACTCTTATACCGGTTTCCATTGAGCGAACAGGAGCAAGAGCAACGAGCAGCCAGAGCAGCGCACAAGAGCTCTGGGGACGCGCGTTCTCGTCACCCCAATGGAACATTCACGTTGCTCGGAGAGCAGCGTAGCAAGGTAGAGCGCGTGACGTCAGGCATCATGTGATCAAACTTTTCCCTCCTCGCGTTCACGCTGCCCGGAGAGCAGCGTAGCGAGGGGGAGCGCATGACGTCAGGTGATCAAACGTTTCCCGCGCTCGCGTTACCCGTATCCCGTTGCGATGTCAAAAAGGTCACGTGACTTCCTCCGTTTTCCCGGTATTCCGTCGCTGACGACGGAGCACCGAGGAGTGCTCTCGGCTGTTCTCGGGACGCCAAAATCGCGCCTCCTCTGCCAATAGAACACAACGCTACTGCTCCTGTTCGACCACTGCATGGTAGGCGCCGAAACTCGCGGGAGCACTTTTAGTGCAGCTAAATGCGCTCCTGTTCGCCCAATGGAAACCGGTATTAAAAGACGAGCTTAAGTGCCCCCATAGCACCTTACACTGTTCGGGCGTGATATGGGAATAATGTAGCAGACAAAGGAAGCTTCCGCCGTTGCTATCGCTATTCGACTACGGTTAACAAGAGTTAAACCACATATAATTTTTGTTGTTGTTGTTGTTGTTGCTAGTGACAGCAGAGCAAAGAATTTATGTGAGCCTGCGTCTGCAGCGAGTGCGGATAACAAGAGCACATGCAGGCGATATTTTGTTCTCATGTATATAAAAAAAGATAGAAATGCTTCAAAAACCCATTTTCTCCACAGAACAAATAAAAAAACGAAAATTGTGGCCCTAGCCGACGGGGCACTAACCACTGTCACTGACCCGCTGTACCCTGCTAGGAAATAGCGTCTCCCGAGACACGTGCCCGGACACTTCGCTATAGTGTCGCGTATTTGGGTTTGCTCGGTACGGTGGCTCCGCAAGGGACAAAGCTACAGAAGGGACGAAGAAAACGGTTGCCCCGCCGGGGTGGTGCAGTGGTAAGACGCCCGACTACTGTGCCGGAGTTCCCGGGTTCGAACCCGACCCCGGCGGCTGCGTTTCGATGGAGGCGAAACGAAGTGGCGTCCGTGTGCTGTGCGATGTCAGCGCACGTTAAAGATCCCCAGGTGGTCGAAATTACTCCGTAGCCCTCCACTACGGCTCCTCTCTCTCTCTCTCTCCACTTTCATTCTCACCTTCCTCCCTTCCCTTACGGCGCGGTTCGGGTGTCCACAGAGCAAGTGTGACAGTTACTGCGCCTTTCCCTTCCTGTGAACCAATTTTTAACGAAGAAAACGGGCTGTTCCGACTAGCATCTACCGCCCCCAGGAGCCGAGCACCCTAGCGATAAGCGGCGCATGCTTTTTCAGCGGGCGTCCCGTTGGACGCGGCACTAGCTTGAGAGAGCCTATAATACTATTACTACTACTACTACTACTACTACTACTAACACTACTACTACTACTAAATAATAATAATAATACACAGTAATATTTCTCTGCTAATGATGATTATTAATATTATTATTATTATCATTAGTAGTAGTAGTAGTAGTAGTATAGAGGAAGGCTCGTTTCACGAAGTTGGCACTGAATTGTCTAGTTAACGGCCGAATTAACTTGCTAAATATTATCTTCACAGTTTTAATTATTAATAATAGTAATGATTGATTCACAGCAAGGGAAAGGCGCAGTATCTGTCACACTTGCGTCTGTGGACACCTGACTACTCCACAGCCCTCCGCTACGGCTCCTCTTTCTCTCTTCCTCCCTTGTGTCTGTGGACACCTTCATCCCTTGGTGTCCACAGATACGTGTGACAGATACTGCGCCTTTTCCTTTCTGTGAACAAATAATATTATTATCATTAATAATTAAAACTGGGAAGATAATATTCAGCCATTTATATTGGCCGTTACCTACAGACAATTCAGTGCCAACTTAGTGAAACGAGTCTTCCTCTATACTACTACTACTACTACTACTACTAAATAATAATAATAATAATAATAATAATAATAATAATAATAATAATAATAATAATAATAATAATAATAATAATAATAATAATAGTAATAATAATAATAATAATAATAATAATAATAATAATAATAATAATAATAATAATAGTAGTAGTACTAGTAGGAACAGTAGTAGTAGTAGTATAGGCTTTCTCAAGCTAGTGCCGCGTCCAACATGAAGCCCATTGAAAAAGCATGCGCCGCTAATCGCTAGGCTGCTTGGCTCCTGGGTGCGGTAGATGCTAATCGGAACAGCCCGCTTTCTTCGTCTCTTCTGTCGTTCTGTCCCTTGCGGAGCCACCGTACCGAGCAAACCCAAATACGCGTCCGGGACACTAAAAATTACGAATTGTACAATACAGAAGAAACACTCGGAAACGACTACTGCATCCTAAAAATCGAATAATTGGTTCACAGGAAGGGAAAGGCGCAGTATCTGTCACACTTGTGTCTGTGGACACCTGAACCGCGCCGTAAGGAAAGGAGAAGGTGGGAGTTAAAGTGGAAAGATAGAAACAGGAGCCGTAGTGGAGAGCTACGGAGTAATTTCGACCACCTGGGGATCTTTAACGTGCGCTGACATCGCACAGCACACGGACGCCTCTTCGTTTCGCCTCCATCGAAACGCAGCCGCCGAGGTCGGGTTCGAACCCGGGAATAAGACTCAAACAAAATTCGCAAAAAGATGGGAGCAGCTTGTATCATCGATTGGACAAAGTTGACGGAAGTGACAACCTTGGCACTCGGTGCCGACGCATCTAGGTATGAGGATTGGGCCAAAGCGCTAATTCAAACCAAGAACCGTTTCACGCGCAAACTCCACACCGCCGAATACACTGTAGACGAACGGAGGCTTGGGCTAGTTGGTGATTATTCATGTTTAAGCAACAGCGCAACAGGGCACAGACGAGTGAAAGAAGGTACACAACGACGGTGCTGTGTACCTCCTTCCACTCGTCTATGTCCTTTTGCGCGGTTGCTTAAACACGCCGGAGACACCCCGGCTGCAGGCAGCCACCTCCTACACTTGTGGAAAGCCATGAGATCTCTTCTAAGATGGCAGAAACAAAAACACAACCGTAGGCTTAAAATTAGATTGCCCAGCTAGCAAAACAGGCGGAAACGTACGCGTGGTCTTGAGCAAAAACCAACTGCATGGATATCCAGATGCGATTCCATCCGAGGCACTCTCAGCACGCAAACTACGTGGAGCCTTCTAAGGTGCCTCATTGAACCTAATAAAGGCAAAGGCGAACAGAGCAGGAACTTGAGGAGGTCATTCAATGACTTCAAAGACGCGGACGAACAGCTCGCTGACAAACTAAAAGATACTTTTGTGCGACCGTAGACAAAGATGAGAAGTTTAGAACGTACACTGGAGAGAAAAATCCACAATTGGATGCAGAATTCACAGTCAAGAAAATCAAAAGTGCGATAATGAGTATGAGGCGAGGGGAGACGGCCAGATAACGGTCGGCCTTCTGGCCAACCTCAATGACCAAACTGTAGAAGGTTTTACAACCTATATTAATAATTTTGGGAACTCGGGAGTGCTACCGAATGACTGGAAAACACCCATAGTAACGTTCATCCCCCAGCCCGGCAAAAAGATAAACACGGATAATTTATGACCAACCTCTCTCACGTTCTGCGCCGATAAGCTCATGGAGGCGGCAGTATAGGCAAAGGCTGTCCGACTATTTGGAACAGCACGAGCTGCTGCCGCCCTCCATGTTTGGCTTCCGGCCACATTTATCAGCGCAGGATGTACTGCTCCAGATCAATAGAAAAGTCATTGAACTCCCATTCGGGAGTTCAGGAGAGAGGGCTATTTTGGCCCTGGACCTGAAAGGGGCCTTTGACAACGTCCCCCCCCCCCCCCCCCCCCCATGGTGAAATTCTGAAAAATTTAAGCGCCGCCAATAGACAGGATAGGTGGATAGACGGACGGACGGACGGACGGACGGACGGACGGACGGACGGACGGACGGACGGACGGACGGACGGATGGATGGATGGATGGACGGATGGATGGATGGATGGATGGATGGATGGATGGATGGATGGATGGATGGATGGATGGATGGATGGATGGATGGATGGATGGATGGATGGATGGATGGATGGATGGATGGATGGACGGACGTATGGATGGATGGATGGATGGATGGATGGATGGATTGATGGATGGATGGATGGATGGATGGATGGATGGATGGATGGATGGATGGATGGATGGATGGATGGATGGATGGATGGATGGATGGATGGATGGATGGATGGACGGACGGACGGACGGACGGACGGATGGATGGATGGATGGATGGATGGATGGATGGATGGATGGATGGATGGATGGATGGATGGATGGATGGATGGATGGATGGATGGATGGATGGATGGATGGATGGATGGTATTTGTCCATCCATCCATCCATCCATCAAAAAAAAATATTTATCCTAAAAGATATTTACCCTTATAAATATCTTTTAAAAGATTGGTTTCTCCACTTACCACACCTAAAACATCCAGAATACTCCATAGGTCTTCTCTAAATACACTGTCATTGGCACCTTTGATATCCACAAAAGCTAGCCATAAGGGTGCGTGTTTTTTTTTTCTGCTCAATACACTGTGTCAATGAGAACAGATTGTCCTGTAACCTTCTTTGATTCCGGAAACCATTCTGCAGCTCTTCTAGTAACCCCTTGCTCTCTATCCATGCCTGCAGTCTGTCCTTTATAATCTGCATCACCACCCCGTAGACCAATGATGTTACTGAAATGGGACGGTAGTTACATATGTCAACTTTGTCCCCCTTTCGCTTTTATATCATGCTCATCCTATAGTCTCCATTCCTCAGGAACTTTGCCATCCATTAACATTTTGCTCACCGCCTCTCTTAGTGTTTCCTTAGGCTTTGGGCACAACGTCTTTAATAACCTAATAGGAATACCATCTGGGCCTGCTGATGTGCTACTTGGTACGCTACTTGGTACTCTGTTCTCGGCCCTTTCCCACTCTCTTTGTCCTATTGAAACAATTGCACTAACCACTCTAACCTCCTCTACAAAGGCACCTACGACAATTCTCTGTTCTTCAAACTTTTATAACATAATTACTCGTATATGTTCTATTGCATTTTACCCTTCTATCCGGATACACTGATCTGTGACAATAGACCTCTGCTTTGGTGTCTGAAGCGCGAACCGCGGTGCTTCCGACATTGCTTGGGCATACGGCTACCGGACTGCGCTCAGGCCGGATTGAAAAGCGCGGCACCCGGCGACGCCACAACACACAGATATTTTTTTTTTTTTTTTTGTGGTTTCTGTGTCATCGCCCTTTTCCCTGTCACTGGCTCTCTGCTACAAACTACAGTAGATATGACGGTGTGCTGCTGCGTGCCTTTCTGCAACCAGCGCGGCGTCAGAGACTCGCGCGGAAACAAGGTGTGTATCCAGCGCACGCAGGGTATGAAATAGTTGCTTGCTTCTTTGCTCTCGTTCATGACATGCTCGTTTTTACATTAAAATAAATTATATAAGTATCACAATATAAGCGAAGAGTTCCTCCTGCCGTGTACCCCTTCCGCTATATAGTGAGCACAAATAAAGGAGCCACCTTCGATGTAATCGAGCACAAGCATGGTTTCCGATGCCCGCGACTGATTCGGTGCGTGTCACAAAATCAAAACATTGCTCGCGTGCGCTTGGTTTTGAGATTTACCATCATTCATTTCTCAGCCATACATAGGGAGTTCGTTCCGTACGCGCCAAAATATGAGCACGGCGATGCGACATGGCGGGCAGCGCCGTATTTCTCTCCGTTACGAACGCGCTGCAAACGACGGCGAATAGCCCCGAAGTGTAGCAGCAGCGGTGTTTTCTTTTCTTTTTTTTTTTTTTAGCGGCGCTAGAATAGGGACAGATAGAAAGAGATAAACAGATTTTCTATCTGTCCGTGTTGTAGCGCTGCTTTAAAACAATGTTCAACCAACTCGCCCAATAAGCCACTGTTTTAATTTCGTTGGGTCAGTGCCTGCGCACTGCAGGTTAGCATACACTCCAGTAACATGTTACTTTGATCTTAAGAGAACCATATATGCATGTGAACAGCCACACAGCGAGTGATATTACACAGATGGCTACCGCACCGGCATTTCCAGGAAGCCTGAAACGAAGCATGAGTGGCGTGTACATTTCCGGGCTACGGCAACATTTTTGGTGAATGCGGAACCTATACCGCGACATGGGCAAAAAGGTGCGACAGCGTCGCTCTTCGCTAGTCATTCGTAAAACAGTCGTTAGTCACTCAGGTAAAACAGCAAGTTCTGAAGGGTCTTCCTTCCTTGATGCTTGGTTACCAGGGGAGTGCACTGAAGAAGTCTCGTACGAAAAATTCATATTGGCATATTAGCCGCTTTACAATATATCAGTGCAACAATAAGCTGCAACAAACGGAAGAATAAGGTTGTATAAACAGGCATATGAAGGCTGTAGTCATAACTGCCACAAAGAGAAACAATGTCGGCAGTGACTTGGACACTCCAAAATGGTTGCTGGACATTTACTCAACTAACAGGAGAGCTATTTTGCAGGGATATGGCATAAATTTATTTCTTAGTGATTCCCATTTGTTTTGCAGTAACGGCAAGTAACTTAAAATGAATCCACCCACCTTAAGGAGTGATCTCAGAATCATGCTTCAACACGACGAAATATTATGTAGCAGGTGTGTGTTATAAGGGGTGTTGCAAGGGTCTTTTTCTGGACAACTTGTTTTCTTACACATTACTAACCTCTCTTTTAAGATAACTGTGCTAACAAAGCACTTCAGATCTGCAGAATAAATGAAACCCCTATAATAAATCTGATATCAAGATAACTGATTCTACCAAAATGGGAGGCATCTTATATGCTGCAACTATGCCGTTTTTTTTTTTTTCATCTAAACTTCATGCAATATATGACTAACCAGCCGTAGAGAGAACGCCTCAAATACTTAAATGCTGGTGAAAAAGGTAAGTGCTGATGAAAGGCTAAATCGAAATTATCACAGACGCTGCTGTGTATGTAGAAGCTAGCGCAGCAGGTCTAGCTTTTGACTGACTTAACCTTTTGATTTCTATAAAATATCTGCTGGTTGTATTGGGTGTTATTTAGCATGGTGATATGCTTGTCATCTCATTTACACAACAAAAGCTTATATTCCCTGCTGCATAAGAGATGCCTCTAAGGAGTACATACACCGAACTTGAGGTGCCATATTTTCTTACCGGTTGGTACCACACTAGTAGATCATGTAATACTAGTCAAGTCTTTCTGGCTCTTGAGGCAGCCTTGCTTTAATGCTGCAATAGATAGGAGAGAAAAAATACAAAAATTTGGTGCCGACATTTCTTCAACGATAATGATACAGGGTTGCAAAGCAATGAATAGGGTGACATAACGACAGATGAAATGATTTTAATGGCTGTGGGCCTAGCATGAGCACGTCCAGGCTACTGGTCGCTTCTTCGTTCGTTTCATAACAATATTATGAGCATAGTCTTTATTTTAGAGGCATTATATGCATTAAGGAACTTTAGCAGCCATGTATGACAAGAGCACAGAAAACAAGAACTCAAGTTTTCGTATTGCGACAGCCCAATCTTGAGCAGAAAACTTGATGGCGTCGATGATTACGAACTATCGGAAAAGAAAAGAACAAAATTGATCCAGGACAGACCAGACAAAGCCATCTGGCCAAGGACCTGATAATAGTAGTCATTGTTGCGGTCCAGTCTAAACAGACCCATGCTGGCCTTCTTGAGGCAGTGCCCATCTCCCATATTGTCGGGAGGTTTTCCCTTCAAACTGTATGGGCACTTTACCTCAAGCAGGCCATGTGAAGGAGTTTTACATGGGTCAAACACTAGTCTGTCCGGTGAAGCTCCCAACCATGGACACGAGGGGTCCATAACCAACCCGCTTCGAAAGGCCCCTGACATCATGGCCCCTAGCTTTCATCATAGCATTGTATCGCTGCATAGCCGGCTTCTCATTCGTAATGCCGTACCTGCAATAAGAACCAATAAAGTGGCAAGTCAATATTTTTGCTTTCATCTCAAGACAAACTTCCACACAGAACAAAGCTGGGTGCACTTGCCTGGTCTATAGCAAATGAAGAACCGCTCGCATTGCATTGCAGGGCACTCGTGTAATCAAATAATGATATAAAGGAAAGAACACGGGCTGTTCTGAACCTGGCTTGGTGCATATATATGGATATAATTCCACAGAAAAGAATCAAATGCTTTCAGAAGAAAGCCCTCCAATTTATGGAATCTACTGATTTGCATTACGTCATTACAATCCACTATCACGAGAATGCACTGTGCAATCAGGGGATTAACCACAAATACACATTTTCACAACTTAACTGAGCAAACAATGTTTTGGCTGTGGGAGAGCACAGGGGAGCTAAATCATCAGCTTTTTCCTATTCTGTGAGCATAGCCCACTGTGCATGTGGCCATACCCTTTTACCTCTTTTTGGAAAGGTCTATAAAAGATATTTCCTTTTTTTTTTACAGACGCCTGCATATTTTGCCGACTTTATTTAGGTGAGCTCTCCAGGCAACCTTCTGTATGTCATGTCATATGCTCCACACCTGCTGCTAATATTCATTTTTTATTTTCTGAAAGGAAACATTTGACCTCTGGTTGTTTCAGATCAGACATGGCAGTAATTGTATTACAGTAACGATATTACTGTAATTTAATTACTTCTTTCAGTAATTTGTAATGTAATGAATTACTTTTTCAGTTCAGTAATATAGTAATGTAATGAATTACTTTTTGGTAGTAATTTCGCAGCAAAAGTAATTAATGCTTTACGAAATTACTTTTAATTAAGTGCGCCACTACTCCTACAATAGACAACACCGTAGAGTTTCGCGTAAGCAGGAACGACATGCGGGAAGCCGAAGCCAGCTTAACGGATCGGCAAAAGGAGACAGAATTGAGCCGAACAGTGCGTCTGAGACCTCCTGTGTAGCAGGTTCACAGTGCGGCTATCCCATCGCCACCATTCTCCACGCAGCAGGATACAAGGCGCTAAGAGAATGCCGAAGGGCCAGATGGTGCAAGAAGGCCGGAGTTGAAAACTAGTTGGGAGCTCGGTGCAGTGGCGTTCCCTGTAGCGTCGGCTAGGGCACAGTAGCACTTGGTTACACTCGCCGCCACGGGGCGAGGGAGAATTGGGGTTGGGGGAGATAGGCGGAAGGGTCCATGGCGTGAGCCACCGTGGCTTGAGCATTACTGAGCAGTGAGCATAAGGTGTCGACGTCGATTCTTGGGACTGCGGAAGCAAATAATAACCTAGCTTCTTCGAGCCTTCAAATGGTAGAGACAGCTCCAGGCAAGCAAGACGCTGGGTTGGCCGGTCATTTCACGATCCTTCGATCATGCTTCTGCTTCTTTTTTTTTTTTTTTTTTTTTTGGCTCTTGTCTTTTTTTGGTAAGGGCAAGTGCTGTAGGAAACAGGAAAGGACTAGCTCTCTTGGATGGAATTTGGCGGGAAAACGAAATAATGTGCGTGCTTCGCGTCTGGAGAACAAGTTGCTGTTTTGTTTACTAGCTTTACATAGTTTTTGCATGGACGGAAACTAGAAGGTAATTTAAAAGTAATTGAATTACTCAGTAAAATATTTGTAATGTAATTTCATTACTTTTTGGGAGCAGTAATGAGTAATGTAATTTAATTACTTTTCTGCGATTTTTCAGTAAAGTAATTAGTAATGTAATTTAATTCCTTTTCAAAAGTAATTTTGCCATGTATGTTTCAGATATGCAATGATTAACTTTACTGCTTATAGTCACCTATCGGGCTATTGAACCCAACGTCCGACTGGCATTGTTAGTAATATATTTTAAATGAACATGCCATAAGAAGTTATTTGTTATGTGGACTCCAAGATATTTATAGCATATAACACTTTCAAGGGATACTTCGTTAATTGTGGAGCCGAAGGGTAGAGACGTGTTAGTTCTACGAGAGATTGTCATAATTTTACCTTTACTAGCATTTAGGGTCATAAGCCCACTGTTATACCAACTAGTGATTGCGTCAAGAACGGACTGCAGGAGCAAGTTATCATGATGGTTAGTTATTACACGATAGGAATGCAGTCATTGGCGTAAAGCATAATGAATGAGGAAACACATTCAGGAAGGTCATTAATACACATTAGGAATAATAAAGGAGCTAAAACGGAGCTTTGTGGAATACCAGATTTTGCAGGAGCAGTAGATAATACAAAGTTATTAGCTATTGCAAATTGAGAACGGTTAATGAAGAAACACTCAATCCATTTTATAATGCTGGGATCAATGTTCAAAGTGCGTAACTTTAGAAAGAGTAACTTATGAGGGACTTTATCGAAGGCTTTTGCGAAATCGAAGAATATGCAATCTGCTGTTAAACCATGGTCAAGGGAAGAAGCTATACTGTTAGGAAGAGTTAATAGCTGTGTTTCACGTGAGTAGTGTTTGGAAAGCCATGCTGGGCGGGTCTAAAATATGAATTTGATTCGAGGAAGGATACGAGATTGGAATATATTATGCGCTCTAATAATTTGCAAGGAGTACTATAGTTAACGTTATTGGTCTATAGTTAAGGGGAGAATGAGTGTTACCTGACTTGAAAAGCGGTACCACCTTGCCCACCTTTCACTCTTGTGATAGCGCGTTGCTTTGCAAAGACTGCGTAAAAAGGTTTGCCAAAATGATCGATGAATATCCTTCAGACTTTTTTTTTTTTCAAAAAAATTCGAATTAATCTCATCAACACCACAGCAGGGCGAAATTTTCGAACCTTGTATCAACTTCATGACAACTGCTGAATCTATAACGATATGATCCATCTGGAAGAATGAGCGAGGGCATAGTACGGGCACCAAAGCAGTAGTGGCATCCGAGAAAGACTCAGTAAAGGTATCATTCAATACTATACAGCAACGATTGTTGGGGATGACTCAACCAGTACCGTCAACAAGCGATATGTTGTGGCTCTTGGGCGGATTGATTACGGACCAGAATTTAGAGGGATTGCTCAAAAGAAGAGAGGGAAAGGTATTCGCAAAGAATGATGCTTTTGCTTTTTTCTTTCTTTTTTTTTTTTGTAACTCTCCTTGACCGAAGCATATCCTTATGACAGAGCATCCGCCTCGTTTTCGGGAGTTACCAGGTTCGATCCCCTTGTGCCGCCGGGTACCCACCGGTTTTTAATGGGTACAAGCTTTCCACAGGAATGGTACTCGGCTCTTCAGGGTGAAATTCTTGGGAAAGGGGTCATAGGTCCCAAATAGTTGCGTCGATGGGTCAGGAATCCGTTCCGCCATCGGACAATAATAAGTCTGCCTCGCGCGGCAAAAGCCCATTATGTACCCCTTTTTGTTTTTTACTTTGCTTACTAGACACTGCTCGGAACTAAACGGCCTGTCAACTCGACGACTGCTCAAAATCTCAAGTCTGCTCCCCTCTCGCGGGGTCGAGCTGCCCTCAGCCTGGGGTCAAACTCACCACTGAACTTCTCTAAAGTTCCAACACCCTTTCATGGGGTCACGCAACTCATCGTCGAACTCTGCAGGTTCCAAACGATGGTCAAACTAAATCTCGAACCCTCTTTACAGGTTGATGTGTTCGAAACTGATTTCGTCCCGGAGGACACAGCGGGGTTAACGGAGCTTCTTCCAAGCTCACCCCCTGAGAAAGCTGGGTGCCAAGGCCGGGGTTCCGCTTGTACCCATTTCTACCAGTGGGAGCCCGGTGGTGGGTCTCGAACCAGCCACCTCCCGCAGTCGAGACGGACGCCCAAACCACTCGGCCACGGCTGCGGTGCACACTAGAGTTATTGTTGAATGAAATTTTCTTTCTTCGAATATATGCTTCGTGGCTTGAAAGGATCAAGCGAGAACAATGTTACCGCTTGAAGAGATGTCATGCATGCCGCCTTCGAGCAATATATGTGCACAAGGTCTCCATGACTTACTTCCGCACGGCGTAATATCAACAACCCCTTCAATGTGGACCTTGGTAATATAACAACAGTTGCCAATTAGAGAATCATAACTGCCAGCCGTAACGTGGTTGACATTTGAACAAGGGAGATCGCATAGAGTCGGCGTGCGCTTCAGTTAAATCTCTAATGAAATGTCATATTTCCGAAATTATTCTTGATTGGAATTATGAAGAGGCATCACCGTACCCCATGAGCGAATGTTACATGTTGAACTTACGCATGTGCATGCCATAGGGCTGTACATTTATTTCTTTTTCAGTCAAGGTTTGTTACTCGAAAAATGAATGCAGCTGTGTTCATGGGTTAGTTTGTGTGAAAATACGATTTCTATTGCACGCAGGCATCCTTGTCGCCGAGTAAAGATCGAGTGTCTTTCTTTTACTTTTTCGTGTATTTTTCCATCGCCAATTATACGTCAGGTAAAACCCGTAGGTCATTAGGCACTGTGCAAGACCAGCAGATCTGTTCTTTTTCAGCCATTCTCATTTGCCCTGATCCGATATAAGAGTGCGCATTGCCTGCAGCTGCTTTTGCGAAGACCGGCTCCTCATGCCGCGTACTTGGGTCTACTTATGCACCCGGTATATACGCCCATATTATACAGTTTCATTCCAACCTTTGTCCGTGAGCCCCATTCGAACGCCACGCGCGCACTCAGAATTCTGTTCAGCTGCCTTTCAAGCAGCCTTCTTTGGCCGCATAGAGGTACTTGGAAAAAGCATGACACGCAAATTAGTCACTTTTCAGAGAAGCGCGCCTCTTCACGAAGCCAAATGCGTCATTGAAAAGCTGACTGAAAGGAGAAGAAAAGCGACTGGGGGAAAGGGTAGGACTACTTATGCTCTATCCGTGTTGTGTCATGCATTGGCACTTTCGCCTCTTGCGGGGACACAAAAATGGAGCCCCGGTCAAAGGAATAGCGGGAGGAGGAGGTCGCTTCTCACAAATATACGCTGTACGGGAACGTGACCACGCCGAGCATTTTGGCGCCGTGAATAGTTTTGATTCAAAGGAAATGGCGTTTTGTGCCGCCTCGCCGGTCGTACGTATACGCCCCTGTATGGACCGCATTGAAGCCGAAGTAGAATAGAAAGCCGCGGACGTAGGCTGCCGGGACAAGGGGCGAGGGCCGCCTCAGAGGAGCCCCCGGGCCGCAGCATGCGATGGTCCTCCTGCCCGGGCTTGGGCTGCACAAGGAGCGGCATGCTTCCGCCGCCACCAGCTCATGGTCTCTTCTCTTATTTTTTCTTCACAGCAGGGGAAGGTGGACGGCGACGGCTTTTTGCCGCTCGCCGCGACTGGCGAGAGCGGCGGGCGGCTGCCTTTTGTGGTGGCCGAATGAATGTCGCCATGCAGGAGGGAAGCCTCCCCCCCCCCCCCCCCCCCTTCTTCGTACTGCCTAGAGTTCCTGGCCTTTGTGTACCTGCCTGAATGGCCAGGGCTCTACAAAAGGGCGCCACAATCCGCCGCCACCGCCGCAGTCCGCGCTTCAGAATGCGCGCCAGAGCGCAGGCTCTCGGTCGGTAGCGCAGTCTCTTCGGTCCGCCGACAAACCTCGAATGTGCTCGTGATCGCAGACCCTGCCAAGGATACTTCGTTGGGACGAAAGGAGTGCGGTGTCCTGGACAAGGAGTTCTTCAATTGTGATGCTGGAGCCTATCAACCTCTCTGTTCAACGCTGGGTGCGGAGCGTTCGTTCAGTCCAAGAGGGCTGGACACGGATACGAAGCTGTGCTGTCCGAAGTCGAAGCCTCGAGCAGTGATGTGTGCATAGAGACCGAAGGATTACGTACCATCTTGAACGTGAGGACGGTGTTGGGTAAAGAACGAGCCGCGGAGGCACTGTTTTTCCTGCGTTCGAGTGCGCGTTTAATTATGCGCGATATATTTTGGCAGGAATTTGTGTCTATATATATTTCGACGCCGCAAAATAAGAATCGTAAGAGGCGTGAATTAGGCTGAGCGTTGGTGGCGTTTCCGGAGCTGTGATATCATTTTTATTTATTTTTGGCTTCGGTTCAGCAGAACATGTGGAGTAGTCTCTCTATATGCAGCATGGGCTTTCTGTAATATATCGAGCTAGAGCGAGATACGTGTATTGATTTTTTTTTTCACCTGTTCACAATATACACTAACATAAAGGCTGGAGAAGATGGTACTCTTTAGTTTGCGTATAATATTTGCGCTGTCATGCCGGGCAGCCTTCAGAAAGCATTCGAACAGCCCTCCACTCTCAGAAGCAGTCTTCGCCCTTCTGAGGAGGAGAGTTTCCGCATTTCTATATATTTTTTTATACTTATTCATAACCCCACATGGAGTAAAGGGATGTGTAAAGCACAGCTACGAAGCTCCGACCCTTCCGATTGATCATAATGACGTTTCATAAGCCCACGCATCAGGTTGCCTACATTCGAAGGAGTCATATGTCTTGTGCGAGCAGACACATCAGCAAAACCCTGCAGCTGGCTGATAGGCAGTCGTCTATATATATAATGCGAATTTATCGAAGTCAAGCTACACAACTCAACGTGCGCGCTACTCGCAAAAAGCGCAGAACAGCGTTATTTCAAGTGCTGAAGCAAGTTTATGGGAAATGCAGCATTTCTTAAGGTGCTCTCCGAAGCCTTAAAAGCAGAACATGCCTTCGAACAACGCTGCAGTGTCATGAACTATCACGCCAATCCTTAACAGACGAAAGTAAGGAAGCCTCGAGGGGCTCCGTGCCAGCCAAGTACCGTTCACGATTCAAACTACACGAATGTCGGAGAGCAGACGCTGCAATTATAAGCTTGGATTATCCTTGCCTATATAGGCCTGCGCACGCGAACCATATGAAAGCGCAGTGTTCGAGCAGGTGTATTTTCTAACCTCAAGTAGTCCGGAGACATAGGCAGCCTGGTTTACCCGACCATATGAGATTGGTCATGAATCGGTGCATGTTCAATCCCTTTCGTCGGTGAAGTTCAGATGAAGTGGAAGAGTTTTTTCTTTTTTTACTAGTAAATGCTACTTAACTCAATCAGTTTCCGCACATTCTTCAAACATTTGCGTCGAAAATTGTGGAAATCTGTTGCTCAATTTCTGTTTTCAAATTACGCCGCAAGATGCCTGTAGGCTGACGTGCACATTGGCAGAGGTGAAAAATTAGGTGCTCTGAAGGTGTTCTTCAGGTTGTGATCACGAAAATTATCCACACTGAGTGCTTATATACACTGTGGATGGTTTGCAAGGAAAAATCGTCGTAACGAAAGAAGAACCGCCTGATTTCACCAAGTATAGGCGCGAAGGCGTGCTTCCTTAAGGAGGTATACATAGCCTACAGCAAGACGGTTTCGATATACCACGTAAAGAAAACAATCTTGGTGAACCAGCCTTCATTAACAGCTGGCCCAGCTGAGTTACTGTTATATAGTGCTCCGGTGACGTGCACCAGTATTAGTGCAAGGAAAACGCGGGCTCGACATGTGCAAGTGGTAGGAGAACGCTGGGCCATTTTGAACAGAATCAGTTTATCGGCAATGTTCCGGCAATTTATAAGCAATAATTTGAGCATGTATTATTGACGATGATGACCTTGCATCTGAATGTTTTCTAACGATCCCAAGAACCCTAGCAAGCACTCTTCGACCAACATTATAATGTTCTTCGCCAGACGGGAGTCTAAAACATCTCCAAAGGAACTCATCCTACGTCTTCCCCACTTATTTTCGTAAAAAGAAAAAGAAAAAAAAATAGACTGCAGAAGTTCAAGGTCTACTGCACTGAGCGGCAAATAAAGAGTGCAAACATCGAACTCCTTCATTTAATTAAACTTAACATGAATGCACCGCTGAAACATAGGCTAGTGTTTCAGAGTTCGGGGTCCATATGGATGGGCGAAACTCGCAGGATTATTAGTGCAAATTGCGTCCTTCGGTGCCACGCTACCGTTGGATACGACTCGAACGGCGTGGCTAATGCTGCATATGGCATCGAAACTTACGAATCAGGTATGCATGTCGATTTTGTGACACGCCCAGAATTTTCTACTCCTTAGACATTTATATAAGATAGAAAAACATAGTAGAGGTGACCGAGTTTGCAGCATTATTTAAGAACCTCCGAGAAGCGACAGACACCTTGGATTTGGCACACCATTCAAAAGTTACTTCCGGTACCATCATCGAGGCAGGGTTATAAGATGAATATGTGCATAAAACTGACTTAAGTGATAGCGAAGACGATGAAAATACGATAGTGCTGAAATAAGGCCTGGTGATTTTCCTGCCAATTTGCTTGCGTATGTGTGCATATAGCTGAAACAGACGGAATTAGGGGGCTCACACGAGGTTGTGAATTTGACCACTCTCGTGCTTGCCGCATTTCGATGTATAGTGAAAACACAGGCACTCCCGTGTATGTTGCTCTCTGTGTGCCCCAGGGAAGTACATCAGTACAACGGCTATTGCCTGCTTGATATTGGCCGTGCATGTCCCGAGCGCATGGAGGAAGGCGCGGAAATCAGCACTGCGCCCTCCCCGTCCTGGGTTCTCCAGTTTGGCGTATAAATTTGGCGTAACAAAATGTGACAATCCTGAATGCGCCAATACTCAGTTAATTCAACTGGATAGTTAAACCTCAATGTATAATCTAATGTCGAGAAATCATGCTAATTTTAAACTGCTCAAACACATAACTTCATGTAGAATGGAGCAGCGGTAGGGCACGGCTGGTATCATGTATAACATGCTGAAGCAAAATATTTTCATATGATCTTGTCATGATCACAGAGGGCCCTAATAATGTGCAGTGCATAATATTTATTGCTTTTATAATAGCGAGATCTTATCTGAAAGTAAAAGATGCAAAAAAATGTCTCACTATTACAGGTATAATTATTTTGTCATGAAAAAAAAGAAAACTATGTATCTGTCCAAAACTTTTACATCTGCACAGGACGGTGCATGGAACAGCCATATCGCTTTGCCACTCCTGAATTTGATGGAGAAAAAGAAAAAAAACATGTTTTGTCCGGAATCGGAAGCATTTGATTTGTCGCTACCATTCTCTGTCATTCCTATATATAGCAAAGAACTTTATGCAGCCGAAAAATTCAAGCCGAGCCTGTCGACGGCCTGGGCGATGCGGTCGACGTTGTTCGTTTCCTTTGGAGAGAAGCACAGAACCAGCCGGGCTAGATGGGGATAGAAAAAGAAGGGGATGGGATAAGAATCCGACTGCGCGGCCAGACTGTGTATGGAGGACATTGCCTTGGTAAAATTCACGACATGCGCAGTTTCGCATGTAAGATCTGTAATAACTGTATGATATCAACTTTGAATGCGCCGCTCTAGTGTACACGTTAAATTGAAGTTTGCTAGTCGTGGCGATTATTTTACGTTGCACTGGTAATGATTATTTCACTACGTGTTCCCTATTATTGTGCTCCTGCTGCTACAGAAGCATTTCTGAGGGGAACATTATGCCGAAAAATAAATTTTCAGATTATTTCAGAAAGCAACGCTTTGAAATATTTTCCTATAGATGCATACATAAAAAGAAGCACCACTTTAATTTACAGAGGTGCCTTCACATCGGTTCTGAATAAAAATGCGCTATCGACAAAGCGCAAATGAATTCCATTCCGCAGCAGGTGATATCATAGCAACAGCGATCATAGAACAACTTCGTTTTTTTTTTAATGACGTGGTTGGATGCTTAGCAACACTGTGCAAAACGCACTACAATATAAAACTACTCCTTTCAAATGGAGCTATATGTTGCATAAGGAAAGTTATACGCGAACGTCGCACATACAACCTTCGGCTCTTATCTGCATGTGTGAATTATGTGGATGTGCGTACATATATGTGATTGTGCGTGCGCTCAAGAGCCTCATCGACGTTAATTGCCTGCCGCAGAAAGTCTTTAAATCGGAAAGTATTTTACTCTAATTAATACCTACACTAACAAGGAAGGAATTATCACTTTCATCTCCCATCTTCAGAAGTTTTCTGTTGCGCTGAAATATTGTAGAATCAGGCGTTAATGACAAATGACACTCGTTCATATCCATGCCACAACTAGCGGCTAATCGCTTATGATGCTCCGATAGCTGTGGCAATGGAAGCGCACGCCTCGCATGCAACATATCGATGGGTCAGTATATGTAAAGGAGACATAGATAAAACTTGAAGTCAACTCAAAGAAAGATGATGAAAATGCGATGGTACAGAAATTTATTGAGGAAAGTATACAAGTCTCTAATGGCTAACGGTTTAATTTCAACACGTTGCTGACACCTGCGCTCAATAGAGAGAGGATTTGTGCCTTACGTCAAGACTTACAGAGAGCTTCTCGGCAGTTCTTAGCAGATCATCAGAAATTTAATGTTCTCCTTGCACACGTTTTAAGGAGTGACCATCGTTACTAGATATAAACAGTTGGAAAACTGTGCTCGCCCGCCGCGCTGCGAAGTGGGCCCAAACAATCTTCGGTCCGACGTGAGTTGATCTCAAAAGGACCGCAGCGCCCCTCTCCCCGCTGCGGTATATGGGTGGGGCCATTGAGCTAATATGTCCAGGCGGAAATTTTAAAATACTACTAACCCTCTTCTTTCAGCAATCCAACTAAAAATAACATTGCGTTCGCGTTTTCAACACACTTTTGTACGCATATGAAAGCCACCACGTATACTGACGAGTCTGAAGCATGGAGGTTGCAGACACGGCTCAAGAGTGTCGTCTACTACCGGCTTGCTCGAGATACGCCTGCAAACGCCGTAGCGTTTCGTGCGTATAATGTGTTTAAAAAACGCAACGCAAACACAATTTTAGTTTCTGTTGCATTGCTGAATGAAGAAGGTTGGTAGTATTTTTAAATTTCCGCCTGTGTTTTAGCTCAATGGCCTCAACCATCTACCGCAGTATAGGGAGAGGGGCACTGAGTTCGATTTGCGATCAACTCACGTCGGACAGGCGATAGTTCTGGCCCACTTCGTACCGCGTAGTTTTCCAGCTCTCTCTATCTGTTGGCAGTGACCAATCATAATGCGTTAAACGCTGTATAGTCGCTCGCCTTCACTGCATTGAGTACATTATTCACGTTCACGGTGGCTTCAAATTCATGGTCATTTAAATACGTTGAGGCTCTCTGATTTTACCTTTCTTTTATTTACTTTTATGTGATATTACGACATTCCAACAAAAGGCAGAATTGCCTACATATTGGAGGCTAGGAAAACACTTGGACAAATTTAAAGAACTTAAAGTAAGCGCGATGCTTCATCTGGGATAATGGGAATTAGTCAAGTGAAGTGTGTTGCGACTTAATACCTGATCTGAAGGTTAGAGATTTCAGAATTATGACTCGTGCCAGACAGTATGCATTCAATAGTGATGGCAAATAATGAAGAATCTTTCATGATGAGGTCGCATCAGCATATAGTCGGCACAAAGAAAGAACATAATGGCTATAAAGACTGAATATATATATATATATATATATATATATATATATATATATATATATATATATATATATATATATATATATATATATATATATATATATATATATATATATATATATATATATATATATATATATTCTACATTCATAGTTATCATGTTCTTTTTCTTGTTGAGAGCTTCTTGGCGCTTTGTTGTGCTATGCGCTAAGCTTGAAGAACGTGCAGTGACTGGTACGTAGCGGTAGTTGATGCATGCCTTGAATGTTACCGATTAAACTTTATAGGCTTCGAAGGCCTGGTCGATTGCACGTCTGTCTCGTATCGTGACCAGTTTACTCCTTGGTGTGTAGTGCTGCACTTTTTAGCCCCGTGGGAGTGTTCGAGGCAAGGAGATAAAACACTCGATGAGCCGAGGTTAACCATGACAGAGCAAGCGGATCTGGAAGTGAAGAAAGCACCGCTGGACGTCACTGTCTTTGATCAATCACCTTGGCCCCTATAGCATCGTCTGTGCCCTGCTCAGATATCGGTGCACCAGAAACGGTAAACCCGCGGCCTTCAGTGGCAGCTGTAAAACTGTGAAGCGGTACGTGTATTAACCACCTTCCTGTTAGTGCAGCTCACCTCACAAGATCACTCAAGTGTACTCTGCGTATCATTCTAAGTGCACGGAAAAGCCCCATCTGCTACACATGCCCGCACCCGGTGCAATTCAAAAAGCAGCCGCCTCCCCCGAACTTCCGATGAAATTCACATTGGCCTGCAGCCGAACGTGGGAGTTTTCGGCTGCGTCATGTTAATATACTGCCGTTCGCGCCGGAAGAAAGTCTTTCACGGCTGCCTCGATCCTTAATTTACTGTAAAGAAGGGGTCTCAAGCGGATCAAATTAGACCCGGGCTCGATGTGTCGCGATCTCCAAATGGACGCGGCATATCCCTCCTGCCTGCAGTCCAGCGTGGCAGGTGCAGTGCGTGCGTCCGTACGTGCACGTGTGCCGGCGGTTTTGCACAGTGGAGACTGAGCCGGGTTGGAAGGAGGAGCGAGCGACGTGTAGACCTCACGGCAGGCTCCCGCTGCTGCTGGCTCTCTAATGCTTGTCGCTCTCCATGCCAATGACGTGCACTCAGGCGACGCACCACAGGACACCTTTGCAACGTCGTTGTCCCCCTTTCTCCCCTTTTCCACTCGCCCTTGTACAGATCCCGTGCCATCGCTCGGGTCTAGCTTTACGCACAGAGCGCATTCTTCGCGAGTTTGCGTTGCTGCCACCACTGTACGTAGAGAGGGTAGGGGACGGAAACTGAGAGAAGTGGGGTGGGGGAACGTGGTCTGCAAAGGTGTGCGCGCGGGTTATCGCATCTGCTGCACCCCACTCCATAGCCTCACATGACGCACTTCAGGACAACGAAGTCCCACAGCCTTGCCGCTTTCGATAGACCGACCTCTTCAGAGGATGAGGGTTCGGACTAGTAGGCATACTTGATGTTCCATAGCGCAGCAAGAAGACGGAGTACAAAACACCGGCGCTGATTTCTACTGTGTTCTTGCTATGTGCTTGCTATTCTTGACTACCAAGTGAAAATAATGTCCATGACTTCGCTGTATAGGGAAAGAGGACGTTCAGGTCTGCACGCTTTTTCTCGTTTTATTTTCTTAAATAAAGTGTGGCTTTTCAAGCAGTGATTTTTATTGCTTCGTCTCCGAGGAAGAACCTTTAGGCCGGTCCGATGGGCTTATCGAGTGCACCAAACAAATTGAAATGTATAGGTAAGAAAAATGAGCTTCATTGCACCTCTTAAATTATTTCTTTTGTCCACACCACAGGTTAGAATTTATCCAGAATGATTTTGAGGGCGCGAAGTACCGAAATCGAGAAGGATCTGTCACGAAATACAGTGGCGAAATGAGAGGCTCTATCTCTGTAACTCAAACATACAGCATGAAGCGTGCTTTTTCTTTTTTTGCTCTGAGATACCGTTTCTTTATTACCGTTACAAATCTATCCCACGCAGGTCCACTCATTCCACGCGTTGACGTTCCACGGTTTGTTGTTTTCCTTGTTTGTTTTCCTTATTTTCTCTTTCTTCACCTGGCTACTTGGGAGAAGCTGGCCTCCTGCTCACAGACTTTTCCATGCAGGTTAAGAGTCTCTACCGAATTTTCCCAGTCGTGTTGGCGCTCGCTTCCGCAAATGAAACTGCGTTGCGCGTCCCTTCTACATTACATCGCGTGTACCACTAGGACCACCACGCCAAGCGGGGCCATCCCGCAGTGTTTGAGACCGCCTGCGATTGGATGAGGCAGCGGCCCAGGACCCAATCAGTAGCCGGAAACGCAGTAATCAATCGCTTTACAGAGGCCATTTGTCTTGAACGCGGAAAGCCGTTACGTGATACGTTATCGAACATGGGCGCAGGTGCTTGTTTTTACACGTCGACCCTTCAACCCAGAGACACGGTCACCTTATCTCCCGATCGTCAAGAACGTTTCGCACGTACCTCCCAAGACAATGTTTTACCCCACCTCCAAGACCCGTCGAGGGTTGGCGCATCGTGTGCTGTAGTTTTACTTTCATGACACTGCCTTCGTAGCTCACTTATGACGTTGTCTATTTAATAGCTAGTGATCTTATCTTGATGTCATCCGCATAATTAGGAGGTGGAGAAAAAGAAAGTTTGCAGAAGCAAGAGTAAATCTCGAGCTTACTGGTGCACTAGCTCCGGAGCTTATCAGCGATGTAGGTTTAAGTCGCTGCCGGCGTGCTCAAGCCCTTTTGCGGAGTGCATGTACGGCACAAAGGCTGCGGCGATTAGCGTTGACGACGGCTGTTGCAGTGGTCGTGGCCATCGATGGATATTCATTAGCGGGCCGAGTCGTTAACTTGCTTGGGCGCGTTGACTCTTCGCGTGGCAGGGGAGGTAAAGGGGGCAAAGCGGCGGTCATTAATTGAGAGATAAGGCCAGCGAAAGGAACCCAGAGGGAGAGAGACAGAGAGAAAACGCATGACTCTGACGCTGATATCAAAAGGCCCGGAGCGCGGGTATAAATCCGTGCTTTTTTCCGCTAAAGACTGGCAATCATCGGCTTCAGAAGCACGCCATGGTTGCGGGCACCAGAGCACCGCAAATCCCATCCTGAACCTTTTCGTTCTTTTCCAACTTTTTCTTTTTTTTTTTTAATTTTTGCTGAATTTCGTTTCAGCGTTTTTTCACGCTAGATCCGCTCCAATGGAAACCGCCGAAACCGCCGCTGCCTCGGTCAGCTTTGTAGATGGGGCCGTATCTGTGCGTACTTGCAGTATGTTGGGGACGCAGTCAGAGAGTGCCGAAGGAAAGAAGGTAGGCAAGGGAAGGGGACGCGAAGGAGGGGGAGGAGAGGGTGCTGGTCCGCTAATTAGAAGCGTGGACGTCCCGAAACAAAAGGCGGTCCTGTTTGTCTTTTGCCGATTGGTTGGAGGCCGAGGGACCCGGCGACCGCCGTCGCCACAGTTCTGCGGACTCAGCGAGCGCTTCCTAGCAGGCAAAAGAGGAAGGAGCAGGGTGCGGGAGGGGTGAACTGCCGCTGGCGCTTGGCGCGCATACCCGCATGTGATATATAACCGCGAGCGGTACACAAAGGTCGTCCGCGCGATCCCTGGCTGTCGTCCTCCTCCCGCTACCACCGCCCTCGTCGCCGTCCCACTCTCTCCCTTCTCCCTCCTCCCTGGTCGTCCGTTATATTAATGTTCTGTGACAGGCGCATTCCGGGCTGCCATAAATATACATATACGCGTACCCTGTGTACAAATGAGGTCGTTGGGGGGACAGGAAGGTGAGAAAGAGGAAGCTGCACTCGCTCACCCACATACGCGTTTGAGTTCATTTTATCCCGCTCTCTCTCTCTCTCTCTCTCTTTATGAAACTACTCTTGGAGAAAGGAGATGGCGACGGAACAAAAGCTGCGGTGGCGCGGAGTTTTGGCCGCAAATTAGTCTCTCCGTTCATAGTTTTCATGACGCCTCTGGTCCGCACTCCCTCTCCTTTCGCTTTCGTTTTGGCACCTATAATCCTTCAGAGCTCGTGCCATTCCTCGTTGCTAATTGTATGTGCGTGTGGTTACGGTGTCAGCGATAGACGCGTATAGCCTGTTACAGCAGACGACGTGCCTCGCTACAGGCAGCCAGATCTGCGCCTGCGCGCGTGTGCTTGCGTTGTGCGTTTGATCCAGCCGACATCGCTCAATCGCACGTATACTTTCATCCCCTCACCTTCCCTCTCCACTTTGCGTTCACGGGTGACGGTGAGGAAGGGCGGGGTGAATGAGTGCCGCCCTTTTGTTCTTCTGGCAGGCGCCGTGGATGCCGTGGCTAAGCGGCCGTAATGATATGCCCCTCCCTCGTTACGACAGAAAGGAGAGGAGGGAGGTAGCTAACACCAGCGTCGCGATCCCGCTGCCGCTAACGCGTTGTCAGTGCCAAGTGAGCCCACCAGCCGTGGACGGCTGGCTCGATGGGTCTCCGGGAAAGGAGCGCCTGAAGCCTGTGATGAATGCTCGTTCGCTCCGTCGACTGTAAGGCACGGCGTTATCTACGCTGTTTGATGCGTTTTATCCGGACACCCAGAGACAAAGGCTCTGGAGTCGAAGACAGTCTTTGCCTGAGAGCATGTCCCTAACTAAGCCCGTGCGCATATTTAGCTGGCTTCGGCGTGGAATCGACGTAGACAGTGCACTTGCACCGTTAGAAACAGGCTTCTCACTATGGTACACAACTTCATGTCAGGTGACGATGAAATGGGCGCATGAGGCTGTCTATTACGCCATGTTAGTGTGTCTCAAGCTGCGCGGCCATCGGGCTTATAATGAACAGGGAGCTCAGTTTCACTCATTGGAGGATATCAATATGGTAGAGTTGCGACATGGTGCGGCAGCTAATTGCGCGCGAATAGGCGTACCAGGAATAGTTTGGCTTGCTTCATATACAGATTTTTACATCTCAAAGCTACTTAGTTTGTGAAGGACGCCGCAATGGTGGGATGAAGAAATTTCGACCTTCTGGGCTTCTTTAACATGCATGATATCGCACCTACATGAGCGCTGTTATTTTTGCTTCAATCCAAGCATGATAGTAATTAACGGCTTTCTTTAAGAAGATGCTCCTCGTAATAGTGTGCATTCTTCCGCGACATATGACTTGAACACCAATGAAGCCCGTGACTGAGCGAAGAAGGAAAATGCAGAAGAAGACCTAAAAGAGGCAGTATACCTTCTCTGTCTGTTTATTAGTGCCAAAAATCACCATAAATGTGCCAAGTGAGCACTGATTTCAGCTACGGCTTGCGTAGCCACACAGCCTACATCGTGGTGCTGACGCTGAACCTACTCCAGAATGGCGTAGTGATCAGTGGTGCTCTTTCGAAACAGCTGCTTAGAATTTCCGGTTGCGTCTTTATTTATATGTAGGTACGAAACTTTTCCCGTGAACTTTAACTCTGTGCTTTTATCCTGTATACAGAGCAGCAGTCGTGAACCATATGAGGAGGTCCTCGGCTACGCCAAAACTTACGCGGTGCTTTTCAACGCATTGTGCCCGGAGTTGCCGAGCCATCGCTTCAGTATACCGCGATGCCAGAGGCAACCCCTTGAAGGCTCCCTACACAGCATTTTATCATTGCGTCTACACAGTGCTTCCAGGCGCTGGATAATGTGTTGTTGTCGCTTTTAGTGTACCGGTTGGAATGTAACGTTCATGTGGCGGATAATGAGACGGTGGTGTTGACAATAATGTTGGCGTTTCTGGAAACTAAGCGCGAGAAATGAGATGCATTATTTTCAGAAATACCATGGGGTACTATGAGGGCTTCTGTATGTTGGCTATCCGATACGCGTCCTCGGCGTGGGTCGCAGCAGCAGCAGCAGCAGCAGCAGCAGCAGCAGCAGCAGCAGCAGCAGCAGCAGCAGCAGCAGCAGCAGCAGCAGCAGCAGCAGCAGCAGCAGCAGCAGCAGCAGCAGCAGCAGCAGCAGCAGCAGCAGCAGCAGCAGCAGCAGCAGCAGCAGCAGCAGCAGCAGCAGCAGCAGCAGCAGCAGCAGCAGCAGCAGCAGCAGCAGCAGCAGCAGCAGCAGCAGCAGCAGCAGCAGCAGCAGCAGCAGCAGCAGCAGCAGCAGCAGCAGCAGCAGCAGCAGCAGCAGCAGCAGCAGCAGCAGCAGCAGCAGCAGCAGCAGCAGCAGCAGCAGCAGCAGCAGCAGCAGCAGCAGCAGCAGCAGCAGCAGCAGCAGCAGCAGCAGCAGCAGCAGCAGCAGCAGCAGCAGCAGCAGCAGCAGCAGCAGCAGCAGCAGCAGCAGCAGCAGCAGCAGCAGCAGCAGCAGCAGCAGCAGCAGCAGCAGCAGCAGCAGCAGCAGCAGCAGCAGCAGCAGCAGCAGCAGCAGCAGCAGCAGCAGCAGCAGCAGCAGCAGCAGCAGCAGCAGCAGCAGCAGCAGCAGCAGCAGCAGCAGCAGCAGCAGCAGCAGCAGCAGCAGCAGCAGCAGCAGCAGCAGCAGCAGCAGCAGCAGCAGCAGCAGCAGCAGCAGCAGCAGCAGCAGCAGCAGCAGCAGCAGCAGCAGCAGCAGCAGCAGCAGCAGCAGCAGCAGCAGCAGCAGCAGCAGCAGCAGCAGCAGCAGCAGCAGCAGCAGCAGCAGCAGCAGCAGCAGCAGCAGCAGCAGCAGCAGCAGCAGCAGCAGCAGCAGCAGCAGCAGCAGCAGCAGCAGCAGCAGCAGCAGCAGCAGCAGCAGCAGCAGCAGCAGCAGCAGCAGCAGCAGCAGCAGCAGCAGCAGCAGCAGCAGCAGCAGCAGCAGCAGCAGCAGCAGCAGCAGCAGCAGCAGCAGCAGCAGCAGCAGCAGCAGCAGCAGCAGCAGCAGCAGCAGCAGCAGCAGCAGCAGCAGCAGCAGCAGCAGCAGCAGCAGCAGCAGCAGCAGCAGCAGCAGCAGCAGCAGCAGCAGCAGCAGCAGCAGCAGCAGCAGCAGCAGCAGCAGCAGCAGCAGCAGCAGCAGCAGCAGCAGCAGCAGCAGCAGCAGCAGCAGCAGCAGCAGCAGCAGCAGCAGCAGCAGCAGCAGCAGCAGCAGCAGCAGCAGCAGCAGCAGCAGCAGCAGCAGCAGCAGCAGCAGCAGCAGCAGCAGCAGCAGCAGCAGCAGCAGCAGCAGCAGCAGCAGCAGCAGCAGCAGCAGCAGCAGCAGCAGCAGCAGCAGCAGCAGCAGCAGCAGCAGCAGCAGCAGCAGCAGCAGCAGCAGCAGCAGCAGCAGCAGCAGCAGCAGCAGCAGCAGCAGCAGCAGCAGCAGCAGCAGCAGCAGCAGCAGCAGCAGCAGCAGCAGCAGCAGCAGCAGCAGCAGCAGCAGCAGCAGCAGCAGCAGCAGCAGCAGCAGCAGCAGCAGCAGCAGCAGCAGCAGCAGCAGCAGCAGCAGCAGCAGCAGCAGCAGCAGCAGCAGCAGCAGCAGCAGCAGCAGCAGCAGCAGCAGCAGCAGCAGCAGCAGCAGCAGCAGCAGCAGCAGCAGCAGCAGCAGCAGCAGCAGCAGCAGCAGCAGCAGCAGCAGCAGCAGCAGCAGCAGCAGCAGCAGCAGCAGCAGCAGCAGCAGCAGCAGCAGCAGCAGCAGCAGCAGCAGCAGCAGCAGCAGCAGCAGCAGCAGCAGCAGCAGCAGCAGCAGCAGCAGCAGCAGCAGCAGCAGCAGCAGCAGCAGCAGCAGCAGCAGCAGCAGCAGCAGCAGCAGCAGCAGCAGCAGCAGCAGCAGCAGCAGCAGCAGCAGCAGCAGCAGCAGCAGCAGCAGCAGCAGCAGCAGCAGCAGCAGCAGCAGCAGCAGCAGCAGCAGCAGCAGCAGCAGCAGCAGCAGCAGCAGCAGCAGCAGCAGCAGCAGCAGCAGCAGCAGCAGCAGCAGCAGCAGCAGCAGCAGCAGCAGCAGCAGCAGCAGCAGCAGCAGCAGCAGCAGCAGCAGCAGCAGCAGCAGCAGCAGCAGCAGCAGCAGCAGCAGCAGCAGCAGCAGCAGCAGCAGCAGCAGCAGCAGCAGCAGCAGCAGCAGCAGCAGCAGCAGCAGCAGCAGCAGCAGCAGCAGCAGCAGCAGCAGCAGCAGCAGCAGCAGCAGCAGCAGCAGCAGCAGCAGCAGCAGCAGCAGCAGCAGCAGCAGCAGCAGCAGCAGCAGCAGCAGCAGCAGCAGCAGCAGCAGCAGCAGCAGCAGCAGCAGCAGCAGCAGCAGCAGCAGCAGCAGCAGCAGCAGCAGCAGCAGCAGCAGCAGCAGCAGCAGCAGCAGCAGCAGCAGCAGCAGCAGCAGCAGCAGCAGCAGCAGCAGCAGCAGCAGCAGCAGCAGCAGCAGCAGCAGCAGCAGCAGCAGCAGCAGCAGCAGCAGCAGCAGCAGCAGCAGCAGCAGCAGCAGCAGCAGCAGCAGCAGCAGCAGCAGCAGCAGCAGCAGCAGCAGCAGCAGCAGCAGCAGCAGCAGCAGCAGCAGCAGCAGCAGCAGCAGCAGCAGCAGCAGCAGCAGCAGCAGCAGCAGCAGCAGCAGCAGCAGCAGCAGCAGCAGCAGCAGCAGCAGCAGCAGCAGCAGCAGCAGCAGCAGCAGCAGCAGCAGCAGCAGCAGCAGCAGCAGCAGCAGCAGCAGCAGCAGCAGCAGCAGCAGCAGCAGCAGCAGCAGCAGCAGCAGCAGCAGCAGCAGCAGCAGCAGCAGCAGCAGCAGCAGCAGCAGCAGCAGCAGCAGCAGCAGCAGCAGCAGCAGCAGCAGCAGCAGCAGCAGCAGCAGCAGCAGCAGCAGCAGCAGCAGCAGCAGCAGCAGCAGCAGCAGCAGCAGCAGCAGCAGCAGCAGCAGCAGCAGCAGCAGCAGCAGCAGCAGCAGCAGCAGCAGCAGCAGCAGCAGCAGCAGCAGCAGCAGCAGCAGCAGCAGCAGCAGCAGCAGCAGCAGCAGCAGCAGCAGCAGCAGCAGCAGCAGCAGCAGCAGCAGCAGCAGCAGCAGCAGCAGCAGCAGCAGCAGCAGCAGCAGCAGCAGCAGCAGCAGCAGCAGCAGCAGCAGCAGCAGCAGCAGCAGCAGCAGCAGCAGCAGCAGCAGCAGCAGCAGCAGCAGCAGCAGCAGCAGCAGCAGCAGCAGCAGCAGCAGCAGCAGCAGCAGCAGCAGCAGCAGCAGCAGCAGCAGCAGCAGCAGCAGCAGCAGCAGCAGCAGCAGCAGCAGCAGCAGCAGCAGCAGCAGCAGCAGCAGCAGCAGCAGCAGCAGCAGCAGCAGCAGCAGCAGCAGCAGCAGCAGCAGCAGCAGCAGCAGCAGCAGCAGCAGCAGCAGCAGCAGCAGCAGCAGCAGCAGCAGCAGCAGCAGCAGCAGCAGCAGCAGCAGCAGCAGCAGCAGCAGCAGCAGCAGCAGCAGCAGCAGCAGCAGCAGCAGCAGCAGCAGCAGCAGCAGCAGCAGCAGCAGCAGCAGCAGCAGCAGCAGCAGCAGCAGCAGCAGCAGCAGCAGCAGCAGCAGCAGCAGCAGCAGCAGCAGCAGCAGCAGCAGCAGCAGCAGCAGCAGCAGCAGCAGCAGCAGCAGCAGCAGCAGCAGCAGCAGCAGCAGCAGCAGCAGCAGCAGCAGCAGCAGCAGCAGCAGCAGCAGCAGCAGCAGCAGCAGCAGCAGCAGCAGCAGCAGCAGCAGCAGCAGCAGCAGCAGCAGCAGCAGCAGCAGCAGCAGCAGCAGCAGCAGCAGCAGCAGCAGCAGCAGCAGCAGCAGCAGCAGCAGCAGCAGCAGCAGCAGCAGCAGCAGCAGCAGCAGCAGCAGCAGCAGCAGCAGCAGCAGCAGCAGCAGCAGCAGCAGCAGCAGCAGCAGCAGCAGCAGCAGCAGCAGCAGCAGCAGCAGCAGCAGCAGCAGCAGCAGCAGCAGCAGCAGCAGCAGCAGCAGCAGCAGCAGCAGCAGCAGCAGCAGCAGCAGCAGCAGCAGCAGCAGCAGCAGCAGCAGCAGCAGCAGCAGCAGCAGCAGCAGCAGCAGCAGCAGCAGCAGCAGCAGCAGCAGCAGCAGCAGCAGCAGCAGCAGCAGCAGCAGCAGCAGCAGCAGCAGCAGCAGCAGCAGCAGCAGCAGCAGCAGCAGCAGCAGCAGCAGCAGCAGCAGCAGCAGCAGCAGCAGCAGCAGCAGCAGCAGCAGCAGCAGCAGCAGCAGCAGCAGCAGCAGCAGCAGCAGCAGCAGCAGCAGCAGCAGCAGCAGCAGCAGCAGCAGCAGCAGCAGCAGCAGCAGCAGCAGCAGCAGCAGCAGCAGCAGCAGCAGCAGCAGCAGCAGCAGCAGCAGCAGCAGCAGCAGCAGCAGCAGCAGCAGCAGCAGCAGCAGCAGCAGCAGCAGCAGCAGCAGCAGCAGCAGCAGCAGCAGCAGCAGCAGCAGCAGCAGCAGCAGCAGCAGCAGCAGCAGCAGCAGCAGCAGCAGCAGCAGCAGCAGCAGCAGCAGCAGCAGCAGCAGCAGCAGCAGCAGCAGCAGCAGCAGCAGCAGCAGCAGCAGCAGCAGCAGCAGCAGCAGCAGCAGCAGCAGCAGCAGCAGCAGCAGCAGCAGCAGCAGCAGCAGCAGCAGCAGCAGCAGCAGCAGCAGCAGCAGCAGCAGCAGCAGCAGCAGCAGCAGCAGCAGCAGCAGCAGCAGCAGCAGCAGCAGCAGCAGCAGCAGCAGCAGCAGCAGCAGCAGCAGCAGCAGCAGCAGCAGCAGCAGCAGCAGCAGCAGCAGCAGCAGCAGCAGCAGCAGCAGCAGCAGCAGCAGCAGCAGCAGCAGCAGCAGCAGCAGCAGCAGCAGCAGCAGCAGCAGCAGCAGCAGCAGCAGCAGCAGCAGCAGCAGCAGCAGCAGCAGCAGCAGCAGCAGCAGCAGCAGCAGCAGCAGCAGCAGCAGCAGCAGCAGCAGCAGCAGCAGCAGCAGCAGCAGCAGCAGCAGCAGCAGCAGCAGCAGCAGCAGCAGCACTACTACTACTACTATAGTGCTGGACAATAGCCGCTATTTCTTTTTAATCAACTCTCACTTTCGGCATCCGCGATACAGTAGTGGTGCAGGAGGAGTCTGTCTTGGGACTCCATCATTATGCCACTCGCGGCATGCAGTCCGTACTCGGCGCACGAATTGCCTTAGGTACTTCATTTCGTAAAATAAAATTCTGTGTAAATTTCAGGGCTTAAAACATTTATATTTAAACACTTATAATGCCCGTTTTCTCCTCACCATAATGTAATGTATCTACTGCATAAACGTACTGCTGCGTGCCCTGCCCATTGTCATTTATTTTTCAGAAGCTCATTAACTCGCGTTTGCTCCCTCACCCACACCGCTCTCTTCCTGTCCTTTAGGATTACACACATTTCACGTTCGTTTCCTTAGCTCATTGCGCTCACCTAAACTTTATTTCAAGCCTTTTCGTTATGACCTCAGCTTTTCGGCCCAAAATAAGAGTGCCGCTAAGATAAGGTTATGTGTAATTACCACATGACAAAAAATGTCAAGTTGTTTTCTTCCGCTAACAGCGTACCTATTTTTACCAACGTGACAGCTGTCACATTCACTCTACTTAACTGCGCCGCGTTCTTATTTTCCTAACTACGTCAATTCGGCTTCACTTACTATATATAGCCCGAGGTAAATGTACCTCTTTAACATGCCTCCTTCATTCACTGTCAAAAAGAACCTTAGTTTTTTTTTTACACTTTTTGGTTCCACCGCCCCCATTAAAATGTCAGGACTCTATCAAGCGCTGCGGTCCTTCCCCTGAAGTGTTTAGCAGAGTAATATCCCCAGCAAATAAGTATTAGGATTTTTTTAGTTATTGTTACCTCAG
Organism: Amblyomma maculatum; assembly: GCF_055883805.1. Classification (NCBI taxonomy): domain Eukaryota; kingdom Metazoa; phylum Arthropoda; class Arachnida; order Ixodida; family Ixodidae; genus Amblyomma; species Amblyomma maculatum. The sequence continues at coordinate 148,798,330 of NC_139345.1, read as the reverse complement.
CTCTTTATACGCCCCGGTCCTCCTAATTTATCTCTAGAACGGCTAATCTTAAGGCGATTTCCACTGCTCGCGACGCCGGAGCAGGTTTCCTCGCTCCGGGATGACAATTTGGAGTTCCACTGGTCGACCAGGATAGGTAGCACGTATTCCGCTGGTCGCCGGCATGGAGCAACTCGGAGAACTGTAGCTGGACCGGAACCGGATCTCGCCGGACTTCTGAAGATTACGGTTTTGTTTTTGCGGTTTTAGTGGTTTCAGAAATACTGGCTGACTACACAAAGCATCGCCATTTTATTGCGCGCGTATAGCGCCTATCGAAAAGCACGTACAGAGTTAAAGCGCGCGAAATTAACGTTGCAAAGTGTCGCGCCCCCGCCTATTTATTATTCGCAACCATTTTGGCGCTGAGATGCGACTTCAGCTTTCGGAACCTGTGCAACATTACTTCCGGCTCGCGCTTTGAATGTTCCTCTGGTTGTGCAAGGCTGATTCGCTATATATGCAGGCCCTTAAGTCGATCTGTTCCTATTCAGGCGCCCAGCTTCAAACGACCAGTGCAAGTCCCCGTTAGAAAATATAAATCTCTTTTATAGCTCGGTAGTCGTTGGCATGAAAATATACTCAGCCGATGACCTTGTACAAAGGCGTACGTAAGTGGCGTAGCCAGAAATATTTTTCGAGGAGTGTTATAAGCTACCGGTCAAAAAAAAAAAAAAGAATGAAAATAAAAGACCGAAAGGATGAGGAAATGCTGTGCACAGAAAATTTCGGGGGGTGTTCTAACGCCGAAACACCCCCACTCTCGTTACGCCCCTGGCGTAGCTGTCAGCTGCAAGGCGTAAATGAGGCTAGTGAAAAGTATACAGTGCATGGGAACGGGGCGATTCAACGCATCTCAACGACGAGACGGCTATTCCACACTGCGGTGAGCCTTGCCTTAGCATGGGCCTTCACCACTATACTCTATAGCTACCCAAAAACAAGCAGATTTCATTATTCTCACCCAATCACCACACAATCATTTCGCACAACCAACATTCAGTTTCGAAGATGTGAAGTAAATGCTGCAGAGCGCACCTAAGGACATCTGCCGTCATCCGCTCAAACCGCTTCAAATGCGAGACCACATTCTGAGTGAACGATTAGACGCTCCCGTCTGGCGGATGCCATACTCTTGGTGCTTCAAACGGGAATAACGTCACGCGGGGCTGCACGTAAGCACGCACGCGCGCGCGCGCGCACACACACACAACACACACAAACACACATATAACACACACTCAAACATGCACACACACACGCACGCGCACACACAAGCACGCACACACACGCACACACACACACGCATACACACGCACTCACACACACGCCCACACACACACACACACACACACACACACACACACACACACACACACACACACACACACACACACACACACACACACACACACACACACACACACACACACACACACACACACACACACACACACACACACACACACACACACACACACACACACACACACACACACACACACACACACACACACACACACACACACGCGCACGCACGCACGCACGCACGGCGAACAGCAGATAGTCTGAGAACTCCCCTTTTTCGAAATTTCAGGTGTGCAGAGTTAGAGAATATTAGTCTTACGCGATAGCTTTGGGCATGGCGAGACAGACACCGCACGTTCCTTCGCCCAAAAAACAACGAAATCATTATATATATATATAGAGAGAGGACACATGCTATACGAGCACTGGTCTCTTGGCCCAATGCTAACTTACAGCCGTTGTCAAAAAGGCTGGAGTCTTCGTTGACGCAGCGTGTACTATTGTGAGAAACAGCTCGTATGAATTTTTCTTTGCAGCTATCTGAACGCGCGCATCACCCTAAGTATTCGTATCTGAGCAAATAAAATTAAAAAACAGATCGAACAAACTGACTACGCTTTCTTTTCTTCTAGGAAAACTGCCGTAGCTTTGCGCGAACAGCCGGGTTGAGAGAGTGGAACATGACGAACAAAAGCAGAAAGAAATGGTACGACAAATCTTTGGGGTCCTAGAAATGAATCTGTCGAAAACCATGGTAAAACTTCGACAGGGACGGCTAATTACTGTGTGTTGGCAATGCGGTAGCATTACAAGCTACAGATGCATTTAAATCGAAGTTTTCAACATTCTTTCATGGTTATGTTTGTGACCCGTAAACGTTGGTTTTTCACACAACCAAGCACATCTTTCTGTCATTTAGCGGTTATATGCGTATCGGAAGGAGTGTAGAGGAGGCAATGAAGATATACAATGGAGATCACTGCTTTCTCATATTTTTGTCCACGGCATTATATGTCTTTAGAAAAAGATCGCAGCTGGAATGCCCAACCGTACTCCACCGGGACTAATATCTAAAATTGTTGTTGTTGTTCAAACCATTGAAAATTGAAATAGTTTACCTGCGGATGTGGTATGTCGCAACTCTGTAAACGTGTTTTACCCGCAATAATGCCCATGACGCTTTGTGTTCTTTTGGAATAAAAACGAATAATAAAGAAACCTGTACAGCTATCACTTCTTTTCTCGCAACGTCGTTTCCGTTCTAAAGAATAATTTGATTTCCGCAGTTTTTTTTTTATTGGTGCGTCTTTTAGTTCAATCACAAGCGAACATTTGTGTACACACAGATGCATGTGGTCATCCAGGAAGAGAGCAAGGGATTATACAATATTTGTGAGGAAAGCAATTAGGTAAGGAGCTCGTACAGTGTTGGCCATAATTCACTTGAAAGCATGATGTGATACCTTCATCCTTCACTGCATTTCGAGCTTCAGCGGAGACTTAAGTATCCGACTGTATACATGCATCTCAAATGCAAACCTATGTCATCGTAAAGATTCTGGAAAGGCCGAGCAACCTCAACGAACCGTGGGAATTTCGCCACTGGGACCACGCCCGCTATTTCACTCGCGAATTCCCCCAGCTTTCCACGCGATTTTAGGCCACAAAATGGTTATTTTATATTATTTTCTTAAAAAATAGCTCTTTTTCTTTTCTTCTCACCGACATGTCCCTCACATATCAACACGAGGAAGCCGACAGTGACAGCCCCGCGGCTACCGTCGTGGGTGTTAGAGGCGGCGTTTCGTTTCGGCGCATTCCAGACGCATGCGGTCACAAGTGGGACTGCGACAGGCACACTTGCTCTAACGTCCGGTTGCGCCGGCCGGGACCATGCACTCGGCGCTCTTGCAATCGCCACCGCGCGATTGACGTGCGAGTGGCGACCGATCGCCACAGGGGTCACGCACGGCTGTTATGTGACGCGTGCTGGAGGAATGTATAACAACGTATCAACCGTGAGCAGCGTACGCCCGCGCTGGAACAGCAGCCTTCACTCATGGACCTGCGCTTGGCTGCTGTGAACGATTCTTAAAAGGGGTACCGTTTATTTCAGATTCTTAACGACAGTCGGCTTTTGCGGCTCTTTGCGGCGTGCGTTTACGTTTGTGCGGTGACGATGTTGGCATCTGTAGCCGACGAAATTGGATCTAGAAATGGAATTTTGTTTTTTGTCACCAATTAATTCTAACCAGAGACATCGGCATTGAACGTTACTCGATGGTCTTAGGAAATGAATAACCTATAGGCAGAGCCTCAAGCGTCCACTTAATAAAAACTATGCTGACGTCATCGGAGTAAAGAAGGTCTGTGCATGGTCGCAATACCCGTTGAAACTTTGGTCATTGTCTAGCTAATTTAACCTTCTTTAGTTGTTGTTGAAATAAGCATTTTTTGTCATCAATAAACGCGCCTTTCTCTCGGAGTACACCAACTGCAATTTGTCCACCTCTCTCATGGGAGATATTTACCTAAATATAGTCGCAAGAGGAACTGGCCTATATAAGGGCTATCAGGAGCGATTAAGATCTCTCGAGGACATACATGCTTCCCAGATTACGCATTCTCGGTGCCCTTAAAATATCGGTGGCAGTAGGAAAGGGAGGCGATACGCCTCAGCTGCCGGCATGCACCACCGAAATGCGATAGCACTAACAGATGCAGCAATAGAACGAGACAACACTTAGCCGAGACACCTTCCTCGCTCCTTCAGAGATTGAGACCTGCAAAAATAATCTTAAATGTATTATCTCACATCTTTTGCACTTGGGAACAGTGGAAGGCTTGAAAGTTATTTATATTTGGCCAGCTCGACTGGCTTTGGTCACTTCACACCAGCGGAACTTAAATAGCCCTCACTGAATTGTTAGATGCAGGTTTGAGCGTAAGCGTCAATATATATCTCTATCCCATCACAGACAAAGCGAAGAGGCAGGTTTGGCATGCTTCATTAATGAGCATGGATGGAAGAATATCGAGGTTGCCATCGGGCCCAACCAATAATCTTCTGGCTTGCATGCCGAGGTTCACTTCGGCCGACTTGCTGAAATAAGCTACTTATACTGCTGCTACTGCGCTTCGATGATGCTGAGCTGATTTATTCACATCTTTCTGGACCTTTCGATTATCTGTTTATATATATATATATATATATATATATATATATATATATATATATATATATATATATATATATATATATATATATATATATATATATATATATATATATATATATATATATATATATATATATATATATATAAATATATATATAAAATCATCGAAAGGCTCAGGATAATGTGATAATGTTCAGCGGCGACAAAGGATTTGAGAATTGTACAGCGGTGCCGAAACTCCACGCAGGGCGGATAGATATATCTATAGAACAACTTACACGCATTATACTTGCGCTTGCAGCCGGTTCCACTAAACCAAATTTAAAATTTTATTTGTTTCCACAATACAATAATGTCAAAATTTAGTGCGACAGCAATACTTAACGCAGTCATACCTTACCAGTAATCATGTGGCTTCCATGACCAACCCGCCGAAAAGAAGACAGGATTGCTCTTAGGCTTGCTTAGCTGAAATGGCGAAACCCTTTTCCTCCTTCCTTTTTCTTCTTTTAAGACGAAAGTTCTCCTAGGCTCATGGCTAAAATATGTGTACGAGATGTGTACGCTAAACGTCGCATTAAGTTCTGAAGTTGATATATTTTTCTCTGTTAGGATGTCGCAACAGATTCTGACGACGCTATAACTCTTTCGGAAAGTTAAAACTTGTCCCTGTAAAATGCCCATCCTGTGATGCCGGTGTCCAATTAAAAGAAAGAAATCAAAGAAAAGCCCATTGAAAGAAAGGAATGAAATTGTAACAGGTACAGAAACACGCAATACAGGGGAGAAAAAAAGGAAGAGGTAGATAGAAGAGCTCGAAAGAAGAGGCAAAAGACAAGAAGAAAGAAAGGCTTTCGCCATTAGGCTCTTGAGCAAAGCTAAGTGCAGCCCTGTAAATTTTATATTCTACCTCTTACCTGATCCTGTAATTCCTATGTTCTCATTTTCCCCCTTTTACGATGTTCCCTCCCCACTTGATTTCTGGGTTTACTATGCGCTATAGAGGTTGATGAATGACAGTTATGTTGTTTTTGTCCTCTGAGCCGATGGCACACAACCTCGAAACTTTTTGTTGCTTTCGTTTTCCTCGGAAGCATCGACTGACGTAAGTTAGAAGACGATGTTTTCTGTTTGATCATCATTTTCATTTTGCGATGGATATTTCTAATTCGCTGTTGATTGGTGATTATCATTATCACTAACTTCATCGTCAATGCCATCATCTTCCATTTTCTGCGAGCCCGGCTTGAAGTAGTGATTAGAGCTTTGGCTGGGGATTTCGGGGTAGAGGTTCGATTCCTGATGGAGGCCATTTTATTTTCTTTTAATTCATGCGGTGGGCACTCCCGGCATACGGACTCACCCGGCGAGCACATCTAGTGAACGGACACGACCGTCACCATGATCCTAGGCTTTAAACGTTGTCGCGACTAGGTTCTCATCCCGCGATGACATGGGCAGGCAAGCTTTGCTGCCCATTGTTTGAAAACATTATGCTATTGCAGCAGACGATCAGGCCGTGTTTTAAAGTTCAACACCTCCCGCAATGTGCATTGCACATCGTTGTCTTCATCAAATTCCATTTCCGGAGCGAACATATAAGATTAGCTTAACCTCGTTGGCAGCTTAATATGAGTGTGGTATCTTCGCCAGACATATCGACGTCCCGGCAAGAACCAGCAAAGCAAAACCGTGAGCCAACAAGGATAAACAAACGCATGTTTTCGGATGTCTACTCGGTTTAACTGCGTTAAAACCATATACCTTTCAGTGCGTATTCAGTAACACTGTCGCTAGTTGGCATATCACTATAATTTGTATTCATTTCAAGTATATTATGACTCATCCAAGAAGCAAAAATCTACCGGCAGCTGCTTTTCTATCTTCGTGCCGGTTGCACTGTTTGTTTTTGCGTCGCCATCCGTATACTTTCGCGACGACCACACGATGCAGGAGTGAAACAGGCGAAATATATACGACACACATATCGCAACAATACAACTGAAAATGACGCAATAGAACATATGTTTGTTCAGTGTGCAACACTAGATTAACCAAGACCGAGGAGGCGCTTGTTGCTGCGCCGTGTCCGTCCCTTCGCGACCGGGGCGCCGTTGGTGAGGGTAATTACGAGCTAAAAGAGAAGCTTGGGCGAGTTGGTAATTATCTGCGTAGAAACAGTACGAAACACGACTGTGACGATCAAATGAATTACCGATTACCAACCCTCTCAAGCCTGTGCTCGTTCTTGTTTCTTGTTTTCCTTTTTTCCCGGTCTTGTTTGGCACTGTTTATAGGCTGCGAGCAATTTGACTGCGTGCAAATTGATGATATTGCGATGCGAAATGAATATAAGCCGGATAATAGAGGTATTTATTAATAGTAATGAGAGAGAGGTGGACCGGAATGAATAAAGTCTGGCCTCCTACTCTGCACTTGGGAAGGAGAGCCAGATAGGAATAAAGGTATACCAAGCTAAAACAAGAAATCAGAAATAGCCCGCAAGTTCGCATTTCAGGGACAGCTTTTTACTTGCGGTAACTGGTGGGATAAGATAACATGCATAAGTCTCCGGGAATGCTCCAAGCTTCCGGGAATGCTCCAAGCTTCCGACATGCAGCAGAAATTTTGCTTTTAAAATTTATCATGTACAGCATTTAAAAGTGGGATAGGAGGTCATTTGGCTGCGTTTCTGAAATAATTTGTGCAGAATTTCGCAAGACACATTTCTGAACACGTTGATAGAAATAGCCAAGCGCCTAATGTGTCGCAAAATTTCCTTAGGAATTTTGTTCTGCGCTGAGGACGAGCATTTATGACTGCTGTAAAAATGTGATGTGGCGCATTTGTAGAAATAATTGAGGCCACTGTGGAATGTTATCAGGTACTTCTATGAACACATCTATATAAATGGCCTATGCTTGTGGTGCGAAGCAAAATTTTGGTTTTAATGTTTATTCCTGCGCTTCCATCGAGTCGTTAAAGCTGCCATAGAAACTCCATGGGCTTCATTTTTGATAATAATTGTGGCAATTGTGAAATATTGTTACAAGAACATATGGATAAAAATGCTCTAATACTCATGCCAGTGTGAAGACAAGGAAGAGAAGCAGAAGACGACGAAGTTCCCGTTTCGCGCTCGGACCGTACGTCCCTGTACTTCGCCAACACCGGGATTTCTGTTTTACCGGCTCTGCGGCCTTCGAACGCTTTTTTGCCAACGTGACATCTGATGGAGAAGTGCTGCGGGCAGATCTTTCATGTGCCGGACACGCCCCTTTCAAGCCGCGACTGCAGCCGAGGACGCACTCCCAGGGTAGAAACGTCTGTTCACCAGGGCAGCCGGTGACTACGTGCCTATCTCCTGAATTCGGCCCGCTTCCTGATGTACGGTCTACAAATGCACAGACTACCACTATGAGCACACAAGAGATTCCTGCCAATGTCCTGCTTCACCAGCGAGACCCCCTCGCTTTCATGGTCTTCCCCATGAAGACGCCGAGGACTGGCTGGACCAGTTCGACCGGATGGCCACTTTTAATGTCTGGGAAGCGAACGCGAAGATGCGCCATGTCTACTTTGCCTTGGAGAACTCGGCGAGGACCTGGTACGTCAATCATGAATCTCGCCTGCAAACATGTGACACGTTCAAAGCAGAATTTCTGCAGGCATTTATTACCACATTCCGCAAAGAAAAGGCCAATCTTCTACTTCAAAATCGCATCCAGCATCCGAACGAAAGCGTGATGGTGTACGCGGAGGAGATGAAGATCTTGTTCCGACGCGCAGAACCAAACATGACGAAAGAGCGGAAAGTGCGATTATTGATGAGAGGTGTGAAAGAACAGCTCTTCGCCGGGCTAGTTCGCAGTCCGTCAGTGACCGATGCTTTTGTCCTGAAGCTACTTCCATAGAGAGCGCTCGACATGCGGGCACGCTAGTACGGGCGCACGACTCTGTCGATGCTGTCCACATGTACTGAGAGACGCACCGTGTCATCAGGAGACTCATTACGTGAGACCATTCGAGTCATTGTGCGCGAAGAGCTGGCGAAACCCTTGCCTGCGCCGGTGCAACCGCAAGTCGCATCGGTCACCGCTGTTGTTCGCGAAGAAGTGCAACAAGCTTTGGATGCCGCGCCGCTTCTTGCAAGCCCTCCACAATCACCTACAATGAGTTACGCCGCCGTCGCAAGCCGTTTTCTGCCACCTTCAACACCACGATACGAAGTGCCTGTGCCGGCCGCTCCCCAAATGCCACTGCTACCTTCCCAGCCGACTTTCCTCCAGCGACCCAATCGCCGCCGAACTGGCGTCTGGCGAACCGCGGACTACCAGCCGCTGTGCTACCATTGTGGCGAAGCTGGGTATGTCTGGCGTCGCTGCCCATATACAAAAAGATGGGTCTTCGCGGGTTCCCCTTCGGTGCTCGCTGTTCGCAGCTGGGAGAGCGCCCACGGGAGATTGCCGACTACCTTTCTATCCCGGACTCAGTCCAGAGCCACCGATCACCTTCGACCCGTTGCTACGATTCCCCCGATCCGCAGGACCACGGTCTAGAATTTCCCGTAAGGGAAACTAGACGCAGCAGCCTCTGGAGGTGTGGCTGCTCGACGACGAAAAGCACAAGACCTTCCAACGACACAAACCACTTCGCCGACGCCGAACAACCCAGAAACGACGACGGTGATTACCGACCAAGTTAACGGCAAGCCGACAACCCGACCAACTGCGCAGCCCGACTGCTTCTCTACGACAGGGCACATCTTCGGCGCACCGAAGCCGAGACCGGACACATCGACATTACCGCAGCGAGACGACACCGCCAGCCGATTTATACCTTTCAGTTGACGGCATCGCCGTAACGGCTTTGGTGGATACTGGGGCCGATTGTTCCGTATTCAGTGAATCATTCGCAGCGGCGCTCAAGAAGGTTACGACACCTTGGGACGGCCCATAGATACGTACCGCTAGAGGAAATTTGATTACACTCAGAGGAACGTGCACAGCGCGAGTCACAGTTCAAGGCCGAAACTTCCTGGCAACGTTTGTTGTGCTAGCGGATTGCTCCAGAGACGTTATACTGGGCATAGACTTTCCGTCAATAAGTCTATGCCTTATTGACGGAAAACGGCGCCATCATCGACCTGCAATCTCAGTCGGTTCAGCTTTCCACTGAGAATGCCCTCGACGTTAACTGTGTTCTGCCGGCGCCACTCCATCTTCTCGACGAGTACGTGGCTGTTCCTCCCTTCTCGACCGAGGCATTGCTGTTGCTCGGGCTGTCGTCATCCTCGAAGATGGCAAAGTCGACTTCTCATCAATTTCACCAACGAACACCGGTATCTTAATAAGGGAACGACGGTCGCTTATATTGATGCCATCGCTGAAACTAGGTGCTTTGCACAGTTTAACTTGTGATTCTCGACCGGAACAAGAGGAAGTTGCCGACCTGAAGTACGACATCAACCCGGCACTACCGCAGACGGAGCAAGATATCCTGAGGAAGCTCCTCAATCGCTACAGAACTGCGTTCGTGTCGCTGCCGCGCGTCAGTCGTACACACCTTGTAAAGCATCGTATTATTACGGACGATACAGTACAACCACTCCGACAGCCACCCTATCGTGTCTCATCTAAAGAACGGGCCGCAATTACCACTCAACTTAAAGAAGCGCTTGATCACGACATTATTCTACCATCTCAAAGCCTCTGGGCGGCACCTGTCGTCCTTGTCAAGAAACACGGCATATTACGGTTCTGTGTTGACTACCGACGATTGAACAATGCAACTAAACAGGATGTTTACCTCTTGCCCAGCATACATGGCAAAATTACTTTGCAAACGGAATTAAATTACATTGCTAATTACTTTGCTCAAAATAGCAGAAAAGTAATTAAATTACATTAGTCATTACTACTCCTAAAATTTAATGAAATTACATTTCAATTACTTCGACTGAGTAATTCAATTACTCTTAAATTATTTTCTAGTTTTCATCCATGCAAAAACTAAGTAAAGCTACTAAAGAAAACAACTTGTTCTCCAGACACGAAGCACGCACATTCTTTCGTCTTCCCGCCAAATTCCGTCCCAGAAAACTATTCCTTCCCTCTTTCCTACTGCACCTGACGTTGCAAAAATAAGACAACCGCAAAAAGAAAAACAACAAAAGCAGAAGCATGGTCGAACGGTTGTGAAATGAGCGGCGAACCTAGCGTCTTGCTGGCCCGGAGCTGTCTACGCCATATGAAGGTCCCGAAGAAGCTAGGCTATTTATCGCTTCCGTAGTTCCAAGTATCCTGCTCGGCACCTTGCGCTCGGTAATGCTCACGCCACGGCGGCTCACAGCATGGACCCTTCTGCCAGCCTACCCCGCCCCAACCCTCCCTCGCCCAGTGGTGACGAGTATAACCAGGCACCACTGTGCCCTAGCCGAAGCAACACGCCGCGCTTCCCACTAGTTTTCAACTCCGGCCTTCTTCCACCATATGTCCCTTCGGCATTCCCTTTGACGCCTTGTTTCCTGCTGCTTGGAGAAAGGTTGCCATGGGATAGCCGCACTGTGAACTGCTACACAGGATCGAGGTCTCAGGCGCATTGCTTTGCCGATCCGTTACGCTAGCTTCGGCTTGTGGCACATCGTTCCTGCTTTCGCAGCACTCTACTTTGTTGTCTATTGAAGGAGTAGTGGTACATTAAAGTAAAAGTAATTTCGAAAGGAATTAATTACTTTTGCTGAGAAATTACTGCCAAAAAGTAATACATTACATTACTAAATTACCAAACCGAAAAAGTAATTCGTTACATTACAAATTACTGAATAAAGTAATTAAATTAGAATAATTTCATTACTGTAATTCAATTACTGCCATGTATGCTGCCCAAAATCGATGACGCTTTAGATCGTCTATGCAACACTAAGTATTTCTCTACTACGGACCTCAAACCTGGGTACTGGCAAATCGAGGTAGACGAGAGGGACCGCGAGAAGACTGCATTTATCACTCCAGACGGGCTGTGCGAGTTTCAGGTTATGCCGTTCGGCCTTTGCTCCGCACCAGTCACCTTTCAAAGGCTTATGGACAGCGTCCTCGCGGACCTGAAATGCCAGACTTGTGATCAATGTGATCGTCTACGCCCCAAATTTTGCAGAGCACGTTCGTCGCCTCGAGGCGGTACTGCAAGCTATAAAGTCCTCCAGCATTACATTAAAGGTAGACAAATGTCACTTCGCCTACGAATAATTGAAATTTTTAGGCCGCGTCGTCAACAAGGAAGGGGTCTTTCCTGATCCCGATAAAACTGTTGCCATCGTGAATTTCCCGCTTCCACGAGACCAGAAGGAATCTATGCAGGATCGAGGGGCGAAAAAGGAAAGTATGTAAAATTTGCGCCTATTCAGCAAATGGGGAATGAAGTGACAGATACGTGTGCGGACAAAAGCAAATTGAGCACGTAATTTCCTTCTAAGATTTTTCCCGTGTTGCATAATTGAAACAGGCAGTCGTGATATGTACGAACCGGTCTTAAACGCCAGTGCCATTTCACTTGGACAATAATTGTTTTTTGATCTCCATTGCAGAAGGCGTGATTTCAATTTCAGCGGAAAAGCGTACTCCGTTTACTTATGTCCGCACCTGTGCAGCTGAACGTAGTATCACAAGCGCCAACATGGCCATAATAAGCGCTTTCATCCCTATTACTAAAAGCTAAGATGCAAAGCGCTCTGGGAGCTTAGAATGCGTCTTCAACAATCAACGAGAACCAACGTTCGCAGCTTAGAAGTAGACATAAGAATGCGCTGGTCGTTCCCGCAAAGAAATCACTTTCCGTTATGCACTGAACGCATCGTTACCTAAATATGAAAACGTGCGAACCTCCTCAAATTCTCTCCCGTACATCGCCAGTTCAATGCCATACCATGCCCCACCCCCCACCTCCCTCACCATCTTACACCCAACGCTGCCCCTAAACTCGGACCTTAATGTCGTCCACACCTCGTCCCAGGACGCAGCACAATTCTGTTTCGAGTCACGGATAATTGATTTTTTTTTTTCTCCGGACCGCGGCAAACAACGGCCCAGGACAGCCGCTTGCATCCCCACAAATTCAGCTCCAATTGCGGCTTCCAAATCGCACAGGTAGGGGCCCCGTTGAGAAGTGCTTCCTTTATTTTAGCTTTTGTCTCTCCCGTTCCGCGCCGTGGCGTGCGTTCCAAGGCCTCCTCCTCCTCCTGTGGCCAGAGAGAGGGCGGCGTGACTCGAAAGACCGAGACGGCGCTGGGCAAACAGAGCGCGCATTCACGAGCGGCCCCGCATAGCGGTGCAGAAAGACAAAGATGAAATAAAGACCTCGGCGGCAGTGAGTTGGATGGGGATGAAATAGAATAAAAAAGAACAAAACAGCAACGCCGAGCGTGAACTTTCTTGGCTCCCTCTAGAAGGGCAATTGAGGCGCCTGATCCGTGGCGCGAGCTCGAGGCGCCGACGACTTCGAGGCGCCGTCGCGGCAGTCGGCGAACCTGCTAATACAGCCTAATCCTCGACGCGGCGCAGTGGCGTCGGAGCCGCGGTCTCTTCTCCGAAATCGAACTGGCGCGCGTTTGTGCTTCGCCCTTGCCTCATCTTGCCACTGCAAAAACACAAGAGCGCACGCTCGAGCAGGGACGCCTGCCGCGGAGGAGAGGGCTGCCTGGAAAGACACTCCATCGGTCATCGCGGCTAATCTACTTTCGCACCAGACGGACAGAGCTCCACGGTCGGTGTGCTTCTTTGCAGCATTGCGCGTCTCTTTTTTTCTTTTTTTTTTTTTTGTCTACTACTATTTGTTTCTCCCATTCCGCGCGGTGCAAAACTGAGTGAAAGACGATTGCAAGAAATAGAAATGATAACAAAAATATTCTCCAGTTGCCGGTAGTGGAGTTAGATGAAGGCGGAAAGGTGTCTGTGTTTGAGGGGGAGGAGCGGGGGGGGGGGGGGAGGGTCTGCACGTCGTTAGGTTTCCGAGGAGCTAAGTCAGCTACCTTGTGGCGCCAGCGCCGACTCCACGCGGCCGCCCCTGCTGACTGACAGCAGGAAATTGAAACTGGAATGGCGGCCAGTTTAATGGCACCACACGCTCGCCCACTGCGAGCACTCTCTACGGCAGCGGCGGCGACGGAAAGTAGCCGAGCCGTGGGGCAGCCTCGAAAGCCGCCGACCGTGCGTGCGTGTCAGCGCACGCGAGCCCAAGGTCTTCCCGCGGCAGTCGTCTAAGCGTTCGTTCCCTGTCTCTCCGGCGAGAACCAGCGAATCCATCGCCATTAAGCTGTCCAAGATTACGTTACATCCGCGTCATTCCCCCTCCTCCATTCCCGCTCGGTGGTGCCACCGAAGAACCCTCCAAGGCCGGCGGCAGGACCTAGCTGCTGGAGCTCCGTGGGCACTCGAAGCGAGACTCTGCCCATGGCAGGGAGAAGCGTAGGCCCGCGGCGTGGAACGAACTGGACGCGCGCGATTTGGCCGCTCGAAGATGAACTGGGGCCGTCGCCGCGCACCGCAAAGACAAAGGTGGGCACATCTTCCCGCTCCCTGTCTCAAGGCGCCGTCTCGGCTGCCCGTCGCCCGCCGCAACGCCATGGCCGGCGAATTGCCCTTCTCCACTCCGTCCACTTCTGACACCGCAACCGTGGCACGTATGCCATCGCCGCGCCAGCTATTAGTCGGCGCACGCGATGCCGACTTTGCCAAGGCCGTTCAAAAGAGTCTTGCGCCTACACTATACATACATGCCACGGCCCACGCCGCGGGATTTCTCGACTGCACTTCTACCCGAGAAGGTACCGGTTCCTCTGTTCGCCTTCCGTGTCGAATCAATCCCCGTTTCCCTGCGGACGGTTCCAAGTGCCAAGGGGGAATGATACGCATTTTTTTTTTGTTTTGTTCTCAGATGATACACGTGCGCATCGAGTGATACACGCACGATTATCCAAGCCTTATGCGCGTGTGGCCCTTCACTGTATGCGAGGGAGGTATGCAATAAAATAAAGCGTAATACAACTTCAAAATAAAGCGTTTCCCAGTCCCCTGTGTCCACAAGAAAAAGTATTAGCCTTCCCCCCTCGTCTTCACTGAGTCTTGCGTACCGAGTGAAGGCACCCACTCTTCACAATGTACAAGCCTGGGGCAATTGCGATGCAAAAACCTTCATGTTTAACAGTATTCGCTCCCCGACCAGAACTAACAGCGGTGCCCTGATTGACTAATTGTTTTTCTAACGGCGACGTGGTATTGATTATGATTACCATGTGCACTGGCACGCCAATAAGGAAGAATAAAAAATTAACGGCTCTTGGAAACTTGTCCGCCATTGCGGTCTATACCACTGACGCTTCCGCTTCTAAATAGGAATTACGTTTACATCATTCTATTTTATACCGGTTAAAAGCAGGAAATATTTATTTCGTTTTTTTTTTTTTCCGAACTGCATGAGAGGTTAATGATAAAATCCACGTTTTGAGAGGACAGAGGCGGAGACACCCATACTGCCCTAGCTGTCGCAAGCACTGCCCGGTGCCAGTCAAATAGGTCCTCGGCCTTTGCCCTCAAAAAACACTATAACAGGATTAACGGGTGCAGTCTTAAGCACCAGACTGAGGGAGAGTATCTGAGAACGTATCTGAAGTAACTGAGGAAAATGAAATGCAAATAGGTGGCGCTTGCATCGCACTCTTATCGAAGCAGTCGAGAGGCCTCAAGCGAGGTCACGTGAAATGCAGCAGTTACAACGTCTGGGAGCATAGGGCTAGGAGCCTTCGACTTTTGTTAGTTTCCCGCAAAATGTGTACAATAAAAGCTTTAGACGGCAAGGTATGGCAGAGAGCTCTTACAGTAAATGTGCCGGTATGTCTACCAGTGGGGGCAGGAACTGAAACGGGTTTCCAGAAACATGAAGTGCTTTTGAATAACGCATATAAATTCTTAGTAAACGCTGCGGACCATGGTAGTTGCTAGATTGTACATCATGAGCTAAGCGCTTAATGCAAATAGGAACAGGAAATGTAAACAATGCAAGAACGATACAGAGATAGGCCGCCTTTGTGGATTTAAAAAGTATGGAGCCCACTATCATTAATTATGTAACCCAGCTTAGTATTCTGCAAAATGCTACATCCTACAATTATTGCTATGGGCACGAAAAATACGCGAATCCTTATTGCACCCCCTTCACCTCCCCTAAATCCAGTTGGCGATCAGCGTAAGCTGTTTATATAGCGGTTTTAGATGGCGGTCGGACAACAGAAGATGAAACATCCATGCATCTTTAAAACACGCACACACACAGACACACACGCACACGCGCGCACACACACACACACACACACACACACACACACACACACACACACACACACACACACACACACACACACACACACACACACACACACACACACACACACA
This sequence comes from Amblyomma maculatum, assembly GCF_055883805.1. Lineage (NCBI taxonomy): Eukaryota > Metazoa > Arthropoda > Arachnida > Ixodida > Ixodidae > Amblyomma > Amblyomma maculatum. The sequence goes on along the minus strand of NC_139345.1, from coordinate 148,782,360 downwards.
CACACACACACACACACACACACACACACACACACACACACACACACACACACACACACACACACACACACACACACACACACACACACACACACACACACACACACACACACACACACGTACACACGCATAAATGAATCGGCGAATGAAGGATGATCACGTCACAGCAGCGGCGCGGAGACGGAGAAGGGTAATGCATGCCGGCATACAGAAGTGCTCAGTTCCCAACCCTTGCACTAATCGTCGACTGTCCGTCGGCATCAGGAGAGATGTCGTCGGTTGTGCGCTGAGGCGGTAGTATGGCGCTAGCAGACGGTCCCAAGGGACCTGGGGATACATCTAGCGTCGGGAGCGCGCACGGGAGAGTTGACAAGCTGAAATTACTTGCCCCTAACCGAGTTTCTGTCGGAGAAACGAAGTTATGGGACAGTTGATGGGTGTGTGCTTAGCTTGAGCTGTAACCATACCACTGCAGGCCCCTTTACCCGCCAATCTAACAAGCACTCAACGTCATTAAGAATTGAAAAAAAAAAGTAAGTGTTTATAAAATTCAGTCCTTGATGATTGCTCTTGATTAAGTACATATGATCCAGCGTCGTCCTCTTTTGGACTGCGGGGAGAGGTTGTACGCTATACCGAATGTGCACTGTTGAGTAACAGGAGTCAGAGTTGGCGTGCACTTCCACGAGTCGTCACGTAGAACTGATTTCGTCGCCGACCGTCTGAAACAGTGTCAGCGTTTTCTTTACTTAACCTGTACGGAAGTGAAAGGGAAGCGATGCCGAGTTGCTACGCTTTCGCTGGTTTGCAGTGCGAGACATTTTTCGCTCGCTCAAAACGCTTCTTCCGTACACATAGTTTCCTCATCTTTTGGACATGAACCGAGTGGCGAATAAACCAGAATCTGTGCATTAATTTTTCATTGGATCGTAGACCGGCAGTGCTATAAAGCTTGGTGACGGAAAGTTGTTCTTTCGTCAGTAAACATGTGCTATAACCGCTTAGAGCAAGCATCTGCGAATAGATATTGCATGCTGGGATATCCCAGTGATAAATGCAAGCCAGTTCTCGGATTACGTGCAGTAACGAAGTACCTCCTTCGACGTGCCCGGGTACCAGAGCGTATATAGTTAAGCGGATGCACAGGGGGGCCTTCAGAGTTAGTTTCCGGCGAAAATAATGGCTGGCACAGAATAGTTTGTACACACAGTGTAGTGCTGCCATCTCATACGCCTATTAATACCCCATCCCCTCTTTTTTCTTTTTTTTTTTTTGTACTGGCGGTGCTTAGGTTTATTCGAGCTCGGCAAACGCTCTCTTTTTCCGAGACTGAGTATACTGGCACGTCAGAAATCTTTTCCTCACCCACATCAAGAAAACAAATATCTTAGCCCGAGTGCGAACTGCATGCTCTAGGAAACAAGGGGGGGGGGGGGGGGGGGGGCAGGGAATTGGTGGATATGCTCAGCAGAGAGGCCCATGTTCTGGTTAACGCACTGGGTTCAACGAAGAGATGCACGGCCGAGAAGTCAAACGCTAGAGCACCACGATTGTATTTTCGCTCACCCGCACAGACGCGCAGGCACACAAGCTCTCAGCTCCCGCGAGGAGAGCCTTCCACTCGACACCGCGGTGCAGCTTGTGCTGCTTTCTATACAGGGAGATTAGTTTACAAGGTTTAGCAGGGGGTGCATAAGTTTAGAGAAGTGGAGAACGTCCGCGCAGAGGAGGAGCTGCCAGCGCGGTGTTTCGGAAAGGAGTGGTATGCAGCTTCTGTCGAACGATGCCGAGGCTGCGCAAGCAAGCGCCGGCACCTGTCAAAACTAATTTGGCCCTTGAGCGAAGGTTTCCTGCCAGTGGCAGGCAGGCGTATTTGCGCGGGAAACCTGATTACAGCATTGCGTCTCACCCTATGCGATACAAGCGGCGGGCATTCGGAGTCTGCGGCCGAAGCGGTGTCGGGCGACAATTTGATGAACGGGGCTAGAGGCGAAGGTTGGTTTGCGGGGTGGCTGTCAGTGCGCGCGGAAGGGTGAGTAGGAGAAAGAGAGGGGGGGGGGGGGGGAGGGGAGGCTAATACGATTGCTGCGCTGATGAGGCAATCTGCAGCCTATTAGGGCCAAACGTTGAACCCACCCTACACCCTGCCCTTGACGCACGTACACTCGTACACGTTTACAGACGAGCACGTGTCACGCATTTGGGAACGCTACCAGGGGAGGTGAGGTGCGGGGCAATATCGTCAGCCTTTTGTCGTGCATCAGAGTTAAACATAGGCGCTGATGGGATCTGAATTGCGACCGGAGATTCCACTTGCAGGCCCGTCTTGCTGCTTGACTGATTTCGTTTGCGTGATTCAACGCGTCTCGCGAATTAAGTCGCTGGTAATTTGGTGCTTACTTTTTTGCTTGTCGATTCCGTTTTCTCGTAAACTAACCGATCCCCCAGAGTCTCAAACAAGTAATCGAGGGAAGACAGGCCAGTTGTTGCTCAAAACTCGACTCTTCGAGTGCCCAATGTGTTTAGGTAAATTTTCTTCATAGGTGAACCAATTGAGCTAGGAACTTTAGTTAGGTGCTACTCAACGTTATTAAAAGGATTTAGAAGGCGAAAGAGCTTGCGTTAATAAGGATATACTTATGGTCAGACCTCCATAAGGACGGCCAAACGCGTAAGATATGCTTGGCTGGCATAAGCCGACGAATAACTCGTAATAGAGAACATCACTTGTCCTGTCCGCTGATCTGTATGCTTGCTGCGGAATCAATGTCCGTTCTCACCAAGTAGAATATATGAGAGCTAGGGGGTATTTGACAACGCGGGAATATCTATTAGTTAGGAGGAAGAATTAAATGTTTGTTTGTTTTTTCATGAATATGGGACCTTCTGATGGATTGCAATACTGAAAAGGATAAGGGAATAAATCTTTTCGGGGCGGCTAGAGAGCGATTATTCGTGAGAACAAAATAACTAGAACAATAAGAATTCAGCGGAACGAACTTGGCAGGTGTGCTTTCACATAGTTAATTGCAGTTCATCAGTATTCCTTCAGAGAAAGATATAACAGCAGTACGTTGCTGGTACCCAGCTATATGCGACGGAAACATGGAGCCTACGAAAAGACTTCAGCTCAAGTTGAAAACAAGACAGTGATCTATATAAAAAGGAAAATGTTAGGTGTAACGCCATTTTACATCAACAGAGGAAAATTGATCACAGAAACAAGGCTGGCTAAGGGTTATCATCATCATTATCATCAGCCGGACTATACCCACTGAAGGGCGAAGGCTTCTCCCATATCCCTCCTATTAACCCGGTCCTGTGCTAGCTGCATCCACTTGACCCCTGCGAACTGCTTAGCCACATACGCCCACCTAATTTTCTGCCGCCCCCTGCTACGCTTTCCTTCCCTTGGAATCTAGTTTGTTGCCCTAAGCGACCATCGGTTATACCCTCTTCACAGTACATGTCCTGCCCATGCCCATCTCTTCTTCTTCATTTCCACTCGAATGTCAGTAACTTGACTTCTTTCTCTGACCCACTCTGCACACTTCCTATCTCTTACTGTTACCCCTACCATTTTTCGTTAGATAGCCATCTTCGTTGTCCTCAACTTAAGTAGAACCCTCTGTGTTAGCCTCCAGGTTTCATCCCCGTAGGTAAATACAAGTATAAGATGCAACTGTTGTATACTTTCCCCTTGAGCGATACCGGTAAGCTGCTAGTCATAATCTGCGAGTGCTTGCCAAATGCGCTCCATCCCAATCTTATTCTTCTTCTCATTTCCCTTTCATGGTTCGGATCTACGATTACAATCTGTCCTAAGCAGACATATTCGATTACTACTTCCAGTGCTTCGCTACCTGACGTAAACTTCGGTTCCTTCCCTAGGCTGTTGAACATTACCTTAGTTTTCTGCATATTGATTTTCAAGCCTACCTTTGAACTTGTCCTGTCTAGGTCATCAATCATTTTCTGCAGTTCATCCCCTGAGTTGCTTAGCAAGGCAACGTCATCAGCAAATTGCAGATTACTGAGGTATTCTCCATCTACCCTTATCCCTAACTGCTCCTATTCCAATTCTCTGAATGCTTCCTCTGAGCAAGCTGTGAATATTACTGGGGAGATCGTATCTCTTTGCCTAACACCTTTCTTTATAAGTATTTTGTTACTTTCTTTATGCAGAACTGCGGTTGCTGTGCAGCCACTATATATATCTTCCAGTACTTTCACGTATGCCTCGTCTACACCCTGATTTCGCAATGCCTGCAACCGCCGAAGTTTCTACTGAGTCAAATGATTTTTCGTAATCAATGAATGCTATGTATAAGGGCTGGTTATATTCCGAGCATATTTGTATGATCTGGTTGAAGGTATGGATATGATCGATAGTAAAGTACCCATTCCGATAACCTGATTGATCGTTTGCATGGTTGCAGTCTAAGATTGTCCTGGTTATATTACAGATTACCTTAGTAAATACCTTATACGTAACAGACAGTAAGCTGATCGGTCTGTAATTTTTCAAGTCCTTAGCGTCCTCTTTCTTATAATTAAGATAATGTTTGCATTCTTCCATGGTTCTGGTATCGCCGATAGGCACTGCGTATACAGGATGGCCAGGTTTTCTAGCGCGATATCTCTCCCGTCCTTGAACAAATCTATAGTTACGTGATCCTCCTCAGCTGTTTCCCGCTTTTCATAGTGTGTAATACTTTCTTAACTTCGTCCTTCGTCACTGACAGAACGTCTGACTGCATTTCCCTACCGCCAATCTCATTATTGTCCTGACGTCTTTGGCTTCTGTAGAGATCAGTATAGGCCTCATCGGCTACTTTGACTGTCTTGTCCATATTCGTGATTACGTTGCCCGCCTTGTCCTTTAGCGCATACATCTTATTTTGGCCTATGCCCAATTTCTTCTTGATCGCTTTAAGGCTTCCCCCGTTCTTTACAGCATGCTCAATTTTCTCCATGTTATACTTCCTTATATCGGCCACTTTGCACTTATTGATTAGCTTTGATATCTCTGCGAATTCTATCTGGTAGTTACCGGTGGTAGTTAAGAGCAACAGACTGAACTCAATAAGGCAGAGGTATATCAGGGTAGGAGGGGAGGCAGAAAGGTAGGAAGTTTGTCGGGATTATAAACTGCAGCTGGCCCACGACTCGGTCAGTTGGGAAGGTACGGAAGATGTCTGTGCCCTGCACTGAACTAGCTAAGCTTATGGCGATTAAAATTTTAATCACTGCTATAGTTGTACAAAGAGACTTTTTGCACGCCCGTGCAAACGTCGTTTTCGCACGCTGGAACCGACATCTTCCTTCACCAGTTGCTGCCCGACGTTCGGCCGATGTTATTTCATCATAACACGGCCCCTGGAATTCCATTGCGAGGAGTCGCCGTTCGACTCAAGAGCAGCATACAAGAATCGGTCCTATCAAGAACGCACAAGAGATCTGGGGATGTTAGCAGCAGAGCTGTTCATTGTTTTTGCTTAAGGAGAGAACACCTCACTTGCGAACCGGTCGCATAAACAAGCGAGCAGAAAACCAACTAAGCTGCGGTCTAGCATGGCTAGGAACGGTTATACACAGTTGCTAAAGTAGTATTTACCACTTGTTCACTTAAATTTTGTTCTGTTTATCTCTGCTTTGCCGCGTCTTGCTGTGTTTAGCTGATTATTCAACGAATGCTTTCGGCGTGCATTCGGGTATATGAAGTCAAGGTAAGATATTTAGTGGAAATTTGTCGGAGGAGATGAAGACGAGGAGGTTATGACATCCGAAATTAACGCATAGTGAACAAATGGCAGCTTGAGAGGTGAAAACGTTGTCTAACGAGATCGCGCAGGGGTGCGGTGACCATCGAAGCTGGTTGCTTTTCCTCGGCCCATGGGTTGGAAGTCTACTCAAAGGTTGCTAACAACTCGGATGCACCATTCCTAAACAAAATAGATTCATTATTAGCAACATCATGGATCCCAGTATGACACGACGACAATCTAATCTACACATGCTTTAATGAAAGTAAAAAAAAAGGTCATGCATGCATGCCCCGGACTAACCAAACACATCTATTACATAACCTAACTGATACTGAGAACGCATTTTTTTTTCTGTAAGGACAAATAAAATTGTAGGTAAACTTAAAGAGCATAAGGGTCGAGCGAACCTTTATCAAACAGCTAATCAACACCAAGCAACGGGAAAATATTTTATGAAGGGCAGTGTGCTCAAATCAACAAAAGCATTAAATTGGGTCACCTCTGGGTTTCCCATTAAGCCCCTTATTCTAGAATATTTTTGTCTCCGATTTGTTTAAATTACAATTCCCCACAAGAAGCACTGATGTAAGGTTTCGCAGACGACATAATAATTCTTATTAAATTTAATTCGCAAACAGAGCCAGAACGAAAATTCCGGTATGCAATATGACTGTCATAGAAAAGTGGGGCTGTAAGTTAGCTCCGATATCCAAAGTACATAACTTTTGGCAAAGGCTATAAAAGCACCCCCCCCCCCCCACACACACACACACATACTTTAAAAATTAACGGCAGGGAGTACAAAAAGCAATCGTCCCCCCCCCCCCCCCCCCCCCCCTTACCCAGGATTAATGACGCAAAAAGAATCCTGCTCGTTAACCCGCTCGTCTCTATGAAGTTATAGACAATTTCACGAGATGCGACCAACATACAGAAAGCTTGTTTGTTAAATTAGCTGATACCGCGTATGGAGCAATATATATATAGAACGCCATCTGGTAACGTGTATCAATTTTGCGATTTCTTTGAAAACGCACTTGGCTTGGTTGGATCCATCATAAAATTGTTTGCGATCGATTCTCGGAGATGTCGACATTAACAGGATGTTGGACAGTGCACATGCAAATGAACTTCGTGACTTATCCCACCTGTATGCTTGTGCTAATGTTGTTACAATCCGAACAAGAGTGATCATCGACACAGCAACGTGTCTTGACATCCTTGTTACAAACATTAATTGTGAGGATATTGATGCGGGTGTTGTATTATGCTATCTGAATTTTTACAACCCAGTTTTCTGCTTGGGGCCACCTCTAAGTATCAAAAATAGATACAGCAAATAAAAGCCTTTGTATCGCATAATAAATGGCCAAAACATTATAAACTTTTGTACAATAATTGAGAACGAAAAATGAGACGAGTATATAAGGAACAAAATGCCACAATGACCTACAAAATATTTCTCAACAGCCTTTTCCTTGCAGTTTTTCCTTGAGCGAGCATAGAGTAAAGCGAAAAAAAAAAAAACATAGGAGAACCTTGGATGACACTGTAATTAAATAAACGAATCAGGGAAAAAAATAAGAAGTTCCACGCTTTTATTAAAACTCGCGATCCCCGATTACTTTCCGAGTTCAAAATCTTCAGGAATAAACGGAATACAGATCTAAAGAAAGTGAAAAACCGAGTATTTTCAGGCTGAAATTCTTCGTGCTTGCAATGATCATAAAATGCTATGGGAGATGGTAAATAATCGAATGGACAAAAGACGCTCACGTCATTGAGTAACAGATATTACAGTCGATGGTGAACGCCCCTCTGATGCACACAGCTTGCAGAATAAATGAATCTTAACTTCATTAGCTCTGGAATGTACACAGGTCCTCTTGCTAGTCGATACAATTTTCCTCATACTAACAGTCCAATGAGTTCCATCTAACTTATTCCAAACACTCCATCTGAAGTTTACAAAATATTTGGGTGCTTGAAAAACGACGTATCACCTGGACATGACGGTATCAATGTTTTGCCAATTAAGCATGTCGTAAGTAATATGAGTCATGTTTTGTCATATATAATCAACATGGTGCTTCTTAATGGAGATCTTCCAGAAGATCTGAAAATTGTAGGAGTAGTTCTCATATGTAAAGGTGGTGGTGCTTCAATATTAATAATTATGGGCCTATTTCTGCCCATTATTCTATTTCTCTAAAATATTTGAGCGCGTTGTTAATGACAGACTCACTTATTTTTTTCAGAAACATCAAATAATAGCTGACCCCCCCCGTGTGGCTTCCAGGAAGAAAAACCCTCTACAGAACAGACGCTTCTATATAAAAAAGATCAAATTATTAATTATTGAAAACATAGAAAAGAAATTTCTAACTCTAGGTTTATTTATAGCCCTTAGGAAAACATTTGATAGTGTGAAACATGGCAGATTGATAAAAAAGTTTGAGATGTGTGGAATACGAGGCGTTTCGTTTAGGCTAATTGAGATATACTTAAAGGTCGGATCCCAGTATGTAATTATACTGGAGAAAAATAGAGATCCAACACGGAGTCGCTCAAGGATCAACTTTGAGGCCTCTACTATTATTAATATTCGTCAACGACATAACCATGATACAGGATCCTCTCAGCTAATCATGTGTGCAGATCACGCTAACATATTTTTTACTGAAGCAACAAAAGAATGTGTAGAAATAATAGTTCATGATTACCTATAAAATCTCCACGAGTTACAAGTCATTCCTAATAGGCCTAAATGTAACAAAATCTAAATGTGCATTCATCAAACCCCTCCCGCCGGGGTGGCGCAGTGGTTACGGCGCTCGACTACTGTTCTCAAGGACGCGGGATCAAATCCCGGCTTCGGCCGCTTTTCGGTGGAGGCGAAAAGCAAGGCGCCCGTGTGCTGTGCGATGTCAGTGCACGTTAAAGAACCCCAGGTGGCCGGAGTCCTCCACTACGGCACGTCCCTTTATAGCCTGAGTCGCTTTGGGACGTTAAACCCCACAAACCAAACCAAACCAGCCAAACCCCTCAGTTCTATTAGCATCAGATATGAAGGTAGCCTGCTGGAGGAGGTTCCTGAGCAGAAATTTCTGCTGGTTTGGTTTAGCAGTGATCTTTCATGGAACACCCACATCGATAGCCTTAAGTCTTAATTGTCACGAGTTACTGGTTGTCTTTACAAAATTCAACACTTAATCCCATCTTGGTAGATGCACGCCTCGTATTATTCTCTTTTCTGTTCAAGAATAACCTATTGCATGTTAGTTTAGGGTACAATAACAAACTACAATTAAAAAAAATTACTTTACAGAAGCAGGAATTGCGTATATCCGAAAATTATCATGATGAGAAACATGACCCAACAATTTACCCACTCTTTCTGAAGTACAATGTACTGAAGGCAGACAATATTTACTACTTTAAGCTTCTGCAATGGATATATAAGAATCGTTCGTACCATGCTCAGACAAACAGAGTACGCGCGTACGCAATTAGATATCCTAAAATAAAGACGCCTATAACCAGAACAAATTATGGTCGCCAAGCACTGTCCTTCCAGTTAAAAAAAGAAAATGCTCAATAGAAGAGATATCCGTATAAATTACGATCAGACTTTTTCTGCATTTCAGAAAGGTTGCAAGAGAGTTCTTTTACGTAGTGTTATTGCATATTCTCAGTAATATTGCTCCGCCTGCGCATGCTTCTGTTGATTTGTTGGCCTTTTTTTTTTTGTTTGCTTCCCAGTGTGCTATTGTAATTAAATCGTTTGTTCGGTGTATATATTTGATTGTGCTCTTTGTTCACATGATTTGTTTTTTAAGATGTCAAAACTTCACTCTGATGAAGGGTTTTGTACTGTTTATTTTTGTTTTTACATTTTTTTTATTGCCGTGCCTGTTATACTCACCATAAAATTGTACCTGTTAAGTGTCCTCATGCTGCTCATATTGTACTTACATATATATTTTGCACATATTTGAGCCCAAACATTACTATTGTATTTTTTTTCTTTTTATGTTCTGGTCAAGACTACTGTTGTGTGCCAGCCACTTGTAATATTCTATTTCTCATGCTTACTGATCATGAAGGAGGAGCTGAGCCCCGTCAGGCTACCGAGCGTTTAGCCTCAGCCTCCTCTTAGACAGATGTCTGAGAAAAAAAAAAAAATAAAATAAAATAAAGAAAGAACTAGAACTCCTGGGTACGTTCTCTGATAATACATTAACATTTGTTCCTCAGGTTAAACAAACTATAGAACAGGTTCATATCCTTCTGATTATCCTAGCGCGGCTTACATGAATAGGGGAATAAAAGGCGCGCAGCTTGATATATACACGGAAGAAATCAAAAGGATGATCGTGTATGGCGCACCGCGATCTGGGATAATTCAAAAGTTATTTATAACTAAACGTAGGCTGAAATATATTCAAAGAATCGGACTAATCCTAACTACATATCTGTGGAGAACAACACTTAACATCACACTAAATATTTTGGCCAACATTCCATCAGTTCATCTCAAAATATAAAGGGGAATAGTAATATGTCCCATTTTGGCTTGGTTTTATTTGGTTTATGGGGTTTAAAGTCCCAAAGCGACTAAGGCTATGAGAGACGCTCTAGTAGAGGGCTCAAGAAATTTCGACCACCTGGGATTCTTTAACCTCCTTTACCACTCCCTTCCCACTCCCTCCCCACTCTCTCCCCCTCCTTTTCTCCAGTTTTGGGGTTAATATATAGCGTTTCACAAGGAGATAGAACGTTTAAAATTCAAAGACTCAGTATATTAGGAAGACAAGCAGGACATACGTGGCAATACCACATAAGTCAGCAGCCTACACTTGGATACATAACTCAACGTAGCCTATTGGCAGAATACACCATTTACACAGACGGGTTAAAACAAACCAAAGCAGTAAGTAGCCACATTCATAGTGTGCAACAACTTGGATGATAGCATTGGTCGAAAGCTGCTGTTCTCACTAAATTACAGCAAGACATTCAGAGCAGAAATGGGAGATATCAGCAAAGCAATGGACTACTTACACGACCAGCAGCCATACATGTCAAATTTTCACGGTTAGCCTTACTACTACTAAAGTCTTTATACGTCAAATAAGACAGTCCCATTCATTCATGAGATAAAGCAGAGAGTGCACAAACTCAACGAAGACACAATAAAAATCGCATATGTAAAATAACACAGCGAAAGAAAAGGAAATGAAATAGCAGATGATCTAGCTACAATCACACCATATAACAGAGAAATGACACATTTTCTTATATCTGCCAAATTTACTGAAGAGAAATATTGAAAGAGCTGTTATCTGAAACTTAAGATGATCTATGAAACAATGGAAAGGAGGCACGCATATACATATCAATAGGCCAGAAACGGGACACAAATTTCACCAAATTTTCCAGCCAAAAACTGTACATCACAAGGAACTTCAAAAAATGGCCGCTTCCCATTTCACTTAAACATATGTGGATTAAATTTGTGACCTGCGCATTACGACAATCGAATGCTACCTGAGTCCTGACCAGAGGTGGGCAACCTCATGAGGTTTCGACCTCATGAGGTCGACCTCAACCTCAAAATGACCTCAACCTCACGGAGTGAGGTGAGGTTGAGGTGAGGTCGGCGACAGCTCGAAATGTTTTGAGTGAGGTCATGAAATTGGACCTCAACCTCACGCGTGAGTTTGAGGTTGAGTGAGGTCGTCATTGTGTGAGGTCCAAATTGTGAGGTCCAGGCTTTTTGGTGTTGCCGCGGCTTACTTCGAAGAACGCCTCTTTTGACGCGGAGTTCGAGCGTACTGCCGCGGTGTGCCCGCCGACTCTTGGTGTTCGGTTACCCCCCGTTCTGACGACCGAATGCCGCAGCCCCTGCCCAGCTTTCGGCATTCCACCGTAATGTCCGCAGCCCGAGGACGCTTCCCTCTGGTCTTCTTGGAAGGAGATTTTTTTTTTTTTTTTTTTTTTACTTCACGAACTCCTCGTGCCCCCCGTCCGCCACCCCCGTTTCCTCTTGTTTGTGCCGATGCTTGCCGCCGGCTCAAACACCCAGGAGCGCGCAAAGCACATAACTCATTCTGACCCGCGGTGCTTTTGTCGGATGCCGCAAACAAACAAGCAAACTAAAAAGCGAAGCAAATTGTAGTTTGCGCATACGGGGCGAAGCAGAACTGTTTGTCGTGTAGATGCATGCCCGTTTCCAGGTGCTGACGTCACGGCTGCTGCCTTACATTGGATGAAGGATCCCGCTGTACATTACACGGAAACTTAACAGAAAATGGTGCAGCGAAATTGCTAGAGAACGTGATACTGACAGATAAAAAAAGGCAAACATGAACAAACCAGAAAAACCGGCACAATGCCGTCTGAGCATTTAATCTAGGTCCTCCCTTTAGAATTGTACGCCATCGTTCTATATTCCGGTCCTGTAAATTTATATTCTTATAATCTCCAGAATAACCTCTCTTTGGTCTTGTGCTGCTTGTTCCTTCTAACAGATTCATACATAGGTGGCCCCGAACCACTGCAATGGGATGAAGGTGCTAGCGTTCCTTATATAACCAATAAATCGGTAAAACATGCACGAGGCTGAAACGGACGGCACAGCTTACAAGACGCAACTGGTATACAGGAAAGAAGCCTGCGCAAGTTAAAGATTTGCCTAGATATAACAGAAAAAAGAATTATATGGGGCTTGTATGCAGTAAAGCCCCAATGAAAAAAAAAAGTTTTTGCACCGCTAAGGCCCTTTGTTTCTCTCTTAAATTCTAGTGAAAATAAGCAATGTAGGAGAAAGGACGAGAGTAAGGGATTCCTAACTTCATAATTTCAAGTCTCTCTTGAAATCTCTTATTTAGGCGCAGAAAAAAAAAAGAAAGAGAAAAGCGTTCTCCTAATGTTTGTTTTTATGAGCTAAAAAGTATTGAGATGGTTTCCGGCTCAACATCTTGGTGTCTAGACGGATGAATTGGTGTGTCAAACTGAGCGTGTCTCTTTTGTGCTGCCGTCTGCTAGAGACGGACAAATCTATCGGATGAAATTTTTTGTGGTCAGATGTTGGAATAATAATTTTAGACATTCGTTTTTTCTTTAAATATCAATTTAGATATATGTGAATGAAACCATTTACTTGCTAGCACTGAGGAATGCAGTACTAAGTCGATGTCTCAAGCTTTCTTACGCTCTGGGAAGCGCAGTTTTCTTCTGTTTTTAATGTGCGACATTTGTTATTACTTTCGTCAACATGGTATTTCTTTATATATATTTTCTTGTCTGATATTTACGTTCGTGCACTGCCGAACAGAGGACAGACTTCTTCCCTCACATTTGGCTCTTTCTTTGGCATCTTTTCAGAGGCCCATAGCACAACCCTCCTTTCCACTACCGGCGCGGTCATTTAGTTTTTATCTTTTTTTTTGCAACTATTGCAAAGCGCGATGTAGTCTCTGAAAGCGGAGCTGGCACGCATACGCCACTGCCTTTGGTCTGTATTGGTGACAATTCGGCATTCGCCGCATGAGCAAAACCAGATGCCTAGAGACGGACGGCGAAGGGAGAAGCGCGTGCACAGCAGGGAGCGCGGTCCCTCCTTGCTGCTTGCTCGCCTCTTTTCTGTTGTTCTTGTCTTTATTTTACGTTTATGTGCTGTAACTATACGACGCTAACAGGGAAACAAGTTCTCTCGATGCACCTACGGTGCATGCGACGAAGCAGCTTCGGAGACACCACCGTGCAATGTATTAGTTTAGTCTTTAAAGGAAAACAAGTGAATACCACAAACAAGCTCGTCCCAGACTTGTTGGCGAAATGGTATCCAGTATTCTGTTCGAACGCACAAGTATTTATATCGTTTTCTTTTTCTCTCTTTTTTTTTTTTTTTTTTGAGGTGGGTGGGAGTTGTACATTTTGATCCGGCGAAATTTGACGGGCGAGCCGATGTTCGCGACAGCAAAGTGGTTCATGTTTAACCCTCTTTTCTAGCAGTTCCAACCCTTGTAATTTTTTAATGTAAGCGTGGTGTTCAAAGAAGCAATTTTGCCAATTCTTGCAATACGCCACAGGATCACAAAATTATAAACAAACACCTAGGAGTGGCCGGTAGGGACCTCATACTAGAAACAGCATTCCTCTTTGCAATTTTCTGAAGGTTTACTCGGCGTTGGCCGAGTTTTATGATTATTTGGT